>NC_057843.1:1250000-2500000 GCF_910594005.1 Cervus elaphus | reverse complement strand
ATAATTAAAAACCTTTTGTGAAGATATAAGCAATATAGAAAGTCTTGATTGTATTAACCTGGTAATAAAATAGCTAGGGGAAAAAGCTCCCAAAGCAGTTTGTTTCCTAACCCTCACTTATGAAACTTTCAGATCAGTGTTTTATTCCTTTTGCACATTTAAAAAAAACAACAACTTTGACTGAATTTTTAAAAAGCTTCTTAGAATGAAGTAGATATTCTAAACTTAGCCAGGTAATCAATTTGTAACAAAATGGGTTATATCTGTTTTGAAGTTTTATGTTTTTTTCTTCTATGAAACTTTGTTTTTTTTCTTAACTTAGTTAATTTTTATGTTGGTTTTTTTTTTAATGTCAGTATCTTTCTGAATTAAGGACTCAATCTAATGTTTTCTCCTTTCAGAAATTAAAAAATACATGATGGTCTTCTGTCTTACAGTCTGGTTAATGTTGAATAGCGTTAACGTTTCTGTCTAAAAATAATATATACATGATGTTTACACAGAAGGCCCAAGTTCTCCTGTATTAATAAGTGTATTGCTTGGCTTATAATGGTGTTGCCACATCTCAGTAGTTACTCTGAATTACCCTTAATTTTTTAATAACCGAATTAGTTTTGTTTTAAAGTAATTATGAGAGTTAGGAAGATGTTCTCTTTGTTTTTGTTCTTTGGTTTGGATTTCATATGCCTTTCTTTACTTGTTATCTCCAGTTCTTTATGTCTGTTTAGTTGACCCAGGGAGAGACAAGTAGATGCTTGATCATAGTGTAAGCATTTCCTGGAGGCTGCTCGGGATCCTTCTTATTAGATGCCAGTGACTTTCTTAGACCATGGATCAGATATCTTCAGAGACTGTCTGTACTAGTCATTAGCCATATATGTGGCAGCCATATAGATTTTAATATAATACGGAGTAGATTTTTAATAATAATGTGTGAAACATTTTCTTCATTAAAATACCTTCTGTTGATTAGAAGAAAAGATTTTTTTCCCAAGATGAGTCTTGTGAAAAGAATGTAACAGCTCTCCCTCCTGTATCTTAATCCTGCTGGACTGAATTTGGTGGTCTTTGTTCTCATGCCCTGTTTAACTCATAACATTTATCAATAAATATTTTTATCTATTACTTAAGGCTTCTCTTAAGGTTGAAGTTAATATAGATTGTGCCTTTGGTGTTGTATCTGAAAGTCACTGCCAAACCCAAGGCCATCTGGGTTTTCTCCTGTGTTATCTTCCAGGGGCTTTTCTGGTTTTGACTTCCACGGTTAGGTCAGTAATCAGTTGTGAGCACTTGTCAGGGTGTCAGGTTGTTTCTGTGTTTGCCTGTGGGTGTCCAGTAGTTCTAGCATCGTTTGTTGATAAGCAGTCTGTACTTTCTGCAGTGAATTGCCTTTGCTCCTTTGTTAAATGCAGTTGACTGTATTTGTGTGGGTCTGTTTCTGGGCTCTCTGGTCTGTTCCGTTCATCTGTTTTCATTATTATCACACTGCCTTGATTACCTCAGCTTTCAGTAAGTCTTGAAGTCAAGTAGTATCATTCCTCCAACTTAGTTCTCCTCCTTCAGTTTTATGTTGGCTATCTCCATCTCCTTTTGAACAAAATAGTTGTTGGTATAAAATGAAAGACCAGAGAACTAAATGCTAGAATTGGATTACTGTCTTATGCTTAGAACATGCTCAATAAGTACTAGTTTAAAATATTTATATTGATACTTTTTCATCAGAAATTCTTGTTTACTTGTTTCAAGAAGAGATAGAAGTTGGGAGTGACTTGCAACTGCGTTCCTGTGAGCAGACTGAGAAATGCCATTTCGTTATACTTACTGAAAGTTCAGAACATGATTTCACATTGTTTACAGAGTCTCCATGGCAAGATAAAAGCAAAAACATGTGAAAATAACAAATGGTATTTTCAGTGAAGTAAATCTTATTACCTGTACTTTTCACGTCTTCCGTTCTTATTTATGTTGACATTTTATAATCAGGGCTCTCATGTTGGGTAACTGATGTTCACATGTTAAGATTGTGCCAAACTTTAGAATTTGCAGAAGCATCTCTTTTTGAAGTATAAGATTAGTAAGTATAAGCTTTTTTTGTTTTTGCCAGAATTAGTAAGGGATTGAAATTAGAGCACTAATGTTTAATCTTTTAGAAGGCAATTGTAAAACATTGTTAATGCAGTGGAAAGGAGTTATTCAGCACCATGGGACACATGGCTGTGTTTACATGTGAGGTCAGAGACATGTCTGTCTGTTCACTGATACTTCCTCTGCATTTAGTACATTGCCTTGCACAACAAAAATTGAGGAATGAAAAAACTTCTTGTGGTAGAGCGTATAGGCTGTGATCTTATATATATACCACTTTATCTCTTCATGCAAATATAAATTTGCCAATGTGCTTACATTATTATTACAGTTGGTGGCCAAAGGAATAAAGAACTCAGATGTGTCTCCACCTTCAGGGCAGCAGGAAATGGGGGGTTCTCCATCAAAGCAGCCGATGAGACCTGTTATTTCTGTGACCTCAGCTTTGAAGGAAGTGTGTATGGTAAGCTTTCTATAATTTAGAATTCCTCAAAGTCAAAGAATACTAAAGGGACTAAATTTACTTAAATTACATTAATTCTTAATGTCTGATTAGGTTTTTCTAGGGAAAAAATTACTGCTTAAGATTTTCATGTATGGTTTACTCTTGAGTATTGGAGCCTCACTGTTCTTAGGTTTCACATATAAGACCACCTGATAGATAAAAATATATTAAAATGATTCCCCAATACTGTAAAAGACTCTTGAACAAAAAAATATAAAAATGTATGAAAAATAATGCAAAAAAACACTTTTATTTCCTGGCACTCAAAATTAGCAGAAGTTCATTTCTTGGTATAGCAAATGTTAGAGGACTCAGCGTAATTGCACTTAATTCATCAGATATTTCTTTAAGCTTCTACTTTTGAATCTCTATCATGCCATCGGGAGTATAAAACAAAGGACTGTGGGCAGGTAAAAAGTTTAAACTTGGAAGTACATAGCGGGCATCCATCTGAAATGTGAAGCACTCTATTCTGAGGTTGAGGGAAAGGGACTCCTGTTGTGGGATTCTAGCCTGGAACTCAGCAGGCTGAGGAACAGTCTCCTGAGTCATGTTACACCTTAACCTGATTCTTTCCTTTCCTGGTTGTTGAAGTCTGTGCCTATTATTTGTTGAATTTCATTCAGTTTTGGTAGACAGCACTGATGTTATTGGCACACCAATTTTCTACAGCCTCTGTTTATCTTGGAAATGAGATTATGTAGGAAGTACCAGGCTTGGTTAACTCTCAAGAACTCCCAGGAACTTGAGGAACTCCCTACTGTTCCTCAAGAACAGCAGGACAGCACTGTTGCTCAGGCAGGGCGCGTCTCCTCTCCTCTCTGGTAACGACTGTGTGCTGCGCTCTTCACCCCGCCCCTCAGATGCCATGCGCGGGCCCTGCCCGGTCCCAGTCTCACCCCACGTAGCTGCTCACCTCTCTGGTTGTAGCGACTGCTAATTCCTGCCACTTCACTGGGTAAAATGCTCTTTGTCTGATTTACAGGTGTAACTCTGAAACTGACCACTATTTAATAAAATTTGAGGTAATCCATGTAACCAAACGCTTTTCCTTTATGGGTTTTCTTGGTAAATATCATTTGCTTAAAACTTTGAGAACTGCTTTTCCTTACCCTGAGTCTTCCAGGTACCTTTGATTTCATGGTTTTTGTAACTACTAATTTCTCTTTTTTTATGTATTTCATATACTAGTTGGTCTAATTACTTTGATTATACTAATCAGAAAACAAAATTTATTTTAGCATTAGCACAAAGTACATAGGACTCTTTACTGTTACTCTTTGTTTAGGGAGAAAAGCCAGTTCTCAATTATCTTTAGTAAGTAGTACGGCTTAGTAACAATATATGTACCTGAAACATAAAGACAGCTTACAAACAACACACCCTCTTTTGATTATTCATCTGTCAAAATGTCCCTAATTCTAATTGAGTATAAAAATTAATTTTTTAAAAATTTCTGTCATAAATTTATATTTATCAAAAATCAGGTGCCAAAGAGGAAGAGGATATAGTTAAATAAGAGGAAGAGGATATAGTTAAATATCTGATCTAGTAACACAGAAATGTGACAATAATTGAGAATTGGCCATTCTAGCATATTATCACATCTATTAGATGATAATAAGTAATTATTTCTCATTGCTGATAATGAAGGAAGCTATGTTAACATTTTGCAGGAATAAAAAAACAAGGAACATGGAATGCTAATGAAAAACAAAAAGTAAAAATATCAAAAATTGTAAGGTATGCTTTAAAATAACGTTATTTCTTACTCTCTGTGTTTAAAGGACAGAAGTCTAACTGATGCCCAGGAAACCTCAGAAGAAATGCAGAAGAGTAACAGTGCTGTTTCAGTAGGTACAATTTTCAAATTTCCTGTCAATCATTCCACTTAATCATATACCTATTAAAATGCAACATTTTAACTGTTTCAGAGTAAGCGAGAAATACTACGTAGATTAAATCAAAATCTTAAAGTTCAAGAAGATGAAAAGGGAAGGCAGAGTCGTCCTGAAATGGGTACGGTAACTGCTCATGAAGATACCAAAGAGCTGGAAAAAGAAAAGTCAGTTTCATCGGATCGAAAAAAATGGGAGACAGGAGGCCAGCTTGTGCTTCCTGTGGATGAACTGGCCCTGGACGCTTCCTTCTCTGTGACGGAAAGTGCGTATGAGCGCGCTCAGGTGCCATCTGGTCCGCCCCAGCCCCCTTGTGGCCGTGTGGCTGGACACTCTGAGGATGCCCCACGTAGAGGGGCTGAGAGCCTGGAGGGGGTTCTGTAATAAGCGAGACATGGAGAAAACCATTCGGCTTCAGCATGGGAGGGCTTTCACCTTTTTTTTCTTTTTTAACACTCTTTTAAGCTTTCTTTTTTCAAATATTGTATTTATTTTCGGTTGCACTGGGTCTTTGTTGCTTTGCTTTCTCTAGTTGCAGCAAGCAGAGGCTGCTCTCTCGGTGTGGTGTGCAGGCTCCTCAGTGCAGTGGCTTTTCTTGTTGTGGAGCGCAGACTCTAGGTGCACAGGCTTACAGGCAGTTGCAGTACGTGGGCTCTAGAGTGCAGGCTCAGTAGTTGTGGCACACAGGTTTAGTTGCTTCGAAACATGTGGAATCTTCCTGGATCAGGAACTGAACCCATGTCTCCTGCATTGGCAGGTGGATTCTTATCCACTCTGCCAGCAGGGAAGTCCCATGAGAGGGTTTTCCCCAACAATCTGTGATGTGAGAGCAAGAACGAATGGCACGCATGTAACCTGTGTTACTCCAGCCCTTCCTCCCACCTTAGAGTCACCTGTCACCAGGAGTAATTCTTGGTGAGAATCAGAAGAGTGCACTTGGGCAGAACCTGGGAAGGTCGGGGCGGTATTGAGCAGGCCTGTGGAGAGTCTCATAGGCCATCCCTTTGCTCAACGAGGATTCCTAAGCCCCTGCCCTTGTCTCACGTTGTCCCAGCCCTGGAGTGCAGCGGGGAACTGACAGAGACACATGCTGGTGGGGGTTCGCTTTCTAGGCAGCTGATCTGATCACCGCCTAACTGAGTGCTGTTTTATGTGGGTTTTTTGATGGGCCATTTTGGTAGAATTCTTTCTTTTTAGTACTTGAAGCAAAGTTCACAGACTCCACAGCAGGCAGCTGTGTACTGAGTCCCACTCTCTCACACACACACACATGGACTTGTAAGGGCCTCATGGGAAGTCTACTAGTGTGTCAGAGGAATAACTTTGAAAAGCAAGTGAGGATGCATCAGAGAAGGAAAATCAAGAGTGTGATATGAATTTAAAAGGAAGAGAGAGGGCAAGATGAGGGCTAGAAAATCTGCACTGTGTTTGTCAGAGGAGGGCCTTGTGACCTTGGTGAAAGCAGTGTTGCTAGAGGTCAGGGGGCAGAAGCAGAATCTGGGGGTTAAGGAGCGAGTAAAAGGTGAGGGAGGAGCCTCTTCTGGAAGCTGAGCTGTGAGGGCAGGAGAGGGATGCAGTGCCCCCTGGTGGACCCTTACAGAAAAGAGCCTGAGAGCCAAAGCGCAGCCTGCCATGCTTCTCAGTACGTGATGGACCTTGGTTGCAGGGAGCATGAAAATCCAGTGTCCCTTCCCATCCGTGCCTGAGCCAGGCTCCCTGTGGTTTTCATGCCACTTGCTTTGTCCTGTCTGCCTCCTCACCGCTCACCTTATGTCACTGGAGTCTAGCCGCTTTATTTCACGGCCCTCCTCCCCTCTCTTCTTCTCAGCCCTTTGCATGGAGGCCTCCTTGTTTCTTTTCTCACCCTGCTGTTCAGCCTTCCCCCATTTCTGAATTCCTCCGTGTCGCAGAGCTCTTCACAGTCTAGTCTGTGTACAGCCCTGAGCCCCACCTTCCATCCCTCACCCCTTCACCCAGCTTCCCAGCCCCGCAGTCCCTTGCAGATTGCTTTGTCATCTTTATCAGATACCATGTGGCTGTAAGTTATGGGTCTGTTCATTGTTCTCTGCTCTTTTTAACCATCCTTTTAAAAATTGTTTCTTACTGGTAATCATTTTGCTTAAACAAAACAGAATATTGTCTGATAAATTGCAGGTATTTACTTTCATGGACGGGTACACAAAAATATGTATCATGTATTTGGTCATCATTGAAAGTTTGTATGACTTACATACCCTGTAATATTTGAGAGTATATCCTATCTATTACTGCTGGGTACCTATATGCTTCATGTATTAATTATTACCAAGTGTTCTGAAGACTCAAATTTCAGTAGGTGATTTTCTCTGTTTCGCTTTGCAAAATTTTATTCAAAAAGTTAACCCCAAATTATTATTGTCAAATAGAAAGTGTCAGTTGCTTACTTAGGATAAAGAAGATAAAACAAATTTTCTTCAAGTACTTTTCTCTACTTTTAATCCATATGCACATTTGTCTTAGGATTTTTTTTCTATTCTCTGCAATTTATAGAAACAAAATATTAACATATTTTATCTATTTCTGTACTATCCCAAATTATTCTTAATTAAAAATTTTTTTCTCAAGTAAAAATGTTATAGAAACATAACTTACATTTTTTTCCATTTTTATATTTCCTAAAACTAGAATCTGCCTTTAATGCAATGTTGTTATTAGAGTCTATCACTGAAATTTTTTATATCTTTTTCTTTTAGAACATACAGTGGGAGAGGTTATTAAATTAGATCCTAGTGGATCTCCAAGAAAAGTCTGGGGGAAAAGTCCTACAGATTCTGTTCTGAGGATACTTGGAGAAGCTGAACTGCAACTTCAGACAGAACTCTTGGAAAACACAACTATTAGAAGTGGTGAGCAGAGAAGCTATTTTTTTTTATGTTAGAAGTAATGTTAAAAACATACTTAGTTACCATTTTGTGTATGTGATGCCTGAACACTTAAGATTTACTCTCTTAGCAGCTGTACATTTGTTGGTAACTGTAATTAACCATGCTGTGTGTTAGAGCTCTAGAAACTTATGCATAAACATAAATTTAAACAACTGAAGGCTTGTACCCCTTAGAGACATCTCTTTGTTTCTCCCACCTCTGAGGCCCTGGCAACCACTGTTCCAGTTTCTGTGAGTTTGGCTTTTTTAGATTCCATTTATATATGATATCATACAGTGTTTATCTTTTCATGTCTGACTTATTTGTAACATTTAGAATCATATCTTCCATGGATTTCCTTCATTCTTAAGGGTGAAAAAGCCACAGTCATCAAGACAGTATGGTACTGGCACAAAGACAGAAATATAGATCAATGGAACAGAATAGAAAGCCCAGAGATAAATCCACAAACCTATGGATACCTTATCTTCGACAAAGGAGGCAAGGATATGCAATGGAAAAAAGACAACCTCTTTAACAAGTGGTGCTGGGAAAATGGGTCAACCACTTGTAAAAGAATGAAACTAGAACACTTTCTAACACCATACACAAAAATAAACTCAAAGTGGATTGAAGATCTAAATGTAAGACCAGAAACTATAAAACTCCTAGAGGAGAACATAGGCAAAACACTCTCCGACATAAATCACAGCAGGATCCTCTATGACCCACCTCCCAGAATATTGGAAATAAAAGCAAAAATAAACAAATGGGACCTAATTAAGCTTAAAAGCTTTTGCACAACAAAGGAAACTATAAGCAAGCTGAAAAGACAGCCCTCAGATTGGGAGAAGATAATAGCAAACAAAGCAACAGACAAAGGATTAATCTCAAAAATATACAAGCAACTCCTGCAGCTCAATTCCAGAAAAATAAATGACCCAATCAAAAGATGGGCCAAAGAACTAAACAGACATTTCTCCAAAGAAGACATACAGATGGCTAACAAACACATGAAAAGATGCTCAACATCACTCATTATCAGAGAAATGCAAATGAAAACCACAATGAGGTACCATTACACGCCAGTCAGGATGGCTGCTATCCAAAAGTCTACAAGCAATAAATGCTGGAGAGGATGTGGAGAAAAAGGAACCCTCTTACACTGTTGGTGGGAATGCAAACTAGTACAGTTGCTGTGGAGAACAGTGTGGAGATTTCTTAAAAAACTGGAAATAGAACTGCCATATGACCCAGCAATCCCACTTCTGGGCATACACACTGAGGAAACCAGATCTGAAAGAGACACGTGCACCCCAATGTTCATCGCAGCACTGTTTATAATAGCCAGGACATGGAAGCAACCTAGATGCCCATCAGCAGATGAATGGATAAGGAAGCTGTGGTACATATACACCATGGAATATTACTCAGCCGTTAAAAAGAATTCATTTGAATCAGTTCTAATGAGATGGATGAAATTGGAGCCCATTATACAGAGTGAAGTAAGCCAGAAAGATAAAGACCATTACAGCATACTAACACATATATATGGAATTTAGAAAGATGGTAATGATAACCCTATATGCAAAACAGAAAAAGAGACACAGATGTACAGAACAGACTTTTGGACTCTGTGGGAGAAGGCAAGGGTGGGATGTTTTGACAGAACAGCATCGAAACATGTATATTATCAAGGGTGAAACAGATCACCAGCCCAGGTTGGATGCATGAAACAAGTGCTCGGGGCTGGTGCACTGGGAAGACCCAGAGGGATCGGGTGGAGAGGGAGGTGGGAGGGGGGATCGGGATGGGGAATAAGTGTAAATCTATGGCTGATTCATGTCAATGTATGGCAAAACCCACTGCAATGTTGTGAAGTAATTAGCCTCCAACTAATAAAAATAAAAGAAAAAAAAAAAGGGTGAATACTGTTATTGTGTGTGTGTATATTTACACACACACACCCTATTCTCTTTACCCATTCATTTGTGCACACTCAGTTTCTTTCCCTGTCTTGGCTACTGTGAATAGTTCTCCAGTGAATGTATGAGTGCAGATAACCCTTCAAGATTCTGATTTAATTTTCTTTCACGAAATACTCGGAAATGGAATTGCTGTATAGTTCTATTTTTCATGTTTTGAAGAACCTCAGTACTGTTCTCCATAGAGGCTACACCAGTTCACATTCCTGCTAACAGTGCACAGGGAGGGTTCCCATTTCTTCACATCCCCACCAGTATTTGTCGTCTTTCCTTTCTTTTTTTTAATAATAGCTATGGTAACAAGAATGGAATGATCTCTCATTGTGATTTTGATTTGCATTTCCCTGATTATTAGTGATATTGAGCTCCTCTTCATATATCTGTTGGCCATTTGTGTGTCTTTGGAGAAATGTCTGTTCAGTTCCTTTACTTTTTAGAACAAATTTGATTTTTATTGAAGTGTAGTAGGTTTACAGTGTTGTGGAAGCTCAGGTGTACAGCATGGTGCTTCAGTCATATGTGTACAGAAAACCACTCTTGTCTAGGTTCCTTTCCCATACAGATCTTGACAGAATGTTGATAGAGCTCCCTGTGCTATACAGTAGGTCCTTATTAGTTATTCTTTGTGCACTTAAAAATTGCTATCATTAATTAATAGCGGCAAAAAAATTTAATATGCCGGTTTTTTTTGCTGTTGACTTATATGAGTTCCTTAAATGTTTTATGTTAAACTCTTATCACATATATAATATACAAATAATTTTTATTATTCTGTAGATTCCCTTTTTATTTTGTTGGTTTTTCCTTTGCTGTGCAGAAACTTTTTACTCTGATGTAGTCTTGCTTTTTGTTTTTCTTTTTTTTTTCCTTCTGTTGCTTGTGCTTTGGTGTCATATCGAAAAATTTCTTAGTAAGATGTCTACAGTCTGTTTTTGAAGTGCCTAGTCAAGTGTGTGGCTTATTTTTCCATTATGTTGGTTTTCCTTTGGTTGGTTACATGTGTAGATTATATCGTCAATAGTTAGAAATAGTTTTTTTGTCCGGTATTTATTTGATCATTTCTTTTTCTTCGCACTGCATTTGAGAGCCTCTAGACCAGTCTTCAGTCCTCGTAGTGCTTGTTCCTGGTTTTAATAGATACTTTTTTATAGCAGAAGAGTCAGACTGAACAGATCACAGGTGTGACCTCTGCCACTGTCAGACTGTTGATGAGGTTTGGTGAAGGGAAAATATTCCAAAGCATGAGCAGCACTGTAGTTTTGTTCTCCTTGACTTGGAAGGAGTAAGGTAAAACAGCTCACAGATAGCTGTTCACAACTTTATTCCCTAACGGGGTAACTGAACCAGGCAGTTCCTGCTGGCCCAGTGTTACAGATGGACTGTGGACAGCAAAGTGGGCCCACTTGACTTTAGTGATGATGAATTTAAGCTGAGACAGGGAGCAGGGCTCTCTGCTTTTCTCCACCTATCCCAGTTGTGTGTGTTCGGACATGGCAGACAGAAGACGAAGTTGTTTGCTGGAAATACAGTGGGTTGAGGACCTTTGGAGGAGAATGTTTTTAATGATGGACTCTTGGATAAATTTTAATGGGGAAGGTGGGGAGAGTATCCGTGGTAGGATCTGTGGGTTGTGGGTCCTGATCGGGTTTGGGTGGGGGAGCAGAGGGTGATGAGTGGGAACACAGGATGTTAGGGGTTAGGAGGTGGGACAGTTAACATTGAACATTCTGAGGAGCTGTGTTTATTGACAGGATCTCTAAGATGTGAGCATGAAGTGACTAAGGTGAGGGGAAGAAAGCATCATGGGGATGAATTGACCAGCCCAGATCCAGGGGGCTTGTTCAAGGTGTAGACATAAATCTAGCAGGTTAGCTGAGACAGAACTCGGGTGGGGGCTCCCAGTAGTGAACTGGAGAGCAGCATCTCCAAGGAGTGGATGTGGCTGACTTGGGTGTCTTCCGATCATTGCAGTGAGCTGTTCTGGGCAAATCAATGCTCTCCAGACAGCAGTTAAAAGGATGGAAAGTTTCTGAGCACTTGCCACAAAAACACACAAAAACATGAGTTCATAATTTTAAAGATATCATCCTGATATATATAAACACATATACATATGTATGTATGTGTATATATACATATATATATATGTATGTATGTAATTCTGACATTTCTGTATATATGTAAAAGTTTCACCTAAAGGAAGAGGCATAAACCATATGTTAACCACCTTAGAAATTTATTTTTATTTTTAAATTTTTTCACCACTTGGTATTTGTAGCTTTATTATCAAGTAACTATATTATTTTGTAACTATTGTCAAGCTTCAGTATGTTTCAAATAACTAAATACTGCAACTGAGACATTAAAAATGCAAACTAACTTATCAAAATAATTGTATTCTGAATATTATATATAATATTATACATTTTATATTACATAAAGAGTTTTTATACAAAAAGTTAAGGTTTGTTTATGATCATTGAAAATCTGAAATACATTTGAACAAAGCATTCCTATGCATACATATGTAATCACTCACCAAAACCATATATGAATGTGGTTTTGAAAAATAAAATTACATTCATACAACAAAGGTGAAATATGTTTTTATTAATTTGACAGTATTACTTCTAAACTGCACACATATGAATGATATGACTTCATTCTGTATATTTACAAATTTTATTTTAAGAAATACATTTTATTTTAAGAAATGTGTATAGTTCATAATCATTAAAATGTCTATCCACAGGCATAATGTAGACCCAGCCCAGTGAATAGAAGGGTTTTGATGGTCAGTCATATCATCTGTGTATGACATCATAGTTTTAGAAAAACATTCTATTCAGTTGTACAGTTTGATACATCTTCATAGCTCTGCTTGTCATCAGTAATTACAGATGAGGTACAGAGCTTAGAGGAGAATGTACAGAGAACTAGGTACTCAAGAAAGAGTATCGCTGGTTTCTCAAGTGGAGAACACCATAAACACCCAAGCAGTAAATTAGTCATTAAACTAAGTGTCAGTCCTTCAAAAAGGTTCATACACTGTTGTGTCATACATAACTTTGATGTTGAAATGTCTTAAGTTCAAAACACTTTTAAATTGAATGAGAGCTGTGATTTTTAAGTAAAGTCAAACATTTTCCTAACTGATCTGAAAAGCCTGCAAAACAGTATCTTTATAACAAAAAAAATGCCTTTGAATTTAAATTTAATTTGACTATCATGTACCTTAATCATTTATTAATTTCTAGTACATAACAGAACTTAACTAGTAATTACCTGCTGTGAGAATGAACTGTGTTCTAAATGCTATTGAAGATAAAAGTCAAGTCAGTGTGAGGACATAACATGATTTTTCATTTTTGTTGTTTCAGAGATTTCTCCTGAAAGGGAGAATTGCAAATCCTTAATTATTGAAGAAGAAAAAGTGAAATGTATTTCACTTGAAATGAACCCATCAGCTACTGTTGATTCTTCGCTTGAGACAAACAGGCCAAACATTAGTGAAGCATCTCCACAGACAGCATTGAAACCAGAAGATTTGGAGGGTATGTTTTCATGGGGCAAAAGGAGATTTATTTGGTTTAATAATACTTCATTGTCTTCCTTATAAACAAACCTTCAAAATATTTGTTTATGTTTGGGTGATTGATCTCAAATTAGGTTCACTATTTTTCTAGTGCCAGGTCTTTTTTTATCACCACATTGCAGATCACCCCAAAACTTAGTGTTAGAACATCCGTTTTACTCTGTCTCCCAATGTTGGAACAACGGCCAGTTTTACTCTGTCTCCTCATCTTGTTGTTGGGAACTGAGTCAGGCCCTGGCTCACCCCCGTGCTTTTCTCGTGCGTGTGTTCTCCTCTCTGTGATGACCTGGTCTCATGGGTCCAAGAGGGCTTAGCTGGTGTCCTGACTGCTACAACTGGAAGATGGTGAGGCTGGTCCCTTCCTTTTCATACAGCCTCCAGGCCTTTCTCTGTACTCTGTCCAGCAGGATGGTCTGACGTCTTCCATGGCTCACAGGTACACAGGCAGAAGCTGCTTATCCTTGTAGAAGCTAGTCTCCGAACTGGCACAGGGTTGCTTCTGCTGTATTTCATTGGTCAAAGCAGTTACAAACAAGCCTGGATTCAGAGGGAGGGGAAGCAGGCACCTCTCAAGGGTAAAAGGGTTAAATATTTTGTTATTGTTGTTCAGTCATTTAGTCATATCCAGCTCTTTGTGACTTCACGGACTGCAGCATGCCAGGCTTTACTGTCCTTCACCATCTCCCAGAGTTTGCTCAAACTTCTGTCAGTTGAGTCAATGATACTATCTCATCTTCTGTTGTCCCCTTCTCCTCCTGCTTTTAGTCTTTCCCAGTGTCACAGTCTTTTCCAATGAGTCGGCTCTTCATACCAGCTGGTGAAAGTATTGGAGCTTCAGCATCAGTCCTTCCAGTGAATATTCAGGGTTGATTTCCTTTAGGATTGACTGGTTTGATCTCCTTTCAGTCCAGTGGGCTGTCAGGAGTCTTTGTATTTGTAGCCATCTTTAATGTCAAAGTCTGCCCTTTTACCAAACTTATTTATATCCCCTCACATGCAGAATACCCTGACTCTTCATAGCCACATCTTATTATGATATTGGCTCAGATGTTGTCATCAAGGTCAGACCTGTGTTTATATGAGGTTCTTTGGGTGCAGTTCTTTGAATACATTTACTTTCAATCTGAAGACCTAGAGAGTTCTTTTCACTTGCTTTTTCATTCATAAATCTAACAGTGATGACGAGGAACTGAGACCCCTTGTCAAAAACAGGGAAGGTACAAGATTGTGGGTACATAGAAACGGGATCCCACCAGGAGTAGCTTGGCCAGCTTGCTTCCCTCCCAGCAAACATTGGTGCCCTCAAAGGCTCTTCTGTTGGGCTGTATCTTTCAATCACGCTGGGGAGTGCTTCTGCAAGTATTAATGATTTTGTGAATTTTGTGTGAATGTTATTGACATTTAGTGAAAAACCACTGGGGTTTTTGGTTTGGGTTTGTTTTTTGAGACCGTGCCCTCTCTGCCTGCAGTTGCTGTGAGGAAGGCAATTGAGATGCTCAGCAATCCTCTTGTTCAACAGCAAGAGTCAGAAAGACAGACCTTTAAATCCTTCTGTGCCCCAGCAGAAAGTCTGATGGCCTTCTGTTTTTGACCTCTGTCTTTGCCCTGAGACCTCAGGCATACTTTGCCTGAGGTTAGTGTCTATCTGGAGGCATCTTTTCCCTTGAGAAACTTCCTCTTCTGAGTTCTCCTCATGAGCTAAACTGATCTTTCTTCAACTCACCTTTTTCTCCTTGTGGTTTATAAGTGGCTACCTTAGGAATCTCACTGGCACTGTAAATGGTCTACTCAGATAGCTCCTTAGCTCGGTCACTGAATCTCTTAGGTGCCTTTTCTTTCATCCTTTTTCATGTCACAGGGCAACACTTTCTGCCACCATGTCACAAGAATGCCCTTTCCTCCAGCCTCCAATAACCACTCTTCACGGGCCAGGCTCTCACCACAGCCTTCTTGAAACCTTTCAGTGTCAGATGCTGGCCTGTCCCCAGAGCAGTGTACATATCTAACCTTTGTGGTGTCAACACCCTATCTTCAGATAGGAGATTCTGTTTCAGTTATCTCTCGCTGCAAATCAGTTTGCTTCCCAGACTTAGTGACTTAAAAGAACGGTCTTGATTTATCTCACACTCTGTGGATTAGGAGCTGGGACTTTCCTTCTCCTCCTCACGGCATCAGCTGGCATCGCTCAGTGGTGTTGAGCCATCGGCTGCGCTTACTTGGGTGGGAGGTGCTGTCTGCACAGCTGGCGCCTCGGCTCGGCTGGGCCTGTGCTGCTGGGTCCCACTCCCGTGCTTTAAGTCTCAGGGCCTTGCCATGTTGTCTCTCCAGGGCCCTTAAACTGCTTTCTTGGTGGTTTAAGCTTCCGGATTCCAAGGTGGAAACTGCCAATTCTCTCAAAAGGCTGGATGTGGGCCAAGCCTACAGGACTCCAGCTGTACTCCACTGGTCCAGGCTGTCACACTGCTGATCCAGACTCAGGGACTTGGGAAAACAGAGCTCCCTCTGGATGAGAGGAAGACTGGACAGCTGCCACATGTGTGACCTTGTAGTCTTGTGAAATCGTCTTGTTCACTAGAATCTTAGTTAATGATTATCTTATGTCTTTTCTTAAAAAAAAAAAAAGAACCTGTTAGGTGTATATTTAATAATAGTGACTGTATAGCCTATTAGAGCTGGGACAAGAGCTGGGACAGTTTTTCTGCAAGAGCCATGTAGTAAATATTGTTGCCTTTGTGGGCAGTACAGTCACAAATCTAGTTTGTGGAATGAATCACATTGATGTGGCTTAAGGTGCCAGAGAACAGTTACTTGGTTAAAAAATTTTGAGCAGGACACCACTGCTCCAAGTGCTTTCTTGTAAGGGTGACCAAAAAATCATTTGAATAAAAGATAAAAATTTTAAGGATTGGTACAATACCAATCATCTCTCTAAATAGGACAACTAACTAGAAACTTTTAAAATAGAGAAGGAAAAAAAGGAGTGGCCATGGTGGCTGAAACAAGAAAGTATCAATAATTTGAATTGGACAGGAAAAAGAGAAATTAAGAAACGAAGAGAGAAATTCTCTTCTCATTGCTGTTAACTTTCAGGAAATATCACCCAGGTGAAAGATGAGCCACTGCCAGAGAACAGAGATAGTTCCCTGGTTATTAATTATTTGAGGGTTTAGGAAAATAGATTTAGCACCCTAGTTATATTTACCTTTTCACTGTGAAAGTCCAGGTAAGAGGTTTTTTTTTTTTTTTTATTTTTGATGATTGCGCTTTCTAATCAGTTACTAATCAGTGGTATTATATTCTACTCTCTGTCCATATTTCTGGCCACAGATAGTGTTATTCTTTAAGTTTTTATATCTTCTAGAAAGCAATTTATATATTACTGAAATGTTAATGAAGAAAAACTTTTCTATAATAATGAAAAATACAGAGTACACAATATTTCTTCTGGGTATTTTTATTGCAATGAAAATGCAAAAGGAGAAGTCTGTTATTTCAGAAATAACTAGAGTGTAAAGACAGTAAGATTAAGATAGATAACCTACTGATTTTTTGTTAGAGTTACTACATTAGCCTGAAACGAGGTATGATCATCTATAAGAGATTTATTCTGTTTTCTCTAAGTGGATTTTTGCCTTGCAGAGCCTGCTGACTTGGAGGCAGAAGTACTGCAGGAGCCAAGTGGAGCAGACAGAGATGGCGGTTTGCCCCACCCCGTTCTCGACATGTGGGTCAGTGAGAGAGAAGGAGCAGAGGAGGTTGAGTACGTCACCTCTTCCCTACATTTCACACCTGCTCCCTTCATGTCATGCCTTTCACAGAAATACTGGAGTAACCCAATATTACATTAAATCAATTAGGAAAATAGTTAATTTGGGAATAGGTATCACATTCTTGAGGTTCAGAAATCAGCAAGCAAAATATACAGTGAAAGGTCTGTTTCCCACTTTTGTCCCCACCCAGCAAATTCCCACTCTGTTCTCTTTCCAAACATGGTTAATATATACAGAAGCAAAAGCAAAGATATAGTCTCCCTCACTTTTATTTATTTATTTTTCATTTATTTTTATTAGTTGGAGGCTAATTACTTTATAATATTGAAGTGGTTTTTGTCATACATTGACATGAATCAGCCATGGATTTACATGTATTCCCCATCCCGATCCCCCCTCCCACCTCCCTCTCCACCCGATCCCTCTGGGTCTTCCCAGTGCACCAGGCCCAAGCACTTGTTTCATGCATCCAACCTGGGCTGGTGATCTGTTTCACCCTTGATAATATACATGTTTCGATGCTGTTCTGTCAAAACATCCCACCCTTGCCTTCTCCCACAGAGTCCAAAAGTCTGTTCTGTACATCTGTGTCTCTTTTTCTGTTTTGCATATAGGGTTATCATTACCATCTTTCTAAATTCCATATATATGTGTTAGTATACTGTAATGGTCTTTATCTTTTCTGCCTTACTTCACTGTGTATAATGGGCTCCAGATTCATCCATCTCATTAGAACTGATTCAAATGAATTCTTTTTTAACAACTGAGTAATATTCCATGGTGTATATGTACCACAGCTTCCTTATCCATTCATCTGCTGATGGGCATCTAGGTTGCTTCCATGTCCTGGCTATTATAAACAGTGCTGCGATGAACATTGGGGTGCACGTGTCTCTTTCAGATCTGGTTTCCTCGATGTGTATGCCCAGAAGTGGGATTGCTGGGTCATATGGCAGTTCTATTTCCAGTTTTTTAAGAAATCTCCACACTGTTCTCCACAGCAACTGTACTAGTTTGCATTCCCACCAACAGTGTAAGAGGGTTCCCTTTTCTCCACACCCTCTCCAGCATTTATTGCTTGTAGACTTTTGGATAGCAGCCATTCTGACTGGCGTGTAATGGTACCTCATTGTGGTTTTCATTTGCATTTCTCTGATAATGAGTGATGTTGAGCTTCTTTTCATGTGTTTGTTAGCCATCTGTATGTCTTCTTTGGAGAAATGTCTTTCTTTGGCCCATTTTTTGATTGGGTCATTTATTTTTGGACTTCCCTTGTGGCTCAGATGGTAAAGATCCACCTGCAGTGGGGGAGATCTGGGTTTGATCCCTTGGGTTAAGAAGATCCCCTGGAGAAGAGAAAGGCTACTCACGCCACTATTCTTGCCTGAGAATTCCACGGACAGAGGAGCTTGGAGGTTTATAGTCCGTAGGGTCACAAAGAGTCAGGCACGACTGAGTGCCTTTCACCTTCACTTTTAAATATAGTTGTTATTATAAGGCACAGAGTTTTTTCCACCATTTTATGTCAGTAATTGGAGAATTTTTTCATATTAATACACAGAGGGCTTCCTCTTTTTTGCTACTTTAAGGCTACATAGTGTTCCAATATATGGATATACCATAGTATATAGTTGTATTTGTGACTATAAATATATAGTATTTATATATTTATGTAGTTTCCATTTACATAGTAAATAGTTGCTATATATTTACATAGTATGTAGTTGCTATTACAGATGATGCTACAGTGGATAACCTTTAGTGAGCTTAATTTGCATGTGTATAAATATAGTCGCCTCCCCTTCCCACCCAATTCAAGCTTTCATCTAATCTCTGCACTGTTATTGGTAAGCTTATTCCTGGCTATATTATCTTGTGATTATTTTATAAATGATAACTGTTCCTCTGTGAGATCGTGAAACTAAAAGTTTTATATGAAATGGTTTATATGAAAGCTTACACTTTCTTTATGTTGGTTTTGTTACCACTCTCTTATTGGTATCCTACTACTGTTCATTTAGACTTTCAGTTGAATCTTTTGTATGTTTCATATGCACAATCATATGAAAATAATGATGGCTTTCTGTCTTTCCAGTTTTTTTCATACACATTTATTTCTCTCCAGTAGCATCACTTAGTACATTTTATACAGTTAAATATTGGAAATAGGCTTCTCTCTCTTGTTCTTAACTTCAGTGAAATGTTTCTAATGTTAAACATCATTAGGCATAACTATAATTTCTAGCTCAAGCAGTGTCTATACATTTTACTGGCTAAAAAGTCTGGAATGTATTATATCAAATGACTTTTTGGCATCATGTAATTGTTTTCCCTTGTCTATCAGCATAATAAATTAATAGGTTACCTAATATTGAATTATCCTGCATATCTTAGTAAACTCTGCTTGGTCTTCTGTTTGCTAATTTTAATGTACTTCTGTTTGCTAATACTTCATTTTGTGATTTTTTTTGCCATTAATTTTTTAAATTAATTTTTATTGGAGTATAATTTTTATTGGAGTTGATTTACAATGTTGTACTAGTTTCAGCTGTACAGCAGAGTGAATCAAATACACATATACCCACTCTTTTTTAGATTCTGTGCCCATGTAGGCCATTACAGAGTACTGAGTAGAGTTCCCTGTGCTATAAGCAAGTTCTTATTTATCTGTTTTGTATATAGTAGTGTGTGTATCTCAACCCCAATCTTCCAGTTTATCCCCCTCCCTTACCCCCTGGTCATCATGAGTTTGTTTTCTACAGTTGTGTCTTTATTTCTGTTTTATAAATAAGTTCATTTGTACCTTTTTTTTTTTTTTGAATTCCGCATAGAAGCAGTATCATATATTTGTCTTTCTCAGTCTGACTTACTTCACTCAGTATGACAATTTCAGGATTTTTGTATTAGTACTCAGGAGAGTCCTCTTATAGTTCCTTATTGTCTGGGAAATCACTGTCATATTTTGGTGTTCTTGTTACTTTCCTCCTTAAAATAATAATTGGGAGTTCATTCCTTTGCTCTGCTCATAACAAGGGATGTCAGATGTTTTCTGTAAAGGGCCAAATAGTGAACTTTTTTGGGCCTGTCGACCATATGCTCTGTGATGTGGCTATTCGGTGCTGTCTTTCATCTGCAAAAGCAACCATAGGTAACACATAAACAGGTGAGTGTGGCTGCTCCAGTGCAACTTTATCTGTGAAAACAGGAGGTGGGCTGGACTTGGACATGGATACAGAGAAGCATGTGCAAGAATGTTTATTTCAGGAGAGTCATAGGAAGTCATTTGAAATAGTCTGATCAGTAATAAGCAAGTGGCTAAAAACACTGTTCTAAGTATCCTGCTGAGCTATTTCAGGTCCTAAAAGATAATGCTGTTAAAGTGCTGTACTCAATATGCCAGCAAATTTGGAAAGCTCAGCAGTGGCCGCAAGACTAGAAAAGGACAGTTTTCATTCCAATCTCAAAGAAAGGCAATGCCAAAGAGTGTTCAAACTACTGTACAATTAAACTAATTTCACAAGCTAGCAAGGTAATGTTCAAAATCCTTCAAGCTAGGCTTCAACAGTACATGAACCAAGAACTTCCAGATGAACAAATTGGATTTAGAAAAGGCAGAGGAATCAGAGATCAAATTGCTAACATCTGTTGGATCATAGAAAAAGCAAGGGAATTAAAAAAATATCTACTTCTGCTTCACTGACAATGCTAAAGCCTTTGACAGTTTATCACAGCAAATGGTGGAAAATTCTTAAAGAGATGGGAATACCAAATCACCTTACCTGTCTCTTGAGAAAACTGTATGCAGAACAAGAAGCAACAGTTAGAGCCAGACATGGAACAATGGACTGGTTCAAAGTTGGAAGGAGTACATCAAGGCTGTATATTGCCCCCCTGCTTATTTAACTTATATGCAGAGTGTGAAGTTGCTCAGTCGTGTCTGACTGTTTGCAACCCCATGGACTGTAGCCTACCAGGCTCCTTCCTCCATGGAATTTTCCAGGCAAGAGTACTGGAGTGGGTTGCCATTTCCTTTTTCAGGGGATCTTCCCAATCCAGGGATCAAACCTGGGTCTCCCACATTGCAGGCAGACACTACCATCTGAGCCACCTGGGAAGGCCTATATGCAGAGTACATCATGCCAAATGCCAGGCTGGATGAATCACAAGCTGGAATCAAGATTGCTGGGAGAAACAGCAAACTCTGATATGCATATGAGGTCACTCTAACGGCAGAAAGTGAAGAGGAACTGAAGAGCCTCTTGATGAAAGTGAAAGAGGAGAGGGAAAAAGCTGGCTTAAAACTCAGCATTCAAAAAGCTAAGATCATGGCATCCATCATGGCAAAGATGGGGAAAAAAATGGAAGCAGTGACAGATTTTATTTTCTTGGGCTTCAGAATCACTGTAGATGGTGACTGCAGCCATGAAATTAAAAGACATTTGCGCCATGGAAGAAAAGCTTTGACAAACCTAAATATTTTAAATCTGCATATTAAAAAGCAGAGATATCACTTTGCTGACAAAGGTCCATCTAGACAAAGCTGTGGTTTTCCAGTAGTCATGTGCTGATGTGAGAGTTGGACCATAAAGAAGGATGAGTGCCGAAGAATTGATGCTTTTGAACTGTGGTGCTGGAGAAAACTCTTGAGAGTCCCATGGACTGCAAGGAGATCAAATCAGTCCATCCTAAAGGAACTCAACCCTGAATATTCATTGGAAGGACTGATGCTGAAACTCCAATACTTTGGCCACCTGATGCAAAGAACTAACTCATTGGAAAAGACCCTGATGCTAAGAAAGATTGAGGGCAGGAGGAGAAGGGGGTGACAGAGGATGAGATGTTTGGATGGCATCACCAACTCAATGGACCTGAGTTTGAGCAAACTCTGGAAGATGCTGAAGGACAGGCAAGCCTGGTGTGCTGCAGTCCGTGGGGTTACAAAGAGTCGAATACGACTTAGCAAAGTCAAAACAAAGTATACTGTTTAATGGGTAGTATGCAGCACTGAAATTAAATGGAACTCCTTGTATAAATACAGAAATATGTCCAGAGTATTTGATAATCTGATGATATTGAATAAAAAGTATTTCCATATATTAGAACAATACTGTGATAATCCTATAAAATGTTCTTAAGTGCATATATAGATTTATATAAATTTAGGGGAAAAGTATAGTAAGATGTATATAAAACTGATAATAGTAAAAGCAACTGGGATTTTGATTGTTTAGGGAAATCCTAAAGGGAAAAAACTTTTTCATTGAGACAAATATATAAATATATTTATTTATATGATTTTATCATTTTAATAATTTTGAAGTGTACAATGTTATACTCTATGTTTCCAATACATTTTTCTCGACCCCAGTGGAACCTTTGTACCTATAAGCACCCACTTTTCATGTTCACCTCCCCAGCTCCTGCCACCACTGATCTGCCTTCATGGATTTGCCTATTCTGGACATTTCCTGTAGAATCACAGTATGTGGCTTTTTGTATCTGCCTTCCCTTACTTAGCATACTGCTTTCAGGACTTGTCTGTGTTGTAGGATGTGTCAGTTCTTCATTCTTTTTCATGAATAATATTCCTTATATGACTATACCCTATATTTTTATACATTGTGCAGTTGATAGCATTCAGCAGATGATGGTGGTCATTTCCAGGGTAGTTTCTGCCTTTTGCCTGTTTTGAATAGTGCTTCTGTAAACATTGTGTACAAGCCTTTGTACATCTGTATTCAGTTCTTTTGAGTCTATATCCAGAGTGGAATTGCTGTAGCAGATGGTATTTTATGTTTCCCTTTTTGAGGACTCAAGGATTACATGTTAAATGAAAAAATATATTACTTGTATGATTAAAAATAAATAACTTTTTAAAATAAAAATAAGAGTTACTCAAAATTTAAAACTGAAAAGGTTAAAAATTATTTAAATTTGAGATGAACTAAATGAGTTTACATTTATGGGGCTTCCCAGGTGGTGCTAGTAGTGAAGAACCCGCCTGTCAATGCAGAAGACATGAAAGATGTGGGTTTGATTCCTGGAGGAGTAAATAGCAACCCATTCCAGTATTCTTGCCTGGAAAATCCGGTGAATAAAGGAGTCTTGCAGGCTACAGTCCATGGGGTTCCAAAGAGTTGGACGCAACTGAAGTGACTCAGCAGCAGAAAAAGTACTAGCAAAATTAAAATTGCCTTATAATCAAAAAAAGAAAAGCCATCTCCAAGAAAAAGAAGTGCATAATGCTAAATGGTTGTCTGAGGAGGCCTTACAAATAGCTGAGAAAAGAAGAGAAGCAAAAGGAAAAGGAGAACAGGAAAGATATACCCATTTGAATGCAGAGTTCCAAAGAATGGCAAGGAGCGATAAGGAAGCCTTTCTAAATGATCAGTGCAAAGAAATAGAGGAAAACAATAGAATGGGAAAGACTAGAGATCTGTTCCAAGAAAATTAGAGATACAAAGGGAACATTTCCTGCAAAGATGGGCTCAATAAAGGACAGAAATGGTATGGACCTAACAGAAGCAGAAGATGTTAAGAAGAGGTGGCAAGAATACATAGAGGAACTATACAAAAAAGATCTTAATGACCCAGATAACCACATGGTGTTATCACTCACCTAGAGCCAGACATTCTGGAATGCAAAGTCAAGTGGGCCTTAGGAAACATACGAACAAAGCTAGTGAAGGTGACGGAATACCAGCTGAGCTATTTCAAAACTTAAAAGATGGTGCTGTTAAAAGTGCTGCACTCAGTATGCCAGCACATCTGGAAAGCTCAGCAGTGGCCACAGGATGGAGGAGGTCAGTTTTCACTCCAATCCCAAAGAAAGGTAATGCTAAAGAATGTTCAAACTACCACAGAATTGTACTCATTTTACACGCTAGCAAAGTAATGCTGAAAATTCTCCAAGCAAGGCTTCAGTAGTACGTGAACCAAGAACTTCAATTGGATTGAGAAAAGGCAGAGGAACCAGAGGTCAAATTGTCAACATCTGTTGGATCACAGAAAAAGCAAGAGAATTCCAGAAGAGCATCTACTTCTGCCGTACTGACTACGCCAAAGCCTTTGACTCTGTGGATCACAACAACAAACTATGGAAAATTCTTAAAGAGATGGGAATACCAGACCACCTGACCTGCCTCCTGAGAAATCTATATGCAGGTCAAGAAGCAACAGTTAGAACTGAACATGGAACAATGGACTGGTTGAAAATTGGGAAAGAAGTATGTAGGCTGTATATTGTCACCCTGCTTATTTAACTTATATGCGGAGTACATCATGCAAAATGCCGGGTTGGGTGAAGCACAAGCTGGAATCAAGTTTGCCAAGAGAAATATCAATAACCTCAGATATGCAGGTGAAACCACCCTTATGGCAGAAAGTGAAGAGGAACTAAAGAGCCTCTTGATGAAAGTGAAAGAGGAGAGTGAAAAGGCTAGCTTAAAACTCAGCATTCAGAAAACTAAGATCTTGGCATCTGGTGCCACCACTTCATGGCAGATAGATGGGGAAACAGGGGAAACAGTGAGGGACTTGGCTCCAAAGTCACTGCAGTTAGTGACTGCAGCCATGAAATTAAAAGACTTGCTCCTTGGAAGAAAAGGTATGACCAACCTAGACAGCATGTTAAAAAGCAGAGACATTGCTTTGCCAACAAAGCTCTGCTTAGTCAAAACTATGATTTTTCCAGTAGTCATGTATGGATGTGAAAGTTGGACCATAAAGAAAGCTGAGTGCTGTAGAATTGATGCTTTTGAACTATGGTGTTGGAGAAGACTCTTGAGAGTCCCTTGGATTGCAAGGAGATCAAATTAGTCAATCCTAAAAGATATCAGTCCTGAATATTAATTGGAAGGACTGATGCTGAAGCTGAAACTTCAATACTTTGGCCACCTGATATGAAGAACTAACTCATTGGAAAAGACCCTGATGCTGGAAAAGTTTGAGGGCAGGAGTAGAAGGGGGCAACCGAGGATGAGATGTTTGGATGTCATCACCAACTCAATGGACATGAGTTTGAGCAAACACTGGGAGATGCTGAAGGGCAGGCAAGCCTGGTGTGCTGCAGTTCATGGGGTTACAAAGAGTCGAACATGACTTAGCAACTGAACTGAACTATAACCGAAAGCCCAGAAATAAATTATTGGTACCTTTTGGAATATGCTCTTCTCGTCTTTATAATTTTGTTAGCAAATAGTACATGAATGTAGTTCCCAACATTTATTGAGAGAAAAATTGTGAGTTCTTTACATAAATCAGTTCACTCCCTTTAAGAGTTAAAAATTTTTATACAAACTATTCTTTTTATTTTACTGTGCTGAACAGCATTGTTTCAAATCTAACAGCATTTTATATCATTTGGTCTGAAAGTTACTTTACTTACTTAATAATATATCTTGACCCTTGATGCATATCTGGTTATACAGATCTGTACTTTGTTTTTTAAATAATTGCAAAGTATTTCATGGTATTAGTATAATCGTGTTCTGTTTTCTGCTATTAGGAGGCATTTTGATTCGTTAAAATGGCAGTTCTTAAACATTACAACATTTTGCTATAATGGGATACATTTTGCTCTAAAGGGATACAGTTTGGTCAGCCATATCCCTCAAAGTTCCTAATACACAGGGCTAGGGCAAGGCCTGAGAATTTGCATTTCAGACAGGTTCCTAGGTGTTACTGGCACTTAGGGGCTTCACTTTGGGAACCATTGTGATGAGAATGTGGAGGCTGGTGTCGTGAATGAGCATGACTGGTGGAGGTTTGAACAACTGAAGGGTAGGATGTGCTTGTGAGGGCCACTGTAAGTGAGAATAACATTTGGAAGTGGGATCACAGGACGCTAGTGACCTGTGCTCTACTTGTCTGTGTTTGAGAGTACTTGTATTGCAGGTAAATTTTGCTTTTGTAACTGGTGTATCTGTTTATGGCAGGTTGGAAGATAGGATCACCATTCAGCAAAATGAACTTTCTGAAGATAAAGTCCCGAGCAGTGTGGATCACGTTAGTGAGGTTCATGTAGGTGAGCATCACAGCATTGGCCTGATTACTTTCTCGAAGGTTGTTAGCACTAACCTGTTCCATTTGGACTGTATGTTAATAGAGAGCATTGCTTATCATTCACCTTAATCACTTAAAAAATGTTATAGACGTAGTGCATTGGACTCTGTATTTATTTTTTATTACATTTTTGGAGTATAGTTGATTTATAATACTATATTAGCTTCAGGTGCATAGGCTAGTGATTCATTTTTTTTAATTTGCAGGTTAGATTCCATTATAGGTTATTACAAGATGCCGGGAATTGTTCCCGTGTGACAGTAGGTCCTTGTTGGTTATTTATTTTGTGCAGAATACAAAATAAATAATAATTGTTAATGATTTATAAAATATATCACTATATTAACATCTACATAATTATTACAGTAGTTATATGATTATTATAATTAATAATAATTAATCCCATACTCCTAATTTGTCCCTCCCCATCCCTCTCCCTTTTGGTTTATACATGTTTGTTTTCCATGTCTGTGAGTCTGTTTCTATTTCGTATATAGATTCATTGGTATTATTTTTTGGATTCCACATATAATGATATCATACAGTATTAATCTTTCTCTATCTGACTTATTTCACAAAGCATTATATTCTCTGAATCCATCTATGTAGCTGCAAATGGCAGGATTTTATTCTTTTTTATGGTTGCTGTACTCTCCATTTGTAAGCCTGTATTGTTTGTCAGTGTGGGCAATAAAACCTTTTTGATCAGTTTTCTTGCTGAATGTTCAAAACAAAAAGAATTGTTTGCCAAAGCTAAGCCACTATCTGAGGACATTAAATAAGTGGTCTTCTTATTTCTAATAGCATTAATTAAAATATAAGAAGTACAGTTTTTTAATATCTTACCTATAGGAACGAAGTTAAACTGGATCTATTAAGTATGAGTGTTTAAACAGTATTTTCTCACATGTCCTTGGATTTGTGTCTACATTTTCTAACTTCCGATATAATGGAAGTATTTAACAAATTAAATCTCCTTTCTGATAATAAAACATACCCTGGGGTTGAAGATTATTTGTAAGGTAGTGAAATCACATATATATTTTGACTTTGTTTTTCTGATAGACATGGAGTTTCTTACCTGTAATTCATGTTAAATACTGAACTTTTTCATTATCACTTAGAAAGCTGAGTACTGTATAGACTGTTCATGTAATCTTTCCTTTATTCCACAGAACCTGGAGTGGATGATTTTCCACCCTCTAAGCATGATATAGATAAATCTATGCAACTGGAACCATTTTTCCACAAAGTGGTTTATTCTGAGCATCTGAAAGCAGGTTCTCAGGTTCAGTCAGTTCTCTGTTCACCAGAAGAATCCTTTCCACTTCGATCTCACTCTGATTCACCACCAAGAAATAAAAAACAGAATTCCTTGCTGATTGGACTTTCAACTGGTCTATTTGATGCAAACAACCCAAAGGCAAGTATGCTCCTCAAATGGAAAACTATCTATTTGATAGCATTTCACATCTATTATTTTTCTTTAATAAACTATAATATTGACTG
The DNA here is from genome assembly GCF_910594005.1 of Cervus elaphus. Taxonomy (NCBI): domain Eukaryota; kingdom Metazoa; phylum Chordata; class Mammalia; order Artiodactyla; family Cervidae; genus Cervus; species Cervus elaphus. Next base: position 2,472,687 of record NC_057843.1, on the reverse strand, counting down.
TATTTTTCTTTTTATCTATTTATTTTTTTACTTTTTGACCATGCCATGTTGCATGTGGGATCTTAGTCCCCTGATCAGGGATAGAATCTGTGCCCCCCTTCAGTGGCGTCAGGGAGCCTTAACCTCTGGACCGCCAGGAAATTCCCCAAAGTTCTTTTTTTTTCAGTGTTAAGTCATTCTGTGTTTGTGTCCTTTTTTCTATTAAAGGAAATCCTTCTTAATCTTTGGAGCCTAACCTCCCTCAGCCTCTTTTTTCTTCTCTGGCATGTGTCGTGTACTTCTTTCTCTGAGATGGGCCATTCCATCCACACACATGCTCTGATGGTTCCCACAGTGAACGGTAAACTTCCGTGAGCTCACAGCCCCCTCATCTCACATCCCACAGCTCTTTGATGTGTCTTTGCTTTTTTCCCTCCGCTCATTTCCCAGTACATCATAGTGTGTCTGTGAGCCACTCCATTGAAGCTGCTGCTGCCAAGATCATCACTTACCAGCAGATCTCCTATGTCCTTTCCTTTCAACAGTTGAAATACACTCTTTTGTAATTATTTTATTTGTTGCCTTCTGGCATATCTTGTGTCACTCTCCAGTTTCCTTTGCTGCAGTGACTGCTACTAACAGATCTCCTTACGAGGGTGTAGATTCTTCTGTCATTGTCAAGAATTAAGTCCAGTGTTGGTGTTCATGCTTTCTTTGTCTTTACTGATTTTTTTTTTTTTGTCTTTAATACTTTCACATTAACTCTTAGTTGCTGAGAATAGACTATTGAAATTTTTAACTACACTTGTATAATTATGTGTTTCTTCTTTCAGTTCTGTCAGCTTTTGCTCTATGTATTTTGAAGCTCTGTTATTGAGTGAGTAAGAATTTAGTTTTGTTCTGTTTTCTGGATGAATTGATACATTTATTGTTAGGAAGTGTCTCTGTGGGAAAGTGTGATTCAGGCCTTCTGTATCCTTCCTTGTTTATCAATTACTGGGAAAGCACTGTTGAAATTTCCAGTCAGTTGAATATAAATTAATAATACCTTCTTAATAAATTGACCCCTTTATCATTATAAAATGACTCAGTCTATCCCTAGACCTACCCCCTTGTTCTGAAATGTACTTTGCCTCCTGGTTTTAATATATAGTCATTCTAGCTTCCTAATGCTTAGTGTTTACAAGGAATAGATTTTTACATCCTTTATTTTTTAATTTATATTTTTGTGTAAGGTTATTTATTTACTTATTGTGTGATCTGGGCTTTGTTGCCATACACAGGCTTTCTCTAGTTTCAGTGAGTGGGGACACTCTTCCTTGCAGTTCATAGACTTCTCATTACAGTGGCCTCTCTTGTTGCACAGCATGGGCTCCTGGCAAGCAGGCTTCAGTAATTGCGGCACACAGGCTTAGTTGTTCCGCATCATGTGGAATCCACCCAGACCAGGAATCAAACCTGTGTTCTTGCATTGGCAGGTGAATTCCTAATCCCTCGACCACCATGGAAGTCCCTACATCCTTTCCATCAGACTTATTTCATATAGATTGCTTGTAGTTGTCATGTAATTGAGTCTTGCTTATTAACCATATGATAGTCATTTAATCAAAGTGATTGGGTCATTTATATTTAATGTAATTTTTGACATTATTAATATGATTGAATTAAACTTATCATTTTGCTATTTGTTTTCTATTTGTCTCATTTCTTTTTGGTTCCTTTTTTGCTTTTATTCTCTCTTTTTGATTGAGTTTTTTAGTGTTTTATCGCTACTATCATTTTACTATTTTCTATTTGTCTCGTTTCTTTTTGGTTCCTTTTTTGCTTTTATTCTCCCTTTTTGATTGAGTTTTTTAGTGTTTTATCTCTACTGTTTGCTTTTGGTAGACTTCTCAGTTTTCAGTATACATCTTTAGATTATCACAGTCTCTATTCAAATAATATTATGCCACTTCATTTATAGCATCAGAACCTTACAACAGTACATTTCCATTTCCACTCTCTTGCCTGTCCTTTGTGGAATTGTCATGTTTTTTATTTCTGTATGTATGATAAATTCCACAGTACATTTCTATATTTTTGCTTTAAGCATTCAATTATCTTTTAGAGAAAGTTAATATTATGACAGGAAGTCTTTTATATTTACATATTAACCATTCTTCATCACTTAGTGTAGAATTTGAAGAAATGCAGGTTCAATACATGGGTCAGGAGAATCCCCTGGAGGAGGAAATGGCAACCCACTCCAGTACTCTTGCCTGGGAAATCCCATGAACAGAGGAGTCTGGAGGGCTACAGTCCATGGGGTTTCAACAAGTCAGACACAACTGAGCACATACACGTTATTTTTCTATCACTTTAAAAAGTTCTTTTAACACCTCTTAGGTAGCCCTGTTGGTAATGAATTTTTTTCAACTTTTGTTTATTTAAAAACATTTTAGTTTCACTTTTACTTTGAAGGAGCATTTCCACTAGATCTAGACTTAAATTGTCTTCTGGACTGCATTGTTTCTGACAGGAAACACCATGTATAAAGTGGCAGCTTTCATAAGACAATTGTAACAGAGTATCCATAGAATTGAAAGTGTAACACATAAATGATTATTGAAGGTAAATTTGTAATGGGTCAAGGTAAAGTAGTTGAAAGATGAGATCTCACAATCTGAGGTACATAAGGATCACACTAGCTTGCCCAATGGTAAACCTGCTTGTCCTTCCCACTCGACCTTCCTTATCTAATGGAATAGTGAATAAGCAGTTGAGAGAGACCAGATGTGTTCCACTGATACTTTCTCGAATGGGGAGTAGAGTGGAAAACTGATCTCTATAAAAACTTGAGAATTTCTTGCCTTGGTACAGCAAATACACAGTCGGGGGAAGTATTAATGTACAGTTCACAAAGAGCACAAGTGCCCTAAATGTCTTCTTTTGATTTGCTAAACTATCAGTTCTTAGATAATGTCCATAATTTTTGCCTTTGTTAAGTGTTCATGATGTTTTAATGTTTTAATTCCATTTTTAGCCTTGTTTATGGGTTGAAGTGAGCAAATATTTGTAGAAGCTATTTTGAGGGTTTAGTGTTATAGTGAATTGCAGTAGGTAGATGTTAAACAAATGTGCTCATCATGAACAATTTTGTAGTATAATTGGAGAATAATACATAATTTTATATGAAAAATACTACAGATGAAAAACTGAGTTGATAGAATTAAGTAGCATTTCATGTGAAGTTCTAATTAGTGCAACTAGTACTTAATTCATTCACTTTTTACATGGTTGTCTTCATTGTCAAGAAAAAATAGAACCAAGGACGAGAAATCTAAAAGAACTGCATTTTTTAAAATGTTTTGAGGTTTTCTAAAACTTTGTTTTCCATAAAGATGAGATTTTCTCACAATCTGAGGGGATTTATAATGGTACCAAATGTTTGCTGCAAAATTATGCTACAAAAAATTGTGGAAAAATTAGTCTTAACTAGAAATGAAGTAAGATTTCAGGCAATATGTTCTGGATTAGTAGCTATTTTCAGGAGGATTTCTTTCTGTGAATGTCAGAACTATAGATTATTATTGAAACAGTATGAAAAAGATCTAATAGACTCAGAATTATAGAACTGAAAGTGTTCTCATATAAAATTCTTCTGTATGAAGGTGAATATCCTATCTGAAACATTAATAGTCTGTCAGAAAAGACTGTGAATAATAGGATTTTAAATACAGGACCTGTAGGAACTATTGGATTGATGAGTGTAAACCTGTTCCGAGAGGTACATACCACTTGAAATTTCTTTCCAATTCTGTTATTTTGTGTTGGGCTATGAAGTTTATTTAATGAAGTTTATTCTAATGAAGGAAACTAGAATTGAGGTGATTTTACCAGGGCTAAAATTTATTTCAGCTTAAAAAATACTGTATCCCTTTGTGTGGTCCCCTTGTATTTATATATATAATGCACATATGCTGTTTGTTTTTATTGATCAGCGTGTATCTGGGTAAACTGTTACTGGCTGCATGTTTTGCAGCCTCTGGGTTTCTGATATACGTGGCTCAAACCATTAGAAGAAGAAAGAACTCAAGTGTAAATTCTGCTGACAGTACCATTGTTAAATACTTTAACCAGGCAGTGTACCTGTACCATCTTGTACCATATAATCATTTTTTTCCTCTTGCATTCTGTAATATGTAAATTATCTTCAAATAATAGAAATCTATCCTTTTTTATTCTCAAAAGCAGTTTGTACCGGTAGATTTGGCCAAGTGCATACCTTTTCTTACTCAGTTAACACTCTGTGTTCTGCACAGTCTCCCATCTGGTGTTTAGATCTTATCTGGGCCTTACCAGGCATGTTTCAGGCCTTACAGATTCCCATAGGGTTGACCCAGCCCCGAGTCTGACTTGTCTAGGTGTGTGTATCATAGCCCTGTCTCCTCCTCACTCTGATTTCTGAGCGTGCTGGACAGGGCTGTGCCTGTCATTCTGGCCGTGCTCAGCACACACTCACACTTTAAGTGCCTCCCCTGTGCTGTTCTTCCTCATCTCAGTGCGCTCAGTTCTCTCCACCCCGCTGCTCCTGGCGCTCTTCAGCGTGAACATCGGGTGCCTGTCTTCCCAGCCGTCTCTTCTGGTGGGAAGGGTACCACTCGCAGTCCATTGCTCAGGGAGGCAATAGTGGGAACTTCTTTGCTCTAATTGAAGGCCTCTGATTTAATCAGTGTTGACCAGTAAGGTAAAGTAATAGAAAGGGCAACCAGTTTGTGTGGGATGGTGCTTAGCCAGTTTGGACGAAAGCACACAGAGCACGTCGGACAGTGTACTTTTCAGAAAGTGAAAGGAAGAATCAGCAGACATGCCATGGCAGAGGGATGGAGAGCTGTGAGTGAGAAAGTCCTGCCCCAGCTCCAGCTCCACCCCACATGCGCTCCCAGATAAAGACCCTCTGTGACTTGTGAAGGCCACTTCTCAGAGAAACCCAAGCGGAACTTAGGCTTAGTTTGATCTTTGATAAAATACTGAGCTAAAGTTTAAGAGAAGTAGATTCTCAGCTTAGATTGAGAAGCTTTTAGCTCTAAACAGGTGGTTGATGCATATATATATATATATATATATATATATAAATAACAAGAGTATTACTAGCTCCAGTTTTCTAATTTTTTCCTCTCATTTTAATTTTCTCACTGTCTCACTCCTAATAAGAAATCTGTTCCTTTTTTTCAGATGTTGCGGACATGTTCACTTCCAGACCTCTCCAAACTGTTCAGAACACTGATGGATGTCCCCACTGTGGGAGATGGACGTCAGGACAATCTTGAAATGGAAGATGAGCATGTTAAGGAAGGACCGTCGGACTCTGAGGACATGTGAGCACAATTACCTTTAGATACCGACTCTAACAGGATTTCTGAGTGTACACATGTTCTGGAGAGGGGTGACTCCCCCACACTTCTCAAGCAAGACCTATAGCTGACCTTTAACTACTCCTTTAACTTTTTACAACGTATTTAAAGTACAGTGAAGTAAACTTTACTATGTGTGTCTTGCCTCTAAATACTATAACTTAACTTCACTTGAGGAATGTAAGGACATGATCACCATTGTGTTCTCCTTTTTCTTTTTAATTTTAATTTGTTAATTTTAATTAATTATTCATTGATTTTAATGTCATTTATTTTTGCCTTTGCTGGGTCTTAGTTGCTGCACGTGGGCTTTCTCTGGTCGTAGCGAGCAGGGGCTACTCTTCCCTGAGGTGTGAGGACGTCTCACTTCAGGGCCCTCTCTTATTGAGATGGCCTCTCGGGGCGCATGGGCTTAGTTGCTCCACTGCATGTGGGATCTTCCTGGACCAGGGACTGAACCCGTGTCACCTGCATTGGCAGTGGATTCTTAGCCACTGGACTACTGGGAAGTTCTCTGTGTTATTGGCCCCTGAGCACCCATCACAATGCTTGACATGGCTGGTGCTTCACTGAGTCAGCAAGGTGAGACTGTTTGTAGTGTGAGGCCACATGGTGCAGGGACTACAGTGGGAAACTGGAGAGAGCTCACTGTTCTTCCCCAGGGAGATGCCAGAAAGCTCTGTCCACACATCTCCACTGGGTGTGACTCCAAACCACAGCAGGGGGAAGTTAGCAGGTGGAATAGGGGCATGTGTGTGTGTGTGTGTGTGTTCATGTGCACACACATACTCACATGTGAGTTCTACATGTAACTTAATTGCTTTCACAAAATTCCCTCCTTATTGATTGCTGATGAATCTTACTTAAGCCCGGAGGAAAATTTAACCAACACTTCTAAAAGCAGCAAGAACCGGCAGCACTTAGACAGTAATACCCTTCACCTCCCCTGATGTCAATCAGCCTGCTCAGCCATCTGACACATGTTGCTGACCTTTTGGGGAAATAAAACCAGAGAGGTCGACAAGTGTATTCAAGTCACCAGGAAAGTAGGTTGCCAAATGTTATTGTTTTTATGATTTATTTTTTGATCTTTTGAAATTTCAGTCCAATTCAGTTCAGTCGCTCAGTCATGTCTGACTCTTTATGACCCCATGGAATTTAAGTTTCTCCTTTTTACGTCTGCCTTTCCATAGAAAGAATGTGTGTTTTGATCTGATTGAAAGCTTGGTACCAGATTCACAATTTTTCTCCCCATAATTCTTGAGCCAAGACCACTGTATCTGATGCATTTTGTTTTCTGTTTTTGTTTTTCTTAAGGCTTGCCTGTTAGTTTTTAAATTTCTAACCAGACTTTATCTTTTCAAGGTTGACTTTTGAATTCCTTGGTGGTCTAGTGGTTAGGACTCCACGTTTTTACTGCCAGGGGCCCAGGTTCAGTCCCTGGTTGGAAACTAAGATCCCACAAGCCATGCAACATAGCAAGCAAAAAATAAAAGTTGACTTTTTTTTACATAAAGTTCTGTAGATTTTAGCTGATATCCTCAAAATTTGGAGGAAAAGTCACCTTTTTATCTTTGCTTCTGCTTGGCTATGGTTGCTCATTAAGCACTTTATGTTGTATTTTTATTAAGCCAGTTGGAGAACAGGGCAACATTTCAGCACCACTGTGGTTGACAAAATCCTGGGTAACAGTATTTTTCCAAAAAATTTTTGTAAGTAATCAATTTCTATCTGAGTAGCTATAGCTTATTTGTGGATATTTTTTTAATTACTGGTTGATAACAATTTTATTTTCAAATTAAAGTTAGAAGCTTTTAATATTATTTTGAAAATTTGGAAACTAAGTTTTTTCCAAGAAAGTTACTCTTGGAAATAGGGAAATTTCACTTGACATTTTTATTTGGGAAACATATTTCTTGATCCAAACTTTATATGGTCACTTATCCAGAAAATCTACTAAAAAGAAAATTCAAGATCAGATTTTAAAGTCCCGGAGACAATTTTTTCAGTGCTCGTATCATAAAAGATCTTAATCTTCTTATTAAAAGCAAAAAGTTGGCTTAAAATTAAACATTCGAAAAACTAAGATCATGGCATCCGGTTCCATCACTTCATGGCAAATAGATGGAGAAACAATGGAAACAGTGACAAACTTTATTTTCCTGGGCTCCAAAATCACTGCAGATGGTGACTGCAGCCATGAAATGAAAAGATACTTGCTCCTTGGAAGAAAAGCTATGACCAACCTAGACAGCATATTAAACAGTAGAGACGTTACTTTTGCAAACAAAAGTCCGTCTAGTCACAGCTATGGTTTTTCCAGTAGTCATATATGGGTGTGAGAGTTGGACCAGAAAGAGAGCTGAGTGCTGAAGAATTGATGCTTTTGAACTGTGGTGGTGGAGAAAAGTCTTGAGAGTCCCCTGTACTGCAGTGGTACCTAGCAGGTGTGCATGGTATGTTAGTATGATAATGAAATGCTAAGCTAAATGCTCTGAGAAGCATGATCCAAAAGATTAGACACTCGCTCTCTTCCTCATTCTGATTAGATCATGATGTTTGCTTTTCTGTAGCTGCTGCAATGTCAAAGTGTAAGCGTTTGTACATATAAGTACAAAATAAAGATATTTCTGCATTAAAAATTATTTTTCTGTTAATGAAAGTTTTGTATAAGGTCTCATAATAATATTATTTTAGTTCTTCAGTAAATACTTGTTTATTTCATTAGAGTCTAAACTTTAAGAAAGGCCTTTATCGGTCTTGTGTTCTGCTCAATATTGCTTTTCTGCAAGTTGAAATCCTCAATGTGGGTCCCTCATCTTTCAGAGGACTTCCATGCATCTAGCACTCGAATTAACTCTTAGTCTACAGGTTTTTCCACTTGCTTGCCTCAGGTAGAGAGAGCAGCTCCTCAGGAATGGAGTTGCTGAGTGCTTCTGGGGTCTTGTAGAAGTGAGCAGAAGGCCTAGCACTAAGTCTCATATTTGTCATTTATTGACTGTGTGGCTTTGACAAGTCAGTTGAGCACTTTGATTCATAGTTCTTATGTTTCTAAAGTGAGTTTTGTGTGGATAAAATTTAAATAATAGGATAAACTGCTTTAGAAATTAAGGTATTATATGAATGTAAGATATTACTTGTGTAAATCAGTTCATTTCCACTTTTGTAATTGAATGAAAGTAGAAGAGGGCATGACCCCCTCACCCCCACCCCAGTGAGGTTGGTGCATAGCTGTCATACATCCACACCAAAATTTTGCTGAACCTTTAAAACTATATGAAAATAGAATATTTAGTCTGGTCCTTAAATGTTGAAACATTTTTTTAAAACTTAAGGAGTTAATAATGTTGATAGTTACATGTTCTCTTTGACGAATCAGGACAGCTTTATATAAGCCATCTTTTGGCTTATGTATTCCAGAACATGTATTGTATACTTTATTTATCAGTTATGTGAATACTTATTTCCTTTGTTAAATACTACTAATAGGTGTTTTTCAGATCACAATGAGTACTTTTAAGTGGAAAGGAGTGTGTGCATATTGAGTTGAAGTAAAATTTCAAAATAAATAAAAGTTTTAGTGATATTTTAACTTTTAAATTTCAGTGTGTTTGAAGAGGCTGACGCAGACTTACAGGAGCTCCAGGCCTCCATGGAGCAGCTGCTGCGGGAGCAGCCAGGGGAGGACTACAGCGAAGAGGAGGAGTCGGGCGTGAAGACCAGTGATGACGCCGAGCAGGCCGCCAATGGCACAGATGTGGGCGAGGAGGATGACAACCCCAGCAGCGAGAGCGCCCTCAACGAGGAGTGGCACTCGGGTGCGTGGCGGCCCTGACGTCGAACAGTGTCTCTCTCTGACCTCTGATACGAGCCACTTCCAGCCTTGAATAAGGCTGACTCTGCTCTGCATCCCTGACTTCTGCTCACTCTCTTTCTCACAGTGTGCATGCATCGTTGCTCCATTTCTTCTCCACTAAAATATGGCTCAGTGGTAAAGAACCTACCTGCCAGTGGAGGAGACGTGGGTTCCAGCCCTGGGTCAGGAAGGTCCCCTGGAGAAGGAAATGGTAACCCACTCCAGTATTCTTGCCTGGGAAACCCCATGGACAGAGGAGCCTGGTGGGCTGTTATAGTCCATGGGGTCACAAAGAACTGGACATGACTTAGTGAGTAAACAGTAACAACAACAAAGTATGGAAATGCTTTTTTGAAGCATTTTTATTCTGTTATCCTTCACTTCTTGACTTATTTTCCTGGTTATAAAGATGGTAACTTAGTTTTCTTAGCTGTTTGTGTTTTACAAAGGGCTTCCACATATAGTGCTCAACCAGCAGGATTAAACTAAAAGCAAATTTTAAAACCTTGATACTTTGTTTTTGATTTGAAGACAGTTCCTTATTCATATCATTGACCCTAAGATGCACAGAAAAATTGTGTATTTAAATAATGATTTATTTGGAAAGAGGAGATAATGTGAAAAGGAATAATATTGTATTAATTTTTCTTTCATTAGAATTTTTCAAATTACTTTGGTTGAGCATGTACATGAAATAAAACTAATAAAGCATTTATAATCCTTTGTAGATGCCTTCCAAGTTTTATGATACATATCTTACGTCATCTGCATGTTCTTTCATGTTTTGCCCCATATTTAATACCAAGTTTTTAAAAATAGTATTTAGGATTGGTTGCCTTAGTATAGAATATATGGGTATGCTTTTTCCTTTTTTTAGAAACTCAAGTAGCTGACATCTCTTAGAATGTTCTTATTCTTAACCTGATTTACTGCTTATGTCTGTGAAAGAAAACATTTCTAAAGTATCATTGTTATTAAGACATTTATACATACATATGTTGGTTAACTATATACATGACAAGTATTATAGTGACAGAAACTTACTATTGAAAGTACAAGTAGTCTATCCCAATGACAGTATTCCCTTATAATGGGAGTTGAATAAGTTATGGCAAGAATTATTTTATTCAGTCTTTTAAATCATGAAATGTCTTCTTTTTATTTATGTTTTTTAGATAACAGTGATGGGGAGATAACTAGTGAATGTGAATACGATAGTGTCTTTAATCATTTAGAGGAACTGAGGCTTCACCTGGAACAGGAAATAGGCTTCGAAAAGTTCTTTGAGGTTTATGAAAAAATAAAGGCAAGTAAAATATCAGCTAAAACATTTAATTTAATTTTGAAATATTCTGTGTTTGAATTAGTAGTGAAATGGCAGTGATTTTTATTGATCAGTAGACTTACTGAAAATAATAAAGTCTCCAATTAGAGAAGGTTAACGTTCAAATATTTGTATTTGGAAATTTGGTATAGGCTGTTCATGAAGACGAAGATGAAAATATTGAGATTTGTTCAACAATAGTTCAGAATATTTTGGGAAATGAACATCAGCATCTTTATGCCAAGATTCTTCATTTAGTCATGGCAGATGGAGCCTATCAAGAAGGTAAGATTTCCTCACATCCTTATGTTTTAAATAAGTGTGCAAAAAATGAAATGACAAATGTAAATTGATTAGATTATATCACATGCATTTTGTGAAATCTGTATTGGAATTATATTAACATCTAATACTTTTAAGCAATTAACTGGAAAGGATACAGTTACTTGGATTCTGGGATAAACTTTTATTGGCCTGTTTTTTAAGTCAATAATATAATTTGCAAGTAACATTTGAATTGAGATTTTTAAAAAGCCTCCTTTTTGGACAGCTGTAGAAATTAGAATACTTTCTTATCAAGGAGGTGGAATTACATTTTTAGACACATATGTAAAATTTCTCCTAAATAGTACGAAATGTAATGTCTTTTGTTGAGAGTAAGTTCAGTTCATTTATCATGATTTGAGTATAAACCATTTTTATATTTCAAAAATATTTACTTGTAGAATCACTCAGAATGTATTGACTTTATTAAAAGTTATTAAAGAATATTTTTTCTCATTCACTTGGTTATGGTAGAGCACTAAGCATTGAATCTAGAGACCAGAGTTATAGTCCTGATTCTATGACAAGCTGGTCATGTAACAGGAGGTGATTTATTTTGTCTCAGATTTGTTTCATTTGCTATCAGATGGAGCATGATGTCCCATCTCATGCACTGTGGTGGGTTTTCAGAGTGTTTATGGAGGCTCCTGGGTGCCTGGCACTTCATTTTTGTGGCCAGTGAAGGGCATGGTCTGCTTATATGTTGTGTACCATTTCCTTAGGAAAAAGACATAGGAAAGAAGGTGTAAAGCCATACATAAAATGCTCATTCTGAAATGTTTTCAGTGCAGTAGGGACTAGAGACGGGAGGTTGGATTGGGAGAAATGAAAAGAGACGTAGAGGATGTGACTTGTGGGGAAAAGAACAAAGCAGCAATTACTGTGTTAGGATAGACTGACCATACTAGGAGCTTCCTGTGGAAAATTAGTCTTTGTGATGAGACACTGTGACATGTTTAAGACACATGGATGAAACCAGTGAAGGGTTTAGAAGTGAAAGGACAGTGTAGTGGAAGAAGCACTTTGGTGAGAAGTCTGGCCATGGTGTCGTGTGTTGCCAGCTGTGGTGAGATGGGCGGGAGCACTTGATGGAAGCGGTAGAGGTATTTGGTCATGAGGAGGTGAAAACCTGGACTGCATGTTCGGAGAGGTGCTCAGATGACATATTTCAGAGGCAGGATTTCATTAAAATATGTGATACTTGGACTCCTGAAAAATTAAGTTTGCTAAAATAAAAATTCAAGAGTGTTTTATTTTGGGAGAGACTTTATCATTATGTAGACTTATTTACATTGACTGTAATAAGCTCAGCAAAAAATCTTCCTTGAATTGCTTTAATGGAGGTAAAAGTCTTGTTAAAATTCTAATAGTTATTGTTAAACCGAAACTAGAAAATCTTTCAGGTACAGTAAGTACTCTTACAGCTTTAAAACCCACTGCATTTTCATTACTTTGCTTCATAAGCCCACAGAGTAACTGCCAGGGAGACATTCAGGCCATTAGCAGCAAGGAACCAATTCAATGTAAATCAGCTTCCTTTATAACAGTTTGTGCTACCTGTGTGCCTCATTATGTAGTAGTTAAGAATTATCACAGGCACAAACAGAATCATGTTTCATACTTACGGTGGTTGCTATGAAACCTGTCAATAGAAATTTAAGGGATCTCTTCTTTATTAAGGAAATGGCAACCCACTCCAGTACTCTTGCCTAGAAAATTCTATGGATGGAGGAGCCTGGTGGGCTACAGTCCATGGGGTCGCAAAGAGTCGGACACGACTGAGCAACTTCACTTCACTTCACTTCTTTATTAAAAAAAGAAGTCAATGGACAATAATACCACTTAGGGGAAAAAAATACAAGAACATACTTATCCAAATAAATGTTTACTGTCTTCGAAGCAGAGATACAGACTTATTCTAATGAAAATACTCCATTACACAAAATATCTTGAAACTTCTTTTTCATAAATTCCCTGACATCTTATATACCATATTCTTTTGATTGTCTTTCTTGATACACATCCATTCTGAGAGCTTTCACTTTTTTTGAGAAAAGCTTAAAGTTACTTGAAATCAAGTTTAGTAAATGAAGTAGGTAATCAAGATAAATAATATGTGATCTTTTTGTTTTAAGTATCTTACCATGCCGTAATGAGCCTAACTTTTATAGTGAGTTTATAAACTGATTCTGAATATTTTGAACATGAAAGTGAAAGTAGCTCAGTCATGTCCAACTCTTTGCGACCCCATGTACTGTACAGTGGGTAGCCTTTCCCTTCTCCAGGGAATCTTCCTAACCCAGGGATCAAACCCAGGTTTCCTGCATTGTGGGCAGATTCTTTACCAGCTGAGCCACAAGGGAAGCCTGTTTTGGACTAGAATTCATTTCTAAAAATATTTGTTAAAATTAATATTATTACTTTAAAGGTATGATTTGTAGACAGAAGTTGAGGATTTAAAATGTTGATGCTTAATTTGGCAGTAGAAATTTTCATAAGATTTATTTATATTTCATCTTGTTCAGCCAAAAAAGGTTTGACTACATTATATATATAGTACACTGTATGTATATACATATATATACATATATACACATACATACATTGAGAAGAAGATGAAATTAAGTTGAAAACAAGTGTTTGGAAAAGTCAACATATTAGGCAAATGAGTGCAAGCAATATAATATTAAGCCAAGTTGAAGTAGGAACACAAGCTCATAGTCAAAGAATCTCTACAGTTTGGGAAAATAATTCACCAGTTTGGTGCTAATCTTGGTAGCAAAGCAGGAAACCTAATTAATTAGTAATTACTTGAGACAAAATGTGTCAGTTACTCAGATGACAGTGTTTCCTGGAATTGAAACAAGGAAAAATGTCCAGTGATTCTTGAAAAGAGCAAACTATGATAGTGTTCCTCCAACTGAAGTAACATGTGAATTCCTCTAAAAAGGAAAATACTTTTTCAGACTCCAGGAATCTAAGTCCATAGACGTCAGTGAAAAACTCATCTTAGTCTTTGAAAATGTCTGTCCATTGTGAATTACTGTTAGGGAACATGTGGTTTTTTTCTATATATAAATAATTATTTTTATCAAAATGAAATGTAAACATTATCTGACACTTGTATATTCTTGACTTATTTGAGATCTTGAACTCCGTTTTATGAAACAGTCCTATAATAGACTGAAAGCATTCTCAGTGACTTTTACAATATTTGGATCTCATGGGGCCCTTTCCATAATATGGCATGTGGAAGTTAATGGCATGAGGCCAGAAAATGATTGCATTTGAGTGAATCTGTGGAGAGTATCAAACTAGTTTTGTTCATATTCAGACTGTTCATCCTTCAGGTTAAATTAAGCAGTCTGTTTTATTTATTCCTAAGTGTTTTTTAGGCTCATGAAAAATTGGAGATAACCGCAATGTCTTTAAACATGAATGGTTAATTTAAATACACTATATCCAAAAAATACTACACAGCCATTGAAACTGTAATGGAATTTACCCATGATTTATTCTTTTTCAAAGCTTCATTGTAAAATTTTTATGATACGAAAACGTTGAAACAGCTTTACAGTTAACCACACATATGTCCACCACCTAGATTCTGCCATTAGCATTTTATAATCTTCCTTTATCACTTATTTATCCATCTTTCCATCCGTTATGTGTTTTAAAAGCAAAAAGTCGTGTCTCACAACTGCATTGTTGTAATTTTTTAAAGCATATTTGTGTATGCATAGTAAAGCAATCTGGAAAGTTTTATATAAAATTACTAGCCTTGGTTGTCTTTGGCTTATAGGTGATTTTTGCTTCCCACTTAATTATTGTATTATTTGCATGTTTTATAAGGAGTGTGAGATATTTTAATAAAAACTCCATACATTAAGGCTCTTTTTCTTTAGCGTGACCAAAAAATGACTTTTTTACCAAGTAAAATACATAGAGCTTGATTTTCAGTGAGTGAGTTAAATTTTTTTCCTTTTTCTACAGATAATGATGAATAATCCTCAGAACTTTCATTAACCATCAACTGAATGAAAGCATTTAACTTTTGGTTCATCAGAATAACAAGCTTCAGTGAGAAATGTAGCAGTTTTTACAAATGAAATATTAGATTTCAGATGGGCATGCTGACTGCATGAAAATGATGGAGAAACATGCCATTTTTCAATTAAGATTCTAGTTTTATATCTATTTTGTTTGTTGAGTTACAGTTACTTCTTACAGAATATGTATTTTATTAAGTCATCCAACCAAAGTTTTAAGACACAGTGATCCTGACTTGACTCAGTGGCTTTGAAGAAGATGAATCATGTAGCAGGGTAACTTTGACTTTCAGCAGATGTCTTTGAGTTGGAAGAATTACTTCTGTTTTGAAAGACCTACCAACAGTTTTTCATTTATGCATTTAAGCATGACTCTTTTTTTCTCTCTACTTGTCGTGTCCAGCAATTCTGGGTTAAATAACCTTTTCAAGGGCTATACTTAAATCTTTATTTTTCAAAGATGGAACTTTCAGCCTTAGAACATATTTTCTCAATCCTTTTTCAACCAGTGTGTTTCCTGAACTAGCTCAACCAAAACAGGATACCGAAAGAGTCTTAGAAATCATTGAAAGATTTGATTATGAAAGAGTAGCTAACATGTATTTCCTGATAATTAAGAAGTTGGTTCATTAGTTCCATTTTTACTTGAGGACCAGAACCAGGAAGTTTACCTTTAAACTTAGTCTGTGGACTTGAGCATTGACCTAGCATATAGCATAAAGTTTCCCTTTTTGTTTTCAACTTTTTCTCATGCATGTGCTTTTTAATTGAAATTCAAAAGGAGAAAGGAATCATTTTTATTTTGACACTGTGACAGTTTTGGTAACTAGTATTCCAAAGTGGGGAAATGTTCACCTCTTTTAATTACATTATGAGGAGATTTAGTTAGATCATTAAGACAGTGGTCACACAGCTTCAGTGGCAGTATGCCAGGTACTACATCATTAGAGATGTCTGAAGTTCAGATGCTTTTTGTAATAAAAGCAGAATATTGGAAACCCTGAGAACAAAACAGTCTGATTGACATAATATATAATTTGAACCATAAAATCTTATCTTGCAGCGCTATCAGTACTCTGCTGAATTTATTATGTATATTATTTCTAACATCCAAAACTAAATAATTGATTTTTATATGTTTGTTTATTTTATGATGTTATTATTAAATTTTTATTATTGACCTGAGGTACACTATTGGTTGTCTTTTATTTATTAGCACTATATTCAATAGGGTACTTTTACAAAGAACTTATAATACTCTTGATCATTGTACCTGAAGATTTCCTTTTTTTTTTTTCAATAGAAGAATATCTGAATTCTGTACTTTTAATTCTCTACAATCATGAATGATGGGAATGATTTGTGTGTGAGTAGTTTTAAATTCTTAACCTAACCTCAAAAAGCAAGTGGTAGTATAACACAGTAGAAAGAGTTGTTTAGTCAAGTTTCAAAAGATGTGATCTATAGGAATAATGAATAGGATATGTGGTATCTTCAGTCAGTTGGTAGTGAGTGGGTATAGGCTGTTAGTACAGAAATATCTGTACCAGTGAGAAAGAGGGGTTTTATTGTTAAGTATGGTCTGCTATAGGTGTTATAGAAGTGTTGAAGCATTTGTAGATTCATAGAATGATAGAGCAAGCAATAGCTATCAGAATAATTTACTGTTACCTGCATTTCACATCCAAGGGCACTGCATTGTCACATGAATAAATTCATTTATATAGATGGCTACAGTCAGATCAGTTCCTGTCTTTACCCTGTGCTGTTAGTTACACATTCTTTAAAAATTTATTTCCTCTAAAGAGTGAAAAGAAATAGATTCAATAGGAAGCAGTATACTTAGCATTAATACATAAAAGAACTCTATAGAAATGTCCTGTTTCTGGGAATAGCACACTATTCTAATTTACCTCTCTGTTTAAAAGAATCACATGCTAGCATCTCACATGATAGCAAAATAATGCTCAAAATTCTCCAAGCCAGGCTTCAACAGTATGTGAGCCGAGAACTTCCAGATATTCAAGCTGGATTTAGAAAAGGCAGAGGAACCAGAGATCAAAATGCCAACATCTATTGGATCATAGAAAATGCAAGAGAATGCCAGAAAAACATCTACTACTGCTTCATTCACTATGCTAAAGCCTTTGACTTGTGGATCACAACAAACTGGAAAGTTTTTAAAGAGATGGGAATTCAGACTACCTTACCTGCCTCCTGCGAAACCTGTATTCAGGTCAAGAAGCAATGGTTAGAACTGGACATGGAACAAAGGACTGGTTCCAAATTGGGAAAGGAGTACTTCAAGGCTGTATATTGTCACCTTGCTTATTTAACTTAAATGCAGAATACCTCATGCGAAGTGCCAGGGTGGATAAAGCAGAAGCTGGAATCAAGATTGCCGGGAAAAGTAATCAATAACCTCAGATATGCAGATGACACCACCCTTATGGCATAAAGTGAAGAGAAATTAAAGAGCCTCTTAAGGAAAGTGAAAGAGGAAAGTGAAAAAGTTGGCTTAAAATTCAACATTCAGAAAACGAAAATCATAGCATCCGGTCCCATCACTTCATGGCAAATAGATGGGAAAACAATGGAAACAGTGATAAACTTTATTTTCTTGGGCTTCAAAATCACTGCAGATGGTGACTGCAGCCATGAAATGAAAAGATGTTTGCTCCTTGGAAGAAAAGCTATGACCAACCTAGACAGCAAAGGTCTGTATAGTCAAAACCATGGTTTTTCCAGTAGTCCTGTACAGATGTGAGAGTTGTACCATAAAGAAAACTGAGTGCCAAAGAATTGATGCTTTTGAACTGTGTGTTGGCGAAATCTCTTGACAGTCCCTTGGACTACAAGGAGATCCCACCAGTCCGTCCCGAAGGAAATCAGTCCTGAATACTCATTGGAAGGACTGATGGTGAAGCTGAAGCTGCAGTACTTTGCCTGCCTGATGCAAAGAGCTGACTCATTGAAAAAGACCCTGTTGCTGGGAAAGACTGAAGGTGGGAGGAGAAGGGGACGACAGAGGGCGAGATGGTTGGACAGCATCACCGACTCAATGGACACGAGTTTGAGCAAACTCTGGGAGTTGGTGACAGACAGGGAAGCCTGGCGTGCTGCAGTCCATGGGGTCGCAAAGAGTCAGACACAGCTGAGCAACTGAACTGATTCAAAAAACTTTTAAATGCTAAATAAAGTTGGCTCTTTATCCATAAATTAGCATGTACTTTACCCTTTATAACTATTGATGGATCTTTCAAGACTGCTTATGTATGTGTGTGTTTCATATACACTTGAAAACAGGTGAGGTAAGATGATGAATTGAAAGGCCAGTGCTTTGGAGAAAGCCTCAAACCCAGAGATGAGTACAATATTTAAGAGAAAGTGGGCACTTTTGACTGGAGTATATGTCCAGTGCCTCACTCTTGGGTAGATCAGACTCATCGATTAAAGGGGCAAAAGTAAGGCCAACTATCCAACATATTGGAGGATCCTGTAGGAAATTCCATGTTAAGTTGAGGCTCCAGAAAGCTCAAGGAGACCCCCAAACTCAGGGACTGTCAGAAGAGAAGAGAAAAGGACCAGAGGTCCCCTCAAAGTTGTAGCCACAGACTAGCCCTCGATTGCTTTTATATCTTGAGCACCAAAATTTGGGTGCATTGGGGAATTTAGACTCAAGCATAGTTGAGGTGGTTCCCGACTGGTAGTGGTCCTTGAACCTAACAAGCCATTCCAGCAGCTCTCTGAAGGAAGGCATATTTATTTTGTGTCTTGTAAAACAAAAATGTAAGAGCAGTGAATACAGAGTTAAGGATATAATGGTACAGAAGCATTTAAGGCAATGTAAGTGGGAAATTACAGGAGCAGGATATGCACAGACTTTAGATTTGGAATTATCAGAGATGTGTTTAAAACAACTATACTTACTGTGTTTAAAAAGTGATGTAGATTTGAAGAACCAAATGGAATTCCAAATGAAATAACAATAATCAAAGTTTTGAAAGTGAGTGAACATGCTTAGCACAGTATATATGGCAGGAAAGAGAATTAACAAACTGGAAGCAATTATCTGTAATAAAGCACACACAGAAAAAGACGGAATGTATACAAGAGAAGGAAAGAAATTCAGTGAGAATGTTTAATGTCTGTTTGATTAGAGTCCTAGAAAAAAGAAAGGGGTAAAGTTATTCAGAGAGATAAAGGCTGAGCATTCTTCTGAACTATTGGAAAACTCTGATCCACAGATTGCAGATGAATGGTGAATTCCAAGGAAGATAGACTAAGAGATGCATGCCTGGTGTCTTCAAAGTAAACGTGTAAAACAGAAGACAAAGAATCATAAAAGAAGGTGAAAATAAAAAGACACACTACGCATCAAAGGAATGTTAAAGACTGACTTGGCTTTTCAGCAGTAGCAGTGAAACGATGAAATGGTACCTTCAGTGGGCTAAAAGAAAATAATTGTCGTTCCAAATTATGTAAATAATAAGGATGTCTGATGAGTGGATAAAAATTAATTTTGACTCCACTGATGGCCATAAGTAAAAGACAGATTTATCTTGCCACCTTTAATAACTCAAACACTGGACAAAAGACGTGAAGCAGTGCTTCTCAGACAGTGGGTAACAGACAACAAAAGGAAACAAATGATTAAACCCTGTGATTGCCCAAGGTTACTGTATAAAAATAGGGTGGAGGTCATACAAATAACATTAAAGGGGACTTGTAAAAACAGCTCAGCAATCTCCCTAAATTGAAAGTGTAGAAGTTAGAGTTTAGAGAGGGAAGCAGCCAGAAATTGCAATAGAGTTCCAGAATGGAGAGAGTCACACAGAGAAGCAGTGAAATCCCCAAATATTTGGAAGGTAAACACTTCTGTTCTTTAAAATTTAAATGTTGTTGATTTACAATATTGTGTTTCTGGTGTACAGCAAGCTGAGTCAGATATAATCATGGGATGGAAATGATGTCTGATGCAAATGGAAATGACGTTAAAGTGAGGGTAGCAATAATCATGTCAGACAAAACAGAATTTAAAGGTCATAAAGATAAAGGACACTGCATAATAAACTAATAAATACAAGAGGAAGATATTGTTTAACATACATGGCCCCCCATAGGAGAGCCTAAGTACATAAAACCAATATCAATGACTTACAGGGAAAAATTGACAAAAGACTGCAATAACAGTGAAGTGAAGTCACTCAGTCGTGTCCGACTCTTTGCGACCCCATTGACTGTAGCCTACCGGGTTCCTCCGTCCATAGGATTTTCCAGGCAAGAATACTGGAGTGGGTTGCCATTTCCTTCTCCAGGAGATCTTCCTGACCCAGGGATTGAACCCAGATCTCCCGCATTAGGCAGACGCTTTACTGTCTGAGCCACCAGAGAAGTCACAACAACAGTAGGTGATGTTAAAACTCTACTGACATTTCAACAGACAGAACTTCCAGGCAGAAAATAAAACAACAGAGATCCTAAATGAAACAATAGCACAGTTAGACTTTAAAGGAGATTACATCCACAAGCAACAGAACACATGTTTTTTCAAGTGTACATGGAACAGTTGTCTAGGATAGACAACATGCTGCTGCTGCTGCTGCTAAGTCGCTTCAGTGTCTGCCTCTGTGCGACCCCCACAGACGGCAGCCCACCAGGCTCCCCCGTCCCTGGGATTCTCCAGGCAAGAACACTGGAGTGGGTTGCCATTTCCTTCTCCAATGCATAAAAGTGAAAGTGAAGTCTTGCCCGACTCTTAGCGACCCCATGGACTGCAGCCTGCCAGGCTCCTCCATCCATGGGATTTTACAGGCAAGAGTACTGGAGTGGGTTGCCATTGCCCTCTCTGATAGACATCATACTAGGGCATAAAAGAAGCCTGAACAAATTAAAGAGGATAGAAGTCATTTCAATAAGCTTTTCTGACCACAACAGCACAAGAACAGAAACCACAGAAAGAGAAACAAGAAAAAATGACATGAAGAATAACCAACATGTTAATAAAAAACCCAATGGTTGAATAAT
This sequence comes from Cervus elaphus, assembly GCF_910594005.1. NCBI lineage: Eukaryota > Metazoa > Chordata > Mammalia > Artiodactyla > Cervidae > Cervus > Cervus elaphus. The sequence continues at coordinate 2,451,735 of NC_057843.1, read as the reverse complement.
GAAATTGGGAAACTTAAAAACACCTTGAGACAGGGATAGCCATATAAATATCTTTGGGATGAAACAAAAGCAATCTTAAGAGGGAAGTCCATATCAACAGAGGCCTTCATCAAAAAGTAAGAAAAATCCCAAGTAAACAACCTAACCTACAACCTAAAAGAATTAGAAAAAGAATAACAAAACTTAACATCATCAGAAGGAAGGAAATAATAAAGATCAGAGAGTAAATAATACAAATTAAAGAAATAACAGAAGAATTCAATAAAACCAAGAGCTGGGTTGTTGTTTGTTTGTTTGTTTTTTGAAAGAATAGAATTAACCTCTGGCTAAACTCACCAAGGAGAAGAGAGGACCCAAAAAAGAAGTGAAAGAGAAGTAGTAACTGATACCACAGAGACACAAAAAACCATGAGGGACTGCTTGTAAGCAGTTATATGCCAAAAAGTTGGACAACCTAGAAGAAGTGGACTAATTTCTAAAGAAAAACAACCAATCAACAACAAATCAAGAAAAAAGACAACAGAAGAGAGATCACTAGTAGTAAAACTGAATGCGTAACTTTAAGAACTGCCAGGAAACAAATAGAGAACCATGTGGCTTCACAGAGAATTGTAGCAAACATCTAAAGGAAATCTAATGCCTGGCTTCTTGAACTATTCCAAAAAGTTGAAGATGCTCCCAGATTAATTTACAAAGTTACCATTATCCTGATACTAAAACCAGACAAAGACACTGCAAGAAAACTACAGTCCAACGGAGGACTACTATCTAGACTATGTAAAGAACTCTCAAAACTCAACAGTAAAATCAGTCTAATTAGAAATAGGTGGAAGACATGATAGATATTTCACCAGAGAGAATATACAGATATCAAATATGTACATGAAAAGGGGCTCAAAATCCTTAGCTGTTGGAAATGCAAATTGAATTACAATGAGATATCACCACACACCTATCAGAAGCAATGAAATAAAAAATAGAGACACCAGCAAATGCTGATGAGGGTGCACAGAAGCCAGATTGTGGATATCCTGTTGAAGGGAATGTAAATTTGGCAGTTTGTTATGAAGCTACATCTACCTACTATGCAACTGACCCAGATAGATCAGGCGTTTATCTAAGGAACCATTAAAACATACATTTTCTCAAAAACATGTACAGAACTGCTCATAGCAGATTTATTTGCTATAGCCAAAATCTGTAAACAACCCAGAGTTTCTTCAGCAGGTGAATGGTTAAATAAAACATCTACATCATGGAATACTGCTCAGCAATGATAGGAACTCTACTGATACACAGAACAACTTGAATGACTCTTCAGAGATTTATGTCAATTTTTTTAAAAAGCCAATTTCAAAATGTTAATTAGTATATGATTCTATTTGCATAATATTTCCAAAGTAACAAAAACTTAGAGAAGATCATCAGTATTTGTCAGGGAGTAGAGATGAGTGTGTTTACAAAAAGGCAAGTTGGTGGATGCTGTGGTGATGGGACTGTTCTTTATTTTGACTCTGGTGATGAATACATGAACATATATTTGATGAAATTGGAGAACTACATCCACAGATATGCGTAGTTGGTAGATGAGAACTTGGGGAAATTTGAAAAAGAGATGGATTATGTCAATGCCAGTATTCCTGGTTGTGATATTGATGTACCATAGTTTTGCAAAATGCTAACATCTGGTGTAACTGAATAAAATGTATTTAGGATCTCTATTTCTTTAAACTGCATGTAAACTATAGTTACCTCAGAGATTTCAATCAGAACATAGTTACTGGGCTTCCCTGGTGGTCCGATGGTTGGATGTCCACCTGCCAATGTAGGGGACATGGGTTCAATCCCTGGTCTTGGAAGACGGGCACCTGGGACTGTGCGACGCAGCTCCTGAGCCCACACTCTGGAGCCTGCCAGCCGCAGCTGCTGGAGCCGGTGCACCCTAGAGCCTATGTTCCACAAGAGAAGCCGCTGCAGCTGAAACCTGCAGACCACAACTAGAGAGCAGCCCCACATGTTGCAGCTTGAGATAGCCTATGTACAGCGATAAAGATCACCACAGCCAAAAGTCAAATAAAAATTTTAAAAAAGAAAATAGTTGTTATGACTATATTACATATGTTCAAAAAATAGATCTGGAAGAAATAAAAGACCCAGTGAAAACCTTAAAGATGAAACCTACCACTTGTCACATGAAGAATACCCTAAAGAGAATAAATGCAGGTTAGACATTGCAAAGGAAGGTGCTGAAAACATGGCAACAGAAACCAGATTTCTCGTAATAAAGCCGAGAAAGTAATAGTAGCAATGATAAGAGCAGCAGGGGGCTTTGGAACAAACCCAAGTGGCCTGATTATGTCTAGTTGGAATCTCTGGAGAAGAAAAAAGGAGGAGATACTAAAAACACTTGAAGAAAGGGCTGAAAAATTTTCCAAGTTTGCTTAAGACTGTAGAGAGAGAGATTCAAATAACTCAACAAACCTCATGCACAAGAACCATGAAGAAAATACACCATGGAACACATAAAGACACAAAATTTTAAAAATACATTGAATGATTATCTGAATAGTCTCAGAAAAAGTGTTTGAGGAAACACACCACCTATTCTTAATAAGAAATCTAAGCATTTAGAAATACAAGGGAATTTTCTTAACTCGATAAAGGAAATCTATGAAAAAGGCCACAGCTAACATGGTATGTGATGAAAATTGTAATGTTTGTTTCCATTTGACAGTGTACTGCAAGTTTCAGTTAGTACAATAAGACACTAGAGAAAATAAAAATAATCCAGATTACAAGGAAGAAGTATAACTTTTTTTTAACAAGTAGCAAGATTCTCCATGTAGAAAACATGGTTGGATCTACAAAGTAGTTGCTAAACCTAATACATGAATTTAGAAAGAATGCAGGATCTGAGCTCAATAAACCAAAATTGACTGGTTTCCAATATGCTAGCAACAGTCAGAAATTGAATTTTTAAATTGCTCATTTTAATTGCATAAATTATTTTAAATACTTTAGAGATACATCTGACAAAGTATGTAAACAGCTTTATACCCTGAGAAGTACAAAATATCACAGAGAAATTTTAAAAGACATAAATAAATGGAGAGTTAAACTGGATGCCAACTATTCTCGTTTCACTTCAGAGTTTTACTGGCTGGGGGGTCTTGGTGCAATAATATAAGAAAATTGGAAGTTTTGAAAAGAAGGAAAATCATTTTTCATAGATAGAACCCTTATGTGCATAGGAAACCTCCCACAACTGATCATTTAGAATAAATGATCTTAGTCAGACTCCTAGATAAAAAAATATAAAAGTAAATTATATTTCTGTGTATCATTAAGAAAAATAAAGAAAATAAAAGGCTCTATTTATAATAGCATTAAAAATATTAAGCAACAAAGGATATGTAATCCTCCAAGGGGGAAATTGTAAAATATTATCAAGAGTCAGAAAAATGAAAGTAATAGAATACCATATTCATGAATTAGAAGACTCAACAGGATAAAAATGTCAGTTCCTACCTAATTGATATATCTATTGATTTAGTGCAATCACAATCTAAGTCTGAATTTGATAAGGTCATTGTTGAATTTATATAAAAATAGAAAAGGCCAGATATAGTGAAGAGACTTTTAGAAATAAAAAGTCTAGTTTTTACAGATGTCAAGACTTATTATAAAATTATAGTGACTAAAATATGAGGTTATAGTGAGAGAAAAATCAGTAAGCCAATGGAACAGGATAGATATCCCAGAAACAGATTCATCTGTGTATGGATATTTGAAATTCATAGAAGTGTCACTTCTGAGTTGTAGAGAAGAGTCTCTTAAATAAATGGTGCTGGGACAGCATATCTAATACAGGAAAGAAGAGAGGAAGGAGTGAAAGGGAGGGAGGGAAGGAAATAAGAGCGAGATGGAGGGAGGAAGGACATTGGACCCTGATTTACTCCATGTAAAGATCAATTCCAGGCAAATATTAATGTGAAAAATAAAACTAAAGTTTTCAGAAGCAAACTCACGGTAGGGAAGAATTGTTAAGCAACTCTTAGAGTCTAATTATAAATGAAAGATAAATAAATTCAAGTACATCAAAGTTAAGATTTTCCATTACTCAAGTCCTTGTCAGAGCAATCATAAGAAAAAGAAATGAAAGGTCTCCAGATTGAAAGGGAAAAGGTAAACTGTCATTATATGCAGAAGGCATGATGCTGTATGTAGAAAACCCTAAAAACTCCACACAAAAACTAATAGGACTGATAAATGAATTCAGTAGGGTAGCAGGCAGCAAGGTAGCAGGATATAATTAACATGCAGAAATTGGCTGCATTTCTTTACACTGACAATGAGATATCAGAAAGTTTTTTAAAAATCCTTTTAAAATCACATTTAAAAAGTTAATACTTAAGAATAAACAGGACCAAGGAGGTAAAAGGCACATGCTGAGAACTATAAAACAATGATAAACGACTGAAGATGATTCAAAGAAATGGAAAGATAGCCCATACTCTTGAATTGGAAGAATTAATATTGTTAAAATGGCCAAACTAACCACAATTTACAAATTTAATGTGATTCCTATCAAATTATCTATGACATATTCCACAGAACTAGAACAAATAAGACTCAAAATGGCTTAAAGACTTATAAGACATGATACCATAAAACTCCTAGAACAGAACATAGGCAAAACACTCTCTGGCATAAATTGCACCAATGTTTTCAGGTTAGTCTCCCAAGGCAATAGAAATAAAAGCAAAAGTAAATGGGACCTAATCAAATTTACAAGCTTTTATACAGCAAAGGAAACCATAAACAAAATGAAAAAGTCTACAAAATGGGACAAAATATTTTCAAACAGTGCAACCACAAGAGCTTAATTTTCAAAACACAAACAGCTCATGCATTCAATAACAGCAACAAAAACAACCCAATGGAAAAATGAACAGAAGACCTAAGTAGACATTTCTCCAAAGAACACAGACAGATGGCCAAGAAGCCCATGAAAAGATGCTTATCATGATTAATTATCAGAGAAATGGAAATCAAAACTGCAATGAGATAACACCTCAGACCAGTGAGAGTGGCTATTAAAAAGTCTACAAATAATATGTGTTCATGAGGGTGTGGAAGAAAAGGAAGCCTCCTACACTGTTAGTGGGAATGTAAATTGGTACAATCAAGAGGGAGAACAGTATGGAAGTTTCTCAAAAAAACTAAAAATATAGCTACCACATGATCCTGCAATCCCACTCCTGGGCATATATCCAGACAGATCTGTAATTCAAGAGGATACAGTTCACCTCAATGTTCATAGCAGTACTATTCACAATACCCAAGACATAGGAAAACTGAAATGTCCATCAACAGATGAATGGATAAAGAAGACGCAGTGTGTATGTTTGTGTGTTTGTGTATCAGTTCAGTTCAGTTCAGTCACTCAGTCGTGTCTGACTCTTTGCAACCCCATGGATTGCAGCACGCCAGTCCTCCCTGTCCATCACCAACTCCCGGAGTTTGCTCAAACTCATGTCCATAGAGTCGGTGATGCCATCCAACCATCTCATCCTCTGTCATCCCCTTCTCCTTCTGCCTTCAGTCTTTCCCAGCATCAGGGTCTTTTCCAGTGAGTCAATTCTTTGCATATTTATATTCAGCCATAAAAATGAAAGAATGATTTGCAGCAACATGGATGGACCTAGATTTATCATATTAAGTGAAGTCAGAGAAAGACACTTATAAGTGCAATCTAAAATATGACACAAATAAACCAATCTTTGAAACAGAAACATTCTTACCGACATAGAGAACCAACCTGTGATTGCCATGGGGTGGATGGGGTGGTGCTGGAGGACTGGATTGGGAGATTGGGTCCAGTTCAGTTCAGTTGCTCAGTCGTGTCTGACTCTTTGCAACCCCACGGACTGCAGGACGCCAGACTTCCTTGTCCATCAGCAACTCCCAGAGCTTGCTCAAACTCATGTACATCGAGTCAGTGATGCCATACAACCATTTTATCCTCTGTCATCCCCTTCTCCTCCTGCCTTCAATCTTTCCCAACATCAGGGTCTTTTCAAATGAGTCAGTTCTTCACATCGGGTGGCCAAGGTACTGGAATTTCAGCTTCAGCCTCTGTCCTTCCAATGAACATTCAGAACTGATTTCCTTTAGGATGGACTGGTTGGATCTCCTTGCAGTCCAAGGGACTCTCAAGAGTCTTCTTCAACACCACAGTTCAAAAGCATCAATTCTTCTGTGCTCAGCTTTCCTTATAGTCCAACTCTCACATCCGTATATGACCACTGGAAAAACCATATCTTTGACTAGATGGACCTTTGTTGGCAAAGTAATGTCTCTGCTTTTTAATATGCTGTCTAGATTGGTCATAGCTTTTCTTCCTAGGAGCAAGCATCTTTTAATTTCATGGCTGCAGTCACCATCTGCAGTGATTTTGGAGCCCAAGAAAATCAAGTCTGTCACTTTCCATTGTTTCTATTTGCCATGAAGTGATGGGACCAGATGCCATGACCTTAGTTTTCTGAATGTTGAGCATTAAGCCTACTTTTTCACTCTCCTCTTTCACTTTCATCAAGAGGCTCTTTAGTTCTTTTTCACTTTCTGCCATAAGGGTGGTGTCATCTGCATTATCTGAGGTTATTGATATTTCTCCCAGCAATCTTGATTCCAGCTTGTGCTTCATCCACTCCAGCGTTTCTCATGATGTACTCTGCATATAAGTTAATTAAGCAGGGTGACAATATACGGCCTTGATATACTCCTTTCCTGATTAGGAACCAGTCTATTGTTCCATGTCCAATTCTAACTGTTGCTTCCTGACCTGCATACAGATTTCTCAGGAGGCAGGTCAGGTGGTCTGGTATTCCCATCTCTTGAAGAATTTTCCAGTTTGTTGTGATCCACGCAGTCAAAGGCTTTGGCGTAGTCAGTAAACCAGAATTAGATGTTTTTCTGGAACCTGCTTGCTTTTTCAGTGATCCAACGGATGTTGACAATTTGATCTCTGGTTCCTCTGCCTTTTCTAAATCCAACTTGAACATTCGGAAGTTCACATATTGTTAAAGCCAGACTTGGAGAATTTTGAGGATTACTTTTCTAGCATGTGAGATGAGTGCAATTGCACGGTAGTTTGAATATTCTTTGGCATTGCCTTTCTTAGGGATTGGAATGAGAACTGACCTTTTCCAGTCCTGTGGCCACAGTTGAGTTTTCCACATTTGCTGGCATATTGAGTGCAGCACTGTCACAGCATCATCTTTTAGGATTTGAAATAGCTCAAGTGGAATTCCATCACCTCCACTAGCTTTGTTCATAGTGATGCCTCCTAAGGCCCACTTGACTTCACATTCCAGGATGTCTGACTCTAGGTGAGTGATCACACCATCATGGTTATCCAGGTCATTAAGATCTTTATCTGGGTCACCCTGGAGCCTGAGCAGTGTAGACCCGGAAGGCACACACTGCCGTGAGCGGGGGCAAACCCAGTGGTGCATGCACTGCGAGCACTCCCCACACACGCCGGTGATATTTGTTGGCAATGTCCCTCCCTCGCCACAACACAACTGAACAAGTAAGCCTAAATAAGTGACCACCTTTGCCTCCTGTGTCAGGGCAGAAATTAGACAATGAAGAGACTTGCAAACAGAGGAAGCCAAAATAAAGAAGAGGGAACCGCTCTGGAAGTGACAGGAGCACCAGATTAAAACCGTGTAGTTAGCACTGGCTAAGCACTGGAGGGGCCTATAGAGAACAAGCACAAGCTGGAAGGAGGAACTCTCTGCAACTGAACTGACCCCACATCACCCACAACAGCTCCGGAGAGATTCCTAGATATGTTTTGACTATTATCACTTTTAAATTTTTTTGAATTTAAGTTTTTTATTATACCTTTAATTTTCATTTTTATAACCTACTGTTATGAGATGAATTTCACCATGGATAGTTTGTTGTTTTGAATCAAGTATTTTGCCCGGGGTTCTTTAACCTACACCAGCGTTCCCAGTTATTTTCCAAATTTGGTTTCTGATAATCTAGTGAAAGGTGACTGTGTGCTCAGTAAGAACAGGAACCTTGTCTTATCCAACTTTCATCTTTGGGGCCTATTTAGGTTCTAATAGGAGTTAACAGGAGAATGTTGGATTCCACCAAAAAAAGATACCCCACATCCAAGGGCAAAGGAGAAGCCCCAGCAAGATGGTAGGAGGGGCAAAATCGCGTTTAGAATCAACCCCCTATCCGCCAGACACACTTGGAGGGCTCAAACAAAACCTTGTGTGCACCAGGACCCAGAGACCCCACAGAGACTGAGCCAGAACTGTGTCTGCATGTCTCCTGTGGGGTATGGGTCAGCAGTGGCCTGCTGCAGGGGAAGGGGCTCTGGGTGCGGTAGACCTGGGTGTGGCGTAAGCCCTCTTGGAGGAGGTCGACATTAACCCCACCATAGAGCCGCCAGAACTTACACAGGACTGGGGAAACAGACTCTTGGGTCTAGGAGGTTCAAATTATTATATTTAAGATCCCTAAAAAAGGAGATCATATTGTATAGCACAAGGAAGTGTATTTGATATCCTGTAATAAACCATAAAAGAAAAGAAAAATAGCAGACTTCCATTCCTCAAGAGACACCAGAATGGAAAAGAGAAGCCACAAAGTAAAAATTTTGACCAGTATTTAGAGTATATAAAAAGCCTTTATGGTAAATAGAGTTTAAAAGATGATTGATCTCATTGATACATAAGGAAATACAACTTAACCACAACACAAAGGCATTACACCTTCATTAGATTAGCAAGAATTAGATGAATCCAATACTTGGTAATTTTGTAGAGCAAAATGCACTCATATGTTGTGATGGGAGTATTAATTGGTACAATTATTTTGGAAACAACTTGATATTGTCTTGTAGAAGGTTGAAGATACACAGACCTGATGATTAGTACTCCAGTCCTGGGTATATAACCAACAGAAATGTGTGCGCGTGTTCATGAAGATTCATGCCAAAAATGCTCAATGCAACATCATTTTTAGCAGCTCCAACCTGGAAGAATCCCAAATGTCCATCAACATGAAAAAAAAGTTATAGCTAAACTATACTATGTTTGTATGAAGGAATATTCTACCACATTCAAAAACATGAATGAACCTTAAAAAAATTTTGAGTGAATTAATCAAGATAACAAAGAACATATCCAACAGGATTCCACTTGTTCAAAGCCTCAAAGAAATTGGCTTAGGGAAACAATCAAAGAGGGTAAAATTATAGAAAAAAACAAGGAAATAAATTATCATAAAAGGGAGAAGGGATTGTAGTTAGACACAGGACCAACCATTCTAGACAAGTGACTTGGGATACATATTTATCTCCATGATTGTAACATGCCAAAATACAAAATGAGTGCCTGCAAATGCATATTCAATTTTCTTGTTGGGCATGTAGTGAGAAGACCCGATTCCCAGGTTTGGTTAGCTGCCTGATTAACTCAGTTGACCTAAGGCTGTTATTTACCTGCCGATTGACCTGAGGTCTCCCTGAGGAGACCAGTGCTCTGGATCCTGAGGTCTCAACTGCAAAGTGAGTGGTTTCACCAAAGGAGAAATTCTCTGCAGGAATGTTTCATAAACTGTAGCTCACTGAAAATGTTAGCGAATTCATCCCTCTTTCAAAATTGTTAAAAATTTGCTAAAGACCTTTGCCATGTTCTCATTTGAATTTGTTTTCAAGGTGTAAAACTGAAATTTTGAGGGTATAGTGAAACACAGTACTCTCAGCAGGAACCATGAGGAATGATGCCTCTAGAAATGTTCTACTAAGAGTTGGTGTCCCACACTGAGACAGACTCCTTGGAGCATTAACTGCACTTTTGTAATTGTTTACTGAGTTGTAAGAATAGAAGAATTCCTTCTCTTGGAGGGAATTATAGGTTCTATTAACATGGTGTGTGTGTGTGCACTTAGTCACTCAGTCATGTCTGACTCTTTGTGACCCCATGGACTGTAGCCTGCCAGACTCCTCTGTTCATGGGATTCTCCAGGCAAGAATACTGGAGTGGGTAGCCATGCCCTCTTCCAGGAGATCTTCCCTACCCAGGGATCAAACCCAGGTCTCCCCCATTGTAGGTGGATCCTTCACCATCTGAGCCAGCAGGGAAGCTCAAGAATACTGGAGTCAGCAGCCTATCTCTTCTCCGGGGGACCTTCCCAAGCCAGGGATCAAACCCAGGTTTCTCCCATTGTAGGTGGACTCTTCACCATCTTAGCCAGTGGGGAAGCTCAGGAATACTGGAGTGGGTAGCCTGTCTCTTCTCCAGGGGACCTTCCTGACTGGGAGATCCTCATTCCCACCAGGAATCGTACCAGGGTCTCCTGCAATGGGGATTCCTTACCAGCTGAGCTGCCAGGGAAGCCCTATTAACATCATAAATAGGTTCAAAATTGGGAAAAGGAGTACAACAAGTCTGTATATTGTCACCGTGCTTATTTTACTTATAAACAGAGTATATCATGTGAAATGCCAGGATGGATGAATCACAAGTTGGAATCAAGACTGCGGGGAGAAATATCAACAACCTCAGATATGCAGATATCTCTAATGGCAGAAAGTAAAGAGGAATTAAAGAGCCTCTTGATGAAGGTGAAAGAGGAGAGTAAAAAAGCTGGCTTCAAACTCAACATTCTAAAAACTAAGATCATGGCATCTGGTCCCATCATTTTGTGGCAAGTAAAAGGGGGAAAAGTAGAAGCAGTGACAGATTTTATTTTCTTGGGCTCCAAAATCACTATGGACAGTGACTGCAGCCTCATTAAGACACTTTCTCCTTGGAAGCTAAGACAAACCTGACAGCATATTAAAAAGCAGAGACATCACTTTGCTGTGATGTATGTATACAAAGTCTGTATGGTCAAAGCTACAGTTTTTCCAATAGTCATATACAGATGTGATAGTTGGACCATAAAGAAGGCTGAGCACTGAAAAAATTTTTTTTTATTTCAATAAAAACTTTTTATTATATATATATATATATATTTTCATTTATTTATATTAGTTGAAGGCTAATTACTTTACAATATTGTAGTGGTTTTTGCCATACATTGATATGAATCAGCCATGGATTTACATGTGTTCCCCATCCTGATCCCACCTCCCACCTCCCTCCCTGTCCCATCCCTCTGGGTCATCCTAGTGCACCAGCCCTGATCACTTGTCTCATGCATCAAACCTGGACTGGTGCTCTGTTCCACAATTGATAATATACATGTTTCAATGCTATTCTCTCAGATCATCCCACCCTCGCCTTCTCCCACAGAGTCCAAAAGTCTGTTCTGTACATCTGTGTTTCTTTTTCTGTTTTGCATATAGGGTTATCGTTACCATCTTTCTAAATTCCATATATATGCATTAGTATACTGTATTTGTGTTTATCTTTCTGGCTTACTTCACTCTGTATAATGGGCTCCAGTTTCATCCACCTCATTAGAACAGATTCAAATGAATTCTTTTTAATGGCTGAGTAATATTCCATGGTGTATATGTACCACAGCTTCCTTATCCATTCATCTGCTGATGGGCATCTAGGTTGCTTCCATGTCCTGGCTATTATAAACAGTGCTGCGATGAACATTGGGGTGCACGTGTCTCTTTCAGATCTGGCTTCCTCGGTGTGTATGCCCAGGAGTGGGATTGCTGGGTCATATGGCAGTTATATTTCCAGTTTTTTAAGGAATCTCCACACTGTTCTCCATAGCGGCTGTACTAGTCTGCATTCCCACCAACAGTGTAAGAGGGTTCCCTTTTCTCCACACCCTCTCCAGCATTTATTGCTTGTAGACTTTTGGATAGCAGCCATTCTGACTGGCATGAAATGGTACCTCATTGTGGTTTCGATTTGCATTTCTCTGATAATGAGTGATATTAAGCATCTTTTCATGTGTTTGTTAGCCATCTGTATGTCTTCTTTGGAGAAATGTCTTTCTTTGGCCCATTTTTTGATTGGGTCATTTATTATTCTGGAATTGAGCTGTAGGAGTTGCTTGTATATTTTTGAGATGAATTCTTTGTCTGTTGCTTCATTTGCTATTATGTTCTCCCATTCTGAAGGCTGTCTTTTCACCTTGCTTATAGTTTCCTTTGTTGTGAGCACTGAAGAATTGATGCTTTTGAACTGTGGTGTTGGAGAATACTCTTGAGAGTCCCTTGGACTACAGGGAGATCAAACCAGTCAATCCTAAAGGAAATCAATCCTGAATATTCATTGGAAGGACTAATGCTGAAGCTGAAGCTCCAATACTTTGCCACCCAATGGTGAAGAGCCGACTCATTGGAAAAGCCCCTGATGCTGGGAAAGATTGAGGGCAGGAGGAGAAGTGGGCAGCAGAGAATGAGATGGTTGGAAGGCATCACCGACTCAATGAACATGAATTTGAGCAAACTCAGGGAGATAGTGAAGGATAGGGAAGCCTGCATGCTGCAGTCCATGGGGTCGCAAAGAGTCAGACAGACTTAGTGACTGAACAACAGCAATTTACATGGCAAAAATAAAGGTAATGCAAGACAGTTTTTTAAAAATATATATCTAATATTTATCAAGATTTTAAAATGTGCGTTTATTGTTAAAAACACTAAGTTATAATTATTTAATTATACTTAAATCAGTGTCCCCAAAGATTAGAAAGGAAATCAAGCATAAGAAGACTGCATTTTATGACAATTATAGCCATTTTGTAAATTATTCAACAGAAAACATTCTAGAGAATTAATATGAAAATATTGGTTCTGTGTGCTACTCAGCAGAGTCAGGACTCAACAAGATTACAGGCATGTCCATTATTTCTTTGCAAAGCATAAATGCCAAACTGTCTTAATTATCATAGCTTTAGAATGTATCATGAGCATCTGTTCAAGTCATGATGGAATAACAAGGAGCAGATTTGCCCTCTGTAAATTTCAGGGCACTCCAGAGAATCAGAAGAGATAGGAAACATGTTTATTATAAGAAATTGGCTCACGTGATTATGGAGGCAGATACAAAACCTGCAGTGAGGCCCAGGCTCAAGATTCAGGCAAGGCAGTGGTGCAGGCCTAGTTCTAAGGCCATTAGCCTGGAGACTGGGGAGAGGCGATGGTGCAAAGCCTGGTAGGCGGACACCCAGAAGAGCTGGTGGTGCAGGTGGAATCTCAAGACTGTCTGCTGGAGGAGTTTCCTCATGGTTGGTGGGGCCAGTCTCTGTTCTCTTCAGGCCTCCAGCCGACTGGATGAGGCCCAGCACATTCATGGAGGGCACTATGCTACACTCAGTGTCCACCGATTTTAACGTCAATCTCACACAGAAGCACTCTTCAAGTAAAAACATAAAATTAACCTTCACACCCTCCTTCCTTAAATGACTTCAAAAACAGATGAAGTACAGTGTTCAGACATTGGACACAAAACCCTACAGAACTATGATCTCTGAGTGAAAGGCAACAGAGGACAGGAACCTTGTCATTGCCCAGCTCACTGCCTGGGAGAAGCCGTGAGGATGCAGCGCAGGGAGGCAGTCAGACAGACTGTGTCATTCTCTCTTGGATGGGGAGACGGAGCGCACAGTTTGAGGACACCAAGGGGGCTGAAACTTGCAGAATAAAGCCCTGGATGGGAAAGAGCTGCATGTGAGGAGCTGAAATGAACGGAAGTCTTCCCTCAAGTTCCCACCTTAGTCCTGATTTGTGTGTGTCTCTGTGTGTGCGTGTAAACTCCGGGGAAGGTCCTACTGGAATGGAACAGGTGGCACAATCTTTGGAGCAGAGATGGCCAGGAAGCATTTGTGTCCCCGCCTTCTGGAGTGGAAAAACCTGGCAGTCCATGGGGCGTTGGGTAAACGGCTCAGAAAAACATCGCCTCACTTGTTCGGTTGCTGTCATGTCCAGCTCTTTGTGAGCCCGTGGACCGCAGCGGGTCAGACTTCCTTGTCCTGCACCATCTTCCTGGAGTTTGCTCAATCTCATGTCCACTGAGTCAGTGATGCCATCCAATCATCTCAGCCTCTGCCTCCCGCTTCCCAGCACAGGGTCTTTTCCAGTGAGTCAGCTCTTCACATCAGGTGGCCAAAGTGTTGGAACTTCAGCTTCAGCATCAGTCCTTCCAGTGAGTATTCAGGGTTGATCTCCTTTAGGACTGACTGGTTTAATCTCCTTGCAGTCCAAGGGACTCTGAAGAGTCTTCTCCAGCACCACAGTTTGAAAGCATCAATTCTTTGGCACTCAGCCTGCTTTATGGCCCAACTCTAACAACCATACACCACCTCAGTAGCAATGCAGAATTCTTCCTAGACCTAAGACTGTTCTGACTCTAACTGGATCAACTTGAAGGTAAGCCTCAAAAGGCTTTTGACAAAAGCTAGACTGCTTTTGTCATGTCCGACTCTGGGACCCCATGGACTGTAGCCTGCCAGGCTCCTCTGTCCATGGCATTCTCCAGGGGATCTTCCCAACCCAGGGCTCAAACCTGTGTCTCTTCTGTCTCCTGCATTGGCAGGCGGGTTCTTCGCCACTAGTGCTACCTTCTGTCCCCAGCTGTTGGCCACTGCCTGAGGCAGACACGATATTCAACAAGTGCCTCTGGTTCTTTCCACAGACGGCTTTTGGAGAAAAGACCTTTGCACCTAGTGAGCTCTAAGTCAGGTTAAATAGGGCAGCCCTGCCAGTGGGGTCTTCCAGGGAACCCCAAACCAGTTATATAATCACACCTCTCTGGGAATGAAGCTTTGAAGGCGTTGCAATCTGGATTTGCCCCCTCTAGTGGGTGCTAGGCTGCTGTTTTTCTTTGGGATTATGAGCTGCTGGTTCTCCAAGCTACTGCAGAACCTGAGAGGAGATGAGAGTAAGGCAAGTTAAAATACCACCCATCTCACTGCTCTTGCTGAGATTGTCATTTTTTAAAAAATAAGTGCTTCCCAGATTGCTAAAAGCCTCTGTTTAATTTCCAGAGCTCTGAAGAAGTTAAACTCGAGCGCTTATGCTAATTCTATCATTGCTTTTATGGAGGAGAAATTTTTCAGTAGTTCTCCATTTTTACGTTTATTAGACAGTAAAAATTTATAGTATAAATTTTCTATAGTTATATAGCAAAGATGTATACTATAAACTCTAAAACATCCACTGAAAGACAGAAAGAGCTATGCTATGTATAATAAACCTAAACCAACAAGAGATAAAATGGAATTATAATGATTATTCAATTAACAACAAAAAAAGAGAATAAGGGAAACATATGAGAAATGGGACAAGTCAAGAACAAATAAGGAGACGTCAGATTTAAACCCAACCGTATCCATATCAATAATCACAATATGTGTCAATGGCTTAAACATCCCAATTGAAAAGCAGCAGTTGTCAGTTTGGATGAAACAAAAATAACAGCCAAGTCTATGCCTGTCTAAGAGAAGCACAGTTTAAATGCATATTGAATAGATAAAAGAAGCTCCTGGGTGCCAGTGACCTGAGGGCAGCTGGTCAAGAAAAGTCCCGGGTGGTGGCTGTCGGGGGCAGAAGCACATGAGGCCTTGTGACCCACAAGGTGGTGGGTGGTAACCAAGGTCAACTCAGGCACTACACACACAGAGAAATGTCAGAGCACACCCAGACTTTGAAACTTCAGAGTGAGTCACTTAAGAGAGCATGGCGTATGTGACACTCCAGGTGAAAGCGACGAGGTTGGCATGAAGATTGTTGAAGGGGCCATGCAGGTCCGGTGCCTGTTCTCAGTCTCCACCAGGAGCCAAGGAGACATCTGCCGGTGGCCTCTGCGGTCTTCTTTGGAGTTCTACTGTCCCAGACATTGCTGATTCCTCTTCCTCTATGAACACTTCAACACCGCTCATACCACAAAGCTCTGCGCCTCCTACATTGCAGAAAAATTATTGCTTGAGTTTTCCTTCCCAAAGGGCTTCACAAGGCTCTTATAGCAGTGACTGTCCTACTCATCTTTGCATTTCTGACATCTGGCCCCGTGGCTGGCTTAAGCTAGGGATTCAATAAATGTTCGTTGAATGAATGAATACAGAAATCCTTTACAGCCTGTGGAAATTCTAGAAAATAAATTTTATCTTCAGTATCAAGTTTGAGTCTTGTATTGATTAGACAAAAGCAATGAAAATGACAAACTCCCTGTAGCTGGCCAATAAAAGTGATTGAGGCACATCAGATAACTCTGATGTTTGGCTCAGAAAGCTTCTTACTGAAAATGGAAATTCAAGACTTCAGTTGAATAAAGCATTCCTGATGGAGAGCACTTGTTTAAAAAGAGCTCATTAACGAAAAACAATACTGTTTTTATAAGAACTAAGCTCCTTTCATTCCGCCCTGGTTTGGTCTCACGCTTCAACAGATAGCACCTTTGGTAGTCATGGACGCCTGCTCCGCCACAGACCGTGTTTGCAGAGGGTCAGGCCCTTCCCTGACGTCACTCTGGAAGAGATTACCAGCTAATTAGCTGTTCACCATTATTGCTTCCGAGCTCCAAGGGGGGCGTCTGGTGAAATCACAAGGACTTCAACAAAATGAGCCTTTTTTTTTTTCTTGATGACACAAATATGCTTCTCAGAACACTGAAACTTTGGATAGTTGGGATGGAATGTACCTGATGAAAGGTGACCTGTAGATATTCCGAAGAGCAGAAAAAAAAATTTCTGGGTTGGGATGAATACTTTTGACTTTATCTTCAGATTAGACATGGGGGAAAAAAATTTCTGTTTCTCAGATTTTAGTTTCTGTCTCTTCAATTCCTCTTTCCCAGCAATACATCAGCCATTCTGTCCATTGTATCTTCTCTGAGAATCTGTCTTCAGATTGTTTTTCTCTAAATAGGCAACAGCTTTTCTCGAGCTCCTGCCCTCTAGAGCCGCCACCCCACCCTACAGAGGTTCTGTGAGTCCTGTCTCTACTTGCAAAGACCATTCTTGCATTTTCCAAGGGAATTTGGAATTTGTCACTTGTATCTATGTAAATCTATTAGTGGTCACTCTTTATTAAGTCTTCTTAAGTTAAAAATGCTCTGTGTGGATTTTCTGCCCCATGGGGGACTGGAAAGGCAGGGAGGTGGGTCACAGTAGAGGGAAGATGTGTTCTGAAGGGGTTCCCTGAATTGTAGTGCAATTGTTTTAGTTCTTGTTGCCTTCTCCACTCTTCTTTCTGGGAAATTCCAACATAAGTCTTTAACTTTGAGGACTTAAAATTTTAAGTCAACTAATCCATGATTTTAGCCAAAGGCCATTACAAAATACAGTATCATGTTTAAGTTGAAAACCTTCACTTTTGGCCATAGAAATTTGTACAAAATTTTCACGTTTCTTTGATGTATGTATTCACCTAATCAGAGTGTGTCACCAGGAACAACTCGCTTGGTTGTTGCATAGTTGTGAGCTCCATAGTTGGGAAAGTGACTCTATTTAGTTCTCCTTGGCTTCCCTGGGGTGTCCAGAATAGAAGTTCAGGAATTCATTGAATGGATGTTTTATGAATATACTTGGGGCAGTTAATACAAATGAGAGGCTTCTTTAGGTCACAGACATGAAACAGTAATCTACTCTGAGGAAGTCACTTGAACTGATGGAATTTGCTCCAGAAAGAAGTGATTTCTAGCCTGGGGACCTTGGTCAGGTCACTTAAGCCTGTGCATCTGTCAAACAGGGCTGCCTCAAAGTCCTGCTGAGTGAAATATCATATAAAAGGCCTTGTTGAGTGAGACAACATGTAACACGTGTCTGGCCCTCAGTGAGCACACAATAAACACATGCAAGCATCCTTTTTTTTCTTTCACGTTCTGTCTTGAACAGTTCCAAAGTCAGTGTGATGTGGCTGCAGATGCATGAAAAAAACAGAACAGATGGAAGGATTTTCCTCATCCAGCACTGCCCTAAAAATTTCCTACAGCCCCTTTTTGCTGAGATTTGTGCTCATTTAGTTACATTATACCCGATTAGTTAAAGACCCTTGGGCAAATTTATGATCTGGGCTTAACATTTTTTAAAATAAGTTTTATTTTTGGCTGTGCTGGGTCTTTGTTGCTGTGCTTGGGCTTTCTCTAGTTATGGCGAGTGGGGCTCCCCTTCATTGCGGTGTGCCAGCTTCTTACTGTGGTGGCTTCTCTTGTTGCAGCTCCTGGCCTCCAGAGCACAGGTTCAGTCGATGTGGCATAGGCTTAGTTGCTCTGCGGCATGTGGAACCTTCCCAGATTGAGGCTTGAATCCATGTCCCCTGTTTTGGCAGGCAGATTTTTAACCCCTGCTCCACCAGGGAAGCCCCGTCCAGGCTTAATATTAGAAGTAGATACATTTCTCACAAGTGAAACCATGTGTAATTATTAGCCAAATCTATTTTATCTACCATCGGTAATCAAGGCCATTTGAAGTCTTTCAGTTCCTCCGAGCATGGAGCCTAAACAATAAGTTGTTTGACTGAATTGTTTTCCAGCAGCATGGAGTCAGCTGTGTCTCGTTCAAGCTGAGCTGGTTGAGACTGGATGGGACCCCAGACCCTACAGCTGTGTCTGCACCAGTGTCCAGCTGGTGACCTCTAGACTGTGCAGAGGCCTGTAGACCAGGTATACTTCCCTGAATGTTGATTATGCGCCTGTTTCCAACCCCCTTTCCCACACTCTCCAGGCCTCAGACTGCCTGGCTTCTTTATTTGTTATTCTATAAATATCATGAGCCTCTTGCCTTCAGGGGGCAGATTTGAGGTCTGGTATTCCATGTCCTCCCTTGGCTGCTTCTCAAATAAACTCTCTGCTTCAAATCTCGGCTCTGCTTTGGGCAAAATGAACCTGATTCGGTAACACAGGCAACTAGTTTATTGTTGTTGTTGTTTTTTGAACTATAAAGTGTGTAATTGATCTCATTTGTCTCTTTCCATTGGCTAGTAGAAAACTTAGAATCAAATTTGTCGCTTAATCTTTAGAAAAATATATCCTTTTGTTAGCTTCATTGCTAGTTCTATTTTGTCTATCAATTTTTTCATGTTACAACATGTTTTTACTGACATGTGATTACTGTGATCTTGATATGTATCTTATAAGCTGTCTGTAATCCTGGGAAGCATATAGGAGACACAGAGAAATATGTATGATTTGTCATCTTCCATGGCAACAAACATCAGTTGGAAAGGGGAAGTAAAAACAGAAGACCAAAGCACCTTGTTCATTTCCTTTGACAAACCTAATAATGAAGGATTTCCCTGTTCTCTGTGCTATTTTCCCCTCAAAAGCATGCTCATCAAAACTTATTTAGACTTACTGTCTTGTTTTTTTTTAATTATTATTACAAATAGAAAAGTGATTGATTTCAAGGGTATAGGGTAGGTCACCAGGAGTGCTGGAGAACCATGCCTAAGAAATCACCAGGCTCATGGGGTCACGGTGCGCAGGCAGTCAAACTGGTGCGCGTGGGGAGCTGTGGTTCCGAGCTGTGGCCCCTGCCTGCCCTGTCCCCTCCGTCACACGGCTGCTCTGTGACCCCTGCCTGCACCTAGCCTTCTTTCCCCAGCATAGCTGCTCCTGATTCAAAGTCCTGGGTGGAGCTGCTCAGTGGCTGAGGCTCATCACATGATCCTTGTCTAGCTGCAAAGCCACCTGGGAAATGAGTTCTGGTTTTTAAGCACCTTCTTCCTGATATGATCTTTTTAACCTTTACAGTGAAAAGAGGGTTCTGTGTCTTTCCACACTCACCAAATAGAGAAAGGCCCCAGAATAAGAACGTTCATACCTTAGCAAAATGACAACTGTCAACTCCAGCACCCCCATTTGCCTGCCTTACAGCCCACAAGTGCTTTTCCCCCCATACCTACATTTTTTAAAAAAGGATATTATCTAACCAAAATATGCAACAGCAACCAAAAAAAAAAAAAAAACCCCACACATTTCTATCTCATTCTCTTCCCAATGGTATACAACCCATGTAAGTTACTGCCAGGAGCTTCCTCCTCCTCTGGTTTGGCACAACTTGGTTCCAATAGTTCTATACTCTACTTAAGTTCCACTATCAATAACCCACCCTATATAAAATACTGTGGAAAGGGAGAAAGAAGCTTTCAACTTTTGAGAAGGTAGCTCGTAGGGTGGTGATACTTTAGTTGCTCAGTCGTGTCTGACTCTTGTGACCCCGTGGACTGCAGCACCCCAGGCTCCTCTGTCCATGGAATTTCCCAGGCAAGAATACTGGAGTGGGTTGCCAGTTCCTTCTCCAGGGGATCTTCCCAATTGGGGGATTGAACCCACACCTCTTGTGTCTCCTGCATTGGCAGGCAGATTCTTTATCACCTGGAAAGCTCTTGGTCAAACCCAGAGACGAGTGGGCTTGGCTCCCTCATAGCCCCTACAGAAGGCCCCGGACCTCTGACCATGTGGAGGGTAGGGGTGGTGGGTTGGGGTCCTAGAGATCTGACACCCCATCCTTAGTCTTTATACCAAAGGAGAGAGGAAAGGGTGTAAGGATTGTCTGTCTTTTTCACTGATATTGATTTCCAGAACATAACAATGTGTTTGCTCATAGATATGTAGATAGGAAGAGTCTTTTTCTCTCTGCATCTGTGTATGCGTCTCCCTCTCTGAGGAAAGAAAAATGATTGAAAGAAAACATACCAAGTTGGGAAACAGTCACTGTCTCTAAGAAATAGTTGGCTTTTCCTACTTTCTAATGTTCTATAATGATCCACTTTATTTACATCTACAAAGACACATATAAAATAGTTTTCTATCAAGTGTGAATCATCTTATCTCTTTGCTCTGTGGCAAACAATTAGCTTAGGCACTGATTTAACTTAAAACCAAGAAGATGGATTATTTAAGGGCTTCTCAGGTGGCACTAGTGGTAAAGAACCTGTCTGCCAATGCAGGAGATATAAGAGACGCTGGTTCGATGCCTGGACCTGGAAGACCCCCTGGGGGAGGGCATGGCAACCCACTCCAGTATTCTAGCCTGGAAGATCCCATGGACAGAGGAGTCTGGTGGGCTACAGTCCATACGGTCACAAAGAGTTGAACACGACTGTAGCGACTTAATACAATACTTGGGTTATTTAAAACTCTATTTCTTTAGAGATAAAATGGCTTGTGTTAGCTAAGAAAGTATACTGCTGGCTATAAAAGTCAACTCTATGGTCCTGGTGATGATGGAATATTGTGTCTTGACTGTGTTGGTGTCAGCATCCTAGCTGTGATATTGTCCTTTGGTTTTACAAGATGTTATCATTGAGAAAAATTGAGGAAAGGGTATAAAGGATCTCTCTGTATTATTTCTTACAACTACATGTGAATGTACAATTATCTCAAAATAAAAAATTCAGTTTTTAAAAAGCCCCTAAAAGGTACCACTCTGCTATTTCTTAGGTACATTAAAGGCCGAAAGTCTCCACTGTTATTGTCCATCTTGGGGTGATTCTGGAGGAAGATATTTAATATTCTCTCCTCATGACGTTGATGATAAAAATTTTGTTGCCTTGTCTTTTAATACTTGAGGCCACAGAACTACATATCCAAATATCCATGACCAAGTGGAAGGGTATTCTGTCAAATAAGAACATGTACTGTTGAGGATCAACTCTCCTCA
Source organism: Cervus elaphus (assembly GCF_910594005.1). Lineage (NCBI taxonomy): Eukaryota > Metazoa > Chordata > Mammalia > Artiodactyla > Cervidae > Cervus > Cervus elaphus. The sequence goes on along the minus strand of NC_057843.1, from coordinate 2,430,135 downwards.
GATCTCCTGTGTTTCTCTGCTCTGAATGATCCTTCAGGGAGGTGTGTTTTGTGAACAGCCTTGGAAAATAATGCCTTCATTCAAAGCAAAGGACAGGCGTGTGTATTGCCCATTAAAAAGTGTGTGGGTTCCCTGGGCTCAGGGTCCCATCTGTAACACATCCCACTATGTGTGGAGGTCTCATCTGGTCTCTTTTAGTCATCTGAAGGAGCTGGGGTTCAGGGAGTCAGTGACAACGTGGAAAACCTGCTGGTCCTCAAGCGACTACACTGCTATAAGCTCCGCATGGTCCTTTGTCTCTGACCCAAGGGTTTCCCATCTTCTACCAGCACCCGTGAGACAGGACTGGGCTGACTTAGGCTGCATGTGGGGTAAACTCAGATCCTTGAGAGTGCCTGACAGTTCTGGTGATTAGGCTGGGGTGCTGATAGAGATGTGACCTCTGGGATAGGAAGGATGCGGGCCTTGTGGTCTAGCTAATGGGATTTGAGGAAAGTCCATGGGAACTGACAGGAGGCATGCTGATGAAATTTTGTAGTCAACAAAGTAATACGTGGTCTTTCCCTTCATTTGCTTTTAAGGAGGAGAATTGGGAAGAAGTTTGCAGATGGGGGTATGTTTAAAGAGAGCTGCACCAAAGGTTCCTTGGTGGTTGCTCCCTGTGCTCACATGGAGGAATTCCTTCCAATCTGGCAGGTCCACCCATTGTAACAACCAACACCTAGATTTGCCCTGGGTAGGCAGAAGAGTCTCCCCTTCAAATAAAAGTTACTGAGAGCTGCACCTACACAGTGTATGAAAGGAAGGAAACTCGTGGCTGCAGCAGGCAGAAACCAGGTAGGTCATCAGAACAGGGCTGGCTTGTGTGGGAGATGAAGCAGCTTTACTAAGAAAGACTGGCCACAGCCATGTGCCTTGTGGCTCAGCCCCTCACAGCCCCTCATTTGGAGATGAGAGAATATTTGCATAGGGCCCTGGCTGCTGGAGAAAAATTCTGACTGTTCTGGAAGGTTCTCAGAGGAACCCATCAGTGAGGCACTGACTAGTTCTGGGGCTCTCACTGCACTGGTTTGGGTTTAAAAAGCTGGTGGAGGTGACCAGTGGGATGAGACCCTGCCAGCGGGTGAAGCTGATGAACCCTGAGGAAGTGAACTGCGAGGACAAAGCAAGGCTGCTGGTGGCTCCATCTGGGTCCCTCCTGCAGACGCCCGTCCCAAGGTGCAGATCTCAAATGAGCCCAGCTGGATCCATCCTCCTGCTAAACATGGCCGCACATCCCCATTAGGGATTCTGCACCAAGCAGAGGATTCTTGGGTCTGCTGCTGAGACCATGGCTGCAGCCGAACCTGGGATTCCTGCCGTGAGCTGCCCATTGGTTGTGTGTGGGGGAGAGGCCACCGTGCCTGGGGTATTACCTCTGTGAGGACCTGGTGGATTGAATTCATCAAAGCTTGGATCCTTCTAGAGGCTGTCGGGGATGCCCCATCATTGTTGACACTTTCCTTGGTTGCAGTGTGGCTGCTGTGGTCTGAGCAGCTGGGACCTCCCGCGGCCCCGTGGCCCTGGGGACTTCTCCGTGGCAGGCTTTTGTCTTTCCGGATGGTTCGTCTGAGGATGGTGCACTTTTGTCACAGGAGCTATCCGCCATGGTGCTGTGAAGGTCAAGGCATGCAGTAGACCTGCCCCACCCTCGGCACCCACAGGCCCCTGATACTGCTGAGCATTTGAAAGATCTCCTCAACACCAACTCATGAAAGTCCAAGGCAGTGTGGCCGCGGAGTCGGCTTCCCCAGAGAGCCGTCAGCGCCTCTCAACTGCCCCCTAGGTAATACCTGCACAGAAGTGGTGAGGAGCTCTCTTTTGTACATTCAGGATTCTGTCCTGACAGGCCTGGGCAGGGTGTCTTTCTTTCCCCTGAGAGCAACCCCAGTCTGGCCCGGTTTGTTCAGTCTGGAAAGCAGCCTGTCCAGAATAGGGCCTGAGGAACCAGGTTGAGTTCTGGTTCTGATGTGGGGCCTGTCTGGCGGAGGAGCTATCCTGGGTCGTGAGCACAGTGGCCATGTGGCGAGTGCACGCCTCACCCAGCCTTCCTGCTGTGACCCCAGGAGCTGATATGGGGGTGTAGCGGGCCTCTCTGCTGCTGCTGCTGCTGCTAAGTCACTTCAGTCGTGTCCAACTCTGGGTGACCCCACAGATGGCAGCCCACCAGGCTCCCCCGTCCCTGGGATTCTCCAGGCAAGAACTCTGGAGTGGGTTGCCATTTCCTTCTCCAATGCATGAAAGTGAGAAGTGAAAGTGAAGTCGCTCAGTTGTGTCCGACTCTTAGCGACCCCATGGACTGCAGCCCACCAGGCTCCTCTGTCCATGGGATTTTCCAGGCAAGAGTACTGGAGTGGGGTGCCATTGCCTTCTCCTAGCGGGCCTCTCTAGGTCTCATAAAAAATACCCTCATCTCCCTTGCATCTAACCTGTCCAGACAAGAGGTCTGCATGCAAGTAGGAAATTATTAGAAAAATAACTGCTGAGATGGACCATGATCTTGTGGTGCTAGAACAAGGGAAGGGGATAGCCAGGCCCCGGGAAGTACAGGTTTGAGGGAGGGAAAACCCTGACCCTCTCCATCTTTCCAAATCGCCCTGACACCCTCCGCAGGAATGGAAGTGCACAGGGGCATTAAGTGCCTTGCTCTTACCTGGTCCTGGGTCTCCAGCCCCTTCCAGACAACTCCACCCAGGATCTGATCACCATCCCCCTTAACCCAACATGACTGCAGTTCCTGTAACAACTCTGGGGTCTGCTGGTGGCCTGGACGAAAGGACAGGCTGGGCTGTCGACCATCAGACAGTCCCACTGAAAACAGTTTCAACCCAGCTCTTCTGCTGTGCTGGCAGACCCAGGGCTTGCCGTCAGCTGGGGACGGTGTCTGAGGCTCTGCCAGCTATGGCTCCCAACGGATGTGGCACCAATGCTTGTAAACAGCGCTGTCTTTTCAGGTGCTTCCCGGAGACTGTGCCTTTTTCATAGGTGCCCTGTGTTCACTCACCTTCCTCCTGGAGACGTAGTGACGTGCACGTTAGGAGTCGTCTTCAAGATCTGCAAGTGTTTGTGGGAGCACACCTCCGTCCTGCAAGCTGTCCGGGTAACTTCACCCCTCCCAAGACTGTTCTGGAAAGTAGAATGGCCCATGACTTCTGCCTCATGCAACTGCTAGTCACCCTGCTGTATGTGGAGCAAGGCCACCAGCCAGGAGGATTTCTGCGGTAGACTCTCATGGTTCATAGCATTTCTTCAACTTGGAGTGGGGCCTCTGGGGGCATGGTCAGGGTTCCCTGTGTGGTTTGGCCTTATCCTAGTGCTTGGAGTCCTGTGGGTAGTAACTCTAGAGAGAGTCTGTCTGGGAGAGTTTGAGTAGATTTGGTCTTAGCAGCTGTCAGATCAATCAGCTTGGCTGATGAAGGACAAGTTCATGGAGAAATGTACCAGAAGCTGAGATGGTTGGGTTGGATGGTGGCCCCCTTCCAGCCCCCTGCCCCCCACAAAGATACCCGGAACCTGTGAATGTGACTGTATTCAATATTTGTTTTAGTTTATCTGGCTGCTCCAGGTCTTATTTGTGCATGTGGAATCTTTACTGGGGCATGCGGGCTCTAGTTCCCTGAGCAGACATCAAACCTGGGCCCCCTGCTTGCAGAGCTCAGGATCTTAGACACTGCGTCACCAGGTAAGTCTCAAATGTGACCTCATCTAGAAAAAGGTCTCAGAGGAACTAAGTTAAGAATCTTGAGATGAAGTCCCAGCTTATCCAGATGGGCCGTCATTCCAGTGACAAGTGCTTGTAAGGGACAAACCGAGGAGAGACAGAGGAGGACAGAAGCAGGCAGGAGCTGAAGTGACACAGCTCAGGCACACCGCCCTGGAGCCGCCGGAGGTGAATGGGAGGAGGCTCGGAGCCTTTGGAGGGGACAGGCCTGGGCCATCAGCTTGATTCCAGACTCCACGACTCTGTGTAAGAGTAAGTTATGCTGTTTTGAGGCACCTAATTTACGGTCATTTACTGGGGGTTTCAGGACATGAATACAACCATGTTGAGATGAAGTTTAGTTATTGGTGGGAGAAAATTTTCCATGAGTGTCTCATTTTTTAAGTGAAATATAGTTGATTTTTAGTTGTAATAGTTTCAGGAGTACAGCAAAATGATTATGTGTGTATATATATATATATATATATATATATATATATATATATGTATTCTTTTCCATTATGGTTCATTGTAAGATGTGAATATAATTCCCTGTGCTGTACATTAGGACCTTAACTATTCATCCATTCTATATATAATAGTTTGCATCTGCTAATCCCAAACTTCTCTTTGCTAATCATGTCTGTTTTCTATATCTGTGACTCTATTTGTTTTGTAAATTAGTTCATTTTTATCTTTTTTAAAATTCTATATATAAGCAATACCATCTGATATTTGTCTTTATCTGACTTACTTCAGTCAGTAAGATAATCTCTAGGTCCATCCATGTTGCTGCTTATGGCATTATTTTGTTCTTTTTTATGGCTGAGTCATATTCCACTGTATATATATGTACCCCATCTTTATCCATTCATCTGTCAATGGACATTCAGATTGCTTCCATGGTGAGTACCTCATTCTTCTGTGTCTTAAAAAGAAGGCAGTGACTGCCCTTTGTCCCAAATTTTCTTTTTGAGGGACAACCTTGGATACGGTTGTTGTTTTGACTGTGGGTTAAATCTCAGCCTCCTCCCAGTTACTAACAGACTCCTCTCTTAAGTCTTCTGTAATCAGGCTGTGACTACCTCTCCAGCTCTGCCGCCTCCCTCTGCAGATGCCTAACGCAATTCCCTCCCCTCATTTCAGACTCTCTAAAATACGTGAACATCACTTGTCACAGAGGCAGATCAGTTGTAAACAGATTAATTTATTATAACATTTTGTATTTGTGCCCGTGAAGAATGGGGAGTAGAGAAGAGAGAAGTTTTTGCTTTTAAAAATCTGCTGAGTGTGGGAATGGAGACGAGGCAGGTAGGAACATGAACACGTGTTGTTATCTTTGCAAAGTCCCGTGGAGTCAAGAGTGCTCTCGTGAGAACAAATCACCCCTTCTTGTCCCCTCAAATGAGACGAGGAGCTGATTTGTCAACAGCTCTTCTGCAGACAAGAGACATACATTCCTCCCCTGGTTCCCCGCCAGCCTGGAGAGCTGAGATAAGGAGTCATATTGGCATGTGTTGAACATTATGACATGAATAGTGGTGCCCTCTGTGGTTAAACGTCCTCAGCGCATCCTGTCAGCCACGCTATCGTCACAGCTCCGAGCAGGTGGAAGGATGAGGAGGATGGGGTTATTGATGAGGGCTGGCTGCAGGCAGTGTGGACCAGAGGCAGCTCCACACACGATTCTCCCTGCCCAGCACCTCAGTCAGCTTTGGGGCTGGGGGCAGAGCCAGAGCCGCACACCGCTTCCACTTCGGGACCCCCCTCCCTGCCACATCCTCCGAACCTGCGGAACCTGGCCACCCAGAGACCCACAGCCCTATGCTGCAGCTGAAGGGGGTATTCAGTGCAGAAATTCACAGGATTTAACCAAAGTAAAAGGCCAAATCCCTTACGATTGTACATTGGAAGTGACAAATACATTCAAGGGGTTAGATCTGATAGACAGAGTGCCTGAAGAACTATGGATGGAGATTCGTGACATTGTATAGGAGGTGGAGATCTAAACCATCCCCAAGAAAAAGAAATATAGCAAGAAAAAATGGTTGTCTGACGAGGCCTTACAAATAGCTGAGAAAAGAAGGGCAAAGGAGATAGGAAAAGATATACCCAACTGAATACAGAGTTCCAAAGAATAGCAAGGAGAGATAAGAAAGCCTTCCTCAGTGATCAATGCAAAGAAATAGAGGAAAACAATAGAATGGTAAATACTAGAGATCTCTTCAAGAAAATTAGAGATACTAAGGGAACATTTCATGCAAAGATGGGCACAATAAAGGACAGAAATGGTATGGACCTAACAGAAGCAGAAGATATTAAGAAGAGGTGGCATGAATACACAGAAGAACTATACAAAAAAGATCTTAATTGCCTGGATAATCATGATGGTGTGATCACTCACCTAGAGTCAGATATCCTGGAGTGTGAAGTCAAGTGGGCCTTAGAAAGCATCACTACAAACAAAGCTAGTGGAGGTGACAGAATTCCAGCTGAGCTATTTCAAATCATAAAAACTGATGCTGTTAAAGTGCTGCACTCAGTATGCCAGCAAACCTGGAAAACTCAGCAGTGGCCCCAGGACTGGTAAAGGTCAGTTTTCATCCCAATCCCAAAGAAGGGCAATACTAAAAAATGTTCATACTACTGTACAATTGTGCTCATTTCACATGCTACCGAGGTAATGCTCAAAATCCTTCAAGCTACACTTCAATAGTATGTGAACCAGAAACTTCGAGATGTACAAGCTGTATTTAGAAAATGCACAGAAACCAGAGATCAAATTGCCAACATCTGTTGGATAATAGAAAAAGCAACAGAATTCCAGAAAAAACATCTACTTCTGCTTCATTGACTATGCTAAATCCTTAGACTATGTGGACCACAACAAACTGTGGACAATCCTTAAAAAGATGGGACTATAGACCACCTTAACTGCCTCCCGCGAAAACTGTATGCAGGCTAAGAAACAACAGAACCAGACATGGAACAATGGACTGGTTCAAAACTGGGAAAGGAGTGCATCAAGGCTGTATATTGTTACCCTGCTTATTTAACTTATACACAGAGTACATCACACAAAATGCCAGCCTGGATGAATCACTAGCTGGAATCAAGATTGCCAGGAGAAATTATCAACAACCTCAGATATGCAGATGATACCACTCTAACGGCAGAAAGCAAAGAGGAACTAAAGAGCCTCCTGATGAAGGTAAAAGAGGAGAGTAAAAAAGCTGGCTTAAAACTCAACATTCAGAACTTCCCTGGTGGTACAGTGGTTAAGACTGGGAGCTCCTGGGAGCTCCCAATACAGGTTCAATCCCTGGTCAAGGAACTAGATCTCACTAAGACCTGGAGCAGTCAAATAAATAAATTTTTTTTTTAAAGCTCAACATTCAAAAAACTAAGATCATGGCATCTGGTTCCATGACTTCATGGCAAATAAATGGGGAAAAAATGGAAATAGTGACAGATTTTTGTTTTCTTGGGTTTCAAAATCATTGCAGATGGTGACTGCACCCATGAAATTAAAAGACACTTGCTCCTTGGAAGAAAAGCTATGAAAACCTAGACAGCGTATTAAAAAGCAGAGAAATCACTTTGCCAAAGGTCCATATAGGTGAAGCCATAGTTTTCCAGTGGTCATATATGAATGTGAGAGTTGGACCATAAAGAAGGCTGAGCCCCAAAGAATTGATGCTTTTGAACTGTGATGCTGAAGAAGACTCTTGAGAGTCCCTTGGACAGCAAGGAGATCAAACCAGTCCATCCTAAAGGAGATCAGTCCTGGGTGTTCATTGGAAGGACTGATGCTGAACCTGAAGTTCCAATACTTTGGCCACCTGATGCAAAGAACTGACCCAATGGAAAAGACCCTGATGCTGGGAAAGATTGAAGGCAAAAGGAAAAGGGGGTGACAGAGGATAAAATGCTTGGCTATCGTCACAGACTCAATGGACATGAATTTGAGCAAACTCCAGAAGACAGTGAAGGACAGGGAAGCCCAGCGTGCTGCAGTCCATAGGGAAGGTTTCACGCTTTCAAATATATAGACTGTGAGTGGGGTCTCAGAACCTGCAGAAGCCACTTCTCCCCTTGAGATAAAAAAGCATCACCAATAACAGCCGTCAGTTGCTTCTGAGGCCCAGCGATGCCCAGCCTAGGAGGGACAGGGACCAGGAGCGCAGGGGGAAGAGCCAGGCTGGACTTCATCTTTCAACTGGCCTTTGGGATAAGCTGACATTTCTTTGCCCTTTTCTGAGACCAGAGAGGTAATATACCATTGTAACATTTTCTCTAGAATTCGGGCACTTCATGAGGGCACTCACTGGCCTGCCTACATGTTCCACACAGGGCAGAACCACACACGTGCACCAGCCATGCGAGGAAACCCCAGTGGCGTGGTCTTTCCTGTGAAGCAGCCTTCTTTCTGGGGATCCTCTCCCAGGGATAACTTAGCCTCATCTCGTGGCAAAATGATTCCTTTCTCTCACTCTGCTTGGGCAGCCCCGTGAAAATAAGGCAAACTACTGGCCTGGCTGTACTAATCTCATTCTCATTTTTCTTGAGATCTATGAGTTGTCTCACCCATAATCTGGGTAATTTCAAGACAACATTCCACTTTTAATTACTTTCCTACTTTCTGATGTCTTCCTTTGACATTTAAGAAAATAATTCACTTACAAACAAAAATGGTTTGCAGATGGCTTTTTTCCCCAAAGAGAAATTTCCAGAATAGGCTATAAATTAAGATAATCAGATGTACTGTTTCCTGGAGATGAATCTCAGGATTTGAGATGTTTGGGGGACTTTGTAGAAAGCTTTTAAGACCCTCCAAACTATCACTCCTATTTTTCATCTCACCTCTATTTTTAGGTCTAGAAGGGTGAAGACACTTGTCTGTAGAAATGAAATTGGATCCCTGAGAACTGAGTGTCGGCAGGGCTCCAGGCAGGGACTCCGTGGCAGGAACACACAGGTCACACACTCGGCAGAGCCCGAGGCCTTTGCCTGCAGGTCCCGGGGGCGCGTCGCTGGCCTGGAGCCAGAACCCTGAGCTGTTGGAGCCCTGTGCACTTTGGACCCCTCCGCCAGGAGTGTTGCAGAGGTTCCAGGCGGGTCTGTGAGGGAGCCCTGCAGGACTCCCATGCTGCCGGCTCAGACTCCAGAAACTCAGCCTCCATCTTCTCCTACTCAGCGAATTTCTACTTATTCCCATCTTGGGCTTCAGTCTTTAACAGAAGAGTTGGCACAATACGAATGTTCCTGTGCTTCACCACAAGAGAAGCGTCTGCCCAGGCTTAGTGCATTTATGAGCATGAATGCCATGTAAGCTGTTTATACCTCTTGGGTGAGATGTGAAGTCTGGAGGTGACATGTGTGTGTGTCAGAGGCCCCAGGGGAGGGTCCTTCTGCCTTGATGTACAAAGGGGCAGGATGTTTAAAAAGCACAGGCTTTAGACACAGAAGCAGCTCTACTGCTAATCAGTTGTGTGGTGTCTGGGAAGTGATTTGCTTGGGCTCACCTATTTCTTGGGAATAATGACATGGAATTTCCTTAGGTTGCTGTGAGGGTCACCTGCTGACAGTACCAGTCTCGGGGGGCAGTCAGTGAAGACTGTGACCCAACAGCTCTGGAAGATGTTATTCCAGCCTGTTTGTGAAGCAGAAAATGAAAACCACGTGATCCTTTCTGAACACCAGCGATGCACAAGAGACATACAAGCTCCCCGTCCTGTTCTCAGTAGCGAGGACTAGCTGAACAAGTGTGTGCGTGCTTAGGTGTGTCTGACTCTTTGTGACCCCATGGACTGTAGCCTGCCAGGCTCCTCTGTCCAAAGGATTTCCCAGGCAAGAATACTGGGGTGGGTTGCCATTTCCTAATTCAGAGGATCTTCCTTACCCAGAGATCAAACCCACATCTCTTTCGTCTCCTGCATTGGCAGGCAGATTCTTTACCACTAGCTCTACTAGCATCATCTGGGAAGCTGAACACTATAAAATATACAAAATACAAAATTCAATAAGCAAAAGACATCCCACTTATCTAGCATATGTAAAGAACTCCTACAACTCAGCAACAAAGACAATCCAGTTTTTAAAAATGGGCAAGAGATGGTACTTTCTTGGTGATCCAGTGGCTAAAGATTCTGTGCTTCCAATTCAGGGGCCATGGCAATGGTTTTGATCCCTCATCTGAGAACTAGATCCCACATGCCACAGCTAAGACCCAGTGCAGCCAAATAAATAAATGTTTTTTTTTTTTTAATGGGAAAGAGATCTGAATAGACATTTCTCCAAAGAAGACATCAATAAGCTCATGAAAAGATGCTCAACTTCACTCACCATCAGGAATATGCAAGCCAAAATCACAGTGAGATGCACTTCACATCCATGAGGATGGCTGTGATTACAAGACAGATAATAACACGTGTCAGAAAGGATGTGGGTAAATTGGTACCCTCAGACACTGCTGATGGAAGTGTAACGTGGTGCAGCGACTTTGGAAAACAGCACAGCATTTCCTGGAAAGGTTAAATATAGAGTCACCCTGTGACTCAGCAGTCCTACTCAGTTCAGTTCAGTTCAGTCATTCAGTTGTGTCTGACTCTTTGCAACCCCATGAACTGCAACACGCCAGGCTTCCCTGTCCATCACCAACTCCTGGAGTCTACCCAAACTCATGTCCATTGAGTCGGTGATGCCATCCAACCATCTCATCCTCTGTTGTCCCCTTCTCCTCTTGCCCTCAATCTTTCCCAGCTTCGGGGTCTTTTCCAATGAGTCAGCTGTCCACATCAGATGGCCAAAGTATTGGAGCTTCAGTCTCAACATCAGTCCTTCCAATGATTATTCAGGACTGATCTCCTTTAGGATGGACTGGTTGGATCTCCTTGCAGTCCAAGGGACTCTCAAGAGTCTTCTCCAACACCACAGTTCAAAAGCATCAATTCTTCGGCACTCAGCTTTCTTCACAGTCCAACTCTCACATCCATACATGACCACTGGAAAATCCATAGCCTTGACTAGACAGACCTTTGTTGGCAAAGTAATGTCTCTGCTTTTTAATATGCTATCTAGGTTGGTCATAACTTTCCTTCCAAGAAGTAAGCATCTTTTAATTTCATGGCTGCAATCACCTTCTGCAGTGATTTTGGAGCCCAAAAAATAAAGTCTGACACTGTTTCCACTGCTTCCCCATCTATTTCCCATGAAGTGATGGAACCAGATGCCATGATCTTAGTTTTCTGAATGTTGAGCTTTAAGCCAACTTTTTCACTCTCCTCTTTCACTTTCATCAAGAGGCTCTTTAGTTCTTCTTCACTTTCTGCCATAAGAGTGGTGTCATCTGCATATCTGAGGTTATTGATATTCCTCCTGGCAATCTTGATTCCAGCTTGTGCTTCCCCCAGCCCAGCGTTTCTTATGATGTACTCTGCATAGAAGTTAAATAAGCAGGGTGACAATATACAGCCTTGACGTACTCCTTTTCCTATTTGGAACCAGGCTGTTGTTCCATGTCCAGTTCTAACTGTTGCTTCCTGACCTGCATATTACCACATGTGAAATAGATTGCCAGTCCAGGTTCGATGTATGAGACAGGGTGCTCAGGGCTGGTGCACTGGGATAACCCAGAGGGATGGGATGGGGAGGGAGGTGGGAGGGGGGTTCAGGATGCGGAACACATGTACATCCACAGCTGATTCATGTCAATGTATGGCAAAAACCACTACAATATTGTAAAGTAATTAGCCTCCAATTAAAATAAATTAATTTAAAAAATAATAAATTTAATTAGATCCCATTTGTTTATTTTTGTTTTTATTTTTATCATTTTCAGTTACCACTGTGAAAAATGTAAAGCCTATGTCTAAATAACTTCTTTGCTGGTGAATGTTCAGTTTTCCTAACATCGTTTGTTGAAGAGATTATCTTTGCTCTATTGCACTGTCTTTGCTCCTTTGTCAAACATCAATTGACTCTCTTCTATTCCATTGATTTATTTTTCCATTCTTTTACCAATACCTCACTGTCTTAATTACTATAGCTGTACCATAAGTTTTGAAGTTAAATAATATCTTTTCCTCCATATTTTATTTGTTGTTCTGGGTCTTTTGCCTCTGCATGTAAACTTTAGAATCAGTTTGTCAATATCCACAGAAAACTTGCTGGAAGTTTAATTGGGATTGCATTAAATCTACCGGTCAGGTTGGAAATAACTGACATCTTTACCATGTTGAGTCTTACTATCTATGAACATGGAATATCTATTCATTTCTTTAGTTCTTCTTGATTTCTTTCATCGGAGTTTTGAAGTAATCCTCATATAGACCTGGGACATATGTTTTTTAGATTTATATTCAAGTATTCCATATTATGGATTGCTGATATCAATTATATTGTGTTTTTAATTTCAAAGTATCCTTGTTTATTGCTAGTATATAGGAAAGCAATTGGTTTTTGCATATTAACCATGTATCTTGCAACCTTATTATAATAACTGATTAGTTTCAGGAGTTTTCTTGTGAATTCTTTTAGATTTTCTACATAGACAATCAGGTTAGTTGCAAACAAAGACAGTTTTATTTCTTCCTTCTCAGTCTGTATGCCTTCTATTTCCTTTTATTGTTTTTTGCTTTTTTTTTTTTACATTAGCTAGGACTTCTAGTATGATGGTGAAAATGGGTGGTGAGAGAGTGCATCCTTCCCTTTACCTAATCTTAGCAAGAAGTCTTCAACTTTCTGAGCACTAACTATGATGTTAACTGTAGAGTTTTGTATATGTTATTTAGGAAGTTGAGGAAGTTTCCCTCTACTAATGGTTTCTTGAGAGCTTTTATCATGAATGGGTGTTGAATTTTGTCACATGCTTTTCCTGAACCTATTGATACAATTATGTGATTTTTTTTTTCTTTAGCTTGTTGATGTGGTGGAACATAAATGTTGAAATAGACTTGCATCCCTGGGATAAGTCCCACTTAGTCATGGCATAGAATTATCTTTATACATTGTTGAATTTGTTAGCTATCCTTGTTGAGGATTTTGCATATATGTTTAAGATATATATTGGTCTGGCATTTTTTTAATGTCTTAATAATTGTTATTTCTTAAAAAAAATTTATTTTAATTAAGGTAATGCTGATTACATAGAATGAGTTAGGAAATATTCACTCTGCTTCCATCCTCTGAAGGAGATTGTAGAGAATTAATATTTCTTTCTTAAATATTTGGAAGAATTCACCAGTGAGCCCGCCAGGTTCCTCTTTCCATGGGGTTTCCCAGGCAAGAAAACTGGAGTGGGTGGCCATTTCCTTCTCCAGGGGGTCTTCCTGACCGAGGGATCGAACATGCATCTTTTGCATCTCCTGCATTGGCAGGCGGATTCTTTACCACTAGCACCACCTTGCAAGTTGAGAAGAAAATAGGGTCATATGAAACACTCAATTAAAATCACAAACAGCAAAAAAAAAAAAGAAAAAGAAAAAAGACTAGAAGACAAAAAAAGGGAACATAGAACAAGGATATAAGTAGAAAATAGTAACATCTATGATACACATTAATTCAACCATATCAATAAGCATTTTGAATGTCAGTGGGCCAAAATACATCAAACAAAAGACAGAGACTGTCAAAGTGGATCAAACGAGACCCAACTATATGTTGTCTGCAAGAAACCAACTTTAAATATAAAGACATGTGATTAGAAGTAAAATGATGGAGGAAGATATGCCATGCAAACAGGAACAAAAAGCAATCAGGAATAACTGTAATTTCAGACTGAGTAGACTTCAGACTAAAGAAAATTATCAGGAATTTAAAAAGGGCATTACGTGATGATAAAGGGATCAGTTCTCTAAATCGCATAACAGTCCACAATGTGTATGCACTTAACAACCATTTCAAAATATGAGGCAAAAACTTACTAGATGTATCTAGTATTATAGTTGAAGACTTCATTTCTATCAGAAATGTACAGCTCTAGCAGGCAGAAAGTCAGTAAGGACGTAGTTGAAATTAAGAACATCAATCATCTAGATATACTGGACACATGTACTGTTTCATCCAGCCACAGCCAGGTACACATTCTTTTCAAGCTCACTTGAAATTTTTTATTTTTAAATTTTTGGTCATGCCACGTATCTTGTGGGATCTTTGTTCCCTAACCTGGGATTGAACCCAGACCTTTGGCAACGAAAGTACCAAGTCCTAACCACTGAACTACCAAGCAAACTCCCAAGCTCACCGGGAACATTTACTAAGAAAGACCACATTCTCAATCATAAAACACACCTTCACAAATTTAAAAGAGAAGAAAGCATATAATGTCTGTTCCCAGAACACAACGGAAATAAGCTAGAAATCAAAAAATGAAAGATAGGTGGAAAATTCCCAAATACTGGATGTGGAACAACAAACTCCTAAATAACACATGGATTAAAGAAGAAATTTCAGCCTGCCAGATTCCTCTGTCTGTGGGGTCGCAGAGTCGGACATAACTAAGCACACGTGCACTCCTATTTTCGCCCCCTTCTCAGCACATCAGGTATGCTGCTGCTTTGTTTTTTGGTGGTTGCCCTAGAAGTAATGCTTCCCAGGTGGTTTAGTGGTAAAGAATCCGCCTACCAATGCAGGAGATAATGGGTTTGATCCCTGGGTCGGGAAGACCCTCTGGAGAAGGAAATGGCAACCCACTCCAGAATTCTTGCCTGGAGAATTCCATGGACAGAGGAGCCTGGCGGGCTGCAGTCCATGGGGTCACCGAGAGTAGGACAGGTCTGAGCAACTATTATTGCTGTCATTCAGTTCCAGGTGTTCAAGCTGGATTTAGAAAAGGCAGAAGAGACAGAGATCAAATCACCAACAGCCGTTGGATCATTGAAAAAGCACGAGAGTTCCAGAAAAACATTTGCTTCTGCTTTACTGACTACGCCAAAGCCTTTGTATGGATCACAACAAACTGTGGAAAATTCTTAAAGAGTTGGGAATACCAGACCACCTGACCTTCCTCCTGAGAAACCTGTATGCAGGTCAGGAAGCAACAGATAGAACTGGACATGGAACAACAGACTGGTTCCAAATCGGGAAAGGAGTACCACAAGGCTGTATATTGTCACCTGCTTATTTAACTTATAAGCAGAGTACATCATGAGAAATGCCAGGCTGGATGAAGCACAAGCTGGAATCAAGACTGATAGGAGAAATATCAGTAACCTCAGATATGCAGGTGACACCACCCTTATGGCAGAAAGTGAAGAAGAACTAAAGAGCCTCTTGATGAAAGTGAAGAAGGAGAGTGAAAAAGTTGGCTTAAAGCTCAACATTCAGAAAACTAAGATCATGGCATCCAGTCCCATCACTTCATAGCAAATAGATAGGAAAATAATGGAAACAGTGACAGACTTTATTTTGGAGGGGGCTCCAAAATCACTGCAGATGATGACTGCAGCCATGAAATTAAAAGACGCTTGCTCCTTGAAAGAAAAGCTATGACCACCCTAGACAGCATATTAAAAAGCAGAGACATTATTTTACCAACAAAATCCTTCTAGTCAAGGCTATGGTTTTCCAGTGGTTATGTATGGATGTGAGAGTTGGACTCTAAAGAAAGCTGAGTGCCGAAGAATTGATGCTTTTGAACTGTGGTGTTGGAGAAGATTCTTGAGAGTCCCTTGGACTGCAAGGAGATCCAACCAGTCCATCCTAAAGGAAATCAGTCCTGAGTATTCATTGGAAGGACTGATGCTGAAGCTGAAACTCTAATACTCTGGCCCCCTGATGTAAGGAACTGACATTTGAAAAGGCCCTGATGCTAGGGAAGATTGAAGGTGGGAGGAGAAGGGGATGACAGAGGATGAGATGGTTGGATGGCATCACCGACTCAATGGACATGAGTTTGGGTAAACTCTGGAAACTGGTGATGGACAGGGAGGCCTGGCATGCTGCAGTCCATGGGGTCGCAGAGTCTGACATGACTGAGCAACTGAACTGAACTGAACTCAGTCCATTTATACATTAGCACACATCACCTGTTTATATATGAAAACACAGTGGCTGACTGCTAGATGGGCTTGGCAGTGAACAGCCGGTGTATCTGAATCCTGAGGCCCCTCAGTGCTCACCATCCTTTTGGCTGTAATGTAAGCGCTATACGGCTGCAGCATCCTTTGTTGATATGGCAGCAACAATATAGTTCTCAAGTGTGCTCAGCTTTTTACCCTGTTAGCATGGAGTGGCAACTTCCAGCCCCTAACATGCCAGACCAGAACCAAAAAGTGCTTTTTCAGTCTGTTTTTCTTTAGCTAAAGTGGTTGGAGGCAGGACAAACAGTGGGAACTCAAAATTTGAAATGAATTATTTTGAAATCTCAGAAATCTGATTTTGAGCAGGATTGATTGCATTGACTGGCTGTGAACAAGCATCCTATCTCATCCTTCAGATCCTGGTTGGATTGCAACTGGCCCCTGCAGGTGGGAATCTGTAGGATCAGCTCTGAGAGAACAGTGCGGAATGATCTAATCACATCTCACATCAAAGTTGGCTGGGGGCACGTGAGTCGTCTACCTCCCATTACACGCTCTCTGCCACCTCCACACTGTTACCTGCCCTGACATCCCTTCCGCAGTCCTGGTTCTGCCTGCTTTCAGCGAGGTTCCACTCCAGGCCCACTGCTCGGCCAGCACTCCAGAACTTCCCTTCCTGCATCTGCTCTTTTTCAGATCCCGTAGTTCCTTCTCTCCTGTTTTAATTCCTTGTTTGCTTGAGCACGCCCTCACACAACGTCTTCTGAAAAATTCTTGAGGCATAGGCTTGCTGAGTGTTTGTGGGTCTGAAAATAGTTTGCACATGTCCTGCGTTATTGATAGACTGGCTGACCACAGATCTCAAGGAGAAGAGCCTTCCACAGGTATTCTGTGAGAGAGAGCATAGGGCCTTCAGTGTGGTGGGGTCCAGGGTGGACAGCGCCTATACCAAGCCACAGAGCTGGAGCCTCAGAAAGGGGTGTGGAGGGCAAGGGTCAGGGCCTCCAAGTTGGAGACAGCATGGCACACAGAATCCAGAGATAAGGGGAAGGACTAGGGGAGACCCACCTAGGTGACTAGGAAGGCCAGATTTAGCCAGAGAGAGAAATACAGGCTATCCAGTTAAATTTGAATTTCAGATAAATAATGAATAATTATTTTAGTGTAAATGTGTCCCATGGAGTCTATTTTATCTGGTGACCCTACAGATAAAATACACACACCCATCTGGCCCTCACAGGGTGGCAGGGAATTAACAGTTGAGCTGAAGCCTATATTATCTTCAAGGCTGTGAGAAAACAAACCTTCCTAGCTGAGGAACTTGGGTGGGGCTTGAGGGGGCAGGGCAGAGCAGCTGGGATGAGAAATTGAGAATTTTCCAACTGATACCTTGTCTTTCTACAGGGCCTCCTATAGCTCATGGAATTGGTGTTGCTTAAGAGGTGATCAGAGAGGGCAATGGCACCCCACTCCAGTACTCTTGCCTGGAAAATCCCATGGACGGAGGAGCCTGGTAGACTGCAGTCCATGGGGTCGCGAAGAGTCAGACATGACTGAGTGACTTCACTTTCACTTTTCACTTTTATGCATTGAAGGAAATGGCAACCCACTCCAGTGTTCTTGCCTGGAGAATCCCAGGGATGGGGTCGCACAGAGTCGGACACGACTGAAGTGACTTAGCAGTAGCAGTAGCAAGAGGTGATCAGTGCTGCAGGTAGGGAAGGATGAGCCGAGCAAGCTGTGTGTCTGGTGGAGGGCGGGGGCAGGCAGCCACTGGCAAAACACAGGCTGGAGGAGGGTGCCGGGTTCCACGGAGGGCTGGGCTGCCCTCGCCCAGACTCAGGAACAAGAGCTTCATCTTAAAGAGCACAGAAGAGTGCCGCAAAAGAGTACGGCCACTGATGAGAAGTAAAGAGAGGCCTGAGAAAACAAGTGGAGAAAAATCTCTCGAAGCAGTAGAAATGCAAGGACAGAAACCACAGAGCAAATATAAGGGGACCGGAGGTAAATGCAGAAGTTGTAATGTACACAGAAGCAGGCATTTGAGAAAGAGAGAAAGCAATCAAGGGAGGAGAGCCGATATTTAAGCAAATAGGTGAAGAAAATCTTAACAAAGCTAAAAAAAATACTTGAGTCTTCAGACAGAAAGGATTATTTGCGTTCCAAGGAAGGAGCATCAAAAAAAAAAAGAACGCACAAGACAGATTCCTGTAAAATGTCGTCATTCCAAGGATAATGATAAAGTTTCACAGTCTCCCAGACAGGAAAAACAAGTCATTGACACAGAAAGAGAGTCAGGCTGGCTGTAGATTTCTATCTGCAACTCTGAAATCAGAGGTCAGCAGGATAGTGTCTGCTGATAACTGTCAGCATGGGTAGAAAACAAAACCCAACCGCATGTTACTTAAGAAACCCACTTTAAACAAAATGAGAGAGGTTGAAATTCAGAGGATGTAAGAGAGGCCATTAGATAAATATAAACTAAAAGAAGCCAATTCTGGCCTTTAATATGGGAACAAGCAGGATCGATATTATGTAATGGTAAAAGGCAAATTTATAAAATAGGTGTAACAACCATAAACCATGCTCACCAGTCAATATAGTAGTTAAATATACAAAGCAAAAACTATTAACACAATGTAGTAAACATGCAATTATAATAGAGGATTTTAGTACATATTTTTCACGGTCAGACAAATCTAGACAAAAATTAAGAAAAAGAGGAATAGAATGAAAGGACAAACAAATTTGACTTGCAAGATGTATGGAACTTGCAGAGTTTATTTATAATATGGGCTTCCCTGATAGCTCAGTCAGCAAAGAATCCTCCTGCAATGCAGGAGACCCTGGTTTGATTCCTGAGTCGGGAAGATCCGCTGGAGAAGAGACAGGCTACCCACTCCAGTATTCTTGAGTTTCCCTGGTGGCTCAGCTGGTAAAGAATCCACCTGCAATGTGGGAGACCTGGGTTCGATCCCTGGGTTGGGAAGATCCCCTAGAGAAGGGAAAGGCTACCCACTCCAGTATTCTGGCCTGGAGAAGTCCATGGGGTGGCAAAGAGTTGGACATGACAGCGACTTTCACTTTTTCTATAATATTAAGATAGTTTTAGGTGTACAACATAGTGATATGATATTTTTGTAGGTTATGCATCATGCAAGGTTATTACAGTATTATTGACTCTTCTGTGACTTACTTGTTTGAAAACAGAACTTGCTACTCTTGGTCCCTTTCACATACTTTATTCATCCCCTACCTTCTGTCCTCTGGCAACCACCATTTGTTTTCTGCATCTAGGTGTCTGTTTCAGTTCTGTGAAGTCTATTCTTTGTTTTGTTTTTTAGATTCCACATTTTTGTGTGGAATCATATTGTACAGTGAAAACATATAGTATAGTTGACCCTTAGAAATCATGGGCTTGATGGGCTTGAACTGAACTTAGTCCACTTATATGAGGATTTTGTTCTTTTTTCTTTTTTTTAAGGATTTTCCAATAAAATATTGGAAAAAATTCTGGAGATTTATACAATTGGAAAAAAACACATGGATGAACCAAGTAGACTAGAAATATCAAAAGAATTAAGAAAAATATATTTCATGAATGCTTAAAGTATATGTAGATACTAGTCTATCCTTACTCAGGCATAGGTTTTATTTAATATAAAATTAAAAATGTATTAGTTTTCTTACTGTTTTGTAACTTTGTTTTCAAATAATTACCTTACTGTAAAGTATGTCTCTGTCTCTCTCATAACAGAAGAAACTGCATATAAGCCTATCATCTTAGGTGAGTGGTTTTTTAAAAGCTATAAAACAATATTTCTAATACTATATTGTAAATATGACTGCATGTCATAAAATTACTATAACAATTGATTCATTAGTGTATAGTTAGGCTACCATAAAAACATTACTACATATTTCTTTTTCACCGTATCTTTCCATTTTTGATGTTTAGTGTTAGTTGTACAAATAACATCTACAGTGTCATATTGTATCAGACCATGTTGATACTGGAAGTGAAAGACAGATGATTCATCATGCAGACAGGCAGCATGAACTTAACAGTTTTGACAAACACAGAACCAGTGATGTAAATGGATTTTCTCTCCCTTATGATTTCCTTAATAACATTTCCTTTTTTCTAGCTTACTTTATTGTAAGAATACAATGTCTAAGACATATAACATACAAGAATGTATTAATTGTCCATTTATGTTATTGGTGAGGCTTCTGGTCAACAGTAGGCTACTTGTAATTAAGGTTTTGAAGCATCAAAATTGATATGTGAGTTTTCTATTGCCAGAGGGTTGGTACCCTTAACCTCTGTGTTATTCAGGTTTCAACTTGTATTTGTCTTTTGCTGTCTGATTTATTTTTCCAAGCATGATATGCTCTAGGTCCAAGCATGTTGTCACGCATGACAAGATCTTATTCTTTTTTGTGGCTAAGTAATACCACTGTATATTCATAGACCACTTCTTTATCTGTTCATCTGTTGGTGGACACTTAGGATGCTTCCATATCTTGGCTACTGTGAATAATGCTACAGTGAACATAGGGGAACATATATCTTTTTTAATTAATATTTTCCTTTCCTTCAGATAAAAACCAGAAAATGAATTGCTAGATCATATGGTAGTTCTAATTTTAATATTTTGAGGAGCCACTTTACTGATTTCCACACTGGCTGCACCAATATACATTCCCACCAGCAGTGCACCTGGGCCCCCTTCTCTCTCCACCCCTGACAACACTTTTTATTTCTTGTCTTTCTGAGGATAGCTATTCTGACAGCTGTGAGGTGATAGCTTATTATGGTTTTGACTTACATTTCATTGATGATTAGTGATGCAGAGCATCTTTTCATGTGTCTGTGGCCATCAGCATGTCTTCTTCAGAAAAATATCTATTCGGATTCTCTGTCCATTTTTTTTGTTTTTTGTTTTTTTGTTTTTGTTTTTTTTTTTGTCCATTTTTTAAGCTGGTTTATTTGCTTGTTTGTTTTCGCTTTTGGATTATATGAGTTCTTCATATATTTAGAGTATTTACCCTTATTGTGTTGGTCACTCAGTCATGTCCATCTCTTTGTGACCCTGTGGAATGTAGCCCACCAGGCTCCTCTGTCCATGGAATTCTCCAGGCAAGAATACTGGAGTGGGGTGCCATCCCTCCTCCAGGGGATCTTCCTGACCCAGGGATCAAATCTGAGTCTCCTGCATTGCAGGCAGATTCTTTACTATCTGAGTCACCAGTTTCCTCCCATTCAGTAGTTGCCTTATTGTTTTGTTGATGGTTTCCTTTGTTGGATGAGAGCTTTTTGCTTTGGTTTCCCTCACCTGAGGAGACAGATCTGAAAAAAAATATTGCTACCACCAATGTCAATGTTTTTTTCTTGTTTTGTGTTTTGTGTTTCCAGATCTTACAGTTAGGTCTTGAAACCATTTTGAGTTTATTTTGTACGTTGTGTTAGGGAGTGTTTTAATTTCATTCTTTTACATGTAGCTGTCTAGTTTTCCCTGCACCATTTATTAAAAAGACTGTCTTTTCTCTGTTGTATATTCTTGTCACCTTTTTTGTTGATTAACTGACCATCAGTGTGTGGGTATATTTCTGGGCTCTCTTTTTGGCTCCACTGAAGCCATGAAATTGAAAGAGGCTTACTCCTTGGAAGGAAAGTTATGACCAACCTAGACAGCATATTAAAAAGCAGAGACATTACTTTGCCAACAAAGGTCCATCTAGTCAAGGCCATGGTTTTTCCAGTAGTCATGTATGGATGTGAGAGTTGGACCATAAAGAAAGCTGAGCGCAAAAGAATTGATGCTTTTGAACTATGGTGTTGGAGAAGACTCTTGAGAGTCCCTTGGACTGCAAGGAGATCAAACCAGTCCATCCTAAAGGAGATCAGTCCTGAATATTCATTGGGAGGACTGATGTTGAGGCTGAAACTCCAATACTTTGGCCACCTCATGTGAAGAGCTGACTCATTCGAAAAGACCCTGATGCTGGGAAAGATTGAGGGCAAGAGGAGAAGGGGATGACAGAGGATGAGATGGTTGGATGGCATCACTGACTCGATGGACATGAGTTTGAGTAGACTCCAGGAGTTGGTGATGGACAGGGAGGCCTGGTGTGCTGTGATTCATGGGGTCATAAAGAGTCGGACATGACTGGGCAACTGAACTGAACTGAACTGAACTGAAGTGTGTTTCTGGTTTTGTGCCAGTAGCATACTGTTTTGATCATTGTAGCTTTGTAGTGTAGTCTGAATTCAGGGATTCTGATTCCTCCAGCTCTGTTTTTCTCTCTTAAGCTTGCTTTGGCTATTTGGGATCTTTTGTGGTTCCATATAAATTTTAGGATTATTATATTTGTTTTAGGCTGATAGTCATTTAAAAGCTGAATGTTTTTAATTCTCCCCCAGCATTTTATCTTTTAACAACATATTTTACATCTTCTTGTGTATCCTTTTATTACTTATTATAGTTGATTTTACAACCTTTGATTATGGTTTTTTAAGTGGTTGATCAGCTGCATTTATATTTGCCTTTCCCAGTGAGATTTTTTCCTTCATATATTTTCTTATTTCTTATTATGGCCTTTGCTTGAACATGATCCTTTAACATTTCTTTGAAGGCTGGTTCAGTGGTGATAAACTATTTTAGTTTTTGGTTTTCTGGGAAACTCTATCTCCTTCAATTCTGAATGATAACCTTGCCAAGTAAAGTATCCTTGATTGTAGGTTTTTTCCCTTTCAGCAATTTAAATATATCATGCCAATCCCTTCTGGCCTGCTAAGTTACTGCTGAAAAATCAGCTGATGGACTTACGGGGGATTCTATAGGTGACTCTTTGCTTTTCTCTTGGTGCCTTTAAAATTCTCTCTTTGACTTTTTCCATTTTAATTGTAACATATCTTTGTGTGGCCCTCTTTGGTCCCTCTTCTTTGAGACTCTGCTTTCTGGACCTTGATATCTGTTTCCTTCCCCAGGTTAGGGAAATTTTCTGTCATTATTTTATCAAATACATTTTGTGTACTCTTCTCTCTCTTCTCCTTTTGGGACCCCTATAATGTGAATGTTGTGCATATAATGTTGTCTCAAAGGTCCCATAAACTGTCTTCATTTTTTAAAATTTGTTTTTGTTTTTGCTGTTCTGATTGGGTGGTTCCCACTATCCTGTCTTCCAGGTCACTTAAGCGTTCTTCTGTATCATCTCATCTGCTGTTGTTTCCCCTAGTATAGTCTTCATTTCAGTTAGCTTATTCTTCAGAGCTGACTGATTCTCCTTTCCTATTTTCTAATTCCTTATCCAGGTTCTCACCTTGACCTGTATTGTTTCCCAAGGTGCATGAAGGTGAAACTGGCAGGTTAGCTGGAGCACAGATGCCTCTATGTGCTGCCTCTGTCCTGGGACTCAGAGGGGGTTAGCATGCACACTGTTTAAGAGCTGAATCTTTGTTTCTTACAGCCCTCTGGTTCTCCCAGTTGTAAGCTCCTCTGGTTTTCAAAACCCTTTAAGTGGGCTTGCCTTCCCAGCGCCGGTCGCCAGGGCTAGGGTGCCCAATGTGCAGCCTGCACCCTCATTCCTTGGGGACCTCCGAGTTTGTGATATCCCCTTCTGCTTTGGGTGCCCTGTGGAGGGTGCGGGTCCTGACTGGATCACGTCTCCACCCTGCCACCTCTCCTCACGTGGTTTTTTCCTTCACGTCCTTGGTTGTAGGGGAACTGTTCTGCCCATCGTTATGTCGTTCTCAGAGAGAGCTGTTTCATACATAGTTGTAGTTTTGGTGCATCTGTGGGATGAGGTGAGCTCAAGGTCTTCCTACTTTGCCTCCTTACTTCTTCCTACTTTGCCTCTCTTTTGTATTTTAATGGAACATCAATAAAAGTTAATTTCATCTTTGCTCCCAAATAATATCTAAGATATCTGAACTGATTCACAAAAGTAGAGATTTTATAACCTGCATTCCCTGATTGTTATTTTTTTTAAAAAGGGAACTCCTGTCCACTCCAAAACCCTCCAGTTATTAGAACTTCAGATCCAATATCCTAAATAAACTTCTGTCAAAATGTAAATAAAACTGAAATTATAAACCACCTACAAAGCAATGATGGAGGAAGCTTCATACCCAAACATACATGACACAGTTCAAACTATTCCAGCTGGGAATTTATAGCCTTAAATGCTTTATTATTATATAAAAAATAGAAAAATAAATTTAGAGCTCAATCTGAGGAATCAGAACAGCAAGATGAACCAAAAGAAAAGTTTAAAAAGTGAATAAAGATAGAAATGAAAGAACAGAAAGCAACAGTAGTTGAGAGGACGCATGCTGCATCACTTCAGTCATGTCTGACTCTTTGTGACCCCATGGACTGAGGCCCACCAGGCTCCTCTGGCCCTGGGATCTCCCAGGCAAGAATACTGGAGTGGGTAGCCATTCCCTTCTCCAGGGGATCTTCCCGACCCAAGGATTGAACCTGGGTCTCCTGTGTCTCCTGCATTGCTGGCAGATTCTTTACCCACTGAGCCACCAGATAAGTCCATCTTAAAGCTGATTTCTTGAGAAAGACCCTGTGAGTAGACGAGCTCCTGGCCTGAGGAGGGAAATGAGAGGGAAGTTATGAAAGCCAGTGCAAGTAGCTGACCCAGTAGGCACAGTCAGGGGGTGCTTCACTCTGTCCCACCACTGCCTTCTGCCATTTTTGTCAGAAACATTTCCTTGCTCTTGGTGACATTTCCGGTTGAACCCATGGCTTTTCACCCACTTTGGTTCTAATAGTTGCTCAGTCCTGTCCAACTCTTTGTGACCGCATGGTCTATAGCCCTCCAGGCTCCTCTGTCCTTGGGATCCTCCAGGCAAGAATACTAGAGTGGGTAGCCCTTCCCTTTTCCAGGGCATCTTCCCAACCCAGGGATCAAACCTGGTCTCCTGCATTGCAGGCAGATTCTTTGCCATTTGAGCGACCAGTGAAGCCCTTGGTTCTAACAACAGTCCCATTTTTAGGGACTCTGTGGCTTGATCACGTTTAGATGAAATGTGGTCCGTGCTTCCTCCCTTGCCAGCACAGGCCCTTCACTGCCCCTCTAGGCCAGCACTGAGGAAGGGGCTGGACTGCCCACTGCACTGGACCCCCCACCCCCAGGCCCCCCAGAACCTCTGGTGGTCTCTCCTGCTGCGCTTTGACCTTCTGCTTCTCTTGATGTCGGCGTCTGTCCTGGGACGTGCCCGTGGAGGCCACCACACCGCGCCTTTCCCTGGAGCAGCGGATGCATTCGCCAGCCTCTGAGATGCTCTGGCCACCATACTCCCTGCCCGCTGCCGTTTGTACGTGGGGTTTTGTTCATGTGTTTGTTTTCTTTTTTAGAATTCAGGTCACCCTGACAGGTAGCCCTCTCTCAAGGAATAATTTCAAGATGACCCACACCCTGCTACCTAACAGTGCTATGAGAGGAACAGAAGCTGTCAGATGCTGGAAATGCTCCTCACTCTGCCACCAGCCTGTCTTGCTGCCCGTGGAAGGTCTGCTCCAGCCCACCCGCCCCCTGCAGACTCCGGAGGGGGAGACCCGGGCTCATGCTGTATTCACAGCTGACCCTTGAGCTTCAGGATGCTTGCCCGGTCCCACAGCCAGGAGAGAATGACAGGATCCTTCTCAATCACTCGTCCACGTGGGCGAGTGTAGTTATTGAAGCTCACTTCACCCCGTTTGCTGGGGCAGTGGGGGGACCCAGCACACCCCACACTCCCACCTGGCCTGGCAGCCCTAGGCCAACTCTCTCTCGCCTCATGTTGGAAGCCTAGTTCTCTCCTTTCTCAGCTGAAGGAGTTGTGGGGCTGCAGTGGGGGTTAGGGGAGCCCAGGGCAGAGCAGGTGTCCATGGGGATGGATGGTGGGAGCAGGTGTGACTGTCAGAGATGAGCGGGAAAAGTGTCTTGATGAGGGGTTTGCACTGGAAGCCAGGAAGAAGGATGCCCACAGATCAGAGGCAAATCAAGCCTCGAAGGACTAATGAAACACCTAGCCCTCTGGACACAGCTGAAACCCATGAGACTGCATACACATGTATATATGTATATAGGTACACTGAAAGTTTGAGAAGTAAGAGCATATTTTTGTCTCAAAATACTTTCTAAGAAAATACTTGAGAGAGAAAAATGTAATTGCAGTGGAGATACCATCTGAAACAAGCTATCTAACTGCCCATCACCAAATCCACATCATGTGCCCCTGGTGGACGCCAGGACAGGAAGACAGCATTGCTTCTGAAGGGGCATAACCCAAATAATGAGGAATCATTTCAAACCCAAGTTTTTCAAAGTATCTGGCCTACAACTTTCAAGAAAATCCAAGAATGAACAAAGTTTTCCAAGGTGAAGAAAGGGGTGTGCTAGCTGCGTGCGAGGTATTGTTCTGAACTGAATGAATTTTTGCTCCAAAGGACATGGCTGCAGCGACTCCTCCTCCTCCTCCCTGTTCTCGTTATTATTATTCACTGTTGATCAGACTCCCTGGTGGTGATGTCTGAAGGCCAGTGGTGGTGCCAAGGTTTGTAGGAGAAAGTCTGTGAGGTGACGTGACATCATGTTGGCAGCTCACTGTCAGATGGTTCAGGAGAATGGAAGTTCCTCATCTTGTACTCATGACTTTTGTTTCAAAATTAAACAAAATTTAAAAGTTTATGAATAGAAAGTGAAAAGACTAACTACTGGGAAAACTCTGAGCAATGTCTATATCACAGAAGCACTAATATTTTAACATATGAGGGGCACTGATTAAGATAAAGAGAAAATAAGACAAAACCCACATGGCAAGGGAACGATAAACAGAGATTACCTCATTGTTGTCAGGGATGAGCAATTAAAATATTAGCCACCTAACATAAGGTACCTGTCAAACTGATAAGACTTTTAAAGAGTGGCAGCCAGAAAGGGTGACTTGGGATGTGGAGTGAGTATTTTCATCCTATGAATGGTAGAAATGTAAATTGTTTAGTTTTGTGGAGTGAAATCTACCTGGATCTGTTAAAAATGGATATTCCATCACAACTAGTAGAAAGAGAAGTTCTGGAGATTGGATACACAAACAGTGATACTAGTCAACCCTAGTTACTGTATTATAAACTCAAAGATACTGAGACTAGATCTTAATTGTTCTCAACACAAAACAGAAATGCTCATTGGGTGACATAATAAAAGTGTTAGCTAATGCCAAGGTGGAATCATCTTGTGATGCTCACATGTATTGAGCCAACTTGCTGTATGCCTCACACTCACACAGTGCTATATGTCAGATATATCTCGATTTTAAAAATTCTTTAATGCATTTCCCTCAATGCAGAAATTCCATCCTGGAAAGCCTATTCTGCAGAGACAAGAATGTTCATTGAGATTTTGTTTTTATTTTATTTTTAAAAATTGTATTGAAATGTAGTTGATTTACAACGTGTTACTTTCTGCTGTAGAACAAAGTGGATCAGCTATCTGCATACGTGTGGGACTCACGTCTCCTTAGATTTGTCCCATGTGGGTCATTGCAGAGTGCTCAGTAGAGCTGCCTGTGCTATATGGTAGATTCTCACTACCCACCTATTTATATACAGTGGCACGTGCATGTCAGTCCTGATCTCCCAGTGTATCCTGTCCCCTGTAGCTTTGCTCTTAGTAACAAAAAGCAGAACAGTAAATGACTATTAGTAGGGAAATGACTGGGATACAAACACCCCATGGAGAACTTAGCACCCATGATAAATAAGGAAAGCTGTTTGCCAATTGACTAAAAGGGCTTCCTACAATGTATTTGTAGCAAGGGAGAAAGGCAAGATGCAGAGAAATACATAAGGTACATTCCTATTTTTCAGCACAGTTAACTTCCCAATGCATATAAACCATTTATTTTATGTTTGGTTGCAGGAGCAGGTCACAGAATGCTCACTCTCATGGTTACTGCACCATACATTGGTTTGGGATGAGGAGTGGACACAGATAAGAAGGAGAAGATGGATTTTGATGGTATCACTCCATTTTGACTAATTTCTATTGCTCTACAAACAGTCCTTACAATCTGGATTAACTGATGGCTGAGACACCAGCAGTTTGGATGAATTAATAGAGAAAGATGGCTACCATGAGACAGTGACAAGTAACAGTCTGCAGATCCACTGCCCAGCAGAGGAGGCTGGAGGCAGAATGAGTGACGAACAGGCTCAGGAAAAAATCTGTGAAGACAGAGGTCCCAGGGAGGTTTAAGAGAAGATTCACAACTGATGCTTATTTTATTCACCAAAGGTGAGTGAGGGGCTGGTAAGCAGGGGAGGAAGAAAGTGAGCACCAGGGGTGAGCATCAGAGGCCAAGGACACATGGACTCAGCGGTGGCGCTCAGGAGAGAGTCACCTTGTGGGAGGTGGGTCTGGAGCTCAGGGCAGGAAGGGTGTGGACAGAGCAGGGCTGTGGGGTGTCCTCCTCTCTCCATCCTCCCACCCTGCAGCTTTTCCAGCCCTCACCATTAGACATTTGCGCAGCTTCTGGCGTCAGGAGGAAGGGGAGAAATACAAAAACAAAAGACTAAGCCCAAGATTTGCAAACCTAACATTTTTATATTTTTGAGAAAAAAAAAGCTCCTTAATTTTGTTGTTGCTTAGTTGCTACATCTAAGTGGTGTCCAACTCTTGGGACCCCATGGACTGTAGCATGCCAGGCTTCTCTGTCCGCCACTATTTCTGTGTTTGCTCAAATTCATGTCCATTGTGTTGGTGATGCTATCTAACCATCTCATCCTTTTACGTTCAGTCTTTCCCAGCATTGGGGTCTTTTCCAGTTAGTTCACTCTTCACATCAGGTGGGCAAAGTATTGGAGTTTCAGCATCAGTCCTTCCAATGAATATTCAGGGTTGATTTCCTTTAGGATTGACTTGTTTGGTCTTCTTTCAGTTCAAGGGACTCTCAAGACTCTTATTCAAAAGAAAGTTGTGGTACATATACACAATGGAATATTACTCAGCTATTAAAAAGAATGCATTTGAATCAGTTCTAATGAGGTAGATGAAACTGAGGCCTATTATACAGAGTGAAGTAAGTCAGAAAGAAAAACACCAATACAGTGTATTAATGCATATATATGGAATTTAGAAAGATGGTAAAGATGATCCTATATGCAAGACCCCAAAAGAGACACATATGTAAAGAACAGACTTTTGGACTGTGTGGGAGAAGATGAGGGTGGGATGATTTGAGAGAATAGCACTGAAACATGTATATTATATGTGAAATAGATCACCAGTTCAAGTTTGATGCATGAAACAGGGCACTCAAAGCCAATGCACTGGGACAACCCAGAGGGTTATGGGGAATGAGGTGGGGGGGGTTGGGATGGGGGACACATGTACACGTGTGGCTGATTCTTGTCAATGTATGGCAAAAACCACCACAATATTCTAAAGTAATTAAGTTAAGTTCAGTCGCTCAGTTGTGTCCGACTCTATGTGACCCCATGAATTGCAGCACGCCAGGCCTCCCTGTCCATCACCAACTCCCGGAGTTTACTCAAACTCATGTCCATCGAATCAGTGATGCCATCCAGCCATCTCATCCTCTGTCGTCCCCTTCTCCTCAATCTTTCCCAGCATCAGGGTCTTTTCCAATGAGTCAACTCTTTGCATGAGGTGGCCAAAGTATTGGAATTTCAGCTTCAGCATCAATCCTTCCAAAGAACATCCAGGACTGATTTCCTTTAGGATGGACTGGTTGGATCTCCTTGCAGTCCAAGGGACTCTCAAGAGTCTTCTCCAACACCACAGTTCAAAAACATCAATTCTTCAGTGCTCAGCTTTCTTTACAGTCCAACTCTCACATCCATACATGACCACTGGAAAAACCACGGCCTTGACTAGATGGACCTTTGTTGGCAAAGTAATGTTTCTGCTTTTTAATATGCTGTCTAGGTTGGTCATAACTTCCCTTCCAAGGAGTAAGCATCTTTTAATTTCATGGCTGCAATCACCTTCTGCAGTGATTTTGGAGCCCAAAAAAATAAAGTCTGATACTGTTTCCACTGTTTCCCCATCTATTTCCCATGAAGTGATGGAACCAGATGCCATGATCTTAGTTTTCTGAATGTTGAGCTTTAAGCCAACTTTTTCACTCTCCTCTTTCACTTTCATCAAGAGGCTTTTTAGTTCCTCTTCACTTTCTGCCATAAGGGTGGTGTCATCTGCTTTATCTGAGGTTATTGATATTTCTCCCAGCAATCTTGATTCCAGCCTGTGCTTCTTCCAGCCCAGCATTTCGCATGATGTACTCTGCATAGAAGTTAAATAAGCAGGGTGGCAATATACAGCCTTGATGCCCTCCTTTTCCTATTTGGAACCAGTCTGTTGTTCCATGTCCAGTTCTAACTGTTGCTTCCTGATCTGCATACAGGTTTCTCAAGAGGCAGGTAAGGTGGTCTGGTATTCCCATCTCTTTCCGAATTTTCCACAGTTTATTGTGATCCACACAGTCAAAGGCTTTGGCATAGTCAATAAAGCAGAAATAGATGTTTTTCTGGAACTCTCTTGCTTTTTTGATGATCCAGCAGATGTTGGCAATTTAATCTCTGGTTCCTCTGCCTTTTCTAAATCCAGCTTCCACATCTGGAAGTTCACGGTTCATGTGTTGCTGAAGCCTGACTTGGAGAATTTTGAGCATTACTTTCCTAGCGTGTGAGATGAGTGCAATTGTGCGGTAGTTTGAGCATTCTTTGGGATTGCCTTTCTTTGAGATTGGAATGAAAACTGACCTTTTCCAGTCCTGTGACCATTGCTGAGTTTTCCAAATTTGCTGGCATATTGAGTGCAGCACTTTCACTGCATCATCTTTCAGGATTTGAAATAGCTCAACTGGAATTCCATCACCTCCACTAGCTTTGTTCGTAGTGATGCTTTCTAAGGCCCACTTGACTTCACATTCCAGGATGTCTGACTCTAGGTGACTGATCACACCATCGTGATTATCTGGGTCATGAATCTTTTTTGTACAGTTCTTCTGTGTATTTTTGCCACGTCTTCTTAATATCTTCCGCTTCTGTTAGGTCCATACCATTTCTGTCCTTTATCGAACCCATCTTTGCGTGAAATGTTCCCTTGGTATCTCTAATTTTCTTGAAGAGATCTCTAGTCTTTCCCATTCTATTGTTTTCCTCTATTCTTTGCATTGATCACTGAGGAAGGCTTTCTTATCTCTCCTAGCTATTCTTTGGAACTCTGCATTCAAATGGGAATATCTTTCCTTTTCTCCTTGCTTTTCACTTCTCTTCTTTTCACAGCTATTTGTAAGGTCTTCTCAGACAACCATTTTGCCATTGTGCATTTCTTTTCCATGGGGATGGTCTTGATCCCTGTCTCCTGTACAATGTCACGAACCTCCTTCTATAGTTCACCAGACACTCTATCAGTTCTAGTCCCTTAAAGCTATTTCTCACTTCCACTGTATAATCATAAGGGATTTGATTTAGGTCATACCTGAATGGTCTAGTGGTTTTCCCTACTTTCTTCAATTTAAGTCTGAATTTGGCAATAAGGAGTTCATGATCTGAGCCACAGTCAGTTCCCGGTCTTGTTTTTGCTGACTGCATAGAGCTTCTCCATCTTTGGCTGCAAAGAATGTAATCAATCTGATTTCGGTGTTGACCATCTGGTGATGTCCATGTATAGAGTCGTCTCTTGTGTTGTTGGAAGAGGGTGTTTGCTATGACCAGTGCGTTCTTTTGGCAAAACTCTAGCCTTTGCTCTGCTTCATTCCATACTCCAAGGACAAATTTGCCTGTTACTCCAGGTGTTTCTTGACTTCCTACTTTTGCATTCCAGTCCCCTATAATGAAAAGGACATCTTTTTTGGATGTTAGTTCTCAAAGGTCTTGTAAGTCTTCATAGAACCATTCAACTTCAGGTTCTTCAGTGTTACTGGTTGGGACATAGGCTTGGATTATCATGATATTGAATGGTTTGCCTTGGAAACGAACAGAGATCATTCTGTCATTTTTGAAATTGCATCCAAGTACTGCATTTTAGACTCTTTTGTTGACCATGATGGCTACTCCATTTCTTCTAAGGGATTCCTGCCCACAGTAGTAGATGTAATGGTCACCTGAGTTAAATTCACCCATTCCAGTCCATTTTAGTTCTCTGATTCCTAGAATGTTGACATTCACTCTTGCCATCTCCTGTTTGACCACTTCCAATTTGCCTTGCTTCATGGACCTAACATTCCACGTTCGTATGCAATATTGCTCTTTACAGCATCAGACCTTGCTTCTATCACCAGTCACATCAACAACTGGCTATCGATTTTGCTTTGGCTCCATCCCTTCATTCTTTCTGGAGTTATTTCTCCACTGATCTCCAGTAGCATATTGGGCACCTACCGACCTGGGGAGTTCCTCTTTCAGTGTCCTATCATTTTGCCTTTTCATACTGTTCATGGGGTTCTCAAGGCAAGAATACTGAAGTGGTTTGCCATTCCCTTCTCCAGTGGACCACATTCTGTCAGACCTCTCCACCATGACCGGTCTGTCTTGGCTGGCCCCACACGGCATGGCTTAGTTTCATTGAGTTAGACAGACTGTGGTCCTGTGATCAGATTGGCTAGTTTCCTGTGATTATGGTTTCAGTGTGTCTGCCCTCTGATGCCCTCTCACAACACCTACCATCTTACTTGGGTTTCTCCTACCTTGGACGTGTGGTATCTCTTCACGGCTGCCCCAGCAAAGCGCAGCTGCTGCTCCTTACCTTGGATGAGGGGTATCTCCTCATGGCCACCCCTCCTGACCATGAACGTGGAGTAGCGCCTCCAATTAAAATAAATAAATAAAAATTAAAAAAAAGAGTCTTATCCTATATATCTCAGTGTAAAACAATCATGTCAAAACTAAAAACAGAGCTACCATATGATCCAACAATCCCATTCCTGGTCAAATATCTGGATAAAAACATAATCTGAAAGGATACATGCCTCTCAGTGTTCATTGCAGTGTTGTTTACAATAGCCAGGACATGGAAGCAACCTAAGTACCCATCAACAGAGGAATGGATAAAGAAGATGCGATACGTATATACAGTGGAATATTGTGTGTGTGTGCTAAGTTGCTTCAGCTGTGTAAGTGATTCTTGTGACACCATGGACTGTAGCCTGCCAGGCTCCTCTGTCCATGGGATGCTCCGGGCAAGAATACTGGAGTGAGATGTCATTCCCTTCTCCAGGGGATCTTCCTGACGCTGGGATCAAACTTCAGTCTCTTACGTTTCCTGAATTGGCAGGTAGGTTCTTTACCTCTAGTACCACCTGGGAAGAAAAAGAAAGAAGTAATGCCATTTGCAGCAACATGGATGGACGTGGATATGATCATACTGAGTGAAGGAAGTCAGACAGAGACAGACAAATACCATATGATATTATGTATGTGAAATCTAAAAAAAAATGATACAAAGGAACCTAATTACAAAACAGAAGTAGTCTCTAAAAAACAAAACTGTGGTTACCAAAGGGAAAGGGTGGGGAGGGATAAATTAGGAGTTTAGGATTAACATATACACACTACTGGATATAAAACAGATTAACACCAAGGGCAAGAACTATCTTCAATACTTTGTAATAAATTGTAATAGAAAATAATCTGAAAAGGCATGTATATATACACACTATATACATCAGAAAAAGCATATATATATATATACATATATAATATATATATATATATATATATATATACATACACACACACACACACACACACACACACACTTTAAGGGGCTTGGGGCTTCCCTCATAACTTAGTTGGTAAAGAATCCACCTGTAATGCAGGAAACCCCAGTTCCACCCCTGGGTCAGGAAGATCTGCTGGAGAAGGGAAAGGCTACCCACTAAGTATTCTGGCTTAGAGAATTCCATGGACTGTATAGCCCATGGGATCACAAAGAGCTGGACATGACTGAGAGACTTTCACTATACACACAATATGTATCTGTGTGTATGTATACACACATAAGTATGTATACACACAGGTATATATTTATATGGTTTGTGCTAAGTCACTTCAGTAGTGTCCAAGTCTTTGTGACCCCATGGGCTGTAGCCCTCCAGGCTCCTCTCTCCATGGTATTCTCCAGGCAAGAATGCTGGAGTGGGTAGGCATGCCCTTCTCCAGGGGATCTTCCCAACCAAAAGATCAGACCTGCCTATCCTGGACTCCGGCATTGCAGGCAGATTCTTTACCCCTGGGCCACTGGAGGAGCCTATATATATATCTGTGTGTGTGTGTGTATAAATCTAAATTACCTTGCTGCACACCAGAAACTAACAACATTGTAAATCTACTGTACTTCAATAATAAAATAATGAAATATGTAAATAAAATAATCATACTCTTACTGCTACTAAGACTAGTGAAGTTTTACTAAGCTCTTACTCAGTGCCATATAGATACACCAAGTGCTTCAAATGTCTTCTCTCTTTTAAGCTTCACCACAACCTGTGAGGGCCGTACATTGTTTCCATTTTCCAGATGATGAAACTAAGGCTGACAGAGGTTAAATAACTGTCTTAAAGTCACGTGAGTAAACTTTCTAAAGCCCTTCTATTCAAATCTGTCTGAGTCCACAGTCCTATTTATCCTGTTTGTACAATAATTGATATTTGCAATTATGGCCTGGAGTCATCTGTAAATGTTAACCTCTTGTGTTTTTGATTTCAAAAAATCAGGGAAAGGTATACTATCTCTCTGATACTTTCATCCAGACAAAAATTGGTTTTCCACAGTGACCCATATTTCAAGAATTCTGGATAGCTGAAGCTTTAACTGTACTTTGCAGCTTCTTACTAAATTTCAGTAATTAAAGTTCTACAAATTGCTTGCAATTGAGTTGCAAGTAAAATTTTTATGAAATGCTATAAAATATAGTGGTTATAAATTCTGAGTGCTACATAAATTCTATCTATTGCCATTTCTTTGCAAACATCAATTTTAAAAAGGTTTTAAAATGTTTTTGGCAGAATTTTTTTTCAGTGTAATACTTCAATATGTACTTTTCTTGGCAATCCATGAGATTTCCTGGAAGTTCCTGCTGCGTATACACTTACTATGTGAACGTAAAACTTGACTCCCCAGTATAAGCATCAACCATTTGCAAATGCCAGCAGGCTTTATAAGCAATTTGTAGTCTATACGGTCATCATCTTTTTCTCATATTTTTTTCTAATGCTTGGAGCTTGGACCATAGAACTCTTAGAAAGACTATTTTCAAATTCCTTTTGCTTTAAGATCTCTCCATCTTTTGACTAAACATTCCTTCATCTTCCTGGAGTAAATCTGATTTAAAATGTCTAGTCAGCTTACCTGATCACATTTCCTCCAATATGTCAACGCAGCCATAACTTCTTTGAATATTTAACCTTTCCTGAACCCCCAGCACCATTGTACAACCACACATAACAGTGTATACAGTTCCTTTTCCTTTATGAAAGGAAAGAATCCTTGGGGAATAAAGATTTGACAGCTCCAGTTACAAGATAATTGTAATACTTTAAAAAAAAGAGAAAAAGAGATGAGACAGATGGTGTACGCTGGAGACATGTGGAAGTTTGCTTGAAAAAAGCTTCAGAAATTCCATTGACACTGAAAAGAAATTATGCAAATTGTCATTTTTGCACAAAAGCATCATGGAAAACAGGCAAATTATCTTAATCTGTAGTCTTCCACAATCTTGTCTAAGAGAGAGAATATCAAGTGGACTGATACCCTCCTGGTGTCCTATTTTTTAAAAAGCTCTGTAGCCACTCATTTTTCTTATTTATTTTTACCTATTTATTGGGTCCACTCATTTTAAATCACAAGGAAAAGAGATTAAATTGAGTGGAATGGTTAAGAACATCTTCTATTTTGCCATGCTTAGGTCTAAGTCATTAATATAAGGCATTGATACATTGTTTTGATGAGTTATTCAGTACTTTTATCATACATTATGGAATTTACATAGGGGAGTGCTTTATAGTAAATTTGCTAGCTATTTCATCAGATTAATTTATGTGGAATTAAAAGATGATGGAAATTTAATTTTAAATATTATGCTTGTCACTTTAAAGCAAGATTTTCATATTGTACCTTTAAACTTTATATGCTTGTCTGATTTACACATTACCCAAAATTTACAAAAAAAGAAAATAAGAAGCTCTGAGGCCAAAGAAGCTATGAGGACAGGAATTCTAAGAAACAGTGTGAATGTTGGAGTGAAAATTCTGGCATTGTAGGTTGAGGGGACTGAAGGACAGAAAATTAGTGAGCAATCTGATTTCAGTAAAAGGAGGATGATCACATCCTGAATTCAGGCAAGTGTTTGAAGAACAGGTTTGGAGTGTAACACCATCAGCATCTAGTGTGATGATAACTGTGCTTTTAAGAACATGAATAAACATGTTTATTTGGGAGCAAGAAGGAGCAAAGGTGACCTGTTAGCTGTAGACAAAAGAAAATGTTATGATGGGATCATTTCAGCTCATTTTGAGATCATGGAATATAGGCTTGTGTCTGAGTGTACATATGAATCAGAGAGAGTAAATGAAGAAAGGCCCACATCTTTGACCCAATATTATAATGAAAACAGAAACCTGGGTCTTACATTATGAGTGTCCCATGAGTGTAAGTGTGTGTTTAAACTGGCCAATTTAAATGCCATTAGAAAAGTCAACCTTTATATTTAATTTGAACAGAGAAAGAGAAGTCTAAAATTTGATAAACAACAACCTCAAAGATATAAGGCACTCCCCTTATATTTCAACCTCAAGTATATAAGGTTCAGACGGTAAAGAATCTGCCTGCAATACGAGAGACCCAGGTTTGATCCCTGGGTCAGGAAGATCCCCTGGAGAAGAAACTGGCCACCCACTCCAGTATTCTTGCCTGGAGAATTCCATGGACAGAGGAGCCTGGCGGGCTATAGATGGGTTACCAAGAAAGATGATGGAATTTCATTTCCTGAAGATGGTTAGATAAAGTGATGGATTGTCGGGAAGACTGCTTTAGAAGCAAAAAGATCACTTCAAGGTTTAAAGTTTCTAAGTGAAAATGGAGTTTGACAAGAGAAAGTATTTTTCACAGAAAGAAAGACATCCTAGTACATTTTCTTCAGATAAGTTACATTTATGTTTGAACTTGGGTCAGCAGTCTCTCTGACATGCCTACAGTGACGTTTCACAGTATAAGCTGCCAGACCTTCTGAGGCTTAATGTGGATGACCCTGGACCACATCTGGGTCCTGAGTTAACTCAGGGCAGCCATGCGTTTTTCTCTGGGAAAACTAATATTTGGCTCCCTTATTAACTGATATCCTTTATATAAAAATCTGTGCAGCTTTTATTAAGAGGAGAGGCCAAGCCCTGGACAGTGGGGTGGGTAGGCAGAAAGGGGACCAGAATGAAGGTAGGTTGCAACACGCGGGTCCTTCCTGTTACTGTGGCAGACTGGCACTGGCTGGAGCTCCTGTATGCTTCCTTGGCTTTATTAACCAAAGCCCAGAGGGCCCTTGAGGGCCTAGCTTCCCTGCTCAGCTCTGGGTGACTAGATCGGTCCTTCCTTAACTGCGGGCCTAGTGTCAGTTTGTTATAACTGTGTGATTCCCAAACCCGTGCTGGTCCTGGTAGGAGAGCATCCCTAGGGATGGGCTGAAAGCCTGCATTTTGAAGGAGCTCTGCCGGTGATTCTGGCTGCACTGAAACTCAGGACCCATCCCCGAAGCCTGGGTCAGGATTAGAGGCACTTATAGAGCCCCAGCTACTCCCCAGTCAGGCAGCTCCTCAGATGTCTCAGGGAGGCTGGAGGAAGGTGCCATTCCCCACCCACTCCTCGGCCTCACTCCCCAGCATCCATCCTGATTGAGCTGACGTCCCGGGGAGGGGCCTGTGAATACTCCATCTGCTTGAATTTTTTTGCCAGACAGTGGAGTTTGCAGCATCTTCCCACTCCTGAAACCAAAATAGCCCCTCTGGGTTTGCCTTCTCTGAGCTGCTAAGAGCCCTGTTTCCTGACAAATGTGGTGCCCCAGGACCCCTGTCTTTCTACATGGTAATTCCATCACCCTTAGATGTCCTTTATGCAATTAGGTTGGAGACAAATATTTAATTGGGGCTTCCCAGGTGGTGCAGTTGGTAAAGAGTCCACCTGCCAAAGCAGGAGACAGATTCAATTCCTGGGTCGGGAAGATCTGGAGGAAGGCAACCCACTCCATATTCCTGCCTGGAGAATCTCATGGACTGAGAAGCCTGGCAGGCTACAGTCCGTGCAATCACAGAGAGCTGGACATGACTGAGCAACTAAGTAAACTTGCACACATACATTTGTTGCCACTTGCTCAGAATGTCACTACTACATCCAGGGCAGTCTGTGGAGACAAGAGCAGAGGCCGGGAGGCTGACGAGAAGGGCCAGAGGCCAAGACCCATGACGGTTGAAGTAAAGGTGCAAAGAAGGCAAAGGCAAGTAGGTAGAAACTGAAATATATTTGGGGGCGGGTAGCTGGCAGACTTGTTGATGGAGAAGAAACGGGAAAAATCACTATGACCCATGGGTTCCTAGTTTAAACACTGGATACATCATGCTGGTATTTACCAATACCATGACAACTGGAGGAGTAATTAGTTTTTTTTTTTCCTGTAATAAATATTTATTATGAGTCAAAGGTAGTTGCTTTTAGCAAATATATCTCACAAGCTTTTTGTTTAACCACAAAACTTAAAAATCAAATGGGAAATTTCTAGGAAATTGCACAAACATTTGTGGTTGAAAAAGTTATGTAGGTTTTCAATTTGTCATTAAATGTCAATAAACATAGATAAGAACTGTTAACACAGTAATAATAAATATGTCAAGTACAGCTTTGCCTCACCTGGATCATTTCCAAAGTATCTCCTTGGTTATTATATTCTTGTGGAATGACTGAAATATTAATATGCTGTAACTTTAACTTTCTGAGGTGGTAACTAATGGTGCACAACAACTTGCTTTTTTAATATATTTATGTTGGGAGAATTAGTTTCTGTCTTTACAGTGTTTCCCATCAGACATCACTGAATTTTGATTCATTTCAATTTTAAATAAGTCTGGTCACATGAGGCTTCAATATTTTTATAGTATATAAAGTATATAGCTGATATACAATATTATATGTCACAGGTATACAATATGGTGATTCATAATTTTATAAAGGGCTTCCCTGGTGGCTCAGACAGTAAAGAATCTGCCTGCAATGAGGCAGACCTGAGTTTGAGCCCTGGGTTGGGAAGGTCCCCTAGAGAAAGGAACGGCAACCCACTTCGGTATTCCTGCCTGGAGAATCCCATGGACAGAGGAGCCTTGCAGGCTACAGTCCATGGGGTCACAAGAAGCTGGACACGGCTAAGCAACTAACATTCTATTTATAGCTATTATAAGATTCTGCTATAGTCCCTGTGTTGTACAATATATCCCTATAGTTTATTTCATAGTGAATAGTTTGTACCTCTTAATCTTCTCCACCTATATTGCCTCTTCCCCCTTCTCTTGCCCAACTGATAGCCACTAGTTTGTTCTCTGTATCTGTGAATCTGTTCCTTTTTTTTATGTTATCTTCAGTAGTTTGTGTATATTTTAGATTCTATATATAAGTGATATCACACAGTATTTGTCCTTCTCTGACTTATTTCACCTCCAAGTCCATCCATGTTTTGTGAGTGACAAAATTTCATTCTTTTCATGGCTTTATCCATTCATCTGTCAATGGACACTTATGCTGCTCCATATCTTGGCTATTGTAAACAGTGCAGCTGTGAACACTGGGGTGCGTGTATCTTTTCTAATCAGGGTTTTTCATTTTTTTCCGATAAATACCCGGGAGTGGCATTGCTGGGTCTTGTGGTACTTCTATTTTTAGTGTTTTGAGAAACCTCCACATTGTTTCTCACAGTGGCTCTCACATTGTCTCTCACATGTTTCTTACATTCCCGCTGACGGTGTAGGAGGGTCGGAGGAGGGATTGGTTTTGAAGGAACTTGGTGAGCAGACACACATGTTTCTATATGTGTAAGCATGTGTACCAGAGCTCAACAAAGAGCATGCTGGACGGGGAATGGAAGAGTCTGACTTGTGTCAAAGCATCATCACTGCCAGCAGGAGCTTCTCGGCACCTCATCTTTTCCCGTCTGCAACTGGGGAATGATTATATCTGTCTTCACCACTTCAGAGGGATGCTGAGAAGACGAATGAGATAGTGTTTGGGATAGCACTTTGAAGTCTTGGTTGGATGAGAACTGTATGAATCCAAGCTATCATTATCATGTCAGGGCGTGTTTATTTCTCATGTATCTGCTCAGAGTCACAGGGGCCATGCATATATCACGTGTACATCCTCTCCTTCAGGTTCAGTTCCAAGAAATGGTCAGATGAACATGTTTTTCTTTCCCTAACCCTCGTTTCACCTATATTATTCTCTTGACAGAATTTTACAGTTATTAATGTTGCTGCAGACTTCTTAAAGACCCTCGGAAGAAAGGATTTTGCCCAGTATAACTTTCCAAGGCAATTATAAAGATAATGATGATACCTTACTATAAAAGAGATGTACAAGTTATAAAGAACCAGGGCTCTGCCTCACAGAATGCTCAACAACAGTCTAGGAAAGGTATGATTTTTCCCCCCACCATTTGACAGAGGGACGGTGGCTTAAGAAGTTCAAATAATTGACCTAAAACTTCACTGTACATGTTGGAATAATTCAAACTAATGAAAGAATTGTGTTCTAAAAAACAGAGTGAATGAGCAGAAGGGATATTGAAAGAACTGAGCCATGTCCCAGGTGACACTTTGGGAATTGTGTGAACATCTTTCATCCCTGTATCCCAGACAATCTCCAGGTCTTTCATAATGGGTTGCTGTTTTTCAGTCACTAAGTCCTGTCCACCTCTTTGCGACCCCATGGACTGTAGCCTGCCAGGCTCCTCTGTCCATGGGGTTTCCCAGGCAGGAATACTGGAGTGGGTTGCCATTTCCTCCTCCAGGGGATTTTCCCTACCCATGGATTGAACTGGAGTCTTCTGCACTGACAGGCAGGTTCTTTACCACTGAGCCACCAGGGAAGCCCTTGATAAGGGGTGCAGCTAGGCATTTTCTGGTCTAGAGTTTCAAAAGCTGGACCATTCCACTCAGGGCCTTGTGTGCGTGCATGCATGCATGCTAAGTCACTTCAGTCCTGTCCGACTCTGTGCGACTCCATGGACTGTAGCCCATCAGGCTCCTCTGTCCATGGGATTCTCCAGGCAAGAACACTGGAGTGGGTTGCCATGCCCTCCTCCCAGACCTTGTGTACTGTTCTCTAAATACAAACAAGTAACTAAAATAAGAATAAAATAAAACATAATTGTCCTTTGGTCTCCAGAGTCATTACCTGGTTAAGTGTCAGCTTTCCCTTGTAGGTCACACAGCATGCTCAGGTGTGCCTGAGGTGACCTTCGAGAGACATCCTGGGGACAGCAGGAAGAAACTGGACTTGGAATCCAGACATGAGGTTGAGTCTCAGTCCAAAGTGGCTGGTTGTGGTGAGTGAACCTGTTTGAGTTTTGGTTTTAATAACCATACATGACATATAATATTTACCTACTTACTGACTGTAACTGTCCGATCAGCCTTCCCTTCACCCACCTTGTTGCAGATGCAGAAGTTGATAGACTAAGTAGTCACTTTCAGGGTGACTTGGTGGATTAGTGGTTTAAAACTGGTCTGTTCTGATCATGTCCCCCCTTGTCTTTCTCAACTCAAATGCAGGTATATATTTGTTCACTTCATTTTTTATTAATGCAGATGTTTTTACTGTTCCAAACTTGGTAGTTATTTTTTTCTTATTAAGGTTTACATTTATTTGTCAGATAAATACACATTCTAGGAGCTAAAAATGAAACATTTTCAAATAGTATCTACATTTTACAATTCAGTGTGTTATGAACAACTTGAAATAACTTACTTTGCTTTGAATCAGCAATGCTCAAAACCAAATCATTTCCATAGCTCCCTCATCCTGCTGCTTGATTTTGCCTCTCTGCGCATCTTTCATCACCTTTGACGTTGCTCACTTCTTGTTTTAATCAATAGTTTAAAACTTAAGTATGGGTGATTTACAGTGGTGTGTTAATTCCTGCATACAGCGAAGTGATTCTATTACACACACACAGACATCCTTTTTAAGTTGTCTTTTCCATGGTGGTTTATCGCAGAATACCAAACTCAGTTCCCTGTGCTGTACCGCAGGGCCTTGTTTATCCATCTTCTGTGTGTGTATTCACTCCCTTCTAATGGAGGGCAAGTGGCCTG
Organism: Cervus elaphus; assembly: GCF_910594005.1. Taxonomy (NCBI): domain Eukaryota; kingdom Metazoa; phylum Chordata; class Mammalia; order Artiodactyla; family Cervidae; genus Cervus; species Cervus elaphus. The sequence continues at coordinate 2,388,011 of NC_057843.1, read as the reverse complement.
TCCTTCCTGGCATTCATGCAGTAGACTGTCCGCATATTCAACCATTAGCGCAAAGCTAATGAGACAGCGGGCTTCCCCGGTGGCTCAGATGGTAAAACAACCTGCCTGCGCTGTAGGAGAAGTGGGTGCCATCCATGGCTACCCGCTCCAGTATTCTTGCCTGGAAAATCCTATGGACAGAGGAGCCTGGTGGGCCACAGTCCCCGGGATCACAGAGGCAGACACGACTGAGCGACTAACACACACGCGGAGGGAATGGACAGGGCAGCAGTGAGGACTTGACCACATCTCAAACGCCGAGCAGTGACCGCAGTCAGTGAGAGAGCGGTGACTGCAGGGTCACAGGGTGTCCTTACTCCGGTGGTTCTCATTTGCCTGCAGTGATTTTGCCGTGGCCCCAGCCAGACCTTAAAGGACCATCCACTCCCTTCAGAGGGTTGGGCTGGGTGAAGGGCAGGCAGCGGTTTCTCGCAAAGGAGTATGTGTCCCCACTTCTCCTTATATTCTGAATACCTTTGAGGAAGGGTAGTTGGGAAAAACGTTTGTTGAGTGGACGGTAATGCAAATAAAATGACAATTTTGAGATCAATGACAAAATTTTAACTTATCTTCCCTCTAAACTGAGCATGAGAAACAACCCCCCACGCCTGTGGACGACGTTTTTTCAAAGGACCTTTCGGCTAACAGGTGTGTGTCTGGCGTTACAGGTGTGTGCGGGGTTGGGGGGAACGAAGGTAGGCAGAGGCCTCGGGGCTGGTTCCGGCCAGGCTGACCCCGGGTCCGGGGCTGGGCTTCCCGCCCGTCCCGCTTTCCGGGTCCTCGCCTGGTCCCAGTGCTCGCGGTAGGGTCTGTGTCCAGGAACCCAGCGGCGCCCGCGCCTCCTCTGCGGCCAGCGCGTCCCCCCCTAGACCTCTCTCCCAGCCTCTGCGGCGGCCGCTCGGGTGCCCTCCCCGGCCCTTCCCGGACCCGCCCCGGCCCCCGGCCCCCGGCCCCCGGCAGGGCCCGGACGCCGGAGGAGGGCAGGCGGCGCTCCTTGCCCCTCCTCCCTCCGTCCCTGCCCCTCCTCCCTCCGTCCCTGCCCCTCCTCCCTCCGTCCCTGTCCCTCCTCCCTCTCCCTCCTCCTTCCCCGCCCCTCCCCTCCCCTCCCCTCCCCTCCCCTCCCCTCCCCTCCCCTCCCCTCCCCTCCCCTCCCCTCCCCCCTCCTCCTTCCCGGCCCCGCCCCCATCTCGCGCACCTCCCCTTCCCGCCCAGCCCCGCCCCCCCGGCCCCGCCCATCTCCCGCCTCCTCCGTCCGGCCCCGCCCCTCCTCTCCAGCGCTCCTCCCCCTCTCGCCCGGCCCCGCCCCCTCCCCTCCCCCTCCCCGGGCCAGGCAGGCGGCGGCGGCGGGAGCGCGCGGGCGACGAGCGGAGCCCGGAGCTGCCGGGCGTCCGAGGCGGGCGAGCGGGAGAGCGCGGGGAGTGCGGACAAAGAGGGCGCCGCGCTGAGGTAGGACCCCCCGCCCCGAGCCCCCAGCCCCGAGCCTCCCGGGCCGGGTTGGAGAGGGTCGGCCGGCCGGCCCCGGGCACTGCGGCGACGGGCGCCCGGACGCCCGGCGGGGGGACCTGGCGACGCGGTGCTGCGGGCGCTCCTGAGACCCGAAACTTCCCGAGGGCGCGGGGCTCCTGTCCGGCCAGGCCCGGGGCGGCGGCCAGGCGGCGGGTGGACCCACCCGGCCCGGCCCAGCCTTCCCGGCCGCCGGCCGGGGCGCGAGGTCTGAGCGGGCGGCCCCCTGCAGCAGCCCCGGGGCGCGTCTACACGGGCGGCTCCCGGCTCTTGGCCCCGGGATGCCTACGCGGGCGGCCCTAGCAGCAGCCCCGGAGCGCGTCTACGCGGGCGGCCCTAGTACCTGGCCCCGGGCGTCGACGAGGGCCGCCCTGGGCACCTGGCCGCGGCGTCTGCAAGGGCGGCCCCCTGCCTCTGGTCGCGGGAGAGTCTACACTGGCGGCGCGGGCACCTGGCCCGGCGTCCACGCGGGCCCGCAGTACCTGCGGCCACCGGAGCGACGGCCAGGCCCCCGCCCGCATCCACACCGTCACCTGGCTCTCCTGGGCACGCCTACACTGAACCAGGGGTCGAGGAGAGTGTGCAGGCTGTTTTCTGAATGCTTTTTCCTGAATGGCCCTATTTTCATATTCTGCTCGCGGTTCCCAGTCCAGCATTCCATTCTCAAATTCTTTGGGTGATAATTTTGCCAGATTTTCTGAATGGGATTAGCACAGGCCGTTCAGAAATCGCTTCCGAGTTTGTCAGCCGCTGCCCTGAAGGGCGGTACGTTTATATCTGAGCTGCTTTCAGGCCCATCTTCGGTGTGTCCTTTAGAATTGTCAGCCTTCATCTCGTTTTCCTTGGGCAAGATTAAACAATTCTATTTTTAAGACCAGCGAAGAAACATATGTATTTAATACTGGGATCATTTGCCACAAGCGAACCACTCAAGGAGTGGTTCCTTAACCACCAAAGTGGCTTGAATGCTGGGGAACTTGGTTGGATTTAAAAGGAATTTCAGGTGGAGGAAACAGGTCATTTGCCACTTTCACCTTCTTAGATAAGTTAAGGACTTAGTTAAGGCCTCAGGTTTCATTTTGAGAGCCAGAGAAATTATGTTTCTATTGCATTTCATAAATCCTGTTTATGGTAAGAATCCCCTGTGGTACTTGATAGCTGTTCCTGCACAGTGAACTAGATGTCTTCACGGATTTATTGTGAACTGCTTTAAAAGCCTATTTTGTTTCCAGTTGTTGACTCTGGAGTTCAGGCACCATGTATTCCAAAGCGAAGCTTGGTTCTCTCAGAAAGCACTTCTGTGTGCTGTTGGGTTCCTGGCTCTTCTTTGTGCCTTTACCCCCCAGTGATGGTGCTCTTTCTCTGTCTTTCCCTCCTCTTCCCTGGGGGCCCCAGAGCAGCGTCTGACATGGATGTTACATGAGCCACTTTGCGAGCTGCACACAAGTATGCGTGTCACTGCTGCGTTTCCCTGGGTGAACTAGAGGAAGATGGATGAGTCGGCCCTGCTGGATCTGCTGGAGTGCCCTGTGTGCCTGGAGCGGCTGGATGCCTCTGCCAAGGTCTTACCTTGCCAGCACACGTTCTGTAAACGCTGTTTGCTGGGCATCGTCGGTTCCCGGAATGAACTCAGATGTCCCGAGTGCCGGACTCTGGTTGGCTCGGGTGTGGAGCAGCTTCCGAGCAACATCCTGCTGGTCAGACTTCTGGACGGCATCAAGCAGCGGCCGTGGAAGCCCGGCCCTGTGGGGGGCAGTGGCACCAACTGCACCAGCGCCTTGAGGGCTCAGAGCAGTGCTGTGGCCACCTGCAGCCCCAAAGATGGCCCGAGCTCACAGGGTGGACCCCAGCCGCGGGCGCAAGCCTGGAGCCCCCCGGTGAGGGTGAGTAGCCTGCGGAGGCAGTGCGGTGGTTGTTCCGAGCATATGTTCGCATGTCTTCTTTATTCTTTGGGTGTTTTCTACATCAACTCATTGCTGAAGGAGCCACATCATTGGAGCAGATAGGAAATTATGTGTCAGGAATTGTTTTTTTCTTTTTTGGAATGAGATTGGATATAAATAATAAATGGTTTTGTTTTTAGAATTCTCTCCTGGTTGGTGGGCCTCTATGGCCTTTTAAGATAAATTTTGAGAAACAGTAGGAATTATTCAATGAAATCTAAAACACAGCAGTTTTTTATGCCGAATGTGAAGTGGAAATTTGTTGTGGTTTTACCTTTTTGATGGCATTGGAAGAGTCATAATTATGCATGTATGTATGCATATGTGTTTGCATATTATAAATAGGTGTGTGGGTAGGTCATAAGTGGGAAATTGAGCTTCAATTTTTATGTGGCTTGGAGCCATTCTATGGGTTTTATGAATGCACAGCACAGAATTTTCTGGTTGGAGGAATTTTTAACAAATCATGGCCACAGGTAGCAGAGTTTTGTTGCTGTAGCAACAGATTGTCATTGAGAGCCATGCTAAGACAGCAGAGAATCTAGCTTTATGTTGACTTTTATAGGGATTGAAACAAAATGTTTCCATAAGAAAGATTTTTCTGGGGTTTTGGGTTTGGGCTGAAATAATTTCAAGTGTAGCTAAGTATCTCGACAGTTACAACAGAAATTTCTAGAAGGTAAGATATTTTGAAGAAATCTGAATTATGTTGCAGGTGACGACATCCTAATGAAACATGCTTTTCTCATTTTTGTAAACCTCAAAAGTAGTTCTGGACATTTAAAGCAAATCTGTTTTTTGGTTTTTTTTTTATCCTGGAAGAAATGATTTTAATGATTGGCCAAATTGAGAAAATGCAGTTTTAAAGAACAGTTAATCTGGATGAGAATATTTTTGTCACATACTCATAGTAAATACACAGAACTGACTTTTTTATGTAATGTAGGAGTGACCTTTGGGATGTTGTTACATAGTGTCAACTCACAGGTGTGGCTCCATGGGAGCTGTAACAGACAGACTGCCTTTCTACCATTCCTCTCCTTCCTTCTCAAGCCCCTCTCTTACTAATTGTGTGTTTGCATCACTAGGTGGTAAGTACAGAAAGTGTGTTAATCGCTGGAAAACAGTTTTATCCTCAGGCTGTCAGATTTCTTTTAAGTCACATTTACCATTTTTTTTAAGACAGTGAGAACTTTGTGTTTTGGAGGTTTTCTTTGCATATCTGAAGCCCCCTAGTTATGAAATTGCTTATAGGGTTTTCTTAGATTTTGGTTTTTTTTTTAAAAGGAGTTTACACGATTAGCATTCACGGACTCATGAATATTTCAAGCTCAGAACCTCTGATCAAGTTGGTCGTTTCTGAGACACCTGACCCAGGTCTGCTGCTCTTAACTAGGGACTGGATTTGCTTCTTGGAAGGATTTTGTTTCCTTGTTAATTATGCTGGAGAGTCATAGCTTCTGGCTGTGAATAGAAGCGTCTCATCAGTTGACAGGTTGCCTTACCTGTTGTGAGGAATGTGGTGAATGTTTGATTACTGATAAAAAGAAATTTAAGACAAGGGCTCAGCATTCAACTTGGTGTCCTTTGAATTCTAAGGTTTTGTTTTTTTCTTACATAGAAACTGACAGCGTGATGCTGGAATGTTCATTTATTTGAGCTGTTAATCTCCCAAAATTAACCAACACTCTTCTTAGATATGTTATTTTGAGGTTTTGATGACGTCAGTATTATTATTCTGACTGATTATGGTTTTCCTAACTTACTTTGTGTTTCTTCTTTAGCATAAGAAAAATTACTCGCCAAGAAGCTCAACTGAGCTTGAGCCTTATAACTCGGATAAGGTAGTTGAGGCCATTAAAAATAGAAGGTGATGTCTGCTACTTGGCGGGGGAGGAGGGGACATGGCACTGAGAGTGGAGGACAAAATAACAAACAAACGAAGTTGTTCGGTAATGTGGGTGGATGCAGATGCTGCAGTTCTTATATAAAGAACTTTTCCTCCACCTAGTCTAAAATAATTTCTCACTGGCAGTTACTGGTACCTTTTACTTTGAAATATTCAAAATAACCGGGTATACGGAAACAGCACCAGCACCTAAAAGATAAGTACATTTCAGAAAATGTTCCTTTATTTCTTATTTCTCTTAAAAAATTTATTTAACAAAGTGATTCAGTTATACATACCTTCTTTTCCTAATCTTTTCCATGATGGTTTATCCCAGCTTCTTGACTATATTTCCCTGCTCTTCAGTAGGACCTAGTGTTTATCCATCCTGTATAGACTAGTTTGCATCTGCTAACCCCAAACTAGGAAATGCTGCTTTTAAAAGTGAGAGCCTTGGAGTTGTCCACCAGCCCCTGGGGTGTCCCCTGAGGTGAGAGAATCCCAGATCCTTAGCTGTTCCGACACCAGCCAGGGGATGTGAGAGCCTAGACCCACCGTGGCGGAAGCTGGTGCTGATAGCACCTGTTACGCTGTTTGGTTATTGGTTATGATCCTGTGAAGAACTGGCTCATTGGAAAAGACCCTGGTGCTGGGAAAGATTGAGGGCGGGAAGAGAAGGGGGCAACAGAGGATGAGATGGTTGGATGGCATCACTGACTTGATGGACATGGGTTTGAGCAGACTCCAGGAGATGGTGAAGGAAGTCTTCAGGGAAGCCTGGCTTGCTGCGGTCCACAGAGTTGCAAAAAGTCGAACGAGATGAGGGACTGAACAAGAGCAAATCTGCTCCTCGTTCCGTGAGATCGTGGCCATGTGGCTTTCTCATGCTAGTGTCTCAGGGAGACTGGCTGTTATCAGCAGATACGAACATTTCTGACATATGACACACATCCTGTTCCTGGAATTTTAGTGTTTAGTGCCTCATGTGTGTGCGTGCTGTCGCTTCAGTTGTGTCCAACTCTTTGCGACCTGCCAGGCTCCTTTGTCCATGGAATTCTCCAGGCAAGAATACTGGAGTAGGTTGCTGTGCCCTCCTCCAGGAGGTCTTCCTGACCAGGGATTGAACCCAAGTCTCCTGTTTCTCCTGCATTGGCAGGCAGGTTCTTTACCCACTGTGCCACCTGGGAAGCCCTTCTTGCCACATTTTGTTGTCATTCAGTCACTGAGTTGTGTCCAGCTCTTTGTGACCTGATGGACTGCAGCACACCAGGCTTCCCTGTCCTTCACTGTCTCCCGGAGTTTGCTCAAACTCATTCCATTGAGTCAGTGATGCTCTCTAATCCAACCACCTCATCCGTTGTTGCCCCTTCTCCTCCTGCCTTCAGTCTTTCCCAGCATCATGATCTTTTCCAGTGAGTTGGCTCTTCACCTCAGGTGGCCAAGTATTGGAGCTTCAGTTCAGCATTTGTCCTTCCAATGAATATCCAGGGCTGATTTCCTTTAGGATTGACTGGTTGGATCTCCCTGCAGTCCAAGGAACTCTCAAGAGTCTTCTCCAACACTGTAGCTCAAAAGCATCAATTCTTTGGCATTCAGCTTTTCTTTATGGTCCAACTCTCACATCCATACATGACTATTGGAAAAATCATAGTTTTGGCTAGATGGACCTTTGTCTCATATGAACGATCAAATGGAAAAGTGTTGGGTCGATGTCACCACAGGGAGCTGGCAGCTCTTTACTTCATGCAAAGAATTCCTTTGATCCAAGAGCCAAAGGTGACCAGGGAAATGAGGTGCAGGGCGGGGGTGACTGTAGATAACTGTTTCCATGGACTGAAAAATACCTACTGAAGATGGGTTTTGCATATATAAGTATATGCACAGTTAGACATGGACAGCGTGTTTGAGTGGTTCCTGTAGAGTTATGACTAATGGAATAGATTTCTGCTTTCCGACTGTGGCCCCGCTGGTTCCATAGCTGACACCTGTGCCTGTGTCCGTCTGTCTAGGTGTTGTTACATAACAGCTTCACACTGCTGCTCCCTCAACGTGAGCATATTCAGCAACATTGATCACACGACCCCTGGTTGGCACTAATTTGTATTTCATGTAGTCTTTCCTTTATCTGGCAAATATTGATCAAGCACTTAACTAGGTGCCAAGCACTGCCCTAGCTGCTGAATAGATAGAACTGGGCAAACCAGATGCAGATTCTGCTTAGGAACTTGCGTGTCAATCTGGTGGGGAGACACACCTTTGATAGTGTGTGAACAGTGCAGCTAGGTCATCCCAGGGGCTCAGTGTTAGGCAGGGAGCTGGGTAGAGGATGGATGAGGGGCAGGTTTAGCATGAGGGTGTATGTGAGAGAGAGAGAGAGAGCTGGAGAGAGGATGGGCAGGGGCCTGGTTTAGGGTGAGGGATGTGCGTGTGTGTGTGTATGTGTGTGTGTATTCACAAGCTTCTTGAGGCCAAGGCATTTGAGTTGGGGTCTTCAGGGTGAATGGTGTTAATTAGTTGGGAGGGGCTGGGCAGGAGAAGGGGCAGAGTGTTCCAGGGGCCTGACCCACATGGAATGCGGCCAGGCGCCTGCAAACGAGCGGGGACAGAGGGAGAGAAAAGCGAGGGGCAGGCCGTGACCTGAGACGAGCCCCTGGGGCCACACTGCGTTGGGCACTGGGAACCACGCACCATGTGGCCACACTGGTCCGGGCTCTGCTCGGAGCCAGAAGGAAGGGCCTCTGGGCCTGAGACAACCGTCAGGCTCAGGCAGAAAAGGTTGGAGTGTGGTGTCCGGGGACCAGGAGATGGGGAAGGTGAGGAGTTCTAGAAACCGGGGCATAGGTGAATCCCCTTCCCCTGTTTTCATTTCTCCCTGGTTACATTTCCCTCTTTCCATGAAGCTGACTATGAGGGGCTGAGTTGTGCCCTCCCAGACCTAGAAGTTGAAGTCCTGTTCCCTTCTTCCTGGGACTTCCCAGGGGGTACTGAGAAGAACCTGCCTGCAATGCAGGAGACATGAGTTGGATTCCCTGGGTTGGCAAGATCCCCTGGTGGAGAAATGGCAACCCACTCTAGTATGCTTGCCTGGAGAATCTGATGGACAGAGCAGCCTGGAGGGCTCCAGGCCCCGGGGTCACAGAGGCAGATCTGACTGAGCATGCACACAGGGAGGCAGCAGGTGGGGAGGCCGCAGAGCTCAGGGTGAGATACAGGGGCATCCCCGTGACCGAGGGCGGTGACCCCGGAGTGAGCATCTGGTCGGGGGCAGGAGGTGGGTGAAAGTGGGCAGGCAGGACCAGCTCCCCTGGCAGCTGGGTCACTGGGTACAGGGGAGCATCCCTCCTGGACAGACTTGGGTGTTCAGGTGGCGGTTTGGACAGGGGATGGTGAGGTGGGGAGGTTTTGATGTTTCCCAGTGGATGAGTCAAAATAAACAAAGGTGTTGCTCATTTTTGCCAAGCCCTGTCGCAGACATTCTTGACGTCTCCTTATTTATTGATTTATCTCACCCTTGACCCCTGTTCTGTCCTTGTGTCCACCCCAGCCTGGCCGCTACCTTGTTCCTGAGTCAGGAGGGCAGTGAGGCTCGGGGCTGGGCTGGGCAGGGAGCCTGTGCCCAGCAGAGAAACGCCAAATGACTCTTGTTTTCTACCACAAATGGATCATGATCTTACCGTGTAAATCTCAACCAACCCTTTGCAGTTAAGGACTATTTTTATTTGAACAATATTGTTATTTTTAAAATGCAGATTTCAAAATGAGTTCCTGAAAACATCCTGGCTGTCAAAAAAATTCATCACTTTGAAAGTATAATGTGTGTCTTTCTTTATCTCTTTGTATATGTTTGTATGTGTATGCATCTGGTTGTTTTGGTTCTTTACATAAGTGGAATTCCATACTCTGTGTATCTGATGACTAGAATATGTCTGGGAAATCTTGTCTCAGCACGTATACATCTACCTTCTTAAAAAGAAGACACCTTTTTTTATTGAGTTGTACTATACACACAGAAACCCACTCCAGTATTCTTGCCTGGAAAATCCCACAGACAGAGGAGCCTGGTAGGCTATAGTCTGTGGGGTCGCAAAAAGTCAGACATGACTGAGCCACGTCACTTCACTTCACTTCATACACACAGAAGAGTGCATGGATTGTGAGCATGCGAGGCACTAAATTAACACACTTCATTCTTTTTAAATGACCACGTGCTGCTTTTCTCTCCATTTAAGAAATTAAAGATAATAAGTACTCATCCTAAGAAATTTGTGGTAGAGGAGGATGTACAGGGGGAATGAAGGCTTCTACTGTCTCTGATCCTAATCTCCAGAGGTGACCGCTGTGAGGGTTTTTTGGTGTGTTTTCTTCCCTAAGGAGAAAACTGAGTAGAGACAGGATCCTGTTACACATGCTGTCAGCCGTGTGCAGTTTTCTGCAAAGTGGCGTCACTCAGAGCTGTCCCTGCTCTGGCTGCTGCGTGGGAAGAAAGCCGCATCTTGTGGCCTGGGAGGGTGGCTGGAGGGGCCCAGGAGCTTGTGCAGGGCCCCGGCCGCCTCCCCAGGCGCCTTGCTGACCGCCCTGGTCCTGTCAGTGCTGCATCCAGCGGGCTCTGTCCGGCTCTCTGTCCCTGGCCTGTGCTCCGTCCTGGTATGAGAGGGCCGGTGGATGCCTGCACGGCGGCGGGCCGGCCCCGTGTTCGCTTCCCGCGGCCGCTGTGAGCCTGTGACGCCGAGCCCTCGGGTGCTGGAGCACCGATGCCGTCCCGGGGCCCGGTCTGACCCCTGGCTGTCCTACTTGCCCCGAACCCGCAGCCTCTCCCAGCCCCGGGGTCTCACAGCAGAGCCTGCTGTGGTCGCCTGGTGCACACACGCCTGCCATCCCCGTCCCTCCGCACGGGGCCTGGTGCCCCGCGTGTCTGTGACCTGGTCTCCCTCCCGCAGCCTGGCGGGCCTCCAGGGTCCCGCCCGGCCACGGTGGAGACGCTGCACGCCTGTGCGAGGTGCAAGGGCCCGGGCAGCCCTCGGTGTGAGGCAGCCAGCCTCTCCGCAGCCGCGCGGTGCCGACTGTGGGCTCCTTCACTGCGGATCCCAGCCCTCGTCCTCCCGAAGCTTCTGTCATCGTGTGCATTGTTGTTGTTTAGTCGCTGAGTCGTGTCCGACTCTTTGCCACCCCATGGACTCTAGCCCCCCAGGTTCCTCTGTCCATGGGATTCTCCGGGCAAGAGTACTGAGTGGGTTGCCATGCCCTTCTCCAGGGGATCTTCCTGACCCAAGGGCAGACCTTTGTCTCATGCATTGACAGGTGGATTCTTTACCACTGTGCCACCCGGGAAGCCCTCATACTGTGTATACCCCCTCACTTTTTTTTTCTCAATTTCAAAGACTTCTGAGAGTCGTGACTATAAAAAGAGAACTCGCGACTTCCATGCGCCATGTGTGTGGGGCCGTCCTTGCCCTGGCCGTCTCTGTGCCCGTACCCCATCCAGAGCATGGGCGCTGGCCTCCGGAAGGCTGGCGGGCCTGTCACTGCAGACACAGACAGCCTGCCAGTGGGCTCCTGGGACAGCAGGATGGGGAGGAAGGCACCAGCGGCAGTTGAGTAGTAGATTATTTGAGTTGTGAAACGTGCAAAAAGGCAGCAGTAAGCAGAGTGTGCGCATGAACTGTTAAGTTGCATTTAGTAGAGTGCCGAAAGGCTTGCTCTGTTGTTTCAACTTTCTTCCCTTCAACTAAGGAATTAAAAATTTCCCCAAGTATTTTTCAACAAGGACAAAAATTTAGAACACTGTATGTTCACTGTTTATGTAACTCAGCAATGGATGAACAGGGGTGACTTTTCACTAGTGTGTTTAAAATGTAGTGAGTGTTCCTGGACAGCAGAGAACTGCCACGATGAAATGCGAGTTGGCTGGAGGGGTTCCATGCATGCTGCATGCTGAGTCCCTACGTCATGTCCGACCCCACGGACTGTAGCCCGCCAGGCTTCTCTGTCCGTGAAATTCTCTGGGCAAGAATACTGGAGTGGGTTGCCATTCCCTTCTCCAGAGGATCTTCCCGACCCAGGAATTGAACCTGGGTCTCCTGCATTAGCAGGTGGGTTCTTTACCACTGTGCCACCTGGAATGCCCAAAGTGCTCCCTACCTGGTTGTAATTCATATGAAGGAAGCTTCTCCGCCTCCACAAATAATGCAACAGCAACAGGGCAGAAGGTCATTGTGGGATCCAGCAGCCTGGTATTGATAGAAGGTTCCTGGAAGGTGTTTGGACACTAAGGCTGAAAGCTGAATGTTAGATTTCTTAGGAGGAGATTATATTTCCTTAGAGCTGAAAATCTTCTGACACTGCTGATTAAATAACTGCTTAGTTCTTAAACATGTATTTTTATAGAACTTTAAAAATTCTTTAACACATTGAACACATAGATGAAACAATGTCAGGAATAAGTTAAACCTCAGGCCTTAAATTTTTATTTGCTCAGCTCATTCAAAGGGGTATTTAGTTACCAAATGTGTCAATTTTTTTTGTTTTTTTGTTTCTCATGGTTGAGTTTGTCTTTTAAACACACTGATATATTATTTCCAGCATTTCATATATTTTTACTTTTTCTCCCCCACCATTGAGCAACAGTTGAAGAGCTTAAGTTTTTGACTCTAAATGTGTTTGCCATTTTTGGTCAGTCTAATTACTTAAGTTCAGAATCATGTATTTCATTGTATGTGATACTATTAGTACTTTTGTTTTCCTATTTTCTACCTATTTTTAGGACAAGTCCAAAGTATTAGAAGATCTTGAAAGCCCAGACTGTCTTGTACAAGGGTAGTGATTTTGCTGAAAGTGAAATGCTAGGTGAAGGTCCTCAGTAGGAGACAATGTGGAATGTTTACAGAGTCCAGGAAAGTCCAGCTGTGGCATGGGGCATTCTAGTCTTGCTGCTCACACTGCGAGGATGTCAGGAGGTGGGACGTGAGGACCATCCATGTGGTGCCAAGTGATGGGGCCATGGCATCAGTCCTGGCTTGGTGACTCGCCACAGTGACTTCTCTTCCACAGGCCAGGGTTTCCTGTTTTCTAAAACTCGGGGTTTTTGTATCTGAGTTCCTATGCAGCCCTGAGAATTTTGACCTAATTGCCCACACCAAGACCAGCTTCGATAGTGAGCGTCCAGGATGGACTGAGGCTAGTGTCTGGATGTCGTCTGGGTGAGATGACAGGAGATGTGCCTCCGCGTCACCCCGGGCCCGGAGCTCCTCAGTGTCCCCAGAGGCGTGTCTGTGTCTTCAGATGGGTGGCAGGCGGGCTGGGCCTTGAGCAGGGGGTGCAGGAAGGCGGGGGGCTGGGGAGCCCGGCGGGGGGCCGGGGTGCTGGCCGGGCTGCCTCTGTGCTGCCGTCCCCAGGGCTGAGACCGGAGCGTGCCCTGGCCAGCTGTGCTGCCCTGCAGGGGCCTGGGCGCCCCGCATCTGTCCTTCCCACCTGACCGGCTGTCCCGGCAGCCTGTTGATGCTGACAGTTGGGGGCGGGGGCGGGGGCAGTGGCTGAGCTTCTCTGGGGTCAGACGAGCCTGGGCGGGAGGGCAGCGAGGGCAGCTGTGGACTTGCTCCTCCTCGTGGGCACACTTGGCTTAGGACGTGAGGAGGGAGGCACTGGGTCATTTGGAGGAGTGGTCAGGGGGCATCGGGAGGCCATGTGGGCTGAGAAAAGTGGGAGCCGCCGGGTGGACGGGCTTCATTCAGGGCAGGGGAGGTGCCAGAGAAATGAGGCTGTTTCAGACGGTTCAGGGGGCCGTGGGCGCTGCTGCTTTCTGTGTCCTGGGAGGACGTGGTGGTGTGGACTGCGGGGGATTTGGCCCCTGGCAGACCCCCTCTCTGCCTCTCATTTCCTCAACCTGCCATCTCCCTTTTTGGGATCACGAGGGTCTGCTATTCAGTGCCCGGGGAGCTTGTGAACGCTCAGCACTGTGAGTGCCTTCTGGTCCTCCTAGAATGAGAGCTTTTCATGCCGCGTGTCAGCTGTGTTGCGAAGTAAGCTGTGTGTGTGTATGTACACGCCCTAGTGCATGCGGGTGTATGTAGTCTGCTGATTTCCTTAATCGACATTTGTCATGTTCATGTCATCAGACATTTTGTTCTGTTTTAAGCAGGCAGCTGAAACTTGAGGTTTCCAAGCTGTTTGTGAATTAGTGACTGCAAATGTTGTCACCTCTCATTTTGCCCTGGTTCTGCCACCTGCTTGGGCTGACCCTGGGCTGGGAGAGGAGCATGGGGGCCTTGTGTCTCTCCCTCCTCCTCCTGGGGCCTTAGCGGCTGTGGAATTCCTGATGTGTTGACCATCCGTGACTGTTTCCTCCTCTTCTCTCCCTGCCTCCCTATTTCTCTCTCTTTTTGATGCTGCTGCTACGTCGCTTCAGTCGTGTCCGACTCTGTGCGACCCCATAGACGTCAGCCCACCAAGCTCCGCCATCCCTGGGATTCTCCAGGCAAGAACACTGGAGTGGGTTGCCATTTCCTTCTCCAATGCATAAAAGTGAAAAGTGAAAGTGAAGTCGCTCAGTCGTGTCCGACTCTTAGCGACCCCATGGACTGCAGCCTACCAGGCTCCTCCATCCATGGGATTTTCCAGGCAAGAGTACTGGAGTGGGGTGCCATTGCCTTCTCCGATTTTTGATGACATGGGGGAAATATAGCTGAAATAATTTAAAATGCTCGTCTTTTAATCTTGTTCTTTGGCAGAGTTTTGGAAAGTCTTAGATTCCTAAACGTGTGTCAGGGAGACTAGATGAGCTTTGTAGCTGGGTTCTGACTTTTAAGAATTAGTGTTAGGAAAGATTATGATGTCCCTACCTGGGTCCCTTCATGGATGCTGCATGTAGAATGTGTGCTTTATTCCTTGAGGCTGATTTTTGTTCACCCCACTCACCCTCTCCCACCCCTCCTTCGAGAGCCCACACCATGTTTTTAGACAGATGCTCTACTCAGTTTATCTGTGTTCTGATCATTTTTTCTCTCCTATCCAGAGTAGCTGATGGCTTTTTAAAATGTGACTAGGCCCATCTCTTTTAATTAAAAGACGTTTGCTCCTTGGAAGAAAAGTTATGACCAACTTAGACAGCATATTAAAAAGCAGAGACATTACTTTTCCAGCAAAGGTCCATCTAGTCAAAGCTATGGTTTTTCCAGTGGTCACGTATGGATGTGAGAAAAGTGAAAGTGAAAGTGAAGCCACTCAGTCGTGTCCGACTCTTTGCGACCCCATGGACTGTAGCCTACCAGGCTCTTCCATCCATGGGATTTTCCAGGCAAGGGTACTGGAGTGGGTTGCCATTTCCTTCTCCAGAGGATCTTCCTGACCCAGGGATCGAACCTGAGTCTCAGGCTTTGTAGGCAGAGGCTTTACCCTCTGAGCCACCAGGGAAGCATGGATGTGAGAGCTGGACTATAAAGAAAGCTGAGTGTCAAAGAATTGATGCTTTGGAACTGTGGTGTTGGAGAAGACTCTTGAGAGTCCTTGGACTGCAAGGAGATCAAAGCAGTCAATCTTAAAGGAAATCAATCCTGAATATTCATTGGAAGGACTGATGCTGAAGCTGAAACTCCAATACTTTGGCCACCTGATGAGAAGGGCTGACTCACTGAAAAGACCCTGATGCTGGGAGAGATTGAGGGCAGGAGGAGAAGGGGACGACAGAGGATGAGATGGTTGGATGGCATCACCGACTTGATAGATGATGAGCAAGCTCTGGGAGTTTGAGCAAGCTCTGGGGGTTGGTGATGGACAGGGAAACCTGGTGTGCTGCAGTCCATTCGGGTTGAAAAGAGTCGGACACGACTGAGTGACTTGACTGACTGACTGGGACCCATCTCTGACTAAATAAGTGCATTTATGGAGTTGATAACTTTCTGATGCATTTTGAAAATGAAGCAACAGTGAAGAGCTTTGCTGTGCTTCAACTTTTAGTAAGTTTTTTTTTTTTTTTTTAACGGAGCTTTTATTTATAGTTAAAATATTCACTTCCTGTGTTTGTAGGGTAGGAAAGGACACTGATGGACATTTTAGGAAGATGGTCATCTACTGCATTGTAAAATGTCTTTTGGAAAGGACATTTCAGAAGCTTGTTGGTAACTTATTCCAGAGCCTCACAGGAATCAGAGCCAGGGAGTTCTTGTTTGTCTTGTTGTTATAGCGCATCCAGCTCCAAGTCCTTGCAGGTTCATCACATTCCTCTCGTCTTGTCCCTCATGGGAAAGAAGCTCTCCCTTGTACCTACCCGGCCGCCTCCCGGGCCATCCCTTATCTGGCCTAAGCACTGCACTTCCTTTATGTGTCCCCCGAGGACCCATTTCCTGACATTTTAGTCATTTTAGTTGCTCTGCTTTGGAAGCCCGCCAGCTTCTCCCCTTGCTTGGGTTCCCGTCCAGGGGCGCCCTGAGCCTGCTCATGAAGTTCTGGAAAGAAGAGAGCCTTGCCCTGGGGAAGGGCCGTCACGTGACCCTCCCGAGTGCAACGCTCCTTCTGTCTCTTTAAAAATAACTGCCTGTGTGGCTGACTCATGCTTGCATAGACACTCAGATTTTCTCTTCTTTTAAGTTTGGTTTTCTCCCATCTCTTATTTATTTGAGCCCTTAGTTTTTACTTCCTGATTAAACCACCTCCTGTCTCTGTCATCCTCGCAGTGGTCAGTAGCTCTCCATGGGAGCTGATAACCCTCTGTCCAAATGCTGCTTCTGTAATAGTAACTGTCACATGTGGACCCGTGATCTTAAAAACATACTTAGTTTGTTATCATATTTATGTAGAGTATTGTATTTATTGTATTGGACCAGAAGCCTTGAAAGTTCAAATCTTTACTAATTACCTCCATTTGGTATTTTTTGTTGTTCAGTTGCTCAGTTGTGTCCAGCTCTTTTCGACCCCTTGAACTGCAGCATGCCAGGCTTCCCTGTCCTTCACTATCTCCCAGAGTTTGCTCAGACTCATGTCCATTGAGTTGGTGATGCCACCCAACCATATCATCCTCTGTTGTCCCCTTCTCCTACCCTCAATCTTTCTCAGCAGCAGGGACTTTTCTCTTTGTGTCAAGTGGCCAAAGTATTGGAGCTTCAGCTTCAGCATCAGTCCTTCCAATGACTATTCAGGGTTTATTTGGTATTTGACTATTTTCTAATTAATGGTGTTTCAGTTGTCTCCTGTACCAAGTTATATGTTAACTTGGGAGCAGGAATCTTGTGTTTTATGTCTCTCTTCTGACTTTTACTGCTGAAAAGGTAGTGGGTGTTTGCTTCAGGAACTAAATCTTGATGGGCTTGAAAGTTCATATCCCAGAACCCCACGTCCACTTGGACCCTTTTATCTTCTTCCCACACGTGTGCTTTTGACACCTGTAACTGTATTTGTTCTCCACAGTCTGAGTCAGCTACGACGGTATTACCAGAGGCTATGGAAACTTAACTGCCATCAGACCCTCTCTGGGGGGTGGCCCTCAAAACATCTGTGTGACCCCCACCACAGTGGTCTGGTAGTCATGTTTTCCTAGTTTATTAGAAAGAATGTTCTGCTGAATTGAACCAGAAGTCTTGTTAAAGTATGTGATCTGTTATTTCCTGTCCCCCCATGCAGATTGTCACTCTGACACAAGGAAGATAAAGTGGATTCAATAGGAGCTAGCTCCCAAGGATGACTTTGATCTTTACTAAATACTTGCTTAATTTTGAGAAATTTTACTGAAGTATAGTTGATTTTTTTAGCTCAGTTGCTAAAGAATCCACCTGCAATGCAAGAGACCCCGGTTCAGTTCCTGGGTCTGGAAGATCCGTTGGAGAAGGCAAAGGCTACCCACGCCAGCACTCTGGCCTGGAGAATCCCATGGGCTGTATAGACCACGGGGTCCCAGAGAGGCAGACACGGGTGAGCGGCTCTCCTCTCACTGCACGAAGTTGGTTTGCACTGCTGTGTCAGTGTCCGCTGTGTCAGTGTCCCCTGTGTCAGCGCCCGCCGTGTCAGCATCCGCCGTGTCAGTGTCCCCTGTGTCAGCGTCCGCCGTGTCAGCGCCCGCCGTGTCAGCGCCCGCCGTGTCAGTGTCCCCTGTGTCAGCGCCCGCCGTGTCAGCGTCCGCCGTGTCAGCGCCCGCCATGTCAGTGTCCCGTGTCAGCGTCCACCGTGTCAGCGTCCGCCGTGTCAGTGTCCCCTGTGTCAGCGCCCGCCGTGTCAGCGCCCGCCGTGTCAGTGTCCCCTGTGTCAGCGCCCGCCGTGTCAGCGCCCGCCGTGTCAGTGTCCCCTGTGTCAGCGCCCGCCGTGTCAGCGCCCGCCGTGTCAGTGTCCCCTGTGTCAGCGTCTGCCGTGTCAGCGTCCGCCGTGTCAGCGTCCGCCGTGTCAGCGTCCCCTGTGTCAGCGTCCGCCGTGTCAGCGTCCCCTGTGTCAGCGTCCGCCGTGTCAGCGTCCGCCGTGTCAGTGTCCCCTGTGTCAGCGTCCGCCGTGTCAGTGTCCCCTGTGTCAGCGCCCGCCGTGTCAGCGCCCGCCGTGTCAGCGCCCGCCGTGTCAGTGTCCCCTGTGTCAGCGTCCGCCGTGTCAGCGTCCGCCGTGTCAGCGTCCGCCGTGTCAGTGTCCCCTGTGTCAGCATCCGCCGTGTCAGCGCCCGCCGTGTCAGTGTCCCCTGTGTCAGCGTCCGCCGTGTCAGCGTCCGCCGTGTCAGCGTCCGCCGTGTCAGTGTCCCCTGTGTCAGCATCCGCCGTGTCAGTGCCCGCCGTGTCAGTGTCCGCTGTGTTAGTGCCCGCTGTGCAGTGAGGGGTTCGGTTATATGTGTGTGTTCTTTCCCATGTGCTTTGTTATAGGATGTGCAGTAGGACGTTGTTGTCTATCCATCCTAAGTATACGGGCTTGCATCTCCTAACCCCAAACTCCCAGTCTGTCCCTCCCCAGCCCCTCTCCCCCTGGGCACCTGCAAATCTATTCTGTGTGTCTGTTTCTCTTTTGTGGATAAGTACGTTTCTGTTGTATTTAAGGTTCCACTTATAGATGATGTCACATGGTATTTGTCTTTCTTCTTCTGACTTATAATCCTTCGCTGAGCGTGCTGATCTCTGGGTCCGTCGTGTTGCTGCAGATGGCATTGTTTCGTTCTTTTTGTGACCAAGTAATGTTTCGTTGTAGATATATGCACCATGTCTTCTTTATCCAATCCTCTGTTGATCGATATTTGCGTTGTTGCCATGTCTTGGCTGTGGTAAACAGTGCTGTTGTGAACATAGCGGTACATGTATCTTTTCGAATTACAGTTTTTTTCTGGATATGTGCCCATGAGTAGGATTGCTGGATCATGTGGCCACGCTGTTTTTGTTTTTTGGAGAACCTTCACACTGTTCTCCATAGTGACTGTACCAGTTTACATTCTCAGGTATAGTGTAGGATGGCTTCCGTTTCTCCACACCCTCTCCAGCATTCATTCTAGACTCTTTAAGGATGGCCATTCTTACTGGCGTGCGGTGATGTTTCATGGTAGTTTTAACCTGCCTTTCTCTGATGATCCGCGATGCGGAGCGTCTTTTCTTGCCTGTTGGCCATCAGTGTCTTCTTGGAAGAAATGTCTGTTTAGTTCTTATGCACATTTTTCGATTGTCTTGTTGTTGTTGTTGTTTTCTTTTGTTATTGAATTGTATAAGCTGTTTGTATATTTTTAAAATTAAGCCCTAGTCAGTTGCGTCATTTGCAAATATTTTCTCCCAGTCCACAAACTGTCTTTCCATTTAGTTGATGGTCTCCTTTGCTGTATAAAAGCTTGTACATTTGATTACATCCTGTTTGTTTATTTTTGCTTTTATTTCTGTTGCCTTGGGAGACTGACCTAAGAAAACATTGGTACGATTTATGTCAGGAAACGTTTAGTCTCTGTTCCCTTCTAAGAGTTCTGTGGTGTCTTGTCTTGCATCCAAGTCTGTAAGCCATCTTGAGCTTATTTCCATGTGTGGTGTGGGGATGTGTTCTGACTTTGTCGGTTGACATGTGGCTGACAGCATGAGCTGAAGTACTGAACCTCTCTGGTGCTCTGCCTGCACCTCTGCTTTAGGGGTGAAAACGTGACCTGTAATAAGGCTTGATTTTGGTGTAGATGATAGAGATGTTGAGCAGTCCCTGGGGTTGGCAAGAAGCACAGGTGATGATGTGGCTAGCAGTGACGGCACCTCCACACCCTAAATCCTGCAAGAGGCAATACACAGGGTCAGAATTAAATTGAAATTCCTGATAATGAAGCAGAAAGGGGGCAGTTAGAAGAAAAAATGAGCTCCAAGGGACTCTGCAGTTCTCGAATCCTGAGCCAGCTGTGGTGCAAACATGATCCTGGTTTCTCTGGTGAAGATCCCTGGAAGACTGAGTCCCTGTGGGTGTTAGTATGTCAGGTATTTAACTGGGATGTGTGGAAGCACTTTGAGCCATCATGACCTCAGGAGGCTGAGCCGTGAGATGTCCACAGATAAGAAGCACTAGCTCGACCCAGTGTTTCTTGGCGGATGAGGGAGGGGTCCGTCCTGAGGAAGAGCCCATCAGCAAGGCTTGGGAGCCTTAGCATCGCCTCATGCTGGGTTTCTGGGCTTGCTGTGAGCACAGCTCTCTGTCAGAGGAGCGGGATGTCCCGTGAATGTTTATTATGCAGATTCGCGTGTGTTGCTAGGTTTATTTAAGTTTCTCTTTGTGATCCCAGCTTTCTTTACTTCCTGGACTGAGAGGCAAGTTTATTTTTCATGTTGATGTGATACATAAATTTCTCAGGCCCCGCTAGCGACTTTGTTCTCCTTCTAGTAGAAGCGTCAGGTCACGGTCTGGGCAGGGAGCCCACGCACTGACCGCTGGTTGGTGTCTGATGTCTGTGCGGCTGCAGTCCTGCCGCCACCCACCCATCCCTCCCGTGACTGCGGGGTGTTGGCCCCGGTGGGATTTACTCAACATACCTCATGTTCAGGTGGCTCAGTGATCAAGAATCCGCCGGCAGTGCAGGAGACACAGGAGGCCTGGGTTCGATCCCTGGGTTGGGATGATCCCCTGGAGGAGGGCATGGCAGCCCACTCCAGGTTGCCCTGAAGAATCTCGTGGACAGAGGAGCCTGGTGGGTTACAGTCCATAGGGTCACAGAGTCGGACCTGACTGTAGCGACTGAGCACACATGTTCAGTGGTAAATGTTGAAATTTAGAAGGTATGAAAACAGGTTGTATTTTGCTCCTTCAGTACACAGTTTTTCCTCTGTGACTGGATTGAAAGGTCACCATTTCTTGGAAGTTACCAGACACACTGGTAACTTAAATCAAAGAATAGAATAGGTAAGTTAAAGCTAGAGCAAGGCCAAGATTGATTTTAAATTTGATACCTCATATCAATTTTCTTAGTCAGTTGGGTGTAATCTGACAAGTGTGCAGAGTTGCCAGTAATTGTAGCAGTCACGTCCTGGATAAGCACTCCACCAGACTGGAGAGGGATTAGATCACAACTGTCTATCGGCAGCTTTAGAAAGAAAACAGCGGCAGTTTTGATGACAGCACACCCATTGTAAATGGTGGGAATGATGTTCAGAGCTGGTCTTTGGGATTCAGGAAGGTAAATTCTTGACTACCTGACCTTGGGGAAAAGTTTGTAGCAAGATGTTTTGTGATCTTGAGAGAGTGAAGTCATATTTTAGTAACTTTGTGTTCTCTTGGTTGCCTGCAGGCAAGCTGTGAAACAATGTCTACAGTGCTGTTTTGCATTGATCCCGCTGTCTGAAAAACAACGCAGTGGTGCACTTCATAAGCTGGAAAACTCAATGTGCCCTGAAGTGTGAGCATGCAGTGCTGCTTGTATATTCCAAGTAACAGCCCCAAGCATCAGGCTGCTTGCCTTCCTGTTACATCTCACACAGACCGGACACTAGAGTCCTAACCCTGTAGACCTACAATCTTTCGATTACTGCTTCCGACTGATAAATACACTTATTTGGCACAAACAGACGTGATCAAAGGTGACCTGAACAATATATAGGTTTGATGAGTGAATATGCTGGGCTTTTCTTTAAGGTTTGACCAAAGAAGGATAGCACCCACAGTAGCACGGAGTTTTGTTTAATAAGAACAAAGGTTAAAGACAGGAACTGTTTCTCGTGAACTCTGCAGCGCTAAAGTCATTCCGGAGTAAGGCAGCAGTTTTCTGGACAGCTTTGTGGTTTCCTTGCAGAGGAAGGGAGCCACCTTTGTTTCGTGGCCCTGCGGCATACCTGACAGGTGAGGTCACCCGTGTAGCTGATAGCGGCAGCGGCTGCTCCCTGCGCCTCTCAGCTTCCAGTCCTTGGAGCCGGGCTTACGTGTACCTGTCCATGAAAGGCTTCTGAAGGACAAAAGCCAACCCCAGGGGCATTGTGAACCGTGAATGGACAATAAAAGACAGAGTGCTTCTGTTTCTCAGATAGCCTGTTGAAGAACAAAGGAGCTATTCACTCCTGTGTGACTTTCATGTAGCTACAATGAAGGAGGGAAGGACGGTCGTCGTCGTTCCGTGCTTGATCTTAAGGCTGCTCAACTGAGATCTTTGCAAGCAATGGTTTTCAGTTATTCAGACTGATGAAGTCACCGAGGGATGTGCTGCTATGTCTTCTTACGTCTCGTTCCTTTAGGAAGAGGTGAATTTAAGACGTAGGTCCCCACCCCCTGCAGGTGCCAGATGAAAGCATTTAGAGTCGGGTGAAACTCTAACTGTTGCAGTCGTCTCCTGACCCGTCTCCTGACTCATCCCTTGACTTGTCCCCTTGCCCCTGCCATGTGTCTCGGGGTCCCTGGAGTTCCCATCAGTGTGACGTGATGCCTCTTGTCCAAAGGTGCACAGGCAGAGTGCCTGAGCCCCGCCCTTTCCTCCACCTTATCTTTGACGCCTGCGTTGTTGACTCCTGTCGCACAGATCTTGTCATTTATTAAATCACCAAGGCCTGGGGCCTTGGCACCTGCTCTTTGCCCTGCCTGGCGGGAAGGGCTGCTCTTACACACATCTCAACATGGCTCACTCCCCTGCTCCAACTTGCTCTCTTCCTTGGAAGGTCCTCTCTGACCACCGTATCCGAAAAAGCACCTCGTCTCCCTCTGTCCCCGCCCTGGCCTTGTCCTGCTCCTTCTTCTTCGTGGCGCTTTGTTCCTGGAGTTAAGTCACTCAGTCATGTCCGACTCTGTGAACCCATGGACTACAGCACCCCAGGCCTCCCTGTCCATCACCAACTCTTGGAGCTTACTCAGACTCATGTCCATCGAGTCGGTGATGCCATCCAAGCATCTCATCCTCTGTCGTCTCCTTCTCCTCCTGCCTTCAATCTTTCCTAGCATCAGGGTCTTTTCCAGTGAGTCAGTTCTTCGCATCAGGTGGCCAAAGTATTGGAGTTTCAGCTTCAGCATCAGTCCTTCCATTGAATATTCAGGGTTGGTTTCCTTTAGGATTAACTTGTTTGACCTCCCAAGAGTCTTCTTCACCACCACAGTTCAAAAGCATCAGTTTTTCGGCTTTAAGGCTTCTTTAAGGTTCAACTCTCATATCTGTACATAATTGCTGGAAAAACCATAGCTTTGACTATCTGGACTTTTGTTGGCAAGATGATGCTTTTTAATCTGCTATCTAGGTCTGTCATAGCTTTTCTTCCAAGGAGAAGAAAAACTCGAAGTGTCTTTTAATTTCTCGGTTGCAGTCAATGTCCTCAGTGATTTTGGAGCCCAAGAAAATGAAGTCTGTCTCTGTTTCCATCTGTTTGCCATGAAGTGATGGGACTGGATGCCATGATCTTAGTTTCTGAATGCTGAATTTTAAGCCAGCCTTTTCACTTTCCTCATTTACCTTCATCAAGAGGCTCTTTAGTTCCTGTTTGCTTTCTGCCATTAGGCTGGCGTCATCTGCGTATCGGGGACTCCTGACTTGTTTGTTCTTTCCTTTAAATAGATGGTCAGCTCTTTGAAGGCCAGGACTTACACTTTTTTCCTGTCATCCCAGCAACTGGAGCAGACCCTCGGTAAAGAATTTGTTAATTGAAAAAATCAGTGAATGAGTTTTACTTGAGGTACATTGAGCTCCAGGACTCTGCACACCTCATGCTGAAAAAAATGTGGCAAATGGGAAAATGATCGTGAATCATTCAGATGTTTCAGTTGGAACAGAGAACTTTTGTAGTTGAGCACATTCAAGTGTCATATTTGCTTGTTTGGCCATTCATTTGGTATTATTTTGTTTTATGGGGATAAATGTAGAACGGTTTAAAAATTATCTTGCTGTGAGCCCTTTTGTTCAAACCAGGAGATGAGCGACGTGACTTGGGGCTGTATCGGCACCTCTGTTTCTAACTTTCGGAAATGATACCCGCCCTCTATGAGTGGTGGAGCGCTTTGTCAGGCCTCCTTCTGTTGAGGCTACCAGGATAAAGAGACCACAGAGAGGAGCGTGGTGCTTCTCATGTGTTTCTGCAGACACCGCGCTTCACGCGCTGCTGGAGGAGGAGGGATGTTGTTTTGTGTGCCCACGGGTGCTGGAGGAGGGGGTGGCGATGCCGTGTCATCTCTGCTGTGTCGTGACTCCTGAATATTCCTGCTGAGGTTTGTGGGGGATGCAAATCAACCCTAAGAGATCCTGTGTTTTTAGCTCAGCCGAAGGGTGGGTTGGTTCTTGTTGGTTCATGTCAGAAGCAACTTTCCTTTTCCAAGTCTGGTTGCAGCTGTGTTCGTTACACGCAGGACTCACCGGAGCATCCCTTGGGGGCCCTTGTGTGTCACCAGGGACCACACCACACTGCATGTGCTTCCCCTGGGGAGTGGCCACTTGCGTGTGTCCGGCAGGGCGTCTTTGTGTTTCTCACTCCCGGAAAATTCTGTGCTTCCCTCTTACTGGCACTCGGTCCGTTTCTATGTAGAATTAGAAGCTGTCCCTTCTGCTGCTGCTGGAGAGTCCCCAGAAACGGCTCTGAGTGGTTCTCTGAGGTCCCTGTGAGTGTCATGCAGGTCATGCTGGAGGGACCCTCGGTCCCATCTGGGGGTGTCACAGCCCCCCGCCCCAGCCCTGCTCTGGTGACACCGCATGGCTGGCTCGCTCTCCCCTTTCCGCTCCCGTGCTCAGCTCCGGGGTTTGCGGTGCTGCAGGAGGGACGTGCCACCTCCTCAGACTCCAGTCCCCTGGTCAGCAGCCCCTCCGTAGTCTCAGAGCAGTGAGCCTATTCTCTGTGCCCCTGTTTGTCGTGGGGCCTCTCCACCCCTGTGGGTCGCAGCTGTCCTCAGGAGCTTGGACCCCAGCACAGATCAGGGAAGCTGGGTCCACCTTCCAGCTTCAGGCCTGCCCTGTGAGACTGGTCACTGCTGGTCGCTGTCCCAGCTGGGCTCACCTCCGGCACTGCTCTGGACATCCATTAGCTCCTTCCATAGACAGTGAGTTAGGAGGAAATCTGCCAGCTGGTCCCACCACCTCTCCTGTCCACCTCCCGGCTGCAGACCCTCAAGCTTGCCTTTCTCTTTCCACCTTCTCACTTCTTGTTTCCTCTTCCTGCCCCTCCCGGCCCGTGTCCGATTCCAGTATCTGACCTTTGTCCTCAGACATCACCTTTTCCCATTTTCCCCAATCAACCCATTGCGCCTTACCCTGTTAAATAGCTGTTAATGTCCTTTTTTCTTTTAAAATGTAAAAAAAAAAAAATATACAGTTTTTAAAAGTTGCTTTCAGTTTGTATAATCACAGAGTATTGACTAAATTCCCCCTGTAGCACAATACATCCTTGAAGGTGTCTTACACCCAGTACTTCTCCCCACCTCCGTAGCCCTTCCCCATCCTCACTGGTGGGCTTTCCAGGTGGCTACGTGATAGAGAAGCTGCCTGCCAATGCAGGAGACACAGGGTTGATCCCGGAGTCGGGAAGATCCCCTGGAGGAGGAAATGGCAACCCACTCCAGTATTCTTGCCTGGGAAATCCCATGGACAGAGGAGCCTGGAGGGCTGCAGTCCATGAGATAACGAAAGAGACACAATTGAGTGACTAAAACGACAACAGCATCCTCACTGGTAACCACAAGTTTGTTCTCTAAATCTGTCAGCCTGCTGCTTTTCCGTTATAGTCACTACTTTGTTCTGTTTTCCTCAGTGTCTTTTTTAACGTTAACCATGTTTGATTTGGGATAGAAAAACCAGTGGAGCATAGAGCATGTGGTAAGAGATGGCTTGCTCAATACTTTCTCTAATTTTTCTGTGAAATGGAACATTGTCTTCTCCCACCTTCCTTTCTGGATGGAGAGCCATGAGATTTTTCACATTTTTCACCAGCAGTCTTGCAAGATGGGAATTATTATTCGCAGGGAATTATTTTATAGATGAAAATACTTCAGTTGGCCTGTAGTTTCGGAGTTAAGTGATTGCTGGGTAAGTGACTTGCATTAGTGGATCAGGCCCAGTTAATGCACGTGTGTGCCTCTCTGAAAATGAAAGTTGAAAAATTGAATTTGTTCCTTGGTAATTTGATTTGTAGGAAGTGGGGAACAAAGGATTCCAAACAGGGCTTTTAAAATCAGTTCTAATTAATTGTGTGTGCAGAGGCATCTGTGGAGATGGGGAGGCAATTAGTCTAATTATATTTAAAATACAGTTGCATGCCTCAACAGACCCTCACCCCCGTGGGCCTATCTTTCTCTGATTTCTCTTTTAGGCAATCAGTGGACTTTTTGGCCATTAAGCATGACCTGGTCAGACTCTGTGGAGCAGAAGAGTGACAGGCTGCAGAGGAGAAGGGCTCGTTCCCTCCTGCTCTGTGATCACGAGTGCCCAGCACACCCAGGTAGGATGATTGAGGTGTGCTGGGGACCATTTTTGTTTTCTAACTACTTACCTCCCTCCCGTATCCCCCAACCCACACACCCCTCCCCCCGCTGCCCCACCCAAATCTTATTTTTGAAAAGCTAAGCTCTCTCTGAAATATTTTTCTCATGCTCCAGTTTGGAGTAATCTAAAAGTGAGTCCGGATCGTCCCTGGTAGCTCAATCGGTAGAGAATCTGCCTGCAGTGCAGAAGACCCGGGTTTGATCCCTGGTTTGGGAAGGTCCCCTGAAGATGGAAGTGGCAACCCACTCCAGTATTCTTGCTGGACAATTCCATGGACAGAGGAGCCTGGCGGGCTACAGTCCATGGGGTCATGAAGAGTCAGACACGACTGAGTGACTAAACCACCCAGAAGTGAGTCCTGTTCTGCACATTATGAGCTGATTTGAGTTTCAGAGCAAAACTTGAGGAAGTAGACCCTTGTCTGACAACGTTCTCTTGGCATGAAGGACTCGGTTGCTGGCCAGGGGGAGAGGCTGGGGCCACCTGGACTTCTGAAGGCCTTTTATACCCACCACGTCTTCAACTGCCGCAATTGCGGTGGGTCTGACACCCCTGACAAAACTGTGTTTTTCTTTCTTTTCGATGTAAGCACTTGGTGTTTGCACAGGAGAAGGAACCAAAGACATTTTCTGCCTTTTCATTAAAAACTAACAGTCCACTTTTCTCTTCCATACATTGGATTTTATGGGAAGAACTGTGCTAGGTGGTCTTCTGCAAATACTCCCCTACTGCCCTCCCTTTGGTTTCTGGTGGCATTAAAAGTGATTTATGAATTACATTTTTGTTTTATAGGATATCCTGCCATTACAAAATGGCAGTCTTTATTACTGACCTACCACAGCGATTTTGCTTTTTATTTCAGCCGCATTTGCTGTGTTTCTGACCACATTATTTGTAGCAGAAACTGAGGCTGACTACCATTGCCGTATTGATAGCTGGACCGTGTGGTTTGCTCCTTGCAGGCTTTCTCCCACAAGAGTGGCATGTTGAGGCCTAACTGGTGGCGTTAGGCCGGTTGGACCTTTGTTTTCTAACTGCTTTGCTCTTCCTGCTCTTCAGAACACAAGCTTATTATATTGGTGTCAATACAGTGGATGTAGGTGTTTGTTCAGTTGCTCAGTCATGTCCAACCGTTCTTTGCAACCCCATGGACTGCAGCACGCCAAGCTTCCTTGTCCTTCACTGTCTGCCGGAGCTTGCTCAAACTCATGTCCACTGAGTCAGTGATGCCGTCCAACCATCTTGTGCTCTGTCGCCCCCTTCTCCTCCTGCCTTCAGTCTTTCCTTCATCAGAGTCTTTTCCAATGAGTTGGCTCTTTGCATCAGGTGGCCAAAGTATTGGCGCTTCAGCTTCAGCATCAGTCCTTCCAATGAATATTCAGGAATGATTTCCTTTAGGATGGACTGAGCAGTACACACATTTTGACAGAGATAGTTAACACGGACATTTGAACACGTCACTTCCTGGGCAGTGAGGCTTGTGCACCAGCACTGGGGCCTCTGATCATGCCTCATCCACAGACACAGGCTTAACAGAGCAGGTCTGTTCAGAGGTGACAGTTTCGGCTTCCTCCCTTCTCGGAGGTTACTCTGCTGAACAGTTGGAGTTTGAGAAGTTTATTCTTTAATCTTGGAAACAAAACCACTCTTCTTGTTATGGTAAACATAAGGAATTCTTTTAACATCTAGTGCAGTCTAGGAATTTGGTTTGTAAAAAAGCAAAAGTTTAATGTATTCTTTTAAATAGATGTTTGTGTTTATAGTATTGTGTTCACCTCTTGTGTGTTGATCATCTTTTCATATGTGGAACCTGCATTTTGCATCACCTTTACTAAAAACCAGGAAACACACATTTTTGCTTTGTTATAATTTCAGTACCATTTTAGCACAGAGCCTTATTTACTGTCCTTTTTGTTTCTTATTAATAGACTGTTCAATAATAGTACTATTTATTTTTTTAATTTTTTTCATTTATTTTTATTAGTTGGAGGCTAATTACAGTATTGTAGTGGTTTTTGCCATACATTGACATGAGTCAGACATGGATTTACATGTGTTCCCCATCCCGATTAATAGTACTATTTAAAGACATTAAAGGAATTAACAGGTTATGGCCAACAAAGTTCCGTCTAGTCGAGGCTATGGTTTTTCCAGTAGTCATGTATGGATGTGAGAGTTGGACTATAAAGAAAGCTGAGTGCCAAAGAATTGATGCTTTTGAACTGTGGTGCTGGAGAAGACTCTTGAGAGTTCCTTGGACTGCAAGGAGATCAAACCAGTCCATCCTAAAGGAAATCAGTCCTGGGTGTTCATTGGAAAGACTGATATTGAAGCTGAAACTCCAATACTTTGGCCACCTGATACAAAGAGCTGACTCATTGGAAAAGACCCTGATGCTGGGAGGGATTGAGGACAGGAGGGGAAGGGGACGACAGAGGATGAGCTAGTTGGATAGCATCACTGACACAATGGACATGGGTTTGAGTAAACTCCAGGAGTTGGTGATGGACAGGGAGGCCTGGCGTGCTGCAGTCCATGTGGTCGCAAAGTCAGACACGACTGAGCGACTGAACTGAACTGAACAGCAGAACTGAAAACCAATGATTAACTTTAGAAAAGTTTAGCACTGGGGTGGCCATTATGTCTTGGTCAAGTATGTGCAACATAAACAAAATCATCATTTTGTCCTGTGTCTTATTTTATTAGACAGCTTTCCCCTATTCTGTCTTAAATACTCCCATTTGCTTTTTAGTTTAGTTAGGGCATGAGGTGTTGTTAGTCTTTCGCCTTCAAGTAATTCTGCTTATTGTTAGATGAATTTAAATTATTAACTTGTGGTGGGGAGAATTTAGATTGATTGACATCCTACCATTGGGACTATAGTGAATTCTTGAGTCCACAGGCAAAAAAAAAAAAAATACAATGTATTGTGAAACTCCAGAATTGGGTAGAAAGAGATCGCCTGTATAGTGGCTTTAAAAAAACGAAACAAAACTGGGAAGAGCTTTTACAAAAGCAGCAGGAAGTTCTTACTGAGTCAGCACTAGGCCATTGTGTGGCGGGTTTGCAGGTTTCCAGTTAAGCCACTGGGTACTTACAGTCCTCAGTTCACATGGAAAAATTTGAAAGTGGCAGTGAGGCTACTGCCCAGTGTGTGTGTGTGTGTGTGTGTGTGTGTGTGTGTGTGCGTGCATGCGCACGCGCAGGGCTCTGCATGTAATGACTCAATAGCGAACATTAGACAAAAAAAAGTGTCATGCGTGAAAGCAGCAAGAAGAATCCAAATAGAGTGGCCTGAAAAAACAATAGGACAACCACTGAAACGTCATTCCATGTAATTTCGAGATGAGACATAGCGCTGGCCCCAGCATAAGTTGAGCCTGTGGAAGCCTGTTACTAAATCAGAAGTGGGCGGGAATGCAGCTCAGAACCTCACTTACTGCTCTTCAGTCGGTTACCCTAGAGACAGACTTCGCATACTGACCCTGGCATCTCCAGGATAGCTCAGTGATTTGAGTGAAAACCTGAATGTACGATTTGAAAATGAGGGTTGACCATAGTCCGTACAGTGCATTACATGTGTGGTTGGGTGGGAACTTCTAGACTTTTGCAGTCATCTTTTGGAAAACAATGACATAAAAGATCAGAAATAAATTCTGATTCTAAAAAGTTCAAACAGGAAAAGCTCAGGACATGAAAGCAAGTTTTCTGAAATCCCTGGGGCTGGGCTGTCAAGGCTGATTTGAATGTCAGGCCTCCTCTCAGTTTGCAGCTGAACAAGGTAACTGGAGAATGTAGATAACAAGATCAATAGTCAGGGGAGTGCTGGAGATATTGCTTAGAGACTGAAATGAGAGAATCAGCCTAGAATGACCACAGTCCCATGCAGCTCTAACTTGAAATGATTACTGAGAACACGTGAGCTTTCGCCCTTTCGCTTGCTCTGTCTGCTGTGTTTTGCCTTCTGGTGTTGTTCTGAAGTTGCATTGAAAATGACATCTCAGAGATTCTCCTTGAAACACACTAATTCAACTAGGGATTGTTCAAAAAGTATCAAATAACGAGTGGAGTTGAAGCCTGGACAGAGGGCTCTGACGGAAATGAATACTCTTCCCTGCGGTGTTGTTTTTCTAGACCACCTGGATCAGAAACGCCAGGGTACTTATTAAAAACGCAGGTTTCTGCTCCCTCCCTCCTCCCCCCCAGACCCACTGGTTTTGGTTTCCTGGGGCTGGCACTCCGAAATCTGTATTTTGAACAAGTTCTTAGGCTAGTGTGTAAGGAAAAACACTTCCAAAATATAAATGCAGATCTTTGCTCATAAGACACAGTGATTGAAGGTTTCAAATCTGTCTTAACTTTGGAAACAAGGAAAATTTTGGAAGTGGTATTTCACCCCAAAATTACTGCTTGATAGAAATGATTATGCAGATACTAGAACTTGGGCCACTGCACAAGCGAGGTGTCTGTGTGAGGAGAAAAGTTTTCATAGAAAGCGTTTGCATGTTTGTGATCAAATTATCCCTCGGTTTAATGATCAAAATGGCTTTAGGCAGAGTATTTCCCTTTTGGAGAGAGTAACAGTCACTTACCATAATTTTTACTCCTTTGTTAGAAAAAGTTTTCTAATTCAACTAGAAAAACATTTGATCCCATTCCTCCTTTGCCACCAAAGGGGACCGTATTTATAATATTTGGAGCCTGTAAATATTATTATCAGGCTTCCCTGGTGGCTCAGTGGTAAAGAATCCACCTGCCAATGCAAGATACTCGGGTTCGATCCCCTTGATGAGGGCATGGGAACCCACTCTAGTATTCTTGTCTGGAGAATCCCATGGACAGAAGAGCCTGGCAGGCTATATATAGTCCATGGGGTGACAAAGAGTTAGACATGACTTAGTGACTAAACAACAACAATAAATATTATTGTTCATATGTGATATCTTTAGGTTTTATTGGAAATGTGATTGAACTGAAGCTTCATCTCTTATTTTGCAAAAGCAACTTTTGATGTTACACTTTCTGCTGTTTTAACTTCCCAGTTGCAAATTTAGGGACTGGCCTTAAGGGCAAAGAACAGGTTGGCTTTGTGGGCACGGAGAGCTGTGGAGCGAGCTGGCCTCCCGGCCCCAGCCCAGGTACTTGAGTGACTATGCTGTGGGCTCTCGGCCCCAGCTTTTGAGTTTTCCTCTTAGAAAGAAGCCAAGTTCTCCTTTCAGTTTGGGTGTGTTTCTGGAACCGCTGGCTGACCTGGGCCCAGCCTGGCGTGTCCGGCCTGCTCCGTGTTGTGCGTGGAGCTCAGGGGCCCGTGTTAGCAGAGGCCTGTGCTCAGGTTCTTCCCGCCCTCCTGCGCCTCCTTTAGCACGGGGATGGTGACTTACAGCACAGACAGCACCCCCACAAGATGAGGCCAGACAGTCCTAGCTAGAAGTGGGGCTAAAGTTCACAGCCTGTGCTCAGTAGTGTGTTTGTTGAATAAAATCTATGTAAGCTCCTCCTACGTGTTATCCAGCCTGCATTTCCTGTATTAATTTGAGGGTTTAAACTTGGGTCCATTTCACATAGACTTGATCCATTGGCATAGCGTTAAATTTGTTGTTGTTGTTTAGTCACTCAGTCATGTCCGACTCTTTGTGACCTCATGGACTGCAGCACGCCGGGCCTCCCTGTCCATCACCAACTCCTGGAGCTTGCTCAAACCCATGTCCATTGAGGCAGTGATGCCATCCAACCATCTCATCCTCTGTCACCCCCTTCTCCTCCTGCCCTCAATCTTTCCCAGCATCAGGATCTTTTCCAGTGAGTCAGCTCTTTGCATCCGATGGCCAAAGTATTGGAGTTTCAGCTTCAGCATCAGTCCTTCCAATGAATATTCAGGACTGATCTCCTTTAGGATTGTCTGGCTTGATTCCTTGCAGTCCAAGTTACTTTCAAGAGTCTTCTCCAACACCACAGTTCAAAAGCATCAATTCTTTGGTGCTCAGCCTTCTTTATGGTCTAACTCTCCCATCTGTACGTTACTATTGGAAAAACCATAGCTTTGAGTAGATGGATTTTTTTAGCCCCCAGTAAAATTTTCTAGCTCCAAGGAAATGTTTACGAAGAAGGCCCCACTCCCTTCCAAGGCCCCTGCAGTGAGCGGGATGCTGTCTCAGTGAGGCCTCAGCTGGTCACCCAGCTAGAGCTGAACACCAGCTGTGTAGGCGGGAGAGGAATCGTGCAAGCTGGCGGCCCAAGTTGCAGTTTCTCAAACCACCTCCTTAAATAATCAAGTGAAACTCAGTTCATTGTAAAACTCATTGAGAGGTTTTAATTGACCTTCAGAAAGTTGACCATCCTATGATTCCAGGAGTAATTGTCTGTGCTCTGTGAGCCTTACTTGTTGGAGTTCATTATATATTTTTAAAGAGAAGATTTTCATTGATGGATCTTGTGTGGTAATGTGCAGTTAATTATTTGCAGTTCCCTGAGGGTATTTTAAAAGACTGTACTCATTTCATTGAGATAGAAATGTTTGATAATGGAGGCAGACATTGCTAAAATGGTTGGAAGCTTTAAACCTTGGATGACGCCTTTTGATTTCTTTGGAAAAGTCTGTGAAGGGCTATTTAGTGAAAAAGCATGTTTGCCTGTTGACTGGCTCCAAGGTTCTCCTGGCAGCTGTCTGTTTTGCATTCAGAGCAGCCCTTGTGACTCCGAGCTCACCCGCCAGCCACTCTCCAGCCCCTGAGCCTGGCCTCACGGGCATCAGCTTCTTTCTGCGAGTGGCTTGCACACCTGGGTGCAGGATGTCCCTCATGGTTTACCAGAAATGTGTGACATCATAGAAACAGCCCTTTATACAAAGCAGGTCGATTGGTAACCTTCCTTATTGGTGTAATCATGGCCAAAGCAGTAACCCAGGTATGGTTTGTAAAGGCAAAAATCCCACTGAAAGATGGAGGTGAATAGGAAAAAGATCATTGATGCGTTCCTGAGATGAGCCAGGTGTATCTGGTGTGGTCTAGCGTTTAAGAACTGGCTCGGGTCAGGCTTGGTCTGTAGATGTTTGTGATCAGGACAGACTTTTTGTTTTAATGGGCTAGTCATCAAAATTAAATGTTTCCAACAGTAATAATAATAAAGACCTGACCGAGCACAGCAGTGGGTACAGCCCTCAGCTTCGAAGGTGCTTGAAAGACTGTGGTATTTCACAGCTGCGAGGGGATCATCACGGTAGAGAAGAAGAGAGTCAGCTTGGGGATTCTTAACCTGTCCGTCTTTATTCCTGAAATGGTTAAATAGCCTGAAAATCACGTAGGAAGCGAGAGGCTAGTGAGGCTCTGATGGGGCAAAAGTGAGGTGGAGGGAAGCATGGTCAGGACCAGGGTTCTCTGGCCGAGTGTTCACACAGCCAAGGTGGTTCCGCGTGGACCTGAGGGTCCCTGCAGTGGGAAGTTTTGATTTAGTCCTGAGATCCAGGACCATAACCTGGGCAGCCGAGGTGGCGAGTGGTGCCTCGTGAAGGGAGTCCAGGGCTGATCCCTGGCCTTGCTGCTGTCATATCTGACCTGAGAAAGTCCTTTAGCCCAGATGGGCAATGGCCCAGGGGTCCAGCCTCTTCTGCAGCTTGGATGCCCTCTCCCCGGAGAGGAGGGAGCACAGGGAACTCTACTCAATACTCTAATGGCCTATGTGGGAAAAGTCTAAAAAGGAGAGGATGTACATGTGCGTGTACCTGATTTGCTTTGCTGTACACCTGGAACCAATAGCACTGCTAATCGGTTACACTCAGTAAAATTGTTCTTAAATGTAAAGCTCCATACACATTTTATCACACTAGCCCCTGACTAGGTTATTTTTCAGTAGTGTAAGGTATTTTTTAGTATACATACTAAAAACGTGGTTCTTCTCTCTTCCTTTAAAAAAAGTCTCCCTATGTTTTCTTTAGCAAAATTGTGTCTCATAAGCATTTCAGAACTTTGCGTTTGTGGCAGGCTGGTTGTTGTGGGTACTCCTATGAGCATGGCAGCCTTTTTCACTCTGGAAATAGGTTCTCCTTTTCTTCTAAGTAAATGAGAATCTCCTTTGGACGATGATGCTCTGTGAAAGGTTCCATGCTCGTAAGTGCGGCCCTCATGCGGCCCCGCCACGCGTCCTGTGTGTCCAGTGGGAGCCTCTTCCAGGCTGGCTTCCCGTCGCAGCGTTCCTCCTCCGTCTGCCGATGCTGTCCCCGCTTCTCGCCATCAGGAGACGTTAATCACTGTGCGCTGCACACAGCCAGTTGGCACCACACATTTGGCTCCTTCTGTTGACTCTCTAGTTGGCTGGCAGATTGTGTGCTCATTGAGAAGGGGATGTGTGTGTATTTGTGTTTGTTTATATGCGTGTTACTGGCAGAGGATAAGGCAGGAGCAGAGTTGGACTGGTTAAATACAACCATCTCTCTTCCATTTTCTTTTTTTTCCACCTCACTATGTACCAGAGGAAATCATGGGTGTTTACTCAGTTTTCTTTTCTTTTTTATGTATTCTATTTATTTTCTTTTAAAAAAGTTAAAGTATAATTAATGTACAATATTATACATTACAGGGCTTCCCTGGTGGCTCAGTGGTAAAGAATCTGTCTGCCAAGGCAAGAGATGCAGGTCTGATCCCGAGTTGGGAAGATCCCCTGGAGGAGGAAATGGCAACCCACTCCAGTATTCTTGCCTGGAGAATCCCATGGACAGAGGGGCCTGGCAGGCTACAGCCCATGGGGTTGCCAGAATGTTACAGGTGTACAACCCGCAAGTGAAAGTCACTCAGTCGTGTCTGACTCTTCGCGACCCCATGGACTATACAGTCCATGGAATTCTCCAGGCCAGAATACTGGCGTGGGTAGCCTTTCCATTCTCCAGGGGATCTTCCCAACCCAGGGATCAAACCCAGGTCTCCCGCATTGCAGGTGGATTCTTTACCAGCTGAGTCACAAAGGAAGCCTGTGTACAATACAGTCATTCACATTTTTAAAAGGTTATAATCCATTTATAGTTATTATTAAATATTGACTGTTTCCACATTGTACAGTGTAGCCTTGCAAATTATTTTATAACTAAATTTGTGCCTCTTAATTCCCCACCCCAAATCGCTCCTCCCGCCTTCCCTTTCCCTACTGGTAACCATTAGTTTCTTCTCTGTGAAGAAAAGAACAGCGAGTCTGGTTCTTTTTTGTTTTATTCACTAGTTTGTTGTAGTTTCTTGATTCCGTATGTAAGTGATACCACACAGTATGTGTCTTTCTCTGACTGACTCCTCTTAGTAATGGCACTCTTTAGGTCCCTCCACGTTGCTGTAAGTGGCGTTGCTCCACTCTTATTTATGGCCAAGTAATACTCCATTGTATGCATGCACCACAGCTGCTTTATCCGTTCATCTGCTGATGGACGCCAAGGTTGCTGCCGAGTTTTAACTACTGTAAATAGCGCTGCTGTGAACACTGGGGCACGTGTGTTTTTTTGAATTAGCATTTTTGTCTTTTTTGGACACATACCCAGGAGTGGAATTGCAGGATCATATGGCTACTTTATGTTTAATTTTTTGAGAAACCTCCATGTGGTCAATTATGTGTTACCTTTTGAGTCTGTGTATTTAACATTTTATTTTTAGAGTGGCAAGGTATGGGGTACATGTTTGCACATCTCTTCGCCGTGTTGTGAATCCCCTCGGCCCTGGTGGCAAGGTGGCCGGCGTGTGGGAGGAAATAGAGGGTGAATCACCAGGTGTTTGCATGCTGAATCTCTAATCCCATGAGCAGAGTGATCAGGTGAGGGCCCCTTAGCTGGTGAGCGAGGGTGTCACTGAGGGCAGGCTCAGCCATGACTGGTGACAGACAACTCATTGTCTGGTGACAGCTGTCTGAGGGCGCCTCATGACCACACTCACTGCTCACTCGTGCCGTGGGCCCAGTGGGGGGCTGGGGGCGGGGCCTGTGCCTGGGGTCCCCCAGAGCCCTAGGACCACAGAGGCTCCGTCTGAGCTCCTGCTTCTAGGCGGGGACGCCAGCCAGGCTCTGCTTTGCAAAATCCCCCCTCATCCCACCTCCCCCTGAAAGTGACACATTTCACTCGTGCTTACAGTCTGTGGTCCGAACCTCTGCTGGGCCCTGCCCCGCTTGAAGGCGTGGGGGGCACAGCCCCAGAGGGTGGGGCAGAGGAGTCTGTGAGCAGCCTGGCAACTAGCAGGTGGGGATCCAGCCTCTGCCCCAGCATAGTGACCACACAGTGCCCACAACCGTGCGGAGTGTACAGCGGGTGGCCTGATGGTATCCATGACGGTTTTGTCACTTAAGACACAGAGGACGTGTCCTTGGAAGAAATTAAGTAAACTCCCCCTACCATATGAGTTGTAATTATTGATATGATGTGCTTCTATACAAGAGGTGGAGAAGCAGGGGTGGTAGGAACATGGACTCTGGAGTTAGGCTGCTTGGATTGCTGCAGATTTCCTGTGTGGTCTCGGGTAAGTTACTTAAGCACTCTGTGCTTTAATCGTCTCCTATTTCAATGGGATTAGCAGTAGCACCTATCGTACAGAGTCACTGTGTCATTTAAAGCTGTGTGTCTGTACTGCTGTTAGAATAGCCAGTGTGGCACTCAGAGTGCATGTTGAGTAACTCTTAGCTGCTATTTTTTGTTATGAACTTCGTTGTGCCACAGAGTAGATGACATCTCTAAAACTATAAGGAAAAGTCTGATGGCCAGGTTGGCCTGTGAGGGCATCTGTGTGCCATTGAAGCCAGGTTATACTGATGCATGGATGCTTGTCAGTGTTTATAATTTTGTGCTCATAAATTTCCTTTGTGTTCATCAAGAATTAGGGAAGTGTTGCTCTGAGTCCTGTTTCCCACGGTAGGGTTAGAGGTGGAGTCCTATCTTAACAACTCATTGACCAGAAACATATTAATTAATACCTCAGCCCAAAGGTTATTGACCAGAGATGTTTCAATATTCACTTACATGACAAGTCTCTGGCCACAGGCATTAATTTCTGCAAAAATCTCTGGGTCAATAATGTGTTAAGAATAGAACGTGAAAGAACTTGATTTAATTATCAGATATGCAACCAGGAAATCAGTGAGTGAGAATGCAAGTGTGGAAACCCGAGTGAGCGGTCTGGCGTGTAAGCTCTGGAGCAGCGGTGGTCCAGGGAGCGGTCTTGTCCCCAGGGACAGATGTCCAGCAGCGTCTGGACCTTTACATCCTTGACAGAGGAACATGGTACTACTGGCGTCTCGTGAGTAGAGGACGGACAGTAAAACCTTCGGCCTTGCGAGTTTTACTCTGGAGTGGTTTGGGTGAGGACTCTGCGTTTCCAGGGTCTTTAGGTGGACTGACTGCTCGGGTCTGGCAGAGTGAGGTAAGCATGGGAAAACAGCAGCAGCAACAAACAGGTTTACTCCCCAGGGTTAGGATCGGGGTGGCGGAGGGGGTCTCAGAGCAGAGCAAGAAGGCTTACTCCCTAGTGCTAGGGTGACTTAGGATCGGGGTGGTGGAGGGGGTCTCAGAGCAGAGCAAGCAGGCTTACTCCCCAGTGCCAGGGTGACTTAGGATCGGCGTGGCAGAGGGGGTCTCAGAGCAGAGCAAGAAGGCTTACTCCCCAGTGCCAGGGTGACTTAGGATCAGGGTGGCGGAGGGGGTCTCACAGCAGAGCAAGCAGGCTTACTCCCCAGTGCTAGGGTGACTTAGGATCGGGGTGGCGGAGGGGGTCTCAGAGCACAACGAGCAGGCTTGCTTCTCAGTGTTAGGGTGACTTAGGATCAGGGTGGCAGAGATGGTCTCAGAGCACAGGATGGGTGAGCAGATGGGTTACTCAACAGGGACTGGAGACGTTTTAGAGTGGTTCTGGGCAAGGGTGAAGATAGAGAAATGGAGGAGAGTGAAGACCCTTGGGCTTACCTGAAAGCTAGATTTGTAATTATGTTCCTTAATGAAATGTCAGCTTGGAAGGGCAGAGCCGACAAGTATGAAAGAGGAGTGGTCCTGTGAGATAGTGGGGCAGACGGAGGTAGATTGCTGATTAAGCTGCTGATTATCTGGAGGCTATGAGGAAAATCAGACCATGAATTATTGTGGTGAAATACAGAACTTTCATTTTTCCAGAAGCCAAATCACACACACACACACACACACACAAAACTAAAGTAACCAGATATGTTTTTCATGATTTAAAATGACATTTCTTGTTTATCAGCAAGTGAAAGAGGTGAAGAGCGTAGCAGATCAACACTTATAAGAGCACCTGGCCTGTGGTTAGCTTTCACTAAGCTCCAGTTACCATTAGCGGTGAGAATGAAGACCATGAACAATCATATTGAGTATGGTTTAACATTTAAGTTTTTTTTTTTTTTTTAATTTTTTATTAGTTGGAGGCTAATTACTTTACAACATTTCGGTGGGTTTTGTCATACATTGATATGAATCAGCCATAGATTTACACGTATTCCCCATCCCGATCCCCCCTCCCACCTCCCTCTCCACCCGATTCCTCTGGGTCTTCCCAGTGCACCAGGCCCGAGCACTTGTCTCATGCATCCCGCCTGGGCTGGTGATCTGTTTCACCATAGATAATATACATGCTGTTCTTTTGAAATATCCCACCCTCACATTCTCCCACATAGTTCAGTAGTCTGTTCTGTATTTCTGTGTCTCTTTTTCTGTTTTGCATATAGGGTTATCATTACCATCTTTCTAAATTCCATATATATGCGTTAGTATGCTGTAATGTTCTTTATCTTTCTGGCTTACTTCACTCTGTATAAGGGGCTCCAGTTTCATCCATCTCATTAGGACTGGTTCAAATGAATTCTTTTTAACGGCTGAGTAATATTCCATGGTGTAAATGTACCACAGCTTCCTTATCCATTCATCTGCTGATGGGCCATTTAAGTTACTTTATTCTGATTCTTTAGAAACGGTGTAATGCACAGACTTAATTACCTTCCAGATGACCAGAATATTAAATTAGGCAGATCATCCCGTTTACTCAGAGCATCCAGTGTTGCTGTAATCTGCTCTGTATTGGTGGCTCAGTGGTGAAGAATCCGTCTGCAATGCCCAAGCCTCAGGAGACTTGGGTTCGATCTCTAAGTTAGGAAGATGGCCTGGGGGAGGAAATGGTAACCCTCTCCAGTATTCTTGCCTGGGAAATCCCATGGACAGAGGAGCCTGGTGGGCTGCAGTTCATGGGATAACAGAGAGACACGACTGAAGAGATTTAGCATGCACGCACGCTCTGTGTTAGGGCTTAATATTTACATGCAGGCAGTCTCCACCATTGATCAGCAGACTCTTAGGTTCTGTCATACTCAGAGTTGCAGTGCTGTGTGATTATTTGATGGGCATGAATCTTACTGGGTGTCGGAGCAGATCAGCAATGAATGTGAACATGCCTTGGCACAGCCAACTTTCAGGACTGAAGCACAGGGTTCCCACGCTCGTCCAGCAGCGTCACTGGGCATCACTGTGATGTCGTGTGGTGCTGTTTCAGCCGAAAGGTATCTGGCCCAGGTGAGTTCATATGCCCCAGCCACTCCAGGGACGTGGTGTGAAGCACAGCTGCCGTTTGATCTTAACTCCGAGGGCTGGAGAGGAGAGGGCAGTGGCAGGAGGACACCTGGGTCCTGGGCCGTCTCCGCCATCGTTCCAGCTCTGTCATGCGGTCCTGTTGAGGCTCTGTGTCCACCATCGGAGGGGTGAGGGCGCCCTGTCCGCCCCCTGCTGTCGGAGGCGAGATCTAATTCTGAGGCTTGGTGGAAACGATGACGTGCCATGATTTCATCTATGTTTTTTTTTTTCTGGTTCTTGCTTCCTTTATTTTATTCCTCATGTTGGGCACAGTGATCTTTTCCAAATGTGGATCTGGGCACTAACACCCCTGCTTGCATCTCTCATAGCCCCCCACTGTCTGGAGCAGAGAGCCCCACGAACTGGCGCTGTCCACAGGCTGGGGGGCTGCCATCCGCTTAGCCCTCCCGTCGCTGACCCCCGCCATGCCCTTCCTCCAGCTCGCACTGAGAGTAGATGGTTGAGGCGTGCCTGCACCTCTGCCTTTGTTCAAGCTGCCTCCCACAGCCTCCCTTCTCCTGTCCACCTGTCCGTCTCCCTGGCCTCGTGCCCCCGCCCGTCAGCAAGGAAGCCAGCCCTCTCTTTTGTCAATAATATATGTACTATGTTTTGGATATATTTCCATTCTGGAATTTTTAAAAACTATTGAAAAACATTTTTCCCCCCACTTTTTCTCCTTCTACACTAACAGGTTTTTAAAGAAAGGACCTGATGCTTATATATCTTTATATTTCTGAAGTCAAACGGTGCCTGAGAGGTAATGAGTAATTGATGAATATAGTTGAAAGAAGCAATAATTGAAGAGAGATGGTCCAGGCAGAAGTAGAAAAAGATGTCAGTTGTTCAGGACTCTGATGGGAACGGAAGTGGTAGTTGGCACTTACGGGTCACTGGAGGAGGAGTGAGTATCCTGTCATAGCTTTGGGGAAAAGCTAACCTGGGCAGGTAAGAATCTTGAGCGGATTAGGGGTTTATTTTCTCAAATTTGGTTAAGCAAGCATGACTGCAGTGTCATGAGGACAGCAGGAATGTAGAGACAGCATACATTTGCTGCAAGCCCTGTGTGGGGCTGTTCTCAGTGCGTCCACGTTATCCCTATATCCTTGCCTCTCCCGTTTGTTAATGAAGAGATGTGGGTGCTGGGAAGATGAGCAAGCCCAGGGTAAGCGGCTCATCCACCCAGGCTGCAAGCTTGTGGTCTTCACACTCTGTCTCAGCATCTCTCGTAGCAGGTGGCTCATTGACCAAAGACTGTGTTTTTAACCTGTTGAGCCTAGTATATTGTTTCTACTTAATGACTGTAAACTTCAAGAAGTAGATCTCATGTATAGAATTTTTTTTTAATGAGAGTCACTGATATTTGAACAGTTACTATCTTAAGATTGAAAGTGAAAGTGTTAGTCACTCAGTTGTGTCTTTGTGATCCCATGGACTGTAGCTCGACAGGCTCCTCTGTCCATGGGATTCTCCAGGCAAGAATACTGGAGTGGGTAGCCATTTCCTTCTCCAGGGGATCTTTCCTACCCAGGGATTGAACGTGGGTTTTCTACATTGCAGATAGGTTCTTTACCTTCTGAGCCATCAGGTGATTAAAGGTGAGATTTTTAGTTTAGATGGAAATATTTCTAGACTTTTATTGAAAAACAGGCTGAGAAACATTTAAAAGCAATTCCACATCTCTTATAAATTAACTTCAGTTTATTTTCATTGAATATTCTTTTTAACTCAGTAGATGCAGGAAAAAAATAGCCTGTGGAATGCCTTTTATGAATCTGTTGCTTATACACAGTGGATAGAACCTCCATGGCTCTGTTTGAAGGCCAGCATTTTGAGTAAGATGTATTTTGACTATTTATAAACATGGTATGGTTTGTTTAGACGTGGATCATTTAAAGCCATCTTGAGTTGAACATTGTTGATTTTAAATGACCTATCCATATAAATACAATTAGAGGCTACAGTACATTTTCATAGCTGTGTTGTTTCAAGTTAATCTTAATCCTAGCTTCAACTTGGTATTGA
Organism: Cervus elaphus; assembly: GCF_910594005.1. Lineage (NCBI taxonomy): Eukaryota > Metazoa > Chordata > Mammalia > Artiodactyla > Cervidae > Cervus > Cervus elaphus. The sequence continues at coordinate 2,346,207 of NC_057843.1, read as the reverse complement.
TTATACACTTGATATTTACAAATAGATCCCATAAACTCTCATGGGCTGAGCTGGGGCTGGTTTGTTTCCACGTGTGATGAGTCTGCTCTGGGCGCGTGGTGAGTGATGCCCTATGATGTTCTCATTCTCCTGTCTCGGCCCTGGTTAGTCACAAGGGTGTTAGGAAAACATTTCTGAGAGCAGTGAGGTTGAGCTCTTAGAGCTGTCAGTGCTTTGGGATGTGTAAATTTTAAACAGTTAATGTGTATTGGCGACCCTCTAAAAGAGAATAATATATACATCCTTTCCCAAACATCAGTTCAGTTCAGTTCCTCAGTTGTGTCTGACTCTTTGTGACCTCATGGACTGCAGCACTCTAGGCTTCCCTGTCCTTCAGCATCTCCCAGACTTTGTTCAGACTCATGTCCATTGAGTTGATGACGCTATCCAACCATCTCATCCTCTGTCACACCCTTCTCCTGCCTTTAATCTTCCAGTGAAGCAGCTCTTCGCATCAGGTGGCCCAAGTATTAGAGCTTCAGCTTCAGCATCAGTCCTTCCAATGAATATTCAGGATTGATTTCCTTTAGGATTTTTTTTTTTTTTCTGAGATATACCAGTTTTTATTTCCAAGTGTTCCAAGAAACACAGTCAATTTGGGAAACAAAAAAGTCATTATTTTAGAGTAAATTATTATTAAAATTGCTCTTTAGAAGACTCAGAAGCTGCTCCTCTGATGCTTATTTAAAGAAAGTGACCAACAGAAGTATTAGAGAATTGAACTGAGTTTGACAAACCTATTCTTAACTCAATTCACATATTTTAATTATTCTGTGCAAGTCTATTCATTTAATAAAAGAGGGAGAATTGCAAATATGAATCCATTTCCTTTGATTAAAAAAATAAACAAAAGAAGGCGAGTCCATTTTCCTGCAATTGAGATTAGAATTAAATTGTGATTTATTTTTGTTGGAAAGCAGTGACAGGTGAGCAAACGCTCAGACCTCTTTGGTTAACTGAAAGGAGGCCTTGAGGGTTTCTGGAGAAACTCACTCTTTTGAGGTAAAGTAAAATTAACTTAATGCAAGTGTAACCATGGGTTAACCTGCCTGTAGCAGAATAAATTCTGCTACAGAAAAAATTCTACAGGAGCCTTAGAATCTTCTGTGGAATATGTCCTGAAATGTGTGTGTAGCAGGTATCAAACACTTTGTGATGAAAGAGCTCTTTCATGGGGGCTATCATACTTTTATTATTATTATTTTTTTAACTCAAAGTGAAGGTATCTTCTAGATTGTACACTTGGAACCATCTGAAATTTCTTTCAAGAAAAAAGATAAAATTTTAGCACTACAAAACTCTAGAGATATTTGTGGAATTATTCAGAGAGTTAGTCTAGAACTCATGAATTGAAGCAGGAAATCCAAAGAATTTGTTTGTGTGTGTGAGGGAGGGAGGGAGGGAGAGAGAGACTCTGCTCTATGTCTATGTATTTATATGTAAAAATAAAATAGTATGTGTACTTAAGTGCTCAGTTGCTCAGTCATGGACTCTTTGGGACCCCATGGACTGTAGCCCTCCAGGCTCCTCTGTCCATGGGATTCTCCAGGCAAGAATACTGGAGTGGGTTGCCATTTCCTTCTCCAGGGGATCTTCCCAACCCGAACCCGAGTGTCCTGTGTCTCTGCGTTGGCAGGTGGACTCTTTACCACCTGCCACCTGGGAAGCCCTTATGTACTAACAGATGATTACACACTGTTGGAGGCAGAGCACTGACCCCCTCCTAATCCTGGAACTGGTGAATATGTTGTCACGTGGCAAAGAGGAATTAGGACCACAGGTGGGATTAAGCTTGCTAATCAGCTGTTCCTGAGCTGAGGACATGACCCAGGAGTGCCCAGATGGGTTCAGTGGAGCCCAGGGGCCTTTAGAACGAGGAGAGCAGCAGAGAAGGTCAGAGTGAGGCCACATAAGAAGCACTCCAGCCTCTTCTCCTCCTCTGAGTTGGATGAAAGACCCATAAACCAGTGACCTCCGTATGTAAGGGGGTAAAGGTCAGAGGGTGGGTCTTACCTGGAGCCTTCAGAGAGGACTGCAGTCTTGTCTACACTTGACTTAAATGAGCCCATCGAGATCCACTTTGAACTTCTGACCTCAGAACTGTAAGATGATAAATTTCGGTTGTTCAAACCTATGAAGTTTGTTGTAATTTGATACAGTGGACACAGCAGACTGATACAGATGTCAACTGTGAGCTGTTCAGGTCAGCTCCTCGTGTTTGAAGATCCCCCAGTATTTTCTTGTGCAGATTTTTAGTTCTTATAGAAGATATGCATTTAGCATATGGATCCAGTGGTAATCTGCTTAATGCTCCTGGAAGCAGTTAAAAAGTGACAACAGTGGAACAACTTGTTGAAGAAAAATAAGGATTGAAAATGCATTCAATTACTTTCATAGGAAATAAGACCCTTTATAAAATTCAGACCAGGCATTTGAATTCAGTTACTTCATGACTCCAGGGTCTATGGAGTTGCCTCCATTCACTCTTGTGACATGCTTTTTTTAAAAAAAGGTTTTCCTCATGAATGTCCTGAATTGAAGCATTTGCGGTATAGAAGATTCTGCTTGATAATCCAGGATGTTATGTTTCCCTCTGGGAAATTCCACTGCAGCTGTTCACACCACTGCTGTTTGACACTCCTGCCTCTTGACATTCCTCTGGAAGTGTCCAGGTTATCTTGATGGCACTGCCCCGCTGCCTGGGGCTGCTAGCTCTCCGCTCTCAAGGTGTGTTTCCAGCCCGCTGGTGGAGGGGACTTACGATCAACACGTGATACAGTGAGATGAGTCATGCATGCTCAGGGACCTCCAGCTACCCCTGCCAAGTGTTGTCACAGAGTGAATAATGCTCGTGGGCTTTTATAAAAGAAACGTCATGTTGCTGGGGGCTCCAGTACAGATTGTAAAGCATAAATCCCAACTTGACACACCTGTTAAGAAAATCCCTGACTTTTGTCACCGTTGATGGTCTCCATGAATTATTTTACTGTGTACCTATCAGTGAAAGATGGAATATTTGGTGATAGATGCAGTATATTCAAGAGGAACATTTTTAAAATATGTGAAATAGGGAGCAGTTCTTTGTTTCTCATTTGCCATCTCTAATCTATTTAGAGTTGAGTCGATCTGAATTGAGTATTCTGAAAATAGATTATGGATTGGTATTATAACCTAGAGATTTTTTAAATCTCCTATTCCTGTTTAGCATTTTGTAATTGGAGTTAATTGAACTATTTAAATTCTTTGTTATGTGTTTTTAAAACCAGTTTGGTAATTGAGGTGTGTACAACTTATATTTAGAATTAAGGGTAACTAATTGGACTGCAAGGAGATCCAACTAGTCTATCCTAAAGGAGATCAGTCCTGGGTGTTCATTGGAAGGACTGATGCTGAAGCTGAAACTCCAATACTTTGGCCACCTAATGCGAAGAGCTGACTCATTTGAAAAGACCGTGATGCTGGGAAAGATTGAAGGCGGGAGGAGAAGGGGACGACAGAGGATGAGATGGTTGGATGGCATCACCAACTGAATGGACATGAGTTTGAGTAATCTCCGGGAGTTGGTGATGGACAGGGAGGCCTGGCGTGCTGTGGTCCGTGGGGTCGCAAAGAGTCGGACACGACTGAGTGACTGAACTGAACTGAAGGATAGCTAATACTATTTTTACTTATTCATCTATCATCCAGTCACAGTTTTATAACAGTGACTTTTGACCTGCGTGGCAGTTCCGGTGCACTGAAGAGAGCTCTAGAGATGTGCTCTCACTGTCCACAGTGGTTTCCTGTGAAGTTGGTGGCGCATCACGGCCACTTGTTCAGGAAGTTTCTAACCTGAAGATATCAGCTGCCGCTTTGTGCTGTTTCTGTTCCTCCCTCTGGGGACGGAGGGTAGTTAAAGGAAGTTGGCTTGAGCTGTGATTGTGTCATTAATTACTTAATTCATCTAAGTATTCTTTTCTCTCCTGTCCCCAACTCTTTTAAATCAAACATGAAAATTTTCCTCCTGATAGCATCTTATGTATTTTGCTTTTCACTGTCATGGAATGGTAGTGTTTCGGTGACCAGGAAAAACTTGATAGAGAGACACAACAGCTGTGGTGGAAGGCAGACCCGTTTTGGTTTATGAATTCAAAGTTGAATTGTAAATGTCAGATGATTGCGAAAAACAAACCCAGTAGCAGTTGAACTTAATTTCAGAAGCAAAGTACACTCTTTTATGTACAGCATGTTTTGCCTTGTTTGGAAGCTGCTTCTTCATTCACTTACCAAAGGTACTTAACCGCCTACCTCTTTCATTCACGTTAAATGCATGCAGCAGGAGCGGAGCGTGAGTCCCCGCCTGGGCTGCTCTGCGGTCAGATGGTCCTGGCAGCGGCAGTGGGTGCCGTCCCTCCCTTCGGGGGTGGTTAGAGCACGATGCTGGCTGGCCTGTGGCATCCTGTCCCTGAGGTGCACCACCGGGGTCGCAGCCTCTCCTCGCAGGCTGGGGTATCCTCTCAGCTTCAGGACCGCATGTTCCCACACCTCTTCTTCCGCGTGTCCCTCCCTCAGGCCGCTTCACCAATCGTCCCCATGCTTTAGAGGCAGCTTTGAGAAGTGCTGCTCTTCACTGTCCCCTCCAGGTGCCCTCACTGTCCCTCTAGGTGCCTTCACTGTACCCTCACTGTCCCCTCCAGGTGCCCTCACTGTCCCTCACTGTCCCTCACTGTCCCCTCACTGCCCCCTCACTGCCCCCTCACTGCCCCCTCACTGTCCCCTCACTGCCCCCTCACTGTGCCCTCACTGCCCCTCCAGGTGCCCTCACTGCCCCCTCACTGCCCCCTCACTGCCCCCTCACTGTCCCCTCACTGTCCCTCACTGCCCCCTCCAGGTGCCCTCACTGTGTCCTGCCCCTGGCACCTGAGTGACTGAGCTTACCCCATGTCCTGGTTCCATGTCTCCTCCCCCTCCCGTGCCAGCCTTCCTCCCAGCGTTTTCTCTGCCAGCCCCCAGGTGTGACGTCAGTCTGCACTGCAGCGGGGCCACCTTGCCGATGGCCCTGTGCTGACGCCGTCCTCGCCCTGGGCCCTGACCTCCCCGCTGGCAGACTCCTGCCAGGGGGGCGCCCGCCGAGTGCCTTGGTGCCGCGGACAGGCTGTCTCTCAGCCCCGCCGTGTCCGCCGTCGCGTGTTCAGGGCCTGTCAGCTTGTGCGCCCAGCCCCGCCACAGGGCCCGTGGCGATGTCCTGTCCCTGCCCCAGGACTGACGTGCCTGGGCTCCCTCTGCGGTCTGTCCTTACCCCAGGCAGCGCGTGCGCAGCGTGGGGGTCTCTGCTGAAGGGGTGATCCACCCCAGCCCCCAGCCCCTGTGGAAGGCCACTGTGTGCCCCGGCCGGCCCCGAGGGCCTCCAGGCTCAGTCCCCGTCAGCCTGCTTGCTGACGTCTGCTCTTCAGCCTTCAGTCATGCTGCCTGTCTGCACCAGAGCCAGCATCTGCCTGCCGTCCAGCACCCCTGCTGTCCCCACCCCACCAGGGCTGTTGGGACCCCCGTGGCTGCCCCATCACACCAGCTGCTTTCCCTCCTGGGCTGTTTCCCAAGCCACAGACAGACATCCTCGAGGTCCTATTCCCCTCGCAGCTCTGTGGGATGGACTCTGAGCCCTCTCCTCTGCTCCCAGCACTGGGGGCCTCCCAGTGACACGTGGAACACAGTCACAGACTGTTTCCCGGGGACACCTGGAACATACAGCGACTGTTTCCCGGTGACACATGGAACACACAGCGACTGTTTCCTGGGGACACTTGGAACACAGTCACAGCGACTGTTTCCCGGGAACACCTGAAACACACAGCGACTGGTTCCTGATGACACCTGGAACACACAGCGACTGTTTCCTGGGGACACCTGGAACACAGTCACAGCGACTGTTTCCCGGGGACACCTGAAACACACAGTGACTGTTTCCTGGGGACACCTGGAACACAGTCACAGCGACTGTTTCCCGGGGACACCTGAAACACACAGCGACTGGTTCCTGATGACACCTGGAACACACAGCGACTGTTTCCTGGGGACACCTGGAACACAGTCACAGTGACTGTTTCCCGGGGACACCTGAAACACACAGTGACTGTTTCCTGGGGACACCTGGAACACAGTCACAGCGACTGTTTCCCGGGGACACCTGAAACACACAGCAACTGGTTCCTGATGACACCTGGAACACACAGCGACTGTTTCCTGGGGACACCTGAAACACACAGTGACTGTTTCCTGGGGACACCTGGAACACAGTCACAGCGACTGTTTCCTGGGGACACCTGAAGCACACAGCGACTGGTTCCTGATGACACCTGGAACACACAGCGACTGTTTCCCGGTGACACATGGAACACACAGCGACTGTTTCCTGGGGACACTTGGAACACAGTCACAGCGACTGTTTCCCGGGAACACCTGAAACACACAGCGACTGGTTCCTGATGACACCTGGAACACACAGTGACTGTTTCCTGGGGACACCTGGAACACAGTCACAGCGACTATTTCCTGGGGACACCTGAAACACACAGCGACTGGTTCCTGATGACACCTGGAACACACAGCGACTGTTTCCCGGTGACACATGGAACACACAGCGACTGTTTCCTGGGGACACTTGGAACACAGACACAGCGACTGTTTCCCGGGGACACCTGAAACACACAGCGACTGGTTCCTGATGACACCTAGAACACACAGCGACTGTTTCCTGGGGACACCTGGAACACAGTCACAGTGACTGTTTCCCGGGGACACCTGGAACACAGTCACAGTGACTGTTTCCCGGGGACACCTGAAACACACAGCGACTGGTTCCTGAGGACACCTGGAACACACAGCGACTGTTTCCCGGGGACACCTGGAACACACAGCGACTGTTTCCCAGGGACACTTAGAACACACAGCGACTGTTTCCTGGGGACACTTGGAACACAGTCACAGCGACTGTTTCCCGGGGACACCTGAAACACACAGCGACTGGTTCCTGATGACACCTGGAACACACAGTGACTGTTTCCTGGGGACACCTGGAACACACAGTGACTGTTTCCTGGGGACACCTGGAGCACAGTCACAGCGACTGTTTATGACAGCAGAGCCACACGGGACATGGCCGGTGGATCTCAGGGGTGGATGTGCGTCTTCCCATCCCTGCGGGCTGTTTGGAATGGCTGGGGGTTCTTTGCTGGTTATAGGAAAGGTCCTGATGGCTTTCGGTGCCTCAGGGGCCATGATGGAGAGCAGGGTGGGACAGGATGCCCACCTCTCCTTGCCTCTGCAGCTGCTTCTGCCACCATCCTGCTCAGGGCCTTTGCTTGGCTTTCCCCATTCCTTTGCCTGAGTCACTTCCTTTTTCACTTGTTCAGGTCTCTGTCCATGAGTCCTGCTCCTCGGTCCTCCTGCCGATGTCCCTCCAGGCCACTGCGCCTTTCCTCTGCTTTGTTTTTTGTCTCTGTACCTGATGCAGCCTGATGTGAGCTTGGCCTGTGTTTGTGGGTCTGTCAGTCCTTCTCCTGCTCTGGAGAACAAGCTTGTGAGTGAGTGGAGTGCCGGCCTGCCCTATTCACAGAGCGCAGCCCCCCAAACCTGCTGTCACTGCTCAGCGCACGTGCCCTTCCCTGAGGAGTGGCTTCTGGAGGTGACATTGTGGGGGGCAGGGAGCAAGGTCTGATCTCGGTCTGATCTATGCTGCCCTCTCCCCCCGCCAGGCCGGCCCCTCTCCCCCAGCCTGCTGAGACTGTTCTCTGTCCACCCGCACTTCCATTTCCCACCATCCCTGGGGCCTGCAGCTGTACCAAGGCTGACATGGCCAGCCCCCAGAGTGCTCCTGGCCTTGATCTGCGTCTCCTCCCCCATGAGTTGAGTAGGTGACCTTCGGTGACTTCCTCAGAGAGGGGCCCCCTGAGGTGTGGGCTTCAGGGTCCTATGGGAGGCCTGGGGAGTGTGCACGTGCAGGGGGACCCTTGTCACCTGTAGGGGCATTGGAGGTGACCTCGTGTGTGCCTCCCCCATAGGGGCTGCAGCTGTGCAGGCAGGGGGTGTGACGGGGTGTAGCTCCTCATAACCCTCATGCGCTGGGGGTGCCGTCCACCCCGCTTATATCCAGGGTCGCTGTCCACCCCGCTCACATCCAGGGACACCATCCACACCATGTGTGTCCTGGGGCTCCATCCACACTGCAGACATCCAGGGGCGCTGTCCACACTGCGTGCGTCCTGGGGCTCCGTCCACACTGCAGACATCCAGGGCACTGTCCACACTTTGTGTCCTGGGGCTCCGTCCACACTGCAGACATCCAGGGGTGCTGTCCACACTGTGAGCGTCCTGGGGCTCCGTCCACCCTGCAGACATCCAGGGGCGCCATCCACACTGTGAGCGTCCTGGGGCTCCATCCACCCTGCAGACATCCAGGGGTGCTGTCCACACTGTGAGCGTCCTGGGGCTCCGTCCACACTGAAGACATCCAGGCCACTGTCCACACTTTGTGTCCTGGGGCTCCATCCACACTGCAGACATCCAGGGGCGCTGTCCACACTGCAGACATCCAGGGATGCCGTCCACACTGTGAGCGTCCTGGGGCTCCGTCCACCCTGCAGATATCCAGAGGCTCTGTCGCACCCTGCGGGGTCCTGGTCAGACAGCATCCAGACCGCCTTTTCTCAGGAGATCTGGTGACTTAGGGGTGCAATCGGGAGCAGGACGGATCCCCATAAAAGTTAAAGTGTCACAGAGCAGAGAGTTGTTAACCTCCATTCTCTCTTACTTTTAGTTGTAAAGTGCAGTTTAGAAGGTGAAAGATTAACACGGAAACAATAAACTGTCTGAATTTTATCCTCAGGTTATGAGTTCCACTTTTATTAGAGTGAACTTTGTTTTTATTTTGTTCCGGTATTTATCCAAAAATGTTGTTAACTTGGAGTTAAACTCTGTTACCTTAAATTCCTGTTAGGGAGTTGTCAAAATATACAGAACAACTAACACCTTATATGCAGATAATAATGATCGCCACGTTGCTGACTTCCTGTTGCAGAGTGTTTTGCCTGGGAGTAAAATAAGTCAGCCCCACAAACCAAGCACATGGATTGGATATATGTTATGATTACATAGTACACGTCAGACTTCACAGTGTGACTTGGAGGAGTTAGTGGGGTTCTTTGGATGGGGGAGGGGAAGGAGGCTTAAGTTTTAGAAGGGCGAATTGTACAGTTGATTATATTGGAAGTCTGTGTATCCATTAAGCACCGAGGTTATGTTTTAGCTTAGCAGTTTGGTGTATGTGCTATACAAAGGTGTTAGAATTGTAGAATGCAGATACTGTGTCAATGGTGAAGTAAGAAATTCATGACAAATTTCAGGGAGGAAAGTATGACACGTTTTGTCATCTTGGATTTAACAGCTGTGTCCTTTTTAAGAGTACCTATGTGTCATCCACTCCAGCTTCATCGAGAGGTAATTGGCGCACAGCTCTGTGTATGGTTAAGGGTACACCATAATGATCTGCCTTACATACATCATGAGATGATTATCACAGTAAGTTTAGTGAACACCCATCTCGTAGATTAAATAAAATAGAAAAAAACGTTGTCCTTGTGATAAGGACTCTTAGGATTTACACTCTCAACAACTCTCATACATGACCTGGAGCAGTGTTAACTATTTGTTTTGTGTACATGACACCCCTAGTACTTCTTTTTCTCATAACTGAAGTTTTGTACCTTTGACCACCTTCATCCAACTCCCCCCACCCCACCTCTGCTAAGAAATCTGGTCTCTTCTTCTGAGTTTGTCTGTATGTTTTTGAGGTATAACTGACCTGTATAAGCCTGTGCTAGTCCCAGGTATACAGTATAGTGATCCAGTATTTCTCTGTATTTCAAAGTGGTCACAAACAGCTGTGTTCTCTTACTATAAGGCAGCGTTGTGGATCATGAGGTATATTACTAAGAGTATGGTCTTTATAGGTTGTAATGAAAGGCTGGTGTGGAGGTTTTAGCCTACTGCGTATTTCACCAAACTTTCTTTTCCAATGTCAACATTTTCTAAATTTTCCCAGAACAAACTTGTTAGTATAACGGATCATGGTAAAGCTTAACTTATGCAAGAGTTGTCTTTGATGGAGACCAAAACCGGCAATTTGGGCAGTTTTTGAGTTTTGGTTTTTGGAAACTAGATCTTAAAAGGGCATCCAGGTTCGAGTCTGCCGGATAAGGATGCAGCTGTTTCACTGTCCAGGGCACTCGGTTGGAAAGACCAATTTGTGTGTGTGTGTTTGAAGGCTTCTTTGAATTCTGTTTATAAACATTGTCAGGAGCAGAGAGTGTCAGGAATCTTCCACTTGAAAGAAGAAGGACAAAAGGAGTAAACCTCGCCGGGACTCGCCGTGGTTCGGGGCCACGTGTCTCAGCCCCATGCCTCTGGGATTACTCGCCGTCCCCCGAAAGCATGGAATGGGTGGTGTCAGCAAGTTGCCCGGCACATCGCAGGCGGCATGTGCCTCCCACTTCTGATGAGCCACTCAGGGCCTTTCAGTGGCAAAGCTTAGTTGTGTTTAAACCATTTTGACACGTGACGTCCAAATTTAACTGAACTTTTAACAGAATTTTAATGTTAGCCTTGTAGCAGAATTGTTTGTCCGCCCTTGAAGGCACATTTTACCTATGCCAGACCTTTGATCTCATTCATTTCCATGACACTTGAGACCTCTGCTTTGACTGTGTTCTTGAAAATGATGGTCCTTACCTCACGAAGGGTATGGATGGTACTCTTCCTGAAGTCACGTTTTCATGGAAAGTCATGTTCCAGAGCGAGCTGGGAGCCAGGCAGTCAGCTGTCCAGCTGAGGACCCCAGTGTGGTGGAAATGACTTTCCCCAGAGCTGGGTGCCGAGGTGCTGGACGTGGGCCGGCCCGCAAGTTGCTGAAACGTCCAAAGGCCGGACCATGGCTGCTCTCGTAGCGGAACAGGGGTCTCCCCCTCCTCCAGCCACTGTCTCCAAAATGGGCACTTGAGAAGTGCTAGAAGACAGGAGTTTATTTTGCAGGAGAGAGGATCACCCAGAAGTTCACTTGGCTCATTCATTGCTGACTGAGGAAAGCTAAGTGTAAATGTTTAATGCTGGAACTCATGAAATGACATGCATTCAGAATGAGAGGGATTCTTCATCAGTCTTCCTGTGAAGAGGCAGCCAGCTCTTGACGTTTTTCTTCAGTTACAAGAAGTTCATCGTGAAGACAGAGAATTTTGTCAGTTTCAATTTCACTGTTAAAACAGTCAGAATTATGCACAGCTTGGGACACAAGCTATTTCCTGTCTTAGTTTTCTCTAGTTGTAGATGGCCAGTGAGGCGGAGGCATCCTGGCAGACAGGTGATTCACTTTGAGTTGAAGTAAGTTTAGTGTGTCTTTAAAGTATTAATGAAAAGTTGCATTTTTCTCCCCCTTGCCTCCCTTCTGTTTTCCCCCTAATTTAGATTACCACAAGCTAATTTGAATTGATTTCACGGGTGTAAACTATTAGAAAAAAACAAAACCCTGTCTATCCAAGTATCATTTTTGTCACTGAGGCAAGATAAAAACCTCAGAATAAAAAGCATGACATTTAAGTGAACACAATGATTTTACACAAGGTGACAAGTAAATAATTGATTTCTGGTGGTTGCTGGCTTGATGAGAGAAGGCAGAGGAGCTCACAGGAAGAAATACTCCTGCCTTCCACACTAACAAGCTCCTGGTTTCCGCAGCAGGAGTTCAGGGGCCCCGCTGTGGGTGGGGAGGGCAGCTGTGCCCCCGCCCTGCCCTCGGTGGCCACAGGAGAGCAAATGCAAGCTGCCCTTGTGCACGTCCCTCAAGTACTTGGTGAGGGTATCAAAGGAGAGTGTGTTCGTTTTTAGCAGGCAGTGTTTAATAGCCTGAAAATAGCTTCTTTTAGGAAGGAAATCTTGAAACTCAAGCATCGGCTCCTTTACTTGACATCAGTGTCTTTTCTTAAATGCATCACTTGCTTTAAGACCACACAGAGCAGACGACCCCCCAGACGGCTTGGCACCCAGGCCCTGTGCTCGGCGTGACTCCATCCGAAGTCACTGTCTTTCCCGACTCTGTCACTTCTTCCATATTATTCTCCTTACACCTATCAGACATGCCTTTTAATTTTTTATGCCTTGAGAAATCAGGTACCTGGGTTTGCTGTGAGTTCTCTTTTATGTAAGGAAGATTATGAAGGTATTTGGGTCTTTGGGTGGAGGACTCAGACTTCTGTGCCCAGGGCTGTGTGTTAGAGGGTGGATATGTCCAAAGTCTGATTTCTAAATGCTGTACTTTTTAAGATGCCATGAAAGCAGTTAACCCCTAATTAGCATGAGCAAAATCTACTTCTAGATTACCTGTACTTCTGTGGTGGTGGTTTGTGGTTTAGGTGCTAAGTTGTGTCTGACTCTCTGAGACCCCATGGACTCTAGCCCACCAGGATCCTCTGTCCATGGGATTTCACAGGCAAGGATACTAGAGCAAGTTGCTGTTGCCTTCTCCAGGAGGTCTTCTTGACCCAGGGATTGAACCCCTGTCTCTTGCATTGCAGGTGACCTCCTGCATTGCCGGTGGTTTCTTTACCACTAGACACCGGGGAAGCTGCATCAGATTTGATCTTGATGCAAATCCTGGCTACTGCTTATTCTCCATAGGGATGAAAGTGTTCATATTTGATTTCTTCTTGAAAATTCAGTCTGTAGACTGTTCTTGCACTGAAGTGATTTGGGGAATTGTGGCATGTTTCCCAGGGTAATTGAAGAGACCCAGTATTTTTGAACAGTAATGATAGCATTTTCCCCCTCATTTTTAAAGCATTTCTTTTTATTGTAGTGAAATATGTATAACATAAAATTTACCATTTCAAGTGTATGGTTCTCGGACATTAAGTCCATTTCATGGTGTTGTGTATCCACCTTCCCTACTAAACACTTTCTCTCCGCTCCCCACCCCAAGGCCAGGACAGTCTTTTATTCCTCATTGTCAGACACATCTGACCTCATCCAGTCCAGCCTTTGGGGCTCTTCATTCGTCCAGAGGCCCTGGTTAGTGCCTGGCTGCATGCCCTCCATGTTTGGGCTCCTTTTCTATTTGTGTGTGTGTGTGTTTTAATTGACATATACTTGATTTACAATGTTATGTTAATTTCTACTCTGTGGCAAAGTGATTCAGTTATAATATATACACATTTTAAAAATATTCTTTTCCATTGCGGTTTATCATAGGATATGGAATATAGTTCCCTGTGCTATATGGGAGGACCTTGCTTATCCATTCCGTATATAATAGTTTACATCTGCTAACCCCGGCCTCCCACTCCATCCCTTCCCCAACCTCCTCTTCCTTGGCAGTCTAGTCTGTTCTGTATGTCTGTTTCTGTCTCATAGACAAGTTCATTTGTGTCATAGTTTAGATTTCACATATAAGTGATTTCATATGGTATTTGTCTTTCTCTGTCTGATTCACTTCACTTAGTATAGTAATCTCTAAATCCATCCATGATGCTGCTAATGGCATTATTTCCTTCTTATGGCTAAGTAGTGTTCCTCTGTGTGTGTGTGTGTATGTGTGTGTGTGTGTGTGTGTGTGTCTTATCACATCTTCTTTTCCATTCATGGTGAGAAACTCAGACCCATCCAACAAAGATCAGGTACAAGGCAAGGATGCGCCCTCTCACCAGTTGTTTTCCACATCATACTGGAAGTCCTTGCCAATGCAGAAGTAAAAGGTACGCAGATTGGGAAGGAAGCTATAAAACTCTTTGTTCCCCCCATTCATTCTTGGTCAGTTCTGCTTATATTTCTTCATTCTTTAAAACAAACAAACTATTGTCTTTGTTCACAGTTGACATGACATGATTGTCTATGTAGAAAATTCTAAAGAATTGATGGAAAAATGCCTAGAGCTAATAAGCAATTGTGGTAAAGTTGCAAATAACAAAATTAGTTAATAAAAATCAGTTGCTTTCCTACATACTAGCAACAGAGAAGTGGGATTTGAAATTAAAAACACAATACTATTTACAGTATAATCTCCAAATATGAAGTATGTATAAATCTAACAAAATATGTACAAGATCTATATGAAGAAAACTGCAAAACTCTGATGAAAGAAATCAAAGAACTTAATGAATGGAGAGATAGTCCATTTCCATGGATAGGAAAACTCATTATCGTCAAGATATCAGGTCTTCCAAACTTGATCTTTAAATTCAGTGCAATCCCATTCAAAATCCCAGCAGGTTACTTTGTGAATATCAACAAACTGATTCCAAAATGTGCATGAAAGGCAAAAGAAACTAGAATAGGCAACACAATATAGAAAAACAAAAAAGTTGGAGAATCGATGCTACCTGACTTTGACTTAATATAAAGCTACAGTAGCCACAATTGGGTGGTATTGGCAAAAGAATTGTCAAAAGAACTGACAGGTTGACCAGTGGAACAGAATATAAAGCTCAGAAATAGACCCACATGGATACAGTCAACTGAGTTTTGACATGAGAGCACATACAATATGGAGGAGAAAAGATAGTCTTTTCAGCAAACTCTAGCAGAGCACCTGGACATCAGCAGGCAGTGAAACGAACCTCGGCACACACCTTGTGCTCTTAATAAATTAGCTCAAAATGGCATATAAAGTAAAACTAGAAGACTCCCTAGAAGATAACACAGGAGAAAATACAGGTGACCTTGGATCTGATGATGTCTTTTTAAATACAACACTAAAGGCATGATCCATGGAAACATGGATAAGCTGGACCTTATTAAAGTCTAAATTTTTTTCTGCAAAATACATTGTCTGGAGAATAAGAAGAAAAGCTACAGACTGGAAGCTAATATTTGCAAAAGACATATCTGATGAAGGACTGTTACCCAAAACTTGCAAAAACTCTTAAAACTCAACAGTAAGAAAGCAAACAACTAGGGGTAAAGGGTTAACTGTATAGTGATGAATGGAAACCAAACTTTTAATATAGTGAGCATGCTATAGTGTACAGAGAAGTTGAAATATAATGTATATGAATTTATATAGTATTATAAGGCAATGATGCTTCAATAAAATTTCAGAAAAGAAAAACAACTCTATTGAAACTGGGCAAAACACCTGAACAGACATCTCACCCAAGAAAGTAAATAGATAGCAAATAAGCATATGAAAAATGCTCCACATTATATGTCATCAGAAAAATGCAATTTAAAACAACCGTGAGATATTACTACACACCTGTTAGAGTGGCCACTCTCCCACAGTCTGCATGGCACAGCCCCCCTCACCCCTCCAAAATAAGAATGGCCAAAATCTGGAATGCTGACAACACCGTATCTTACTGAAAATGTGAAGCAACAGGAACCCACGTTCATGGCTGAGGGGAGTGCAGAATGGTGCAGCCACTTTGGAAGGCAGTGTAGCAGTTGCTTGTAAAGCTACTTATGCTCTTAGCAGGTGGTCCAGCACTTGCACTCCAAGTGAGTCAAAATGTATGTTTACACAGATGTTTAGAGCAGCTTTGTTCATAATTGCCAACACGTGAAAGCAATTGGATATCCTTCAGTCAGTGAATGGATAAATTGTGGTACATCCAGACAATGGAATATTATTCAGCACTAAAAAGAATAAGCTATCAAGCTGTGAAAAGATATGCAGGAGTCATAAAATGCATATTACCAAGGGAAAGAAGCCAATCTGGAAAAGCTGCATGTTTTATATTTCAACCATATGACATTCTGGAAAAGGCAAAACTGTGGTGACAGTAACAGGATCAGTGGTTGCCAGGAGTTACAGGGGACAGGTGGAAGGGTTTTGGAGCAGTGACTCCACCCTCTGCCTGATACTGTAATGACCGGTGAGTGCCGTTACACATGTGTCAGACCCACAGAATGCCCAACAACTTCAAACCTGAGTTCCAACATGAACTTTGGACTTCAGGTGAGCAAGATGTGTTAGTGTCAGTTCATGGATTATAGTAAGTGTACCTCTCTAGTGGGGTTACTGATGGTGGCGACTGTGAGGGGGCAGGGGTATGTGGGAACGCTCATACTGTGGCTTACTTTTTTTCTAGGAACCTAAAACTGCCCTAAAAAGAAAAATAGAAATGATGAAAATATATTTAATATAAATATTGAAAGGAGTACTGATTTATTGTGTCATTCTATTGCTTCAGACTAGAAATTTTTACTTTTTCTTTTGTAATGATTATATCTTTCAGAGACTCTTTTAGAAATGAGATAATGAAGATATCCCAGAAGCATTTATTTCTCTTCAACACTATTAACAAAACACTAAGTCATGGTATGAAAGATGAGAGATAAGCTACATTTAGAAAGAAGTATCTGAAACTGGATTTGTAATTTTTCTTGCATTGTTGGCATTAGGATGTAAAATCTAAGTTAATACCATTGTGCAAAGCCCCACTTGTGAGTGTGGGTCAAAGGGGTGACCATCCAGATATAGTGTCTTTGGGTGGGGTCAGCACAGTTTTGTGCTGGATTCCTGACAGATTGCCCAATATAAATGGAAATAAAACTTCTCAATGCTTTTGTCTGCCAGCCACACACATAACATTTGTATATGCATGGTCTAGCCTGTAACTGTCCACTATGAAACATGCTGTGGACACACACAGGACTTCATTCAAGTTGAGGTAATTGGCTGTCTAAGAAAGATTGTGAACTTCCAGATGTTCAGGCTGGATTTAGAAAAGGCAGAGGAACCAGAAATCAAATTTCCAACATCTGCTGGAGCATCAAAAAAGCAAGAGAGTTCCAGAAAAACATCTACTTCTGCTTTATTGACTATGCCAAAGCCTTTGACTGTGTGGCTCACAACAAACTGTGGAAAATGTGAAAGAGATGGAAATACCAGACCCTGACCTGCCTCCTGAGAAATCTGTATGCAGGTCAGGAAGCAACAGTTAGAACTGGACATGGAACAACAGTCTGGTTCCAAATCAGGAAAGGAGTTTATCAAGGCTGTATATTGTCTCCCTGCTTATTTAACTTATATGCACAGTACATCATGAGAAATGTCAGGCTGGATGAAGTACAAGCTAGATCAAGAATGCTGGGAGAAATATCAATAACCTCAGATACTCAGATGGCACCACCCTTATGGCAGAAAGTGAAGAAGTAAAGAGCCTCTTAATGAAAGTGAAAGAGGAAAGTGAAAAAATTGGCTTAAAACTCAACATTCAGAAAACTAAGATCATGGCAACTGATCCCATCATTTTGTGGCAAGTAGATGGGGGAAAACAATGGAAATAGTGAGAGACTTTATTTTCTTGGGCTCCAAAATCACTGCAGATGGTGACTGTAGCCATGAAATTAAAACATGTTTGCTCCTTGGAAGAAAAGCTATGACCAACCTAAACAGCATATTAAGAAACAGAGACATTACTTTGCCAACAAAGGTCCATTTAGTCAAAGCTGTGGTTTTTCCAGTAGTCATGTATGGATATGAGAGCTGGACCATAAAGAAAGCTGAGTGCTGAAAAATTGATGCTTTGAACTGTGGTATTGGAGAAGACTCTTGAGAGTCCCTTGGATTGCAAGGAGGTACAACCAGTCCATCCTAAAGGAGATCAGTCCTGAATATTCATTGGAAGGACTGATGCTGAAGCTGAAGCTCCAGTACTTTAGCCACCTGATGTGAAGAACCGACTCATTGGAAAAGACCCTGATGCTGGGAAAGATTGAGGGCAGGAGGAGAACGGGACAACAGAGGGTGAGATGGTTCAATGGCATCACTGATGTGATAGAGTTGAGTTTGAGTAAGCTCCAGGAGTTGGTGATGGACAGGGAAGCCTGGTGTGCTGCAGTCCATGCGGTTGCAAAGAGTTGGACATGACTGAGTGGCTGAACTGAAATGAAAGAAGGATTTGACCTAGTACCTCACCTACCATAGATCTGGCTGACGTGGTACCTAGCCTTTTCTGAATTCTCCAGTGAACGATGGCAGCACGGTGATCTTGGATTTAGGACCATAGAGAACGGATTGAAATTCCAAACCTGCTCAGTTATGGACAACAGTGGAGACTTGTTTTTTTAAGTAGTGTATCAGTTCAGTTCAGTCACTCAGTCATGTCCAATTCTTTGCGACCCCATGAATCGCGGCACACCAGGCTTTGCCTGTCCATCACCAACTCCCGGAGTTTACTCAAACTCACGTCCATCGAGTTGGTAATGCCATCCAATCATCTCATCCTTTGTTGTCCCCTTCTTCTCCTGCTTTCAGTCTTTCCCAGTATCAGGGTCTTTTCCAAAGAGTCAGTTTTTTGCATCTGGTGGCCAGAGTGTTGGAGTTTCAGCTTCAGCATCAGTCCATCCAATGAATTTTCAAGACTGATTTCCTTTAGGATTGACTGGTTGGAACTCCTTGCAGTCTAAGGGACTCTCAAGAGTCTTTTCCAACACCAATATTTTTTTTAAAAAGCAGTGTATTGATTTTTAATATTTTCCTTAAAAATTTTTTTATTATTTTTTAAACCGAAGTATAGCTGCTGTTCAATATTATATAAGTTACAGGTGTACAGCGCAGTGATTCACAGTTTTTAAAGGTTGTAACTCCATTTATAGTTATTATAAAATATTGACTGTGTTCTCCGTGTTGTATGATATATCCCTGTAGCTTATTTTATGCCTAACAGTTTGTACCTCTTATCCTGACCTCTATGTTGCCCCTTCCCCCACCCCTCTCCCCACTGGTAACCACTAGTTTGTTCTCTGTATCTGTGAGTCTGCTTCTTTTTTGTTATATTCACTAGTTTGTTGTATTTTTTAGATTAGTGGACTTTGTATGGGACTTTGGATTTAAAGGTGTAAATGTTTTTGGTCTCTTGTTCTTATTTGCATTGTCTTGTGAAAATAATTCTGTTTTGATGAACAAGTTGTTTTTGAGTAGCATCAAAATAATGAAATAATTATGCAAAGTTATGCATATTATTATGAAAAGAAATATTTTTCATAAACCACTTAGGTAAATGAGATTCTGTTTCAATAGGTTTTTTAAAAAAATTTAAATACCCCATTAGGCTTGCATCTTTTTTGGAAATAATGAATTGAAGTCTGCATAATGTTTCATTGTCATTTATGAACTTAGCATTGCTTCATTATTGGCCTCATATTATCCATAATCATAAGTTTAACCATATCTAGAGAATGAGCCAAGCTGTCACACAAAATGTTTTGTCTTAGTGTGGATTAGAAGATGAAGTTTGCAGTTTCAGATGCAAATGATCCTTTTGGTAAGAAGGTGGAAATAAGCAGGAAGGCAAACACAGGAGGAGGAACAGGAAGGAGAAGAGCAGGGAGGAGAAGCGTGAGAAGGCAGAAAGGCTCTTGGGGCTGCGGGTGAGTAAGGAAGGGGGATGGGAGAAAGGAAAGCCTGGAATACTCACTGAGGCCATGCATTGTGCCAGCCTGCCTGGGGTGTCATGTATAATCTTAGCTGCCTTTTTTGTTGTTGAGTCATTCAGTTGTGTTTGGCTCTTTGCAACCCCGTAGACTGCAGCACGCCAGGCCTTCCTGTCCTGTCATGGAGTCTACTCAAACTCATGTCCATTGAGTCAGTGATGCCATCCAACCATCTCACCTTCTGTTACCCGCTTCTCCTGCCCTCAGTCTCTCCCAGCATCAGGATCTTTTCAGATGAGTCAGTTCTTCCCATCAGGTGGCCAAAGTATTGGAGTTTCAGCTTCAGCATCAGTCCTTCCAATGAACTTTCAGGACCAGTTTCCTTTAGGATTGACTGGTTTGATCTCCTTACAGTCCAGGGGACTCTCAGGAGTCTTCTGCAGCACCACAGTGTGAAAGCATCAATTCTTCGACTCTCAGCCTTCTTTATGGTCCAACTCTCACATCCATACATGACTACTGGAAGAACCAGAGCTTTGACTATGCAGACCGACTATGCTTTGTTGGCAAAGTAACCTCTCTGCTTTTTAACACGCTGTCTAGGTTTGTCATAGCTTTGCTTCCAAGGAGCAAGCATCTTAATTTCATGGCTGCATATCTGCCTTTACTGTCTCCATTTTGCATTTTATGTCACAGTGTGAGTTAATGGTAGAAACAGGGTTTGAACACATATGATTTCACTTTTCTAGTAATAGTGACTCTCATCATGGGCCAAGCTTGATGTTGAAAATAGTACAATTACAGGCTCCATATAGTCTCTCTCCTCCCTCAGCGTGAGTCCCAGTGGGGAAGATGGCTCCCAGGGCTCCACAGTGGCCTGCAGGGGATGCGTGCTGTCGATGGGAATGCGTGGGAGAACCTTAGACAGACCTGGCATCAGGGAAGACTTTGTGGAGGAGGTGGGTCCTCGTTTGAGAACTGAAGGACAAAGGCAAAGACCGCTGTCCTCTCCTGAGGCAAGCTGTCTGATTTTTATTTTGTTTAGTGTGTGTTTCATCTTTTTCCTCCATTGCTTTTTTTTTTTTCAACTTGTTTTTATTTTCTGGCCTTAGAACCCAGAGTCTCAAGGAAGTTCTGATGCCATTATTCGTTACTGGGGGGTGGCGTGCAGTGGGGACTCTGAGCCTTCTTCTCGGCTTTGGGGGCTCTCTAGGAGCTGGGTTGGTGCAGGATGGAGCAGGAGGCAAGTCCGGGCAGCTGCAGACCCCACACTTGACATGGATTCAAGCCTTACTGTCATCTCACTTTGTCCTTGGGTGTCAGCATGTGGTAATGAACTTCGTGTAGCTAAAATGCCTGTCATTTACTGGCCTTTTAGGTTATGTGTATTTGATTTAATAAGAATGAAAAATATTTGTTTACTCAATCATTCGGAAGGGAACATTTGACCTAATGGGTTTCCCTCATGGCTCAGATTGTAAAGAATTTGCCTGCAGGAGACCCGGGTTTGATTGCTGGGTCAGGAAGTTCCCCTGGAGGAGGAACTGGCAACCCACTCCAGTATTCTTGCCTGGAGAATCCCACAGACAGAGGAGCCTCGTGGGATACAGTCTGTGGGGTCACAGAGTCGGATACAACTGAGTGACTAACACGTATTTGACTTAATAGCAACATTTTTCAAGTTTTGTTAAAACTTTGTTAAAGCTAATATTAAAATACATTGTGTGTGCGCGTGTGTGTGCATGTGTGTGTGTGTGTGCATGTGTGTGTGTGTGTGTGCATGTATGCGTGTGTGTGTGCGTGCACATGTGTTTTTTAGAAAGCTTTGTGTTTGTCTTCCTAGAAAGAAGTGTGTCTTTAAGGTTGATCTCTCGTCTTTCTCTCCTGCCCAGTGATAACTGTGGGCTTCCCTGGTGGCTCAGACACAAAGAATCTGCATGCAGTGTGGGAGACCCAGGTTCGATCCCTGGGTTGGGAAGATGCCCTGGAAGACGGCATGGCAACCCACTCCAGTATTCTTGCCTGGAGAATCCCATGGACAGAGGAGGCTGGCGGGCTGCAGTCCATGGGGTCCCAAAGAGTCAGACACGACTCAGCACAGCACAGTGATAACTGCGTCTTTGGTCGATGGCGAGTTCCTTTAGAAACACAGTCAGAGGGAGCAGAGAGAGGGCCCAGTGGGCTCTGTAGGCAACGGAGGACGGATGTAATCCCAGAGAAACCGGGGTGGGTAGGAGGGCAAAGGTCATTTCAACTCTGGGCAGCAACTGCTAACACTTGGCAGCCTGAGCCAAGTGTTTTGCATGTTTGTGATGACTTGTTTTAGAATGTAGGAGTCTTGGTGGGATGTTCAGAAGCCAGCAGATCCTGTGTCTTTTCGGACTGCGGCCCCGTCCGCTTTGTCCCTGCCCTGTTTCTGTAAAATGACCACGGTCCTGACTGTAGTTTCCCTGGTTTGTCAAGGCTTACTGTATGTCCCACCAGATACCTTGTCTCCTGAGAGCTTGGGGTGGGGTTGCTCAGTATAACTTGCCTTCATGGCACAGGTCAAGTGGTTGACTTAGACATTTTTTGCTTCATGTATTTCAGTTGATTAAATCCTATATGAAGTCTTCTTGGACACTAGACTCCAGGGCAGTGTTGGCAGGACCCTGGGTGAGGTCACACAGTTATTGCATGAGGCTGGGGGCCTGCCAGCATCCCCGATGTCTGGAATCACGTGTGACGCACAGCGGCATCATTTTCAGGTCACTGGGAGTGGGGTGTCATCCACATCAGCTGGCAGTTCCCGTGTCTGTTCACGTTTACTCCGCACCCTCTTCAAGGGTGCTCTTTAGTTCCACTCTTCGATCTCCCGAAAGGACTGATCTGAGAGAGTTCAGGCGAGGGGCCTCCCTGGCTGCTGCACTGGCTGCCCTCCAGATCCTGGCACTGTTTATTCCACTTAGAAATGTGAATTAAAAATGTATTTATTGTTCTTCTGTTGGTGGTGAGGGCAAGACCCAATTGTAAAAGGCCCCAGGGGGCTGGAATTGCTCTTTCAGGGTTTTTTTTTTTTTTTGCCGCCAAAGTGGATTTGAGAACTCCTGTGGATATGGTTTGCTTGTTTTCCCAAGTCAGGATTTGGGTTTTTCCCGTGTGTGTGTGTGTTTTGTTAAGAAATTCTTCACATATTCCTGGTGTTATCTTTCCTTTCCTTGAGTCAGAAAACTTTCACTGAGTGTCAGTGTGGTGTGTTGGCAAATTTCAAGAAAGGGAAAGAACAGAATTTATTAGTCCTGTTAAGAATGTCATTGAGCTCCTCGACGAGTGCCTGGCTGTGTTACTGAGAAACTATGGCAGGGGACTTTTCTGACAGGTGAGTGTGAGTCAGCCGTTAACGAGATCAGACGCTTTAAAAATAACGCCCAAAGGATGTGCTCTGGGCCACGCTGT
Source organism: Cervus elaphus (assembly GCF_910594005.1). Taxonomy (NCBI): domain Eukaryota; kingdom Metazoa; phylum Chordata; class Mammalia; order Artiodactyla; family Cervidae; genus Cervus; species Cervus elaphus. The sequence goes on along the minus strand of NC_057843.1, from coordinate 2,323,338 downwards.
ACCGCTCCGATTAGGGCTGTGTATTTGACAGGGCTGTAAATTGGCCTCCATTCTGGGGTGATTTTATCTTGTTTTTGCAAAATCGGAGTTCTTAATGTAAAAGAGATTACATTAATGCACATGGGGCAGTTTGCCATGCTTAGTACTGCCTTATCAGTGGGATTACAAAAATACAAGCTCCTTCTTGTGATAGGAATGTGACAAGTCATTTCTTTTCCTCCAAGACCGTCCATGTGGTGTTAATTTTTGACCTGATTCATAGGGCCTCTGATACCCTCCATACAGAGTGTGTATAAAACAGCTAGACCAACCTTCACTCACTTGCAGCTCTTGCCAACAAAGAAATACTGTGTACTAAATTTGAATCTAGTTTCAAAACAAATGTCAACATTTTAAAATGCAGGATTTACTGGAACGTAAAGAGTGTGTTTAGTCCTGCAGCTCCTCCTGACTCCCTGCTTATTCTGTCAGCATGTCGGGCAGTGCCACAAGTTTTCATCTTAATGTGTGTCTCTCCTTCGTTCTCTGATGGTTGACTGACATGGGGGATGGAAAGCCCACCCTTCTACAAAGCCTTCTCTTCAGCAAATCAACTTCTCAGTATGTCAGATTACTTCAGATTTCAGAAACAACATACGCAGGAGCCCAGCCTCGTCAAAGAGAGGCAGCGAGCCAAGATGTAGTCTTATTTGTGTAAATTAGGTGTGTGTTCAATAATCATCTTCATACTTGTTGCCAACATACTGCTGCTGAGTCGCTTCAGTCATCCAACTTTTTGCAACCCCTTGGACTGCAGCCCACCAGGCTCCTCTGTCCATGGGATTCTCCAGTCAAGAATACCGGAGTGGGTTGCCAGTTCCTCCTCCAGGGATCTTCCTGCCTCAGGGATCAAACCCACGTCTCCTATGGCTTCTTCATTGCAAGCAGATTCCTTACCCCAGAGCTACCAGGGAAGCTGTTGCCAGCATATTTGGAGCATTAAACTTGGCTTATTTGGGGACGTTTTTCTGTTTTAGGGTTGTTGGAGGAAAGAGACAAAATTTAATTGTACTAATAGACTGTTTTGATTTTGAAGATGCAACTGCTTTGACAGAATAGGGAGACTTAATGAAATTATCTGCTGGGAGTTTTGTTGAATTAGTGTGATTAAAGATGAACACCTCAAGGTTAAAACTCACTCTAGCACTCAAGACCTCTAGGAATGTGAATGGGGCTAGTGTTACAGGCTTTAGAAGCAAATTCCTTCTTGTGTCACATTCGATGGAGGATTTGTTTTGGCCTATTACTTCATCTTACTCAACAGTTCCCCATGACCTGTTACTTGTCCCGTGAGTTGTTATTTCCTCAGGATTTAAATGAGGGAACAGTCAGAATGAGGGAGAGGGGAGTAGTATTTTTTGAATCCTTCTCTGTGCCAAGCTCATTCATGCCAGGTACTTTGTTCACAGAGGTCTTATGGGATGAAAATGTTTTAATTCCTGTTTTGCAAAAAGTGCTCAAGATCACACAGCCCTGTCTGTCTCACACAAGGCCTGTGTTCCTTCTTCTGTCATGTTCTCCTAGTCCCCCCATTCCTTTTAGGGAGTCTGGAGGGTATATCAGAGCAGCTGTCTCCTGATTAGAATGGAGAAAAAGAAAGAGGATTATTCAGTCATTCATTCAACACATATTTGTATATGCCAGATATACAGATATATGTATATTTGTATATGTATATTCTAGGTGTGTCCTCAACCAAACAGGCTTCCTTTCTTTTATTTAGCTATGACTTAACACATTTATGGGCTTCCCTGGTAGCTCAGACAGTAAAGAATCTGCCTGCAATGCAGGAGACCTGAGTTCAATCCCTGGGTCGGGAAGATCCCCTGGAGGAGGACATGGTAATCCACTCCAGTATTCTTGCCTGGAGAATCTCATAGACAGAGGAGCCTGGATGGCCACAGTTCATGGGATTGCAAAGAGTTGGACATGACTGAGTGACTAACACTTTCATACACTTTACACAGTTGTAGACGATCATTCTTATTTGTGATGGGGGTTGCTGAACAATTAGAGAACAGCCTTAGGATGTCTCTGTTTCATTGTTCAGTTGCTAAGTCATGTCCAACTCTTTGTGACCCCATGAACTCCTGCATGCCAGAAACAGTTTCTTTTCTGCAGAACTTCTTCTTGCCGTTTACTCACTAAGTCGTGCCCGACTCTTTGAGACCCCATGGACTGTAGCCTGCCAGGCTCCTGTGTCCATGGCAAGAATCCTGGACTGGAATGGGTTGCTATTTCCTTCTCCAAGGAATCTTCCCAAACCATTAATATGCTTATGTCAGTCTCATGCAGGATTTCCAAGCTGGGTTGATCACAAACTTTTTTTCCTAAGAGCTTCTAGCCCAGACAGTGTTGAGGAGAACTCGCACTGCTATCTAGGCACAGAATGCTGTATTTCCCTCCTGTAGTTTTTTTTTTTTCCTTTTCCCTACTCAGAAAGCACACAATTGTGTCTTTCAAAGTTCTTTTTATTGAAAAACACCTTAGCATTTCTTTTTTAAAATATTGAAGTATAGTTGATTTACAGTGTTGCATTAGTTTCGGTTATGCAGCAAAGTGATTGTTATACATGTCCACATGTCCACTCTTTTTTAGCTTATTTTCCCACATTGGCCATTACAGAGTATTGAGTAGAGTTCCCTGTACTATACAGTAGGTCCTTGTTAGTTGTCTATTTTATATATAGTAGTGTGTATTCTTCAATTCCAGTATCCCAATTTATACCCCCACCTTTACCTCTTGGTAACCATAGATTTGTTTTCTACATCTGTGAGTCTATTTCTGTATGTAAATAAGTTAATTTTTATCAATTTTCTGGATAACACATAAGTAATATCATATGATATTTGTCTTTGTCAGTGTTTCTAATGATAAATTTATTAAATGTTACTTTAGGTGCCCTGATTAAATATCTGATGACAACAATGTATCTAAGGAAGCTTAAACTGATTCTCTTCTTGTTACAAAGTTGCTAGATAAAATTATTATGTTACTTCTTTAGAAATAGGCACTTCTGCAGGCCTTGAATTAACTGATACTTTGGTTTCTGAAGGTAGGTATTTACTTCCATTGTGTTTTCAGAAGTTCAGACAATTGTCACAGTGCCTCAAACCCAAATAATAATTATAAGCCGTCTACAAGCTGAAGACTTTCGTCCGTTTTAAATTACCCTCTGTAAAGAACCACATCCCCTCCTTTGGAGGAGATGGTAAATTGAAATAGCCCTGCCTGCCCTGGACTCCGTTTCTTGAGCACAGAGGTTCACTGTTTGAGCTTTCAACGTGTGTTCTATTTGCCTGGATGTGTGGGCACAGGAGAAAACAGGGCCCAGAACCAAGGTTGATCTCATCCCAGGAGCCAGCCCCTGCCGAGGAGGTGGGCGTGAAGCTGAGGAGGTGGGGGAGCAGCAGCCTTTGTCGGGGCCAAGGCACATGCGCCACCCTCCGCCTTCCTGGCCCCCAGGAACTGGGTGGTGCAGATCACGCCCCTCAACAGATCTTTACTGAGTAACTCAACTGTGGCTTCCTCTTTAATTCTGTATCTGGAGGTCAGAGGTCACTGAGAGTTCTGGGGAGCTCAAGGTGACCTCGGCCTCAAGTGGTCATTTGCCCGGCGTTGTGGTAATGTAATAGAGAGTGGCCTGGGCACAGTGGCCTTGGTGTTCTTAAGGTTCTCACAGCCACCCTGTTACCAGGCAACAGTTACCAGGACCATGAGCAGTCCTGCTCAGCCAATTGGTCAGGGCTGCAGTGCCGCGTCCACATGAGCAGCCCTTAGTGGCCCACTCAGCCAGCCGTCGGGGGAGCGGTGGTCGTCAGGCTGAGCAGTGAGATAAGAGGCGGGTCTGTCTTCTCACCCAGTCTCAGGCCAGCGGGTGTGCTAGGGGCCCAGGAGCAGTCTGGGGGCTCTGTCCTGCAGGCTCCGGAGCTTCACCAAGGCCGCTGCTGGCCAAGCCCAGGCCTCCGGGTGGCAGCGACCCTCTCCCCATGCCTGCCTCTGTGATCTGATGGCGTCACCCATCTGCATGGCACCTGCCCCCACGTCTGGGCATCCTGAGGAGCCTGAGGCCAGCTGGGTCCTAGGTGCCCGGCTCCCTCAGCCGTGACCGCTGAACGGGCCTGGGGACCTGGCCCCCAGGACCATTCTGATGGCCCTGAGGCACTTGGCCCTTTTACAGCTGGATAAACGGAAGCTGGAGAGCGTTAGATACTGTGCCCAAGGCGCGTGTCTCAGAACTGGGGGTGCCCGGTGCAAATCCAGGAGATGGACTCTGCTCCTTTTGGCTTCACCAGGGTCCTGGGCTGTCAGGGTTCTTCTCGTCTCAGCAGGGGTGGTAGATGGAGTTTCAGTGTTGAGACCTTCTCCCCAGAACTTTTAATAGTAAACCTCTTATTTCCGTTGGAAAAATTAAAATCCACGTATGATTTGACTGGGAAACCGAGGCTGTGGGGGAACTCGGCAATGCTTTCTGTGTGACGTGACAGAAAGTTACCATGGAAACAGTAACGGTGTTATGAATGCAGAATTATAACCTGGAGCGGGAAATCAGCAACCTGAGGAGACAGAGGCTGAGAAATAGCAGACAAATTCAGCAGCACGCTAAGTCTTTTCAGTCATATCCGACTCTTTGCGACCCTATGGATCATAGCTTACCAGGCTCTTCTGTCCGTGGGATTTTCCAAGCAAGAATACTGGAGTGTGTTGCCATGTCCTTCTCCGGAGGATCTTCCCCACCCAGGCATCCAACCCACATCTCTCCTGTCTCCTGCATTGGCAGGCAGGTTCTTTACCACTAGCCCAGTGTGTGGGCTCAGTGCCTGCCACTCTCAGCCTTCGCGAAACATCCGTGTGAAATTACTTTTTCCTCTCCCTAGTGTTTCAGAACTTGTTGAAAGTAAAATAATTCCCATGTGTGTGTATGTATTTTCAGTTCAGCATTTACTGTTTTTTTCCACCCCACCCCCCACCGGATCCTGCCTTTCCAGCCCCCTCTAATCCCTTCTTGAAGATATTCCCAGTGGAGATAAAGTGTTTCCTGGGTTTTGCATCAACAGATTCCCTGTGGAGTGAGTTAGCACTGGTATTTGCTGATTGATAAAGCTGATTCTGGCAGCCAGATGGAGGGAGTAAAGTTAAAAAAACAACAACAAAAAAACATTATTTTCCCAGTAGAAACTTAAATTCTAAATTATGTTGTTCCTGTCGCTGTTAAGTAAATACAATCCTTTCCCAAAAATGCTTATTTCAAAAACATTGGTAATATGTCTTAAACCTTGTCATAGGAAATTCTTTAGATCCCCGGTAAGTGGGGGTGGCGATAGTCACCCCCTGCTCTCCGTGTATCTGGGGTGCTCTGGTAGGCCCCGTGTCTGCCTGGCTCCAGGGCCCTCTGAGATGTCCCTTCTCCTCCTGCCGTTCTCTGACTGAAAGGACTGAGGACCCCAGACAGGCGCCTCCCCATGGCTCTGCCCTGAAGCCCTAGAAGCTTGTCAGCTGACTCAGTGCCTTAGCCCCACAAATTCCTGTGGGTGCAGAAGCGTCTTTCTCCCTAGTCTCTTCTGGGCTCTGAAATATCTTGCTAATCTGCGATCAGGAAGAGAAGAGTAACAGAGGCAGAGCTGTCTTTTTAGTAAAAGGGGATTTCAAGCGCCGAGAGGAGCACGGAGAGTTGACTGGGTCCCAGCTGTGTATGTGCGGGCTGTCAGGTGATGCTGGCCTGTGATGCCCAGGAGGGGCTGGGAGGCATGTATGCCGTGAAGCTCACACGTATGATGGGCCTCCCAGCTTTGCGTCAGAGCAGGACCAGCACCAGGAGGTCACGTGTGTGCTTCACCGCTCTATTCGTCTACCAAGCTGTGTTTATCATTCACTTGTCTTGGAGAGATAAAGCTGTGAGCTTTAGCAAATGTATACAAATATTTTTGAAAAAATGGAAATATACTTGTCATAATGTTTTTTGTTGTGACCTGTGGCTCATTCTTACTAATGTATAAATTTCCTTTTCAATCTTTACTTTGAATTAAGGGTTACTTAGAAATGTTAAAAAATTTTTTTCCATGTGGAAAAGTTTCAAGTTTATCCATGCATTATTGATTTTTAATTGCTTTGTGACTAGGAGATGTGGTCTGTATGATAACTGACCTTGAAAATCCATTGAGAGTTGTTCTGTGACTTAGCACATACAAAGGTTTTCAACATGTGTGTGAAAACAATGTGAAATCTCATAGGTGTTCTACCTCTACTGCACTGAACACACTTTGGGATCTCCTAACAAATGATGGGTTTATTAGTTTATCCTGTATTTTTGTTGAATTTTATCTGCACATGGTTGAAGCAATTTTAATAAATATATGAGATATAGATTTGTTATAACTTCCTGTTAATTTTTTGTCATTATATAGAGGCCCTTTTTTTATTGAAGTGTGATTGACTTACAATATTGTATTAGTTTCTGGTGTACAACATAGTGATTTGATGTTTTTATACGTTGTGAAGTGATCGCCATGATTAATAACCTTCTGTCACCGTACAAAACTAGGACAGTATTACTGACTATATTCCCTACGCTGTACATCGCAGCCATAACTTATTTTATAGTTGACTTTCTACCTCTTAGTCTTCCTCACCTGTTTCACTCCTCTCCCCCCACTCACCCCATATGACAAGCCCCAGCTTGTTCTCTGTATCCTTGACTCTGTTTCTCTTTTGTATGTGAGCTCATTTGTTTTGTGTTTTAGACTTTACATGTAAGTGAGGTCACACAGTGTTTGTCCTTTGCTGGCTTACTTCACTTACAATAGGTCCATCCATGTTTTTGCAGATGGCATCATTTCAGTTTTTTTATGGCTGAGTAACATATTCCACATCTCCTTTATCCATTCCCCTGTTGATGAACACAGGGGGCTTCCATATCTTGGCTATTGTAAATAATACTGCTATGAACATTGGGGTGCATGTATCTTTTCAAATTAATGATTTTTTTAAGATACATGCCTAGAAATAAAATTGCTGGGTCATATGGTAGTTCTGTTTTGTATTTTTTGAGGAACCTCCATACTGTTGTCCATAGTGGCTTTTACATTCTCATTTCAGACTCCATTTTACATGCAGCTTACATTCCCACCAACAGTGCAGGAGGCTTCCCTTTGATGCACATCCTCTCCAACACTTGTTTTCCTTTTGACGATGGCCATTCTGACACATGTGAGGTAGTACCTCACTGTGGTTTTGATTTGCATTTTCCTGATGATTAGTGATGTTGAGCATATTGGTTTGATGACTGGCTTTATAGTATAACTTGAAGTCAGGAACTGTGAGGCCTCCTGGTTTTTTCTTTTTTTGTGATTTCATATAAATTTTAGAATTTTTTTTCTCCTGTAAAAAAATGGCATTGGAATCTTGTTAAAGATTGCATTGAATCTATAGGTGGCTGTTGGTAGTATAGACATTTTAACAGTAGTAATTCTTCCAATATTTCTTATCCTCTTTAATACTCATTTGCTTAATGTATTCATTTATATACTTTTAAAGTTTCTTACAAATTGGATGATTTTAAAAAGGTGAATTAAAAATTTATTTCTATAGGAAATGCATTATTTCTTATAACACAAATTTCTTTCTAAATATATAAATCAGGATCCATGTGTTGAATCCATATAGAATATAATATTAGAAGTTGGAGCAAAAACAAATTGTGGGTTTTTGGGACATGGACAAAAGTATATAATTTTAAATACACATTTATATTGACCAGACCTATGGAAATTATAGCATATAAAAGAGTGAAGAACTTGGATTTTTGACACTCTATTGTGTGTAGATGGATATACATTGCAGAAGAAGAACAATAATAATAATGTATTTAAGGTGTTTTTTATATATATTCATTCATTTGTTGGTAGTCTAAAAATGAGGCCTTTCATTTGTGGTTTAAAGTGATGAAAATTCCACAGTAGCTTGACAATTTCTGCTTGTAGAAAACACATGAAAGGTGGGTTCAGAGGACTTTGTTTTTAACCTTTTCATTAGGTAATTTAATTTATTCTCTGGCTCAAAAGTAATGCCAGAAAGGGTGGAAAATCTTATTTGATGCAGTAACTTTGGGCCGTATGATTTTTCTAAACGACTGTTACGAAACATTATTTTCCCTTCCAAGGAGAGCTTTCTCATTATGAGGTGTCACTGTTTAGCAGTTCCAGCAAGTAAATCAACTATAGGTTTCTTATACAGCAAACAAAAAAAACAACCGTTGGGACTTTTCCTGTCTTCTCTTCCTCAGTGCCCTATAGTCAAGGGTTAACTTTTCTTCATTTTTTAAAAGGATATAGTACTATTTAGGCTTCCCTTGTGACTCAGCTGGTAAAGAATCTGCCTGCAATGTGGGAGACCTGGGTTTGATCCCTGGGTTGGGAAGATCCCCTGGAGAAGGGAAAGTATAAGAATTCTCCAGAATTCTGGCCTGGAGAATTACATGGACTCTGTGTGTGTGTGTGTGTGTGTGTGTGTATTCATGCAGTATATATGTATATATATAGTGTGTATATATATATGTATACATGCAGGTTTAACAAAACATGGTCCACTGGAGAAGGGAATGGCAAACCACTTCAGTATTCTTGCCTTGAGAACCCCATGAACAGTATGAAAAGGCAAAAAGGTATGACACTGAAAGATGAACTCTGCAGGTCGGTAGGTGCCCCATATGCTACTGGAGAAGAGCAGAGAAATACCTCCAGAAAGAATGAAGAGAATGAGCCAAAGTGAAAACAACACCCAGTCGTGGGTGTGATGGACGATTGAAGTAAAATCTGATGCTATAAGAACAATATTGCATAGGAACCTGGAATGTTAGGTCCGTGAATCAAGGTAAATTGGAAGTGGTGAAACAGGAGATGGCAAGAGTGAACATCGACATTTTAGGAATCAGTGAACTAACATGGACTGGAATGGGCAAATTTAATTTGGATGACCGTTATATCTACTACTGTGGGCAAGAATCTCTCAGAAGAAATTGGAGTAGCCGTCATAAGTCAACAAGAGCTCAAAATGCAGTACTTGGGTGCAGTCTCAAAAATGACAGAATGATCTCTGTTCTTTTCCAAGGCAAACCACTCAGTACCACAGTGATCCAAGTCTATGCCCCAACCACTAATGCCAAAGAAGCTGAAGTTGAATGGTTCTATGAGGACCTACAAGACCTTCTAGATCTGACACCAAAAAGTGATGTCCTTCTCATCATAGGGAACTGGACTGCAAAAGTAGGAGGTTAAGAGATACCTGGAGTAACAGGCAAGTTTGGCCTTGGAGTAAGTACAAAATGAAGCAGGGCAAAGGCTAATAGAATTTTGCCAAGAGAACACATTGGTCATAGCAAACACTGTCTTCCAACAACACAAGAGAAGACTCTACGTGTGGACATCACGAGATGTCCAACAAATGTCCACATCAAAATCATATTGATTATATTCTTTGCAGCTGAAGATGGAGAAGCTCTATACAGTCTGCTAAAACAAGACTGGGACCTGACTGTGGCTCAGATCATGAGCTTCTTATTGCCAAATTCAGACTTAAATTGAAGAAAGTAGGGAAAACCAGTAGACCATTCAAGTATGACCTAAATCAAATTCCTTACGATTATACAGTGGAAGTGACAAACAGATTCAAGGGATTAGATCTGATAGAGTGCCTGAAGAACTATGAATGGAAGTTCATGACATTGTACAAGAAGCGGTGATCAAGACCATCCTAAGAGAGGCAAAATGGTTGTCTGAGGAGGCCTTAAAAATAGCTGAGAAAGGAAGAGAAGCTAAAGGCAAAGGAAACAAGGAAAGATGTACCCATCTGAATGCAGAGTTCCAAAGAATAGCAAGGAGAGAGAAGAAGGTTCTCTGGACTTCTTAACTGATCAATGCAAAGAAATAGAGGAAAACAATAGAATGGGAAAGACTAGCAATCTCTTCAAGAAAATTAGAGATACCAGGGGGACATTTCATGCAAAGATGGGCACAACAAAGAACAGATACGGTATGGATCTAAGCAGAAGATACTAAAAATACACCAGAAATAATACTATATATACAGAAAAATACTAGAAATACACCAGCAAGAATACACAAAACAACTATACAAAAAAGATCCTAATGACCCAGATAACCACAATGGTGTGATCACTCACCTAGAGCCAGACATCCTGGAGTGTGAAGTCAAGTGGGCCTTAAGAAGCATCACTGAGAACAAAGATAGTGTAGGTGATGGAATTCCAACTGACCTATTTGAAGTCCTAAAAGATGATGCTGTTAAAGTGCTGCACTCAATATGCCAACAAATTTGGAAAACTCAGAAGTGGCCACAGGCCTGGAAAAGGTCAGTTTTCATTCCAGTCCCAAAGAAAGGCAATGCCAAAGAATGCTCAAACTACCGCATAGTTGCACTCATCTCACACGATAGTAAAGTAATACTCAAAATTCTCCAAGCCAGGTTTCAACAGTATGTGAACCGAGAACTTCCAGAGCTTCAAGCTGGATTGACAAAAGGCAGAGGAGCCAGAAATCAAATTGCCAGCATCCATTGGATCATAGGAAAAAACAAGAAAATTCCAGGAAAACATTTACTTCTTCTGTACTGACTATGCCAAAGCCTTTGACTGTGTGGATCACAACAAACTATGGAAGATTCTTAAAGCGATGGGAATACCAGACCACCTGACCTGCCTCCTGAGAAACCTGTATGCAGCTCAGGAAGCAACAGTTAGAACTGGAACAACAGACTGGTTCCAAATAGGAAAAGGAGTACGTCAAGGCTGTATATTGTCACCCTGCTTATTTAACTTATATGCAGAGTACATCATGAGACATGCCGGGCTGGATGAAGCACAAGCTAGAATCAAGACTGCCAGGAGAAATATCAATAACCTCAGATGTGCAGATGACTACCCCCTTATGGAACGAAGAGGAACTGAAGAACCTCTTGTTGAAAGTGAAAAAGGAGAATGAAAAAGTTGGCTGAAAACTCAACATACAAAAAACTAAGATCATGGCATCCAGTCCCACCACTTCATGGCAAACAGATGAGGAAACAATGGAAACAGTGACAGATTTTATTTTGAGGGGCTCCAAAATCACTACAGGTGGTGACTGCAGCCATGAAATTAAAAGACACTTGCTCCTTGGAAGAAAAGCTGTGACCAACCTAGACAGCATATTAAAAAGCAGAGGCATTACTTTGCTGACAAAGTTCCATTTCGTCAAAGCTATGGTTTTTCCAGTAGTCATGTATGGATGTGAGAGTTGGACTATAAAGAAAGCTGAGTGTTGAAGAATTGATGCTTTTGAAGTGTGGTGTTGGAGAAGACTCTTGAGAGTCCCTTGGAGTGCCAGGAGGTGAAACCAGTCAATCCGAAAGTCCTGGATATTCATTGGAAGGGCCGATGTTTAAGCTGAAACTCCAATACTTTGGCCACTTGATGCAAAGAACTGGCTTATTGGGAAAGCCCCTGATGCTGGGAAGGATTGAAGGCAGGAGGAGAAGGGGACTACAGAGGATGAATGGTTGGATGGCATCACCAACTGGATGGACATGAGTTTTAGCAAGCTCTAGGAGTTGGTGATAAACAGGGAGGCCTGGCGTGCTGCAGTTCATGGTATCAAAAAGAGTTTGACATGACTGAGTGACTGATCTGAAGTGAACTGATAGTGCTATTCTAACCATACAGTGCTAGAAAAGTTTCATTATTTATTTGTGGAACAAGTGCTAAGTCTGTTTATGATTTTAATATAAAATATCAGTAATTTTATTCATATTTAAAGAATTATTATGCCATTCCAGACTCACTGTTATAAAACATAATTTAAGCACAGTTATTCTATGGTCAGCCTGTATGTAATTAAAAGTAAAAATTGTAGAATTATAGATGATTGTTTTTAATGCTTTCAGCAAGAACAGTTTCCTCCCCTGCTGTCTGCAGACTAGAAATGGCGGGTCAGAGTGCGGGCAGAGTTGGTCTCCTCTGAGGCCTGTCTCCGTGGCTTGCAGAGACCGTCTGTCACGGCCGTCACTCGGCCTCCCCTCTGTGTCTTTTATGGGACCTTTGTTTACTTTGTTTCTTTTTCATTATTTTTAAAGTAAAATAGTCAAAACTGTTTTAACAATTTTAAATAGTTGATAATAACAAGTCTTGTTGGATAAAACCAAAGTTGAAAATAAATATCCTGTTGGATGAAACTAAAGCAAGAGTAGACAAATTCACTTGTTAATATATGGGTTGACTTTGAGGAGATAGAGTAGATGATCAGCTTGTTAAAATAGAATGCAGAGCCCTTGTGGGGGACTCAATAAGATGGTTAACCCTCTTGCCAAAGAATAGCAGGAAAGCAGGTTAAAATGTAAAAAAAGTGTTCTTGGAGCCGTAAGGCGTCTTGCAATAAATGCATGGAAAAATAAACCGACACATCCAGGTGTTAGAATATTGTTCAGTGCTAGGAAGACGCAGGCTATTAGGCCATGCAAAGGCAGAGTGGAGTCTTAAAGACATAGTGCTACATGAAAGAAGCCCATTTGATAAAGCTACTTCCTGTATGATTCCAACTCTGTGATATTTTAGAAAACATTTAAGTATGGACAGAGTGTGGAGATCGGTGCTTGTCAGAGAGTAAGATGGGGAAAGAATAGGTGGAACATAGAGTTTTCTAGCAGTGAAAATACTCTCTCTGTATGATAGTACAATGGTGGATACATATCATTGTACATTTGTCCAAACTCATAGAACATGCAGCACCAGGACTGAAGCTTGATGTAGACTGTGTACCTTGTATGATTATGATGTGTTTACATAGGTTCTTGAGTTATAACAAATGTACCTTTCTGGTGGGAAATATTGTTAATGGGAGAGGCTATATACATGTGAATGGGTCGAGGGCATTTGGGAATTCTCTGTACCTTCCTCTCAATTCTGATGTGAACCTAAAACTTCTCTTTAAAAAATTGTCTTTAAATTTAGGAATATTCTACTTAGAGGCCTTGGGGAGGTTATAAGATAGTGAAGGATTATGGGGCCGGGATCAGGGAGGATGGAGGCCCAACTTCACATCACCTCTTTCTCTGAAATGACATCAGGGTGAGCCCAGAGGACTAGTCCCTTAGGCGTCTGGCAGAAACAAGCTTAAATCCCCTTGGAAGAATATAATGTTATCCTAGCCCTCAAATCATTTCTACTAACAGTTTTCCAAAAACAACATCTGACAATCAAAAATAAACACTGGAGAAGGAAGGACAACATTAGCAAAACCTTGAAAAACAATAGCAGTGGAAAAATACAGACGCTTCATAGATTGGTATTAAGAGGAATAGACTTCCAAATTGTTTACTATTTTTAAGGAAAGGCAGGAATTCAAGAGAACTGGAAAGTATAAATAAGAACCAAATGAAAATTCTAGAACTGCAAATTAAAACAACCAGCAGATTAGGTATAACCAAAGACAGATTTAGCAACCTGAAAAATAGGTAAAAGAAATACTCAAAGTTAAACACAAAGAGCAGAAGGATGAAAAACACAGGCGAGAGGTGACAGGATGTGGTGAGAGGTTTTAATGTGCTTATAAACAGAATCTTGAAAGGAGATGTGCGCTAATGTGAAACACAATGATATTTGAACAGGAAGTGACTCAGAACTTCAATGATAGCTTCTATCTACAAACTCACGAAATCCTGTGAACTCTAAGAAGGATAAATAAAAAACAACTCCTACCAAGTCATATTGTTGTAATACTCATGAAAGCAAAAACAGAGAGAAGACGTTAGAAGCAACCGGAGGGAAAAAAAGACAAGTTACTTTCCAAGCTGCACTTAAGTCAACAGCTGACTCCTTAGCATAAACAGCAGAAGCCAGAAGGCGATGGGGTGGTATCTTTAAACTGTGGAAAGAAAATACCTGCCAACCTAGAGTTCTCTGCCCAACAAAAATATCCTTCAAGTGTGTGGGTGAAATAAAGACATTTCAGACAAACAGAAATTGAATGGTTCTGTTGCTAACAGATTTTAAACTAAGGATATATTAGGAGGGGCTATTTAGGTAGGAGAAAAATTATCCCAGCTGGTCAGAAATGCAACTATAAACATGGCTATGAAGAGAAATCTAGTAACTCACTGTATAAAATAGTAACAATGTCTTGTTGGATTAAAATACATGGAGACTTAAAACACATGCCACATGGGCTTTTGACAATGGGGAAATGGGAGGTCCAATTGCTGTGAGATGCTGTGACACTCCTCCACGTGTGGTGAGGGGGAGGAGCAGCTGGCACCTCCTGGCTCTCCTAGGGAGGAACGGACTTGCTGTAACCACGTTAGGAATTTGGTGTGAGTGCAAACTGTTTGGATAGGCATATACCGAGATCCAGTGCTTTCACTCCCAATGTACACTTATTAATAACAGAGGTTCATACAGAAGACACATTCAAGAATGTTCATGACAGCATATTTATAGTAACTCAAGCCTGGAGAGAGTGCACATGTCCACCTAGATTAGATGGACAGATTGTATATGCATACAATGGATTATGCATTGATGTGAAGGAGTAAGCTGACAAGTACACATAACCACACGGATAAATTTCACAAATGTAGCATGGAGCAGAAGCGGCTTGACACATACACACTGCATGGTTCACTGAAGTAACATCTTTTAAAGGACTGTAGCGCCATCGTGTCTAAGACTGCGGACTTAGGTAAGAGGCAGGATGGCAGATGCCTTTAGGAAAGGCAGGGGCTGCTTGCTACCAGGACCAGGTGGAGGCAGCCTGCTCTGCCGGGGTCCATCTCCTGACTGGTGGCGGTTACGTGTTTCTTGGTGTGGCAGGTCTGTGAACTGCATCTCTTGTTTGTGTGTGTTTCTGTGGATGATTTGCTTCACTACAAGGAGGTTAAAACACACACTCAGTCCTGTTTGAACTGTGTGGAAAGTCCTGAGATGGAGAACTGTCTTGACTTCATATTCTCTGAGTATGTGTGTGTGTCTGTCTCTCTTTTATTTATTTATTTATTTTTATTATTATTTTTTTTTCCAGTGGGTTTGTCATACATTGATATGAATCAGCCATGGATTTACATGTATTCCCAATCCCGATCCCCCCTCCCGTCTGTCTCTCTTTTAATCTCTTGGAGGTTCTCTCGGGACAAGTTCTCAACAGCTCCCATGCTCACTGCTGGGAGTCAGCTAGTCCCTTGTTTCCCTTTGTAACTCTGGCCCAAATACGAAGAAAATCCCCATCATTTATGTTGCCTTAGTACAGCAGATAAAGATATTTTAAAATATTTTACCAAATATCCAGGGGGGAAAGGGCAGGAAAAAAGCCTAGTGACATCAATGGAACATAAACCTGGACAAGATTCTTTCTTTCAGGTTTCTAGTTCAGCAGCAGCTGATTTAGTCCCGAGGTTCGTGGGCTGTCTTCTTCCATCACCCAGCGAGTGTCTGTTACGTTCTAAATAGAGACCTTGTCCTCGGTCCAGTCCCCAGACCCAGGGACCTTCTCTTCATGTGACAGGCAGTCCGTGCGGAGACCTCACTGCTCCCATACATGGATGGTGGGATGTGCTTGAGGATGGAGCCACGCCATAATGATCACTCAGGCACTCAGCAAACTGAGCATCCTTTGTTATTCAGCCCTTCAGTCGTGTTGACTCTTTGTGACCCCATGGACTGCAGCACACCAGGCCTCCCTGTCCTCCTCCATTTCTCAGAGCTTGCTCAACCTCATGTCCATTGAGTTGGTGATGCCATCCAACCATTTCATCCTCTGTTGCCCTTTTCTTCTGTCCTCAGTCTTTCGCCATGCCAGGGTCTTTTTCAATGAGTTGGCTCTTTGCATCAGGTGGCCAAAGTATTGGAGCTTCAGCTTCAGTCCTTTGTAGCATCCTTAGTAGCGGGGCCAAGTCTGTCTGTCCCAGAGGGAGCAGTTCTGAACACTAGCTTTAACTTGCAGACTTAATATCTCTGTATACTGAAGTGGAATGTAATATCCCTGGAATAGCCACAGGCACTTGCTTATATGAAAGGAAAAGGACTCCTGAAATAACTGTGGGTATGAGGTCCTCAGGCTTTGCCTGCTGGAAGCTGACCCTGGGCTCCTGCTGACACTTCAATCCAAGCGTGGCCGGGGGTGCCCTGCGGCCCTCCATAGCCTCAGATACTCTGCCTGCTCATCCTTACTTCAGCCCGAAACATGATTGTGAAGAAACTTGGGAAGGGTGAACAGTCTGCCTGAGAGCATGCAGCAGACTCAGCATGGTGGAGAGAGAGTCCACGACTCATTTTTTCCCTAAGGACCCCCTTTTTTCTGATGACACAGGAGATACGTGGTTTATTTTTAAGTTGGGATTCTGCGCCAATGGCCCTCGAAACAGAGAATTTTTGACTTGAAACATCTGCAGAGGAGAGGCCAGCAGGCGTGCCTTGGTGCGTGTGCTGTGCCCGGGTCCTCCCCCGCCGGGACTCCGCCTGTCTGGCGTCTCAGCCAGAGTGTGATGGGCATGGAGCGCCTGCTACTCTCCTGGCTGTGCCTGCTCTGCCCCACGTGGGGACCAGCTCTGTAAAGGAACTGAAATGCCAGCAGAGTGTCGGTGCTGGGTGTTGAGGCCATGTGTCTGACTGCAGGGAGCCCTTCCTGAGTTGATTGAAGTGGTTTGGGGCAGGCATTGTGTTCATTGTTGTGATCAGTGGTCACTTTATTCTGAAGGCACTTGAATGTTGCATCAGTGGAAATAGAATTGTGAGAAGCACAGAGTGCTTCAGCTTAGACATTTGGCAAAGCTTCTATTTGAACCAGGAAGAGTCTCTTCAGAATAACTTTTAAAGCCAAAGCTGTCTTTACCAGAATGAGAGAATTTAAATGTAGTCCCAGAAATTTTCATTTGTGTGTGTTTATAGATTTTTTTTTCTTTTCCACGAGACATAACCTGTTGAAGATGTCAAGGCAGCTACATAATTCCATTGAAAAAGTCAGTTACAAGTGATCCATTGATAAATTAATTCCCTAGTGACGCAGCCGCCAAAATATTGGAGCAGAAAAGAGCATGTGTTTCACACTCCTTGCTGAAAGCTTGATGCACACAACGCAAAACTGATACGGGGAGTATGGAAGAAATTATCTGGCCACTTCTGCCCACTTCTGCACAAAGCTCTTCATTTAGAATTTACTGAACTGTGGCAGGCAGGTTGAAATTATTAAGTAAGCCAGAAAAGCTTTAAAGATTTTGGGTATGTCGATGTTTGGGGATGTGGGCTTTCTTCCTGTTAGCTGTTCAGTGAATTATAATGATTACAACTACGTTTTCATCCTTTTCTGTACTGTGCATGAGGGAAGGGGTCCAGAAGTGATGGAGGAGACAGGTGTGTGGCTCCCCGGTATTCCTGTTCCTGAAGTTCCGGCTTTGGTCCACCCCAAAGTCTCCGCAGTGCCATGGGCCTCTCCCCTGCTGCAGGGTGGGGTGCATGGGGCTGCCTGGTGGGGGAGGGACCCATGGTCTCTGGGCAAAGCAGTGATGGGAGGGGAAGGCTCAAGGATGTGCACCAGTGTGAGGCGTCTTTATTGTGTTGGATTTCACGCGAAGAGTGAACGGGTCCTGGGAAGGCTGTTTTCCTCCACTCATGCCTTGGAGTCAGGGATGTCATGTTCGTTTCTGAGGCCTGCTGTTGTCAATTCCCAGCCACAAGCCTGGAGAGAAGAGGCTGGGACGAGGCGAGACAGGGCCCGTCTCTTGGGAGTCTCTGGGGAGGGGTCGTTACCTGCCTTCCTAGCCCTGGGGGACTCACTGCCAGCCTCCCTCGCCCGGTGTTCTCTGAAGGTGCCTCCATCGCTCTGCAGCCCCTGTCCCTCAGCACGGCCCCTCTGTCTGCACATGGCTGCGTGTCGGGGCACCGCTGCTCACACAGGGGCCCAGCCCCCCCGGCTGACACCATGCGGACAGATCACACCTGCAGACCCTGTTTCCACATGCAGCCTGCCTCCTCCTCTGCCATCCTGTGGACACAGCTCTTCTTCCTCCCTCTCCTTTCCTGTCCACACCAATTTGGAGAGTGAGGGTCAGTGAGTAGTGTTCACCTTTCAATTAAAATATTTTCCTGAAACGAAAGAATGATGCTCCCGAAGAGTCATAGTTCTTTTCTGTGCAGCTAAACTGTGCAGCTGAGACTACAATTCACTCTTAAATTTTTAGAATTCTCTCTCTGTTGTACACAGGATATTTCGATTGAGATGCTCTGGGGTCAAAAGATACCATTTCCTTCTGGCCCTTCTGTCCTGGGATTTGTTCCTGCCCAGCTCCGGGCTCCCCACCTGTACAGGCCGTGTCTTCCTCATGCATCATTTTACCTGCAGAGTCCAGCGCAGAGCTTCGTGCCTGATGTGTACCTGGTGAATACTTGTAGGGTGTGAGAACTGTAAAGAATAGCCTCTTTGTATGTATGGAAGGAAACCTTGATCCGCTCAGTTCAGTTCAGTTGCTCAGTCATGTCCGACTCTTTGCGACCCCATGGACTGCAGCACGCCAGGCTTCCCTGTCCATCACCAGTTTCCAGAGTTTACCCAAACTCATGTCCATTGAGTCGGTGATGCCATCCAACCATCTCATCCTCTGTCGTCCCCTTCTTTTCCCACCTTCAATCTTTCCCAGCAGCAGAGTCTTTTCAAATGAGTCAGCTCTTCACATGAGGTAGCCAAAGTACTGGAGTTTCAGCTTCAGTATCAGTCCTTCCAATGAACACCCAGGACTGATCTCCTTTAGGATGGACTGGCTGGATCTCCTTGCAGTCCAAGGGACTCTCAAGAGTCTTCTCCAACACCACAGTTCAAAAGCATCAATTCTTTTGGCACTCAGCTTTCTCTATAGTCCAACTCTCACATCCATACATGACTACTGGAAAAACCATAGCCTTGACTAGATGCGAGTTTGTCGGCAAAGTAATGTCTCTGCTTTTCAATATACTGTCTAGGTTGGTCATAACTTTCCTGCCAAGGAGGAAGCGCCTTTTAGTTTCATGGCTGCAGTCACCATCTGCAGTGACTTTGGAGCCCCCGCCAAATAAAGTCAGCTGCTGTTTCCATTGTTTCCCCATCTATTTGCCATGAAGTGATGGGACCAGATGCCATGATTTTAGTTTTCTGAATGTTGAGTTTTAAGCCAACTTTTTCACTCTCCTCGTTCACTTTCATCAAGAGGTTCTTTAGTTCTTTGCTTTCTGCCATAAGGGTGGTGTCATCTGCATATCTGAGGTTATTAATATTTCTCCTGGCAGTCTTGATTCCAGTTTGTGCTTCTTCCAGCCCAGCGTTTCTCATGATGTACTCTGCATTTAAGTTAAATAAGCAGGGTAACCATATACAACCTTGACGTACTCCTTTTCCTATTTGGAACCAATCTGTTGTTTATGTCCAGTTCTAACTGTTGCTTCCTGACCTGCATACAGGTTTCTCAAGAGGCAGGTCAGGTGGTCTGGTATTCCCATCTTTTACAGAATTTTCTGCAGTTTGTTGTGATCCACACAGTCAAAGGCTTTGGCACAGTTAATAAGCAGTAGATGTTTTTCTGGAACTCTCTTGCTTTTTTGATGATCCAGCAGATGTTGCCAATTTGACCTCTGGTTCCTCTGCCTTTTCTAAAACCAGCTTGAACATCTGGAACTTCAAGGTTCACATATTGTTGAAGCCTGGCTTGGAGAATTTTGAGCATTTCTTTACTAGTGTGTGAGATGAGTACAATTGTGCAGTAGGTTGAGCATTCTTTGGCATTGCCTTTCTTAGGGATTGGAATGAAAACTGACCTTTTCCAGTCCTGTGGCCATTGCTGAGTTTTCCAAATTTGCTGGCATATTGAGTGCAGCACTTTCACAGCATCATCTTTTAAGGGTTTGAAATAGCTCAACTGGAATTCGTCACCTCCACTAGCTTTGTTCATAGTGATGCTTTGTTTGTAGTGATGACCCAAACTTGTCCCTTTCAGGTGAAATATCATTGTAGGAAGCAGATGACACAGACAGCATACTTGCAAAAATGTGGAATGAGAAGGCTTCACCTTGGTGGTCCTGTAACTAGGACCACTTGAAAACTGGGAGGAGCCACCAAGAATTTGAGTCAGGAAGTGAAAGCCTTCTCTCGCAGATAATCCCTTACATGTGTAATCTTGTCCGTTGCTGTTTCCCACTGGTTTCACTGGAGGTGGTGCTCTCCGAGCGGTAATTTAGACTACACCCTGGGGCACAGCATCTGTCTTGGCATATTCCTTGTTGAGCCAGTGTGCAAAAAAATAGCAGTACCTTTTACCCCAGCTGATAGCGAAGTCAGGGATCTTTTCTGGACCAGCCTCGTCATCCAGAGATAGGCATCTCCTCCTGAGTGGCTCCTGGATCATTAGTGATGGCTGTGGACTGAGGTGAAGGTCCTGAGGCTTCACTGAATGCAGGATGCCATCATGTTATTCAGTTTGAATGAATGTCTGGAAAGGAGAAGAGCAGCTCACCTCAGGCAAGGCTCTGGAAGCAAAGAAGTTGTGATGGGGTGAAGCCCAGGTCTGGCACCCCCCGGCCCTCGCAGTCCCTACCTGACAGCCCGCATTGGTTCCCCTGCGGGACCTCACCGTCTGGTTTTCTGGGATCTTCCAGCTGCAGGGTCGGGCGTGTGCCTGTGTGAGGTGCCCTGCATTGCAGGTGAAGCTGGAAGCATGCCAGTATTTAGGGCTGCCTCCAGAGCGTCGGGGTGATGCCGTCAGTAGTCTGGGAAGACGCAGGTGCTCCCCGGGAGAGCTCCTGCTCCAGCGCGTGGACGTTGGAGGCACGGTGGGGTCACGGTCAGCCTGCCCACGGGATGCTCGCGTCTGGTGCCTCCACGCGTGAAGGTCTGCGTGTCACCAACAGCCGCGCTCAGCGTCTTGGTGCCTCTCCCCCACCGCAGTCACAGATTCGGGCAGAGTAATGACATGAGCTTTTATTGCTTTTAAAAACAAACAAACCTTCCTTTGAGCCCTGCTAATGGACAAAACCTGTCAGCTCGAGCTTTGTACGCTCATAAACTTTGTGATGTTATAGAAATGAACCATCCCTTTTCCACATACTTCTCTTGGCGAAGGCTTCCAACAAGCAGTCATGTCCAAACTGATTTGTTTCTTGTTGACATAAAAAATTTCTTTGAGCAGTTATTAAAAAGTCTTGGAAAACACTACTAAAAGCCACCTTTGTCCTTTCTTTTTGTGGCAGAAAAAAGCTGTTCCTTGCCTACTGACCTATGCCGTAGGTCTTTGGGGAGGTGGAGGGGCTGTCTGAGGTCTAGACCTGCCTCCTTTCTGTCCTTCTTCAGCAGGAAAGGAGTGTAGTCATTAACAGGGACCCAAACCAGCCACTTGTGTACAGGGGACACTTTTCCCATCAGCCCTTTAAGTCACGGGAGAGCAAGACTGCACCCGAAGACCCCACACGAGTCTGTAACTGGGACGGATAAAGCTTCTCCTTGATTGGAAATTGTGAAGGCTAGTTTTTATGTTATGTTAGTTTCCATTCTCTCAACATCTCCATCATCATATTTGTGAGGAGTTTTGAAATTTCAAGGTGATGTTAGGTAGGAAATTAAGAATACTTTGGAAGAGAGGATGTTTTGGCATCTTAATCATGCATGTGTTGAAACACTGGGGTCCTGCTTCACAGGTCCTCGTGTCCAAGCACTTGGCTTGGGAGTGATTTTTTCCGTCAGCCTCTTTTGTAAATGATTATGTCTTACCTGATTTGAATATGAAAATCTACTCTATTTAGCAAATCAGTGGTAACAATGTGTTTCTTTTAATTTATAGAGTAAGACGCAAATAATTAAAATTATTAACTTGATTGCATTCAGTCAAGGATATGTAGTATATATGGTTTCCCTTGCTGTGCAAAAGCTTTTAAGTTTAATTAGGTCCCATTAATTTTTGCTTTTGTTTTCATTACTGTAGGAGACAGATTTTAAAAAATACTGCTTTGATTTATATCAAAGAGTGTTCTGCCTATGTTTCACTCTAGGAGTTTTGTAATATCAAGTCTTGTATTTTTAGGTCTGTAACAGATGATTGGATGGCATCACCAACTCAATGGACATGGGTTTGAGCAAACTCTGAGAGATAGTGAAGGACAGACAAGCCTGGCATAGTGCAGTCCATAGGGTCACAAAGAGTTGGATATGACTTAGTGACTGAACAACAACAGGACATTTGGAGTTTATTTTTATAGATGGTGTTAGGAAATGTTCTAATCTCATTCATTTACATTTACATTTTCCCAGCACCACTTATTGAGCAGGCTTATCTTTTCTCCATAAAGTGTTGTTAACTCTTTTTTTGTAGATTAATTGTCAGTAGGTGTGTGGGTTTCTCTCTGAGCTTTCTACGCTTTCCTTTTGATCTGCATTTATGTCTTTGCCCCAGTACCACACTGTCTTCATTGCTGTAGCTTTGGAGTGTAGTCTGGAGTCAGAAAGTGATTCCTCCGCTCTGTTCTTGCTCAGTATCGTTTTTGCTATTCAGGGTCTTTTTTATTTCCATTATAAAGTTATTTGTTCTAATTCTGTAAAAAATGCCATTGGTGATTTGATAGCGATTACATTGAATCTGTAGATTGCCTCGGGTAGGATAGTGATTTTTGGTAATATTGATTCTTCTAATCCAAGGACACAGTATATCTTTACATCTGTTTGTGTGGCCTTCAGTTTTTCCCATCAGTGATTTATAGTTTTTGGAGTACAGGTCTTTTGTCTCTGTAGGAAACCATAAACAGAATGAAAAGATGACTCACCGAATGGGAGAAAATGTTTGCAAGTGATTTGACCATCAAGGGATTAGTCTCTAAAGTATACCAACAGTTTATGCAGCTCAGCAACAACAACAACAGAAAAAAACTTACTCGAAACAAAGCGAGGGATCAGCACCCCTGAGCAGACCATCCCAAATGTCACTTTTGGCTCGGAAATCAGCTACATCGTGTCACTGGGCCAATCGCTTCCCCTCCAGAGCAGGAACAGGAGGCGCACCCCAGGAAGCCGGTGGGGCTCGAGAGCCGCCGGCCAGGGGGACAACGTTCTGTGTCTGTCACTGCACGACATGCCGCCCCCACAAACTTCCCAGTGGAACGTGACGTCTCCGTCCAGAAGTGACGACTGCACCGCCGCCAGGAGGTCACGCCGCCAGGCCTCCAATAAGAGGGCCAAGTGACCACCTCTCCCGGGAGTTCTCACCTGGAGCCCCAGGGCTACCCGCATGTTCACCTCTGTGGCCGGTCAATACCTGGTTAAGAACTGTAACACACCAGGGAAATGCCTTAGGTATTTAATACAGACTTAAATATCTGAAAACATCCAGCTCATTCTCATAAGCTCTGTTCTGGTCCCAGTCCAGAATGTTGTCTCTTAGAAGTCCTGCTTCTGTTAGCTGTTTTCCAGTTCCTTATAGTAAGGACTTTGCTTCCTATATCTCTTATCCTGACTGTAATATTTTTTCTATTGTTATTAAATTGCAAACTTTCTAAAGCTTAAAAAAAAAAAAAAAAAAGGGCAGAAGCCCTAGGCAGACACTTCTCCAGAGAGGACATACAGATGGCCAACAGGCACATGAAGAGATGCTCAACTTTGCTAATTGTTTGAGAAATGCAAACCAAAACTGCAGTGAGGCACCACCTCCACTGCTCAGAATGGCCCTTTTAAAAAGTCTACAAATAATGAATGCTGAGGAGGGTGTGGAGAAAGGGAACCCTCCTACACTGTTGGAGGGAATGTAAATTGGTGCATCACTATGGAGAATAGCATGAAGCTTCCTCAGAAAACTAAAAATAGAGTTACCATATGATCCAGCAACCCTACTCCTGGGCATATATGTGGAGAAAATTCTAATTTGAAAAGATACATGCACCCCAGTGTTCACAGCAGCGCTTATTCACAATAGCTAAGACGTGGAAACAGCCTAAGTGTCCCTCAGAAGATGAATGGATAAAGAAAATTTAACCATTTTCTACACGTTCATGTATCATCAGGGTGCCTCAAAGTTCGCCATGAGTTTACTTTCCTTCTACCTAAAAGAACTTATTAATCTTCAGGAGTCCCCTATTAAAAGGTTTTTCCAAAGTGAACGTTTGCGCAGAGAATTTTGGACTGGGACACAGGTGTGGAGCGGGGAGCAGATGGGTGCCAGCCACGTCAGGGAGGAAAGAACGAGGCCCGCCAGGCTCCCCCGTCCACGGGGTTCTCCAGGCAGGAGTACTGGAGTGGGTTGCCATTTCCTCCTCCGGAGATCTTCCCAACCCAGGGATCGAACCATATCTCCTGCACCTGGTACAGTGTAGGCAGATTATTTACCACTGCGCCACCTGAGAAGCCAGAGGGGATAGATGTTAAAATTTATTGAGACAAAGAGTAAAAGTGTCTGAGTTTGCTTCATGTGCATAGGACTCTGGTGTAAATTCGTATTTTTCACTGTCCTACAGTGTATTTGAGGTGCTTCTACTGAGTCTTATTTACTTGGGTAGACGAGAGCGGCAAACAAAGCCTAAACCAAGGAAAGGAAAACAAAAACAAGTCAGGCTGGGGAAGGACTGGGATGAGACCCCGTGGGTCACGGTGCACGGGGCGCCCACCTTGCTCTCTGGCGATGCTTTTAAGCTCCGGCCTGGGCAGCGGTTGTTAGTGTCCCTGCTGGTGCAGGGCGCGGAGTGACCTGTTCCCACTGTAGTGGGCTAGTCGGGTGACGGCTGGAGTCGGGAGGTGGGTCAGTGTTTGTCTGAGTGGGACTCGGGAGAGCCTGGCTGACACACGCTTCTCCTCAGCAGGTGCGCGTTTGACCCTCACTGCTGCTTCCTTCGGGGACAGCCCCGTCCCAGGCCGCGCAGCACGTCGGATGCTGAGGGGAGGAGCCACTCTGGCTGCCTGGGCTGCATCTGCCCCCTTGTCCCTCGCTGTGATCCACGCGGTGTGTTGGCCCCTGGGCTCGGAGCTGCGAGGTTTCCTGTAGTTCAGCCCGGCAATCCATGCAGGGGCTGAGGCTGGGGGGCGGGTTAGGGGCTGCTCTGCATGCAGGCAAGGGGTCCGATGCCGCCTTGCCATCCTCTAGGACGCTGACAGCAGACGGCAGTCGGAGGGCTCTGTGTCCACACGGTGATCCGGCGTCACCACCAAGCCTTCTGCTGCAGCTTAGTGGAAGGAATAAGTTTTAGGAAAAAAAAAATACAGAGTTCTGATAAGATGCTGTTTGGAAGGTCCAACCAACTCTTTGAAGTAGAACACTGTAAAATATATTCAAAGTAAATCGTATTTCACTTGGAAGCAAACACAGTTCCAAGAATGAGCTAAGGTAAACAGCGGGTGGCCTGGCCTGGTGTTGCGTGGGGCCGCCTCTGGGCTCGGCCCCCAGCAGCCGTCTCCCCTGGCCGTGAGCCCCGCAGCGCTGCCTGCTGTCCTCATGTGACCCGGGCAGTGTGCGGAGTCCCCACAGCCGGATGAGATGGGGGCCGCGCCTGTCCTGTGGCCTTGTACCTCCTTGGACTGGCCGGGGGAGCAAGTGTTGGCTCTGGGTTCACACGCGGTGTTGGCTTTCTTGCTCCTGCACTGAATCACCAGAAACTTCGGCTGAAACAATGCAAATTTACTTCCTTACAGCTTGGTAGGTCAGAGTCTCCCTGGGCTGACCCCACGGCGGAGGTGCGCCCGAGCGCTTCCGGGAACCCCCAAGAATGTTTCCTGCCTTTTCCTCGGTCTGCAGGCCATGTGGCCCTGGGCCGGGGTCCTCCTCCACCTTCCCGCCTCATCAGGCGCAGCCAGTGTATCACGTCCATCGCCAGCAGCATGCCCCCATCACTGCTGCCTCTGCCTCCCAGCTCTGTGGGAGTGTTTCTGATTATCCTGTGATCCCCGTGGCCCACTCAGTCTAGGACAAGCACCCCAGCTGAGGGCTCTGAACTGCACCTTTGCTGAGTTTCACTGGCCCACTAAAGCAACATCTCAGGGTTTAGGGTCCTGGCTTTGGCACTGACCAGCTGTGTGATGTTGGCCTTAGATTTGCCTTTTTGCCCCGGTGTGCTGGAGTTGGGCTAAATAATCGTGCAGGTTCCTTCCAGCAACAGCACCCTGTGAATCTGTGCCTCTGAAGAGGGATCAGGTTCATTGTTTCTAAAATTTAACTCTCATGGACCCTGTCTGTGAGAACCAAGGCTTTAATGCCTTTACCATCAGCTTTGTGAGTGTCTGTGTATGTGTTCAGCCCATGCACACTTATGCTATTTGCTATTCAGTCACTCAGGGAACTGGATCAATGAAAATATGTTTAGAATCTTTTGTCTGTTTTCTTACCCCTTAATTCCATGGAAACTGGTCTCCATGTATGTAAGCAACTTGAAAATAAGATTTATTTTAAAACATGTTAACACTTAGTTTACTTTTAAAATAGTAGATTACACAGTTAACATGAAGTCAAAATGATGTTGTTGTTCAGTTGCTAGGTTATTCCAACTCTCTGCAACCCCATGGACTGCATAACACCAGGCTTCCCTGTCCATCACAGTCTCCCAGAGCTTGCTCAAACTCATATCCATTGAGTTAGTAATGCCATTTACCATCATCCCATCCTCTGTCAGCCTCTGCTCCTCTTGCCTTCAATCTATCCCAGCATCAGGTTCTTTTCCAATGAGTCAGCTCTTCGCATCAGGTGGCCAAAGTATTGGAGCTTCAGGTTCAGCATCAGTCCTTCCAGTGAACATCCAGGACTGATCTCCCTTAGGATTGACTGGTTGGATCACCTTGCAGTCCAAGGGGCTCTCAAAAGTCTTCTCTAGCACCACAGTTTGAAAGCATCAATACTTTGGCACTCAGCCTTCTTTATGGTCCAACTTTCACATCCATACATGACTACTTGAAAAACTGTAGCTTTGACTCTATGGACCTTTGTTGGCAAAGTGATGTCTCTGCTTTTTAATACAACATCTAGATTTGTCATAGCTTTTCTTCTAAGGAGAAAGTGTCTTTTAATTTCATGGCTGCAGTTACCATTCTCAGTGATTTTGGAGCCCAAGAAAAGAAAGTTTGTCACTGTTTCCATTGTTCCCCCATCTATTTGCCATGACATGCTGGAGTCCATGGGGTCTCAAAGAATCGGACATGACTTAGCGATTGAACACCATTTCCCATGAAGTGATGGGACCGGATGCCATAATCTTAGTTTTCTGAATGTTGAGTTTCAAGCCAGTTTTTTCACTCTCCTCTTTCACCTTCATCAAAAGGCTCTTTAGTTCCTCTTCACTTTCTGCCATGAGGGTGTTGTCATCTGCATATCTGAGGTTGTTGATATTTCTCCCGGCATTCTTGATTCCAAGCTTGTGCTTCATCCAGTCCAGCATTTCTCATGATATACTCTGCATTTAAGTTAAATAAGCAGGGTGACAATATACAGCCTTGATGTACTCCTTTCCCAATTTGGAACCCGTCCGTTGTTCCATGTCCGGTTCTAACTGTTGCTTCTTTACCTGCATATAGGTTTCTCAGGAGGCAGGTAAGGTGGTCTGGTATTCCCATCTCTTTCAGAATTTTTCAGTTTTTTGTGGTCTACACAGTCAAAGGCTTTAGCATTGTCAGTGATACAGAAACAGATGTTTTTCTATGAAATGTGCCTCATTATAAAATTATTAACTTGTAAAATGGCTTGAGTGAAAGTTGCTCAGTCATGTTCGACTCTTTGCAACCCCATGGACTATAGTCCACCAGGCTTCTCTGTCCATGGAATTCTTCAGGCAAGAATACAGGAGTAGGTTGCCATTTCCTTCTGCAAGGGATCTTCCCGACTAAGTAAAATATATAAAATAGCTTATATTAGAGTAATCCTCTTAGTGATGTGGACGTATACAATGGGTTGTGAATGTTCTTTTGTGTTTAAATAAACTTTCCTTGCATTTACAAGTTTATTGTGTTAAGATCAGCTTGGAGATCTTTCAGTGCTTGATTTTATAACTTTTTTTCTGTTCTTGCAAATGCTGTCATTTTTTTAGTTTTTATCTTCTTATTTAAATAGAGAACGAAAAATATCTCCTTGGTCCAAATGGCTTTTTATAAAGATCTGTAGGGTACAAGCTGAGGAAATCTTTAATTAAATATCTGTTTTTCAAAAGAATTTAACATTGGAGGATACAAAGTTGAGCAGAGACTTCTCCTCAGTCCATTTGTGTCCAGCAGGCAGCCGGTGGGAGCTGGTACAGGATGCCTGACATCCCTAGCCTCAGGATGACGGAACGACGCAGACACACTGCCCTGAACAGGCTCATCGTCCTGTCCAGTGTAACAGGCTGCCGCCCCTGTGAAGAGTGGCGGATGTCAGCAGTGCCCTTGGCTGCGGGTTTGGAGTAGGCGTTTGGGTGAAAAGGAGGCATGTCTCATTGAGGAGCACAGCCGAGGGGGGCCGGTGTGCAGCGGGGGCTGGATGCGACGGGCGGGGCCGCCAGCCCCTCCCGAGTCCTCGCGGTCGGCCTGGAGCCGCTGTCGGGGAAACCCTCCCTTCTACCAGCAGTGACCTTGGCCTGTCGGGACGTCCCTTTAGCTTTAGGCCCAGGAGCTGCGCGTAAAGAATAAGTGTAACGCTGGCCTTTAGCGTCACCCTGTCAGGCTTGTCAAGGCTCCATCCTGAGGCGAGTGTGAGCTCTGGGGTCAGCAGAGGTGAAGCGTTGCTTTCTGTGGCCCTTCAGTGGGAGCAGTGTGACTGCTGACCTGCCGCCTGTCGTGAGCGTGGAGCGCGCTGTCAGTGCTCAGCTAGTCCTGTGGCTGCCGTCCCTTTCCAGCCCTCTCCTCCCAGGCCTTTGGAGCGCTGCTTTCAGCGGCTCGGGTGTGTCTGGCTGGGCTGCCTCTCCCCTGCTGCCAGCCTCCCTCTCCTCGCGGTGCACAGGCTTCTCGTGTGGAGCACGGGCTTAGCTGCCCTTCAGCATGTGAGACCTCCCCAGGCCACGGACCAAACCCGTGTCCCCTGCATTGACAGGCGGATTCTCACCCACTGTCCCACCAGGGAAGTCCCCTTTTCAGGCCTTCTAACACGGTTCTAGACCATTCGCTGTGTGTTTAGAGGCCGTGTTACTAATACTCGTCTTAAGCTGGGATACAGAGAAGGAACAAGGTGGACGTGGAAGCCACAGTCCAGTTGTTTAAGAAAAAGGGGACCCACGCGGTCACCACACTCACACCCCTCACTTCTGTACAAGAGCCTGTGATGCCCTCACCTGTGATTCCACCCTGAGCTTCAGGAGAGATGAATGTTGAGGTGTGACGCTGCGTCCTGGCAAGTCAGGTCAGAGATGGTGGTGTGGTGGGCCTGCTCTCACGTTTCTGCAAGACTTCATGAGAAAAATAATGGCTTTGTTTCAAACATCTGAAAATCTCCTCTTTCTGATGAATCAAGTCTTTGTGACTGTGGTTTTAAGAATTCTTGTTTCACCTCTCCATCCACCTGTTTACAGGAGCTTGTCAATGAGTAGATACTGGGTCCTCACGAGTACACATTGGATTCTGAAGTTCACACGCCAAGTGACCGCCACGCTTCTCAGCAGTTAGTGAACTAATAGCCCTTTTTGAGCGGAGGGAAGGTGTGTACATTTTTATTTTCTTCAAAGCTAGACTGTTCATTCTGCCGCTTCTTGTGGTCTGCAGCAACTAGAGGTCAACTCTTACTGTGAAGTCATGCTGATGGGAGCGCCAGAAGTTCTTGCAGGGAAGTGAGGAGCGTGATCATGGACACAGCTTAGCGCCCCCCCCCCCCAATTTTTAAACAGCTGAACTTATTGTATACATATGCTCCTTTTATATATGCTAGTAAGTAAGGGAACTTACTAGCACAGCAAACTAAAACCTGTGTATTTATTGTGAGAGACGGAGCCTGAGTGACAAGCGGGTGAAGTGAGGATGTTGCTGGCATTCTGCTGACACTGCATTAATGTGCGAGAGTCGATGATTTGTGCACCTGAATATCCTCATCAGTGAGGGGAGGGCCTGGAGCTGGCAGTGAGGTCGAGTGTTTAGGGTTCACCAGCTTCACTTCATTTTCTTTTTTTTTTTTTTTTTTTCACTTCATTTTCTTTTAAAGGCTACTGTATGGTTGGTGAAGAAAAATGTAGGAGGCTTCAGCTGCTATTTACAGTGCTTGATTTCTAAAGTGAGGTTGTCCGTATAGGGTTATCTTCTGTCTTATTCATCATCTTTGAATGTTAAAAAACAAGATAATCTATTACAATTTATAGTGAGTACCTTTGAACTTTACACACTGCCTTCCTTTTTCTTATGCATTTTATCTTTAAAGTTGTACCTATTCATGATAGAAAATATGCAACCACACAGCAGAGTCTAAAGTGAAAAACACAAGTATCTGTCCTTTCCTAGCTAGTCCTAAACTCCAGAGGTAGGTGCCTGCTCTGTTTTCTGTAGTTCTTCTGCTGGTTACCTGTACAACCAGAAGGTGCTTCCATTTCTTGATTGCTGAGCCTTAGACAGTATCAATTTCAGATATCCTGTTGTAAAATTTAAATGTCTTCTCCCACCTCCTCTTCCAGAACAGCTGGTTTTTGTCCAGCATATGATTTTTTTTTGCATGATTAGAGATGATAATATTCCCTTCTGTGGCTCTAATTAAGGCTTCTTTGCTGTGTGTGGAGATTAACCCTAAAAATTGAAACCGCATACAAACAGCACTTGCAGTGTTGGGATTATGTACCCATTAGCACTGCAGTGGATCCGGGTCCCTGAAGAAGGACACATAACCTGTGTCGGGGGTCCTGCCCCACTGCAAGTGGGATGGGTCCAGCTCCTGTGTCTGGTGGGTCCTCTTTACATTTCTTTCCTTTTCCTCATGGCTCCCCAATCATATGGGAGTCACATTTCTTGCATCAGGTGTCATCTCTCTAGTGAGTGGGTGTGGGTTTTGCATAGGCGTTGCCTCCTTGAAAAAAATTTTTTTTTCATCTGAAATGCACAGGGCATAAATCTGAGATTTTGTGTGTTCAAAGATATCTTTGTTTTGTCCATGCACATAAGGAACAGGTTAGCTGGCTAAGATTTTATGATGTTTATTATAAGATATGAATATAGTTCCCTGTCCTTATTGTTCATCTATATTATATATAGTAGTTTGTTTCTCCTAATCTCATACTTGCAGTTGATCCCTCTCTGCCTTGCCCCATTGGTAACCATAAGTTTGTTTTCTATGTCTGTTAGTCTGTTTCTGTTTTATAAATAAGTTCATTCATATCATCTTTTTAAGATCACGTGTATAAGTAATATATGATATTTGTCTTTGTCTATCTTCCTTCACTCAGTATGATCTCTAGGCCCATCCATGTTGCTGCAAATGGCATTATTTCATTCTCTTTAGTGGCTGAGTAATATTCATATATATATGAATATATGTATATATATGTGTCTATATATATATATATATATATTCCACATTTCTTTTCCATTCATCTGTTGATGGACATTTAGTTAGGTTCCTTTCACATCTTGACTGTTGTAAATAGTGCCACTGTGAACACTTGGGTGCATGTAACTTTTCAACCTGTGGTTTTCTCCAGATACATGCCCAGGAGTAGGACTGCTAGACTATACGGTAATCCTGCTCTTGGTTTTTAAGGGGCCTTCACACTGTTCTCCATAGTGGCTGCATGAGTTTACACCCCCACCAGCAGTGCACTGCGGTTTCCCCTTCTCCACACCCTCTGCAGCATCTCTTATTTGTAGAGTATCTGATAACAGCCACTCTGACCTGCATGAGCTGGTGCCTCATTGTTCTTCTGATCTGCGTTTCTCTAATAATTAGCAATGTTGAGCATCTTATCATGTACCCATTAGCCATCTTCATGTCTTCTTTGGAGAAATGTCTGTTTAGATCTGCCCATTTTTTGTTGGGTTGTTCAGTTTTTGAATATGAGCTGTTTGTGTATTTGGGAAACTAAGCCCTTTTCGGCTGCATCGTTTGCTGTTGGTTGTCTTTTTATTTTGTCGATGGTTTCCTTTGCTTCACAGAAGTTTATACATGTAGGTTGGTTTCATGTGTTTATCTTTGCTTTTACCCCTGTTACTTTGGGGGAGTGGGACACTCGCCATCTTGATCTTTGGCCCTGCCTTATATATTTTTCTATCCAGCCATTGAAATGCTTTTAGTGTTTTATAAGTTTTAGTGTATTTATAATTTTTGATAAAAGAATTTGACTATCTTAGAAGTAAATATAATTTGACTACTCACACCAAAGGCTTTTTGGTCTGTTTTTTACTTTTTTAGATATCAACTAAAAATTTTAGGTTTGAGATATAGTTCACATACTAATAAAATTCACCCATTTACAGCCACTGAAATTTTCCTGATTTCACTTGCTCTCAAGTCTTCTTCTCTAAGTTCTTAAAAATTTCTGGTATGCTAATACATGTTTGCTGGAAAAGGTCAGTTTTCATTCCAATCCCAGAGAAAGACAATGCCAAAGAATGTTCAAACTCCTGCACAATTGTACTCATTTCACACAACTAGCAAAGTAATGCTCAAAATTCTCTAAGCCAGGCTTCAACAGTGTGTGAACCATGAACTTTTAGATGTTCAATCTGGATTTAGAAAAGGCAGAGGAACCAGAGATCAAATTGCCAACATCCATTGGATCATAGAAAAAGCAAGAGAATTTCAGAAAAATATCTACTTCTGTCTCACTGACTTTGACTATGTGGATCACAGCAAACTGTGGAAAATTTTTCAAGAGATGGGAATACCAGACCACCTTACCTGCCTCCTGAGATATCTATATGCCTGTCAAGAAGCAACAGTTAGAACTGGACATGGAAAAACAGTCTGGTTCCGAATTGGGAAAGGAGTACATCAAGGCTGTATATTGTCACCCTGCTTATTTAACTTACATGCAGAGCATATCATGCGAAATGCTGGGCTGCATGAAGCACAGGCTGGAATCAAGACTGCGGGGAGAAATATCAATAACCTCAGATATGCAGATGACACCACCTTTATGGCAGAAAGCAAAGAGGAACTAAAGAGTCTCTTGATGAAGGTCAAAGAGGAGAGTGAAAAAACTCTTAAAACTTAGCATTAAGTTTTAAGGCTTAAAACTCAGCATTCAGAAAATTAAAATCAGGGCATCTGGTCCTGTCACTTCATGGCAAATAGATGGGGAAACAGTGGAAACAGTGGCAGACTTTTTCTCAGGCTCCAAAGTCACTGTGGACAGTGAGTGCAGCCATGAAACGGCTGCTTGGAAGACGCTTGCTTCCTTGGAAGGAAAGCTATGACAAATCTAGACTGCACATTAAAAAGCAGTGACATCACTTTGCCAACAAAGGCCCGTATGGTTAAAGCTCTGGTTTTTCCAGTAGTCATCTATAGATGTGAGGGTTGGACCATAAAGTTGAGCACCAAAGAATTGATGGTTTTGAACTGTGGTATTGGAGAAGACTGTTAGGAGTCCCTTGGACTTCAAGGAGATCAAATCGGTCAATCCTAAAGGAAGTCTGTCGTGAATATTCATTGGGAGGACTGATGCTGAAGCTCCAATACTTCGGCTGCCTGATGGGAAGAACTGACTCATTAGGAAAGATCCTGATGCTGGGAAAGATTAAAGGCAAGAGGAGCATGGGCCGACAGAGGATGAGATGGTTGGATGGCATCACTGACTTGATGGACAGGAGTTTGAGCAAGCTCCGGGAATTGGTGATGGACAGGGAAGCCTGGCGTGCTGCAGTCCATGGGGTCACATGGACTGAGTCAGACATGACTGAGCGACCGAACTAAACTAAATGCATGTTTTCCCTCTTTTTCTAGAACTGCTATGTGTTAGTCGCTCAGTCATGTCCGACTCTTTGCGACCCCATGGGTTGTAGCCCACCAGAATTCTCTGTCCATGGGATTTCTGAGGCAGGAATACTGGAGTGGGTTACTGTGTCCTCCTCCAGGGATCCTCTGGACCCAAGGACTGGATCTGGGTCTCCTACATCGCAGGCAGATTCTTTACCATCTGAACCACCAGGAACTCAGGCAAGTAAACACCTGTGTTTAGCCGTGACTGCACACTGCCTTGATTTGCATCTCTTCCCTTGATTTCCTTGCCTAGATCAGATAAAACAACCAAAGTATAAGCAGATGCCCATCTCAGTGCCCTGACCTTCTGTTGGGTTGTTGCGTATCAGCAGACATTACATAGACCACCCCGCTAACTTCTTACGCAGAGTTCCTGGTCGTAGGACACCAGACACACCCTGGCAACTAGGCCAGAGGGTATGAGGTGGGTGGTGGGGGGAGGAGGCAGAAACGCCTCTCATCGCTTAGCATTGTGAGGTTGCTGTGAAAGGGTGTGGGGAGGAGGGACCTCGTCTTTCAGTAAATACACTTACTGTGTGTAAGGCCCAGAGCTGGATCCTGCAGGGGACTCAGGACCGTGTCAGAGACTATCCCTGCCCTCAGAGTGTTTTATGTCTCATACTGTTACTAGTTAAGAATGCAAGTATATATTTAAAAGGTGCAGTTAAGCCAACAGGGAACCATAGACAACCATCTGGGATCCAGAAGGAGATGTACATCTCTATTAAGGAATAAGAAAGGGGTTGGACACTGTTGTATTTGAGTTGTGTCTTGTAGGGTAAATGGGCTTCTGACACGTGGACATGGGGTCTGGGGAAGAGGTCTCTTCACATGGAGAGAGTGTCGGAGAAATGTCCCAGGGGTGGGGGAAGAGAGACTGTGTTAGGAACTAGGGAGTTAGAATATTGGATACCTACTGAGAAAGGAGGATGAGGTATTTGAGAAAATTGTTTGGGATCTTAAGTTTCAGGAGAAGAGTTTGAACCGAGTTTGCTGGAAGGGAATTGGGAAAAGCCTGATCTGATAAAAATGATAGATTTAACAAGATGTGTGTGGTAGATCTCTTGGCATGAAATCCAGTGAGTTGATTCTGGTCTGCCCACTGGGCTATCAGGATGCAAATGGGAGACCTGGCCCTGGTCTCTCAGTGCTCACAGCCTGCGGACAGGACAACCTAGCTTCTTTACCCAAAGAAACGTTCAATTATAACACATTTTTAAAAACATAGATATGTAGTAGATTTTTAGCTATAATTGAATCCATTCCTGTGGCCATCTCAAATGATCTAATTTCTCATCTCAAATTTTATTATGAATGCAGCTAGAATGATCAGTTATCTTCTTATGCCATATGTCATCATTGTTGTTCAGTCGCTAAGTTGTATCCGAATTGTTGCAACCCTATGAACTGCAGCACACCAGGCTTCCCTGTCCTTCACTGTCTCCTGCAGTTTGCTTAAATTCATGTCCATTGAGTCGGTGATGTCATCCAACCATCTCATCCTCTGTCTTCCTCTTCTCTTCCTGCCCTCAATCTTTCCCAGCATCAGGGTCTTTTCCAATGACAAAATGTGGTCCACTGGAGGAGGGACTGGTAAGCCACTCCAGTATTCTTGCCTTGAGAACCCCAGGAACAGTATGAAAAAAAATGCCATATATATTGGATGTTTATTACAAGTAGTCTTGCTTAACTTATACTCGCTGCTATATGTTTAATCATCTAGAAATATAAAAAACAATTTATCTCTTTATGATTTATCTTGGTTGAGTGTTAGTGTTAGTTGCTCAGTCGTATCTGACTCTTTGTGACTCCCTGGACTGTAGCTTGCCAGACTCCTCTGTCTGTGGGATTCTCCAGGCAAGAATCCTGGAGTGGGTACCTGTTCCCTTCTCCAGGGGATCTTCTCTACCCAGGGATCAAACCTGTGTTCTCCGAATTGCAAGCAGATTCTTTACCATCTGAGCCACCAGGGAAGCCCCTCATTTTGGTTGAAAATACCTTTAATTCATATCCTGTTCTTTGGTCATTTAGAGAAAGATAGAAGAGTTAGATTTGGGCTTATCAGAAGTATCTTAGTAAATCTTTCAAGTTTCTCTTATTTCTTATTTTTGGAAATCATTATACTTGAATTGGAATACTGGTTTTTTGGGGTTTTTTTTTTTTGTGAGTGCTTCAATAAAATTGCTTGTTTCAAAATAATCTGCTATTGATAAGAATTATTTACTGCACATGGGTATTTCTTTTCCTCTTATATCATCATATATTTGGAGAAATTAAGGCATAAAGACAGTGTTTTTCAGTAACACTCATCTCACCCACAGAATATTTTCAAGTATCGTAAGCATCCTTTTAAGACAAAGTCAAAGGTGAAAGAACTTAGTTGAAAAGGTCAGAAGATTGTACCTTGAATGCTTTTTGAAAGCCCCAATCCCAAAGCGTTTGTTTCCTCATTGAAGATGTTGATAGCCCCGTCTGGGTTCACAGGGTTGACCTTCCACCCTTAGAGTAGATTGTTCCACAGTGAGAGTGTCCCACCCCTGCGATCACGAGCCGTCTGCACACTGGCTCCGCCAGCAGAGCGTCCCTCCAAAAGCAGTGACGGTGACGGCACATTGTGTATCCCTCTGCATGGAAGGCATTCGCGGTGAGAGGAAGGGCCGAGCGTGTGGCCCGCAGCCGAGCTGCCTCGGCTCTCCTGTAGCCTGGACCCTGGGGCCTTGAGGCTGCACTTAGGCCCTGCAGCTCCTTCATACCCCAGGTGTCTTCTTCCCAAATGTGCCCTCAGGGAGCCTGCCCACACCTCATCCCCTCCATGTGCTGGAGAGCCCACCCCTAAAGAGGGAACAGAGACGGAGCCAGCAGGAATGAAAGCACCCTCTCAGATGGCCTGGGAGCCACAGGAGTCATCGAGATCGCAGGGTGCCCTGTCTGCCTGTGCCTTTGGGCAGAACTCATCTGGTGAGAAGTTGGATTCTTCCAAGCCTCCAGTGACAGAGGTGTCATAATTCACTGCGGTACTGAACAGCCCCTGATGTCAGGAAATCCTTTCATCCCACTTAAATAATGCATGCATCCATTTCAGCCTGTGTTTTTCCGTCAGCAAATATGCAGCTGACTTACTCTCCCTGCATGAGACTTCTCTGTTGTATTTGAAGACTGACTGCCCCACAAATACATCTCCGCTTCTGCAGCTTGTCTTTCATGGTATCTTCAAATATTATGTAGAGAGAATAGGAGAGATGTAGGTGAAGTCATCTGCCTCCCTCTCCCCACCCAGAGCCCTGCAGCTGTGTGCTCCTCCTGTGTGTGGATTTCAGCCTGCGTCCAGGCCTTCCAGGGAGTGGCCCCGGCACTGCTGGGGGGTCAGACGGCCGCAGAATCCAGCTCTCTGCCTCGGTGGTGGGCTTCCTTCCTGCTGGGCACCGGTCTCTGCTTCTGCACTGCAGGTCTCTCGTTTGCCCAGTTAGGCTTGCTACTGACTGAGATACTTGTGTATCTTTCCCCCACGTGCGTACATAGTTACAGATCTGGCACATGGGGTCATTTCTAAGTTTTTTTCACTGTGCTGCCACTGGTTTATTTTTAAAGCATTTTAATATTGAAGTAAAACTTACATTAAGTGAATTACAGCATGAAAATCCTCAAGTGTGGAATTATACTGAGTTTTGACACATGTCTACAGCTGACTAACCATCCCAGCCAAGATATAAAATACATCTATTTTCTCATGCCTTGTGAGGATTTCTTTATAGTAGTTTGACTTTACCTATTCTCAAAGTCATGTAAATGTAATTTGTATATATGTATTCTGATACGACATTAGGCAGAAAGTGAAGAGGAACTAAAGAGCCTCTTGATGAGGATGAAAGAGAGAGTGAAAAAGCTGGCTTGAAACTCTACATTAAATAAACTAAGATCATGACATCGGTCCCATTACTTCATGGAGAACAGAAGGGAAAAGAGTGGAAACAGTGACAGATTTTATTTTCTTGGGCTCCAAAATTGCTGCAGATGGTGACTGCAGTCATGAAATTAAGACACTTGCTTCTTGGAAGGAAAGTTATGACAAACCTAAACAGTGTAATAAAAAAGCAGAGACATCACTTTGCCAACAATGGACCATATAGTCAAAGCTATGGTTTTTCCAGTAGTCATGTATGGATGTGAGAGTTGGACCATAAAGAAGGCTGAGCACCAAAGAATTGATGCTTTCTAATTGTAGTGCTGGAGAAAACTCTTGAGTCCCTTGGACAACAAGGAGATCAAACCAGTCGATCCTAAAGGAAATCAACCCTGAATATTCATTGAAAGGACTGATGCTGAAACTCCAATCCTTTGGCCACCTGATGCAAAGAACCAGCTCATTGGAAAAGACCCTGATGCTGGGAAAGATTGAAGGCTAAGGGAGAAGGGGGTGACAGAGGATGAGATGGTTAGATAGCGTCACCAAGTCAATGGACATGAATTTGAGCAAACTCCAGGAGATAGTGAAGGACAGAGGAGCCTGGCATGCTTCAGTCCATGGGGTCGCAAGGAGTTGGACAGGACTTAGTGACTGAACAATTCTGATACATGTTTATTCTCTTATATGTTTATTCTGACTTTCCATTCATAAATATCAGTAAGGTGTCCTTTTCTCTGTGTTAAAATAGCTGAGGAGTCCAGCGTTGGTCTTCGGCAGATGGACCGCCTGGGTTTTCAGTGTTCACGTTGTGAATAGTTCTGCAGGGAGCCTTTCTGTGCAGATCTTTATGTGCACACACCTTCATTTCTTGGATTAACACCCAGAACTGGAACTGTGGGGCCATGAGTAGCTGTGTTTGTAACTTTATAAGAAACTGTTGAGTAGTTTTCCAGAGTGGTTACACCACTTAAAATGCCCACTCACGGGCTGCAGGCCCGTCCCTGCGGAGCCGCTGGTCCGGCGGGCGGGGATGTGACCGCAGTCCCTAAAAAAAAAAAAAAAAAATGCCCACTCACAGCATGCGTGAGTTGTTGGCTCTGTATCATTAACATTTTCTGTTGTCAGCCGTTAAAATTTTAATCATCCTAATGGGTATGAAGTAATAACTCATTGTGGTTTTAGTTTATATTTCCCTGATGACTAGGGATGTTGAGCACGTCTACAGTTCCTTTTTGAAGTGTGTGTTCAGATCTTTTGCCTGGTTTTCAGCTGGGTTGGTGGGTTGTTATTTATTTGCAGTTCTTTATATTTCTGAATTTAAGTCCATTGTCAGATACAGGTATTGCAAATGTTTTCCCCTATATGTAGCATGAATTTTTATTTTTTTATTGTCTCTTTCAATGAACAGAATTTTTCAGTTTTGATAAAGTTCAACTCGTAAATTTTAATGTTTAGTTAAGAATGCCGGGGGGGAGGCAAAGCAGACTTCCCTCATCATTAAGATATTATTCTGTGTGTTTTCCTGGAAATCTTACAGGTTTATATTTTACATTCGATTCTGAGATCCATCTCAGGTTATTTTTATATGTGGTGTGAGGTAGGGGTCTCTCCCATGGACTTCTAAGAGTTCCACATCCATTGCTGAAAAGACTTTCTTTTCCCCAGTTGAATTGCCTTGACACGTTTACTTGGTTGTTCATACGTGTGCAGTCTCCTCCAGTGCTGTTTTTTTTTTTTTTTTTTTTTTTTTTTTTCCAGAATCTCACAATTTTATTACCACAAAATTCATGTCATTTTAATTAGGATGAGTTTTTTAAAAGCACATATTTTATTCTCAGTTATGCTATCATAAAGAAAAAACAAAATCCTCCTTACATATTAATATGGAAGCTATCTTCAGATTAACGAAGCCGTGAGTTCCTGCCAAAATATACCTTTTTATTCTTGTAACACGTTACAAGAATTTTTAGGTAACACCTGTGATTTGCTTTGATATTGGGATTATTTGAATTATTCAGCATATGGCGATTATCAAGGTGGTACACATCACTGACTCAATGGACATGAGTTTGAGCAAACTCCCAGAGATAGTGGAGGACAGAGGAGTCTGGCAGGCTTCAGTCCATGGGGTTGCAAAGAGTGGGACATGACTGAATGACTGAACAACCACCTCTCCCTTTAAAACCTGCCCTCTTTTACTCTGTGAAGCCAGGCCCCGGGGCTGTGCAAATTACATTTCTCTTTTGACTGCTGTCTGTTAGACTCAACCAACAGGGGGAGCTAGATAGAGTCTGTGAGAGGAGAACCATGAATGAACTTGCTACTTACTATTTGTGTCACGACAGAAACAATTCATCCTCACTGTGGTAGCTGGTTTTGATATCAGTGGTTAATTCCAGTTTGCTTATTTTTTCCCCCCGCACTACAAAATCATGCCTCGAGTGCCCCTCCGAAAACATCTTGGCGTTCCATCTTGAAGGGAGTGAGTGCTTCACTGACACTCTGAGACAGTGCTGTTTTAATTCTGAAAATGTGAGCTGTCTTTCACAGTTAATGTCATGTTTAAATTATATGAGCATCTCTGTCCACTACATTAATGAAAACACTGGACAAAAAAAAAGGAAAATCTAACCCAGGCAGTTGAACTGGAGACCTTGCCTGACCGTCCTGTTCAGTGTTAAAGCCTGCCCCCACACGCCCCTCCCCGGTGCCCCTGGCTCACCCCTGCTCCCGGCTTTCTGTGAGGGTTGGATGGGGGCCTGGCAGGGCCCCGGGGCAGAGGGGAGGAAAGGCAGGCTTGGGGCAGGGCCCTTGCCGGGGACCCAGGTGTTTCCCAAATAGATAGAAAGTTGATGCTTTACCAGGAAATAGCCCTCATTCTGTCATGAATCCTCAAGACAGCAGATCAAGTTACTGTCGCTAATTTTCCCAATAAATGTGCTGCTCTCTGTGAACTGTTATTATAACTATTAAAAGTGATGAAACAGAAAGCTAACAGGGCGACGAGTGGCATGCGTTCCTTCGTTTTATTTCAGTGGCTGCGTTCTCAGGAGCTCTCTCCCCTTAGAAACATCTGTAAGATTTGTTTTGTGCAATGGTTTGTCAGTTGGGTACTCCATTTTTAAGGTCATTCAAGAAAAAATAGAATGTATCAGTTGTGTGACTGCTTCCTCCTAACCGCCAGAGGAGTCTGTAAGATGTTTGTTTGCTGTGGTTTGCGGCAGGCTTGGCTTCGTGTGTTTCGGACGCCAACAGTGCAGTCAGCGCAGAGCCCTCAGCTGCCCTCTTCCAGAGCGTGTCCTGTTCTCGGCGCTGTCTCCAGCACACGCCGAGGTGGACGCCAGTCAGCCGCAGCGGCTCTTGCTTCTGCAGGTGTTCCTTGCGCACGGGTGCCAGCTCCCCGGCAGCCCCAGGGCTGGGGGGTGACATGCCTCCCTCCTCCCCCTGCCCTTCCTCTGTCCACCGTGCGTGTCCGCCACGCGCTGTGCCCGGAGGAGGTGCTGGGGACAGGCCACACGGTGTGCAGCCATGCATCCCCACGGAGCACGGCTCCCAGGTGTGGGGGTGTGCGGTCAGTGTGTCCGTAGCTGGTGAGCCTGACCCACCGTAGAACCGTCTCTGAAGCAGCTGACCCTGTAGATGTGGTGTTTGCCATAGAGCCATCACAGTTCAGTGCTCAGCCCACCAGCGATGAGGTTCATCCAGCAGGACTGTGATCACGGGCCACCCAGGTGGGTGCTCGTGAGGAAAGGTGGGGCCCGCAGCCGCGGTGCCCAGGTACCCTGGTCTCGTGGGGACCAGGCTGGGTGAGGTGAGGGCCGTGTGCAGCGGGCTCAGGACGAGCAGCCCCTCCCCCTGGCGGCAGCATCCAGTCTGGTCCTGAAGCAGGCGTGGCCAGTACATGTGCAAACGGACCATCCTGGGGACCTTCACCCACCCCAAAGTTGGTCTTATTTATGGGTGATTCCAAACAACAGAAGCATTCGTCCCAGACAGACAGGAAACTGTAAGCGGGGGAAAGCTGGCCTCCTTGTCACCTCAGGACGTGTCCCTCTGGGGACATACTGGGGACCCTCCAGGTAGGAACGTGGTGGGGGCCGGGTGCCTTTGGTGAGCTCCAGTGGAAGACTGTCAGTCCGTCCAGGCTGCCTCATGAAACACCCCAGATGGGGCAGCTTGTAAATGACAAGCCCGATTTCTCAGCACCGTAGCATCCGGCAAGTCCAGATCAGCTATCTGGAGGAGTCCCCCTGTCCACTGCTCGTGCCCCTCACTGCGCCCTCCCTGGGCAGAAGGGACGTGGGGTTTCTGTGGGTACCAGCTCCACTGTGGAGGGCCCCACCTCCTGCCATGAGCACCCGCCTGCTCAGCATCGCCTTTGAGGGGTGGGTTTCAACATCCGGACCACAGGGGCACACAGACATTCAGACAGCAGCGTGGAGGCGAGGCACCTCGGAGACTGGAGTGTGAGAGCAGACTGGTTCACCTGCTGAACAGGTGAACGTGGCAGGACGGTGTCCACATAGCGGGGCTCAGTTCTTTCTGGAAGTTTTTGGAAGTCAAGTTGCAATCAGCCACAGTTTATACCAATTGAGATACAACTCAGTCATTAAACTTTACACATTTTATTGCTGTTCCTATGACAGGAGTATCTTCTAAATGTTCTTTTTAGTAGGCCATTGAATCTTTCTTACTTTATGGAGCAGTAAGAAATGCATGAAGGAATTTGAATTTAGAGGGGTTGTTGTGCATGTGTATTTGGGCACTGGCATTTAGAGTCTATAAAATCAATTGGCAGTGAAGGTTTTATTTGCATGTGAGGACCTCAGCTAGATCACCATGCAGCTCTTTGCTAGATGTACTGGAGTACACCCATGGGGCAGAAATGGGCCAGAAAGCAGTGAGTCAGAAGTGTTTGTGTGCCACTCACCTGAGGATTTTAATGTCCTATAAAATACCTGTGTATGGAATGGAGAAGCAAAAACATTAGAAAAGTAAAACAGGCCCTCGTCATAGTTACTCTTTTTTTATAGGAGCAAAGCAGTCACTGTTTACTGAAGTGTATTTTTGGGTTAAGAACTGTTGTCAAAGCTCATGTTGCCTGCACTGCCCAGCTCTTTGCCGAGGCCTGAGGGCAGCTGCAGAGCGCGCTTGGCCGCC
Source organism: Cervus elaphus (assembly GCF_910594005.1). Lineage (NCBI taxonomy): Eukaryota > Metazoa > Chordata > Mammalia > Artiodactyla > Cervidae > Cervus > Cervus elaphus. The sequence continues at coordinate 2,280,368 of NC_057843.1, read as the reverse complement.
TCTGGCTCCCTCTGCTCCTGAGCCTCCCTTTCATATGTAGCCAAGTGAAAGGTAAACTCTGTGGATGCCGGAGGCCTTGCCCAGGAAGCAGTTTGGGAAGGCAGCCGAAGGTCTGGGGGCCAGGCAAGGCTGCGACCCCCAGCCTTTCCAGGAGGTGCCTGAGGGGCCCCTGTGGCTCCCAGCTCTCGGGATGGTTTTTGCACAAGGAAAATGCAGTCTTGCTTGCTTTTCAATCGCTTTACTCTTTATACTTCATTGTCTGCAGTCTCTGTGAGGATCAGCCTCTTAAAGATCAGTGAACTTTGCTGGGTTTGAAGTCAGGGTGAGAATCATTTTATTTAGTACAGGAAGTTTTCTTTGGGGAAGTCTGACCCAAACTGACTTTTCAGTCTCTTGGAATTTAATTGAATCAGCCTAGCGGAGCAGGACAGGGCCGGGACCCAACGTCTGCTGGTGGGTTAGAGTGTCGTCGACCCCTGGCTGCCTCCTCCAGGGTTCCTGGTCTCTGAGAGAACCCAACATGCAAGGCAGTGTGTTTCCGGTTGCAGGCACCAGGCTATAACCAGGCTGTTGCCTGAAGTTTACTCCTGCCACTCACTGTATTGAGAGTATTGGGTGATCTTTGTTGTTCAGTCGCTCAGTCGTGTCCGACTCTTTTCAACCCCATGGACTGCAGCACGCCAGGCTTCTGTGTCCTTCACCATCTCCTGGAGCTTGCTCAAACGCATGTCCGTTGAATCAGTGATGCCGTCCAACCATCTCGTCCTCTGTCATCCCCTTCTCCCGCCCTCAGTCTTTCCCAGCATCGGGGTCTTTTCTCTTGAGTCGGCTCTTCACATCAGTTGGCCGAAGGTTTGGAGCTTAAACTTCAGCATCAGTCCTTCCAACAAATATTCAGGGTTGATTTCCTTTAGGATTGACCTCCTTGCAGCCTTTGGCACTCAGCCTTCTCTTTGGTGCAGTTAATATCAGAATTTAAGTTTTTAATGAGTTTTTAAATTTTATGCCAGCAAGCCAGACTTAGCGGTACTTCCACGTCCTTAAAAACCGTGAATAGGGTGAAAGTCTGACTAAACTAGCCTTAGGAACAGAACGCCGTCTCGGGGCCGGGAGTGGTCTGCTGTTCTTTCCTCGTGTGACATGATTTTGTTTGCTCTTGGTGACACACACACACACACAGTTTTTTATGTGGGATTGTCTTCCTAAGACAAAGTGTGTATTTGATCTGGACTTACTAACAACCACAGTGAAACAGTTGAATTTTCAGACATTTTGGGACAGTTCTTTCATTAAAACTCCCCTCTTTCCTTCAGGGAATACCTCAGTTACCATGTGCCAAAGCATTATACAACTACGAAGGCAAGGAGCCCGGGGACCTTAAGTTCAGCAAAGGCGACATCATTGTCCTGCGGCGACAGGTGGATGAGAACTGGTACCACGGAGAGGTTGGCGGGGTCCACGGCTTCTTCCCCACCAACTTCGTGCAGATCATCAAACCGTTACCTCAGCCCCCGCCCCAGTGCAAAGCACTTTATGACTTTGAAGTTAAAGACAAGGAAGCTGACAAAGATTGCCTTCCATTTGCAAAGGTAAAGTTAGAACACATTGCCTTCTTTTTGCCAGCTCTTCTGTGTACCTGCATGTCTGAACTCTGGCCTGTGCAAAAACATACAATAGTTTTATGTGAACTCTCTCTCTGTGCTTCTAAAAATATCTGGAAGCAGACTTCTCAGATCAGAAAGACAGTAATTTTGTGCACAGAGTGTTCTCTATGAAAGATAATTTTGGTTGATGCTCTGTATGGTATCATTTTCATATTTTGGGCCTAAATGTAATTCTAAGCTATGTTTTTGGGTGGGTGCATGCCACTTGGGGATTTTAATTCCCTGAATTATGAATAACAAAAGGAAGCATCTTTACTTCCTTATTTTATATGTAAATTTCTTTGCTGAAAAGCATACCAGACTGTATCTATTGAATTGATAAAATGCTTTGGGATTTTGACCAGAATGTTGTGTTTTTTCGGTAAAGAAAAACTGTAGGATGTACATTTAAATGGGCTTTTGGTGTTTATCGGAGAGAAGGTGAACAGAGCCTGAGAGGCCACCTCGAACAGGAGTTCAGGGCCTGGGTGGGATGGCAGGTGCCAGCAGGCTGCTCATTTACCTGGCCTGGTGCCGTTCGGTTCATCACCTCCTGTGGTCACATCCTAAAGACATGGCATCTTACTTCATGCGCTCTTACAACTTGAGTCTCCTGTTAAAGAGAAAATCAGGTGGCGTGCTTCCTAGGGTCAGGTGGAGTAATGTTCGTTGATGTCTCTTTAGGACGACGTTCTAACTGTGATCCGCAGAGTGGATGAAAACTGGGCTGAAGGCATGCTGGCAGACAAAATAGGAATATTCCCAATTTCATATGTTGAGGTGAGTCGGTGTGTGGAAGCATCTCGCGTTAGTATTCTGCTTAGCAGACCAGTCTTAAGTGTGCAGGGTGAGCATCCAGAAGTCCTCATGACCATGTCTCAGTGTACACACACATTGCCTCCCTGTCGCACACCTTAAGTGATGCAATGTTGCATGTCCCTTTCTTGGATAAAACTAGGAAACAAAGGAAGACAAAAACCTAGTCCACTTAAGGGAAAAAAAGCCCTCATAGCAGAAAGCCCCAGGAATGCCCTTGTTCTGGATTGTGGGATGGAATTCCTCCATCCTGCCCCACAGTTCCTGAGGACCAGGGGACTGTGAGATGTTTGAGCTCTGTACTTTGTCCCCTGCTGAGAGCATTGGCGTGTCTGTCAGTGGGATCCTGAGCTGCCTGCAGCCTCTGTGTTCCATTTGCAGTTTTGGGGTCAGAGGCTGGTGAGGTCCTGATTAAGGTGGGAGATGCGTCTATCTGTGTGTTTATGTGCCACCCCTCAGAACTCAAACACTGATTTGCAGTGTAGCCTCCAGTCAGCATTAAAGAAGCGATAAACTGCCCACACTTAATCCCAGCAGCCAGTTAGCCACCCTCCCCACTTTAATCAGCTTTATTCAGAAACATACAGCCAATCCTCAGCAAAGTCTCTTTAGGAGTATGTATAAAGCAATATGTTGTATTAAGGAATAAACGAACTAAATTAAAAATGAACTAGGAAGTTATAATTTACAGTAGGCCTTATAACATCATGGTCTTCCCTGCTGGCTCAGATGGTAAAGAGTCTGCCTGCAGTGCGGGAGACCCAGGTTCAGTCCCTGGGCTGGGACAATCCCCTGGAGAAGGAAACGGCAACCCACTCCAGTATTCTTGCCTGGTGAATCCCATGAACAGAGAGGAACCTGGCATGCTACAGTCCATGGGGTCGCAAAGAGTCAGACACGACTGAATGACTTCACTTTCACTTTATAACATCATATATAATAAAGTTTCATGTCCTTTAGTCATAAGAATTTTATACAAAAAACAAAGGGGTATTTATATATAGTTATGACTGATTTGCATTGTTGTATGGCAGAAACCAACACAAAATTGTAAGCAATTTTCCATCAATTAAAAAATAAACAAAATTTAAAAAAAAATAATTTAGTGCCAAAAACAAAGTTGAAGACGTTTCAGAGACTAAAACACTGGCCCAGACAACCCTGCAAGGTTAGCTGAGATCCCAGAAGGCTTCTGGGAAGAAGCGAGTTCTCAGCGACGTCTCTGTGGTGGGTAGATAGCGCTTCACCAAGAAAATGGAAAAGATGCCTTTTTACAGCAGAAAGGACACTCACACGGGATGACCAGCGAGTGCACAGGCCAGAAAGTAAGAGGCGCATAGGCTGTTTGGGAAACTGAAGGTAATTCTGTTTTTGAGATGTCAACGCATGTATCTTAAGCATGTAACAAAGTAAAACCACGTCACTTTTGTTCCTGCCTTTTCACCTGAGGCATTTGTTTTGACACGATCCTGAGAACAAAAATGACAAATTGTGTCATTAGAGCCAGCGTTCAGTCTCCCCCATAGACAGTGAGATGGCCCTCGTTTCCATAAAAAATTACTGTGACTACCATATACCCATGGAAAGGTAATTCAGATTGTGTACACGCCTTGAGTTTTATCCGTGTCCTTCAAATGTTCCTGTTTATTTTTTTTCCTTCTTTGGAAGTAAAGAACAGAGGAAACCCTCAGCTCCCAGGTAACCCTTCCAGTACATTGTTTACGTATTCTAACTGTGGTTGGGGAAAGTTACATGCATTTCCGGGTGTGTGGATGGTTACTCTCGGGAGCGTGGGCACACGAGCTTAGTAATGAGCCTGTCTTCACCTGTATGAGCTGAGCTACAAGCCAGCACTTGGCGTGCATGTGCTGGCCTCCATTCCAGGCAGGTGTGCAAGAGGACTGCCGTGCTTTTGTTACCAGGTGGGTGTAGAATTGCGTGATGGGCATGAATGATCCACCCACAGCAAACCCAGAGTCAGAGAGTCATTTGAGACATGGGGATTATTTACTCTGACTTCAGTTGGGAAGATAAACGTCTGCCCAGGTGGAAAGTACTTGCATTCTCCTGCCTCTTGATTTCACAAGAGTAGTTTCCTCATTTGAACCACAGTTTTGCCAGTTGAGACGAGCGAACAGATCGTCTCTCTTGTGGGGAGGGTGGGGACTGGGAGCTTGTCGTTGATGTCTGGCCGTTGGATGGACATTGCTGGCACCTGGAGATTGGCATGGGGTTCAGCCTTTAGGGGAGGAGGTGGGTAGATTTCAGTAGCAACCTACAAAATTCAACTGTTCAAGTAAAGCACAGGTGGCTGAACAGGGCAGCTTCGCATGGAGTGAAGCCAGCTAGTGTTGGGAATCACAGACTAGGCTCTCTCCTGAGTAATGTCTTTCTCTTGCTCCATAAACCCCTTCAGGGCTCAGACTGTCGCCGCTATAAAAGCAGACGGTGTTACAGAAACCCAGTTGTAAATTATTTTCTTATATCTTGTAGACACACATTTAGGTCTCCACCATGTTAGGTGCCTCTGATTTTTGCACGGTGCTGCCCCAGACTTACCCCTGAGGATCGAGCAGGTACGTGTGATGATGTGTCTCAGGGGCCTGACCCCACTGTGACCTGTGCACCGCGGTCCAGAGCTCAGGCCAGACATGACCCAGAGGACAGCCGCACAGTCCTTAAGGGCCCCAGTGTCCCATCCCCTGAGGAAGTCAGCTCAGGGCCAAGTCCCCAGAGCAGCAGCCGGGCTGTCACAGCCTCACCAGCAGGGCTGAAAGCCCAAGTCCTGTTGGGCGGCTGGTCTGCAGAGATGCCCATGGGTGGGGCTTGCCCGTGGCAGCAGCTCTGACCAGGATGGCCGGGGTGGGGGGCGGGCCTGCAGCAGGATCTCGGGCCCGAGTCGGAAGCTCAGCATCAGCAGTGGGTGAGGAGAGAGCTGCGTGGGAAACCCAGGGCGTTAGAGGCGCTGCCGGGGTGCTTCCCCTCCCGTTATCCCCCCACCCCTTCCTCCGTCTCCTGTCTCAATCCCACCCCGCTCCAGCACCAGGACTGGGTATCCTGCTCCTGACCTGTATCACAGGGGGTGAGAAAAGACCTCTGATTAAAGTACCAAAATCTTCAGGGTTTGAACAGAGGAGAGGCTGGTGAGAGGTGAGCAGGAAGAGAATGGCCATGTGAATGTCCTTGAATTCTGCCCCTCAGCTCTCTGTGAAGTGGAGGGGTCTTTGCCTTGATCACATCATACCCCCCTGGAGACTTGCCCATTGGAGCCTCGAAGCTGTGGATTCTGTTGTTGGATGGATCTTCCTGGACGTGGGAAACTAGGAAGGAAGGACGATAGACGTTCCCTGGGGAAACCCAGGGGACTCTTGGAGAAACCACATCAGGATATGTGTAAAAGGCTGTGTTTGTCAAGGACTGAATGTGGTTTCAGAAGAAACCAGTAGCTTGCTACTTTCTTTGTTCAGAAATACTAGGCTCCTCCAAAACCGCATGGAAGATTTTAACACCCTCATTAATTCAGAGCTGACTCACTCACATTTCAGGGTCATTTGGACAAAGATGACATGACTCTTGGCATGCCAAAAGTTGGGATGAAGTAAGTGCTAAATATGGCATTTTGGATGATACTCAAACATTGTTGTGTATTGTGGGCTTATGAGCCCACATTTTTATTAAATCTAGTCATTCATGTAAACTATCATCCAGTTTTTCCAACAAAAAAAATTTAGCAGCTCTGCTGCAGCTGGAATATAAAAGTGGAGGTGGCCTGAAGTGGGCGTGGCCTGTGGACTGCAGTCTTGTTCTGTGGTTGGTGCTGGCGGGGGCGGGGTGGCGTCGGGGGGTGGGGGGGCCGGATCCCTCAGATCTCCGCCCGGTGACCCCTCTGCGGGCACACCTGCCCTCAGCGCCTCGTGCAGTGATTCTTCCTCTGCAGCTGCCCCGGCTCACACACAGGACACTGTGGTCCTGGAAGAACTGGACTCTGAGCCCAGAGGCCGGGATCCCAGTCCTGGCTGGACCAGCGGTTGTGGAGTGACCGTGTCCTCATCTGTAGCACGGAGCCGCGGGGTGAGCTGGGCTGGCAGCGCTGGGCGGTGCCCGCCCCTGTGAGCGGTGCGGTGCTGCGGGGCGACGGCAGCCGTCAGCGCTGCGCTTGTAGTTTCTGCGCCGCGCGGCGTCCCCTGTCTGTGTCTCCTCTGAGGGCGTTGCCCTCTGCCCCGGGCCCCCCTTGGTGGGACTTGAGCTCCTGGGCCCAGCGTCTTTCCCTCTGGCTCACCTGGGCTCCCGCGCACGGCGCTCCTCCTGGTCGCCTCACTGAACGCTGGTTGAGCGGGCAGCCTGAGGACCTGGTGAGCCGACACCCGCAACGAACTGGACTTGGACGTTGCTGACGTTCACCTCTTTCAGCGAGAACTGACGTTCTGTCACCAGCTTACCTTGGTGTTACATGCGGACACCACCATCCTCAAAGCACAGAGTCTCTCCAGTGATTCTGGAAGTTCTCTGGTTTTTTTGTTTGTGTTTTAATGAAGCTGGATGAGTGCTTGGTTAGGCCTGGTTTAGACTTTTCCAGACGAGGGTAGCAGTGTTGACATCTATGGATTAGACCCTGGAGCCTCTCCAGGTGGTCTCCCTCATTGTTTGTGAGATGAATTCTCACCTGCTTGGTACTGTTCCTTTGGCCCACTTTGAGCAGAAGTCAGGTGGCCTAATTGTTAAGAATCCTCATTTTTCTAAAGTAACTTTTTGGAGTTATCAGTGACACACAGCAAACCGTGCATGTTGACGGTGTAATGATTAAGTGGTGTTTGTTGTTCTGAACTTTCAGAATCAGCTTGTAGACAAATCTTGGGAGATATTCCTGTGGCCAGAGAACAGAAGTGTGTCATCAGCCCCGTTTATGGAAAACCACACGTGTATCTCCAGGAGCATAGGTGCAGCTTTCAGAGGAGTGAGAGCCGTGGACGTAGGGGCTTGGGAAATGTCGTCCGTGTTCCAGGGAGTTACATGTGGAGGTTTAGGTGCAGAGTTTGAATTTGCCAGGGTGCCCCTCAGAGGAGCTAAGGGCATGGTTCACTTTACTCCTTCACCTCGAGTCTTTGCCCTAGAGAATGAGAGCCAAGGATCAGAGCCACTGGCTTTGATCTCTCAGTCAGAGAAAGCAGACTGAACAATGTAAAAGGATATTCTGTCATTCATATTGAAGGGTGTATTCTTTTACTTTCAGATGCAAAAGTGAAATGTTCAATTCATTGAAATCTTTTTTTTTAAAAACAAAAAGTGTAGGAAAATTGGGGAGAAGTTGTAAAGAGAATTACTATATTGCTTGGCTTCCCCAATACCCCTTCAATTCTGAGGTAATTTTTGTAAAGTTGTTGGAAAGTCAGGAAGACAGTCGGTTGTCATACTTTCTCCTTCAGTTTTGAGGTAAATTAATTTTTATAAATGCAATTCAGAGATACTGTTTAGGATTCAGCGAGGAAGACTTACTGCATGCCCAGCGTCGTACGTTCATTCACCTGCAGGTTGAGCGGGCCGAGTCCCCAGCCCTGTGTTGAGTAGTGTCTTCAGCCCTGTGGGCTCTGCCCTGAGCTGAGGCTTTTTAGGTCTTCTGAGTGTTCCCAGCTTGGTGTAACTGATAGTGGCATTTCGTTTTACCACAGTGACGGAAGTGAGAGCCAGGACTCTGAAGTTCTCATGGCAGGTCGGCTCTGACGCCAGGAAAAGCCCTGCTTACTCTGGACAGCTGGAGGCAACCTGCCCAGACCTACTCAGAAAAAAAGGAAATTAGGCCAGGCTTTACTCGGCAGTTTACACTCCATCTATTACGCAGCAGCCTCTTTCCCATTTAAGAGTTTCCTTTTGTTTTCCATGAGGAAAACCCCCGAGAGCTGAGATTCTAAAGATGGGTTAATGTTTCTTTATTTCTCACTGCATGAGCGGGCAGTTCCATAGAACACAAACACGCTCGCGTCCTGTCGAGCCTGGAGCAGAGGCCAAGTGAATGACCAACTGGTGTCTAACGTATGCAGTGCTTTCCACCAGAGTCCACCAGCTCTTTAGCCTGGCCGCATCCCCCTGGGCCCTCGCTAAGCTGGTCCCTTGGAATTCCTGTCTTTACAGCTCATCAGGGATGTTTTTTTGTCCATGTGTCTGTGGAAACTCACCTCTCTTCGGGGTCCTGATGGAAACGGTCCTTTCTCAGGAAGCTGTTCTTTCCTGATTCTCCTCTGTGGAAACAAAACACGAAGTCCTTGCGTCAGACTTCCCCGGTTGCAGCTTGTCCGTTCTCACAGCCTGACTTGTGCCTAGAGGGTAGTGATGTGTGTGCAGGATTCCGTGTTTTCCTGGGAGCCTCGTCGTACGTGAAGAATACTGTTACTCATTTTACTTCTCTGATATAATCGTGTTGCAGAGGAGTTGGGGAGAAGTAACTCTTAGGCGCATCGCATGTCATTTTGGTAAATATCCTTTCCTCCTCCTGTGTGCTTTAACGGCAGCACGTGTCTGATCCTGCCTTTCCTACACAATTGTAGTGCCGCTCTCCATCAGTTTTTGTGACTGTGAGATAAGAATTCTGGGAGCTACACTGTAGTTATTTTTCCATGTTTAAAATAAGCGTCTTGTTTGGGGACACCCACCCAGTAACTGAGAGGTGATTTGTGGTCTTCCTTCAGCAGCTGGGCCTGCCCGAGACCCCTGCCTTGCTGTTGCCTCCGAACTCACGTGCTGAGAGCTAGTCTTCCTAAGCCTGGCAGAGTCACTGTGATCGTCAAGCTTCACTTGAGAAGTGTTGAGGACATTTTGATATTTTATCAAGAATAATGACAGCTTTTCAAGTTTGAACACCCAGAAGGTTGATTTTCAGAAGTGATGAAATATTCAACAATGTCAGATTACTGAGGTTGCCTTTTTTAAGAGAGAAATCATACCTTAATCAAAACCACCATATTTTAAGGCCTTAAATTTTGTCATTTGAAATTCTTATTACACTGTTATGTACATACTAAATTTGGTAGTGACTGAGGCTTTTCATTAAGCAAGGGTTGAGGCCTGTCCTGTGTCCTGGGAGAGGCAGAATGAGAGTGTGCCCTGTTCTGCACGTGTGTGTGGCCTGTTTCATCTTAATTGTGAAGCCCCCGGGGGCAGGCCCCAGTGGTGAGGGTCAGGAGGTGTGGCGCAGCCGCCCTGATGGCAGCGACATGGCGGGTTCCCTGCCTCACGGCTGTTGAACAGACATTTCTCTGCAGGCGGGAGGAAGGGGAGTCCCACCCCGCGCAGCGCTGGGCCTGCGCTGGCCCTCCTGGTGCGGCGTCCTGGTGGAGGCTCTCCCCGAGCCCCTGCTCACCTGGGCGGGGCCACACCTGTGTGCCTGCTTTCCGCCTCAGGTGTTGACTGCTGGGCTCCCGTCCTGGGAGGGGGCAGCCTCTCGCCTCCTGCAGGCTGTTCCCCTGTCTGCACGCCACTCCGTCCTTCCTTTCCTGCCGGGATTCCCAGGGCTGGCTCCGCAGTCCCTGTGGTCATCACCCTCCCGACTGCCGGCTAGCTGTGTCCCCTCTGCTCCCCCAGTGCTGGCGACTCCTGCCATGCTGCTCCCCCTTCCTTTCCTTGTAAGGGTTACCATCACGACCACTGCCCCCAGCTGCTGCCTCTGTGGGCTGCAGGGCAGAGGCTGGGGGTCTTCTCACCTGTGGTTCTGGGTACCCTCCTGGCCCTGTGTGTTCTCCGAGTTCCTGGCCCTGCAGAGACCCCAGCTAGCAACACCTGCAGGGCTTCCACGCTTGGCTTGCAGAGTGCGTGCGTGTGTGCTAAGGCACTTCGGTCATGTCTGATTCTTTCTAACCCTATGAACTGTTGCCCACCAGGCTCCTCTGTCCGTGGAATTCTCCAGGCCAGAATACTGGAGTGGGTTTCCATTTCCTCCTCCAGGGGATCTTCCCGACCTAGGAATCGAACTTGAGTCTCCTAAGACTGCTGCAGACTGCTTTTGTTTTGATTGTTGTTCAGATGGAAAAATCAGGGTATTTTACAGAAGCTTACGTGTGTAGCTTGCTAAGCTTGTGACAGTCGCTCAGAGAACGTAGGGGCAGGGGCATGTCCCCTCCAGGTCTGATTGCAGTCGTTGTAGGCCTGAGGTCCCGGCCTCTGTGTGTCCTGAAGGGGTCTTTGTGTTCCGGGTTGAGAAAAGGCATTTGTACATCGTATGTACTTGAAACTTCCTAGCTCGTCAAGTGTAGCCGTGTATGATATCTGAAAAACAGGAGACACATGTGGTGACGACAAATGACAGGCAGACCGGGTCTTCACGGTGAGAGCAGGGCGTGTCTGTGTCGCGTCACGGTGGCGATGCGTGTTCCCCTGCCCCTGGGCACGCAGGACGGAGGTCCCCATCCTGCTTCATGAGGAAACAGAAACCGGGACATTTGAGCGTCCCCCAGGACTACTCAGCTTGGGAGGCAGAGACCCGAGTCCCCCTGGGCCTTTCACCTCCAGGCTTGGAGCGTGGCTTTCTGGAGAGTACTTTCCTCAGCTTCCTGAATGAAAATTCTTTCAGGCTTCTGATGGCGTGCTCCCCCTCTTCATCCCTTACATCTCAAAATCAGAAACCTGAAAAAGAGCATTCCAGAACCTTCCAGTATTTATTTTCTGACAGCCAGGCCCACCAGAGGGGAGGACAGCTAACATGCACTCAGAGCTTGGGGCTGGGGCTCCCTCCCGACTGGACGTGGGGCGAGTCCCAGAGAGCCCTTCCCGGTCCTGTGGCACGGGGGCTGGGGTGCCGCACGCCCCACCAGCTGTGCCAGCTCAGGATGCCAGAGCTGCCGCATGGGGCGGGGACCGTTGAGGTCCTTCCTGTCCCACACGCTCCTTGTGTTCAGTGAGCCTTAGGAGGTGCCCCCTGGGCCCCCCATGCATCTTGGGGGCCCACTCACACTGTGGCCATCTCGGTTGGGATGTGGGGCAGGTGTCCGGCGCACACTGGGTGGCAAAACTCGTACAAAGAAAGAATGTGCCTATCTCAGAAACTTCCATATTGATTACATGCCATTGTGGTGATGTCTGGGGTATATTAAATAAAATGCATTATTAATTTTACCTGCTGCTTTTTATTCTTTAAAATGGGGCTACTGGAAAATTTCACGCCACACCTGCGGCTACTGTTCCGCTTCGCTGGGTAGCGCTGGTCTAGAGGCCGCCCTCCCCACCCCCGCCCTCCGATGGTCCTGAGACACCAGGGTTTTTATTCTGTACAGACGCCGAAATGGAGCTGCTACCTGGGGAAGGCTTTTTCCGACCCGTTTAAAGACCCTCCTGAGAAAGGGTCTTTCAGTCTGCTGGTTATTCCTCTACTCTGGGGGAGTCTTGTTTTATGAATAAAGACTAAGCTTGCTTTTGTATTTAGATCATCCAGAAACAAAAGCCTTGTTATGCAAATTGCAGAGAACAATGAGAGACTGATGAACATACAAACTCCCCGTGGCCACTGTGTGAAAGCGCTTTGCAGAGGGCTGTAATGTGAGGCAGACGCTTTCACTTCTGCTTCAAGGGGCTGAGGCGTGAATTCCCCCACACAGCATCGTCCCTGGGGACGGGCACTGGCCTGGCAGTGCAGCAGACAGGTCTCTATCGAGACCCTCACTTGTGAAGGTGGGTTTTCAGAGCTGGCAGGAAAGGATGGGGTTATGTAAATTGCTGGGCTACTAGCAATGGAAGGACGAACGCTCCATCCCTGTCTCTGTCTTTATACAGAACAAAATGTCCACGTTGTTGAAATACCCAGACGGACAAAGGGAGGAACTATAAATACACTGGGAGAAAAGTGATTTTATTTTTAAAAAATAATTGTGGATAAAGAAGATTTTTAAAGTATGATGTTAGCTGAAGATACCATAGTGGAAAAGATGAATAAATTTGCACATCCAAGAAATATTTATGTATGACAAATATGTATCAAGTTAAAAGCTAAATTGGAACAACATTTCTAACTCAATGGATATATGTTGTTGTTCAGTTGCTAACGCGTGTCTGATTCTTGTGACCCCATGGACTGCAGCACACCAGGCTTCCCTGTCTGTCACTGTCTCCCAGAGTTTGCTCAGGTGCATGTCCATTGAGTTGGTGATGTCATCCAACCGTCTCATCCTCTGTTGTCCCCTTCTCCTCCTGCCTTCAATCTTTCCCAGCATCAGGGTCTTTTCCAATGAGTCAGTTCTTTGCATCAGGTGGCCAAAGGATTGGAGCTTCAGTTTTAGCATCAATCCTTTCAGTGAATATTCAGGGTTGATTTCCTTTAGGATCGACTGGTTTGATCTCCTTGCAGTCCAAGGGACTCTCAACAGTCTTCTCTAGCACCACAGTTTGAAGGCATCAGTTCTTTTACGCTCAGCCTTCTTTATGATCCAACCCTCACGTCCATACATACCTACTTGGAAAAACCATAACTTTGACTGTACGGACCTTTGTCAGCAAAATGATGTCTTTGCTTTTTAATACAATATCTAGGTTTGCCCTAGCTTTTCTTCCAAGGAGGATATATCTACTCTTGTATGTGTATATATATATATACATGCATACATAGTATTCCAATATATTAAAGAAAGATTTATATGCTATATAAAGAGAACTCATAAATGTATAAGAAAAATATCAGCTCAATCGAAAAGTGTATAGTGTGGGAATAAGTAATTCCTAGGGAAAGAAAAAAACATGCTTAATCTCATTAATAGAGAAGAACAAATTATAAGAAAACACAAATTGCCTCTTCATCTGATAGAGATTTTAAAAAATGGTAATGCCTAATACTGTAACTTCTAGAAATTTTAACAAAACATCAGTAACGCCTGATACTGCTAATGGTATGAGAAACAGGGACTTTTTATTCCCTTTTTCGTCATAGGTGATGGGAACGGACACTTTTTTGGAAGTGCAACTTGGCAGTATCATTCGAAAATGCTTTAGGCTGCATTTAACCTAACAGCTTCACTTTTGGGAGTTTGCCTTGTGGATGTGGCTGTACAGGCAGGATGCACGAAAGGAGATGGGCGGGTACCGCACAGCCAGCCTGCCTCTGTTCACAGGAAAGGCTTCTCATGAGATGCTGTGAGTGGAGAGAGTATAGCTTCTTTCATGTTAAAATTAACCAGATCGCCAGTCCAGGTTTGATGGATGAGGCAAATGCTCAGGGCCGTTGCACTAGGAAGACCCAGAGGGATGGGATGGGGAGGGAGGTGGGAGGGGGGTTCAGGATGGGGAACACATGTAAATCCATGGCTGATTCATATCAGTGTATGGCAAAAACCACTACAATATTGTAAAGTAATTAGCCTCCAACTAATATAGATAAATGAAAAATAATAATAATAAAATTAAAATAATAAACCAGGCAGGTGCTTAATTAACAACATCTCCATGGAATTTACATGCAAGGGAGTGTTCCGAACTGTCAAACAGGAAAGGTCTGGGAAACAGGTCTGGGGTGGTCGGGGGAGGAGATGAAACTGGCCGGGCCCTGGCACCTTTCACTGGTATAATCTACACTATTTCCTGTTTAAAATAATGAGCATATGTTCCTTATATAATCTATATTTAAAGTCCTTATTTGCCTTTTATTGAAAACCCATCCCATTGAGGAGCAAACACTCTGTTATGAATTAGAAGAGGTTCCTCTATGCAGACCTACTGTGTCCATGCTCTGAGGCTCAGAATCCAGAGACCAAGTCCCCTGTAGGGCTTTATGGAAAACAGTGACTATTCAGCTTTGTTCTCATTAGATTTTTTTGTTCTCGTTTAGAAAAAGTTAAGTCCTGTCTTTTAAAAAGACGGTATTCTCTTTGACAAAGAGGCCAACCACACACACACAAAGTATCTTCATATTTCTGAAATTGCCTTGTTATTACTGCTGTTATTATGTCAGTATTTTTGCCCGTGTTTATTTACTCCTCTCGGTAAGACTAATTCTTTGTCTGTTTCAGAGTTTTCCCAAAGGGGATATTATCGGTTTTCAGATCAAGAAATCCCGTGCGTCCGTGCTGTCCACTCCAGGGTGCTGCTGTGTCCACCCTCGGCAGCTGGTCCACACCCAGGGCTGGAGGAGGGTGTTCTAGGGCACAGATCAGGCGTTCTGAGGGTGGGCAGTGCGTGCATGAACATGGGTTGTGGCCAGAGAAGGCTGTGCAGAGAAAGCTGCACAGGAATTCAGACAGACTTCCTCCAGGAGATCACTGACCCCTGGGGCTGGCTGAGAGGTTTTAGCTCCTAAGATGTCACAGGGCAGCCAGGTCAGCAAAGGCCACATACAGCCCGTGGCCAACTTGAAATCAGATTGCATTCCAACAGTGTGTAAGCACGACTGAACACTCTGTGTGTGTGTGTGTGTGTGTGTGTGTGTGTGTGTACTTGAAGAAACAGAACTCCGTGGCGTTCCATGGAAAGGCATCGGGTCCTTGCTCTCCTGTCTGATTCGCTCACCGTGGAAGGAGGTGTGCCCGGCCCCCTGAGCTCTAGCATTGCAGAGTGGGTCTTCTGTCTCACTGCGTGATGGGTTTGGGGTAAGGATGGAGGAGTTGGTCTGTCTGATGGGATCTCAGACCCTCGTCCCCAGCCTGGGCAGGAATAAGAAGCCCTGCCTGACAAAGCCCACCGCTCCGTGCCCAGGCCTGGGCCACGCCTGTGGTGGAAACAGAGACCTTGCTTCCTTGGGCACTTGATTCTTTTGGAACCACTCCAAAGATGGGGTGGCTAGACCGAGGCAGCAGCATGAATTTTGATGAGATCGGGTGTTTTCGGGTGGTATGGCCGTAGAGGGCACCATCGTGAATCCTGGGTCTCTTGGCCACATGCCGTGATGGTGCTGGAATACGGCTGCCCCTTCCTAGCAGCCCAGCCCCCATCCCCAGCACAGTGGCGTTGCGATCCATCCCGCCCCCCAGTACTTGGGCATTACCGGGCACTACTCCCCACAAGTCTTGAAAGTTACCACGTGGAAAGAACCCTTGCCTTGAAGGAGGGGTGAGCTCGTGCTAGGAAAACTGTCAGACCAGGTTCTGACTGGGTCCCCAGGGAGCAAGGGCTTCAGGCTCAGACACCACGCCTCCCAAGCTGCTGCTCCCAGAGCAAGAGTGAGTCTTTGAACATCACCGACAGGATTCCCGTCCTTCCAGGAGGACATCCTCAACCGCAGGTGGGAGACAGCCCTAGCCTGTTAAGATGTGACAGTGCATTTGGAAGGACACTTTCCGCCCTGGAAGTATGGAAGGAGGTGCCTGCAGAGTGCGGGAATGGGACAGTGTCCACTGTCCTCGGGATTTCCGGGTTCCCTCTGAGTAGTCGGGCTTCCCTGGTGGCTCAGATGGTAAAGAATCTGCCTGCAGTGCAGGAGACCAGGGTTTAGTCCCTGGGTTGGGAAGATCCCCTGGAGAAGGGAACGGCAACCCACTCCAGTATTCTTGCCTGGGAAATCCCATGGACAGAGGAGCCTGGCGGACTACAGTCCACGGGATCGCAAAGAGTCAGACATGACTGAGCGACTTTCACATCTGAGGAGTTTACTCGTCATCTGCACGTTGGCTCAGAGGTTATACACTCTTGTGTATACCATTGCACTCAGCGTTTCCCATTACTGCACTGTCTGGGTGCAGCTGGCTGTCATGGGAGCTTTCTGGAAGTACTGTTTCTGCCCTCAGAGAGCGCAAGCTACCTGTGTTTTTCCTCTCTTGCCAGCGTTCCCAGCCCCGTGGGGCGGCTTTGCCCTGGCTTTGCACTCAGACAGCTTTTCAAACAGGCCAGTTCACCGGCCAACAGGACTTGGGTTTCAGGTCTTAGCCTGTTATAATTCAAAATGTAAGCTCAGGAAAGTAATGGGCATGTGGCAGAACAATGGTAATTAGGAGCTTCTAGTGACGTTTCTGGGAGGCCCCTGCACAGGGCAGGGAGGCGGGAAGTGAATTCACTTGGAAGTGGCACGTGTTCACGGCCACGGTCACTGCCCGGAAGCAGCCCGGCTGAGCCGAAACCGGTTGTCACCAGGCCGACCACACTCCCTGCTGCTCACTGTTCTCTGTGTTTCCTCTGGAGGCTGAAATAAGTCTTTGTTACCATATCTGTGGCTGATTCATGTTGAGCTTTGACAGAAAATAACGAAATTCTGTATAACAATTATCCTTCAATAAAAAATAAATTAAAAAAAAAGCCAATCATAGAAGGCATGTTTATGTGTAGAACCCTGAAATAGATACAGTAGACCATCATTAAGTGAAAAAAGCAATTAGATATTCTGAAGATTCTTGGGGGGAAAGTGTTCTCAACCTTGGTGTTAGGTTGGAATTGGTTGTTCTTGGCTTAGCATGTGTCTGTGATGTAGGAACAGTGCAGTCCCCATATTGAGACAAGACACCGCCCGTGGGAAAAGCGTGTACTTGCACACGGAGACTTTGAAGGACTGACACTCAGCTTTAGACACAAGTGTGTCGAGAGTCCCTGTCGTGTGACCTTGTCTCTCTTGTCGGTTTGCAGTTTAACTCCGCAGCCAAGCAGCTGATCGAGTGGGACCAGCCCCCCGGGCCAGGGGTCGTGGCTGGCGAGGGCACCCCGGCCACCACCCCGAGCAGCACGGCCCCCAAGCAGCCGGACGGCAAGAAGAACACCAAGAAGCGGCACTCATTCACCTCGCTGAGCATGGCCAGCAAGGCGTCGCAGGCCGCCCAGCAGCGCCACTCCATGGAGATCAGCCCCCCGGTCCTCATCAGCTCCAGCAACCCCGCGGCCGCGGCACGCATCGGCGAGCTGGCCGGGCTCTCCTGCAGCGCGCCCTCTCAGGTACGGGCCGCCGTGGAGCTCTGAGGGGTGTGAATCCTAGCAGCACAGACTTAGCTGTGAAGACCGGCCATGTGCTGGTCAACCCACCTTGGCAGCGCCTTGTCCCGGGGAACTGAAAGTTCCTTCAGGCCCCCTGGGAACTCATTCGGAGCCTGTCTTTGTCTTGAGCATCTTCTTCCTAACTGTTGGGACTGAGGCACCTAGGTTTAGGATTAAGTTCTTGTTACACAAAGCAGCAGTTTTGGTGTGTCACTGTTTCCTGGAGAGCAAGGTCACAGGCTGTCACCCTCCTTCCACCTTTAATCGTGGAAGAAGGACGGCCCATCTGGGCAGGAAGCACCCTCCTCCAGCTGTCTGCAGTCACACTGGGGTGCACCAGCAGTGAAATTCATCCCGTAACTGAACACAGGCACGAAGGGACCTGAATAACTCAGCTTCTTCCTAGTGAATTCGTCTCAGGTAGTGCTGTGGATAAGACACCTTTGGACACAGGTCGTTTGGTTAGGCATTGTTCCCTGAAGGGTTTTGTAAACAATTGCCTGCAGTCCGCCAGCACATCTGGGTAGCTAGGTTTTAATTACGGGTCCCCACGGGAAGGTCAGGTCCTGAGACGTGATCCTGAAGATGGAACCATGTGCGTGACGTAGGTTCAGTGTGCTGGCGGACAGGTGAGCATCCAGAGAGCCCCCCTGAACAGGATCCTTGGGGAGGTGCTGATGGGCTGGCTCATCGCGCGCTAGGCAGGTCCCAGCCACACCCATGTGAGGCAGTGGCCGTGGGATCCTACACGCGAGATGTCGAGACCCGTGTTTATCAAGTGACTCCTTGGCGTCTGACACACGTGATGCCCTCCGCACGTTTGGGCTCAGTAACCTGAACGGGACTCTGCCTTGCCCCAGTAACAGACACTGCAGGGTTTGTATGTTTCATTGTGACTTGGCTTCCCCAGGTTTAGCTGGTCTCGTCTGTTTTGTTAGGTGTGTCTTCCTTGTATTGACTCCTGTTTCCTTGGCAGGTTCACATAAGTACCACCGGCCTGATTGTGACCCCACCCCCCAGCAGCCCCGTGACCACCGGCCCCTCATTCACGTTCCCGGCGGAGGCCCCTTACCCAGCCACCCTGGCAGTGAGTATAACCCCCGCGTCCACTCGCCCACCCCTGCCTGCTGGCCTGGCCCCTCCACCCTGCTGACACTTACTGAGGGTGAAGGAGGTCTCTGTCCTTCACCTCTGTCTCTCTTAATTTTAGCAAAAACTTACACAGGCTCAGGCCTGCGGCCGGCACTCTAGTTTAGCAGTGGAGGTGGGTGGCCTGAGGCGACAGAAGCCCTTTAAAGTTCACTAAAGTTCAGCCTGGTTTTCTGCAGGCGTATTACCCTTTGCTCTGTCAGGTTTCTGGTCGGGCTGATTTATCCAGGGACTGAGGAGGCTGGACTCCCCGGGCTGGGTGGTGCCTGGGTCCCCAGAGCATGGATTCTTGGCTCTGATCTCATTTCCACTCTGGGTCCCTGGTCTCCTGTTGGTCTGTGTGGTCAGGGTGCCAGGGGGCTCTCAGATGAGTGATTCTCCCCACAAGCCCGCAGCCTGCAGATGCAATCTGACTCGGGGGGACACCCTAGCGGGGAAAACAAATAGGAGGGTCAGGGCAGTCGTGGGAGGCTGATGCAAAGAGGAACCCCGGGGGGAGAAAGCTGAAAGAGCAGAGACAAGGAACACGACCCTGGGAAGCAGAAAGCAAGGATCCAGGGATTGTGCTTCCTGAGCTTGCAGGTGAACTGTGGGGAACGAGCGTCTCGCGTCCAGGCCATGACCTTGTTACGTGTTCAGACTCTTTCTTCCAGTGCGAGGGGAGTGAGGAGAGGCGAGGTCCCTGACGCCCCTCTCCCAGGGGGACCCCGCCCTCCGCCCGCCTCACAGAGTCTCTGCTGGCTGTGCTGCCCGGGGACGCTGTGGCCAGTGGTGGGGTCCTGACGCCCCTCTCCGAGGGGGACCCCGCCCTCCGCCCGCCTCACAGAGTCTCTGCTGGCTGTGCTGCCCGGGGACGCTGTGGCCAGTGGTGGGGTCCTGACGCCCCTCTCCGAGGGGGACCCCGCCCTCCGCCCGCCTCACAGAGTCTCTGCTGGCTGTGCTGCCCGGGGACGCTGTGGCCAGTGGTGGGGTCCTGACGCCCCTCTCCCAGGGGGACCCCGCCCTCCGCCCGCCTCAGAAAGTCTCTGCTGGCTGTGCTGCCCGGGGACGCTGTGGCCAGTGGTGGGGTCCTGACTCCCCTCTCCCAGGGGGACCCCGCCCTCCGCCCGCCTCACAGAGTCTCTGCTGGCTGTGCTGCCCGGGGACGCTGTGGCCAGTGGTGGGGTCCTGACGCCCCTCTCCCAGGGGGACCCCGCCCTCCACCCGCCTCACAGAGTCTCTGCTGGCTGTGCTGCCCGGGGACGCTGTGGCCAGTGGTGGGGTCCTGACGCCCCTCTCCCAGGGGGACCCCGCCCTCCGCCCGCCTCAGAAAGTCTCTGCTGGCTGTGCTGCCCGGGGACGCTGTGGCCAGTGGTGGGGTCCTGATGCCCCTCTCCCAGGGGGACCCCGCCCTCCGCCCGCCTCAGAAAGTCTCTGCTGGCTGTGCTGCCCGGGGACGCTGTGACCAGTGGTGGGGTCCTGACGCCCCTCTCCCAGGGGGACCCCGCCCTCCGCCCGCCTCAGAAAGTCTCTGCTGGCTGTGCTGCCCGGGGATGCTGTGGCCAGTGGTGGGGTCCTGACGCCCCTCTCCGAGGGGGACCCCGCCCTCCGCCCGCCTCACAGAGTCTCTGCTGGCTATGCTGCCCGGGGACGCTGTGACCAGCAGTGGGGTCAGGCCTGGGGCAGGGAACCAGCCCCATTGCGCATGAGTGATGCGGCTGAGAGGTCACGCAGCCTCCTTGGGCCTCTGTGTCCCCTCCTGTAAAATGAAAGGCATCCCGTCTGCCCCAGGGAGGTGGCACCTCCTGGGCCTGGTGGGGGGACTGTGACAGCTGCCCATCGCCCTCTGTCAGCGCCGTGGCAATTGTGACGTGCCTGCCGCTTTGCTCAGATCCTGGGGTCTGGCTCATCGTTAGGGTCCTCTCTGTTCTCCGCACAGGGGTGGCAAGGCTTCCCAGGGGCTGATTTGTGTTCAGGCTGTGGACTTTGTATGTTGTGAAGATGGAAGACCGAGGCCAGGCCTGCATCCACCCCAGGCCGGGACCTCACTGCATGCTGTTGGCTCCATCTAGCCGTGTCTTCCTCATTTCCTTTTGCCTCGTTTTTCTCTTATTTATCATGTCTTGATGTATTTTATGAGTAGTTGGAAGCTGACTTTGAAGTGAGGCGGGCTATAAATAAATGCAGGATTGGTGTCCAGCTGGTAGACCCTAGTACACTAGAGACCAGTGTGGACCTTTCAGAGCCCCCTGTGGTTAAGTAAGCACGCTCCTGTGTTTAAATAGGGGTCAGTACGCTCCAGTTAGCACTCAAGCCGCTTTTTGTTAAGGTTTCTAGAACAATTACAGCTTCCTTGATACAACAACTGTGTAGGGTGGGAGAAGTTGCGTTGATTCCTTTGGGGAGAAGGGGGAGTCAGGTAACTTTTACGGAAAGGTGGTTTCCCTGAGGTTCCATTGGCCCTGGGTGCTTCACCCAGAATCAGGTTTCCCAGTCTTCCTGCCCTCTCAGCCCGAGAAGACCCTGTCTGTCCATCCTTCCTTCCTTCCTACCCACCCCAGTACCTTCACACGCTGTTGGAATTTCCATTTCCAAATGGCTACTTCGTGGGGCAAAATTCTAACTTGATTTCTTAAGGGAAAAATGGCCGATTTTTCTGATCGTAGAATTAATTAGTGGAAAGATGTAGAGTTGGCTGTGCTTCAGCCCTTGTGGGCTGATTATTTTACGATAAGGGAGTGGCCAGTTGCTCTTAGCTGGGTGCATACTAGGGCATTCTGGGCACCAGTCCCAAGAGAGCACGAACCCACAAAATTAATTTACACTCAGTCACTTCATCCCAGGGTCATATCAGAGGGCCTGAATGTTCAGCAAGAGGATTTATTAGCAGTGTGTCTCTGCCAGTTCCGCTTAATGGAAAGCTAATTATAAGCAGACCCACAGCCTGTTGTCCCAGGAGACACCTGGCTCTCAGAGCCCAGAGTTGGCAAGCAGGAGTGCTGGATTTAATGTGTTAGGTTTAAGTGGGAAAATCTCTGTAACAGGTGCCCTCTGAATCTTCCATCAACCTGGCGAGTGTCCTGTGTAAAACGTGAGATCTTCCCAACACCTAGAGTGCAGTCACAGCAAGAGCAGGTGGTGTAATGGGAAGGACGCCGCCCTTTTCCTGGTGTGGATTTTGGGTGCTGAGGGCCACGGCTGGACCAGGGAGTGATCATCGTTTCTAACACTTCTTCACAAGTTGTAACTTTTTAATCTCTTACGCAGAATGAACTTGTGAGCATATTGTCCTAAATGTCTCACATGTAACGGTTTAAATGTTAAATATCTAACATTGGAAACAACACTGGTATTCCATGTAATTCAGACATGCACTGTTCACAGCAGGGCGGGTTTTCCTCCGCCCGGTTCCCTGGGGAGGAGGGTGCAGATCTCGCTCCTGTGTCCCCTGCACCCCAGCAGGGGAACTTGTGAAACAAGGGAGGGGTGACCCCCAGAGCCAGCCAGGAGGGTTAGTCACAAGATGGCACAGGGCAGCCGGGGCAGCGAAGGCCACATGCAACTAGTGGCGAACTTGAAATCAGATTGCATTCCAACCGTGTGTTAAGTACTACTAAACCGTGTGTGGGCGTGTGTGTACCTAAAAGTAAATGATGTCAGCTTCCCAGAAGAGCCAAGATGTACTTGGCCATTGTCGCCCACGGTGGAGGGTCCAGAGGGTCAGGGCAGGGCCCTGGATGTAGGGGCAGGACCGTCACGCTTGGCAGTCGGAGAGGCAGAAGTGGCACCTTTGGAATTGGCAGGATGTGGACCAACTTCACAGAGACCGCAGAGAAGGGCTCAGCATCTCGGGGACCGAGGTCTGCTGATCTGGATCGGACTGTCCTGAAGGCAGTGGGAGACAGGAGGTTTTCTCATTCCCGAAGACCACGTTGAGCACCTGCGCCTCCCGTGGACAGAGCTGGGTGCTGGCAGCACGCGGACGGTGAGGCAGGGTGTGGCTCCACGGCCGCGTGAATCCTGACCACCAGAGCCTGCCCCTGAGCCTCCACTCCTGGGTGCCAGAGCTGTGTTGCTGAGAGCTCCGTGGACAGCACGTGGCCACATGCATCATTTCTGCAAGTCAGGGAGCACACGTGCACCCCTCTCCTCGTGTGTCAGAGCTGGAACTATGTGTCCACAGCTATGAGAGGAGGTCCATTCCCAGAGAGAATTAATTAATCTTCCTAATTACCAGATCCTTAATTACACCTCCCCTTCAGACACCATCTTCCAAGCATCTGTTTCTAGCATTTTAAGTACTTTCATTTTTTTCCTTTTTTCTGTAGCTGTGCCTACCACTGACTGGCTTGATTCTGCTAGGGATCCAGATGAGACAAAAGCTCACTTCCCATCTTCTTAACTTTACTGAATCCTGATGCCTGTGTTTTTTTAATCACTGATATCAGTGTTTCCATTTTTCTACTTCCTACTCATCGTTCAAAAAAGGCAAGATATTCAGTTGCACACACACTGCTGTGTGCAAGGGGTTGATGCTGCAGGAATTAGTGACACCACTGCCCCGAGGGGATGACCGGCCACCATCCCTCTATTGGCCGAGCAGCTGAGTTCACCGCACAAGCAGAGCTTTTACAGAGGTTGAAAGTGGATTCATTGGAATCAGATGTTTAGGAAGGATGGAATTGGGGGATGTTTAGTGGTATTTGCTCAGAGGACCCAGAAATGCCCAGTCTTAAGCTGGCAGTCACCTTCTACCCCAGAAGGAGAGGGGGATGCACACATAAAGGACAGTCGGGAAGAAAATGGGCCCTTAATGTAGCCTGGAAGAGAGTGGATGTGTGTCTGTGTAAGGCTGAATCACTGCTGTGAAGAAGAGACTGATACAACATTGTAAATCAGCTGTCCTCCAATAAAAAAGTTAATTAAAGAGAGGGCGGATCGTTTATAGTCAGAACCCCAAGCTCCAAGCATAGCGCTTTCCTGGTCAGCGGCCTGTAGCCCTCACCCATGGTTAAGACCTCGTGGAGCTCAGCGCCTGGGCACCTCCATGCTGGTTGCTGGAAGGGGAGAGGGCAGGGGGGCGCCAGTGAGGAGGGGCCCACAGCCCGGCCTTGAACTCTTGCTCACTGTCTCATGGCCCGACGGTAGCCTGGACCCAGCCACCTGGACAGGGCGCTTTGTTCTTGGAGGGAAACTGAGGGCGGCCCGCAGGGGCTGAGTGGGGACTGGAGTCTACACGGCGTTTCTGACACTAGCCCTGTGCTGCCTCCTTGTCCCAAGATCAGTGGGTGGGAAACACAGTCTGGATGGATATGGCGGACCTGACCGTTTCCCATCAGCTGACCCCCGAGCCCTGATTTTAGGGAGCATTCTCGTGGCCTCCAGACATCAGTGCCGGTAGCGGAGGGTCTGGACCTGCAGAAGCACAAGCAGAACCTCATCTCAGCGACCACGAGACCACGGCTAGTCCCCTGCGTTGGATCCCGAAGGCCCGGCCACAGCCTCCCGAGCCTCAGCCATTCCTCACCACTCAGTGGAAGCAGGCCAGCTGCAGAAGGCCCCGGCGAGGGGGAGGCTGAGGTTCCCGCGGGACGGCTCACAGCAGGTCTCTCCCGGGCATCTTTGTCCCCGGAGTCTTTCAGTGTGGGCTGTTCACCAGCACCCGTGGGGCCTCCTGGCCGGCCCAGCCCTGGACGTGCCAGGGCCCTGGCATCTGACCAGCCTCACAGGACAGCCACGTCGGGGAATCCGGTTGTGATGTCTGCTCTGTGTGCTTATCCTCCAACACACGCACACACACATGCACGTTTTCCCGAAGATACGCAGCCCAGTGCTAGGGTATGCCAGATGTCAAGTGAGTCCTAACTCAGGCTTTGTAAAAGTCATACACAGCAAACATTTCCTTTCTATACTTACTAACTATAGGAGATGATCTTTTCTTCAGTTCAGTTCAGTCACTATGTAGTGTCCAACTCTTTGTGACCCCCAGGGACTGCAGCACACCAGGCTTCCCTGTCCTTCACCATCTCCCGAAGCTTGCTCAAACTCATGTCCATTGAGTCGATGATGCCATCCAACCATCTCATGGTCTGTCACCTTCTTCTGCCTTCAGTCTTTCCCACTCTCAGGGTCTTTTCCAATGAGTCAGCTCCTCACATCTGGTGGCCAAAGTATTGGAGCTTCAGCATCAGTCCTTCCAATGAATATTCAGGATTGATTTCCTTTAGGATTGTCTGGTTTGACCTCCTTGCAGTCAAAGGGACTCTCAAGAGTCTTCTTCAGCACCACAGTTGGAAAACATCAGTTCTTCTGCACTCAGCTTTCTTTGTGGTCTGACTCTCGTGACCTTTTCTTACATTTTGTTAACGTAATGTGGCCTGTGTTTTTTTCAGGCCTATAGATTTCCTTCTCTTTTTCTGCCTTCTTCTAGGGCCAGTGAGTACAGGCTCTACTGACATGAAGGTGCAGTTTCCCTCTCCCCTTTGCCAGTGGAATTCTCCTCAGAGCCAAGTGCGCCCTTGACTCTGAGTCCTTCCAGGGGCGGGTGGCCTGAATTCCTTTTGTCCACTCGTCGCCTCCGCGGCCACACAGCTGTGAGGTGGGGCCTGGAGAGACCCAGAGGAGGCGGCTCAGTGGCGACCTCGGGCGCTGCCGAGCTGCTGTGTGCGGTGGCCCGCGGGCCCGCCTGGCTCACGTGTGCCAAGTCTCCTGCCAGGGTGTTTGTCTCACTCTGTCCTGAGACCAGCAGCTCAGGTGCGCGGCCTTTTCCTGGTTAAGGGTCGTGAGGGCTCCAGGCCCCATGAGTGCCCTCCTGGAGTCACAGCACGGCCTGTTGTGTGGCTGTCCGCCTGGCCTCGCCTGCCCTGGGAGCGCTGTCAATGCGTTTGCCCTGCCTCGGCCGCGGCGTGGGGAGAGTCTTCTCCATTGTAGGAAAATGGAACATGACGTGCGCAACAGTTGCAGCGTGCATCTGGAAACTCGAGGTCCTTCTCTCCTGCCGTGCTTCTGAACCGTGTGACTCAACAGGCAGACGAAGTAACTGCTGATGGTGTCAGATTTTTTTTCCAGACAACAGGGACCAGTTGGTGTTCTTTGTGTCCAGAAACCATGGGGTTTTTCTTCCGCTATTCTGACATGGAGACACCACGTGCCCTGCCCAAGTTGCACTCTTCAGCCTCCTTATTTCTCCTTTGATGCAGTTTTACACCGAGTGGTTCAGAGATTTGGGGCAGGTGGGCGAGGTGGGGGTTCAGGCGAGTCTGTGTGTGCCTGTTTGCTCAGTATCCAGACCCTAAAGAATGATCTGGGCTGTGTCAATTAGAAAGTAGCAGGCGCTCCATTGATTCTGGAAAGGCGTGGAGTCTTTCTTATGGGCAGAGCCCGTAGAGGGACCAGCAGCTGCTTGCGGCGTCCTTGTTAAAGATTATCAGCCTTGATAGTCCTGAGCTTAAGAAGCCGGCAGAGCTAGCAAGAAAGGAGTAAACAACAGCAGCAAGCATGGTCCCGCGACTGGGGTCACTGTTGTTTGTGGTTTGGGAAGCCCAGACATCCGGGGAAACTTTCTTCTGTGGGCATGGTGTACGGTGCCACTGGATTGTCTGCTACTGTGCTGAAGTTTCGGGTTGCAGAAACAGTCACAAATTCATCCCCAGCAAGCCGTGTGCTGTCAGAGCTGCCCCTTGGAAGGCATTTGGATCCTGATCCTAGTTCGTGCTTAGAAGTGCCATTAATCTTGAAGTTGCATGCAATCTTGTCATTTTTTTCTTTCCCTCCTCCCAATTGTCATTACTTACCTGTTTGCCAGAAGGGTTGCTGTGGCTCTAAGGCCTTAAAGGAGAATAGAGAGGAGTCTTTTAAAAGGAGGCTTGGGTATCATGTGCAGGTGCTACTCTGTGTAGCTTCCACCGACGTCTTTTTTTTTTATGGGTTTCTGATTCCTTTTCCCTCCCACTTACTGGAAGAGATGTAAATAAGTCATCTGTTCCTTCTTTTTCTTTCTCTCTCCAGACTCTGAATCCTCCTCTCCCCCCGCCCCCTCTCCAGGCGGCCACCCCCACAGGCAGTGCTGTTGCTGCTGCCGCCGGGATGGGCTCCAGGCCCGCAGCTGGACCCACTGACCAGACCACACACCCGCGGCCACAGCCCCGCCCCAGCGTGTAAGTGTGGGGTCCTTTCTGCCCCCGGACCGAACCCAAATAGAGAGGCAGAGAACAACTTTCTGGGGGGAGCTGGTGCCAGACTGGTGTCTTCTACCCAAGTGTGTTTGTGATTAGGAAACTAGTGGCCTAAGGATGGGCCTTCTTGGCCTTCCTCTGCAAGTGCTACCCAGGTTTTGTCCCCGCCTTCACCCCCAGGTAAGGATACGAGGGGACAGGGAGGGCCCCGGGCTGTTGGGCTCTGTCCGTGGTTGGACTTGCTTTGCCTCTGACTCGCAAGTTCAGCGTCTGCCCCGACTGAGCCCACGGACGCAGGTGCCGCCCATTGCTGGTTCAGTGTGTGCGGGGAGGCTGTGTGCCGAGCTTCCCGGAGGGACTTGGGACCACGTGCCCTCGACGAGGCTGCTTCCCAGGTCTCACCAGGGCCATCTGCAGGGCCAGTTTCCCAGTGGGCATGTGATGGCCTGCTGCAGGTGTGCACACGGGGGCGTGGCATCGCCCATGAGTACCGTTTGGCAGGATCAGCACCTTTCACTGAGAGGGCCAGGGGGAGGTTCGGAGTCGGGCAGCTTCTGCCTTTTCAGCGTGGATGGCCGCCATTCAGTGGAGAGTGATCGAGGCTGCCCACGGATGAAAGGATTCTACTTTCTATTTACTTTTGTACAGAACATTCAAGGCTTCATGCCAGAGAAGAGTTCTGCGCATCGTGTGGTATGTCTGTTACTCACCTTGAAGTCAGATGCTTTTTCTGCTTCTAGGTATGTTGCCATTTATCCTTACACTCCCCGGAAAGAGGACGAGCTGGAGCTGCGGAAGGGGGAGATGTTTCTCGTGTTCGAGCGCTGCCAGGACGGCTGGTTCAAGGGGACGTCCATGCACACCAGCAAGATTGGGGTTTTTCCTGGCAATTACGTGGCCCCCGTCACGAGGTACGGCTCTGAGCAAGCGGCTTGCTGAGCCCTGAACGCAGAAGCTTTGTCCTTTCCCATGATTTCCAGCCTATCCACAGTTCCTTCTCATGTTACAATTACGTGTTACACAGACAGCATTTTAGAGGTCCCTGCCTGTATTTGCAAAGTCCCTTCTAATTCTCAAGATTTTAGCTTACTCTTCACATGTGGAGAAGGCAATGGCACCCCACTCCAGTACTCTTGCCTGGAAAATCCCATGGACGGAGGAGCCTGGTAGGCTGCAGTCCATGGGGTCGCTAAGAGTTGGACATGACTGAGTGACTTCACTTCACTTCACATGTGAAATTGTAGATTTTTCCCAATACAGGTGTCAGTTTTAAATTATTTGCTTTAAGTCACTTGTGAGAAGACTCTGCTACACTGTTTTCAATATTTTTCTGCTAGGAAATTAGTGCTGTTTGACATAAACACAAGTGATGTCATTAATCCTCTGGTTTACGTGATGCTTACGTGACACCTGGCGCACAGACTTCTGTGTTCCACACATTAACGCCAGGGCCTCAAACAGCTCCCTGGTGTATGTGCTGTTATCCCCACTCAACAGTGAGCAGGTTGAGGTGGAGAGGTTAAACAATTTGAGGTCACCCGATGAAGAGGTGCTGAAAGCCAGGTGTGTATTCCAATAGCTTGATGATTACATCTGAATACTCACAATTACTTTTAATAATGCAATCAGAAATGAAACTCCTTTAACATGACATGAGCCCCTCACCCTTCTCAGGGGAGGGCAGTTTTGCTCCCCAGGGGATTTTGGCAGTGTCTGGACATGCTTCTGATCGTCGTGATGGGGGAGCAAGTACTACTCGCCGCCCATGTATACAAACCAGGGATGCATATGACACCCTGCACATGCACATGTGAAGCACAGGCTTCACAGAAGGGAGCTGTCTGGCCCCACATGTCACCAAGGCTGAGAAACCTGTTCTAGGATAGCAGGAGGCAAGCACTTTGGATGTATTGATATATACTCTTCACTTTGTTTAAGTTTTGTACCCGTTCTGGGCACTGAGGAAGCTTGCTCTGGGAGGACCGTCATGACCTATAATGGGGTCAGTGCTGAGGAAACCCCGGGTTTTGGCCACTGGTCTCTTAATAATGGTCCAGCTTAATTGTGTTAAATCATTTCTCAAAGCCCTTGATTTTGAATAAGTGGCTGAATGAACTGACATGCTGTCAGATGTCGGTCTCAGTCCTCAGGCTGCCTGGCAGCCTAATCCAATGAGGATCACTGTCATTGCAGATGGCAAGAGAACATTAGCTCCAATTAGACTTGCAGATTTTTCATCAGTGTAAACCTTCTTGTCGGTATATGCTAAAATCTACATTCACAGCCCAGAAGATGGTAGCTCCGTCTTCCCTGCTGGGATAAAACAAACAAACAAAAACCACAACAACTAAGGGAGATAAACCAAGCAACAACCACATGTCGACTTTCTGAAGAAAGCATTTTCCTAAGACTCAAATGCAAACTATCAAAAGTCTCTGGAGAGACGCTTCCTGATGGAAAATTCTCTGTTATTCCTCATGGTAAATAACGAGGTTCGAGTTAATGAAGCCTTCTGCTTGGTAGAAAGTTACTATCTATAGAACTGTTGTTTAAATCAATTTAGAATATTAAAAAGTATGTTACATAAAGCTACACTGAACCTAATTTAATGAAATTCAGCCAGTAAATATTTGTTGAGGGCCGGCTGTGCCGCTGTAACCACATACAGGAAGGGTGGGAAACAACCATTGCACGCTGCCCTGCTGTCAGGGAACTTGTACTGAGTCGGGAGGATTTCACTGGGAATTGACTGAAAAAAATCCACATCATGTTTTGTGATCAAGGGTCACAGAGGAAATCCACCTGAAACAGAGGACAGTCCCGAGGTCCTGGGCCTGAGGCCAGGCTTCTCAGGAGGACAGGACTGAAGCGCAGGTGAGGGGGAGGTAGGGTGAAGGGAGCCAGAGGGACATCACAGGAGTGTGTGCGCACACGTGCCGGTAAACGGGGCAAGTACAGAGAAGCCGTACGTGAGCCCAGCTGTGCCAGCCTGGACGCTGTGCTCTGACTGGCCAGAGAGGAAGCGTGCAGGCCCTGGAGCCCGTGGGGAGGGTTACCTCCAGACGGAGCCGAGCCGAGAAGCTGCGTCACCAGCGGAGTGCTGTGCGATCTTTCTCCCACTCAGATGTTTCCAGAGCTTTCTCCGCCTCAGGGCCGCTGTTCCTTGAATGTGTTTTCTCACCTTTGGTCAGATAATCGCATTCCTAAAGTGTTACATCTTTAAGCTCTGCATCATTTTCTTTGGCATTAGTCGTCCTGTCTCCCTCTTGCTGACGGACTGGGTTTCTGTCTCAGCAGGGCCGTGACCAGTGCTTCCCAAGGCAAAGTCCCCATGTTGACGACTGGCCCAGCGAGTCGCGGGGGGGTCCCGGCCAACCCTCCCCCCGCAGGCGGACCTGCCCAGAAGTCCCCGGGGAACGGCGTGGCTGGCGGTCCCGGGGTCCCCACGGCCGTGGTGTCGGCAGCTCACATCCAGACAAGCCCCCAGGCTAAGGTCCTGCTGCACGTGTCCGGACAGATGACTGTCAACCAGGCCCGGAGCGCTGCAAGGACAGGTGGGCACTGGGCCACGGCCCTGGGAGAGGGGCCCGAGCAGCCACAAACCTGGTGCACCAGAGGCTGCGAGGATGTGAAGATGGTCTGAGAGAGCAAGGTGGAACTTTGAGACAGTCTAGCAGAGAAAGGTGGAACTTTAAGACAGTCTGGCAGGGGAAGGAAGGTGGAACTTTAAGAAAGTTTGAGAGAAGAAGGTGGAACTTTAAGACAGTCTGAGAGCAAGGTGGAACTTTAAGACAGTCTGAGAGAGGAACGTGGAACTTTAAGACAGTCTGAGAGAGGAAGGTGGAACTTTAAGACAGTCTGACAGAGCGAGGTGAAACTTTAAGACAGTCTGACAGAGGGAGATGGAACAAGACAATGAATAACTGAAGCAGGGGCCAGCACAGCGTCAGCACCATCACTGTACATCGGCTCTGTTTCAGATACAGTCAGACCTTAAGTAGCTTTGTTCTTCCTGAAGTGTTTGGAATGTCCCAGGGGTCTTGGTTAACAGTGATAGAGAAAACGTGTTCAGTTCTGTCCGAAAATCCACAGGAAGGAAGGGAGGTACCGAGAAAAGGGAGAATAGGAAGCAACGCTGGGGCCAGCCTGCTCTGCCCTGCAAGTGTGTGGGGGTGTCGCCTCGGCCAGAGCCTGGGGCCTGCTGCACCCCTGGGTGTTGTCGCCCTGCGGGCACCTGGCAGACATGGCAGCAGACAGTGTCATGGGACACAGTGGGGCGCTGACCTGGGATCAGGGAGGGGATGATGTCCAGGGCCCCCCGAGGGTCAGAGCATCTAAACCACCGTGGTTTCTCATCACTGTGACACGCGCAGGGCTCTGTGAGCAACGAGGCTCCAGCTCACACTTTCCTTCTCTCTTTCCTGTCCAGTCTCTGCGCACAGCCAGGAGCGCCCCACGGCGGCCGTGACACCTATCCAGGTTCAGAGTACCCCGGGGCAGTCCCACCACCCCCTGGCGTCGCCGCAGCCCTCTGCCCCGCTGGGCCCCCCTGCCCACGCGGCTGCCAGCGGCCTGGGCCGGGTCGGAGGCCCCCTGGCCTGTGCCACAGCCCCAGTGAGCATCCCCGCCACCTCCCTGGAGTCTGAACCCAGCAGCCGCCCCGCAACCCTGCTCCCAGGGACACCCACCTCTCCTGACAGCGGCTCGGCAGCCAGGCCAGACAAAGACGGCAAGGTGAGCCCCGGCGGCTGCTGACCCGCTCACGGTGCGGGAGGTGGGGTTCCATTCATCTCTGGGGCTTGTCCCCTAGCCGCTCACTGCCCTACCCCCTCGCTGCCCTGAACTCCTCCTGGTGAGTGAGCTTTGCTTCTGGTAACTGTTTTGTAGAAATGCACTTAGGATACGAAGGAGTTGAAACTGTTGATCCAAAGTGTTGCTTGTTGATTCATTGTCCTTGCACTGTATTTGATTATAATGTGTGGATGTGAATAGTTTTTCTCTTGACTTGAGATATAGGGGGAAATTAATTTCTAACTTGATCTTTCTTATAAAAATCCTTTGGGCCCGAATTTCAAAGACATTGTAAGTGGGGAGCTATGTTTGAAAGACTGACCTGAGGCTGGGCTGGAGACAGAGGAGTGTGTGGTGGTTGAACACGCACAGAAAGAGCAGCGTGCAGCAGACTCCGGTAATCATGCTGCAGGCGTGACTTCACTCCGTGCCCATGTGCTCCCCCCAGACTGCTCGCCAGCTCTGGGAAGCTGTGGGATCACACCTGCTTCCATGGTCATGTACGTCGCTCTGTTTAAATGACCAGGGAGCCTGTGAGCAGGGCTTTATAAGGAAATAAACCTAACAGCCTACTAAAAAGTTAATATTTAATTGTTGAGTTGACATGAGTGTTTTTGCAAAAGATCGGTATCTGTTCAATGTTTATGATTAACTACATTAAACTTGTACTCCGGCTCATGTGGTCAACCCTGCCAGGATCTTCAGAAAGTAAACTTACTTTACAGTTTTGATTTGAAGGTTCCAGGACAAGGCATCAGGGCCATTGTCTCAGGGAATCGGGCTCTGGAGCCCCAGGCCTCCAAAGGAAGAATTCACAGAATCTGCAGGATGCCTGTGCTAGGGAGAATAACGGCCCCCAAGGAGGTCCGTGTCCTGATCCCTGAAATTTGAGAATACATTTCCTTACGTTACAGAAGGGGTCTTACAGATGTGGTTCAATTAAAGGTTTAAAGACGAGTGGATTAGCTGAGTGAGCCCAGTATAAGCAAAAGGATCTTCTAAGTGAGGAAGGAAGATCAGGGCCAGAGGGAGAGACCAGAAGCGTAGAGCAGTGACCTGTTTACCCCGCTCAGCCCCCCTGCTGACAGGGGGCCACCGGCCTCTGCGAGGATGCCCTGTGGCCCTGTGTCCTGCTGTGGAGCATCAGCGCTGTCTTCAGGCAGCTCGAACTCCTGGAAAGTTCCGTCAGCACGCACCTGTCTCCCTGTGACTTCAGACCTTCACACTGTGTTTTGAGGGACTGCATAGAAAACGATGGTCTCCTTTCTACGTGATCCCTGCAGGGAGTTCAGGGTTATCGTCTTTTCCTAAAGTCTTCACTCTTGAGGGGTTTTCCCCCATATTCTTCATGTCACAGATTTCTAATTTCCCTTTCTAAGTCTGCCACCTCATTGAATGTTCCCAGTTCATTCAAGAGATTGTCCCAATGGCTATAAACTCAATGACCCATGATTACTGCAAGGAACATCACTTCACCCCCATCACTCCATCGTCTTGCCAGAACACTCAGAGAGAGCATGGCGGATGCCTGATGAGATCCAGCTGTCTCTCGTTCTCCCATCCAAACAGTCCCCCAGTTGCCTCACCATTTCTGCTGTAACCTGTTAGCCCGCATCTCGTGAAGGAGACTTCCTCGGTCTCACTTCCTTTCCTGAGTCAGCCTTTCATCAGATACCCCGTTTTAGGGGTGGCCCCCTAAAACCCCATTTCCCAGGTGGTCTGCAAGCGCTCTTGTGGTCATCTCTGAAAATGAGGACCACACATGCCTTTCTTTGGCCTGTTGAGTTGACCTTAGTCCCAGGTTCACCAGGATCTATCAGAGATTGGCTGTGTTCCAGCTATTAATTTCCTCAGTACGCTGGGGTAGATCAGCCTGTTGGGAGAAGTGGTTTCATCTCCAAATCCCAGTTCCTCCCCCGTTTCCCTCCTACCAAGGTTTGTTCTTCCTGTCTGGCTGAACGTGACTCTTCATGCGTCTAAGGACCACCATCCACCCCAGACACCAGATCCATGTCTCTCCTGTTCCCAACAAAACTTTAAAGCAGCACACACCCCACCCCCAGCTTTTTTGGTCATTTGCATTTTTGTAAGTTTAAGTTCATTCTGGCCTTCAGCATCTTGAATTGCCATGGCTGTGGTATGTTCTTCTTGGGGGCCCTTCTCCTGATCTTTTCGTGGAGGCCTTTCTGTCACTTCCTGGGGCATCACATAAGTGCCTTCATCATCGGGCACTTCTGCACCTTCACCTGCTGGGGTGATTTACAGTGTGTGCTGGGAGCCTCTTCCTGGAGAGCCCACCCACTGCTCTTGAAGCTTCAGGATTTCCTTCTGAATTTCAGGCCATGCATATATTTTCTTGTAACTTTTAAAATCAATTCTCACTAATTACTAGAGAAATACAAATCAAAACTACAATGAGGTATTAATATCACCTCACATTGGTCAGAATGGCCATCATCAAAAAGTCTACAAATGAGAAGGCTGGAGTGGGTGTGAAGAAAAGGGAACCCTTGTACACTGCTCCCTAGTGATGACTAGTGCAGAGAGCAGTGTGGAGGATTCCTAAAAGTCTAAAAATAGTGACTGTGTGACCCAGTAATCCCATTTCTGGGCATATACCAAGAGGAAGCCATAATTCAGAAGGATACGTGCACCCCATTGTTCACAGCAGCACTGTTTACAGCAGCCAAGACGTGGAAACAGCCTGAGTGTCGACCGGCACAGGAGTGGGTCACGGAGGTGTGGTACGTGTATACAGTGGGCCGCCACTCAGCCACACGGAAGAACAAAATGACGCCGTTTGCAGCCACGCGGATGGATCTGGAGACTCATACTGAGTGAAGCACGGCAGACACAGAAAGACGAATGTCATGTAATATTGCGTATGTGTGGGATATAAAAAGAAAAAGGGCACAAACAAACTTAGCTACAAAGCAGAGTAGAGTCACAGATGTGGAAAACAAACATGGGGAACAGGAGGTAAGGGAGGGAGAGGCAGGCTGGGATTCGCCTGTGCCCACGACTGCAGAGGTGGACGGCGGGTCGGACCTGGTGTGCGGCTCGGGGCACGCCGCTCGCCGCCCTCTCGTGACGTCTGGTGTGCGGCTCGGGGCACCCCGCTCGCCGCCCTCTCGTGACGTCTGGTGTGCGGCTCGGGGCACCCCGCTCCCCGTCCCCTCGTGACGTCTGGTGTGCGGCTCGGGGCACCCCGCTCGCCGCCCTCTCGTGACGTCTGGTGTGCGGCTCGGGGCACCCCGCTCGCCGCCCTCTCGTGACGTCTGGTGTGCGGCTCGGGGCACCCCGCTCCCCGTCCCCTCGTGACGTCTGGTGTGCGGCTCGGGGCACCCCGCTCCCCGTCCCCTCGTGACGTCTGGTGTGCGGCTCGGGGCACCCCGCTCGCCGCCCTCTCGTGACGTCTGGTGTGCGGCTCGGGGCACCCCGCTCCCCGTCCCCTCGTGACGTCTGGTGTGCGGCTCGGGGCACCCCGCTCCCCGTCCCCTCGTGACGTCTGGTGTGCGGCTCGGGGCACCCCGCTCCCCGTCCCCTCGTGACGTCTGGTGTGCGGCTCGGGGCACCCCGCTCCCCGTCCCCTCGTGACGTCTGGTGTGCGGCTCGGGGCACCCCGCTCCCCGTCCCCTCGTGACGTCTGGTGTGCGGCTCGGGGCACCCCGCTCCCCGTCCCCTCGTGACGTCTGGTGTGCGGCTCGGGGCACCCCGCTCCCCGTCCCCTCGTGACGTCTGGTGTGCGGCTCGGGGCACCCCGCTCGCCGCCCTCTCGTGACGTCTGGTGTGCGGCTCGGGGCACCCCGCTCGCCGCCCTCTCGTGACGTCTGGTGTGCGGCTCGGGGCACCCCGCTCGCCGTCCTCTCGTGACGTCTGGTGTGCGGCTCGGGGCACCCCGCTCCCCGTCCCCTCGTGACGTCTGGTGTGCGGCTCGGGGCACCCCGCTCCCCGTCCCCTCGTGACGTCTGGTGTGCGGCTCGGGGCACCCCGCTCGCCACCCTCTCGTGACGTCTGTGGGGAGGAGCCCCCGCCCTGTGGCTCAGCAGGTGCTGTGGGCCGCGTTATGTAAATAGGGCCAGTGGTGCAGACCGCCAGGGATGACTGATCATCTGATAAATGGCTACCTTTATTTCCTCCTGCCAGACTGTCTCTAATTGAACTCTGTTATTATGGATTTCCCCCCCCGCCCCAAGGGATATTTTACTGAATTTGAACTTAGTCAGTATTCAGGAAGAATTCCTCTCCTCGAGGGCTGCTCACAAATCTTCTCTGTTAGTGGACCTTAATAGTCCCAGTTTGCCTAGAGAGCATTCTAAAGGGTTATTTCTCTCAACTGTTGCATTTTCAGACCATGTTTTCAGTCAGAGGACTTGATGACACAGTTGACACATTAGTAAAGCAATTTAAAATGATGATTGTTATTACTTGCGCTTGGGCATCAGAAGAATATTGACACTTGGGGTCTGGGCACAGAGGAGAGCCAGCCCTAGATCTGGTTTCCTAGCAGAGCAAAGACCAAAAGGAAAAGACCACAGGACACCAAGATCCACGAGGTGGCTTCTATGGCGTGAGGTTGATGGGAATAATTCTCATTTATACACTTGCTTGCAAAAAGAGACATAAAATGTTTCTATTATACTGATGGGCTTTTTTTGAATTTTGTAGTTGTTTTTGTTAAAGAATCCGCCTGAATACAGAAGATGCAGGTTTGATCCCTGGGTGGGGAAGATCCCCTGGAGAAGGAAATGGCAACCCACTCCAGTATTGTTGCTTGGAGAATCCCATGGACAGAGGAGCCTGGCTATAGTCCATGAGGTCATAAAGAGTTGGACACGACTGTGGAACTAACACTTCACACCTTCAGAGTTGTTTTTTTAATTAAATAGTATTTGCACAACAGATATGGTTTGACTTCTGTTATTATCAGTTTGTTAAATTTCATCAATGTGGTGATGAGTGAATATAACTTAGCCCTTCACCCTGATCAAGACATCATCCCCTTTGAGGGATAAGCCTCAGGTCTATGGCTGTGGAGTAAAATGCTAAAAAGGAAGTGGGTTTATGTTAATTGAGTCTAGCACACAAGAATTGGAGATAGAACAGGCAGAATTTCAGGAAATTAAAGCTATCGTCCGAAATTTCCATTTTGTCCTAAAGTGTCTACTTTGCCTTCACCAAGCCTGGGAAGTGAATTGGTGGGATTTTGGTTTCCCTTCCTTTTCATCTGCTCATCCCACCTCCATGGAGGTTGGTGACAAGCACTTGAATGTCCAGAACCAGGGAAGATGTGCAGGTGGGTGGGGGTTGTGCAGAGAGGTGAAGGACGTTGAGCACACAGCCCCAGGAGCCGGACCAAGAGTCCCAGACAGCCTCAGGGGTCCCTTGGAAAGCTCAAATCTGAACTTGAAACTCTACCAACAGAACCGTGTCTCCAACCCATGCACTTTTTTTTATTTTCTTAGAAAGAGAAAAAGGGGCTGCTGAAGCTGCTATCCGGGGCCTCCACCAAGCGCAAGCCGCGGGGATCACCACCGGCCTCACCGACGCTGGATGCCGAGCTGGGGGCCGAGCTGTCCTGCGGGCCCCCGGGCGCCCCCTGCGCCTGCCCCGGGCCCTGCGATGCGGACGCCGTGGCCCCTGGCCCCCAGCGCAGGGCCTGCTCCCTGGACTCAGCCCCCGTGGCGCCGCCCCCCCGGCAGCCCTGCTCATCTCTGGGCCCCGCGGCCAGTGAGGCGCGGCCCGCCGTGTGTGAGAGGTGGGTTCTCGTCATGGGCGCTGGGAGCCGGCAGGTCTGCGGCACCCGCAGCGTCCCAGGCTCCTTCCTGGGGTCTGCGGCCACAGCCGGCGCTGGCTCCTGTCTCCCTCGGGTGGCCTGCTCCATCTCTGCGGTCCCCTCTGCATCCTCACCCCTTTCCATCATGTCTCCAGAGCTCTCCTCTGCGGGGCAGTGGTCACGGCAGCCCTGGTCCCTGCCTTCTCCTGGCTCCTCGTTCGCGGCCAGCCAGCCACCCTCGTTTCGTCTTTGGCCCTTTTTATCGAAGGTTTATGAACACCACTAATGCTCGTTGTAAAGCTGCTGGAGTGCTCCGTGCCCCAGGGTTCTCTTCGGGCTCTTCCTGAGCCAGAATGTGGCAGAGTTCTCCTGGCCCGACCCCTGCCGACCCAATGACGGGGTTCCCTTACCCTCAGAACAGTGAGCCCTGTGCAGTGACTGTGGCCTCAAGTCGCCTTTACAGACAGGAGCTGTCCTGTCTGTTTCACCACTGGGGCTCTCGGAGCGTGTTAGCAGAGAATATCTACTTAATAAGACAGAAACCTGTTAGGAAAAAAATAAAGCCGATCCGAGAGCAAAAAACCAAAACCAAAAACCTGCTCGGATGATATGAATTAAAAATGCAGCATGGTGTGCTGCCTGAGAAGATGGCATGAAGCACCCTGAAACTAGAGGACTGTTTTCCCATAACGTTAAGCACAAGTATGTAAGCGTTGCTGGAGGAGGTGCCGTCTGTCTCTGCATCTCGGGTCCTTCTATCCCTGCGTCTCACACAGAGCACGTTTCTCATCTGTGGAGGTGTCGCCTTTGGGGCAGCATTTTCTGTTAGTGATTCAAGATCTTACTGTCAAGTGTTACACTTTACGATGACTTAAACCCACCTGAACGCTGTATTTCAGATGAACACTCGTACCCACCGAGACCTGAGGCCTGCATTCAGACAGTTTGGGGGGCTTGCTTTATTACCCAGAAGTAACTCAGGAAAGAATTAATCAAACAATCTATGTGCCTTAAATACAAAGTACACCATTCACTGTGCACTTTTATGGGGACACAAAATAATTCTGTGTAGTTCTGACCCTTCTAAAACCAGTTTTGAAAAGAGACATTACCCTGAAAAGTGTTCTGCCTCACCTGTAAAACATTCTGTCTGTCCCCTCATCCACTGGGCTCTCAGCCAAGCTTTGAGATTTTGCCCCAAGTTCACGTCACCCTTCATCCCAAGAGTCCTGCTTTTTCCTGCGGTGTTTCTTGGCTCTCCAGGGAGGGCGCCTGTGCCCCAGACCCAGTCCAGAGACTCGTTTACTCTCTCTGGGCCACAGAGGCGGTTCCTCGCGCCCCGACCCTGAAGTGCAAGTCCCTCTGCAAGCTGAGCCTCCCCGCTCCCCTGTCATTGGTGGTGTCCCTGTGTCTGCCTGGGGGGCCGCTTCACTGTACCAGACCCCCCAACCAGGCTCTCCCGCCCCCCGCCCCCAGCACTGGCTCTTTCCAGAGGCTAGTCTCCAAGCTTCTGCACCCCAGCCCGGCTCACAGAGGGGCGCCTTGCTCACAGCGGGTCGTCTTGCTTGCAGAAGGCTCCCACAGTCCAGAGCATCTCAACAGGAGGGGCCGTGGGCGGCTCCCCCACCAGACAAGGAGCAGGCAGGTTTCCTGCTGATCACGTGGGCAGGGCACACAGGGATCCTCTGCTGGGTATGTTATGGAAGCATTTCCATTTTTACAAGTGGGAAAGTGGTCTTTGGAGAGAATTTCTGCCCCGCATTTATACTTTTATAATCCACGTGCTCAGTGGGATATTGAATATAATATCCAGCCTTAGCAGCTTCTCACAGCCTTTTGCCATCCTACGGTGATGGTGATGGTGTGTGTCTAACTCAGCTTCTTAGGTCTGCCTGACTATAGACACAACAGGAAAAATGCGTGGAAGCAAGTAGCACAGGAAAACAGTCTATTATCCTGTTATCTTATCCACTGGGAAGGAAATTTTTTGGTTATTCAAAAACTACCAAGGATGTATTTTAGGGATTACCTCTTTTGGGATTTTAAAAATTTCAGCGTAAGAAAAAGTATTTCATGCTAAAAATGCAGGGAAGGTTAGCTTTCACATCAGTCTAATTTAGGAAGCATTTCAGGATCTTAGCGTCCTCAATTCACAGTCTAAATGTCACGACTCCTGCCCCCACAAAGTGCGAGAGCATGGGGCTCTTCTGGTAGAATTTTTCCTTCTAGAGTTCCACAGAAATATTTTTAATGTCTAATATCAGTGTAGTATGAGATAGGATTCACCTGCAGATGACAGTGACAACAGGCATAAAATTTCCTCTCGAAGTGGGACCCTGCCCCGTAAATCCCAAGTGGGAGAAAGCACCTCTGCTCTCGTCTTACATTATGAGGAGGGAGGGAGGCGCCTGGAGGTGTGTGGACAGATCTGGGGTCAGCTGAGCCTGTTCTCTGAGGACCAGAAGGAATCTTTTGTGTTTGTGAGAGAGACTGAGGAAAACAAGCTAGAAATACTGTATTCTGGGGGCGGAATAAAATTGATGACAGCAGAGATAATAAAGCAGATATTGCAGGCTCTATTTTGGAAGGACTGAGGAAAAATAATTAGGAAATTGCAAAGAGAACATAGAAATAAAATATTTCAGAAGGGATGGCAAATAAAGTATGTGTGACAGTTTTTTTCCCTACAAAAAGAAATTACAGATAAAGGAGACACAGCAAGTCATCTCCGTATATTTTTTTAAGTTTAGGATTTAAACTGATAAGCCCATCTGCTAAATTGGAAAAGGACCTCTGATCTTTGATCAGGAATCATACCAAAAACATACAAATTGGACAGAGATAGATTTATAGAAAGGCAGCTGGGCTTAAACAAAATGATTAATTTGAGGCTGTGACATGAACCCACTGGAGGAAGCAATGAGCGTCAGTCACTCAGACTTCAAGCAAACTACAAAGCAGCAAGTTTCATTTTGCTGGTGACATACTAGTAGCAGAGGTCACCCACCCAGACCAGGACAGTGGGCACCCTGCCCCCCAGAGCCTGGGCACGCGACTTGGGCTAAAT
Source organism: Cervus elaphus (assembly GCF_910594005.1). NCBI lineage: Eukaryota > Metazoa > Chordata > Mammalia > Artiodactyla > Cervidae > Cervus > Cervus elaphus. Next base: position 2,240,117 of record NC_057843.1, on the reverse strand, counting down.
CAGGAGAGATTAGAAACAGAAAGGCGTGAACTACAGAAGACATGAGAAAGACCAAAAAAATTAAGGAAGTGGAAAATTTGTGCTAATGAAAGACTAGGAGCGCCCCTCTAAGCAGAAGCCAGAATAGCTGAGCCTGGGCCGAAGGACTGCCCTGGGGTGTCCGTGGAGCCTCTTTACGCAGCAGGCATCTCTCTTTTGCATTCCACCACTCAGGGCCGGGTCTGTGAGCTGCCTCTCGTCACCCCCGGCTTTGTCCGAAAGGAGCAGGAGGCGCCTCCCAACAGCCAGGAGCCACGTAGCTTTCGATGGTTTCTCCTTCTTTCCTCCCTGCTTCCCTGTCTTTCCTTCTTTCCCTTCTCCTTCCTTTCCGCCTCCCATTAATTTTTTGAAGTATTTGTCTGTCTGGCTGTACCAGGCCTCGGTTGCGGCCTGAGGTTCCCTAACCGGAGGTTGAACCCTGGCCGGGCTCCTGCACTGGGAGTGGGGAGTCTTAGCCCCTGGACCACCAGGGAAGTCCCTTCATTAATTTTTAAATTCATTTATCTTTTTTTAAGTTGGGCTAAAATGTCCATAAAATTTGCCTTTTTTTTTTTTCAGGTATACAGTTCAGTGGCATTAAGTACATTCACATTGTAGTATAACCATCACTGCCATCCATTTCTAGAGCTTTTCATCACCCCGTTAAACACTAGCTTCCCATTCCTGCCCTCCCCAGCCCCTGACAAACCCCCTTCTAGTTTCTGTCTCTCTGGGTCTGACTAGTCTCCACACCTCATAGGTGGAATTGTGTGTGACTGATTTCACTTAGCATAATATTTTGAAGGTTCATCCATGTGGTAACCTCTGTCAGAATGTCATTCCTTTTTGAGGAACGTTGTACATTTGGAAGAATCACTTTGCTATACAATTAAACCTTTCCTTTCGTCATTGGATGTTCTCATGGAGGATGGCCGTGTGTACTGTGCTAAGGACCATGCCCAGGGCTTCTGGACTCTGGTCAGGGATGAGGTCTCCTTCAGTCGCGGGTCAGACGGAGCACGGCTTTGAGAGCCTGCTGGGCGTGGGTGGGCTCGGGTTTGTCTGAGGGAGCCCCCGGGGGACCGTGTGAGCCCAGGCCTGGGGCTGGGGGCAGCGGCCGCACCCGGGGCAGCGTGCAGGTGCACGGCTGTGAGTGCACGTGCATGGGGATAGCCATCAGCTGTGGCTGCAGAGAGACTGAGGCCCTCGAGCGCCGCACACGCCAGACTGGGGAGCAACCTTGCCCGAGGAGTTGGGAAGCTGTAAGGAAAGTTGAGCGAGAAATAGCTGCAAATCGAGCTGGTAGTTAAGAAAGTTAGCATTTTGATCATGTGCAGAATGGAGTGGGGACGGGAGGAGATTGGAGGCTGGGAGGACAGGCAGGTTCTTTGCTCAGGTGGGAGGGGGCAGAGCGGCGAGCCTGGGGTGCAGACGTGGAAGGTGGACCCCAGGTCCGTGGCCGCTGTGGGAGAGAAGTATGGTGCCTGAGGCTCAGGACGCCCCAGAATCCCTGCTCAGGACACCCGAGGGGTCGTGGCTGGGCAAGAGGTGTTGGGCTCTGTGGCTGCACTCACGTTGCTGGGGTCAGTGAGCGTGGACTGGGCAAAGCTGCTCCATGCCTGGGATGGTGGCCCGCTGTGCCCAGCATTGGTCGTGAGCATGCCTGTTGGGAATCTGTGTGCACACCACTCTTCAGGCCAGGGCCAGGATCTGAGCAGAGTCTCTGCTGCAGCCGGTGGTCTCCCTATGGTCCAAGGTCATGGCTTTCGCTCCTCTCAGCACAGGAGGCTTGTCACTCAGCCATGAAAACCCTCTCCCCTGGGGACCAAGTAGGAAGATTGTGGTCTTAGCTTGGCAGCAGTTCTAGTTCAGAAAATGTTTGACAGAGTTGGTTTAGTGCATTTTCTAAAATGCAAATGTTAATCTAGTCACTTTCTTCAAGAACAGTTTTTGTTCCATTTCACCTTTAAGGCAGCTCGCGGAGGACCAGGGGCGATACGTTTCATCAGAGACTGGCTCTGATTATGATGAATTACTTGTGTGCGTCTTTCTGTAATTATGAAGCTTTGCTCAAATGTTAACCTGCCCCAGATGGCAACATGGCTTTTCACAGGCTCTTCAGCCTGTTGGCATCGGACTTGAGACATCCTCTCATCTGGATTGCTTCCTCCAGAGTAGCCCACGATGGACTCATTCATCCTGCTTCGCAAGCTTTCAGAGAAGGGCTTCCACAACCCTGGCTCTGTCGTTCTAAAGTTGGTCAGGGGTATGGTCAGACTGCTGTCCTCCAGGCCATACCTCCTGGAAGCAGCAGGCGCCCGCCCGCTCTTACCTGAGACGCACGGTCGTGGTGGGACCTGGCGCTCAGGGTGTGAACTCTGTGACAGACACGTGTTGAGTGTATCATACCCATGTTGTCCCCACTGGTAACACCTGTGTGGGTCACGGCCGTCCTAGTGCAAAGATGAGGAAACTGAGCCTCAAGCAAAAGCTGCTCTGAGCATGAGCCGCAGGTCCGCTTCTCACAAGAGGCCAGGCCTCCCCACCCACCCGCAGGCTTGCTCGCAGCCTGTCCTGTGTCTGGCCTCCCAGGACCTCTCACGAACAGCCAGGCAGCCTCTGTGCTGCGCTTCTGCTCCACATCCTGAGCGGTAACTTGGTTCCCAAGCCCAGAGTCACCCGGGAATGGTCCAGGCGGCCGCTGGGCCTGTGTAGAGATGCCTTTATTAATCGAGTCATAGCCTGAGGCTCTTGCTCAGGTCCTCGCATGAATGGATTCTGGTCCTTGTGTGTTGGAGGCTGGTAAAACCAGTGACCCTCCAGAAGGACTGTGCTCCGATGGGTTTCATGAGGTTGGGGCGGTTCTGTAGACCAGTTCTGACGACCATTTTTTCAGCCATGACATTCTCTATGTGCTGTTAAGAGTGAGTCCTAGGAGGTTAGAAGTTCGTTTTCTGACTTTGAGAACCAAACGAGAGTAGAAACTCAGCTGCTTTTATAGCTCTGTTGTGGTTGTTGAGTTGCTAAGTTGCATCCAGCTCTTGGCAGCCCTATAGACTGTACCCCCAGGCTCCTCTGTCCACGGGGTTCCCAGGCAAGAATAGTGGAGTGGGTCACCGTTTAGGCTCAAAGTTCATTTTCTGACTTTGAGAACCAAATGAGAATAGAAACTCAATCACTTGTATAGCTTAATACTCATTGATTAGCATCAGCCAGTGACAGAGGTGTGTCCACGTTTATAAGTTATCCTTTGCTGTGTCACACATTACTCCAGAACTCAGAGGTTTAAATTAACTGTGAACGTGTATCATTTCACAGTTCTGGAGGTTAGGACTTTGGGGATGACTTACAGGGATGGTCCCAGCTTAGGGCATTTTTTGAGGTTAGTGTCCGGACGTCCACCTGAGCTACAGTCTTGCAACAGCTTGAGTGGGAAGAGAAGACCCCTTCCAGGTGGCTGCTCACATTGCCACCGACTTTTGGAAAGAGACCTCTGTTACCTGGCCTGCACGTCTGTGCACGGGGCGGGGGGGTGAGTCGCCTGGCAGCGTGGGTGGTTTCCTGGAGACAGCAGAGTGGGGGCCACCGCACACCCATTAGGACCCTGCCTCAGTACCCCAGATCATCATTTGTGCAGGCTTCTGTTGGTCACACAGGTAGGCAGAGACCACACAGGGTGAAACACAGCTCATCTCCCCCTGGCTTCCGTGAATCTTCAGCATAATTTTGCAGAAGGAAACAAGCCTGGAAGCAGGGGGTAGATGACCTTACACCAGCCAGGCTTTGGGAATCTTGAAATGATAATTACGCCTTTTCCCAGTGACCCTTGAGTTGAGAACGCTCAGAGGAGCAGACAATATGTCTGACCCGTGGCGATCAGAGCCCCAGCCTCCTGGCTGGCGGTAGATTGAGCAGGTGGCCCCAGTCCCCGCTCCTTGTGTGAACCTTGGGACAAGCTGCCCTGAGAAGAGCTGGGTGTGTAAGGAAGAGTTTCCCTGGAGTCCAGCCTCATCCAGCTCAGTCCTTGGTTGCTCGTGGACCTTTATGCGCGTTTAAGCGCTGGTCACAGCAGGTCTCCACTCCACAGGGGAAAGTAGAGGTGTGAGTCGTTTTACCAACATCGTAGGCAGATTTGTGCTCTGTCAACATCTGAGGCATGCACACTGGCTTTGCCCGACTCTGAGCAGCTGTAACTGAGCCCCCACCTTCTCCCTCCCCCACTTCTCCTGTCATCATTCTATCATCTGCCTCTGCCTCCCTCCTCCCCTCCCTCCATCATCTATCATCCTCTCCCTGCCTCCTCCCGCCCCTCATCATCTGTCTATTCCCCCACCTATCTACCATCCGTCTATTCCCCCATCTATCTATTCCTCCATCTATCTTTCATTTAATCTGTCCGCCCGCCATGTATCATCTCTCTCTCTGTTCTGTCACCCATCTATCTACCATCTATCTACTCTCCCGTCTATCTACCATCTGTCTATTCCCCCATCTATCTATCTTTTATTTATTCTCTCCCCCCCATGTATCATCTCTCTATCTGTTCTCTGTCACCCATCTATCTACCATCTATCTATTTGCCCATCTATATTTCATTTATTCTGTCTACCCGCATGTATCATCTATCTATTCTGTGTCACCCAACTATCTATCATCTATCTATTCCCCCGTCTATCTACCATCTATCTATTCTCTGACCCATCTATCATCTATTTCCCCATCTATCTTTCATTTGTTCTGTGTCCCCACATGTACCATCTCTCTATCTGTTCTTTGTCACCCAACTATGTATCTTCTGTCTATTCTCCCATCTATCTACCATCTCTGTTCCCCCATCTATCTGCCATCTGTCTGTTCCCCCAGCTATCTACCATCTATCTATTCCCCCGTCTATCTGCCATCTATCATCTATTCCCCCAGCTATCTTTCATTTATTCTGTCTACCTGCATGTGTCATCTCTCTATCTGTTCTGTCACCCAACTATCTATCATCTATCTATTCCCCCGTCTATCTACCATCTATCTGTTCTCTGCCCCATCTATCATCTATCCCCCCGTCGGTCTATCACGTCCTCTCTCTCCCCGCATGGACCATCTCTCTCTGCTCTGAAGCCTGACTGTCTGTCGTCTCTCATCTCTGTCCTCTCCGCCCCGCAGACACCGGGTGGTGGTCTCCTACCCGCCGCAGAGCGAGGCAGAGCTGGAGCTCAAGGAGGGCGACATCGTGTTCGTGCACAGGAAGCGGGAGGACGGCTGGTTCAAGGGCACGCTGCAGCGGAACGGGAAGACCGGGCTCTTCCCTGGGAGCTTCGTGGAGAACATCTGAGGAGCGCCGGGGTGGGACCAAGTCTGTCTCCACCTCCCTCTGACGGCCCGCGGGCACTTTGCCCCTTGCCATGGCCACCGGCCACCTGCCTTGTGCTGTCTCATTCACTCCACAGAGGCACCTAGCTGAGACGGACAACTGTTTACAAGGCTTAACTAATTTATTTGCTTTTTTAAACTTGAATTTTTCCTGTAATAGATGAATTCTTTGGATTATGATTTTGAGAAGTTATTAATTTATGGAACAGTAGCCGATGAGAGTCTGGGTGACCCCCTCTTGGGAGCAACAGAGTCCCCTCGGTGCAGAAGATGCCCCAGGGCTTCCCTGCTGGCTCTGCCGTAAAGGCGGCCCCACCCTCCCGGGCTCACTCCCCTGCTTTGGGTCACAGATGCCGGCCGTCGCGCTTGGCCGTCTCTCTGGGAAGTCAGGGCCCGCAAGTGAACCCAGGGCACTGAGGGAGTCCCCGGGTGGCGAGGTGGGAACCTGTCTTTCTGGTTGGGCCTGGAGTCACCCCAGAACCCAGTCCTCACTTTAATCGTGAGGGTCTCCGATTTCCTAGGAGGAGGGATAAAGCACAACCCTTGGGAGCTCGTGTTCAGAGATAGGTTTAGTTGCATCCCAGAAGCGGCTCGGCTCTGTGGCTGGACGTCGAAGAACCGCGGTTGCGCCCTGTCTGCGGACGGCCCTGCATGTCCCCGCGCTGTCACCGCAGGCGGCCTCCGTGTGTGGTGCAGAAGGGCCCCCTGAGGGCCACAGGCGTTCATGGGGTGCTTCCCATGCCCCCCACCCCCGGGTGGGGCTGGATCCCACACAGAGGCCGCAGGGGACACCTCGGCCATGCGGCTGGCCTGGGCAGCGCCTCGTCTGCCCAGGTCACCCCGAGCTCCTGTCCCCAGGCGGCCGAGGCCAGGGCTGTGCCCCTTGCAGGACACGGGTGGGCTGAGCCCACGACCCCCGCCGCCCCAACCCCAGCCAGCCACACAGCCTGGCTCAGGGCCCCTCGAAGCAGAGCCAAGGAGGGGGCCTGGCAGTGGCAGAGGCCGCAACCACAGTTTTCTTGTGAGAAAGCAGAAACAAAACCCTTCTCATTTTTTACCTTTAAGAATTACAACTAGGGAGTCAAAACATGAGCTGAGAGTCTTCTTGCAAGCAGTTTTATGGTCTTAAAGAGATATATTATGTGGTTGAAATGAAATCATTCCTAAATTAACCATTTTTTATAAGACACTGTACATTATGTTCCTGTGTATTGAATTTTTTAAAAAAAATACTGGGATATTCATGTAATATATAAAGTTTTGGTGAAATGAACTTCAGCTAGAAAAAAAAAGCTGCCATCAGCTTTCATCTGTGTAAGTTGACACCAATGTGTCATAATATTCTTTATTTTGGGAAATTAGTGTATTTTATAAAAATTTTAAGAAGTAAAAAGACTACTACCAGATAAGATCACTTTTTTACCTGTCTTTTCTCCATATTTTAAGCTATGTGATTGAAGTACCTCTGTTAATAGATTCCTGGTATGAAGTTGGTTTAAATTTCATCTGTTAATAGATCACTTAGATAATATAATGTATGGGTTTTCTGTTGGTTTTCGGGCACAGTAGATGGAGACTTTGTAACAAGGGCTTGTTACTTGGTGATAGGGTAATGATAAAATTGCAGTTTATCATTCCTTTTCATGTTAATAATTTGAAGACTGGAGAAAAGGTTCAAGATTAAAATTTGATGTTCAAACTTTATGACTCCTTTACTTTTTTCTCTTCTTTTTTTTTTTTTAAACAGGGACACGTTTGACATCATTTCTACTTCATAAAAATTCTTTGCCTGTGTCTCAGACAAACGGCATCTACAATAGTCAGCTTGCTGGCTGTGATAGACTTTAGCCCTCCAGTCCGCAAACCTTGCTGGTTATAAAGTCCTCCTAAAAGAGTGTGTGGCATCTCACCAGGGAGTGGGTGACACGCCTGCTGCCCTTTCCCCGTTCATGGTGGCTGAATCATCTGGTGACTCCGCAAGTCTTTCTTAGCTACGGGAGTGCCAGACCTAAACCGTCTGTGGCACAGCCTGTGGGTCTCAGCAAGGCTCGGGAGCATCGTCTGCAGGCTCACTGTGACTTTAATCTCCCCTGGAAACCAAAAAGTCCTAAGTTTAAAAAGACTGTGTCTACCAGGTTAAAAATATATGTATTTTCCTAATTTAATTTTTGTTGTTGAGTTGCTAAGTCATGTCCAATTCTTTGTGACCCTGTGGACTGTAGTCTGCCAGGCTCCTCTGTCCATGGGATTCTCCAGGCAAGAATACTGGAGTGGGTTGCCGTTTCCTTCTCCAGGGGATCTTCCCGACCCAGGGATCAAACCGATATATCTAACATCTCCTGCATTGGCAAATGGGTTCTTTACCACTAGTGCCACTTTAGTTTTGCCAAAAGTGACCTCTGTAACCAGGCGAGCAAGACAGTGATGACTTAGTTTCCTCCTGTTTCTGCCCCGTCTCCTCCCTGGGTTACAGTGAGGAGGAGGAAACCACAGCCCTGTATTGAAAAGTGCTACTTTAACATGTGCATTGTTTTCACCTCCGCTTTCAAATATTTCACTTTATTCTCCCAGAGTGTACACTTGTAGCCTTGGCTGAGTCTGACTGCGTTTAGAAGGAGCAAGTGAAGGTGATATTTCCCACTGTGGTGCATGTACATTTCTGTTCCTAGTGAGAACAGGGCAGTGTTTTCATCCTCCAAAACTCAGTTAATTATTTCAATCAGAGCTCTTTACAATATTAGGGTTCAAGTTTAGGAAATGCTTTTAATAGCTATTAGAGTAAGTTGTAAGCTCATTGTGTGTATCTGTGTGAAATTTTTAAAAATGGTTTCAAGCCAGTAAAATGATGCTTTTATTAAGGTAGCAACCTATTCACATTGTTCCTTTCCAAGAAGAATGTGCCAACCCACCAGAATGGAGGGGATGCCCCATAAGGGTTGCCATGTCCAGGCTGAGCGTGGGCTTGCCTTTCCTTGACTCCTGTGAACACCTGGCTCTGCCCCTGGTGGTGAATTGCACCAGAGACTGGAAGGAGCTACTAGGTGGCTGGTGTGAACTGTGGATGTCTGAAAATGCCCTCTTTCTGGTTTACAAGGGAATATTTATTTTACTTCTCTTGTCTTTCCTGCTAGTAACTTTTATTAACTTTCTGACTTGGCTATTTAGGTTTCTATCTTTAAAACAGCAGCTTGATCTCACTTGATGCCAAGTCTTGTTCTGCAGCCATCTTGACCCCAGGAGCCCTGATGGCGAGACCTGCAGGTGGCAGGGGTCTTTGAGCCACCACCCTGTACCATGGTTACGGGTCAGACGACCTGAGTGATGTTCTAAAGCCCAGAGCTGGCAGAGTGAGCAGTGAGCCAGCAGCCACTGCAGCTGCCCACAGCTTAGAGCAGAAATTCAGTTCCAGAAGGCTTTGACCTTGAGTTGAATCTTTCTGGGTCTGAGACCTTTGTAAAAGCACTAGAAGAAACCAGGGGAGACTTCCAAGTGACACCTTTCTAAGTGTGACTTAAAAGCCAGAAGCCATAAAAAAAGAAAACAGGGATAACTTCAACTACAGAAAACATACGTACATGATAAAGACCTTAAAGTCAACAGAAAACAGTAGGGAAAAATTTGTAAGTCTTACGGTAGACAAGGATTTCTTTATATATAAAGAGCTCGTGGGACTCAATAAAAGTGAAAATCCAAAAGTAAAATTGACAAAGAATGTGTGACAGAAACTGCCGATTGCCTCTCAATATCTGTTGTCCTCTTCCCCCTTATTGACTGATTCCTGGGTGATGCCCTCAGCTGAAAGGCCCCAGGTTCCAATTTCCTTCAGATACAGCCACGGAAGTGTCAAAGGGAACTTCTGTGAGGCTTCTAAAAGGGAGGAGGCACACGCCCTCTGGCTGTTTTCTTTTTCCTTCTTGCAGCCTGCAATGTAGACGTGATGGCTGGTGCTCCAGCAGCTATCTTGAGTCATAAGTGACCTTTAAGATGGAAGCCACATTTTAGCATGATGGGGAGAAAGAGAAAGAAAGAAGACACTTGAGATCCTTATAACCTTCCAGCCTTCAGGCCAACCTTAACTACTCATCTTCAGATATGGTCTGTGTGAGAATAAACCCCATGACTGTGGTCTGATCTCTCACCCACAGTCAACCTGATGCCAGTATTACCTAGCGGTTCCTCAAAAAATGAATGCAAATATACTGAATGATGATCTACCTCATGAAGATGTGCATGAACAATTATGAAATATCTTTCACCTATGAAATCAGAAACTAAAAAAATTAGAAATTAGGAGCAAGTATTTTGCTGATGAAAATGTGATTTGATAAAAAAAAAAAAAAAAAACATCTAGGGAGAGCAGTCTGGAAAATATCAAAATTGCAAATGCATTCACCCGTTCTGAGAATCTGTTTTCCAGAGGCCCTTATTTGTCAAGTGTTAAATGCCAGTATCTTGTCGATCACAGCAAAATATTGGCAACAACCCGTGTCTAGCAATAGGACGCTGGTGATGTTTGTGCGGAGAAAGCTGCACAGCCGTCACGAGCTACGCGGGTAGGGGACAAAGATGAGGCAGAATGCTCCACTGCTTAGTGAGAAGTCAGGAGGTGGGGAAGAAGGCGTGCGTTGGCTGTTAGCTCATGCTTGATGCACTGTCTCTGGCAGGAGACAAGGGGAATTGCCGGGGCGGTGGTCTCCAGCACTCAAGATGCGACCCATGCCAACTTCCTTCCTGAGTCTCCCCTCAGACAGACAGAGAACCTCGGCTCCCAGCCTGTGGGGATCACAGAGTCAGAGGGATAAGCAGACATTGGAAATGCGTTAGAGAGTTGAGATCTGAGAAATCAAGGGATACCCACTTCAGAGAGAAATATTGATCATCTCACTACTGGTCAAGAGCAGACAGAAAAACGACATCACTGAGGAAGAGAAGCACCGCCCCAGGTGTCCACCGCTGCTGTGAGTGAAAGCTCACTGTCCGTAAGAGCCCAGGGTGTGCCTGACGTGATTGTCCACAAAGGGTCGGCTTTGACTCCTCCGTTACTTTGAGAACTTGAGAGCCAGCTGACTTGTTTCATGGTACAATGGATTCCAGGAAGACCTTCCAAGATAAAATATACTCATACCCAGATCAGCAGTGAGGTTCTTCTGGGGCCCCTGTGTGTGTTCCCAAGTGCAGAACCCTGAGAAACCCCTGCCCTGGTCTGGAGCCAGGGGAAAGACCACCGTAAGAGTCTTACGGTGCAGGCTTCCAGACTTGGGGCTCATCGAGGACTGGTGTGAGACAAGCAGGCTTCTGCTGGTGCTGTCGGTCCAGGTGTTCATGTGGACACTTCCAGCTGAGTTGTTGGCAACCCCCCGCAATGCCCTGCATCACCCAGCAAACAGACGCAGGTGTGCCGCACGAGCTTGTCGTCCAGGTGGATGAGCAAGAATTCTCTGCTGGCCAGACTCCATCTCCCGGACCTCACGTGCTCCCTTTGGCCCTTGAAGTATCAAGGGTCCCTTGACCTGCATGTCACACCCTCTCAGCACAGACGCTGGGGCCAGAAGATAAGGAGCAGTTAAAAAGAAATAGAAAACCAAGCCCTCCTCATGGAGCAGAAAGTGAGCAGGTCGGATATAAAATTCAGAGTGTCTTTGCTGGCCCTGGCCTTCCTCCAGCTCTTTCCGTAGCTTCTCTAGCTCACACTTTAAGGAGTTCCATTATTTTTGTAAGTGGAGTCCCTGAAAGACCTAATATCAAAGGAAATCAGTATGCCACAGCCTGCCGGCCCTTAAATCTCGATACCTAGTTGATAGCTAGAAGAATCTAAAGGCAGTTGAACATTTGAGTTGCTGTGTTCAGGCTGGGGATTCTGAATATAGGTGGGCGTAGGGGAGAAATAAACATATCAGTGTTTGTTCTCCAGAGCAGTGCCGTCTATCTGCTCTGGCGAGTGACGGGGTGTCTCATACCTGCACCTTCTAGTCCGAGCACCGCCCGTCTCCTGTGGCTGCCGTGACCAAGGAACCGAATCCCTCTGATCGGATTGCATTTTGTTGTTCAGTAGCTCAGTCATGTCCGACTTTGCGATGCCATGGACTGCAGCACGCCAGGCTTCCCTGTCCTTCACTATGTCCCAGAGTTTGCTCAAACTCATATCCATTGAGTTGGTGATGCCATCCAACCATCTCATCCTCTGTCACCCCCTTCTCCTCCTGCCCTCAATCTTTCCCAGAATCAGGGTCTTTTCCAATGAGTCACCTTTTTTGCCAAAGTATTGGACCTTCAGCCTTAGCATCCTAAGTTTCAATGTAAATAGTCACACATCGCTAAGAATTGGGCAGAGTGACAGATTTGAGTCAGGAAGAGAATTGAGGTCCCCTAAGCCTGTGGTGTATGGAGTAGATGCTACTTCTCTGCGGACAGAGGCCAGTGAGTCCTCCGTGGTTGCCCCGCATCTTCCAAGTGTGTCTTCACATGATGCTGAGTTCACAAAGGGCCACAAGGATGAACACGTGACTCTCTGGGGCTGTCAGGGCAATGGTCAGGGGATCTGCCTTCTGTGAGCTAATGAAAGTTGTCAGCAGACTGGGGTTGAGGTTTATAGAGAAAACAGAATTTGAGCCCTGTAATTACACATGAAACAGTCCCCTCCCCTGGGAACAAGGCCATGCTTCTCACTCCCCCCCCCCACCCCCAAAAGATCAGTTCCCTGCAGGCTGGAGCTTTATCTTGACCATCAGAGCTAGGCCATTCCTTCTGCCAGTGGAAACTGAAAACTTGGTGGAATTATCTTTTCGCTGTTTTTGAGCACTCAAGGATGTTGCAAGACTTAAAGCAAACACATCCTTCTGGGTTAGACCAGTATCCTTATCAGTGAGGTCACTGGAGCACATTCGACAGATTTTGTAAAGGCAGCTGCAAAGTGAAGACAGCGGCCTGGCTGCCAGCTCCCCTTCGACACCCGGGGTCACTGCGAGCCCCCCTCCTTCCCCTCCTATGGAAAGTTCTGGTGAGCGCTCTGCTGGGACCTGATGCTCATGGAGGATGCTGGTTTCGTGAGGGAGGGTCTGGGGCTTCCCTGGTGGGTCAGACAGTAAAGAATCCGCCTGCAATGCAGGAGACCTGGGTTCAATCCCTGGGTTGGGAAGATCCCTGGAGAAGGGAAAGGCTACCCACTCCAGTGTTCTGGCCTGGAGAATCCCATGGACTGTATAGTCCACGGGGTCACAGAGTCAGACGCGACTGAGTGGCTGAGCTCGCACATCCGTGCCAGAGCAGCGGGGCCCACGCAGCACTGCGCCCGGGAGTCCCCGGGGCACGGACACGGCCTCCCTCCGCCCGGGTGGGGCAGGCTGCTGTGCCCTCCAGCCCTGGCCCCGCGGCCCTGGGCCCCTGTCAGTGCGTGTCCACAGGCAGCTGGCCCCGCCGGGTTGGCAATTGTGGGGTTGCTGTGATGTGGTGGCCATGTCGGACATCAAAGCTGGGCTCGAATCTCTCCCCTCTCTGCTGGAACGGTCCTGCCTGTGGTTTGCCTGCCCGCCAGGACAGGGGCGTGGGCCTGGCCTGTCATCCTCTGGCCCCTATCATCACCCTGGCGCGATGAGGCTGTCGGATCAGGGCTCCACACAGCAAAGCTGTAATGATCCTGCCACCAGCTGAACACGCCCAGCGGCGTAGGCAAAACAGATCAGACGCAGAGCTTTAAAAGTCAGAATCTTATCCTTTGATCCTGAGCCGACTCGTGCCAGAGAAGCACTTTTTCTTTCCCTAAAAAAGTCCTGTTTCGTATCATTTCTGTCCTGTCTGTGCGCCTGTATCTCTCCCTGCCCTTGCCCACTTCGTGTGGGTGTTGGGACCCAGTCCTCAGGGTGGTAGGGGTGTTGTGAACCCCCTTGGTATGGGTGTTGACTGCTGGAGCTTGGTGTGCGGTAGAAATGATTTACCAACCGTCCTCCAGAAATTTCCATCTGAAGAGCCTTTTAGGGTTTTTTTAATTGTTGTTTGTTTGTTTTTACCTTTTCTCTCTTTAGTTTTAGTTGTATCAAGTCATTATCAAAGTTCTGGTATACAATGAAAAATTGCTTAGCAGAGTTGAATCAGAGTAGGGGGAAAGCTTATTAAATGGTTTACTTAAATTCAGATTCTTAAGGGGCTGAAATATATTTTCTTTTTAAAAAAATTATTTTAATTGCAGGATAATGGCTTCACAATATTGTGTTGATTTCTGCTACATATCAACATTAATCAGCCATTGGTATACGTATGTCCCCACCTTCTTGAACCTCCCTCCTACCCTCCCACCCCTGAAATACATTTTTAGTTGCCTGAGATTAATAACACACATGCCCTGCTCTATTTCAAAACCAACTCCATATTTATTGAGCAAATTCTTACAAGCCAGTGCGTGTTTGGCTACTTCAATGATACACATTGTGAAAGACACAGAAGGAATTATTTTTTTATCCTGCAAATTTGCAGATTGCTTATGAAAACATGTACAATAAAAAATGATAAAATTAAAAATTAGGTAGGATCGTAGAAAACAAGTAGGATATCAAGAGGAAGCAATAACTGGAAGGGACACTGTCCCTGCCCTCAAGGAGTGTACAGCATGGATGGGGAGAAAAATGCAAATTGAAAATGGTAAGAAATGTTAGAAGACAAAGCATCACTGTAGTGACTCTGAGGTGGAGACGACAAACCCAACGTGAGCTCAGAGCAGAAGCTGCTGGAAGAAGGGAGAGAACATTGTAGATAAAAAGGTGCCAAGACCTGGGTGATGAGGATGGAGAGGCATCTTCTGCAGACTGTGAGGGTGGAGGAGACACAGGAAGGGCCAAGCGCAGAGGCTCAGCAGTGGACACGAGGCAGCTTGTCTGTGGGGAGAGAGACCCTGGGGCTCACACTGAAGGCGTGTGCTTTGGAGTGAGCGGAGGACCAGATGCTGCCGCCCCAGGAAAGGCCAGTGGGAGGCCCACCTGGGGCTGCTGAGGGCTCCCCCACACAGAAGCGATGGGGACAGGAGGCCAGCCTGGGCCCTGTGTGTGAGATCAGATGGGGAGCTGGGAGCTTGGGGGTCCAGGAGGTGGGAGCTGCCCCCCAGCTCCCGGAGGCAGAGGGGACACAGAGAGCGGAGAAGATGCTTAGAGCAGAGAGCCAGGGGAATACATGACTGAAGAGTAGAGGAGATGGAGGAGAGGGGGCAAGAGCATCTAAGAGCTGCCTCACCGTTGCCATGGCAACAGCGGAGCCTTCGAGAGCAATGGTCATGTGGGCAGGAGGAGTGACTTCAGGTCAAGATGGGAAGTTCCACTTTGGGAACGTGGAGCTCAAAACAATGGCGGGAGTTTCAACTGTAAATTTCCTGCTGAAAGCATGACATTTAAGCTCAAGTGGGGCAGCGGTGAGAAATTGCCAAGCAGGTGACTTTGAGCTCCTTCAAGATGAGGGGTGTGTGGGGTGCACGAACCAGGACCACCATCTGCAGTTTAGAAAGGCTCCTGGGATGGGAACTGTGTTCTAGTGATGGGCGAGGAGAGGGTCAGCGTAGGTCACAGGTCCCAGCCACCCGGAGAGCAGCTTCCAGCAGGAAATGCCAGCAGGACCCAGGACAGCAGACGGAGACGCTGAGGAAGAAGTTGTGTTTCCATCTCGTCTACCTGGAGCCCCTAAATGGGGGCTTCCTTTTGACCTTGGAGAGGTTCTGCTCGCAAAGCTTTGGAATCAAACCAAGAAGTTCCTGGCAGCCGTCCTCATCCTTTTCTCTCCTCTGTAAAAAAAAAAAAAAAATTTTTTTTTTTAAATTTAAAACTATTCCTCTTTGAGGAAAGAATGCAAAGACCTAGTAGACCCAGTCAGAGCCGAAACAAAACCCCTGTGTGCTTGCTGTAATGTGCGTGATGACATGGAGATTGTGCCGGCAGAGCTGATGGGGGTTAGCAGGCGGGGAGGATGTCTTTAGAATCACACAGACATCCCACTGAGCACAGCCTGAGAGCTGATGCTAAACATGAGGGTGTTTCTTACACCGAGTGTTCTGTGCACAGTAAGGATAGAACACTTGTGAGTCAGCCGCCCCACCGGCCGCTGTGCTGGGCATGGAGCCGTGTGCAGAGAACCCGCGGCCCGGCACAGATTTCAGCAGGTGCCCCGCCGGGAACACTGGCACCCATCCCCCTTGCTGTCTGGACCCGCATCTTGGCCGGATGCTCCCTTCACGCGATTTCTTTCCATCTCGAATCTTTTTCTCTGCTTCTTTTATTACACCCTCCTCTCTGGGCATGTGGCCACGGAGAGAGAAGAAACACATGTTGTTGGTGGTTCTGTCTACTAACTCTGCTGGTGCTTTCTCAAGATCAGGAACACTGGGTGACTTGAAAATGTGTTTCCTTCCTGACAGGACAGAAAGAGAGAAGAACCCAGAATTGTTTGTTTCTCCCTCAAAGGAAAGAAACATTCCGGGAGCCAGACAACCCCACTGATCCGCAAAGATGGCGAGTCCAGACCATGGATTCTTATGTTCCAAAATGCGCAGATGGACCTAGGGCAGGTGTCCCTGGATGTGGCGGAAGGTTGTCCTGGGCTGATACAGACCGAGTCCTTGGTCCTGCACTTCCTCCACTGTCCTGACTAGAAATAGAGGGGCCACCAATCTCACAGTACCCTCCTTGCAGGAAGGGGCAGCGTGGGGCAAGGCTGAGCAGGGCAGTCCTTGGGAAGCTGGGTGGGGATGTTCAGAGATCATAATCGCGTGCTGCCCCTCAGCCCTTTTGTGGCTCTGTCTTCTCAAAGAAGAGTCTTCTGCAAACTAAGAAGTGCAAATAGAACAGCTGAGAGGATGGCACAGAGCTGCCCCGAACAGGGAAAAGGAGATCCCAGATGCCCAACAATAGTCAGATGCAGTTGAGAAATCCTTGGGATAATCGCGGAGGAATCATGAGAAGTTACAGAGCCCTGAGAGATAAGGAAATGGCAAGTGTAATTTTCAAAAAGAGAAAGAAGGCAGGTCCTTGAGGTATAGACGACTTAGCTTGATGTTGACTCTTGGCCAGAATCTTGAACGATGTCTGAGAAGGTGGTTTTCAAGCTCTCACAGAGGCATCAGCCACTCTGAAGAGCCAGCCCCGGCCTCAGAACACGTGGTGTCAGTGCACTCACCTCCTTTCCCAGCAGGAACATCTGATGGCAAACGTGTAAGTGAGGTTGCTGATGGCCCACGGTCCGGGAAGGAGGGCATGAGAAAGGAGACTGGCCTCACTGACTGTTTTTAGATCAAATCAACAGAGACAGATTCTAGCTAGTTAAAGCTGAGAAGGCATCTTATTCAAGGATGTAGAGCTGCTTACAGACTCTGGGAAAGGGCTAGAGAGTCGAGTTTGGGCATCACACGCAGAACCACATCCAAAATCACGGGGTTGGTCCTGTGAGGACACAGAAGCTTGTCAACAGTAGCCTGGACACCACCGTTCCCACCACCAACACCATGACCCTGGTGCCCCTAAGGGCATGGGACTGTCCCCACTCTCTTGAGCTCCTGGGTCAGAGTTCAGCATGATGCCCTCCACCATTGGAGCCCAGATCACACGGCCGTACCCCAGCTGCAAGGGGTGCTGGGAAAGCCAGCCACTGGCATTTTCCTCCTTACATCCCTGGAGCTGGTCTCCACTCCAGAAAGACTCTTAAGGTAGATAATTGCCCCAAATAGAAAAGGGGCTCAGATCATGGTGGCCACAGAGATTGGCTAATGTCCTGCTACTGCTCACAGAGGTTGAGGGAGAGGGTAATTGGGCAGGTTTATCAATGGTTGAAGGATCACAGAGTTGCTAATTAGTCATCCTTTTTCATCTAAAAGAAGGCTGTTACTGGCATAACACAGAGCCGCAAGACTCTGTGTTTTTGTGCTATACAAGAATTTTTTTTTAAATCAGTGGCTTATTCTATCTGCAGGTGACATAGAACTAGCATGGAATGCTAATACATCCAAGGGCAAAATCAGAATCACAAAGGATCTCTGGGAGTCTGAATCAGCCAGCTCGTGTGACAGGACACAGTCTATCAGTAAGTAAATGGCAGGCTCTGTTTTCAGGTTTTCAAAACCCAACCACTCAAATGTGTCGCCGCTGCTAAGAAACAAGCTGTCATTTAATGTGGTTGCCAGGAAAGCTAATTAAACCCTAGGCTGCATAAATGGGCACACAGTGCTCAGAACAAAGCCGTCTGGCTCCACATTCACGGGCCACAGCCGAGCCCTGTGCCAAGGCCCAGGCACCGCGGGCCATGAAGGCAGGCCAGCCACAGATGCCCAGAGGGAATTCAGGAAGGGAAGTGGGCTCAGCACCCAGACAGGAAGAGGGGCCTTGGGGGGAGCAGAGCAAGAGGGGTTAGTTCAGTCGCTCAGCTGTGTCCAACTCTGGACTGCAGCACGCCAGGCCTCCCTGTCCATCACCAACTCCCGGAGTTTACTCAAACCCATGTCCGTCAAGTCAGTGATGCCATCCCACCATCTCACCCTCTGTTGTCCCCTTCTCCTCCTGCCTTCAGTCTTTCCCAGCATTAGGGTCTTTTCCAATGAGTCAGTTCTTTACATCAGGGGCCAAAGTATTGGAGCTTCAGCTTCAGCATCAGTCCTTCCAATGAACACCCAGGACTGATTTCCTTTAGATTGGACTGGTTGGATCTCCTTGCAGTCCAAGGGACTCTCAAGAGTCTTCTCCAACACCACAGTTCAAAAGCATCAATTCTTCAGCACTCAGCTTTCTTTATAGTCCAACTCTCACATCCATACATAACCACTGGAGGGGTCGCCAGTCACCAGAATCTGAGCGTGGGAGAAGGGTGAGATCCAGCCCACAGGGGGTCAAGGGCTGAAACTGAGGCCAGTCCAGCCAACCACAGGGCATCCTCAACAACAGGAAGAAGCTGTCCCAGCTGAACTGAAAGAGCCTGGGGTGGGGCGGGAGTGGGGGTCACACCTACCTGTCCCTGAAAGTGTTCAGGTTGGGGACCATGGCCAGCAGTCAAGGTGCTGTTGGGGGACACTCAGCTAAGCTTGGACTAAATGAGCTTCATTTTTAAGCTTTTTTAGTTTTAATATTTTTATTTAAAAATATTGAGATATCATTGACATGTAACACTGTTCTGCCCGTAGTCCGAGTCCCCGGTCGGGAAAGAAGACTCCTCGAAACAATGCAACTTGCAATAGGGGAATTTATTACTGACTCGAGCCAGGGCCTCCCGCCCTCACCAGGTGTGTGAGGACGAAAGGCCCCGAGCCCCAGTTCTCTCGGGTATTTATTAGGTCAAAATAAGCAGCAGGTAGTTGGCGCAATCGGATTGGTTACACAGTGGGTAGTTGGCGCAAGCTGATAGGTTACACAGTTGCAAGGTAGTTTTTGTTGGCCCAACGTGGGGCTTTCAGCTTTCCCCTGATAGGTTCCCTTTTCTCTGGCTAGGCATATGTTGATTGGCTGGCTCTAGGAGGCCTGATTATTATGTTACCCTGGGAAACCAGGCCTACTCCTAATCTAGGCTGCCTGCCATGGCGTTAGCCGTGACAGCCTCACAACACCAAGTCAATGTCAGGTTAATGATATGCCATGCATATTAGGCACAGCATAATGATATGGTATATGTATGTGCTGTGAAACGATCGTCACATTGTCTAGGTTACAGAATTTTTTTTCTCGTGATGAGAACCTGTAAGATCAACTCTCTTAGCAGCTTTCACATATGCAGTACAGTATTGTCTTTTTTTTTCAGACTTTAAACTTTTTATTTTGTATTGGGATATAGTCAATTAACCGGAGAAGGAAATGGCAACCCACTCTTGTCTAGAGAATCCCGTGGACAGGGGAGCCTGGTGGGCTGCTGTCCATAGGGTCGCACAGAGTTGGACATGACTAAAGCAACTTAGCAAGCATGCATGCATTGGAGAAGGAAATGACAACCCACCCCACAATTCTTGCCTGGAGAATCCCAGGGACAGAGGAGCCTGGTGGGCTGCCATCTACAGAGTCGGACACCACTGAAGCGACTTAGCGGCAGCAGCAGCAGCATAGCCAATTAACAATGCTGTGGTTGTGGCTCAGCTGGTACACAATCCGCCTGCAATTCAGGAGACCTAGCTTCGATCCCTGGGTTGGGAAGATTCCCTGGAGAAGGGAAAGGCTACCCACTCCAGTATTCTGGCCTGGAGAATTCCATGGACTGTATAGTCCATGGGGTCACAAAGAGTCGGACACAACTGAGTGACTTTCACTTTCACTATAGCCAACTAACAATGCTGTGATAGTTTCAGATGAACAAGGAAGGGACTCAGCCATACATACACATGTATCTATTCTCCCCCAAACCCCCACTTCCATCCAGGCTGGCACGTGTGGAATCTAAAAAGAAATGATACGAATGAATTTACAAAACAGAAAGAGATTCACAGACTTAGAAAATGAACTTACGGTTGCCAGGGCAGGGAGGTAGGGTGGGGGGAAGGGATAGTTAGGGAGTTTGGGAAGGTCATGTGCATACTCAAAACAGATAACCAGCAAGGACTTATGGTCTAGCACAGGGAACTGTACTTAATGTTATGTGCTGTATTGTTAACTGTAGTCACCTTACAATGCATTATACCCCAGGACTTAGTTATTTTGTAACCGTAAGTTTATACCCTTTGACTCCCCTGATCCCCCACTGTTGGTGAGCAGTATTTGTCTTTCTCTGACTCCTTTCACTTAGCGTAATGCCCTCCAAGTCCACCCATTTTGTTGCAAATGACAGGATTTCCTTCTTTTTCAGGGCTGAGTAATATTCCATTGTATGTATACGTGTGTGTGTGTGTGTGTGTGTGTATGTACATATACCACATCTTCATTATCAATTTATTTACTGATGGACACTTAGGTTGCTTGTGTCTTGGTTTTCATAAATAGTGCTGCTATGAATATTGGGTACATGTATCTTTTCAAATAAATATTTTCATTTTTTCAGACCAATAAGGGTAGAATTTCTTTGTCAGATGGTAGTTCTATTTTTAGTTTTTTGAGGAGCATCTATACTGTTCTCCATCACGGCTGCACCAATCTACATTCCCACCAGCAGTGAGGAGGGTTTGCTTTCCTCCACACGCTCTCCAGCATTTGTCATTTGTTGTCTCTTTGATGATGGCCGTCCTGACAGGCGTGAGGCTGATACCGCATTGCAGCTTTAATCTGCATTTCCCCGATGATCAGCGATACTGAGCATCTTGTCACGGGCCTGTCAGCTCTGTGTCTTCTTTGGAAAAACGTGCCCGTGTTCTAATTGGATTACTTGCTGTTGCTTCTGAGTTGTATGAGTTCTTAAATATTTTAGAGAGTGGCCACTTGTCAGACATATGGTTTGCAAATACTTCCTCCCGTTTAGTAAATTTCCTTTTCATTTGTTGATGGGTTTTTTGTTTGTTTGTTTTGCCATGCAGAAGCATTTAGTTTGAGGCAGTCCCACTTGATACCTTTTCCTTTGAACTTTGCATTTTAAAATTCTATTTTTTATGAAAATGTGAGGCATTAGGAAGGTACCATGTGCAGCTCTAATGTACCCATGAGCGTTTTAGATGTGACTTGGTCTCTGCTGGATACTGGAGTGGAGGTGGGAGACGGCCGCGCCCGCCCGCAGGACTAGCTCTGCTTTCCTCTCACCTCCTGCTGAGTCAGACAGTCACGCCAGCCTGCAGCCGAATGCAGGGCGGGCAGCAAGTGCAGGGAGCCCAGAGAAAGCAGATGAGCACGGTCAGCTTCTCCTGGAGGAGACAGTGTGGGCCTCTCACCCACATTCCAGGAGCGAAACCAGGCAGGGGACGAGCAGACAGTCGCGATGCTCAGGAGGGCTGCTCCAGCTGGGCGGGGCCCTCAGCACGGTGGGCGCCAGGTCAGGTGTGGGCAAAAGGGGGAGAAGGGAAGAGAGAGCAGACCCCACACCGCCACCTCAGACCTGGGGGTGACCCCACCCTTATGACAGAAAGCGATGATGAAAGTGAAAGAGGAGAGTGAAAAAGCTGGCTTAAATCTCAACGTTCAAAAAACTAAGATCATGGCATCTGGTCCCATCATTTCATGGAAAATAGATTGGGAAAATGTGGAAATGGTGACAGATTTTATTTTCTTGGGCTCCAAAATCACTGTGGATGGTGACTGCAGCCATGAAATTAAAAGATGCTTGCTCCTTGAAAGGAAAACTATGACAAACCTAGACAGTGTATTAAAAAGCAGAGACATTACTTTTCCAACAAAGGTCCGTCTATCAAAGCTATGGTTTTTCCAGTACTCATATATGGATGTGAGAGGTGGACCATAAAGAAGGCTGAGCCCCGAAGATTGATGCTTCAAACTGTAGTGCTGCAGAAGACTCTTGAAGAGTCCCTTGGACAGAAAGGAGATCAAACCAGTCCATCCTAAAGGAAATCTGTCCTGAATATTCATCGGAAGGACTGATGCTGAAGCTGTAACTCCAATATTTTGGCCATCTGATGCGAAGAACTCGTTTGAAAAAACCCTGATGCTGGGAAAGATTGAAGGTAGGAGGAGAAGGGGACGGCAGAGGATGAGATGACTGAATGGAATCACGACTCAATGGACATAAGTTTGAGTAAACTCTGGGAGTTGGTGATGGACAGGGAGGCCTGGCATGCTGCAGTCCATGGGATCAAAAAGAATCGGACGCGATGGAGCAACTGGACTGAACTGAGTGCCAAGGAGCGTGATAGCAGCAGATTCCTGGGAGTTCAAAGTCCGACTGGTCCCGGCCCTGCTGATCACATCCCAGAATGCAGGCGCACTCTCTGCACAGGAGATGGGCTCTGTGACTGGGATCTTTGGGGGCGTGGTGGGGGCAGGGGTTTCTAGTGAGTCCAGAGGGCTTCAGGGACCCTCATGCTGACACTGGTGACACCTCTGATGTGCAAGCTGGACTTTTTTCTCTGGAGCTGCGCTGCATTTGCTAGTGAGGTGGTGGAAACCTCGGCTTGGCCCTTGAGGGCATGAGAACCCCTTCCAGCCTCGATGCCTCTTCTGGGCAACTCCTCGGTCAGTTCGGGATTTCAACTTGTTCAGGGCTGGTCTCCCCCGTCCCCTTCTCCTGTGACCCTGGGGGTGAGGTTGTGCTTTCTGTGGCCTGTCCCCTTCCCTGGGAGGCGTCTTGTCACCTTGCTTCAGGTGTTGCCCTGGCCCTGTGTCTTCAGCACTGACCTCCTTGTCTGCTCTCTCGGGAGGACTGTGGCGCCTGCCCCCTGCTGACCCTCCCACACCAGCCGGGCTGCGGCTGCCGCCTTCACCCGGCTCCCAAGCAGCTGTGGTCCCTCGCAGAGAGCTCAGGGGGGCGCAGGCGGGTGGCTGTCTGAGACCCCCATCAGGGCAGGCCTGCCCTCCCCACGTTGCCGCAGGGCAGGACACAGCCCTCTGCCCTCGCCCCCTGTTCTGCCCCCAGCCCCAGGCGTCTCAGCCCCGGGGTTGCAGCCCCCCACTGCCCACACCTTCTGAAGGGCCTCTCCACATTCCTGTCTAGGCTCTGCCCCTGCCTGTCCTGTCCAGGAAATATTTTCATTGCTTTTTTCTTGATGGGGAAATGAGCTTCTACCATGACCTGTGTGTTAGAGGTTAACACCTATCCTATGCACTCCTCCTCCAAGGTTTCACCATCTTCTTAAAGCCAAGCCCTTTGGGAATTCAGGACCAAATGCCACTTCTCTCTCTTCCCACCCATCCCCACACACGCACACCACTAGCTCTTGCCAGTGTCTTCAGCTACAGATGTTGGGAATTATGGCTCCACTCAGCGCCTCGCTGACTGCTGTGTTCAGGCTGTCTGCACCTTCTCCTGAGTTCATCACGGCATCAGACCCATGGGTAGAGAACCAACAGCTCCTGGAAGGAAAAGAACCTTAGCTTCAAATTTTAAACCTTGTATAACCCATATGCCTCGTCTCCAAATAAATGGAGGCGTGAGTAAAAGCCGAGACAATATGGGTCTGATTTGCCTCTGTCCTGGTGTGACTTGAACAAGGAGAAGCCGGGGTCCCTCGAAATATGTCAGAGGAACTCACCACATTGGTCAGGGTTTCTTTGTTTCCACACCTGTTCCCAGAGAAAATCACAGGGTCCCCTGCCTTCCCTCGAACTCAGCAGAGGCTTAGACCACCTGAGCTCCTGCTTTAATCCATAAAGTCTGGGTCCATTTTGAAGTTAGCACCGTAGTCATGATTTGTGCTGTGGCTTCTTATTGTAAAGACTTTATGTCTCAGAGGAAGCTGGGCTTCTGTGCTCGGAGTCTGCCGGGGCCGGTTTTCTGTCGTCTCCACGGTACTTTCTGCAGGTGTCCATGTGGGGACCATGGTGCAGGCTCAACAGCAGCGATTTCTGAGGGGTATTCTGGCCCCAGGCCGTCTGTGTGCAGCCGTTCCCCATGGTCCCTGACCTCTGGGGGTCACTGTCTCCCACTCCACCTAGCCCACTGTCACCAGTGGCCTGCATCTTGTCCACGCCAGTGGCATCTCATCAGTGTTGACGGGCGTTTGGTGGGGACCCTGATGGACAGTGGCCTGGGAGATGCAGCTGCGTGGACACAGCTGGGGCTCGCTTCTCGGGAGGCAGGCAGAGGGGAGAAAAAGCAGAGGACGGGATTCCAATGAGGAAGAGGGACATTGAGGCTATTTCAGCATTTCCCCTGAGCTTCTCCATGTGGGGGCAGAGGTGGCGCCTGAGGTTGACAGGATCGCGGGAGGTGGGGGGCTCTTTAAGAAAGAACACAGAGACCCCGCCTGGGGAGAGAGCCCCGGTGTTCTCCTTACTTGCTGCAAGTAATAAATCCTTACTTCTCCTGGCAAAAAAAAAAAATAGAATACAAAATTATGTGCACAGAATTAGTTATGACATAAAGAAATCATAGCAGATTACATATTTTAAAAAACTAACAAATAAAATCACAAAATCCAGAAACATAATAACGATTGTTTGAATTAACTAACAGCCCTCTGTACTTTTGTAAAACATTTTCCCCCTACCTTCCTTGCCTGTATAAACCGTGTCTGGCGCAAGAAATGGACGCTCATGAGGGTATTCAGTGTTTTCAGCCTGAAAACCACCATTCCAGATGCTTCTGTTGACAGCTAGGACACACCTCATGCACTTCCTTGGTTCTCGACCAGCTGGGCTGCTGGGGGCAGCCTCTGGCTCCCTTTTTCCAGAGCCCTGAGCCCGTGGAGGAGAGGGGCCCTGTTCCCCTCTGTCTGGGCTGTCTCCCTACACCCGCCTGCAAAGCAGAGGTGGTGACCCTGCCGAGAGGATGACTTCTGTGTCTTGACCCTCATGAGGGCGTGTGGACCTGCTCTGTACCCAGGGAGCTCACCCAGGTGGCTGGCCAAGGGCATAGCCATTATGCCTGCCGTGCTGGACACAGCCTGGCTGCAGAGAAGGGGCTCCGGGGGTCGTTACAGGTTGTCCTTGAAGGAGAATGCGGTGATGTGGGGTTCACAGGTGCCAGGTCTGGAGATGGAGCCCAGCCCCCAGGGCGGCATTGCGGCCTGGGGTCCCCAGATGCTGGGAGGGAGGGGGACGTGAGCATGACTCAAAGTCTCTGCTCCCCTCTTGTCCCGTGGGGGGGTCTGGGGACCCAGGGCTCTGGCAGAAACAAGCAGATTTCAGGGGGTCTGGTTTTGGGGTGCTCCCAGGGCTGAATGTTCAGTCTCGCCTGTTCTGGAAACCCTGGCTGCTTGGCGCAGGACACCACGAGATCACACACCCGGCCGTTGGTGGAGGAGGAGCGGTTGGAGCCCCTCGGACAGCGCAGCCCTAGGGGAGCCGGTGGTGGGCCCAGGGTCTCTCGGAGAGCTGCTCCTGAGGGAATGAGCCGTGGTTTGCATGCCGACTGCATTCAAGGGCTTGGAGCCAGACGCAGCTTAGCTTCAGTTTGTTAAAAGCTGCTTTATTGACAGAATTTCCTCTTGGGGTCTGGCTCGAGGAACTGTCCACTCTCCCCCCGCACCCTGCTGAAGTCTGAAGCCCACAGGTGGACCCCAGGACCCCGCTCTTCCAGAGGGGCCGCCGGCGCCTTCGGTCTCAAAGGCCGGTGCAGCGAGACTTGCCAGGGCCACACTGCGCCCACCGCAGGGCCAGTGGTAATGATGGTTTTCTGCCCAGTGAGCGCGTGAAGTCAGGGGCAGAGGACCCCTCTGTCGACTTTGGGAAATGCTGAATTTCCCAAGGCCTAAATCATAGACAGGCCATCCTGAGCCCACTGAGGGGGCTCTCAGCTGTTCGTCCAAAGGCAGGGAGCAGGGAGCTGGAGAGCTTGGGGGGGCTTGGAGGGACTGTCCCTGCAGCATCTCACCCCCTTCCTTGGTCACGCATCCAGGAGATGACTGTCCCCAAGACTCACAGCTTGGGTGTGTTTGCACCATGACAGCCGGTGATGCCATGGCCCTGCCGAGGTCAGGAACACAGGGCAGCCTGGATGAAGCGGAAGTTCCCGTCACTGGGCTGTGTCCCACGTGACCGTCCACAGGGGGGGCGTGTCCTAGGGGTCTGTGACTTCCCAGGCTAGCAGTGACCTCAGGCACACAGTGACAGACACGTGGACACGCAGCTGTCAGGGAGGGTCAGTCCACCCCTCTCTATCCCATGACCTCATGAAGT
Organism: Cervus elaphus; assembly: GCF_910594005.1. NCBI lineage: Eukaryota > Metazoa > Chordata > Mammalia > Artiodactyla > Cervidae > Cervus > Cervus elaphus. The sequence continues at coordinate 2,214,090 of NC_057843.1, read as the reverse complement.
CTGGTCACCAGCATAGCCTTTTGTCCTTGGAGGGGGCAGGAACTCTGCAAAGTGGAGTCTCTCTAGCTTCTGTAGGTCATCTTCCCAGACTTGCCTGACCTTCAGGAGCTCAGTCTTTGGCTCAGTTTTACATGTGTTTTTTGAAATTTTTTTAAAATGATGAACTACTGTGTGTCGAATATGTAGGAGAGTGCAGAAAATAACATAATAGGGTTCCAAGAGTCCATCAGCCTGCTTTAGCAAGCACTAACATTTTGTCCCATTTGTATCAGACATTTGTACAACTGCATTTAGAATTAAATCTTCTGCATATCTATTTTTGTTCAGTGGAAAAGCACAAACGTTCAGTTCTAGTAGGTCGCTGGGTACACACAGTAGCCTCTTTGAGCCTCCAGATAACGGAAACCTCGTGGATCTGTGCAGAGAAGGGAAGCCCCAGATATGTGCCTTAAACAGAGGGGTTGCCGGTAAAGATGGGCTCAGTGCCTGAGCATGTTTTCTCAGATTTACACTCTCCAGATTTTCTCCATCAGCCTGCCAAATGTCCACAGAGCTAATACCCATCCCCACCAAAAGCAGGACCCCTCCGGCTCTGAAAGTTCCAGGTGCAAAAAAGTATAAGTGAACTGCTCAGGGTCTGGCCCCCATCTAATTAGAAATGATAGTAAACTTGTGCAGAAAGTTACCAGCCCTTGAAACGATGTGCAGGACCGTTTAGATGTCCATGTCCGAAAGATAAATGTTTGTTCTCTGGCGATACAGGCTGGAGTTTTCAGGCTTTAGAGGGAGAGATGGCTCTCCTAGAATCTAGTCCTGAATCCCCAGACCCACTCATTTCCACCAGACCGTCCTCAGGCTGTCTCCCACTCAGAAGGCTTGGCGGCAGAGTTACATTTTCCCACCAAATGATGCCCTTTATGCAGTTTCTCCATTTTTCCACAAAAGGCACCTCTGTTCTTCCAGACGCATGATCTGGCCTCAAGCGCCTTGATCCTCACCCACCAGCATCTTCCTTGAAAACATTTCTCACCTCTGTCTGCTCCTCCCCATGCCTCCTGCCGCCACTCAGACTGGGGCGTTTTGACCATGGGGTGACTCTTGCAGTTGAGTCTGCCTGTGCCCATTGTCATTTTAGTCCAGTCTCAGCACAAAATTATTTTTAAAAGGAGCATTTTGTGCCCGCTCAAAATAATCCAGCAGTTCCCACGGCTGACCAGGGACCCGTTTTGTACCCAGAACCGCCTATATTTTCCCTAGTCGTTTTTTACTAATTAATGAACGTGTGTACTCTTGGCTGCCCCGGGTCTGTGATGTGGCGCACAGGCTCCTCCTTGCCGCACGTCCTCTCCCGCTGTGGAGCGCAGAGATGCCTCTAGCTGCGGTGCGCAGGCTTCTCACTGCAGTGGCTTCTCCGGCTGCAGCGCGCCGGCTCTAGGGTGAGGGTGCAGTAGTTGTGGTGCATGGGCTGACCTGCTCCACAGTTGGCGGGATCTTCCCAGATCAGGATGGAACCTGTGTCCCCTGCATTGGCAGGCGGATTCTTCACCACTGGACCACCGGGAAAGGCCCCCTCCTAATCTTTTCTGTCTGCACGTATGTCTCTTCGTGGGCCCCAGACACACGGCACTGCTTGCCCTCTCTGATCCTCTGACTCCTCTTCAATTATTTTCTCTGCCTGAGTCTCCTTTTCCCTCTTCCGTTAAACTGACCGACCCTGGCTGGGCGCCCACTGGCAGTCGGGTTATGTGAAATGTATGTGTGTGTGTGTTAGCCGCTCAGTCGTGTCTGACTCTTTGTGACCCCGTGGACTGTAGCCCACCAGGCTTCCCTGTCCATGAAATTCCCCAGGCCAGAGCACTGGAGTGGGTTGCCATTTCCTTCTCCAGGGGATCTTCCCAGCCCAGGGATCGAACCCGGGTCTCCTGCATTGCAGGTGGATTCTTCACCATCTGAGCCACCAGGGAAGCCGTGTGAAATGCCACCTGCCTGCAGAGACTTACAACCTCGTGGGGGAAACAGAAGAGTAAACGGACAGTCGGCAGCCAGGCTGTGGCGGTGGTACCCCAGACCCAGGCCTGGGGGTCACAGCAGGCTTCCAGGGAATAGGCACACAGGTTGTGGTTTGTTCCTTAGGTTAATGGGGAGGGAAAGGGAGGAAAGTGAGCCAGGGAGATGGCAGCACTGGCTTGGAGGAGAGCTGGGAGAAGCCATGGGTTCTGGGCACATCTCAGCAGGACCAGAGAGACTTGCAATGGATCGGATACTGGGAGCAGGAGAGGTGAATGCACACCCTTCTTGCCTGGAGTACCTAGAAGAACAGAGCTCCCAGGCTCTTTCAAGCCCCCAGGACTCTGGGGGACAGAGGGGCTCAGCCTTTGACGGGCTGAGCTTAGTGCAAAGTGACCTGGCAAGGTTTCAGTTCAGGAAGACCATTCAGTAAAGACTTGAAGGCAATGAGGGAAGAAAACATGGGTGTTTGGAGAGCCAGAGTCAGGCAGGCTCAGCCTAGTCTGGTCCACTGTTGTCCGTAAAAGACCCTCCACCTCCAGGGGCAGCGGCTGGAGCACACTCATCCTGACAACCTCCCTCGGTGCAGAGAGCACACCGTAGCACCGTGGTTACTCATGGGTGTTTGCTGAAGAGATGAGAGGAAGGAATGCACTTAATCGGTAAAGGAGGTTGTTCCAACCATCTTCCCTTCCAAGGAGGAGATGCTTGCCAAGACCCTCTGCATCTGTGGGCAGGGACCTGGGGGTCTGAACCCTCCTTTTCAGGGTTAGTAGAGCCCCCTGCCGCAGGATCCGCTGGGACGGTGGTAAAACCCGCACCCCGGACCCTTCCCCAGACCTCCTCAAGCCAAATTCTGAGGGGAGAAGCTGGGACCTCTCAGTCACAGGCTCGTCAAGAGACTCTTCGGAAACTAACATTTAAGAAGTGCTGACACTGCAGAAGATGACCGCTGTTCACGCTGTCCCTCGGAGGCAGACTGTCTCTAGCCGCGATGGGGTGAGTTACAGCTGCTCTGCAGACTCATGTAACACACGCTCAGCACCTCATCAAGCCGCCTGGCTGAGCGGGAAACCGGCTGGCCCCGAGCACCATGTGCCGTCCGACCGCTTCGGCAGGCGAGTCCTCCTGCCAAATGCCTCGCAGCCGAACTCCGCAGCGAGAGGAGAAAGGTATGTGAGTACGCGCCAGTGCCAAGTCTCATTATCCCGGGGGTTTTCAAACGACAGCCATGAGTGTGTCTCACTCTGAACTGTGAGGAAACAAAAGGCATGCTCCCTTCTCACCGTCTGAGCCACGGCAGGGACCCAGAGTCGCGTGTTGACCTTGACTCCGCGGTCTAGAGAGCCCTGCTTGGCTTGCCTTCCAACACCGGACAGGGTCCACTCCCAAGGGGTAGTGGATCCCCCTCAGTGCCCACAGCGCCTGGCATACAGCTGTCACCTGGCAAGCCCGGACGAGGCTATGACGCGCTCTCCCTGCCTCCTGAGATGAGGAGCCTGGTGTGCACCCAGACCATCTGTGGGGGTCTCACTTGTTCCCGCCATGTCGTCCGCACACCCCTATCCCGATGGTCCACTCCTCTCTATAGAACTCTGCGCACTTTTCATGGAAGATATTGCTTTCTGCTGACCCCACAAAGAATTGGCAGGAGCCCTCGGAAAGGATGATACTGTAATTGTTCTTGTGGGGCTCCGTGGGGGGATAAATTTCTCATGATTCATGTTTCCAGACGGACTTCAGTTCCCCAGGGCAGTCATTCCAGAAACTTTTCTCAGCCTTTTTACTCTAAGAAATAAAAATAGTGATTTAGGGTTTGATTGCTCCCATGAGAGACTCCCCTGTTCATGGTGCAGAGCGGGAGCTGGGGCAGAGAAGAAGCTGGCTGGGAGCCAGGACGAGGGGCCCCGGGGTCAGGAGGTGTTGCTGCCAGCCTCTCTGGAGGCTGAGCGCTGGGAGGATGGGGGGACAGGCCAGAATCGGGTTTGTCCTCATGATCAGGCCGCCCAGGAGGCTTGGGCAGCAGGAGGCCATGGACGCAACACACTGAGACTGGAGGCAAAGTGGGTGCATCCTGTCCTTCCCCAGAATGGTGCTCACACACCAGGCTGGCGTCCACGGCTGCTCACGTCGCTGGCTGTGGAGCTGTGCTACAGGGGTCTGTGTTCCGTTGGCGGCTCAGTCGTGTCTGACTCTGTGTGACCTCATGGACTGTAGCCCACCAGGCTCCTCGGTTCATGGAACTCTCCAGGCAAGAATAACGGAGTGGGTTGCCATGCCCTCCTCCAGGGGATCTTTCCGACCTAGAGATTGAACCCAGGTCTCCCGCATTGCAGGCCACCCTGGAAACCCACACTACAGGGCTTCAGCTGTCGTGTTTCTTGAGCTTTTGCCAGGCTGATACATGCACTCTTTGAACAAATATCTACGTCAGCGTCTGCGCTGGGTGCCGGGGGCACAGCTGTGAACAGGGACGAGCGTGAGGGACGGCTGATCCATGAACTCTTCTTATTCCGCAGCCTCAGAGTCAAGCCCTGGGCCTGTACTTCTCCCAGGCCTATTGTTGTTTTCAAGGGGACACATTCAGAGTCAATGGATCAGAGTGAATTTTTCAGCAGTTCTTGTGACAGTCAGGGGAACCGCCTCTTCTAAGGATTTCAGATCTAATGCGTGATTGAGAATCGGCCCATCAGACGCGCCCCAGGCGTTTGACTCATGTAAGTCTCGTTTCAGTGTCAGCTGACAGGATGGTCCACTCCTGGTGCCGAGTGGCCAGCGGCCAGGCCCGCCCTGGACCTGCCTTCACCCTCGCTCTGAGGCTCGGGATACTCTGTGACCCGGCTGGACCCTCCTGGTCTTCCTGCTGCGAAGGGATAAGCCTAGTGTCTCATCAGCCCTCCTGCTGGGTCTGTTCCTGCTCCAGGCCCCCCTGTTTCTCTACGAGCTTATTCTGGTCTCAGCGCTGGGCTGGAACCAGCGCCCCATCATCCTGGGCTCAGCTCACGCGCCTCCCGGGAGGGATCTGTCCCCGTTACTCGTCTGAGGATGCTCTTCTTCACTAGTGTGTTTCCTACTCTACAGAGCAGACGCTCCAAGCTCTGTAGGAAGTTGGAAGCTCCTTGAGAATAGGAGGGTAGGGGCTCTCAATACACAAGTGACATGGATCACGTTTCCTCCACACTCACCAGCTCTCTGGGGATGCCTGTGACTATCACCTGGGTGCCGCGGACTGGACCACTCTCTTGAAATCACATCCGGGAACATGGGACATGACCTAGAGCCGCAGAACCTGAGTAACCTAAGGCATAAGACGATTTGTGTTAAATTGACCTGAACTAAATTAGCACCAGATCAGTCACTGGGTAAATGACATGTGACCCCAGAATTCCCTTTAGTGGGGCTGGACAGTGGCCCTGGAAGATGTGCTCAAAGTGGCCACTTATTAAAAGGGTGATGTCACCCACGTTCCCTTTACTAGAATGGAAGCTAGAGCCCAGGGAGCTGGTGCCACTCCAAAAAGAGAACCAGCATGGGCGGGTGATTGAAACGTGATGGAGGGAGATGTTGCAGCCACTCTGTGCTCTGTGGCCCCTTGAGACAGGGTGTTGGCAGGATGGAGCCCTTCTGCTGCCTTCGTGGTAGCTGTGCTTGCTCAGATGACAGCCTCGCCATCAAAAACTGACAAGGATTTGTCATATATAGCTTTTATTATGTTGAGGTATGTTCCTTCTATTCCTGCTTTCTGGAGAGTTTTAATCATAAATGGATGTTGAATTTTGTCAAAGGCTTTCTCTGCATCTATTGAGATAATCATATGGTTTTTATCTTTCAATTTGTTAATGTGGTGTATTACATTGATTGATTTGTGGATATTAAAGAATTCGTGCATTCCTGAGATAAAGCCCACTTGGTCATGATGTATGATTTTTTTTAATATGTTGTTGGATTCTGTTTGCTAGAATTTTGTTAAGGATTTTTTCCTCTATGTTCATCAGTGATATTGGCCTGTAGTTTTCTTTTTTGTGTGGCATCTTTGTCTGGTTTTGGAATTAGGGTGATGGTGGCCTCATAAAATGAGTTTGGAAGTTTATCTTCTTCTGCAATTTTCTGGAAGAGTTTCAGTAAGATAGATGTTAGCTCTTCTCTAAATTTTTGGTAGAATTCAGCTGTGAAGCCATCTGGTCCTGGGCTTTTGTTTCCTGGAAGATTTCTGATTACAGTTTCGATTTCCTTGCTTGTGATGGGTCTGTTAAGATCTTCTATTTCTTTCTGGCTCAGTTTTGGAAAGTTATACTTTTCTAAGAACTTGTCCATTTCTTCCAAGTTGTCCATTTTATTGGCATAGAGCTGCTGGTAGTAGTCTCTTATGATCCTTTTTATTTCAGTGTAGTCTGTCGTGATCTCTCCATTTTCATTTCTAATTTTGTTAATTTGGTTCTTCTCCCTTTGTTTCTTAATGAGTCTTGCTAACAGTTTGTCAATTTTGTTTATTTTCTCAAAAAACCAGCTTTTAGCTTTGTTGATTTTTGCTATGGTCTCTTTAGTTTCTTTTGCATTTATTTCTGCCCTAATTTTTAAGATTTCTTTCCTTCTGCTAACCCTGGGGTTCTTCATTTCTTCCTTCTCTAGTTGCTTGGTGGGAATGCAAACTAGTACAGCCGCTATGGAGAACAGTGTGGAGATTTCTTAAAAAACTGGAATTAGAACTGCCATATGACCCATCAATCCCACTTCTGGGCATACACACCGAGGAAACCAGAACTGAAAGAGACACGTGCACCCCAATGTTCATCGCAGCACTGTTTATAATAGCCAGGACATGGAAGCAACCTAGATGCCCATCAGCAGACGAATGGATAAGGAAGCTGTGGTACATATACACCATGGAATATTACTCAGCCATTAAAAAGAATTCATTTGAATCAATTCTAATGAGATGGATGAAATGGAGCCCGTCACACAGAGTGAAGTAAGCCAGAAAGATAAAGACCAATACAGTATACTAACACATATATATGGAATTTAGAAAGATGATAACGATAACCCTATATGCAAAACTGAAAAAGAGACACAGAAGTACAGAACAGACTTTTGGACTCTGTGGGAGAAGGCGAGGGTGGGATGTTTTGAGAGAACAGCATTGAAACATGTATATTATCTATGGTGAAACAGATCACCAGCCCAGGTGGGATGCATGAGACAAGTGCTCGGGCCTGGTGCACTGGGAAGACCCAGAGGAATCGGGTGGAGAGGGAGGTGGGAGGGGGGATCGGGATGGGGAATACATGTAAATCCATGGCTGATTCATGCCAATGTATGACAAAACCCACTACAATATTGCAAAGTAATTAGCCTCCAACTAATAAAAATAAATGGAAACAAAACAAAACAAAACAAAAACCAACAAGGAGAAAATGAAAGTCTTCCCTGTTTTTTGTGTCACACACAGATACCCCGTTGTTTGGCAGCTGGTTAAAATTCATATTTCCCTTGTCCGGTTTTTAGCGACTGTGGAGATCCAGCTAACGTGGGTCACCCTGTCTCTGCCCTCTTGGCTAACCAGCTGGTCACACTTACTTTTCCTTGTGAGTGACTCTTTTCCTTCTCTCCTTTTCACAGCGTGGTATCAGCAACGATCTTCACGTACAACCTGTTGCAAAGCATTTGCTCTTCTGTGAGTATAGTGACATACAGGGCATGTTGCATGTATCCAATCCTTTTAACGACTTAAGAGCCAAGATTTTTTTTTTCCCCTCAGTGGCATGACCATCCACAGAAAAGATTAGTCAGCTCCTAGGAATTTGAGATTTTGCTAATCCTGCTAGAATGGGAAATTCTAAGAATTTCAAAATAGACTTTTCCATCTGTGGAGCTTCACTGACAGTTCCTGGACTGTACAGTGCTAACTCGGGGAAATGAAGGCTGACTTCACTGTCAGCATGTCCGTCACACCTGTGAAACCTGAGGTGATGGTGTCCTTTCTCCTCCTGGTGAGGAGAGTGGTCCAGCCATGGGAGCAGGGAGACAGGCAGCCTCGCTCTCACCTCGCCTGTGGCTTCTGCTTGGTCCACAGCTGACAGGGACCTGCCGCTGAGAACCATTCACTGGCAGCTGAAGCCTCTGGTCTTCTCCCCACTTCACTGGGAAGTCTCCAAGAAGAGAAGACAGAGCCTCTCGGCTGCATAGATGCTACTTGAGCAGCATGCAACCATCACCTTGCGCAGAGCTGAGAACCCAGAGCATGATGGGAATTTCTCACCTGGACAAACCCAGGAGATCCCTCCTGAGGTGTGTAGGAAATTTGTTTCTGACCCACGGGTCACAAAATAGATTGTTATTGATATGAATTTTTGTTGACTGCCAGGTCATTGTTAATTCATCCCTGACTTAGGCAGAAAAAAATAACTGTTAAATTGAGCAGGATTTTTTTGTTTTTTCCATGAGCATGACCCTACAGCTGCTAGAAATCTTGCAGAGGAGAGGGCAAATAAACCCAGGAGCAGCGTGTGCTGTTTTCAAAACTTTCTGCCTGGGGAGGAGTCTGGAGAGCTAGAAGGTTCATTTTGGCAGATCAGTCCTCTGTGCTGACAAGGGAGTGGATCTGCTATGGCCAGAAGCAGGCCAGACCAACTTCATGATGCTCTGAGGCAAGGCTGCAGGACGGGGCATATCAAACAGAACCAATACTGACCTCACTTGGGGTTGAGAAGCTGAATCCCAAGTCCTTAATCTCTCCTCCCATCATCCTGGGTTCCCTACCTCACCCCATCCTCCTGGGTCCCCAACCTCCCCCCATCCTCCTGGGGTTCCCTGACCCCCCCACCTTCCTGGGTCCCTGACCTCACCCCATCCTCCTAGGTCCCTGACCTCACCCCATCCTCCTGGGTCCCTGACATCCCCCCATCATCCTGGGTGTCCCTGACCCCCCCACCTTCCTGGGTCCCTGACCTCCCCCCACATCCTCCTGGGTCCCTGACCTCACCCCATCCTCCTAGGTCCCTGACCTCACCCCATCCTCCTGGGTCCCTGACATCCCCCCAATCCTCCTGGGTCCTTGACTTCACCCCATCCTCCTGGGTCCCTGACCTCACCCCATCCTCCTAGGTCCCTGACATCCCCTCAATCCTCCTGGGCCCCTGACCTCACCCCATCCTCCTGGGTCCCTGACCTCCCCCCATCCTCCTGGGTCCCTGACCTCCCCCTATCCTGCTGGAGTCCCTGACCTCCCCCCCACCTTCCTGGGTCCCTGACCTCCCCCCATTCTCCTGGGTCCCTGACCGCCCCCCCACCTTCCTGGGTCCCTGACATTCCCCCAATCCTCCTTAGTCCCTGACCTCCCCCCAATCCTCCTGGGTCCCTCACCTCCCCCCCAATCCTCCCAGGTCCCTGACCTCCTCCCATCCTCCTGGGTCCCTGACCGCCCCCCCGGCCTCCCGGGTCCCTGACCTCACCCTGTCCTCTGGGGTCCCTGACCTCCCCCCCGATCCTCCCAGGTCCCTGACCGCCCCCCGTCCTCCCAGGTCCCTGACCTCCTCCCATCCTCCTGGGTCCCTGACCTCCCCCCATCCTCCTGGGTCCCTGACCTCCCCCCATCCTCCTGGGTCCCTGACCTCCCCCCAGTCCTCCTGGAGTCCCTGACCTCCCCCCATCCTTCTGGGTCCCTGACCTCCCCCCATCATCCTGGAGTCCCTGACCTCCCCCCATCCTTCTGGGTCCCTGACCTCCCCCCATCCTGCTGGAGTCCCTGACCTCCCCCCCACCTTCCTGGGTCCCTGACATCCCCCCAATCCTCCTTAGTCCCTGACCTCCCCCCATCCTCCTGGGTCCCTGACCTCCTCCCATCCTCCTGGGTCCCTGACCTCCCCCCATCCTCCTGGGTCCCTGACCTCCCCCCCGTCCTCCTGGAGTCCCTGACCTCCCCCCATCCTCCTGGGTCCCTGACCTCCTCCCATCCTCCTGGGTCCCTGACCTCCCCCCATCCTCCTGGGCCCCTGACCTCACCCCATCCTCCTGGGTCCCTGACCTCCTCCCATCCTCCTGGGTCCCTGACCTCCCCCATCCTCCTGGGTCCCTGACCTCCCCCTATCCTGCTGGAGTCCCTGACCTCCCCCCCACCTTCCTGGGTCCCTGACCTCCCCCCATTCTCCTGGGTCCCTGACCGCCCCCCCCACCTTCCTGGGTCCCTGACATCCCCCCAATCCTCCTTAGTCCCTGACCTCCCCCCAGTCCTCCTGGAGTCCCTGACCTCCCCCCATCCTTCTGGGTCCCTGACCTCCCCCCATCCTTCTGGGTCCCTCACCTCCCCCCAATCCTCCCAGGTCCCTGACCTCCCCCCATCCTCCTGGGTCCCTGACCTCACCCTGTCCTCTGGGGTCCCTGACCTCCCCACCCCGTCCTCCCAGGTCCCTGACCTCCTCCCATCCTCCTGGGTCCCTGACCGCCCCCCGTCCTCCCAGGTCCCTGACTGACCCCCGTCCTCCTGGCCTCAGGGGAGTCCTCTTGGCTGTGTCCTTACATATTCCTCTCATTTCCTCTTCGCCCAAAATTCCCCCATGTTTTCTCTCCTTACATTCACATTTTCTCTCTTTCTGCTACTCTCTTTCTATAGATGTCTATTGCACATATACATTAAAATGTTTAAAATTCACAGTTGAATCACCACACATCCACACTAAAATGAAATCGAGCATCCTTTTTGGGAATTTATGCTGCTTGACGGATAATGTTGATCTGTCCTCTTGACATGCCACCCAGTCCACTGTCTTCTCTTATCATAAAGGTTAGAAGAGAATCTCTCAGCTTCCCAGCTTCTCTAGAATCCCTGCTCCAGTTAAAACCTGCCTGCAGTTTCTCAGGCCTGACAAGACTGTTAGAAAGGCTTTTCTCAGGAGACCTTGGGCATGAACCCTCCCCAGGAGACTGCAGGCTCTAAGGGGAGCTGCGGTCCAGGTTGAGGGAATCCGGTGCTTCCCCCATCATCCGGTCCCCTTGCTCTGGCTCCCTGGAGAGTGAGACCCCCACATCTGAGCTGACCCACCCTCTCCCATAATGGTGGGCACAGGGTGCCATGGGGGGTGGAGGATGGAGATGGGAGCTTGTACCATTGCACTGGGTGATTATAGGCTTCACAGTTGACCCTTGTTACCTTCCTTGGTTGCTCTTAAGCCCCTGGCAGTTCAGTGCTCTCTCCCAGCTCAGCTGAGCTCCTGACAACCATGTCACACAATTTTAGGCAATTAGATCTAAGAGGAAGTTGTCTAGATGGTGTACGGGAAAGCTTTTACTTTCCTGCTCAGGCAGGCAGAGAATTGTGGATGGATGGGCAAGCATCATTCTGCATTCATCCTATCTAAAGGACAGATGTGATGGCTGGAGAGGCAGCGGCCACGGTATGAACATAACACGAGAAGCCTCGTCCTTGTAAGTCCTGAGAAAGGGTGAAGGAGCCTGTGTTTTGATAACACATCTGAAGGTGAAAGTGAAAGCTGCTCAGTCACGTCCAGCTCTTTGCGACCCCATGGACTATACAGTCTATGGAATTCTCCAGGCCAGAGTACTGGAGTGGGTAGCCTTTCCCTTTTCCAGGGGATCTTCCCAACCCAGGGATCGAACCCAGGTCTCCCACATTGCACAAGGAAAGTGCATTTAAGCCATTGCAAAGCCTTGAGATGCCTCTCCTGGCATTTTATCTTGTGCAAGGACCTGAAACTTCTATAATGATTTTTAAACATATCTTCAAACTATCTGACTCTCTTCCCATCAGAACGTAAAGTCTAACACCGTTCCCTTCAATAATGGGGCAGCTTTAGCTCCTTGTTCCTAATAGAACACAGCAAGCAGGATGCTGAGGCCAGGTTACAGACGGGGTTCCTGTGTCTGTCTTTCTGTTCTCTGTCTCTGTCTATCTCTCTCCTGCCTTCAGGGCTCTTAGTGGACACAGAAGATGTCCAGTCACATGGAGGCCACCATGCTAGAGAGGCCACAGTGGTTTTTAAACATGAGCACAATCTTGCCACTGCTGACCATCTAAGGCAGGGGATGGTGTGTCCAGGCTGGAGACAGACAGCTGAAGGTTGAGCAGTAGGGTTTGGGTTACTCAAGATTTAGCGTGAATCATTCCAGGGGGTCTGGGAGGCAGGGAGAGTGATGAATGCTGCTAATTATCCTGCTAAGTGTTTCCTGTGACTGGAGGCTACTTGGTTGTAGAGGTAATTCTCTCTTTATTATGTATGAATGTTTTTACAAGACCCACGTGGGCGTCGGTGACTGGGGATCCCTATTGCACAGGTGCCCTGGGTGATATAACACAGTGAGCAGTCCGGCCCTGCTGCCTCTCCCCTGCTGGGGCTGTAGGTCCACTGCAGGGGTGCAAGGTGGACACCAAGTCTAGAAACAAAATTATTTCACCATGTAATATTAATAAATGATTAGTCATCTATTTATCTATGCTTCCGGAATTTGCTGTCCACCCTGCAGACACTGAAAGTGAAGTCGCTCAGTCGTGTCTGACTCTTAGTGACCCTGTGGACTATAGCCTGTCAGGCTCCTCTGTCCATGGGATTCTCCAGGCAAGAATACTGGAGTGGGTTGCCATTTGCTTCTCCAGGGGATCTTTCTGACCCAGGGATCGAACCTGGGTCTCCCGCACTGCAGGCAGACTCTACCTTCTGAGCCACCAGGGAAGCCCATTGAGTCGGGAGTATATGGCAGAAAGAGAAGAGGAAATAAAGAGCTTCTTGGTGAAGGTGAAAGAAGAGAGTGAAAAAGCTGGCTTAAAACTCAACATTCATAAAACAAAGATCATGGCATCCGGTCCCATCACTTCATGGCAAACAGATGGAGGGAAACATGGAAGTAGCGACAGATTTTATTTTCTTGGGTTTCAAAATCAGTGCGAATGGTGACTATAGCCATGAAGTTAAAAGATGCTTGCTCCTTGGAAGAAAAGCTGTGACAAACCTAGACAGCATATTAAACAGCAGAGAAAGCACGGTCCCTCCCTCCTGATCAGAAGGAGATGGTTGTACATGAAAGAAGGGATGGAGTTCGCCAAGCCTTGCAGAATGAGAAAGCAGTACTGGGTGAGTGCTGGTTTTTCAAAGAGGATGTTTTAAATCGCCTGCGCTGCAGAACCAGCAGAAAAGGAGCAGAGACTTCATTTTGCTAGCTTGTATTTTCAAACATTTAAAGAATGTGTTGTATGCCTCCGTTGATTGAATGAAGTGATCCAAAAGGGCCACACAGGGTTTGGCATCTTCAAAATGGTGTTGGTGCTTCTGAAAATGCCCCAGAAAAATGAAACATGTTGTGAAGGATGAATTATAGCCGGATGTGAATTGTCTTGTTAAAACATCATCCCTCTTCCCCGGCTGCCTCCTTCTCGTCTCGTTAAGCCAGCTGACTGGCTCCATCCAGACAATTACGATGGTGATTTACTGCTCGGTTGTTTCTGGGAGCTGAAGGGGGAGGGTGTCCCATCTTCTGCGTCTCATGGGGGCCAGTCAGGCTTAGCTGCAGCAGTAAACACAGCACTAGAAAGCGGGGGCGTAGGAATGCGTTCTGTCTGCTGTTAGAAGCCAAGATATAAAACGAGATTTATTTGCAACAATCTGATAGAGAAAATTGAGTCCTGGGAATTGATGTCCCAGAAAGCCTTTCAAGTCAGCCTAGAGTCACCGCATGATGTGAGTCACACCACTGAATAGGGAGGAGTCAGGGGAGGATAACTGAGCTCTGACATCTGCCGTGCCCACTGTTAGGGATAAAGGAATCGGCCGACTGTACACCGCGAACTGTGGTCACGGTGACAGACTCCCCCGTCTGCTCCCTCCTGACAGCTGAACACTCTGGGCCCTCAAATCAGTGCCATAATTCAGCTTTTTAAGATGCAGTTCTTCCGTAGATTTGATGCCAAATTAACTCCCCATCACCTGCCCCTCCATGACTCTCCTTTCCCAAAAGGTTTCATCTAATGTCGGTGTGTGCATGCATGCTCAGGCACTCACTTGTGCCCGACTCTCTGTGACCCCGTGGACTGCAGCCCACCAGGCTCCTCTGTCCATGGGATTCTCCAGGCAAGAACACTGGAGTGGGTTGCCATGCCCTCCTCCAGGGGATCTTCCCAGCCCAGGGATCAAGCCTGCATCTTGCTTGGCGGGTGAATTCTTTACCACTTGAGCCACCTGGGAAGCCCTTCATCCTAATAAATAATTTCAATTATTGTGACGGTTCTTCTAGTATTTCACATTTTAGTTCTTTAATTTTTCTGAGAACTCCTATTGAAATTTGAATTTGATGGTACAGCAATCCCCAGCTGATGTTTTTATTTTATTTTATTTTATTTTCGGTGCTCAGTAGTTTATTTTTTATTTTTTCAGTGGGTTTTGTCATACATTGACATGAATCAGAAATAGATTTACACGTATTCCCCATCCCGATCCCCCCTCCCACCTCCCTCTCCACCCGACTCCTCTGGGTCTTCCCAGTGCACCAGGCCCGAGCACTTGTCTCATGCATCCCACCTGGGCTGGTGACCTGTTTCACCATAGATAATATACATGCTGTTCTTTCGCAACATCCCACCCTCGCCTTCTCCCACAGAGTCCAAAAGTCTGTTCTGTACTTCTGTGTCTCTTTTTCTGTTTTGCATAAAGGGTTGTCGTTACCATCTTTCTAAATTCCATATATGTGTGTTAGTATGCTATAATGTTCTTTATCTTTCTGGCTTACTTCACTCTGTATAATGGGCTCCAGTTTCATCCATCTCATTAGAACTGGTTCAAATGAATTCTTTTTAATGGCTGAGTAGTATTCCATGGTGTATATGTACCACAGCTTTCTTATCCATTCGTCTGCTGATGGGCATCTAGGTTGCTTCCATGTCCTGGCTATTATAAACAGTGCTGCGATGAACATTGGGGTGCACGTGTCTCTTTCAGATCTGGTTTCCTCAGTGTGTATGCCCAGAAGTGGGATTGCTGGGTCATATGGCAGTTCTATTTCCAGTTTTTAAAGAAATCTCCACTCTGTTCTCCATAGCAGCTGTACTAGTTTGCATTCCCACCAACAGTGTAAGAGGGTTCCCTTTTCTCCACACCCTCTCCAGCATTTATTGCTTGTAGACTTTTGGATAGCAGCCGTCCTGACTGGCGTGTAATGGTACCTCATTGTGGTTTTGATTTGCATTTCTCTGATAATGAGTGATGTTGAGCATCTTTTCATGTGTTTGTTAGCCATCTGTATGTCTTCTTTGGAGAAATGTCTGTTTAGTTCTTTGGCCCATCTTTTGATTGGGTCATTTATTTTTCTGGAATTGAGCCTCAAGAGTTGCTTGTATATTTTTGAGATTAATCCTTTGTCTGTTTCTTCATTTGCTATTATTTTCTCCCAATCTGAGGGCTGTCTTTTCACCTTACTTATAGTTTCCTTTGTTGTGCAAAAGCTTTTAAGTTTCATTAGGTCCCATTTGTTTAGTTTTGCTTTTATTTCCAATATTCTGGGAGGTGGGTCATAGAGGATCTTGCTGTGATTTATGTCAGAGAGTGTTTTGCCTATGTTCTCCTCTAGGAGTTTTATAGTTTCTGGTCTTACATTTAGATCTTTAATCCATTTTGAGTTTATTTTTGTGTATGGTGTTAGAAAGTGTTCTAGTTTCATTCTTCTACAAGTGGTTGACCAGTTTTCCCAGCACCACTTGTTAAAGAGGTTGTCTTTTTTCCATTGTATATCCTTGCCTCCTTTGTCAAAGATAAGGTGTCCATAGGTACGTGCATTTATCTCTGGGCTTTCTATTCTGTTCCATTGATCTATATTTCTCTCTTTGTGCCAGTACCATACTGTCTTGATGACTGTGGCTTTGTAGTAGAGTCTGAAGTCAGGCAGGTTGATTCCTCCAGTTCCATTCTTCTTTCTCAAGATTACTTTGGCTATTCGAGGTTTTTTGTATTTCCATACAAATTGTGAAATTATTTGTTCTAGTTCTGTGAAAAATACCGTTGGTAGCTTGATAGGGATTGCATTGAATCTATAGATTGCTTTGGGTAGAATAGCCATTTTGACAATATTGGTTCTTCCAATCCATGAGCATGGTATGTTTCTCCATCTGTTTGTGTCCTCTTTGATTTCTTTCATCAGTGTTTTATAGTTTTCTATGTATAGGTCTTTTGTTTCTTTAGGTAGATATATTCCTAAGTATTTTATTCTTTTTGTTGCAATGGTGAATGGTATTGTTTCCTTAATTTCTCTTTCTGTTTTTTCATTGTTAGTATATAGGAATGCAAGGGATTTTTGTGTGTTAATTTTATATCCTGCAACTTTACTATATTCATTGATTAGCTCTAGTAATTTTCTGGAAGAGTCTTTAGGGTTTTCTATGTAGAGGATCATGTCATCTGCAAACAGTGAGAGTTTCACTTCTTCTTTTCCTATCTGGATTCCTTTTACTTCTTTTTCTGCTCTGATTGCTGTGGCCAAAACTTCCAACACTATGTTGAATAGTAGTGGTGAGAGTGGGCACCCTTGTCTTGTTCCTGATTTCAGGGGAAATGCTTTCAATTTTTCACCATTGAGGGTGATGCTTGCTGTGGGTTTGTCATATATAGCTTTTATTATGTTGAGGTATGTTCCTTCTATTCCTGCTTTCTGGAGAGTTTTAATCATGAATGGGTGTTGAATTTTGTCAAAGGCTTTCTCTGCATCTATTGAGATAATCATATGGTTTTTATCTTTCAATTTGTTAATGTGGTGTATTACATTGATTGATTTGCAGATATTAAAGAATCCTTGCATTCCTGGGATAAAGCCCACTTAGTCGTGGTGTATGATTTTTTTAATATGTTGTTGGATTCTGTTTGCTAGAATTTTGTTAAGGATTTTTTCATCTCTGTTCATCAGTGATATTGGCCTGTAGTTTTCTTTTTTTGTGGCATCTTTGTCTGGTTTTGGAATTAGGGTGATGGTGGCCTCATAGAATGAGTTTGGAAGTTTACCTTCCTCTGCAATTTTCTGGAAGAGTTTGAGTAAGATAGGTGTTAGCTCTTCTCTAAATTTTTGGTAGAATTCAGCTGTGAAGCCATCTGGTCCTGGGCTTTTGTTTGCCCAGCTGATGTTTTTAAATTGTGTGTGTGCTCAGTTGTGTCTGACTCTTTGTGACTCCATAGACTACTGTAGCTTGCAAGGCTTCTCTGTCCATGGAATTTTCCAGGCAAGAATACTGGAATGGGTTGCTATTTCCTTTTGCAGGGGATCTTCTTAACCTAGGAATCGAACCTGCGTCTCTCATGTCTCTTGCATTGGCAGGCAGTTTCTTTACCAACTGTGCCACCTGGGAAGCTGAAATTAGTGTGGAGATTAGATGTTTATGTTAAATTTCCTTTACTCAGGTGTTTGTTCAGCAGCTAGTATGTTTGTAACAATGTTAATATGTGTCTGGCCTTGCTGGGCTATGATCAGAGAGAAGATACATGTGATTTTTCCAATGGTGCAACTTGCTTCCAGGATACATTTCAAGTCTATTTATGTTTGCAAACTACCAGAGGTTGCAGGTAAAGCTAAAAAAAAAAAAAAAAAAAAAGTGGAAGTTCATGAGTCTTGGAGGACTTTGCAGCATCCAGGAAGCCCCTTCCCTGTGAAGCTGACTTCCAGAGTTTGGAATTAGCCAGGGTCCGAGCTCAGGGCAGCAGGGAGTGGAACCAGCATCCCTGCTGGATCCTCTGTTCCCCTCAGATCCTCAGTCCCATCCCCGCCCCTCCCCCACACACTTGGCACACAAGTCATTGTTTCCAAAGTTACAACACCTAGACTTCCCCTCCTACTCCTGCAAACTTGTCCTGATTTACAGCTACTTCTGTGAAGAACCAGATGATGACTTCAGAAGGGCACACTTTTGACAGCCTTACTGCCCCCTCCAGCTGCAAACAAGGGTGGCGACAGCCTTCAGGATAGCTGGCACTGGGGACTGCCACTCACTGTGTCCTCAGCACAGCGGGGTGCCCGGCCCCACACCCGGGAAGGGTTTGTGTCAGAATCCTGGGAGCGTGTTTTGTTCCGCTTGTTTTGAACATGTACAATGTCTCTGTGCAGAGTGCATAATAGTCACAGTTCGTCATTTTGGTCTCCTGAGGACTCAGATAGTAAAGAATCTGCCCAAAATGTGGGAGACCTGGGTTTGATCCCTGGGTCAGGAAGATCCCCTGGAGAAGGAAATGGCAACCCACTCCAGTATTCTTGCCTGGAGAATCCCATGGACAGAGGGGCCTGGTGGGCTACAGTCCTTGGAATTGCAAAGAGTCAGACACAACTGAGCAGCTAACACTTTAATTTGGTCATTTCATCTTATTTTCCCAAGAGAGGTGGGAAAAAATGATTAATCGTGTGGTGGGTGAGTCTTTCTTTGGCCCATAAAGTGTAATTGGATCAAGAATTTCTCAAAATAATGATATGTCAATAATATGTCTTGAAACAACTCAATGTCTGCATGGCATTTATATTTACTTTATATTAATAGTTTGATCCATTGCTCTAGTTGAACAAGACCCTCAAGTTTTAACTTTCTAGCTAAAAATCTGGAAATATCAAGACTACTTTCATTGTTTCATTGTCGTTCATCTGTACATTGTTCCCTTCCTCCTCCACACCCCACACTCACTCTTCCTTTACGTATGCTGCACTGCACCGACTTTGCTGATGTAAAAAAATGCACAACCAAAAAGGTCAAGAGTTAGGTTTTATTTGGTGGGCAAAGCTGAGAACTTAAGCCCAGGACACTGCAGCTCAGTTAGCTCCAAGGGACTGGTCCTAAGAGGCAAGGGAGGAGCCACGGTATATAGGAGTTTTTGCATCAAAAACCAGGTAGTTCAAACATTGAAAGATTCCTGTTAATTAAAGAAAACCCAACATGTCAAGGAATTTAGCGCTTTTCTGTGTGTGGGAAGATGCAGGAGTCTGGGCTAACTGAAATCGTAGCTCTGACTGCATCTCGGCTGTCTGGGGCCACTGTCTGCTTTCCCATCCTGAGTCCCCTCAGGGGGCAGTGTTGAGGGGTGGCGGGGAGGCGGGGTGCGGGGGGCTGGCTGTAACACAGTAGCTCGATGGCCTGGCTGCAATGTCCTTTGTTTACTGATATGGCAGGTGACATTTTTCATTAACAACTTTGATAAGGCAAAGTGTCTATCCAGCTTAAACTGTCTGAGAAATTTGAAGGAAGATGATTGTAGATTCCGTATCAGGAAAGATGTGTGGATAGTCAGTTTTCTTTTCTTCTGGTTCCTAAGGCTGATTCTGAGAAGGGTTTTATTTTGAAGCAGTCATGGGCTCACAGAAAGCTGTGAGACCAATACCCAGAGTTCCATGCTCTCCTCTCCCATCTCCCCTGGATGGTGACATCTTAGGTCAGCAGAGCCCGGTGTCAGAATAGTGACCTGCGAACCGGGTGGGGGCCTTGCCTAGTTTCACCAGTTTCCACAGGCATTTGTGCACATGTGTATGTGCTTGTGTGTGAGACTGGCCTTTTTACTCAGCACACTGCCCGTGGGTCCATCCAAGCTGTGTGGTGTTCCTTCATGTGGATGGTTCCAGATTCCTTTTAACCACTCACTCTTCGAAAGATACTCAGGCTGCTTCCAGGCCTCTGTGACCACACACTAAGCTGCTGTGAACACAGGATTTTGTGTCTGAGTCTGTGAACAGGAGTGCTCATCTCTCTGGGATAAACGCCCAAGTGTACGATCGCTAGGCTCTTGGGCTGCATGCAGAGCGGATGTTTAGTTTTATGAGAAACTGCTGAGCTACTTCCCAAGGGTGGCTGGACCGTCTTCTGTTTCTCCCAGCAGTGCCAGAGAGGAGCGTGTCTTTCTGGGAGTATCTTGTGTTTTGATCCCATCTCCCCCCAGTCCCTCCCGACTGGAGTGTGGAGGAAGTGGAGTCACGGAGAGCGGCTGGGCCAGGCAGCCCTCTTCTCCACGCGGGACAGTCTGTATCTGTGGGCAGGTCGGGGTGAGCTGCTGGGACGGCCGTGTTCTCAGGGGTTGCTGGGGCGGTGGCCTGGGTGTGTCCTAAGCCCTGACGCACGGAGCTTGGAGGTGTCCACACCTGAGGCCTCGGCCACGGTGTCCCCACTGTCACCCTGAGGACTGGTCCTTGCCCACGTGGGAGCTCCCCAGCCCCCTGCTCTACACACGCTTTCCACATGCTGTGTGCGGTCCCCTGCAGCCCCTCGGGGACCCAAGTTCCCAGTGACCTGCAAACCTGCCCTCCCCACTGCGACCACCTCATCCGCGCACTGGGCGGGAGGGCGGCCACCAGCTCCACTTCCCACTGATGAGGGAGGCTTCCTCAGCCTTGACACTCACAGAGGAAGCGCATCCTGGATGCTCTTTCTGTGACAAACCGTCTGATGTCAACAGGAGCCATGGAGCGAACTCACATGCCCGAAGTGAGCCTCAGCGTAAGCCCAGAAAGGACCTCCTCGCGCTGTCTTCCCGCCTCAGTTCCTGTGTATATTTGACCGCTCCAGTTGTCTGGGTCCCTGACTCCCTCCTCCCTCCCTGCTCACAGCTCTTCCCCAGGAGTGGTTTGGGGACGAAAAGGGAGCATTTTCCATCCAGGGTGCAGAGAAAGCTCCCCACGTCTTTTCTGCGCCTTCCTGACTTGGCATCTGCACCAGTGGTCAGGGCTCGCCTTCCTTAGTGATGGTGCAAATGCCAGGTGCTGGCACAGGACCCCAGGGTAACAGCAGTTTACAGAAGACAGAAACGTATTTCTCCCTCTGGACTCAGAGCTGATATGACACCTCTGCATGTCAACCAACCAATTGCCTTTATCTGGTTTCTCCACCATCCTCAGCAGGCCTCTCCAGTCTTGTGTCAGCCTGGGCAGCCCTCTCCCTTGTGTTCATGCCTCACCTGCAGGAAGTGGGGGGCAGGATGAGAGAAGACCCTCCTCCCCTTCTCTGGATGACCAGGAGATGGCCCACATAATTTTTGCTTAAATCCTGTCAACCTCGCCCTCGTTTGGCTGTGAGAAGCTGGAAAGTGTGGTCGCCATACTAGGCAGCTGTGGGGTTGGCGGGGACACGGGTGGTCAGAACTGAACTTCCGACAGCGAGGAATGCCTGGCAGGGTCGGGTACGTTGCCCTCTAGGTTTGGCGCAGGGAGGAGTGGTGTCATCTTGGGCGGTGGTTCTCAGCCAGGGGCACATTGCCCCCCAGGATACGTTTGGCCCCGTGTGGAGATGTTGCTGGTGGTCGTAACTGGGCACGTGTCCTGGCATCGAGTGTAGATGCTTCTTAACACTGTGCCGGGCTCACAGGTGAGGACCCAACCGTCATGCAGCATTGGCGTGGCGAGAGCCCTCGCTCACCACATGCTAACGTCTCTCAGCTTTCCTTTTGTTCTTTTCTGGAAATTTTTCCACAGCTGGTGTCCTCTTAGGTGAGATTAGAGAGGTATCAATGTGCTTCCCAGGTGGCGCTAATGGTAAAGAACTTACCTGCCAATGCAGGAGATGTAGGAGATGTAAGAGACGTGGGTTTGATCCCCAGAGCAGGAAGATCCCCTGGAGGAGGAAATGGCAACCCACTCCAGTATTCTTGCCTGGAAGGAGCCTGGCAGGCTACAGTCCATGGGGTTGCAAAGAGTCAGACGCAACTGAAGCAACTTAGCACACACAATGTGCTTCCAGCAGATGGAAGCCCATTTGCTGTGGGCTGAATTGCATGCCTCTAAATTCACATGCTGAAAATCTTGCCTGACACAGTGGTGTTAGCAAAAGACGGAGGGGTGCTTTGGGAGGTGTTTGGTCATGACAATGTGGCCCTCCTGAATAGGATTAGTGCCCGTATAAAGAAGGCCCCACAGAGCCCCTCACCCCTTCCTCCACATGAGGACACACAGGAAAGGCTCCAGTCATGAACCTGGATGAGGCCAGGGACAAGTCACCTCTGATCTTAAATGCCCAGCCTCTGTGAGACATAAACGTCTTTTGTTTATGAGATGCCCAGGATGGAGTGAGACAGGCTGTGAGGTGCTAATGCTCTGTTTGCCGTCGATCTCTATAAGGAAGGAATGAAGCTTGCCACCCAGCAGGCACAGTTCTGTGGGAGTTACTGCCAGCCCAGCTTCAGTCCCAAAGGTGAAGCCATTCTTGTCTCGGTTTTCCCCCACTGCTTAATAATACACATCATCTCTCTAACACAGAGGAAAGAAGAAAATCTATTCAATTAGAGACAGGTGTAATTTCATACAATTAATCACAGTCTTCTTAAGGGAAATAAAAGTAATTTGTTTTTAGTAAGAAGGAACCTGTAATTATTTGGTGATGAAGGAAAAACTGCCCGTTAGCACTTCGTGTTTACTTTGAATGTGGGGAGACACGCTGCTGCTTTTGCTGTTAGTCTTAGGCATGAAATACTGTGTGTTACATCTTGTGATTTCAGGATCTGATGACCTCCATGGATGACATTAAACATGTGGCTTGGCATTTCAGGACATAAATCTCAAATAATCAGCCTGAGAGGACAGCACCAAACCCTCTGGGGAGGTTACCAGCATGAGGCACGCCCTCTGGAATAAACTCGAGGTGGAGATGCGACTTGTCCCTGGTGGAGCCGGAGGGGTAGGGTAGGAGCAGGTCCCGGCTGCTGCAGTGACACTCAGAGGCTGTGTCCTGTGAATGGAGAACCAGCCGCTGGAAGTTGTCCCCTGGGATGAGGACACACCGTGAATCAGCCGTGCCCCACTGACACTTTTTATTACTTCAGGGGGTTGCTGGGCTTCACACACAGTTTTCTTCTGGACAGAAACAAGCCAAGCTCCTTGTCTCCTGTCTCCCTGGACCTGAGAGACCTATAATGTCCTTCATGGGACATGACTGTAGCCTCTCTCTCTTTTTTAAAAAAATTATTTATTTATTTGGCTATGCCAGGTCTTAGTTGCAGCATGCAAACTCTTAGTTGCAACATCTGGGATCTAGTGCCCTGACCAGGGATTGAACCCCAGCCCCCTGCATTGGGATCATGGAGTCTTAGCCATTGGACCACCAGGGAAGTCCCTATAACCTCTCTTAAAATATCCATTTCACAGCAAGTCACAAGTGAAGTGTGCTAAGTCACTTCAGTCGCATCCAACTCTTTTGTGAGCCCACGGACTGTAGCCTGCCAGGCTCCTGTGTCCATGGGATTCTCCAGGCAAGAACACTGGAGTAGGTTGCCAGGCCCTCCTCCAGGGGATCTTCCTGACCCAGGGATCGAACCCATGTCTCATACGACTCCCGCGTTGGCAGGTGGGATCTTTACCGCTAGTGCCACTTGGGAAGCATTTCACAGCGAGTCATACACACTCTTGCATTTTGTTGCATCTCTCTCCTCTATTTTTCTTTTTGTATCTTCACCACTTGTCTTTCCAATTAGACAGTAAAAGCTTTGGGGGGAAACTTCCTTTCTTACTGTGGTACACATATACAGTGGAGTATTACTCAGCCATAAAAAGAATGAAATAATGCGATTTGCAGCAAAAGATGGATCTAGAGATTATCATACTAAGTGAAGAAAGTCAGACAGAGAGAGACAAATATCGTATGATATCATTCATATGTGCAATCTTAAAAAAAGATAATATAAACTAGCTTATTTACAAAACAGAAACAGACTTATGATAACTAAAGTGGAAGGGAGGGTAGAGATAAATTAGGAGTTTGGGATTAACATATACACACTACTATACGTAAAACGCTTTCCTGGTAGCTCAGCTGGTAAAGAATCTGCCTGCAATGCAGGAGACCCTGGTTCGACTCCTGGGTCAGGAAGAGCCCCTGGAGAAGGGGTAGGTTATCTACTCCAGTATTCGTGGGCTTCCCTGGTGGCTCAGAAGGTAATGAATCCATCTGCAATGCTGGAGACCGGGGTTCTATCCCTGGGTCGGGAAGATCCCCTGGAGGAGGGCATGGCAACCCACTGCAGTATTCTTGCCTGGAGAGTCCCCATGGACAGAGGAGCCTGGTGAGCTGCAGCCTGTCAGCTTTCAGACTGACACACACAGGCATATAAAATAGATAACCATGAGATCTTACTGTATAGCACAGGGAACGATATTCAGAGTCTCGTGATAACCTGTGATGGAGTACAGTCTGAAACAGTATAAAGCTGAATCACTTTGCTGTACGCCTGAAGCTAACACAACATTGCTCTCGACTGAAGTCTCGGTGAGACTGTTAGCAAAAGTCTGTACTTCGTCTTCCCGTGACCTCTAGCTCGGGGCCTTTCACGTCTCTACTGAGTGCTGGGCTGCCTTCACTTTGTATTACGGCTGCTAAGCGTGGTCTCAAAGTCATCCTGACACAAGGATCCAGAGACTGCATGCAATTCAATTGTTCTCAATCAGGAGTACAAAAGAATTTGAAACATAACAGAGAAAAAGACCTGGATTTTACGTGATTATGAGCTGTTTTAAATAGGGACATACATAAACTTTAAAACAATATACAGAATTTTAATTCATTGTATCCACTGATATCTAGTAAAAATCCTTTAAAGGAGAATGCGTGTGAAGTGTTGAGCCCATGTGCCAATGAAGGGAACTTTTTTGTATTAAAAAATCAACTGACTGGACTTTCTAGTGAGGAGGGGCCAAGCCAGCCAGGGCCTTGGACACAGACCTCTCAGTCGGGAGTGGGGGTGTTGGGGATGGGGGTGTGGAGGAGGCTCCCTTGAAGCTGGGAGACTTGGCGGGTGAGCTGACTCTCCAGCCAGAGGGCAGTGGTGGAAATGGGGGGTGGGGTGTCAGGACTGAGGTCAGACTTAGAACCACTTCCAGGACACTGAGCCTGGCAGACATGCTGCCCTGGGGGCTTGATCTTAAGTACCTAGCTGGCCTTAACCATTAGAAATTGGGGGAGAGATGTTTTTTAAAATAGTTTCATAAAATTTCAGGCATTGCACTCTTCCACGCCTGTATTCTTGCCTGGGAAATCCCACGGGCAGAGAATTCCGGTGGGCTACAGTCCATGGGGTCGTAAGAGTTGGACACAACTGAGCGACTCAACAGCCACATGGTGCTTCCTGGTGGAATGTGCACCGAGTGACGTCCTCAAGGAGACCTACCAGCCCTGCCTTCCCAGCAGCCTCCCTCTTCAATGAAGAGAGTCCTTATGTCAGCATTTGTTCCTTAGGTGTGAACAGTGCTATCTCCTAGGGAACCTCGTAACCTCCTGGTGGACAGTAACTGCCGTCATCACTCTTTGTAGTATTTCTGAGTTATTATTCTTTTACTTTACGAGCATGATACTCTCAGAGGAGCCCGCTCTGACCTCAGACCCCCCACTGGGTCACAGTCCTCTGTTAGTGTTCTATTCCTCCCTCTCACAGGCCCTCCCACTGTTGCAATGAAATAGCAATTGCTTGATTAATTGTTTCATGCCTGTCTCCCTTGCCAGATTATTTTCCCAATGAAAGCAGGAACCAGGTCTGTTTTAATCATAGCTGCAGCCAACACTGGTTCTTGCCCATAGCAATAAATTCTTTTAAAATGAGTTATATCATTCTTTCGTCTATTCATCCATTAGCTAATGCATTTAGAACAAGCTCTCGGAACTGTGCTACAAACAGGGACACAAAAAATGACATGAGCAGGTCTACATTCAAGGAGCTTATGATGTAGTGCAGAGGTCTTAACCCATGAAGGTTAACCCTGAGAACCCGGTGAAAACAGTGGTCCCTCTCCCCAGAAACTACCATATTCATTTAAAATGGAAGCAAGATTTTGTAGGTGGCTTGCAATGTTCATAGATCCCCTGAAGTCTATTCACTATCTTCCTAAAGTTCCCTGGTCCCTGGAGTTTATTCACCGTCTTCCTAAAACTCCCTGAATTCCAAGGTCCTGCCATGAAACTGAGACTTAAAGACACATACAAGTTGAGACTTCCCTGGAAGTCCAGTGGTTAAAACACTGCACTTCCACTGCAGGGGGCACGGGTTCAACCACTGGTTGGGGAACTAAGATTCTGCATGCCCTGCTCATGGCCAAAAAATAGAAAAACAAAAAATACACACACAAGTTAAAGAGAGGAGTGAGTGAAGGAGGGTATCAGAGTGTCCTGCTGGGTTGAGAAATGCTTCCCTGGAAAAGATGTTTGAGCCACGTTCTGAGTGCTAAAACTGATGTCGTCAGGAATAAGGACAGGTGGAGCAGTGTTTGAAACCGCACAACTCAGAGTGGGATTTGAACCCAATGTCTTTTCATCGAGACCACACACCTGGTCTTAAGGAAGGTCAGGTTCTTTACATCTCGTTGCAGGAAGAACTTAGTGAGAGACAAAGCAGCAGATAAGAAGTGGATTTATTTAGAGAGATACACATTCCATAGACAGCATGTGGCCTGTCAAAAAGGCTAGAAGCCCTGAAATATGGGATGATTAGTTTTTATGGGCTGGGTAATTCCATCAGCTAATGAGTGGACCGATTAGTCCAACTATTTGGTAGAAGGGGTGGTGATTTCCAGAAATTGGGCCACTGCCCACTTGCTGGTCTTTTATGGTCAGCCTGGGGATGATCCTGGCCCCTGGGTGAGTGTCATTAACTGTGTTATACATGAACATCACCAGGTGGTCAATACCAAAATCAGATTGATTATATTCTTTGCAGCCAAAGATGGAGAAGTTCCATATAGTCAACAAAAACAAGACTGGGAGCTGACTGTGCCTCAGATCATGAACTCCTTATTGCCAAATTCAGACTGAAATTGAAGAAAGTAGGGAAAACCACTAGACCATTCAGAAAGAAAGAAAGAAAGAACGAAAGTAAAGTCGCTCAGTCATGTCCGATTCTTTGCGACCCCATGGACTGTAGCCTACCAGTCTCTTCGGACCATGGGATTTTCCAGCAAGAGTACTGGTGTGGGTTGCCATTTCCTTCTCCAGGGGATTATCCCGAATCAGGGATTGAATCCGGGTCTCCTGCACTGCAGGCAGATGCTTTACTGTCTGAGCTACCAGGGAAGCCCTAAAGAATACTGGAGTGGGTTACCATGACCTCCTCCAGGGGATCTTCCCAACCCAGGGATCGAACCCAGGTCTCCTGCATTGTGGGCAGATTCTTTACCAACTGAGCCACCAGGGAAGCCAGACCATTCAGGTATGACCTAAATCAAATCACTTACGAATATACAGTGGAAGTGACAAATAGATTCAAGTGACTAGATCTGAAGAACTAAGAACTGAAGAACTATGGACAGAGGTTTGTAGCACTCTACAGGAGGTGGTGATCAAAACCATCCCCAAGAAAAGGAAATGCAAAAAGGCAAAATGGCTGTCTGAGGAGGCCTTACAAATACCTGTGAAAAGAAGAGAAGCTAAAGGCAAAGGAGAAAAGGAAATATATACCCATTTGAAGGCAGGGTTCCAAAGAATAGCAAGAAGAGATAAGAAAGCCTTCCTCAGTGATCAACGCAAAGAAATAGAGGAAAACAGTAGAATGGGAAAGACAAGTGACCTCTTCAAGAAAATTGAAGATACCAAGGGAATATTTCATGCAAAGATGGGCACAATAAAGGACAGAAATGGTATGGACTTAACAGAAACAGAAGATATTAAGAAGAAGTGGCAAGAATACACAGAAGAACTATACAAAAAATATCTTCATGACCCAGATAACCACGAGGGTGCAATCACTCACCCAAAGCCAGACATCTTGGAATGTGAGGTCAAGTGGGCCTTAGGAAGCATCACTACAAACAAAGCTAGTGGAGGTGATAGAATTCCGGTTGAGCTATTTCAAATCCTAAAAGATATGCAGTTCAAGTGCTGCATTCAATATGCCAGCAAATTTGGAAAAACTCAGCAATGGCCGCAGTACTGGACAAGGTCAGTTTTTATTCCAATACCAAAGAATGACAATGCCAAAGAATGTTCAAACCACCGCACAATTGCACTCATCTCACACGCTAGCAAAGTAGTGCTCATAATTCTCCAAGCCATGTTTCAGCAATATGTGAACTGTGAACTTCCAGATGTTCAAGCTGGTTTTAGAAAAGGCAGAGGAACCGGAGATCAAATTGCCAGCATCCGTTGGATCATCGAAAAATCAAGAGAATTCCAAAAAAGACCATTTACTTCTGCTTTATCAACTACACCAAAGCCTTTGACTGTGCGGATCACAACAAACTGGAAAATTCTGAAAGAGATGGGAAAACCAAACCACCTGACCTGCCTCCTGAGAAACTGTACACAGATCAAGAAGCAACAGTTAGAACTGGACATGGAACAACAGACTGGTTCCAAATTGGGAAAGGAATATGTCAAGGCTGTATATTGTTACCCTGCTTATTTAACTTCTATGCAGAGTACATCATGTGAAATGCCAGGGTGGATGAAGCACAAGCTGGAATCAAGATTGCTGGGAGGAATATCAGTAACTTTAGATATACTGATGACACCACCTTTATGGCAGAAAGTGAAGAGGAACTAAGGAGCCTTTTGATGAAGTTGAAAGAAGAGAGTGAAAAATTTGGCTTAACACTCAACATGCAGAAAACTAAGATCATGGCATCATGCCCCATCACTTCATGGCAAATAGATGGGGAAACAACGGAAACAGTGACAGACTTTATTTTCTTGGGCTCCAACATCACTGCAGATGGTGACTGCAGCCATGAAATGAAAAGGTGCTTGCTCTTGGAAGAAAAGTTATGAAAACCTAGACAGTATATTAAAAAAATAGAGACACCACTTTGCCAACAAAGTCCCATCTAGTCAAAACTATGGGTTTTCCAGTAGTCATATATGGACCATAAAGAAAGAGGAACACTGAAGAACTGATGCTTTTGAACTGTGGTGTTGGAGAAGTCTCTTGAGAGTCCCTTGGCCTGCAAGGAGATCAAACCAGTCAATCCTAAAGGAAATTAGTCCTGAATATTCACTGGAAGGACTGATGCTGAAGCTGAAGCTCCAATACTTTGGCCACCTGATGTGAAGAACTGACTCACTGGAAAAGACCCTGATGCTGGGAAAGATTGAAGGCAGGAGCAGAAGGGGACGACAGAGGATGAAATGGTTGGATCACTGCTTTGATGGACATGAGTTTGAGCATGCTCCAGGAGATGGTGATGAACAGGGAAATCTGGCGTGCTGCAGTCCATGGGGTCGCAAAGAGTCAGACACGACTGAGCAGCTGAACTGAACTGATTACAATGAGCACATAATGTGGCTCAAGGTCCACTGGAAGTCGAATCTTCTGCCATCTCGGACCTAGTTGGTTCTTACCAGTTTATGTCATGTCCTCACTGGCTGTGTGATTCCTTTAAAGATTGTGCCTTGACCCCTTCTTTCCTGTCTCGTGTTTGGGAAAGCATGGGAGCGGGAAGAGACGTGTCACTGGGGGAACTGAAAAACCTCAAGGAGATACAACCAGTCAATCCTAAAGGAAACCAGTGCTGAATATTCATTGGAAGGACTGATGCTGAAGCTGAAGCTCCAATACTTTGACCACCTGATGCGAAGAGGTGCCTTATGCTGATACTGGGAAAGACTGAAGGTGGGAGGAGAAGGGGACAACAGAGGATGAGGTGGTTGGATGGCATCACTGACTCAATGGACATGAGTTTGAGCAAGCTCTGGGAGATAGTGATGGACAGGGAAGTCTGGCATGCTGCAGTCCATGGGATCGCAAAGAGTCAGACACGACTGAGTGACTGAACAACAACAATACCCAGCGTGAGACAAGAAGGCGTGCTGGGGGAGGGCATGTTGGCTGGAACTGGCCAGCAGGTTGGGAGAGGGTGGCTGCGGGGTGGGAAGCTGCTGCAGTGCCTTATTCCTGGGGGGGAGGGGGAGGACCAGCCGTGACTTCAGGGGGAGCTGTCTGCTGAGGAGTTGGGGACAAATGGAAGGGCAAGATCCTGGGGGCCAGTTGATCCCATGTATCCATCATTCAGGTCCAGGGCCTGGATGCGGGTGAGACTCTGGGGTTGATAGGAGTGTACGGGCTGGCATGGCACTTATGGAGGAGAATCAGCAGGGCTCAGCGACTGACTGCAGGTCACCCATGTGCAGGATGGCGGGAATAAACCCCAGGTTTTTGCCTTAAGCAGTTGAGTGCACATTGAAATAGTTTCCAAAGGTATCCTTGGGCACAAACACCCTCCTTTTTTGCATGGATGCCAACCTGACAGAATAAGGGTGCTCACGGGACACTTTTTTTCCCATTCAAAATGAAATAAGCTTTTGTAAATGATAGAAAGGATATTCCTTACAATGTAGATGACCCAGCAGATTGGTTAGGAGAACATCCAGAGAAAACCGATGCTGTTTTTTCATCACAAAGATTGTGTGTAAGGCAGGTTTCTAATATCCCTCCAGAGAATAATGAGGAGCGGGGGTGTACACACACCATGTGGTCACTGCAGGTACCTGATAGGGTGGAGATGCTCAGTCCTGGGTGTTACGGAGCTATTCCCCCAAAATGTCAAATCATAATTATGAGTTTCTTATAAATTTCAATACATTAGGAAGCTAGGGTGTTATACACCTTGACTTATTAAAAAAAAAAAATGAAAGAAACCCACTTCAAATTAGCTGTCATTTCAAACTTCATTTGGAAGGACAAGTGGGCTTTGGATGAATGTTTTTAAAATACCAGTTTGATTGAGATTTAATTCATATACCATATAATTCACTCATCTAAAGTGTTCGTGGGGAGCTTCCCTGGTGGCTCAGTGGTAAAGAATCCGCCTGCCAGTGCAGGAGACTCGGATTTGATCCTTGACCCGGTAAGATCCCGCATGCTGTGGAGCAACTAAGCCCGTGGGTGACAACTCCTGAGCCTGTACCCAGAGCCCGGAGCCCCGACTGCTGAGCCTGTACTCCAGAGCCCGGGGGCCCGGACTAGTGAGCCTGTGCCCTAGAGCCCGGAGCCCCGACTACTGAGCCTGTACCCAGAGCCCGGAGCCCCAACTACTGAGCCTGTACCCAGAGCCCGGAGCCCCAACTACTGAGCCTGTACCCAGAGCCCGGAGCCCCGACTGCTGAGCCCGCATGCCTAGAGCCTGGAGCCCCGACTGCTGAGCCCGCATGCCCTAGAGCCCACGCTCCGCAATAACAGAAGCCACCACCATGGGAAGCCCGCACACCACAAGTTGGAGTAGCCCCCTATGCGCCTGCAGCTAGAGAAAGCCGGAGCAGTAATGAAGACCCGGCACAGCCAAAAATAAAGGGTACAGTGCTTTCAACTAAATTTTACTTACTAAAAATATTGGGTTTTTTTTTTGAGATTTCCCTGGCGGTCCAGTGGTTAGGACTCAGCGCTTCCACTGCCCGGGACCCAGATTAGATCCCTGGCTGGGGAATGAAGATCCTGCCAGCTGTGTGGTGTGGCCAAAAACAATAAATTTAAAAAAAAAAAATTTTTAAGTTATACTGATGTAAAAAAAAATTACTTTTTCCTAAAATTCTTTTAGCAATCAAACGGTGTTCCTTTTGTAACAAGAAAACTAATGCAAAGTATGTATATTTAAAAATGTGTACAGTAGCCTTTATACATAAGGAATTTTCTTGAGTATCTCCAATGATTGAAGCAAAGAGAAAATATGTTCTGGCAAGCTACAGTCCATGGGTTGCAAAAGACTCGGACACGATGGTGCACACACACACACGTCCTTAGGTTGGTGTAAACTGAAGGGTAAACTATGGTCATCGTACTGTCACGAAAGTGACATGTGGAGTGAGGAGGGAAGCCCAGACGTGGCCCACCCTCGTGGCCCAGTTCACTGTCCTACGGGGAAAGGAGACCCAGCTTAGTTCACAGACCCTCGCGCCCCTCTCCAGGGCTCTGGAGACTCTGCTCCTGCCGTGGCCACCTCCCCACCCCCTGCCTGACGGCTGGCAGGTGGTGATGCATGTCCTGACCTGGGTGGCGCTGGCACTGCACTCAGAACTTGCCTTGGGGTTTAAACTGAAGCTAGTTGCACAGGAGCAGCTCCACCCAAGCACTGGTGTGTGTACACAGTGAGGATCATCAGAAGGCTTCGAGAATTTGAATGTCATCCCACCTCCTTTGTGGTAGATGCAGTTTATCTAAAAACCAGGCTTTTTCCAAAACAGTGTGCAAGAAAAAATGTATAACCTTTTTCTTATTTGAAATTGACAGAACTCTTTTTTTTTCAGTTTATTTTTTAATTGAAGTATAATTGCTTTATAGTATTGCATTGGTTTCTGCCATACAGCAACATGAATCAGCCACAGGGATACTTACGTCCCCTCCATCTTGAGCCTCCCTCCCACCTCCCGCCTCATCCCACCCTGCCTGGCTGTCACAGAGCACCAGGTGAGATCCCTGCATCATATAGCAAACTCCCACTGGGTATCTATTTTACATCTGCTAACGTAGATGTTTCAGAGCCACTCTCTCAATTCTTCCCTCCCTCTCCTTCCCCAGCTGTGTCCACAAGTCTGTTCTTTGCATCTGTATCTCCACTGCTGCCCTGAAAATAGGTTCATCAGTACCATCTTTCTACATTCCATATATATATATATACGTTAATATTCAATAATTTTCTCTTTCTGACTTCATTCTGTTTAACAGGCTCTAGGTTCATCCACCTCACTAGAAGTAACTCAAATGTGTCCTTTTTAATGGCTGAGTAATATTTCATTGTATAGACTCTGTACCACAGCTTCTTTATCCATTCATCTTGACAGAACTCCTGACAATGATTGAACCTCTCTGCTTTGCCCCATGATGCTGGCTGCCAGGAATATAACTGTCATGTAGACAGACACATATGTTGGTAATTTGTCTAAAAGTGTTTTCCCCAGAATGCACATGGGTGTATAGTGGCAGAGGGGCTCAGACAAATTTGGTCTAACCCATCTTGATGTCACTACTAGACCATGTTCTTAAATTCAGCTTTTATCTTGTGACTTCTGGGGTTTCAATGCCTATCTATTTAAGGCCTGCATATGATTTTAAGGCTTCCCTGGTGGCTCAGATGGTAAAGAATCTGCCTCCCATTGCAGGAGACCCAGGTTTGATCTCTGGGTTGGGAAGATCCCCTGGAGAAGGGAATGGCCATCCACTCCAGTATTCTTGCCTGGAGAATCCCATGGACAGAGGAGCCTGGTGGGCTGCAGTTCATGGGGCTGCAAAGAGTCAGAGACGACTGAGCAACTAACACTCACAACAAAACAGCACTAGCCCAACTTTGCTGTAATCAGTCTTATCTCCTCAATGTTTCAGACACACAAAGACCCATTCTTGGGTCTGAATGTTTTCTTATACTGTTTACATTCCTACTGCACTCACTTTTAATAAAGTCTCTTTTGGTGTTCCATCCCCAACTTACAAAAATAGATGCTATAAAATGACGTTACAGGACTTTCCTGATGGTGCAGTGGATAAGAAATCACCTGCCAATGCAGGGGACATGGGTTTGACCCCTGGTCTGGGAAGATTCCACATGCCATGGAGCAACTAAGCCTGGGCACCACAGCTACTGTGCCCGAAAGCAGCAACAACTGAAGCCCACACGTCCTGGAGCCCGTGCTTGGCAGCAAGAGAAGCCACCGCAATGAGAGGCGTGCGCACAGCAACGAAGACCAGCACAGCCAAAACTAAACAGAATAAAGAAATTAAATTTTAAAATGACATTATATTGTTCACAACAAGCAAAGTCCACTATAATACTTACAGTGCTGCTTATGAGACCCACAGGAGGAAGGAAGCTTCACTCAGACCTCTTTGTTGTACAACCAGTATCTTCATCTCTTCCAGAAATGACTATGTGTCATCAACTGTGTTCCTTTGCTTGCTTTTGGAGAAGGAAACAGCAACCCACTCCAGTACTCTTGCCTGGAAAATCCCACGGTCGGAGAAGCCTGCTAGGCTACAGTCCATGGGGTCACAAGGAGTCGGACACGACTGAGAGACCTCACTTTCACTTTCAGTTTGTTTGCTTTAACCACTAGGAAGCCCAGACTCTCCTGTGCATCGCTTCTTTAGTACTGCACAGGTCCTTATAGCACGGCTTGACTGTTGCAGCTTTTCCATTGACCCACGTCATCGTTCTTGCCTTGAGGGGCGAGGGTGGTCTCTTTTTCCTTTAAAATGCGTGTCTGTATTTTTAAAGGGGACTGATGTTTGCT
The DNA here is from genome assembly GCF_910594005.1 of Cervus elaphus. NCBI lineage: Eukaryota > Metazoa > Chordata > Mammalia > Artiodactyla > Cervidae > Cervus > Cervus elaphus. The sequence continues at coordinate 2,179,961 of NC_057843.1, read as the reverse complement.
CATCTGACGTTTCCCACGCTCACGGGTCCCGGCACCACGCCTCACAGATCTGGAGTCCAGGCATGCCTGGGACCGACTTCTCCCCTGCGGCGTGGATCCCCATCCCATATCATGGACTGTTCACAGAACCTACCTCCTGTCCCCGGAGCTGGAGTCCTTACTTAGGCGACGGCTTTAGCTGGGGCTTACTCTCAGCCTCCAGGGAGCATTTACAGCACAGCTGTTTGCTTCCCTCCTAGAGCGAGCAGGAATGCCTCTCGGACCCTGAATCCCCCACGGGCTTCAGTCTTTGTCTTCTTTGTTTTTTGTGTTTTTTTTCCCCCATTTTATAAAATTGAAGTATGGTTGATTTACAGTGTTGTGCCAATCTCTGCTGTATAGTAAGTGACTCACTTATACACACATATACATTCTTTTTATATTCTTTTCCATGATGGTCTATCACAGGATACTGAATGCAGTTCCCCGTGCTACAGTAGGACCTGGTTGTTTATCCGTCCTGTGTATACTAGTTTGCATCTGCTAATCCCAATTTCCTAATCCATCCCCTCCTTCCCCCAACACCTTTGGCAACCCAGACCCTGCTTCCTATGGCTATGAGTCTTTTTCTGTTTCACACATAGGTTCATTTGTGCCACATTTTAGGTTCCACATATAAGGTATATCATATGGTATTTGTCTCTTTCTGATTTAACTCACTTAGTACGATAATCTCTAGTTGCATCCATGTTGCTGCAAATGGCATTATTTCATTCTTTTTATGGCTGAGTAATAGTCCATTGTATAGATATGTACCACATCTTCTTTATTTATTCATCTGTCAGCAGACAGTTTGTTTCTGTGTTTTGGCTATTGCAAATAGTGCTGCTGTGAACACAGGGGTGCATGGGTCTTTTTAAATTATTATTTTCTGGGGGTGTACACCCAGGAGTGGGATTTCAGGATCATATGGGAGCTCTATTTTCAGTTTTCTGAGGAACCTCCATATTCTTCCCCATAGTGGCTGCGCCAACTTGCATCCCCACACTGCGTGAGGGCTCCCTCTTCTCCACTCCCGCTCCAGCATTTGTTATTTGTAGATTTTTAAAATGATGGCCATAAATCTGATAGGTGTGAGGTGATACCTCATTGTAGTTTTGATTTGCATTTCTCTAGGAATTAGTGATGCTGAGCATCGTTTTATGTGCCTACTGGAAGTCTGTATGTCTTCTTTGAAAAAATGTCTATTAAGGTCTTCTGCCCATTTTCCAGTTGTTTGGTTATTTAGCTGTTGAGAAGGCTTTTAGTGTCTTTGACTTCATCCTCAGCAACCAGCCAGAGAAAATGCTCTATTTTAAGAGCATCACCTGATTAGACTAGGCTCACCCAGATCATCCACATATTTTAAGGTTAATTGAATTGTGATTTAATTACATCTTCAAATCCCCTTCCCCGTGGTTCCTAGGTGAGTATTGGGTTGAATGGGGTAGGAGAGGGAGGGTCATCTTTAGGATTCTGCCGATCACAATCCCGATATGGAGGACTATTCAAGTGTGAACAAAAACATGCCATGATTTCCAGAATATATTTTTATTTTGAAAAGAGCAATAGTTGCAGTGTCCCACCTTTGTGTAAGAAAAAGAGTAAAACAGGAAAGAGCCCAGCATTTTCTAATATTTTCAAAAAGAAAGAATGGAAGGATAAATAAAAATCAATGAAAACAATGTTTTATATGGGTAGGAAGAGAACAGGAGACAGAGGCAAGGATGAAAGTGTGTTCTCTGAATGTGCCTGCTTTGTTGTTTACACTTCAGACAAAATTAAGTACAAAATCATAAAGCAATTTCTAAAAACTGCAAACAACCCAGTATCAAGTTTGTGTTGTAACTCTTCAGAGGAGAAATATTCAAAGTGCTTTTAAATCACAGTATTTTGACACTACCACTCTATACTTTAGGGACAAAAGATAACCCTATTAAGAAACTTTAACCTGCATCCAGTGTTCTTGTCAATGTTAATATTGGTATTACTGGAGTTGTTTTCTTCCCCAATTTTAAAAATTGTGGTAAAATACACATAGAATTTAATTTACTTTCTTAACCATTTGTAAGTGTACAGATTAGTGGTATTATGATCACAGACATTACCATTACGCCTCTCCTGAACTCTTTTCCTATTGCAGAACTGAAACATCATACCCACTAAACAACTCTTCTTTCGTCCTCCTCCCCATTCTCTGGCAATTGCCATCCTACTTCCTGTCTATACCATACTGACTTCTCTCAGTACCTCCTATATAGGTAGAATCATACAGTATTTATTGTTTTGTGACTGGCTTATGTCGTTTAGCGTAATGTCCTTAAGGTTCAACCAAAAGTGAAAGTGAAAGTCACTCAGTGGTGTCTGACTCTTTGAGACCCCACAGACTAATCCATGGAATTCTCCAGGCCAGAATACTAGAGTGGGTAGCCTATCCTTTCTCCAGTGGATCTTACTGACCCAGGAATCAAACTGGAGTTTCCTGCATTGTGGGCAGATTCTTTACCAACTGAGCTATCAGGGAAGCCCTTAAGGTTTAACCAAGTTGTAGCATATTGCCGAATTCCTTTTTCAGACTGAGTAATATACTACAGAGTGTGTGTGTGTGTGTGTGTGTGTGTGTGTGTGCACGTGTGCGCTACATATGCTTATCCATCATCTATCATTGGTCACTTGGGTTGCGTTTACATTTTAGCAATGCTGTTATGAACATGGGGTTACAAATGTTGCTTCGAGACCTTGCTTTCAATTCTTTTCAGCATCTACTCAGAGTTGCTGAATTATGTGGAAAGACTATCTTTTTTTTTTTTTTTTCAGGAATTACCGTTCCATTTTCCAGAGCAACTGTACCAGTTTACCTTCCCATCAGCAGAGCACAAGCATTTCAGTTTCCCTACATCCTCTCCAATGCTTGTTGTTTTTATAGTAGCCATCCTAAAGGGTGTGAAGTTTTACTGTGTATTTTTGCAGACCACTTCACATCCCTCTTGGGGCTCAGTTCAGATCAGTTCAGTCGTTCAGTTGTGTCTGACTCTTTGCGACCCCATAAATCTGAGCACACCAGGCCTCCCTGTCCATCCCCAACTCCCGGAGTTTACCCAAACTCATGTCCATTGAGTCAGTGATGCCATTCAGCCATCTCATCCTCTGTCGGCCCCTTCTCCTCCTGCCCCCAACCCCTCCCAGCATCAGAGTCTTTTCCAATGAGTCAACTCTTCGCATGAGATGGCCAAAGTATTGGAGTTTCAGCTTCAGCATCAGTCCTTCCAATGAACACCCAGGACTGATCTCCATTAGAATGGGTCTCCTTGCAGTTCAAGGGACTCTCAAGAGTCTTCTCCAAAACCACAGTTCAAAAGCATCAATTCTTTGGTGCTCAGCTTTCTTCACAGTCCAACTCTCACATCCACACATGACCACTGGAAAAACCATAGCCTTGACTAGAGGGACCTTTGTTGGCGAGGTGGGACAAAAATGATGCTGTTTGCTTAGCTGTTTTATTTGACTCTTCCCCTTCCTTCTTCCATCTGCATCCAGTCCTGTAACCTAGCTTCTCCATGCATATCTTCCTCCTTCATTGGCCTCCCTTTCCTCTGAGTTCTCCTGTTAAGATACTTCTGCAGATCATGATTGTGGTTGCTTACTAGTGTTTCATGTGGAATTGTCCTGTTGCCCCACCTGATCTACTTTTTACCAGTGGGGACCATGGCTTACTTTTCTGAAACATCTCATATGATACTGTAGCAAGCATAATGGTAATGAATGGTAATGAAACTCAGCTTTCACCTTATTAACCTGGGGAACACTGAGCGTATCCTCTTCAGAATTGCAGGAAACTATGAGGATGCTTGAGGCTCATGTTTTGGATCTGGGAGACCATTCACTTGGGTAACTTCTTAAGCTCCTCCTGTGTGTTCCTGACTGGACACACTTGGCTCTGCAACAACTCCCTCTGAGGAGAATGGGGGCCTGGGTTGGGGAGGGGCAGGTAGGATGGGCTCTGACCCTTGTGTCCCACGCCTTCTGCAGGGAGGGCATTGGGGTCTGGGGTGTGCCCCCCACAGTGGTCACTCCTTCTGGGGAGTGAAACCAAGTCCACCTAAAACTGAGTTCATCTGCCCAGTTTTTGATGGACCTCTCTCTCCAAAATGTGAGTCCTTTACTTGTCCAACGTCTGTTCTCCTCAAGATGAAGAATTAAGGGACAGGCGGGAGATGAGACTGAGCAGGACCCTGCGGGCCCTCCAGGTATAAAAGCTTCTGTGTCATCGATTTCTTGCTGGTAGGAAGGAGGCTTTCAGCATCCTAGACCTTTCCTGAGTTCCAAAGGGCAGATTCAAACAGTTACTCATTATGGGATGGGGAAGCAGAAAGAAACAATAGCATGAGATGGGGCCCGGTCCTGGTTCCTGCTCAGAGGACATGCGTAACAACACGATACATGTCTCTGAGTTGTTCTGCAGGAACTAAAGCCCCACCCAGTTAGAGGTGGTGACTTCCAGCTGAGTGCAAGCATGAGGACTGCAGAGTGTTTGGAACCAGAGGCTGATGTTGGAGATACCTAGAGCACCGCTCTGTCACCTCACCACCAACCAGTCAGAGGAGGGTTAGGCACTCTGCAGCCTGTGGTATTCGTCATTCAGTTGTGTCTGACTCTTTGTGACCTCATGGACTGTAGCCTGCCAGGGTCCTCTGTCCATGGGATTCTCCAGGCACAGATCCTGGAATGGGTAGCCATTTCCTTCTCCAGAGGATCTTCCCGACCCAGGGTGAACCTGTGTATCCTTTGGCTCCTGCACTGGCAGGTGGACTCTTTACTGAGCTGCCTGGAAGCTCCACACACTATGCAAACCTCCTAGAAAATTTTGCCCATAAAAACACCTTCGCCAAAACTGTTACCAAATGCATGTTCCTGTGCTAAATACACAGTGGGGCCAATGATACCAACAGCAGACAGTATGGAGCAGAGAAAGTTTTATTGAAGGGCTATGCAAGGAGACTGGTGCCTTGTATCCAAGGAAACCCCAAACTCGCCCCGAAGGGTTTCAGCAAAGCATTTTTAAAGGCCATTTTTAAAGGTATGGATGGTTTTGCAGACCTGGCACAAGAATTCCATGTTCTCACAGATGTCCAAGTAGGTCAGGTCACAAAGATCCTATAAACCTACAAGACAAATGTTATTCTGTTTTACAACTTTTTTTTTTTTTTTTTAAATCTCTATTTGGTTGGAAAAGTGTTAACTTTTAAAGGTCAGAGACTTGATTATGGGCTCGCCTGTATATTTTAGGCTATAGATAACATTCCTAACCCAAAGCAAAAACCATAGACTACAAAGGTTATAGTAAAACAACTGACCCAATATGGGGACAGATTTGTTCTTCCCTGTTACAGTCTTGCAATAGAACGTATTTTGCTCCAAACTCCAAAATTTTGGTTTGATGGGCTTCCCTGGTGGCTCAGATGGTAAAGAATCTGCATGCAATGCAGGGTATGCAGGCAGGCACAGGAATCAAATTCCACAACAGGAGGCCTGGAGTCCCATGGGAGTCTGACCCACGTGCCACTCCTTTGGGTCTCAGCCAAACACAACCTGGAGCACATATCCGAGGTCCTCATGCCCGAGTCCCTGCCTGTCACGGCCTTGATTTAACCAACAACATCCAGAATCCAGTGTGTTAGCAACCCTGATGCCCAAGACCCACTTCCTACCGGGCAGCCCCCGGAGCCTGGAGCCCTTCTCTCCCAGCACCGGCCCACGCCCTTCCGCCTGCACCAAGACTACAAGTCCCAGCGTGCAGCGCGGCCCTTGTACTGTCCCGCCGGCCCACGTTGGCATCCGCCGGGGGCGCGCCGCCCGGAGCACGCGCGCGCTGACGTCGACGTGCCAACGTGACTGGCGGTTGCGGCGCTCTGAGTTTCTGGGCCCGCACCGCTTCCAATCCGGCGGCGGGAGCTGTGGGCCCGCGATTCAGTTTGAGGGTGCCGCGCTGTGTAAATTTGCGAGGCCGTTGGGAAGGGCCGTCTCTTGTAGCCTCTTCCCCCTGGGCCTACGGCTCCGCGTCCCAGATGGACAAGGTGTGCGCCGTGTTCGGAGGTTCCCGGGGCATCGGCAGGGCGGTGGCCCGCTTGATGGCCCAGAGAGGCTATCGACTGGCCATCGTCGCCCGGAATCTGGAGGGGGCCAGAGCCGCGGCCGGGGACCTGGGCGGTGGGTACCGACCGGGGTCGCACCCCCTCTTCGCGCGGTCGGTGTGGGTCCGAGAAGCCGTCTTGTGCACCCTCCTCCCGCGGGCGGCAGACCCGCTGTGCTGGGCAAGGGGCGGCGCAGGCGTGCTTGGGTCTCGCGAGGAGGCCCGCGCGTGTGCCTGCCTACGCCTCGGGCGTGTGCGCATGCGCAGGCAGTGCCGCCTTGGGCAGCCGGTTTGTGGGTGGGCTCTTTTCCCGGCGTCCGCAGCGTTGAAGTAGTGTTATGCCTTGATGACCTTCACCAAGGGACAGTGAGATTGTTCCGCCAGGTCCCGCTTAAATCCCATTTCCTCCTGTCTATTAGAAATGGATTCGCAGTTGGTTTGCGAATTTCAGTCTCTGGCTGGTAGTGAGACGGGGTGCTGTGAAGGTTTGAGCTCGAAGCTAAGAGTTAGGAGGGCTGGGCTCAGAGGCACCTCAATCACTGTCGGGGCACCTTTACGCAACGTCACCCCGACTTCACATAGGTCTCCAGAGCTTTAAGAAGGTAATTTTAGTGTTAATGTACCACGCAAGGTTAGCCAGAAGACAAAGAATTGTTTACCTTTTTTTTTTTTTTAAATGACAGTGTTAAGTGGTATGTTGATAAAGATTGCTTTCTTTGAATTTGAATTTTTTTTTTTTTTATTTAAACATTCGCAGAAAGTGGACTTTAAAAACCAGGTAACAGTTTTTAGTAAAGATTTTTTCATGATTTTGTGCTTTCAACATTTTAAAAAATGGCTTCTTGCTTTGTTTCATCCCTTCTAATAGTCACGCTATAATACTAGCCATATAAGATTGTGCTATAGTTTAAACAGAAAAACGGTAGTGTTTATTTCAAAGCCAGGAAACCAGTTCGACAAGAATGTAACTGAATTAAACATTAAGCTTGTATATGCAAGCGTGTTCAGTCGTGTCCCACTCTTTGCAACCCCACCGACAGTAGCCCCGCCAGGCTCCTCTGTCCATGGAATTTTCCAGGCAAGAATGCTGGAGTGGGATGCCATTTCCTTCTCCAGGGGGTCTTCCCAGCCCTGGGATTGAACTCTTTGTCTCTTGTGCCTCCTGTATTGCAGGCAGATTCTTTACCACTGAGCCACTGGGAATGCATCAAGTTTCCAAAAAAGGAATATAAAACTGAGAAAACTGCTGAATTAAGTGGCATAGGGTCAGTGTCAAAACTGTAAATATTGGTAGGTGACTCATACAAAGTGTTTATGAACATGAGAAAGGTGCTCCCGCACTTTTATTGATTAAAAAAGTGTTTTAAGGTTGCATAACTTTGCTCCTGCTTGTTCCTCCATCCAGTTTCTTAGACTGAACTCCATGAGATCAGGAATCTGGAACTTAATCGTCCTTTATCTCAAGTTCTGGATAGAACAGATGTAAGGCTTCCGTGGTGGCTCAGATGGTGAAGAATCCGTCTGCAATGCAGGAAGACCTGGGTTGGATCCTTGGGTTGGGAAGATCACCTGGAGAAGGGAATGGCTACCCACACCAATATTTTTGCCTGGAGAATTCTATGGACAGAGGAACCTGGTGGGCTATAGCCTGAAAAGTTGCAAAGAGTCAGACCCTACTGAGTGGGACACAACTGAATGATTGACACTACTACACTAGCTCATCGTAGGTGTTTGATGAGTGTGTACTGAATCATGTTTACAACCAAGGTATACTTTGTTTGTAACTCTAATTTAATTTTGTTGTGTAGGAGATCATTTGGCATTGAGCTGTGATGTTGCCAAAGAACATGATGTTCAAAATACATTTGAAGAGATAGAGAAAAATTTAGGTCATGTTAATTTCTTGGTAAATGCAGCTGGAATTAACAGGTTGGTCACAAATTTAAGTACATTTCTAATTTTTTTTCTCCTAATTTTCTTTTGATTAATATGAGTTAGTATATTAAATTGTTTTACATCTAATTGGAAGAAAAGGTATGTATTTTAAAATTTGGTCTGCAAGCTGCACACTCTTTTCATTGTTTTATATTGAGATTATAATAAGGGTTTCATTTAGTTTTTTTGTGTGTCAAAGTGCTATTACAGAGGGAAAAAACCCCTTTAAACTAAATGTGTGCTATTGGAATAGTTATATGTGTGTGTAGTACAGGTATAATATGATGCCTGGGAAGTGTACATATTAAGGGTACAGTTTAGTTTTACCATTGTAATCAACACTCATATTGAGCTGAAGAACTTTACCAGAAATCCAGAAGACTCTCTTGTTTTCTTCCCAGTTGGTACTTCCTTTTAGGTGACCACTGTCGTGACTATTTATGTTTCCTCACAGATCAAGTTTAAAATGGGCTGTCCAGGTGTTCTAACTCAGAGGCAAAGCTCTTCTTATATTCTACTTCTGGAAAAATAATGTTATCTGTTTGTTGACTTTAATTTGTCTTGCCCCATTTTTAAATCACATGGGATTGTTTTGGTTTGATTCTGCCTTTTTGGTAGGGATAACCTGTTAGTAAGGACAAATGCTGAAGAGATGCTGTCTCAGCTGCACACTAACCTCCTGGGTTCCATGCTGACCTGTAGAGCTGCCGTGAGGATGATGATTAAACAGCAGAGCGGGTCCATTGTGAATGTGGGTGAGTTTTCACCTCTGCGTGTGTGGTATTATCTATGGCACCACAGAAATTTAGTCAACTGATTTGGAGCTTATTTACCTGTGAAACTTGGACAGAATGTGTCTTTGTTATCCATGGAAAAAGGATTTTATTAACTGATTAATAGGTGAAACAGGAATCAGCAATGCACATCCTTCTAGTGGTCAAGCAGGTGTTATGGAGTGACACCACCGGGTCCGGGGGCGGCGACAGCTCACGTCGGGAGATGCAGGACCTCAGGCACCTAGCTCTGGTGTCCAGAGGCTGTGTGGAATGGCCCTGACCTAGCGGGTTGTGGCTGTGCACAAACGTGCTTCAGTGTGACCCGCTATTTTGCATATTTAAGAGAAATTGGACATCCTGATTCTTACATGAAACCAAATTTTCAAAATGTGATCAAGGAATGAAAAACTTGTAGTTGGTGAGGGCTAAAAAATGACTTCTGCAGTGACTGCGTGTGTCACTAGTAAATCCAGCACAGAGGTCTGGGAGGTTTTCTTAAGAGAATAACCTTTAAGAGAATAACCTTTATTCTTATAAGAGAATAACCTTTTCAGTGTTTAGAATGGATGTTAAGTAATTCCTGGGCTTCAGGTCACCTGCCCTACAGGGCAGAGTAGAGTATGTGCCTGTAGACTTTAAAATGCAGAGTGACTTGAAATTTCGTTTCAGTGTGGTGGTTTGAGACTAGCAGCATGCCTGCCATCTCCCATTGAAGCCGTGATACCTTAGAGGCCACAAAAAAGGGATGCTGCTCTTAGAGTAGGTGACCCTACTCTAATACAGGAACTGTCTTTCCAAGCCAGAATACAGAGTGCTTCCTTTTTGATATTGACCAAAGGAAAGAATATTGTGCTAGTAACAATTAGAACATTTTGGACATGTACCCTTAAAAATGTGAGAGGTCGATTTTCTTCTAAAAGATTCATAATTAAGTTGACTTTTGCCTTCTGACATAGCCAGATAATGACTTGGCTTCTTGTAAGCTGATATACTACCACATCCTGGTAAAGGAGGGTGTATTTGTTCAAGTCTAAAACATGCCCTTTTTAGACTTACATAAAACAAAATCCCATATCAGTCTTTTGCTTACATGCAGACTTATAGACTTGTGCTGAAAGTCAATAAAATAGACTATTGAAAATAAGTTAGGAGACTTTTTTTTTTTTTTTTAAATTTATTTATTTATTTATTTATTTTTTTAATTTTTTTATTAGTTGGAGGCTAATTGCCTCACAACATTTCAGTGGGTTTTGTTGAAAATAAGTTAGGAGACTTTTATGACCATAGAGGTTACTGTAAATTTCTGGCAAGGACATTGGTATTTCAGAAGTTACCGCTTTGCAGAGGAACAGCTGTGTGGTGAAACCTCGGCTGCTCAAGCCTCCTGCTCAGCCTTGCCTCCAAGTCTGTATTTTTCCTTTTGTGTTTCTCCTTGTTGCTCTTCCTCCCCCAAACCCCTTTCTCTATCTGCATTTCCTCTGTCTGATCAGTGTCTTTTCTCACTCTCTCTGTACTCCTCCTTTCTCTTCCTTGTCATTAACTGACATGTAATACCTAATGTGAATAAATATTTTATTCTTGGACTTGCTGATCATAAGAAGTATGTGGAGTGTTTTTATTTTCTAAAATTAAATTACTTTCTCAAAAATTTTATGAAGTTCTTGATTACTTTTTATATTACATGAAGGAAAGTTACACAGCTCAAAATAGCCTGGAGTTAAAACTCCCCTCCAGGTCCTCCCCACTATTCTATGCAAAAACAACTCTCTCACCCAAAGTGAAAAATGGACTTTAAGGCTGATTATGCCCAGCTCCCACCCAGTCCAGCCTCTGGCTGATCTCCAGAATTCCTTGCCCCTGCCGTTTAAGAGATAACTCCTCCGAACAACCCTGGAGAAGAACAGGCCCCCTTAAGACAGTAGCTTTCCACATACATGCCTCTGTATGCTTACTGTTTTCTTGGGTTAGTGCAGCCGCTCGCTAATCTCACTGCTGCCCCTTCTGCCTCATTAAAGGTGATGTGTTCCTGTACAGTGCTGGTCTCATTCTTTTTCCAAACCTCGCCTTCTCTAACTCTTTACCCTACATTACATTATACAGGTCATTGATGCAGAAAATGACTTCCCCAATTTCTGTTCTGCAAGAATTTATTTGCATACAGTTGATAACTTGGGTTATAAATTATTCTTTCATATTCATATAATTGAGCCACCCAAGAATCTTTGTATTAGGCAGTACAAGTTGATACATATCTGAAGGTAACTAAATTGCAATTTTACAAGAAGTTTACAATAGAAGCTTTGCTAATTTAATCAGCAGTAGTTGAAATTTAGTAAAATTTTTCTTCGAATGAACTGTTTTTTAGCTGGAAATAAAAACTTTATGCCTGTGTCATAGGTCATAAAATCAGTCTTACCTGGCTTGTCGGTTCTGGTTTTAACCTCCTCCTCCTGGAAGCCTCTATAAACTCTGTAGACTTTTTATCATGCTCCTCCTCCTCAGAGATGAGCGTGGGTTCCTGTGACTTAGTGGATCAGTTCTCAGCCACCGCCTAGTCCTCCGGGTTCTACAGGAGCTTCCTTCGGCTCCTGTTTCTGAGCAGACTCAGACTCTAAGTCTTGCTACTCAAATGACAATGGTTAGAATTCCTCATTTTAGCAAAGAACAAGGTAAGGGTTTGTACCTTGTTTGTTTACTGTAGACTATCTGAATGTGCAGAATAATAACCCTACGAATGTGGTTTGAATTTGCTCTCATTTCTTTTTCTAGGAAGTGTTGTTGGTCTAAAAGGCAATTCTGGCCAGTCTGTATACAGTGCCAGTAAAGGAGGATTAGTCGGATTTTCACGTGCTCTTGCCAAAGAAGTAGCAAAAAAGAAAATTAGAGTGAATGTGGTTGCACCAGGTCAGTGGGAACTTCTTTTTTCTTTTAATTTATGTGAATCTGCGGTTTTATAAAATAATAGCAAAGGCTGGTCTTGTGTCGGTAAGTACGCCATCGTCACCAAGCACTCTCAGAGGTCTGGGGACAGGAGCAGGGAACCCACAGGGGACATGGAGCAGGGTGGTGGTGGGGTTTGAACTCTGTCTGCTGGGGCTGGGGGCTGAGACTCATGCCAGGCACGCTACATCCCTGCTGGGCACAAGAGAAGCTCCCCATTTAAAAGTCAGGTATAACTTGGAACTCTCAAGAACTGAATGTATGAATGTCAAGTAAGTGGGGTGAGGTGTGTTGGTGACATATATACTGCAGTTGAGTGGGCCGAAGTTGTGTCCCTTTGCAGATCTGTTTGCATTTTAATTGTCTTTGTCCTCTTTGGGGATGTGTTATCAATTTGCTGCTCACTGGGATACAGTGTTTGCTAATTTAGACGTTGTCAGTTTGTCAAAGCAGAACTTTTCAAACAATGCATCCATTACCTAATATAGTCCCTGCATCTAGATTAAAGAAGTAACACATCTTTATACTTAAAATATCTGAAGAGCACTGTCGTATGATGTACTTTTTTCATAACAGCACAAATCAGAGGAGGCAATCCAACAAGGCTGCTTTGGTGATGTCCTCTGTACATTCCGTGACATCATTGCCTGCAGTAACTGACCTACTGATAACAGAAACTGTGGGTTTGGTTCCAGATACTGCAGGAGAGCACGTATCACAGTAAAGCAATCAGCAAACCTTGTTTCCCAGTGCATATAGGAATTAAGTTTATACTATCCTGTAGTCTATTAAATGTGCAGTAACACTGTATCTAGAAAACCAATGTTCATACCTTAATTTAAAAATACCATAAGATCCTCTTTGACCCATCTCCTAAAGTAATGGCAATTTAAAAAAAAAGCAGATGGGACCTAATTAAGCTTAAAAGCTTTTGCACAAAAAAGACAATACAAATAAGATGGAAAGGCAGCCCTCAGAATGGGAGAAAATAATTGCAAACAAACAACTGACAAAGAAATAATCTCTAAAATATATAAGCAGCTCATGCAGCTCAATATGGGAAAAACAGACAACCCCATCAGAAAATGGGTAGAAGACCTTAACAGACATTTCTGCAAAGAAGACATCCAGATGAACAAGAGATACGTGAAAATATGCACCACATTGCTCAATAAGACACATGTACCCCAGCATTACCTGTAGCACTATTTACAGTAGCTAGGACATGGAAGCACCCTAGATGTCAATCAACAGCTGAATGGATAAAGAAGCTGAGGTACATATCAGTTCAGTCGTGTCCGACTCTTTGTGACCCCGTGGACTGCAGCACGCTGGGCTTCCCTGTCCATCACCAACTCCCGGAGCCTACTTAAACTCATGTCCATCACATCGGTGATGCCATCCAACCATTTCCTCCTCCCACCTTCAGTCTTTTCCAGCATCAGGGTCTTTTCCAGTGAGTCAGTTCTTCACATCAGGTGGCCAAAGTATTGGAGTTTCAGCTTCAGCATCAGTCCTTCCAGTGAATATTCAGGACTGATTTCCTTTAGGATGGGACTGGTTGTATCTCCTTACTGTCTAAGGGACTCTTGAGTCTTCTCCAGCACCACAGTTCAGAAGCATCAATTCTTTGGCACTCAGCTTTCTTTATAGTCCAGCTCTCACATACGTACATGACTACTGGAAAAACTATAGCTTTGACTAGACGGACCTTTGTTGGTAAAGTAATGTCTCTGTTTTTTAATATGTTGTCTAGGTTGGTCGTAACTTTCCTTCCAAGGAGTAAGTGTTCTTAATTTCATGGCTACAATCACCATCTGCAGTGATTTTGGAGCCCAAGAAAATAAAGTCTGTCACTGTTTCCATTGTTTCCCCATCTATTTGCCATGACGTGATGGGGCAGGATGCCATGTTCTTAGTTTTCTGCATGTTGAGTTTTAAGGCAGATTTTTCACTCTCCTCTTTCATTTTCATCAAGAGGCTCTTTATTTCTTTGCTTTCTGCCATAAGGGTGGTGTCATCGGCTTATCTGAGGTTACTGATATTTCTCCTGGCAGTCTTGATTCCAGCTTATGCTTCATCCAGCCCAGCGTTTTGTATGATGTATTCTGCATATAGTTAAATAAGCAGGGTGACAGTATACAGCCTCGACGTACTCCTTTCCCGATTTGGAACCAGTCTGTTGGTCCATGTCCAGTTCTCACTGTTGCTTCCTGACCTGCATACAGACTTCTCAGGAGGCAGGTCAGGTGGTCTGGTATTCCCATCTCTTTAAGAATTTTCCACACTTTGTTGTGATCCACACAGTCAAAGGCTTTGGCATAGTCAATAAAGCAGAAGTAGATGTTTTTTCTGGAACTCTCTTGCTTTTTCGATGATCCAGTGGATGTTGGCAGTTTGATCTCTGGTTCCTCTGCCTTTTCTAAATCCAGCTTGAACATCTGGAAGTTCTCAGTTCACGTACTGTTGAAGCCTAGCTTGGAGAATTTTGAGCATTACATTGCTAGCATGTGAGATGAATTCAATTGTGTGGTAGTTTGAACATTCTTTGGCATTGCCTTTCTTTGGTATTGGAATGAAGACTGACCTTTTCCAATCCTGTGGCCATTGTTGAGTTTTCTAGATATGCTGCCATAATGAGTGCAGCATTTTCACAGCATCATCTTTTAGGATTTGAAATAGCTCAACTGGAATTCCATTACTTCCGCTAGCTTTGTTCATAGCAATGCTTCCTAAGGCCCACTTGACTTCACATTCCAGGATGTCTGGCTCTAGGTGAGTGATCACACCATCCTGGTTATCTGGGTCGTGAAGATCTTTTTTGTATAGTTCTTCTGTGTATTCTGACTTCCCTGGTGGCTCAGATAGTAAAGCATCTGCCTATAATGCAGGGACCTAGGTTCAGTCTCTGGGTTGGGAAGATCCCCTGGCGGAGGGCATGGTAGCCCACTCCAGTATTCTTTAGGGCTTCCCTGGTAGCTCAGACACTAAAGCATCTAGACCTGGATTCAATCCCTGGTTTGGGAAGATCCCCTGGAGAAAGAAATGGCAACCCACTCCAGTACTCTTGCTGGAAAATCCCATAGTCTGAAGAGCCTGGTAGGCTACAGTCCATGGGGTTGCAAAGAGTCGGACATGACTGAGAGACTTCACTTTCACTTTCTGTGTATTTTTGCCACCTCTTCTTAATATCTTCTGCTTCTGTTAGGTCCATACCATTTCTGTCCTTTATTGAGCCCATCTTTGCATGAAATGTTCCCTTGGTGTCTCTGATTTTCTTGAAGAGCTCTGTAGTCTCCCATTCTATTGTTTTCCTGTTTCTTTGCATTGATCACTGAGGAAGGCTTTCTTATCTTTCCTTGCTATTCTTTGGGACTGTGCATTCAGATGGGTATATCTTTCCTCTTCTCTTTTGCCTTTAGCTTCTCTTCTTTTCTCAGCTATTTGTAAGGCTGCCTTAGACAACCATTTTGTCTTTTTCCACTTCTTTTTTTGGGGGAGGGTCTTGGTCCCTGCCTCCTGTACAATGTATCGAACCTCCATCCATAGTTCTTCAGGCCCTCTGTCTATCAGATCTAATCCCTTGAATCTATTTCTCACTTCCACTGTATAATCGTAAGGGATTTGATGTAGGTCATTGCTGAATGGCCTAGTGGTTTTCCCTGCTTTCCTCAGTTTCAGTGTGAATTTGGCAATAAGGAGTTCCTGGTCTGAGCCACAGTCAGCTCCCAGTCTTGTTTTGCTGACTGTATAGAGCTTCTCCATCTTTGGCTGCAAAGAATATAATCAATCTGATTTTAGTGTTGATGTCCATATGTACAGTCTTCTCTTGTGTTGTTGGAAAAGGGTGTTTGCTATGACCCACGCCTCCACTGGAGACTCCTGGACACTCACAGGCCTGTCTGGGTCACTGCTCCTTTCTCCTGGTCTTGGTGCACAAGGTTTTGTTTGTGCCCTCCAAAGGTCTGTTTCCAGCCCTGTGTAAGTTCTGGTGGTTCTATGGTGGGGTTAATGGCGACGTCCTCCAACAGGGCTTAAGCCATACCCAGGTCTGCTGCACCCAGAGCCCCTGGGGCAGGCCACTGCTGACCCGGACCTCCACAGGAGACACTCAGACACAGTTCTGGCTCGGCCTCTATGGGTCGGGCCTGCGTTTTGTGCCCTTCCCAGGTCTGGGCAGCTCGGGCGAGCAGGTGCTTGGCAAGTGCGCCATCCCAGGTGGGCCGTGTGTCTCAATCACCTCCCCAGTCCCGGCCGCTCAGCTTTCCGGGTACGCCACAAGAGCACCGTCTCAGATGTGCCGTGTGTCTCCTCTGGAGAGCTGATGGCAGGCTGTGACCCCCCTGGCAGATGTCAGCCATCCAGGATCTCAGGAGGACGTGGTTAGCAGCTAGGAGCCTGCTCACAGTTTGGTGGAAGATGCTCTGGGGCTGAGACTGTAGCAGCCCCTTGCCTTCCAGCTGTCAAGCCTGCCTCTCTGCCTCCGGGCGGGGAGGGGCTGCTGGCTCTGTTTGGTAATCTTTGGTATTGCTCAGTCCTTTGTTCTGTGTGAGGGCCAGGCTGCATGATAGGTTGTTAGGTTAGAGCCTTTCCTGGGCAGTTCTCTTTTCCGCAGTTGCGGTTAGGTGTGCATTCTGTGGGTGTTTTTTTTTTTCTTCCAGTTATGTTGCCTCTGAGATTCCAGGTCTCCTGACAGACCCGTCTGTGAGAGGGTTTCCTACTGTGTGGAAACTTCTCCTCCTTCACGACTGCCTCCCCAGGACAGGTCTCCGTCCCTAACCCTTTTGTCTCTCTTTTTGTCTTTTATATTTTCTCCTTCCTCCTTTCGAAGAGAATGGGCCGCCTTTCTGGGTGCCTGGTGTCCTCTGCCAGTGTTCAGAAGTTGTTTTGTGGAAGTTGCTCAGCATTCAAATGATCTTTTGATGAATTTGTGGGGGGAAAGTGGTCTCCCCATCCTATTACACATGGAATATTACTTAGCCATAAAAAGGAATGAATTTGATTCAGTTGAACTGGGGTGGAGGAACCTAGAGTCTGTGAAGTAAGTCAGAAAGAGAAGAACAAATATTGTGTATTAGTACATATATATGGAATCTAGAAGAAAGATATTGATGAACCTGTTTGCAGGGCAGCAGTAGAGACATACACACAGAGAATAGACGTGTGGACACAGAGCATGTGAGGGGAGCAGGGCACGAACGGGGAGAGGAGCCGTGAGACGTGTTACTGTACGTAAAATAGATGGCCAGCGGGGAGTTTCCGTATAACGCAGCGCTCAGCCCACTGCTCTGACAGCCGGGAGAGTTGAGATGGGGGTGGGTGGGAGGCAGGATCACGAGGCAGGGCTTCTGTCTGTACCTGTGGCTGAGTCACACTGTTGAGCGGCAGAAACCAACACAGCATTGTAAAGCAGTTATCCTCCAGTTAAAAAGAAACTAGAAAATACTTTACTGCTAAAACATGCTAACCATCATCTGAGCCCTCAGCGAGTCAGGCTGTAGTGCTGACATCAGAGGTCACTGATTACAGACACCACAACAAATAACAGTATAATGAACAGTCAGAAATACAACGTTCAGTATAATGAACAGTCAGACTCATGAACTGAGCAAAGGCTGTTGGGAAAATGGCAGGTAGACTTGCTTGATCCAGAGTTACCACAAACCTGCAACTTGTAAAAAAAAACCAAAAATGCAGTATCTGCAAGGCCCCTTAAAACGAGGTCGGCCTGTACTCCAGAAAGCCAGTGTTTGTGCAGAGAAGAAGGTGTTAATATCACAGGTCACATACGTTTGTTTTCAAAATGGAGAAGATGCCTTTCCCTGGGTGTCATCGTGCCTCAGAGAGGTACCCTGTGTTCACATTAGAATTTCTCTGTGTGAAATTCTAGAAAATCTCTGAAAAATTTGAAGGAAAAAAGATGCTTTACACAGACTCAGGCAGGAGAAATTCTTCTGAAAAGTGACTCTGAAGTAGTCGATTTTAACAGGGATTGTAGCTGTAGCTGCTGCTTTAGTGAGTGAAGGGGCCTCTGTGTGATACAAACTTTAGGTATCTTTGTGTTTTTCATAATATGGTCTTTCTAAACTGTCTGGATCTTCCAATTTTATAACTTTTACCTTTATGTTATTTGCCTTTTGACAAATTACTAGTTTATAAATATTGCCTGGATTAGTTGAGACTGATAAAAAGGTGCTAAAACTCAAATCTGGTTATGACTTGTGAGCTGGCGTGACGGTAGGCTTGGTTATTGCGCTTTCGAAGACAATGAATGCCCTTCTTACTCTTGCTGGCTGCACGGGACCTCTGTCCCACTTGCCAAGGGCCCTGCGGCCGGTGCGCTGGGGGTTCGCGAGGAGGCTGAGGGCGACCTGGGCCGCTCTGCCCAGTGTGGCCCAGAGCTGCCGACCGGCAGGGACCAGGGCACCGTCAGGAGTGTCCTGCGTCCCCGTTGAGTGTTAGTCAGACACTAGCTCCAAATCCATAAACGTTTGAGAAGTGACGCGATGTAGGTGCATCTTTGTTTAAAAGGTAATCCCGAGCGGCCCTGTGGTCTTCACAGCGCTGTGAGGTGTCTGTGCTTCGTGCACCCGGTTGGGTGTTGGTGTTAGCCGACTTCAGTGTGTAAAGTAGATGATGTGTGGTTTGGGGCATCTGTTACGTGCTTCCCACTTCTCGGATTGCAGGACTGTGGGTGATGAAGAGTCAGCTCTCGGTCACAGTGAGCTACAAGCTGCATGGTTTGAGCGTGATGCAAGTGAGCCTCACTGCTAGTAATTCATTCAGCAGACTCCCCGAGTGTGTCCCGTGTGCCAGGGCTGGCAGCGCTCCAGATTACAAACACGAATAAGGTGTTTGTGTCACAGGGAATGAGGTGCAGTGGGAAAGACAGGCGTGTAGACAGATAATTACACTGCCACGTGATGAATGCAAAGTAGGTACCCGCATGATGCTATGGAAACGCTGGAGAAGGAATGCTTAATTTTGTCAGTCAATTAGTTGTCAAGGAAACAGACTAAACAGTGTGAATCCAGTTTGTGTCCAAAGGGAAATTTTATGAGTGTCAGGGAAGTGTGCTTGTATAGCCTTTCTAGAGATATTATTTTCCAGTGCAGTTTACACTGCAGGAAAGCAAAAACCTGCTGCCAGAAATGTGGACGTTGAGTGGAGTGACCTTTATTGTATTATATGGGCTATAGTGTAATATGTGGTACTGACCATGCTGTAAGCCCAGCATGGGCTGCTTCACTCACCAGCAGTGAGGTTCACGCTGGAATGGCCGCGTCTGACTGAGTCTGTGGACTGTTTATTAACGCAACTTTAGATAGTGATTTCAACCAGATTCTTGAGATCTTTGAACAGAGCTGAGAAACATCAGAATTAATATTTTTACATTTTTTAATTGAAGGATAATTGGTTTTAGACTTCTGTTGTTTTCTGTCAAACAACATGGATCACCCATAGGTATACATGTGTCCCCTCCCTCCTGGACCTCCCTCCCACCTCCCTCCCATCCCACCCCTGTAGGTTGATACACAGCCTCCGTTTGAGTTCCCTGAATCATACATCAAAGTCCCATTGGCTGTCTCTTTCACATGTGGTAATGTAAGTTTCCACTTCACTCCCTCCATACATCTCACCCTCTCCTCCCCTACCCCCCTGCCCATAGGTCTGTTCTCTATGTCTGTTTCTCCACTGCTGCCCTGAAAATAAATTCCTCAGTACCATCTTTCTAGATTCCGTATATGTGCGTTAGTAAAAGATATTTATCTTTCTCTTTCTGACTTACTTCACTCTGAATAATAGGCTCTAGGTTCATCCATTAAGTCATCAGAACTGACTCATGTGTTCGTTTTTATGGCTGAGTAATATTCCATTGTGTGTATGAACCACAGCTTCTTTATCCATTCATCTGTCGATAGACATCTAGGTTGCTTCCATGTTCTAGCTATTGTAAACAGTGCTGCAGTGAATATTGAGTTACATGTGTCTTTTTCAGTTTTGGTTTCCTCAGGGTATATGCATAGGAGTGGGATTGCTGGGTCATATGGTGGTTTTATTCCTAGTTTTTTTAAGGAATCTCCGTACTGTCTTCCATAGTGGTTGTATCAGTTTATATTCCCACCAGCAGTGCAAGAGGGTTCCCTTTTGTCCACACGTTCTCTAGCATTTATTGTTTGTAGACTTTTTGATGATGATCATTCTAACTGGTGTGAGATGGTATCTCATTGTGTTTTTGGTTTTCATTTCTCTGATAATGAGTGATGTTGAGCATCTTTTCATGTGTTTAATAGCCATCTGTATTTCTTCTTTGGAGAAATGTCTGTTGAGGTCTTTTTTCCACTTTTTGATCGGGTTGTTTAATATGTTTATTTTTAATGTTAGTTTTCCTGGTCACCTTCACACACTTGTTCCATCATCACTGTGACCCACTTGAGAACATGTATTTTCATCGTCCCAGAAGAAACCCTGGAGCCGTGAGCATCCAGGAGTCCCCATTTCCCTCAGTCGCCGCAGCCTTTCACAGCCTCTCACCTGCCTACCGGCTGTCCACAGAAGTGTGCGCTGCTGTGACCACCACGCCACTTTACTGCCTGAAGTAGAAGCTGGCGATGTGTTTCATGGGGGCGCGGGCAGCCATGTAACCTGTGCCCCTCAGTGGGCGCTTCCGCTGTTGTTTCTGATCTTCTCTGGTTCAGCTGCTAACACTGACAGTACCCGTGCCATCCAGCCACCTCATCCTCTGTCGTCCCCTTCTCCTCCCGCCCTCAATCTTTCCCAGCATCAGGGTCTTTTCTAATGAGTCAGCCCTTCGCATCAGGCAGCCAAAGTATTCAACGAATGGAAGTGAGGAATTGAATTCTTATTCACGTTTGTATCCATCCACTTACATTGTGCTGAGTTGGACCAAATATTTGGTGGTCAAATATTTTAGTGTTGAGTAACTCTTCATTGAATTAAACTGAATAAAAAATAAGGACTTGAATGTTTGATTATTAGCAAAATTCTGTTGCCTAAAACAAGGTTTATTAATGATCTCAAATTAAATTTCCAGCAGTGAATTTTTTTAATTGAGCAAGTGTTTCTTAGTGTCTACCCTTTTCGACTAAACAGGCACACGTTTCTCTTTCAGGATTCATTCACACAGATATGACGAAAGACTTGAACGAAGAACATTTAAAGAAGAATATCCCTCTGGGAAGGTTTGGAGACGCGCTTGATGTGGCCCAGGCGGTCGTGTTTCTTTTGGAGTCTCCGTATGTGACAGGGCACGTCCTGGTGGTGGACGGCGGCCTGCAGCTCACCATGTAGCCGGCTCCTGTCACTGTTGCTGGAGTCACGGCCAGTCTGCGTTACACCTGTGTTTGCTGATCAAACCTGCTGATGCTACCGGAATTGGCTTCTGTCTTCATACAAGTATGTCTGTGAAGACAGTGAGAGCAGCTGCGTTTTCCAAATGACACGTGTCTTCTGGGCAGCGTTGGTGTGCAGTCCCTCCTTACAGGGTTACCTCCAGCCCTGGGGGCTCCAGATGTTCCCGCCCCTTACAGAAGAGCGTCCATGTGTCTGTGTGTAACCTCTGTACACTGCACATCATCTCTGTTGTTGTTCCGTCACTAAGTTGTGTCCGACTCTTTGCAACCCCTCACACTGTAGCTGGCCAGGCTCCTCTGTCCGTGGAATTTTCCCGGCAAGAATACTGGAGTGGGTTGCCATTTCCTTTTCCAGGGGATCTTCCTGACCCAGGGATCGAACCCTGTTTCCTCAGTCTCCTGCACTGGGAGGTGGATTCCTTACCACTGTGCACCAGGGAAGCCCAAATCTAAATCATTCTTAGATTACATATCATGCCTAGCACAGTGTAAATGCTGTGTAAATAATTGAAATACAGTGTAAGTGCTATGTAAATAGTTGATTTTTGGAATTCTCAAAAACATACTTAGAAATTTAAAAACTTTAAAAAATATATTTTCTATCCATAGTTGGCTGAACCCATGGATGTAGAAGCGGGATGCAGAGGGCCAAGTGTCTAGACATTTTGCAAGTAATGAAAACAGATGTTATCTTAATTTATGCATTTTGTTACAAAAGTAGAAAAAATTACATGATCTGATTGTCATTAGATACTTCGTTGTGATAGCTTACGGTGAATGGTGTTGGATTCGTGATCTCCAAAGAAGAAGATTTAACTTTGGGACCAGGGACCTGGGTTGATCCCTCAAGAGCTTTTGTGTAGCAGAGTTTTATTAAAGTGGAAAGGGACTGAGAAAGCTTCTGACACAGACATCAGAAGGGGGCGGAGAGTGCCCCCTCACTAATGTTAGCAAGGGAGTTATGTACTTTGTAATTGATTATTACAATACATCAAAAGAATGTCTCAAGTTTGTGAAAATTTTACCAGACCCACTCCCACAATTTACATTTTAGGATAATGGGATTAGAATTTAACAATAGAAAGATCCTACCAGTTCCACTCCCATAATGTACATTTTAAGATATCAGGATTAGTCAGAAAGTTTTCAGGAAGGAGAAACTGTCCTCAAGCAGGATACATTGTTGTTATATAATCCTTAGAACAGAGTTTAAACTGAGTTGTTTGTTGTGTAATCATCAATTCTGGGCTTAAGGAAAAAATGTTTCGTGTGACTAAGACTGAGGAATGTAGAGGGAAAATTTTTGTCCTTTCTTCCTCCTTGAGAACCCCAGACCTCTCTCTCCTCGGGGACCCCTGGACTTGTTATCAGCCTGCCTAGGCATTGGCGCTCTCAGCTGCATTGGGCCAAATACTCTAGAAGTTAGCGTGGCAGGCCAAGTGCAAGTTAAGTGCACCAAAGCAGGAGGACTCGAAGGGCGTCAGGCAGGTGCCTTAGCAGGCCTGCTGGGGCTGACCAGTGTAGCCCTCTGCCCGTCCCCTGAATAGTCAGCTGTCACGCAGGCTGAGAAGGACAGTCAGACACAGACCTGACTGTGGAGTCTGGGTTTTTTGAGTGGCATTGCGCCTCTGTGAGCCGCTGGGTACAACAGACCACACTGGACAGAGGAGTCTGGTGGGTACAGTCCATGGGGCTGGAACTGGACGCAGCTGAGCGACTGAACACCAAGTGTGGGTGGCTGATGTGTCCTGTGGAAATCTCAGGGGCGCTGTGGTTAACCCTTGGTTTTAGTACCTGGTCCAGCTGTAAGTTGCATAGACCTCATCAGCTTAGGATGTGGAACTGGTGTTTCTTGGGTTGTAGTTTTTTTTCTTTTAATTCCTCAAAACTCTCAATTTAGCTGGTTTCTTGAAAACAGCATAAGAAATAATGACATTTTAAAAATTAAGAATTTTTGCATTAATGAATATAATGATTCTTATGTGAAATTTTAGAAGATAATAATTGTGAACAATCATTAGTAAATATGCAGTAATAACAGTGAGCGCAGTGTCTTTACGAGGAGCAGGGAAAGCGTTAGTCTTGAATGGAAATACTTGTCTGAGATTAGAAATGACGCAAATTGTGTGAAAACATCAGATGATACCTATTTTGCATTGATCTCTTTTGTGAGAATAGCATGATAATTTTAAATATCACTTGGTTCATGTTGGTTTTTTATCATCATTTCAAATGTTTTAAATATTATTGCATTTTAAAATAATCTTTTTACAGTTTTTTTGGAGATGAACATGATTTTATGTAAACAGATTAATTTTACATTGAAAGTTGGTACAAAAGTACGAATAGGATATATGACATAAATGCAGACTGATAAAAATAATAAAGTCAAATCTGTGTTCTAAATCAAAATTCATGATTCCTTTAAAATTCTTTTAAACTGATCTTCAAAATAGTCTTTACTTGGCGAAGTCTATTCAGGAGGTAAACAGGTCAGAAGTTTCTGTCATCAGCCAGGCTGCCTGCTCAGTGTAGACATGGCAGTCGCCTGCCGAACACCGGGTGGGAAAGCAGCAGGCGGTGGTTTCAGGCTCCGCAGACAGGACACGCCTTGCCAGCGCCTTGCCCGGGCCGGCTCCCCTCTGGCTCCTCACGAGGCCGCCTTGGCTGGCGGTCAGGAAGGAAGCAGGTACCACTTGAAATAACGACACTGAGGTGTGAGTTACAGGTGGATTTAACGTTCAGTTGTGTGTATTCACACGTTGAGAAATGAGCCCTTTTACACTGTCCACCGCTCCTGCCAACATGACTGGTGGAGGGTGGAGTGAGGCCGTGAACAGGCACGGTGAGCCTCGGCCCCGGGTGCTCCCGGCCAGATGCTGCAGCCGGGTGTCGGCTGTCAGTCACGTGCAGAGGTGCCAGAGCTTCAGTGACTTCTTAACAAGAAAACTCACCTGCAGCTGTAATCTGGCACTTGTGTGCCAACAGTCCAGCCTGGATTGAGGGCTCTTTAGAAACTGGTTTATGGTTAAAGCTAGGGTTAACATTTTTGCATGGAAGGTTTTTAGAAGGTTTTGTGCTTCTATTTTCTTTTTTTCCCGTAATCAGTTTATAAGAGGGTTTTAAACTGCTTTCTAGGAGAAAATTGTATGTTATAAACTTGGGGGTGATGATTTACATGAAGATGATTTAATGCGTATGCTTGTGTTATCTAGAATGAAGCGAGAAGATTATTCTAGAATTTGTGTTATGCCTTAACATTGCTGGAACATTTTCTCAAGTTTTTAAGACAGAAATATGTGTAAGTTGAAAAGTCATACCACAGCCCTAACTTGAAAAACGTATGATACTTAATAATTTTTAAATTCCTTTTATATAATTATCATCTTTCAGTTACACTGTAAGCACCAGAGGGCAGAAACCATATTGTGTTTCCATTCCTTTGGTTAAATAACTCAGTAAATATTGGTTGAATACCTATCAACTGTCTTGTACTTCCTCTGATTCCTCCACCTTTCCCGCTCAGCCCTGAGAACATGGGGTACGTTTCAGAAGTGCACTGATAAGTCCTTACATGTTTGATTCAGGGTCATCGGGCTTCCCTGGTGGCTCAGCTGGTAAAGAATCCGCCTGCAATGCGGGATAACTGGGTTCTGTCCCTGGGTTGGGAAGATCCCCTGGAGAACAGAAAGGCTACTCACTCCAGTATTCTAACCTGGAGAATTCCATGGACTGTATAGTCCATGGGGTTGCAAAGAGTCGAACTTGACTTAGCGACTTTCACGTCACTTCATCGGTCATTACACTATGCTATGGCGGTGCAGTGAGGTGGGTCACTGGAATGCATCTTGTTCTCTCAGTACACATCCTGGAATAGTCTGTCACTCCACTTCCCTTCTGTATGTATCTCTGATGCTTACTTTCCATTCCTAACAATTCAAATGCTAAGCTCATCAACTGTTATCTCTTAGGCAACAGAAATAACCCAGAGTAATTCCCACCAATTTAATTTGGAATCCTTGGGCTGATAATCCAAAGGGGAATGGTATTGGTATCAGCTGGAAAAATTTTTCCCCCCAAATTTTAAACACGTGTCAGCAGCCCGGTCCACGTGAATTTTGCTGTGATAGGGTGGGGTGGAAATGGCAACCCACTCCAGTATTCTTGCCTGGAAAATCCCATGGACAGAGAAGCCATGGGTTCGCAAAGAGTCTGACACGACTGAGCGACTTCACTTTCACTTTCTTTCTTTAGGGCGGGGTGAGGAAAATGTGGAGATGTTTCTAGGAAATGTTTCCAGTGATTCATTCAAGTGTTCATTACTTCGGTAAGTTCCGACTGTATACGCGACACTGTAGTCGTGGGAAGTACAGTGGTGGGAAAAACAAAAACAAACCCGGGTTCCCTGGAGCCCACAGACTGATGGGGTTCGGTCGGGGGCAAGCAGACCTTAAGCCAGTATCAGACGGCAAAGCACAGCTGAGGTGAGCACGGGCGGGGCAAGAAGCTCCTGTTCACCGCCACTCCTGCTGGGGACTTGTCCTGTTCTGGCAGGTCAAGAGCGGCTCCTCCGGCAGGACGGCTGAACTGAAAGGGAAGCCTTGTTCAGAGGGAGCAGCATGTAGTCAGCTCGGAGGAGAGGGAAGCTGCTGAGACCACCTCAGTAGCGGTGGTTTAGCTGCTCAGTTGTGTCCGACTCTTGCGACCCCATTGACTGTAGCCTGCCAGGCTCTGTCCATGGGATTCTTTAGGCAAGACTACCGGACTGGGTTGCCATGCCCTTCTCCAGAGACCACCTTCACTTCACTTCAGTTCAGTTGCTCAGTCGTGTCCAACTCTTTGCGACCCATGAATCGCAGCACACCAGGCCTCCCTGTCCATCATCAACTCCTGGAGTTCACTCAAACTCATGTCCATCGAGTCGGTGATGCCATCCAGCCATCTCATCCTCTGTCGTCCCCTTCTCCTCCTGCCCCCAATCCCTCCCAGCATCAGGGTCTTTTCCAATGAGTCAACTCTTTGCATGAGATGGCCAAAGTACTGGAGTTTCAGCTTCAGCATCAGTCCTTCCAATGAACACCCAGGACTGATCTCCTTTAGGATGGACTGGTTGATCTTGCAGTCCAAGGGACTCTCAAGAGTCTTCTCCAACACCACAGTTCATCAATTTTTCGGCACTCAACTTTCTTCACAGTCCAACTCGCACATCCATACATGACCACTGGAAAAACCATAGCCTTGAGTAGACAGACCTTTGTCGGCAAAGGAATGTCTCTGCTTTTTAATATGCTATCTAGGTTGGTCATAACTTTCCTTCCAAGGAGTAAGCGTCTTTTAATTTCATGGCTGCAGTCACCATCTGCAGTGGTTTTGGACCACCTTAAGCCAGCTGAATTGAGATCATGCAAGTAGCTAAGAGGAGACCTAAAGTGCGCATGCTTTAGGAAGGTCCAGGAGGGTGTTGGGAAGAACACCGCACACAGCTCATCTACGCATAAATGGTAATGAAGGCATGAAGAGTGTGCCCAGGAGAGCGGTCACAGGGAGGACCGCTAATGCTGACAACCGCCTGTCCATGTAGCATCTGATACAGGCCACGAGCCCCATGCAGTTCCTGGCCCGGGAGGTGGGGCCTGTGGGGGCCTGGTGAGCCACTTGCAGTTCACAAGGGAGGCGGGGCCTGGGGGTGGAGCCAGGCGAACCACAAGATGTTCTCCTCCAGGGAGGCAGGGCCTGGGAGGGGTGGGGGGAAGGCCAGGCAAGTCACGTGATGTTCTCCACAAGGGAGGTGGGGCCTGGGGGAGCCAGGGGAGTCCAAGGAAGCACCTGAGACTAGCTAGCGGATAGGAGTGATGGGTCAGGATGCCCTGGTTGAGGGAAGGTTTTCTGGAAGGAAGGCATTCTGAGTGTCATTTCTGCTGGATACGTTCTGGAAGGAAGGCATTCTGAGTGTCATTTCTGCTGGATACGGTGAGTCGCAAATAAAAAGAGCTAGTAATCCTAAAAGATGATGCTGTTAAAGTGCTGCACTCAATATGCCAGCAAATTTGGAAAACTCAGCAGTGGCCACAGGATTGGAAAAGGTCAGTTTTCATTCCAATACCAAAGAAAGGCAATGCCAAAGAATGTTCAGACTACCACACAATCGCACTCATCTCACAGGCTAGCAAAGTAATGTTCAAAATTCTCCAAGCCAGTATTCAACAGTACGTGAATGTGAACTGCCAGATGTTCAAACTGGTTTTAGAAAAGGCAGAGGAACCAGAGATCAAATTGCCAACATCTGTTGGGTCATCAGAAAAGCAAGAGAGTTCCAGAAGAACATCTGCTTTATTAACTACACCAAAGCCTTTGGTTGTGTAGATCACAATAAACTGGAAAATTTTGAAAGAGATGGGAATACCACACCACCTGACCTGCCTCCTGAGATATCTGTATGCAGGTCAAGAAGCAACAGTTAGAACCGGAATGACAGACTGGTTCCAAATTGGGAAAGGAGTACTCAAGGCTGTATACTGTCACCCTGCTTATTTAACTTATATGCAGAGTACAGCATGAGAAATGCTGGGCTGGATGAAGCACAAGCTGGAATCAAGATTGCCAGGAGAAATATCAATAACCTCAGATGTGAGATGACACCACCCATATGGCAGAAAGTGAAGAACTAAAGAGCCTCTTGATGAAAGTGAAAGAAGAGAGTGAAAAAGTGTGCTTAAAATTAAACATTCAAAAAAGGAAGATCATGACATCCGGTCCCATCACTTCATGGCAAATAAAAGGGGAAACAGTGGAAACATTGACAAACTTCATTTTTGGGGGCTCCAAAATCACTGCAGATGGTGACTGCACCCATGAAATTAAAAGCTGCTTGCTCCTTGGAAAAAAAGCTGTAACCAACCTAGACAGCATATTAAAAAGCAGAGACCTTAACTTTGCCAACCAAGGTCCATCTAGTCAAAGCTATGGTTTTTCCAGTAGTCATGTATGGATGTGAGAGTTGGATTATAAAGAAAGCTGAGCGCTAAAGAATTGATGCTTTTGAACTGTGGTGTTGGAGAAGACTCCTGAGAGTCCCTTGGACTGCAAGGCGATCCAACCATTCCATCCTAGGGGAGATCAGTCCTGAATATTCGTTGGAAGGACTGGTGCTGAAGCTGAAACTCCAATACTTTGGCTCCTGATGTGAAGAATTGACTCATTGAAAAAGACCCTGATGCTGGGAAAGATTGAAGGCGGGAAAAGAAGGGAACGACAGATGATGAGATGGTTAGATGGCATCATCAACTCGATGGACGTGAGTTTGAGCAAGCTCCCGGAGTTGGTGATGGACAGGGAAGCCTGGCGTGCTGCAGTCCATGAGGTCGCAGAGTCGGCTCTGACTGAGCGACTGAACTGAGTGATGCACGAGTCTTTGATTCCTTGAACAAGAGTGAATTTGTGAGCTGGTGGGTTCAGCAGGCAAAGCTTGTGAGGGAAGAAATTAAATTTGGGACTTTAACTCACATTACAAACCTCGGTTCCCTGTGGGGAAAAGCCCTAAATGTCCACATGTTTAGCAGAAAGTGCAGTTGAGCCCAGGACGCTGCGGGCGTTTGTCCCTGGGGAGCTGTGTCCCCAGGTGCTCCCACCACGGCCGATGGCCCTGGACTTACTCCTGGACAGCCTGTGAACAGACGGCATCTGGAGGCTCAGACCTGTGCCGTTCAAGGCTCACCTGTCCACTGGTGGACACTTTTCAGACCCTGGAATGTGGCAGGAGTTCTTAAACACAAAAAGAAAGGGTTGGTTAAACTGTGTTAAGACCCTCCACTGTTATAGCAAAACACCTTAAAAATAGTTTAAAAAAAAAAGGCTGATTACAGAGAGGATTTTATGCAACACAGATAACTAACGAAGATTATCCAATGAATGACAAATCATAATAACACAGTGGGAAAACGGACAAAAGATACAAAATGGGAATTTTACAGAAAAGGCAACATAGCCAACAGGTATTGAACAGTAAGTTCAAACCAATTAGCGGTATGCCAATCAAGACCGTGCTCAGAGTTCACTTGACATTCAAGTGGCAAAAATAATCCCTGATCTTTAAGGGATTCATATTAAAATTTGAGAAACCCTGCTCCATATCACTGGAATTATCAGACTTTTTTTTGAACATCGAATGATCTTTTAACATTGCAGCTCCTGACTCAGCAGATCTGCACGGAGTCTGTGAAGCTACATTTCTAATAAATTTCTAAGTTGATGCTGATGGTCTGTGGACCACAGTTCCACTTACCAGGTTGTGAAGGCTGTAGACCAACAGGGTCTGTTGAATGTCACATTGCTGTTGGGAGTATAAATTGGGACATTTGGGAAAATGGGTAGGTAACCTGTAAAGTGAGGACGTAACCCTACTGTTAACCGAAGTCAATTCTTGTACTTGTGCACCAGGAGATGTGTAGGTAGCAGAACCCGGCAGGTCTCTACCCAGATTTCCTTGGAACTCTGGCCATTTTTTAAAAATTGCAATATTAGTCTTGGTATTGCTGTCTTTCATTCCCATGGCAAACCACCTTTGTGCCTTTGTTGACAGGGCACCCTGGGGATGTGCCTGCCGACAGAAGGCCTGAGGTTTTATGTCCCTGGGGGCAGACACTGACTGGCATTCTGCACTTTTTGCATGCATGCTCAGTCGTGTCAACTCCGTGTGAGCCCGTGGACTGCAGCCCGCCAGGCTCCTCTGTCCATGGGATTCTCCAGGCAAGAGCACTGGAGTGGGGTGCGTGCCCTTCTCCAGGGATTCACTGGTATGGGGGGCATTGCTATGCCCGTCTCTCCCCCACCCCTCCCCTGATGGGACAGCTTGAAGCTATGATTCTGTGTCTTTAAGTTTCCCACATTTGATTCAAACATGATTACCTTCTATAGGACTTTGCTTAATATCACACTCTTAATTGAGTTCCTTTGTCCTGGGATTCTACCTTCCCATTCTGATACAGGTTTTCCCTGGTTATACGCTCTCTTTCTTTTTAACATGCTATTCGTTGTTGCTGTTCAGTCACTAAGTTGTGTCCAACTCTTGCAACCCCACGACTGCAGCATGCCAGGCTTCCCTGCACTTCACTATCTCCTGGAGTTTGCTCAAACTCACATCCCTTGAGTTGGTGATGCCACCCAACCATCTCATCCTCTGCTGCCCCCTTCTGCTGCCCTCAATCTTTCCCAGCATCAGGGTCTTTTCCAATGAGTTGGCTCTTCACGTCAGGTGGACAAAGTATGGGAGCTTCAGCATCAGTGCTTCCAGTGAATATGCAGGGTATTCATGGTACCCTTCTGTTATTCAGGGTATAACGTGGGCTACCTCTCTCTACAGGGCTTCCCGAGTGGCTCAGTGGTAAAGAATCACCTGCCAAGGTAGGAGACCGGTTCAGTCCCTTGGTCGGGAAGATCTCCTGGAGAAGGAAATGGCAACCCACTCCAGCATTCTTGCCTGGGAAATCCCATGGACAGAGGAGCCTGGTGGGCTGCAGTCCATGGCATCACAAAAAGGTCAGACACAACTTAGTGACTAAATAAACTTAACGACCACAAGGTGAGAACATTACCTCATGCCCCACTTTTTTAAAAATTGTAATTTCATTTGCATTTTATATTGGAGTAGAGTTGATCTCCATTGCTGTGTTTCTTTGAGGTGTATAGGACCTGGCTGAGTTATGCATAACTTGTAACTATTTTTTGGGGGGGGGTTCTAATTCCCACAAATGTTGTGACAGTAGGTTTAGTAGAGTTCCCTGTGCTATTAAGCAAGTTCTTTTTAATTATCTGTTTGATATAAGTCAGTGTGTATATGTTTATCTCAAAATCTCATTTTATCCCTGGCCCCTCCCATTTACAAAAACCCAAAAGTTGTATCCTGTGTATGTCGGTCTGTCAGTTCCTCTGTGTGCATGCACAGGTTCGCTGTGTAAGTGGTACTCTACGCTGGTCTTTCCTCTCTGACTGACTTCACTTAGTCTGGTCGTCTCTCGGCCCACCCTTGCTGCTGTCAGTCACACTGAGTCCCTGTTTTATAGCTGAGTCGTGTTCCACTTCAGAGTTGTACCATTTCGTCTTCCTTTTTCTCCAGATGGACATCTTGGTGGATTCTGTGTCTTGACTGTGGTAAATAGTGGTGCCATGAAAATAGGGATGTGCGGGTCATTTCGAGTTATGATTTTCACCAGGTCTCAGCATCACAGCAGTGAGATGAGTGGATCACATGGTCCCTCTATGTTTCGTTTCTTAAAGAAACCCGTAATGTCTGCTTGTGGCTGCCCCTATTTCCATCCCCAGCAAGAGTGAAGGAGGATTCCCTTTCCTGGACATCCCAAGCAGCATTTATTCTGTGCACATCTCTCGGATGGTGGCTGTTGTGGTGGGTGGGAGGAGTCGGCACCTCACAGCGGCGATTTGCCTTGATTTACCAATTAGTGATGTGGACTATCTTCCTCTGTGCTTTTGTAAGTCATACAGTGAGAGTCCTACTTACCTGTTGAAGCTGACTTCTTGTAAGTCGGCCCTGTTTTGAGTTCCTCTCTGATGATTTATCCCAGGACATTCCTTGAGGGCAGGAGTCCCTTACAGCCCCAGAAGCCTTGTGAATATGAAGAGCCCATGAGCACCGGCTTTCAAGTGGTTGTAACGAAAAGCCGCCACAAGGGGGCAGCATTTCTTCCTGCCCCGCTGCGGTTCCTCCAGCGGCCAGAGCCTCAGGGAAAGGCCCTTCCTAGGCTGTCCATGGGAGTGCAGTGTGCAGAAGAAACACCCAAAGCTTGTGTATCGCTGCATCTTCCCTGGAGCCATCCCCCGTGGGCACATCCCAATGCCTGCAGCATCCCTCTGCTGAGGGGTGCGGTCATCCACAGGAGGGGGGTGAACGCTATGGAAGGAGGGTGGAAGCGGGAACGCGCCCCTGCTTCCTGAGGAGCCACCGAAACCAGGGGACGTCTCAGTGCTCCTCCCGCCCGGAGGCTCCCCGTTGGCTTGGGTTTTGGGGCAGGAGTCCCGCCTGGTCTGGAGATGGTGGACTCCTGCAGGGTCCCCGGTACTCCAGGCCCATGGGGGCGTGGGGCTGACTGGCTGGCAAGTCCTCTCCAGCTCCCTGGGACCCAGGCCTGCTCCGCCTGCAAGGGTGATGGACAGCCCGCCAAGTCCCCGAGGCCTGAGGGGAGTACAGTGGGCGTTTTGTTTCCATGTTCATTCTGGAGGTGTGTCTAGGTAACCGGCAGTGCTGTGGGCTCTCTTTTGGGTTTCTTTGCGCGTATTTTGTTTCCTAACTGCGTGTCCAGCACCCTCCTTCCCTTACCCACAGAAGTACCCGAGTTCTTTTCTGGCTGTCTTCCAATCTGGGCTGTTATAATAGTGTGCTGAGTCACGTTTCCTTGGGCTCCAGGGTGGGCCCATGTTGGACATTTATGAGTCGTGTTTCTCTGTTCCTGGGAACCAGAAAGTTTGTCTCCACCCTGCACTTTACCGTTGGTAACCCTATGCTCCCCTTCGAAGCCCGTGAGGCTGTCTGTCTTTTGGAAATGAGTCCTCCATACCACGTCTGGATTCCAAGTCGAATGGATACATCAGCTTTTGGTCCCCGTGTCCCTTCCTTCACTGTGTACAATCAGGCCTGCTCTCCTCCCTATGGCCTGAACTTGCACAATGTTTTCCCTGTTCATGGCTGAGTCATACTGCCCTGTGTGTATGTCCCCTATCTTCTGTATCCAGTCATGTGGATCGACACGGACCTCCTTCAGGGAAAAGTCTCTTCCTGGGCTTTCAGTGAGAGCGCAGTGTGCTGGAAGAAGCACCCAAAGCGTGTGTCTTTATTGGTTGTCTTCTGGTATGGGTTGTTAGAGACTTTTGAATAGGGTTTCCATGTTCTATAGAGATGAGGCAGGAGGGTTTGACTTAGGATCCTGCAGATCTTGTGAATTTGATTTGCCTAACAGCATCTTTTTAAAAAAGTTGTAGTTCCCCCAAACTGCCACAAGGCAACGGCATTTCTTCATGCCACACTTTTTTTTGCCCCCATAATTTCATTTGTCTTTTATATTGGAGTAGAGCCGGCCTCCAATGTTGTTTCTCCTAGGTGTACTGGAACTTGATTTTGGTATACAGACACATACATTATTGTTCTGGGAGTTCTAATTCCCACATATGTATTACAGCAGGTTTAGTAGACTTGTTTGCAATTTGATAGGTCCTTTGTGATTATCTGTTCGATATGTTACTTTGCATAGGTTTATCTTTTTTTAAAATCATAGTTTGGTTTTCCATGTCTGTAAGTTTGTTCTGTTTTGTAAATTCGCTCATTTGTCTGAATTCATAAACTGTATGTTCCACTGCTGTTTTATGATGGTAGTCTTTGTCTGCCTGACTTCAGCAAATATACTATCTCGGTCTGTTCATGTGTCTGTTTTACAGCTGAGTGGTGTCCCAGTGAGTAGTTGTACCATGAAGTCTTCTTCTCTGGGTGGATAGTCTGGTGGATTCTACGTCTTGAGTGTTTTCAATAGCAGTGCTCAGAAAATGGGGTGAAAATGTCATTTCGGATGATGACTCTCTGGGTGTCGGCACAGGAGTGGAGTTCCTGGGCCCTGCACCCGTGTCTAGTTTTGTAAAGAACCTCCATGCTGTTCTCTTTGTGGCTGCACAGGTTCCCACCCTGCCTGGAATAGCGGGTGTGTGCCCTCCATGTCAGAGGGCCGCGCGGGCCTGCCCGTGAGAGGGCACAGCTCACTGGACGTAGGCTCTGCCCTTCTCTCGTGATGAACGCTGCTGAGCATGTGCCTTGTGGTCCCGTGTATGTGTCCTCTGGGAAATCTAGATTTATACACATATACAAACACCTATATTCATGTATTTTTAACAGAGCAGCAATAGTGTGTATGTCAGTGCCAGTCTCTAAATTCCTCCCACCCCGCTCCATTCCCCCTTGGTACCCACACACGTGTTCGCCACCTGTTTCTATTTCGGGTTGGAAGTAAGGGTACCTATGCCACCTTTTAGATTTCCCATGTGCGCGTTAGTATGGTGTTTGTGTTTCTGACTTTCTTCACTCATTAGGTGACCGTCTCTAGGTCCAGCCAAGTCTCCACAAATGGCGCAGCTTCAGGCCGACCGTCCCTCGGGGTCTGTGCGCTTCTCCGCTGGCTGGCTCTGCCGCTTCCCATGCCGTGGGCGACTGTGCAGCCTTTCAGGATTTCCGTGTTTGTACTCGTAACTCTCGTGACAGAAACTCTCGTTTGCTTTCAAAGCTGAGTGTCTGGTGCTGGACTCAGAGCTGAACAGTTGGGGTCACTCCCCAGGGAGAAGCTCGGGGTTAGCTCCCTCCTGATGTGGGTCACTGTGCCAGGCAGTGGGATCCACCGTGAGGCTCTGACGTGGTGTTTGCTCATCCACCTGAGGTCACTTTAGAGGACTTGTGCGTGCAGCAGTAGCTCTGGTGTGTCTACGGGGAGGAGTGTGTTCAGCGTCTCGTATTGACGTCTTGAGCCACAGTGCCGTGCACGCAGTTCCTGAGAGGTGACGGTTAAGTGGTGCGAAGGTGCTCCCTGTGGGGTCACAGAAACCGGTGTCCTGCACGTATCAGGTAAAGTGCTGAGGCGGGCGCGGTTTCGAGAGGGTTCCCAAGGCCCCTCCCAGGTGCCCACCTTCCCTCTCCCCCAGATCACATCCAGGCTCTGTGTGGACTGGACTTTGCAGATCCCGCATCTGGTGGTCCCTTGAAGTACGAGTTCTTCCCGACAAGAGTTATAGTGTGTGAGGATGTGTGCTGAGGGTCTCGTGCTGGGCGGGGGGTGCCGTACCAAGGGGTGCGGGTGGCCCGTGGGGGCGGAGCAGCCCTCGCTGACAGGCCCCGTGAGCCCTGTCCAGTGGCTGCGTGGAGCTGGATCCTGTCCTGGTCTCCTGTACCCAGGAGAGAGTGCAGTGCAGTTACCAGTGGGTTTAGTCTGCACGGTTCATGAAGGCTGTGAGAGAAACCAAACAACCGACCATGTGCTTCACAGAACTGCAGCTCTTATTTGTTAAATATTTATTGTTGTTAAATCCACATTACACCAGCACAACAATCCAAAGTAGTAAGATAGTACTTATTGTTTTTATAAATACATGAAAGGTGGCAAAATAACGCTGCTTAATCCCAAACCCAGCAAATTAGCAAAATGTCACATTCGGGAAAATTTGGCAAGTACGAGAAGACATCAGTCGTAATTCTGCAAGAGAGAGAGGTCCAGGAGAGCCTCGCGTGCCGGTCTGCCCAGGCTGCAGGCACCAGCGCTCACACTGGGCACGCAGAGCTTGCTTGGCGTGTCGAGAAGGACGTGGACAGCTGTGCATGTGAAGCAGTGAAACGGGCTACATGGGGCGGCACACAGGTACAAAATCATTACAAAATACTACATATCGAGTAACTGAGCTAAGAGAGCTTGCCATCTTTATCATAAATAATGAGATAAATGTGTTTTGCATAAGGAATACAGTGTGTTCTCTTCATAGCAAAGTACCATTATCATATCATAGCAGGCCCCATTTTCTCGTGTTTAAAGTGGATTGGTTCCAAGTTAAAACCGTCAAGCCTGGTCAGAATTCACTCCGTCCAGCTGACCAGAGTCAGGGGCACCGGGACGGCCTTGGGATGACTGGGAGCCCAGCACCTTCTTCAGTCAGCGGCCTCATGGCCGCAGGGAGGAGAAATTACGCTCCCACCCGCCGTGCGGGCGCTGTGGAGAACACACACCCTGGCGCCCACCTGGCTCTGGCTCAGTCTCAAACCCCCAGCAGACCAGTGCCTACAGGCTGCCTCCGACCCGTGACGACCTCGCTGCTCAGCCCATTACCAACTTGCTCTGTGCATCCCACCTCCAGCTCTGACCCTGCAGTGTCCCCAGGGCCCCCACCGCTGGAACCCCAGCTTCTTGACTCAGGAACGGCAGCGTCGTAGATGGAATTTGAAGAGAACCAAGGGAAGCCTGGCCTCCACTGGCTCCCGCCCCCCTGCCACCTGCGTGGACACCATCACCATGCACCGTGTATTTCTCCCCCCTTCCCTCCGCTCCTCCCTGGACCCTCATCCCCGACACACCCCGCCTGCCGTGGTCACTTGGGTGGTTGACGCCCTCCGTGGAATGGTCTGTGGTCTGTTTCTGCTTTCCTCAGAGTACATTACGCATTTCAGTATGTAAGCTCCCTACCAAGGCAACACAAAAGGAAAATACGCATAAAGAAAAAGCTAACAACGAAGGTTTTAACCTTGATAGAAACTCAGGATGTTGC
This sequence comes from Cervus elaphus, assembly GCF_910594005.1. Taxonomy (NCBI): domain Eukaryota; kingdom Metazoa; phylum Chordata; class Mammalia; order Artiodactyla; family Cervidae; genus Cervus; species Cervus elaphus. Next base: position 2,143,494 of record NC_057843.1, on the reverse strand, counting down.
TAGAACTGCAGGCAAGCGGTTCCTTCCTAAGACTTAGTAAAAACAGTTTGCACAGACAAGGCACTTCCTTAACCTTGATAGAAACTCAGGATGTTGCTAGAACTGCAGGCAAGCGGTTCCTTTGTACGACTTAGTAGAAAATGGTTTGCACAGACAAGGCACTTGCGTGGATTTCTTGGTCGTGCCCTCCTGCTGCCCGCACGGGGTCACCAGTGGCGGGAACACACTGCCCGGCCATGCCCTGCTGCTGTGGGGCTGCCTCCGGGAAGCCCCCGCGCTCACGCGGGGTGGCAGCACTGAGCCAGTGTTGAAGGCACTTGGGACAACACGGAGCAGGGTCACTTCTCCGTGAGGGCTTTGGCATTTCAGACCCCTTGAATCACAGCAATTCCTGGAGTCTGAGTTGGCTGATGAGTGTGAATTCTGTGCAAGGTGTGCATCTACTGGCATTGTGTGCGCAGCCTCTGGTTTGCTTTACGGGAAGAAAAGCAGAGTTGAGGTGCCCTTTTGTCTCTCGGAGTCGAGGTGCACTTGCGTCCCGAGGCAGGAGGCGGGTCTGGGCGGTGTGGTCTGGGTCTGTGCTCCCGAGAGGGCGCTGGTCACAGGTCCTCACTCTCCACCAGGCCGGGGCTCAGCGCCAGCGGGGACGGGCCGGCCTCGGGCTGGAACGCCGCTCGGATGTCCAGGCCCTGGTCGGAGAGCGCGGCATAGCGGCTAGCTGACGGCCGCACCCGCTTCGGCTTGGCACTCGGCGGTGGCTGCTGCCACTGGGCTGCAAGACACCCGAGCACGCGCAGGTGAGGGGCTGTGGCGGGGCCAGGCGCATGCTCACAGCATACCCCACACGCCCCCGAGGAGGCCTGAGAGGCCTGCACGCCCTTTCACGGAGCACTGTCTACACGGGCTGTGAAGACCGCAGGGGTGGAACAGACAGTGCAGTTCACCGCACCGTCACTACTTGCTGCAGCTTGGGGAATCCTCAGAAATGGCCACTGAGCTTCCTAGCTCCCCTTTTAAGAAAAATCTTCAAAGCTCACAGGTAGGCATGCCACAGGAGCGGCAGTCGTCAGGAATTCTGGATGCACTGGGGAGGGGGGCCTGGCTGAGGTCACAGTTACTGAAGCATTTCACGGAGGTATTTCTTAATTCAGAAATCAGTTCTGAATTTTTCCTCAGGGCTTACTTGTCCTAGAGTGCTACTGTGATAGAGGGATACTGACCTAGTCTGTCAACTCAAAAGGGCCGATTTTTTAAAATCAGGGATGCATGTACACAAGGAGACACACACAAACACACAAGCCTACTGCCAAACTACTTCAGACACACACACACACGCACACACACGAAGCGCTCAGCCCTGGGAAACACGCCCGCCAGCATCAGTGGGCCCCGCTCAGAGCCAGACCCTGACGGGTCAGGACACAGGAGGCATGTCAGAGGCGGTCCCGTGCACCATGCGGTGATGGGATGGACGCGTCCGTGACTATGCCTGCGCCTAGTGTTAACTCCTAGAGGCGCGGGGGGGAAGGCACAGCCGGGGAGCCCAGGCCACAGAAGCAGAGGCACATGCGGCACTGTGACACACAGCTTCTGAGCGATACTTGGGCACTGTTCTCCTGGCGAGGGTCACTATTACTGTCGGGAAACTACAAACAGAAAGAGAAAGAGCACGATGAAGTCTCGGCGCGGGACGCTCCGGGGCCGCGTGGGACGGATCAGCCTGCGGTGCGGACCCGGAGGCCTCGGGCACCCAGCCCGGGGAAGCACTTACTATACACGTCGAGTCGGGCCGTGCAGGACACGATCCCGGCCTCGTTCTTGGCCGACACCGTGTACCAGCCCGCGTCGTCCTTCGTGGCGCCCTGGATGAGCAGGCACACGTAGCCGAGGTGATCCTGGTGCATGCTGCGGGAGAGGGCCTGCTGTGAGGCTGCCGGGCCCCTCAGCAGGGCTGCGGCCTCTCCAGCGGGCGAGCATGGAGCCTGCAGGCTCTGCCCTCACCCCCCGGCAGGCGGGTTACCCTCCCGCGTCTGAGGCACAGGTGAGCCCTCACAAAGCCGCCGCAGGTGGGGCTGGGAGGCCCGCACTGCCCCTGCACCCCGGGGTGGCCGGCGCCCCGCAGGGGGAGCCCTGCTGCCTCAGGACCCGCAGACCCTGCGGCGGGCAGGGCCTGGCGCTCACCTCACGCGGTCCGTGCTGTGGGTCAGAGACTCGTTCTCCTTCTTCCAGAATATCTGTGGTGGGGGTGCTCCCGAGACCCGGCACTCCAAGCGCACGGGGTAGCCGTCCGCCACGCCCGTGTTCTGCAGCTTCTCCAGAAAGACCGGAGGCTTGTGCGCTTCCTTAGCTGGAAGACAGGAGAGCGGTGTCCTGCCTGGGAGACGCGGGCAGCGCCACGGAGCCCGCAGCTGCCCTCAGCGACGCGGGGCGAGGGGCCCGTCCTCCGCCAAGGGTCCTTCAGCGGGAGGGAGCCCGTGTGCACCCCGCAACCCCTGTCCCTCCGTGGGGTGGAGGCTGCGCCCGCCCCACAGCGCCTGCCTGCTGGTCCCGGGGCCTCCTGCAGGCTGGAGTCGACTAACAAGGGTGCCGGGCTTCCGTAGTCCGCCGCTGCCCCCGGCGACACTGAGGCCCGCCGCTGGGGTCAGATCCCTGCTGGCTGGGAGGTGCTGAGGACTTCTAGGCCCTGCTGCAGGGAGACGGCACTGCACGGGTGGGCAGGGGACAGGCTTTCAGTGGGCACCTGACGACTAGCAAGGAGGACCGCACCATGGGTCCTGCCGGCATTCTCGGCGGCAGGGAGTCAGAAGGCTTTGTCAGTATCACCCTCACTCTGCCCTCCGTGTCGCCTACGGTCTGCGGCGGAGACCAGCGCGGACGGGTGTGGCCTCGTGATCATCGCGCCAGCAAGAGGGAGAGCATCCGGCCTTCTCCCCGCCCTCCTCAGGGACAGACACATCAAGGCAAAGGCTCTACCCCAGACCTGTAAATGACGAGGACCCAGTCTGACCTTAAATTATGTAGGGAGCTAATTTTTACTGGACTTTTTCACCTGAGCTACTCTGGGGGATGCAGTGGTGGGAGCAGACCTCACTTAGCTTTCTTTCTGGGCCTTTGCTTTCGTAAGAGGATAATGATGGATGGACCTTCACGTCACAACAGCAGACAGCTGCATTCAGAGGCTGTGCTGGGCAGGGCACGGGGACGCAATGCTTCATGGGAGCTCATCCTTGGGAAATGATGTAGTCCTTAAACTGTGAGCATCACGGCCCATTTACAGCAGGGAGAGTGAGCAGCAGTGATGGGCCGGCCACAGGACATAGCCAGGAGACGAGGACTGAGCCCTGACTTCTCCCAGAAGTGCCAACGGGACATCTCGGGCCCGAGGACAGGCATGGTCAACAGACGAAACGACACAACAGTGAGCAGTGGAGGCTGGAGGAGGGAGTGAAACTGGACACAGACCACAAGCTGACCGCACGCCTGTGTGCACATGACTAGCTGCTGTCAGCAGAATCCTCAGGAGGAGACACCCAGTGTCCACACTGCGCACTGTCTCTACTAAGCGCGCGGGGCTGTTGGACCTGGAGGAAGCCCAGAGATGGGATGGACCCAACTACACAACCAGGGGAGGGTGTGGTCTCCATAGGTCCCACCTCTGAGAAACAAGGAAGAAACCAGCTGATGTGCTGAGGACCAGGCGAGGTCACACACAGCACTCTGCAAACAGTGGAGAGATGCAGACGCACCACAGGCTCCCTACACGCTCCTGGAGGGCTCTGCATGCAGCCGTGCGGGACGGACATAACGCACTCTCTCCACTCTTGTGGATTCTCTAAACATCTTCACACACGCATTTTCCTTAGCTAAAGTAAAAAAGTTTATCATCCAGGTCTCCTGCATTGCAGGCGGATTCTTTACCAGCTGAGGCACCAGGAAGCCCAAGAATACTGGAGTGGGTAGTCTATCCCTTCTCCAGGGGATCTTCCTGACCCAGGAATTGAACCAGGGTCTCCTGCATTGCAGGCGGATTCTTTACCAGCCGAGCTACCAGGGAAGCCCCACTGCTAAGTTAACTTTTTAATCCTTATGAGTGTATCCTATCTTTCCTATGTTTGCATGAATGAAAATGACTTCAAATGTCAAATGATGAAATCACTGTGGGTGACTTAAGTGGTGTACATGCAGAACATGTGTACAAGCTCCACCGCCCACACTGCTGGCTCATGGACACTGGGCGGTGCTCTCTGCCCCGAGAAACCCTTGGGGCCCAGGACCAGAAACACCCGTCAGAGCCGCTCAGAGCCCCTGCTCCGGCCCAGCTGCTGATGGGGAAATGAGACGCAGTCACGTCCCGCCCTGGCAGGTCTCATTCCAGGCTCTGACTGGCTACTCTGGCGAGGCCCACTATTCTGTCTGCTGAGTGTGCTGCCGAGCGTCCTCTCGCCCTGAGCGTGCGTCCCGGGCCTACCTGCGACCACGAGCTCCAGGACGAAGGAGTTCTGCCCCGCCCGGTTGGTGGCCACGCACGTGTAGATGCCGGCGTCCCGGGCCGAGACGGGCTCGATGACGAGGGAGTGCACGCCGTTCTCCCGCACCAGCATCCTGTGGGTGCTGTCCTGGCGCACTGGCTTGCCGTCTAGCAGCCAGCTGAGGTCGGGCGTGGGCAGCCCACTGACCTGAGGAAGGAGGGAAATGCATGTGAGCTCCTCTGATGCCAAAATGGGTCGCTCCACCCACAGGAGACGGGCTCTTAGTGTGGGTCCCGGTTCTCTTCTTGGCACAGACAGGCTCACTTCTAAACACCTCCTACAGGGCAACATAGAGGAGAGTGAGGTGGGGTCCTCAGGGGGCCCAGTGCAGAGAGTCTGCGCTTCACTGCATGGGGCCCAGGCTCAGTCCTTGTCACGGAATGGAGACTCTGGGCAGTAAAGATCATTCTTTAAAAGAAGCAGATTTTTCTTACACATTCACAGTTCCCTAGAGCTTCCCTGACAGCTCCTGCAATGCAGGAGACCCCGGGTCGATTCCTGGGTCGGGAAGATCCCCTGGAGAAGGAAGAGGCTACCCACGGCAGTACTCTGGCTGGAGAATTCCATGGACTGCATAGTTGTCGATGGGGTTGCAAACAGTCTGACATGACTGAGCAACTTTCACTTTTAAACATAAAACTAAAATTAATATTAATCCCTTGGTATCACCTGATTAAAATAAAATTTTACCTTTTGACTCTGTATATGTATATTTATGTTTGTATTCATTTTGGTTCTGTAACTAAAATGTCATTTTACAGGTGGTCTGTGCAAATTCTTACAGACCCACGATAAATACACGCATATAAATATACACACTGACATCTGCATACTTACACTGTGGAAAGAATTATGTGGCAAATGATGCGGCTGACAAGGGATTCATTTCCAAAATTTACAAATGGCTCATGAGGCTCAGTATCCGAAAATGGATAGAAGATCTAAACAGACATTTCCCCAAAGAAGACATACAGGAGGTCAAGAGGTACATGACAAGATGCTCAACATCACTAAATATATTAGAGAAATTAAAATCAAACTATTAGAGAAAGGCAAATAAAAAATACACGGTGTTAAGTCACATCAGCCAAAACGGCCACTGTCAAAAAGCCTACAGGTGATACATACAGGGTGGGGTTAAGAAAAGGGGACACTCCGAAGGTGCTGTGCTGGTGGGATGTCATGGCAACAGCCACTGTGGAGACGCGTAAGGAAGTGTCTTTAAAATGTTCAATAGAGCCACCACGTGATCCAGCAGCCCACTCCTGAGTCTATGCGGAAAAAAGAATGAAAAAAAAAAACCACAGAATTCAAAGCGCACCCAAGAGTGCGCTGCAGCAGTATTTACAACAGCCAGGACAGGGATGAGACCCAGCCGTCCAACGACAGATGAAAGGAAGAAGATGAACGGGTGAAGACGTTCATACACAGTGCAACATTACTCAGCCATAACAAGGAATAAAACTCGGTCATTTGTAGAGATGTGGATGAAACTATACAGTTTATATACAGTCTGTTATACAGAGCGAAGTCAGAGAAAAACAAATACTGTATATTAATGCACACATATATAAATCACATAAAGGTTTTAATCTAGAAAAAGAGTACTGATGAAGCTATTGGCAGGGCAGGAATAGAGATACAGGATGCAGAGAAAGGACTTGTGGACACGGGGAGCGGAAGCAGAGTGGGGCAGATGAACTGAGAGTAGGGCTAACAGATACACACGGCCACGTGCAAAACGGAGAGCCAGTGGGCAGCTGCTGCAGGGCACACGGACCTCAGCCCGGCGCCGTGACGACCTGGGGGGGTGGGGGGTGAGGAGGAGGAGGCTCAGGAGGGAGGGATCAACATGCGGTTACGGCCGGTTCACACTGCCGCAGGGCAGAAACGCGACGCTGCAGAGCCACTATCCTCCAGTTACAAAAATAAAATAACAGAGGCGACACATTCGCACGAGCAAATGATCCAGCCATGAGAAAGAACGAAATGGTGCCACTCGCTGTAGCCTACGGACCGAGAGACGATCATAGTAAAGAGAAGTCAGTCAGAAAGAGAAGAACAAATACCGCGTGGTGTCCCTTACAGGTGGAATGTGGAAATGGATACCAACTAACCAATTTACAAAGTAGAAGAGATGTACAGACTTAGAAAAACAAACTTATGGTCACCAAAGGGGAAAGGTGGGCTGGAAGGGGTAAATCAGGAGGGTGGCATTAACTCATACATGTAAACACATAATCAGCATAGACCTACTTTATAGCAAGGGAGGTGTACTAAACACTGTGTAAAAACCTATATATGGAGAAAAACTCAAAGACGAACATCTACATTTATACCTGAGTAAGATTCTGTATGCCTACAACAAACATGACATTGTAAATCCACTTTACTCCAAATACATACATACATACATACATACGTATGTTCAAGCTAAAAAAATTAAAGAAGTAATGAGACACAAGTTTTTGGTGGCTTCTTGTAGCACATTTCACTCTAATTTACAAACCCCAAAAAGGACTTCCACTAATGCACTCCAATTTGACACCAGCACTATAAATAGCCAGGACAAAGAAGCAACCTTAATGTCCACTGACAGATGAATGGATAAAGATGTGGTACATGTATACAGTGGAATATTACTCAGTCATAAAAAGAATGAAATAAATGTCATTCGCCACAGCCTGGGTAGATCTAGAGATTGTCATTTTAAGTAAGTCAGAAAGACAAATACGATATCACATATATATATGGAATCTTGAAAAAAATGATAGATAAACTTATTCATAAAACAGAAACAGACTTACTGACTTAGGTAATGAATTTACAGTTACCAGGGGAGTAAGGTAGGGCTTTCCAGGTAGCTATTGTGGTAAAGAACCTGCCTGCCACGCAGGAGACATAAGAAAACTCAGGTTCGGTCCCTGGTCAGAAAGATTCCCTGCAGAAGGAAATGGCAACCTGCTTCAGTATTCTCGCCTGGAGAATCTCATGGACAGAGGAGCCTGGTGGGCCAGTCCATGGGGTCACAAAGATTCGAATACAAGTGAAGTGACTTAGCACCCACACAGCAAGGAGGGGCTGAATTGGGAGATTCGGATGGACAAATAAGCGGCAGTATATTTAAAACAGATAACCAACAAGGACCTGCTGTATCGCACAGGGAACTAACTCAATACTCTGTAACAACCTAAAAGGGAACAAACAGGAAAAGATGTGTGTGTATCACTGCATCACTCTGCTCTACACCTGGAGCTAACACAACACTGTAAATCAGTTACACTTCAACACAAAACGAAAATAATAAAAGAGAGCTACTCGGGAAAATACACTCCTGTGAAGAATGAATTTATCCTTTTCAAACATTTCTGTCAGTCCAGAGTAAACTCTCTTAAGTGCCTCACATTTATGTTCTGTAATTCCAGAGATAACCAGCAGAGGGAGGCCAAATAATTTTATAAAACATTCATACTTCCGAGCTGAAATTTAAATTCAAGGTCAACAAATGGGGCAAAACCAGAGAAGAGAGCCAGCACGGGGGAGGCTGGGCGCGCGCTCACCTTGCAGTCCATCCGGCAGAGCTTGCCTTCCTGCACGGTCAGGTCCCCGGGCGCCTGCAGGAAGTGCGGGCGGAAGAAGCGCTCCTGGGTGGGCTCGCCCTCGTCAGCGCTGTCCCTGGACCGCGAGCGAGGCCTTCAGAGCAGAGAGAGTCAACACACGGGTGTGGGGGGGCGGCAGGCAGACGGGACAGGTAAACAGACCCAGACAGCGGCCGTTTCTAGGGTCCCAGGCATCTTTCTTTAACACAGGGGCAAAAACATAATTTCCTTACCTGCCTACCTGATCCCTAATCTCAACCTTTACACCAAAGAAAAAGTCAGGAGGCAAAATCTTGTTTCATTTGGGGGTTTAATATAAATTTAATAGTCTGCTAATTGCAGATCTTAATCTGCTATCCTAATCCTTATGACTAGTATAAATCATGAATTGGGAAAGGGGAAAAAATAGGTTAAAGAAAGTTTTAAAATATTTTAAAAATTGGATGAGAACTGTATGAGAATTAGCAGCTCATTTACTACCAAATATTTTTCAGTATCAATAACTATAACTTTCCACTGTGAGTGTAAGTTTGTAGGAAATCAGAAGTTCTTATTATTTTTTAAAAAATTAATATATTTCTAATAAAAATTTATTTTCATATTAACCAGGAAAACAACTAAACTTTTAGGCAGGTCTTCTGCATCCATTATCCATGTACCTAAAGACAATTTTTTTTGCTTTAAAATAAAATTGTGTAAATCTCCCAGATTTTGTGCATCTTTCTTGCTTTTGAGTATGTTTCTAGAGGCACCTTTAAGAGTAAAATGATTTAAAGTGATTGCAGGGAAGATGTAATAATCCAAGGGCAAGATGTTCAAATTAATTCTGCCAGTGATCATCAGAAAGTAAGTTAAAAAATACTTAACTAGAAAAAGCAAAACAAAAGAAAAATTAGTATAATGGGCTAGAATTATCCACCCTTCAATATAGAGTTCACCCATCAGATCTAGTTTATGAGCACGACGCTCCTCCCGGAAGCAGTGACCCATGAACATCTGAAATGCACTGATGGCCCCGGAAAAGCAGCAGAAGATGGACTTGCTCAGCCGTTCTGGGCTCGCAGCTGGCACAGGTGACACTGTGCGCGGGTCGTGCCCTGGAGGCCAGCATCACGGCTGCGAGCCCCAGGCCTGCGGCTGCCTCCCAGACACAGGCAGGGGCCGCGGGCTGCGGGCTGCTCGCTGTTTCTGCTCCTCCTGTGGCTTCCCTGCCTCTGTGGCCCTCCAGGACCCCAGCCCGCCTGGAATCCCCTGGCAGGGTCCCCAGGCCAGCAGCCCACCAGCTCCTTTGAGGCCACGCCCATCACTGGGCACCACGCGCCCGCCCATGCTCACAGGCCCTGGGGGCTGCAGGCACGCAAAGTGTCCAAAACGTGGCCAGTCTGACCTTGAGGTCTGGGTCTCAGGTAAACTTGTGCGCTGAGTGACGAGAGCACAAACCTTCAGGCACGAGGTGGTCACGGGAAACCAGGGGCCCGCCTGGAGGGCCGCGGTGAGGGACCGGCCGGGCCTGGGCACGCCTCCTGGCTGGTGTCCCCACCCCAGCCACAGGGAGCCCGCTTCCCCTCACGTGCCCATGTCCCCCGAGCACGCCCTCTCTGTGGGCTCCCCACCACGCTGACGGTGCCGGGTTTAGGAGCCAGCGAGACCCCAGCAACGCCCGGGAAGGGCGCGGGACGTACCTTCTGCCGTGAGGGTGTCCGGCCGGCGGGCGGGGGCTGCGGCCTCTCTGGTTCACGGCCTGGACCATCAGCCGTCCCGTGCAGCTGGCGCGGCCCTGCGGGGATAGGACCACAGTGGTGAGGGACGCCGGGGGCCCGCTCCCGCGGCCAGCGCCTGCCCCCGCCCGCCCCCGGGGCTCGGTGTGTGCCTCCACATTCATCTGAAGCACTTGAGTAAGACGCTCCCCTCCGACACTTGACTTGGTTTTACTGTTTCATCTAGGAGGCCGTTTAAGATGACGACCCCCTACGAACCGACTGTCACCTGCCAAGGTCTCCCTACCCATCAACATTCTTCCCATGAAATGAGCACATCTGAGATTTATGAACCAGAAGCAGTCAAAGCCTGAAACGTGAGGATCAGATGATAAAGGTTAGATACGCTAACGAAAAACTAATTTATCTTTACAAAAATTTTAATTTGAAGTATAGTTGACGGGTCTACAATCATCTTGCCCAACACACCCAAGCTCATCTGAAGTATAGTGGACTTAATATTGGTTTCAGGTGTAAAACATGAGTCAACATTTTTGTTGCTCATACCCCTTATAAAGCGGTGACAAAGCATGCTGCCTGCACTACCGGCTCTCTCTGTCAACAGCAAGTCTGACAAGTGTCGTCTTAGGGGCAGGGAGCGGTGCTGAGGGGCCCGGACTACAGGAATACGGGACCCAGGGGCTTCAGCTTTCTGGCACAGGGGCCTCTTTCTCCTCATGGCTGGTGGAACAGCAAAGCAGATTTCCTCCTCCACTCGTTCGAGGCCCAGGAGCATGAGCAGATGGACTTCTAAACTCTGACAACGACCGAAAGGGAGGAGCCAGGGCAGGAACCTGAGAAGCGCACTGATCATTCATTCCAGTCCTTGGTGAATTCGCGCTCCCGGCTGAAGGGCAGCCCCGTGTGCACTCACGTCACAGTTGACCACTGACCCCCACGGTCATCCCAAGTGGCCGACATACGGGAGGCCAGAGCTGAGGGTCGCATGGGTTCTCAACCACCTTTTAAGCTCCCCTGGGAGTGGGCTGAGGGGGCAGAGGACACTGGTGGGGACACGGAGGGAGGCACCCCAGCAGGATGCAGGAAGGGGCCTGCACGTCTCAGCCTGGACCTCCTCAGGCCCCAGGAAAGGCACAGACTCACACTAACAGTGCAGACAGGAGGGCGAGGCAGCCCCAGGAGGACGGCTGCCAGGAACACACAGCTCGCGTGGCCCTGAACAGCGAGGCAGGCCCCTCCTTCACTGAGCCCACCACATCCCCAAGTACCGTGCAGCGAACTTCAGGAGGGAACGACCCCCGCCCTGCACCAACTGCCTCACAGGTCCCGGCCACGCGACAGAGGCTCTCCCATGCCGACCCTGACACACCCCAGGGACTCCCCAACACGGCCTGACATCTGAGAATCACTTTCACTGACCCGTCCCACGTGGACTTGTGCAGGTGCACGTGCCTAGAAGAGCCTGTTACAAATTGCACAGCTGACGACTCACCGCGGCCGGTCTAACAGGTGGTCATGGAAGCCCCGTGGTTCTTTCCGGAGCTTGAGAACAAGGAGCTGTGCATTTCACAGATAGCGCCCCTTGTTCTCAGGACAGGTTTTCCATACTTTCTGCTTTGCAGCTTCATCACAGGCTGTGGGGCCCCTCAATGCTACCTGTTCACTTTTAACTGTTATTAACACATGAAGGAGTAACAGAAGTGAACGTGTGAAGTGAAGCTCGGAAGGAGCCGGGAAACCCTGTGAAGCTGAAACACAGACCAACCAGCCAGACTTTTGAGTGTAACTCTGCTGCTCGCAGCTCTTCTGTTCCGACCAAGTCCTCGGCTGGAGGCTGACATGAGCCCCGAGTGTGAACTCTGAAGGTGGTTCTGCGCGAGATGCCCTGCTGGTGAGGTGCACGTGACGCCTGGCAAGGCTGCTTCTTCACCTGCTGTGGAAACAGCATCTGCCTGTCCTGGCTCACAGAGGCTAACAGGGCTCAGGGCCCAGGACGGCCGCCCGCTCAGACACACAGCACAGCTGGAGAAGGCACAAACCCGACGGCCATTCCAGCCCGGGCAGGACCAGGCTCCTAGCAACGCAGCAAAACAAAGCCAAACATCTGCGTCCGCATTCCACCGCGCTGTCAGGAGGCCTGAGAGCCGGCAGAGGCGGGGCCTGCGGGCCATGTCTGGCACAGGGGGACGCGGTGCGGCCCCTCCTGACCTCGCTAACCTGCGGCTGCTGTCTCCTGGGGGCAGCCAGGCGAGCACGCCCGGCGCTCTGAGCTCGTCCCCACGGAGACCTGTCAGCAGCCTCTCACACGCCTCGTATCCCTGAAGACCGAGCAGGTGGGAAAGTCTTCTCTGAAATAAACTGCTGGCCATGTTCGCCTCTCTCCCGGCTTCTCACCCTCTCTCACGGCTACCCTCAGGACTTAGCTCCCCCGCCTGGAGAGCCCAGCCGCTCCTGCTCCACTGTTGAAGCCACGGTGTCAGAAAAGGGAGATGGTGCTGTCCCCCTTCCAAACACCAATCCTTCTAGAACGTGGAAGAAAATCATGGTGCCAAAGGGCGTCAAGGAAGCAGGGAGTCCACGTCAGGCAACCCCACGCTATGCTTCTGGGACTGGAAGCATATGTATGTGTGCACGCTTTATGTATCCTGGAAAACTTAGCTTTTACTTTTGAGATTTTTTTCCAGTACCTATTTACATCACGTTCCTTTTAAATCATTTTTTAATTCACAAATTACAAGAATGGCAAAGCCATTTACTATACCATAGCAACTGTTTATAAAGCTGAGTTTATGGAGTGCTGGGCTTCCCTGGTGGCTTAGAGGTAAAGAACCCGCCTGCAGTGCAGGAGATGTGAGAGACAGGGGTTTGATCCCTGAATTGGGAACATCCCCTGGAGAAGGAAGTGGCAGTATTCTTGCCTGGAGAATTCCATGGACAGGGAAGCCTGGTGTGCTGCAGTCCATGGGGCCACAAAGACTCAGACAGGACTGAGCAACTACACAACAACATGGAGTGTGAGGTGTTTCTATCATCATGTTCCCATGGCAACAAGTGACAACTTGCACCAAGGATCAGGCAGAGAAACGGGCTCTCGCGGGTCACGGCTGAAATACCACTTTGTTTTCCTAAGTGGGTAGGAAGTTCATTCCAATTTTGTGAAAAATTGGACGCACAATCTTGGATGACTCACAAAACCCACATGTGGCATGTGTGCAGGGACCTGCCACTGAAGACCCGGGACAAGAAGGCATTTCACCCCTGAACTAACACCCACCAGGAGACGTGCTCGGAAGCTCACAACAGCGGCTGTCAAGCACCAAAAACCCCAAATGCACAGCAACGTCAGCCTGAGGCCCACATCCACTCTCAGGATCTCCCCAGACTCTGCTTAGGAGTCTCCCCTCCGACACCTGCCTCTTGGTCATTCAGGTGGGAAAGGAGAAGTTTAGTGATAAGAACACACCCCTTTAATGAGAATCCTGGTGGATCAGACCTCAAGAGACAGCAGGCTTCCGGCATGAGGACCTGCTTTGGCAGGGGAGCCTCTGGGGCCCGGAGTGGTCCCCCTGCTGTTTGCTCAATCCACAGGCGGGATGGAGACACTGTCAGAAAAGCCAGGCTCGGGACTTCGCTGTGGCCAGGGGCTAAGACCCTGCGCTCCCAATGCAGGGGCCTGGGTTCCACCCCTGGTCAGGGAACCAGATCCCACATGCCACAGGTAAGACTCTGCATGCTGCAACTAAAGCGTGATGACCCAGCACAGCCAAATAAACAGACTAAAAAGGAAAAGTGGGCTTCTGGTGCCTGATGTAAATGGTCACTCCCCGTCTCTTTGACTCCAAGAGGTAAAGCATGAAGAATCAGACGAGGTGGCGTGGCCGGCTCTCTGCTGAGGGAGCCGAGCTCAGGGCCCCAGGTTGAGGGTGGGGCCTCCTCCTGGCCCTGGTGTGGCTCCCGCCAGCCAGGCTGTGGGGGTGGGGGGGTGGATCTTTAGCAAAGCCCTCACCCTAGCCCCCAGCTGTGCAGTCCTGATTCAGCCACACTGGCTGGGAACTCCCCCTCAAGGTGCAACACCACCTGAAGGAGACCACACGCAGACTCCAAACTGCAGTTCGACATTTGCGTTATTCTGTTCTTTAAAGGTGCTCACTCCAACAATAGTTCAAAACGTGCAGCAGGCAAAACGCCTGGACACGAACAGCAGAACCCGGTAGTGGTGACTGTGGAAGGAACACAGTGAACTCTAGCTCCACCACCTACCCCAGGGCACGAGAGGAATCAAGAACCCAACATGAAGGAAAACTCTGGGTTTTGTTGAGTTCTCCACTACTTTTTTAAGAGGAAGAAAACAGAAGATGGGAATCAGTTAGTAATAGTCAAGGAAGCGTACTAAAAATACAATTAAAAAAAAGTTCCACTTTCATTCCCTCAAATGCACCGTGAACACAAACAAGCATTCAAACATAATTGTTTTCGTAAAGGTCATGACTGTGACTGTTTTTCAGAGGTCATGTATTCACTGATTGAAATATCAGAGCCTCAAGAAGGTGCATGAACTTGGAAACTGTTCCTGGTCAGTGAGGAGTCCACTGTCCCAGATCACACGCTGGTTGTGGTGAAATCTGTGAGACTTCAGCTCAGTCTAATTTTAACATTACTGCAGTAATGTATCTTTCCATGACAATGTAACCTTAGGACAGGATAACACTGTTTGCAACACTCTATGCACTTGTAGAAGTATGCAAAAATTGCTAAAATTATCTGTATCATTTTCTAACACTTAATGTTTCTTTCAAAAGAAATAATGAAATACAGGATGATACAAATAGATCAGAGATTTTTTTAAAAGGATGACCTGTGAGCAATCTCCATCAGTTACATAATAAAACTGTTAGCTTTCTTTTTTAAAAGTGTTATTTACAGGCTTCCCTGATAGCTCAGTTGGTAAAGAATCTGCCTGCAATGCAGGTAGACCCTGGCTCGATTCTTGGGTTGGGAAGATCCCCTGGAGAGGGGAAAGGCTACCTACTCCAGTATTCTGGCCTGGAGAATTCCACGGACTTGGTATAGTCCATGGGGTCACAAAGAGTCGGACACGACTGATTATGTGGTTTTTGTAGACTTTGTAAAGTCAAGTGCTTCAAGCACAAAACCACTTCTTACACATGTCTGTGGATTCAGTACAGTTCCTAAAATATACAAGATAGTCTATAAAAAAGAATTTGCAGGCTTGAATCGGAACCTGGTAGCCAGTAGCTGCCTACTAAATTCTAAGTAGTCAATTAATTTTTTGACCCTAAATCTAAAGGCCAATACAAGAGAAAACAAAATCCTGAGTGCTCTATTTATATTCTATCAAAATTATAATTTGTCCACACTTATAGGTTACTTAAATTCCACTGAATTAACTGTGCGTGTATTTCTTCTAAATATTTAATTTTTGAGTCTTCCTACCACATCTTAACACACACCCCTCACTCCCCTTTCTCCTGGGAATGTTATTCTACATGAAATCACATGGCTTGTGCATCTATTTACCGGCTCATCTTCTGTCTCGGGACCTCGTCCTCCCAAGAACGGCAGCCCCACCCCCCATGAGAGGTATGCACAGCAGTCTCTCGACAATGTTTGTGGAAATAAATGGTGCACATCTGTGCATCATGCACACAAATGTCTAATGGAATAAACGAACACTCAGGAGAGAAAAATCTCTCTCCTGGGAAACCAAGCTGGAAAGAGAACGTGGGGGTCCAGCGCCCCACCAGGCGAGCCGCCTCTTCGTCTGGGGACCCCACCGGTCCAGAGCAGAGCCAGGCTGCGCTTCCCACCTGAGGGTTGGCAGCCATGACCGTGTAATTGCCGTCGTCCTCCAGCGTGGAGGCTGCGGTGTGCAGGGAGCAGGTCCCGCTGGGGTCGCTGCGGATGCTGTAGTGATCGTTCTTGGGGGAGATCTGCTTTCCATCCTTAAACCAGTAAATCTGCGGGAGGAGGCAGAGAGGAGGTGAGGCCTGTGGGTGCGGGGTGGGTGGGGGCTGCCCTGAGCTCCTGCGACAGAATGAGAGGCTGGATACCTGGGTGGGACCTTGGCTTCCGAGGGACGAGGGGGGCAGCGAACAAGGCTAGTTCTAGTCTATCAGAAATTGCACGTTCTTTCTTTCTAGAAGATGTATAGGCACTTCCCTGGTGGCCCAGTGGCTAAGACGCCTCGCTCCTACTGCAGGAGGCCCAGGTTCAACCCTCAGTCAGGGAACTAGATTCCACTTGCCCCAGCCAAGATCACAGATCCTGCATGCTGCAACTCAGCCTTGCTGCCGCCAAATAATAAAGTAGGAAGTATTTAAAGTATATTTTAAATAATAAAGTAATATTAAATAAGATATATTAATAATATATTAAATTATTAATAAAATAAACAATAAATATATAGATAAAAGATGTACATAAGCGGCATTTACATTCACCCATTATTTACATGGAAGACGTGATTAACTCTCAGCTGGCATCACAGTTTTCTTTTTGCTTCTGTTTTCAAATGTCCTAAGTGGACATGTATTACTTGTAAAGGGAAAAACATTATCTCAAGACTAAAAAAACCATACCCTAAAGTCCAGTGAATTCGTCTGTGTCAGACACCCAGAACAGGGTGAGAGGGAGGGGTGGGGGGCGCAGCTGGGGGGCACAGGGTTGAAGGTTACACTTCACCAGCTCTCCCCACTATGTTAAACACAGCAGCATTTAAACTAATTTTCAAATAATAACTTGGAGTGATAGAAAATTGTGAAAAATATAATAAAAGTACATCTTGATTAGACAGAAACATTCTAAATGGTCAAACAATCTCTTCTACAGGTCCCTCCTCCCCTCTTCCTCCTTTAAGCAAGATCCCAGGGCCATCGGTTTCTCACGTTTTGCTGGTTGTATCTGAGCCCAGAAGAGAGGCCACAGTGATGGTCACAGAGCCGCAGCGCCAACACAGCCAGTACACGGTGTCGGCCGGAGGAAACGACATCCTCGCTTTTTAAGCAGGATGCGGTCACCTCTGTTCCCTGCAGCCCAGGGCACTCCTAGCTGACTCCCAGCAGAGGAAACCTACTTCAGAGCCTGCCATAAGATGAACTTCCTCCTGCATGTACATCACTTGGCAAGTTGAGACCACAGCTGGCCTTTCACTGTTACTCCCTGTCAAAGCCTCTGAATCTGAAAAACTGCTCTTAAACCTTCCAAGTCTAAGGCAGGAAAAGGCCAGAAACGGACAACACGAAGTAAGTGCGCCAACAACGAGGGTCTGAGAGCCGCAGCCTTCCCCTCCCTAGTTTTATTATTATTACCAATATTACCAATTATTACTAATATTATTATTACCAATATTACTATATTACCAATATTACCAGTCTCCAGAACCTAAAAGTTCACCATTAAAACAGACTAGTAACTTTCAGTTCCAAAAGCTAAGTTACATAAAGGCTGACACTTCATAATTATCATGCTCTTACCAGTTGGATTATTTCTGATGGAATAAAGCAGCTCAGAACAGTATACAATGTCTCCCTTTCACATTTCTGCTGCTATGCCAGTTCTTTATAATTCTTTTTTCCCTTTAGTCCTATTTTTCACCTGTATTATACTTAGAAGACAACTTTCAAATGAAAATTAAAAGATGTATTGTGCTGAGCTGCTCAGTCATGTCCGAGTATTCTCAACTTCATGGAGCGCAGTCTGCCAGGCTCCTCTGTCCATGAGGATTCTCCAGGCAAAAGTACTGGAGTGGGTTGCCATGCCCTCCTCCAGGGGATCTTCCTGACCCAGGGACTGAACCCAGGTGTCCCACATTGCAGGTGGATTCTTTACCATCTGAGCTACCAGGGAAGCCCAAATTAAGAGACAGTGCCAACATTCTACCAAGACTACTCTGAGACAGTGCCAACATTCTACCAAGACTGCTCTGAGACAGTGTGGGGAAGGTACAACAGACGAAAACAGTGTGAACTAGAACTCCACTTCAGTCTGCTCAGGTTTCAAGGGGACAAGCCTGTCAAGGGCAGAATATCCTGGGAGAGTGTCAGGCAGAGCTTCCGTTTCTCACTGTGCCTCTCTTACTGTATTCCCTCCAGTCCTGCAGAAAACTGCAGTCCTGTGTGCTGTTCCATGGGGCCGTGAGCAGTGATCCTACTCTCTGTCTTAAGAGACGGCCACCCGCCACCCAGTGTCCCCGTGTGCCTGCAGGACAGGCTCTGGCCGGGCCAGCCACAGCCGTTGGACTCTTGCCCCCTCCGCCTCTGTACACACAGGCGGCCTTGGCTTTGTGGATTAAAGATATGATTCCCGCCACTAGTGGCAGCTTCACTGCTCCGTACAGTACAGAGGATGGGCGGGGTTCAAGTTCAGGCCTGGCAGCCACAGCCCCCTGGCCTCGGGAAAGCTCACCGACCCACTGGAGCTGAGCCCGACACCTGCAGCGTGGGTGTCACAACCGTGGCTCCATGTGAGCGAGAGAGGGGAGGGTGTGAGGCGCTCCCTGCCAGTTACTCTCCTAGTCTATCTGTCCTGTCCTCTTAGGTCGCATTCTATCCTACCCCATTCTGTTCAACCCTGTCCGAGTCTAGGGGCTTCCCTGGTGGCTCAGATGGTAAAGAATCCACCTGCAATGCAGGAGATGTGGGCTCAGTCCCTGGGTCAGGAAGATCCCTTGGAGGAGGGCATGGCAACCCACTTCAGTATTCTTGCCTGGAGAGTCCCATGGGCAGAGGAGCCTGGCAGGCTACAGTCCATGGGTTCACAAAGAGCAGGACACGACTGAACGACTGACACTTTCACAGTTTCAATTCTGGCATTTGTCCTCCTACCACCACCCTGCAGGCTGGAAGCCAGACCCATCCTCAGGGCACGCAGCTCTGAAGAGGCTGTGTCTCCACTCACCTTGGGCTTTGGGTCGCCAGTCACTCTGCACGTGAATGTCGCAGGCATACCCTCAAAGATCTTGTAATGCTTCAGCTTCACCTCAAAGAAGGGGGCCACTCCGCTCTCCACAGACGTGTCTCCGAAGGGTGCCTCATCCCCTGACTCCTCCACGGGGGACCGCTCCAGCCGGTACTCGATTTCACTGATGAGCCTCTGCTCACAGCTGGAGACCTTGTACTCCTGAGTCAGACGGAGGGGCTGCGTCACCGGCTGGGCCCCTCATGGGACACAGTGCCCCACCGGACTCAGCCCCTCTCCAGGCAAGTTCCCAGAGGGCAGCGATGTGTTTACTACAGAACTAAACAACAAGTCTGCACCCCAGTCGCTCCCACATGAAACAAAGAACACCTGGAAGGATGCGTGGTGTTTCAAACCATCCTCAAGTCCTATCAACCAAAAAACACCACAGCACACAACTAGGAGAATGAGTTTCTTCCTCGTCTCTCTTAGAATGGGGAGAAGAAGAAAAAGGCAACGGTTCCTCCTAAACTGCTCATAAAAGTTAAGCACTGATGCCATGCTGACCCTTCCCTGTCTGAGGGCGGGCGCCTCCCAGATGGGCAGCTGCAGCTCACTTGGCCTTTTCTCCAGTGGGTGACGGAGTAATGGTACCTTACTCCCTTCTCCTGATGATCCTCACCACCCAGCTCCCCAGCTCTGGGCAACCATTCTCCACCCTCTTTAAAAGAAAAAGGGACGGAAAGTCCAGTCAAATATGTGGTTAAAAAATAGGCATCAAGTGCCCGCCAGCATCCTCTAGTAATGAAGGGGTACCAAGAGACCTCCTGCTCATTAAGTATAGAAAAGAAAAGGCAGCCCATTATGAAACATTCTCTATTTAATAGTAAATGAAACGTTGTTTCAAACGAGGTTTTCTTTTAAAGTTACTCAATCTTTAAAAACAGTCTGGCCTGGGGTTTCCCTGGTGCGCCCAGTGGTTAAGACCTGGCACTATCAGTGGAGGGGGCAGGGTTCGAGCTAAGATGTCACACGCCACATGGCATGCCCCAAAACCCAAAAAAGCCTGTTGGCTTGAGGGAAGAAATTCAGCAGTATGAATAAAACTACAGGAAATACACAAGTTGCTTTGTCTAATTATTATCAAATTAATCAGTTTAAGAATTAGCTCTTCTTTCTCCTAGAAAACTTTTAACAAATGAGAAACTTCTCACAATTTAAAATTCAGAGTATTCATAAAGGACAGAATAAAATTCAAGTCTGTAAATAAACGACGTGACAAATCACAGTGCAGTAACTCTGTCTATCTGATACAATGAAAACAGACATGGTGAGTGTGTCGGTAACAATCGTATGGCAGGAAATGCAGACACACAAGTACATGAGGCGGAACAGAGTGACAGACACAGAAGGACTGGGAGGAGAAGAGAGGTAAAGGCGACCTTTTGACCGTCCAGAGGACTCTCTACAGAAGCACGAGATGGCCAGGGGTCCTGAAACAGCAGAAAAGGAGTAGTGAAGCCCAGGAAGAGAAGCAGCAAGAATCCAACCCGATTTCTAGCTTTAAGGGAAACTCCAGTGGGAGCAATATTTAACACAGAAAAACTTTCAGATTTTGAAGGCTGATCCATTTCTTAATAGACAGGAGAAAGGGTTTACTTGGTCCTTTAAACTTGTGTTCAAAAGCTTTCTTTCATCTTAAAACTATTAAGTACATATGGAGACTCCAAATAGAAGCGGTGGAGATTACAAACAGCTCACAGCAAATCCATGAAGTGATTCTGGTGTTAGCAGGGGAACAAAGCAGATTCCCTGCTCATTACTGATTTTTAACTACATTTGTGGAGAAAAACATTCTTTTCTGTACATAGATACTTCACCTGGATGAGATATTAAGAACGTAACTGAAATTAGTCACGAGTGACTTAACACAATCTCAGTGAACGCATGTTCCTCCACACAAACCTGTTTTGCATTACAGCACAGGACAGGGAAATCAGAAAGATACTTGAAAGAAGAGAAACTAGTGGATTAGACAAAAAGGACAGGTGTCATTGACTGAAATAACTCCATCACCCCCCAACACAGGGCGTGCTCAGCCGCTGGCCAGAGGCCGCCTGTGACCCACCCTTGGTTCTGCACAGAGCTGGCCCAGGACCAGGTCCCTAGGGAGGCTGGGGGAGGTGGGCGCAGAACACTCTGCTCTCCCGGGAAGCCAGGAGGATCGCATACCTGGTTGGCTGCCTCCTCTTCTGGCTCCTGGACGTTGAAGACAGTCGCGCTGTCGGCACCCAGGAGCCGCCGAGCCATCCTTTCTTCGTAGGTCAACCTCTAAGCAAAGAAGCCACACGAGTCAGAAAAATCACAGTGCTGCAGCGCCTTGAGAACACGAACGCAAAGAGCAAACGGGCCTGTGGGTCTCTGACCGCTCCCCTCCGCCTCCGGACGCCTGTGCGGACAGGAGCCCTCTGCTCCGTGTCCACCTGCTCCCACTGCGCCTCCAGTCCTGACCCTGAGCTGAGCCAGGGTGGCCCGCCCGAGCGCCACCAATGAACAGAGCACAGACTGAAGGCGAGCACAGCAAGCCACAGGGCAGAAGTCACCTACAGGCGTGTGTCACGCGTTTATGCCTGATGATGAACACGAAGACAAAGACCTTTAGCCAGCAAGAGGTTTTCTACAGGACGTGTATGGTCATAGCTGTCACAGGCTTCAGAACAGCTCCGAGCCTGGGAAGGGAGTCCGTGGCTGGCGGGCAGGGCTGCCTCCAGAGCTCTTCTCTGGGGCCAGGCACGGGCTGAACGCAGGAAAACACAGCAAGTCGTGAAGGCTGGCTGCACATGCTGACCTGGCAGAGGGGCCAGAAGTGGCCTCGAGCCGACCGGGAGACTGCTCCCAGCGAAGGTGGTGAGGCCCCTGCACTGAGTGCGCAGGGCTTTGGGCTGAACACAAACCAAACAGCCCACTTGCTTTGTCTGATAGGCTGTGCCCTTGAGTGCTGGCTCCAAAATGATCGGCCCATTCACTGGGGCATTTTAAAAACAAGCTTTTGATTCAAAATAGAGAATAATTAGTAGCACAAAATAAAATTTTAACAAATGTGTAAATTATTTCAGATGAACTTCCAAACCTCTGAATCCAGACACAGACTCTCCTAGAAACTCTCTAATCAGGAAAATATGCTGGGTAAATCGCTGCTTTCCAGTAATTGCTGGTTTCAGTCCCAGTGGAAACCGGGAAGAGAAGCAGGACATGTGCCAAATGGCAAACGGACCTGAAGTTCCAATGACCTTGTTTTCGGAAAAGGGGCCGAGGGTGAGGAGAGGTGTATCTGTGGCACGGAACGGCTCGTCCACATGCGGCTGTTTAATTTTCTCAACATGCATTAAAGAATCATGGATTCAGTTTTCAGACACAGTTTTAAATACCGTTTTAAACACCTGCTCTCCTAAAAAGCCTTCCTAATGTTTGGGGACGGTGGCCTGGTGCCACCCCATTCCTCTGGAGCAGAAGCATCACTCGATATCCAGGCCCTCGTCAGACACACCTGCCACCACCAGGAGCCAGACTCACTCACTGCTGTGCTTCTGAACCACTCTCTGCGCCGTGTGAACATAAAGTCCATACACCAAGACGCCAGAAATGCGGACAAAGACATGTGCAGCGTCAGGAAGAAGCTGTCTGACGGTCACATTTTCTAAGAATGGAAAGCTTACTTGTCCTTTTAAAATTCTCAAATGTGGACATGTATGGAAAATACTGGAAATGTCATTCACTGCTGAAGAAATACAAATAATATATACCTCTCTGCAAAAGAGATCTATAACATATATATGCAACAAATGTAAATACATGTAGTGTAATAATAATAGCTTATAGAAATCTTATCTTTTAAACTAACAGTTATTAGTTCATAAGGAGTATTTAAACAAACCAACAAAAAAATCTTGAAAAAAGCCTTTACCTGGCTTGAGAAAGATCCCATAAGTCTCTGTTTTAATCTTTCAAAGGCTGTGGTTGACAGAGCCAGGGAAAACTTCCAGAATGTGTTCATTTGCACATGCAACCACTTATTTCAGGGAGAAGATATCTCCCCTGTGTGAAAATCTCAGTGAGGTGAGTACCGTGAGGTCTCTTTAGCATGTCAGTCTTCCTCAGCCCCTAAGATCAGTACCCGAGCCCCTCCTCTGGGCCCCAGCCTTCCAACCCAAGTGGTCTGTGCTTGTCTTTATGTATCAGGGCAGGATAACCGCAGCTCCCAGAAAACAGAATCAGCACGCAGGCTTTGTCCTCTGGAGAAGGTGCTGAGGGAGACTTTACACAAGAGGCCCCTCTCTGCGTCTACTGAAGAGCCAGGCCAATGCCCCATAAAGCACACAGGTCACTGGCCCCCGCCTAAGAAATCTCATTTCCTAGACTCGTTTGCCAACGCCCTTCAGGAGCTCAGACGTGATGAGGAGCAGTGAGCCCAGAAAACAAACAAGCCAACACCTGACCAGGAAGCACTGGGTCCGTGGAGGAGGCGCCTGTGTGGACTGTGTCCTCGTCCATCCACAACCCGCAGCCTTGGAACAGTGACCACTCCCTTCCAGGACTGAGCTGAGCTGCCCCGACAGACCAGGACAAGCGCGGTAACGGAATCGCACCTGGACTGTCTAGACCAGATCAGCACGGTCTCCTAAGGCGCGCGGCCTTCTCTGCAGCGCAGGGCAGGGCACAGAGCCCAGAACTGAGCTCCGATCCACCGCCTCTGGGCAGAGACCGACCGTGGGGCACAGCCCCCAGCCCTACCCTCCAGCGGGACTGGCTCCCTCTCTCTGCCTCCCACTCAAGGGCTTGCCAGGCCCGACCCTGCTTAGCTTCCAAGAAGGACAAGCACCAGTGCGATCGGGGCGGTGCGGCTGTAGCCTGTCCCTTTTGTCTGTAGTGTCGAAGGCCCTCAGGGTGCTACCGTGGCCTCAGCCTTCCTGCCCCCTCTACCTCCAAGCGGCCGTATTCCCCCCAGCCCCCAGGAATGGTTCATGGAAGGAGGCAGCAAAGCCTCCCCCCATGCTGTCCCCTCCACAAGCAAACGTCAACCCGGAGAGGGGCGTGGGGGCTGGGGCGGGGGGTGGGGGACACCAGCTGTCAGGACGGTGCTCTGTGCTGGCGAAGGCCAGGTGTGAAGGTGAGGCTCCAGCCCTAAGGCTGGTGAGGGCGGAACTCGGGCGGCTCCAGTGACCGCCCCGCCCCGCCCCCTACCACCCGCGCCTGCTCATCACGTCCCCGCCCTCTACGGCCCCCTACCGGCTGCCCGTTGTTCAGCAGGTCCTCCTTGAAGCGCAGCTTGCGTTCCAGGTCCTGGATGACGGCGTCCTTGGAGCCCTGGATCTCCTCGTCGGAGGCCATCCTCGCAGGTCTGCTGGCCTTCTTGGGAAGCCCCCTGCGGGTGAGCACACAGTGGAGGCAGGGTCAGGGTTTGGTCCGGCAGGCACACCCAGCCCGGCGCTCAGGGCCCCGGGCGTGCAGTCCACCCTGGGGCCACGCCCATCCTGCTGGGTGTGGACCAGTGACCCAGACAGAACCACTGGCACACGCTGGCGTGTCAGGGGGCGAGATGAGCGCCGAGGCAGAAGAGGCGCCGTCTGTGTGCAGACCTGGGTTTCTGCCGCATCAGGCTGTGACTCTGGGCATCAACCCTGACTATTCATTGAAAGGACTGATGCTGAAGCTGGAGAATAGATCACAGAACACAACATGTGGTAGGAATTCTAGGTGGGAAAGGAATAAAGAGGAAGCAGGAATGGATGCAGGCCGGGAGGGGATGGAGTGGGGATGAACGGAAGAGGACCCCAGGATGCTGTGTGGAGCCCCAGGAGCCTGCCAACACCCCTGCTGACCCGCTGGCTGGGGCCGTGCTCCGTTCCGGGCACCAGAGCAGACTGTGCTGCAGCCTCAAGCCAGTGTTCTTGCGAAAATCAGCTCCGGCAGTGGAGGTGGGAAGGTGGTGCTGCCAGGCGACAGGAGGGGAGGGTCCAGGTGGAGCTGGAGTGGGAGGACTGCATTGGGGAGGGGCGGCCAGAGCCAGCCCAGGGGGTCGATGGGGCACCGGGAAGAGGGGGCCGGGGTGAGGCACCCTCTCCATTTAACAGGGAACCTCTTTTTCTGAGAATATCTCATTTGGACTAATTACTAACGTGATTCGGCAAACACTAAGAAATTATGTTAAAACCTGAGCACAGAGTAAGGGTGAGGCTCTAAGGTCAGGCAGAAAGCAGGACGCAGCATCTGCCCCCAACACGCCACCCACCGACTTCTGAGGAGCAAAGAGCCACTCCTCAGGAACAAAAACGTGTCTGCTGATAGAGATGCTTTCCCTTCACAATGATTCATACAATTAAAAATTAAGACATTTCTTCAAAGTAAACTGTTACCCAAACCAGCACTCCTCACAGCGCCGGGGAGCCTGTGACAGCCCCACCCGCCTGGGGTGCTGACCTCCTGTGACACGGTCAGGCTGAGCCCACAGGAGCATCCGGCCCCGTCTGCACCAACAAGCGACAACAAGACCCAGTGCTCGCGTGCTTGGGGTGGGAACTGCCGCCACTGGAGACACGCTGTTGCCTGGACGCGTGTGTCTGTAACCAGCTTTGGGAAGGGTGGCGACCCCACGGCCTCAGGAAGGAAAGCAGGGAGGGACTGGATCCACAGGAATCCCCTAAACCCTGACCCACATCAACGCCGCGGGCTGCGGGGAGGCCATCCAGCCTCGCTGCCACTGTGGCCCGTAGCTGCCTCCGCCCTCTGCCCGGCCCTCCATTGAGCAGACACCAGATGCAAAACCACATCTCCACAGACTGTTTATAAGCTACTCTTTTACAGATGAGAACAAGACAATGCTAAACACAAACAATGAAATAGCCATCAGTGCAACTGATGATTAAGAAAATAGAGATATCTGATTTGCTGTACGGCTCAGGAACTTCCAACAGGGGCTCTGTACCAACCTAGAGGGGTGGGGTGGGGAGGGAGATGGGAGGGAGGGTCAAAATGGAGGGGATATATGTGTACCTATGGCTGATTCATCTTGAGGTTTGACAGAAAACAACAAAATTCTGTAAAGCAATTATCCTTCAATTAAAAAAAAAAAGATAAAAAAAGAAACTGCCCCCCCGGGAATTCTATGGTCTATGCCCTCTGGTTCCACGGGGGTACAGGTGTGACCACTCTGTCTGTCTGGCTTTGAACACCGTGTTAGCTCCTGCATCCCCAGGGCCTGCTCTGTGTCTTGGTCAAGACAACTCACCATTGCCTCTCATGGCTGAGCAAGAAAACTGCACAGGTCACAGAACAAGGACTGGGATGGACCTGTACACACTGCCATGTCAAACGGTAACCAACAAGGACCTATTGGATAGCACAGGGGACTCTGCTCAATGTCACGTGGCAGCCTGGATGAGAGGAACGTTTTTGGGAGACTGGATGTATGTATATGTGTGGCTGAGGCCCTTTGCTGTCCACCTGAAATTCTCCCAACATTGTTAATTGGCTGTACTCCAATATAAATTAAAAGATAAAAGCAACACCAAAAAATAAAATAGAGATATCTGAAATTTGCATTTAAGATTTTGGTATCAGATAAGCAAGGAAGCACCATAAAAAACCAACTGAACTAACGCATTCCGAACTACTTCACCAAGTCACTACTTCACCAAGTCACTTGTAATCGGTCTGCTATGTGCACTTGACACATATGGCAAAGCTGTCCAACCAGACGAGTAACAGGTGAGTGAATCTGAGCCTGCTGTTACAATCACAAGTGCCCCACGAAAGAAACAAGTGACTGAAGAGGGCCGACTGACCAGGGCTGGGCGGCTCCTACAAGCTCAAGGGCGCCGACTGGTCATGGCAGCCGGAGAGGGACACCCAGTCTTGGGCAAGTCTGAACTGATCCATCTGAGTTACTATGATGGCTAAAAAGTTACTGTTTCACCTTTAATTCAGAATGCAAACCAGTGATCCCACAAGTCTACAGAGGAAAAATGCTCCAAAGGTTGTATGAATCAAACCAACAGAAGGAATTCTTTAAGTGTGTGTGATTTTGCAACGGGAAATTTTTTGTGGGCAAAAGGGTGACCACATAACTGTGGCTTCTGGGCTGGCATAGAGCTGGAGGCCTGGGGTCACCATTGAACGTGGTGTCAGAGGGCCCACCTCCCCTGGGTACAGCTTCCCACAGCCATAAAATCGGAGTGATGTCCCCATTAGCTTTGAAGAAATGGCAGGAGCTGCTGGTCTCTCTGGTAATAATTATAAAATACCATGACTCCATATGAGTAACCATGACAGAGACTGCTAAGAGGTAAGCACTTCTGTTACTTCAGATGAGCCTGTAAAACTGCTGAATACAAGGGAATTTCAAAGTTGGAGACTAGAATGAACTGTTTCTGCCTAAGATGATAAAAGATGTGACACTGCCCCCCTGTCCAAGGCGGTGGTGGACTCATCTTTCATCAAATTCCAACTGACAAGTGTTGCTGTTGTTGTTCACTTGCTAAGTCTGACTCTGAGACCCCACTGACTGCAGCACACCTGGCCTCCCTGTCCATCACCATCTCCCGGAGCTTGCTCAAACTATTGTCCATTGAGTTGGTGATGCCATCCAACCATCTCATCCTCTGTCGTCCCCTTCTCCTGACTTCAATCTTTCCTAGCATCAGGGTCTTTTCCAATGAATCAGTGCTTTTCATCAGGTGGTGCAAGTATTGGAGCTTCAGCTTCAGCATCAGCCCTTCCAATGAATATTCAGGACTGATTTCCTTTAGGATGGACAGTCCAAGGGACTCTCCAAAGTCTTCTCCAGCACCACAGCTCAAAAGCATCAATTCTTTGGCACTCAGTCTTCTCTATGGTCCGGCTCTCACATCTGTACCGGACTACTGGAAAAACCATAGCTTTGACTAGACAGATGTCTGCCGGTAAAGTGATGTCTCTGCCTTTAAAATCACTGTCTAGGTATGTCGTAGCTTTTCTTCCAAAGAGCAAGTGTTTTCATAGCCCTTCCATAGTAAGAGGACAAAGGGTATCACGTAACAAAGAGACAAAGGTTTGCTCAGGCGAGAGGATGGACTCGACTCTGGCTGAAGCCCATGATTATACCACTCCCACCCTCGCTCCCCTCCTTATGTGACTATTTACAGTCACCTGACTAAGCTTTTTCCCATAAGGACCTGAGAAGAAGCCAGATCTCAATCGCAGAATTCCTCAGGCAGCCTTTAGAAAATGCCTGACAACGCAGGACGCGCCCAACAGGCACTTCTGGACACACTTGGAGGGCAAACAGCAGTCTCGTCTCACAGGAGCCACAAGCCCACCCCAGGGTGGGAGCCTGCTGTGAGTGTCACTCGCATTCTAGGGTCTCCTCACTTTTATTCCCACGCGAAATCCTACTGAGGGTCTCCTCCTGTTCTCTCTGAAGAGTACTGGGGTCCTGCCAGCCCTGAAGCAGGATGTCGACAGGGAGAGGGTTGAGATGTGGCCCTGGGCTTGCCCTGGCCAGCAGGCATTTCTGACCTCCTCAGTGGATGGGTGAGTGCCAGCTCTTACTACACTTCAAGACGTGCCAGACGCCTCCCATGGGTCTGTTTTGCCAGCTTATTTATCCTCACAGGGTTTCTAAGTGAAGATTTTAGAGGGCTGCCACGTCAGCACTGTGACCTAAGGAAAGCCATTCAGAGTCCAGCAGAAGATGATGGAACCCTGCAGAGATGGGGTGGGGGGCTGGGGCCAGGGCTGGCTGCATCATTCATGCCTGGGACAGGGCCTCACGTATCGGCATCAAATGTAGCCACTGAACGTCTGTCCCCTCCAACCACTGCCCGGATGGACAACGTGCGGTGGACGAGTTCACTTCCTGATCCCGGGCACGAAGGGACTGCCACCTCCCCTCGGCGCGCACCCAGCCCCCAGCTGGGGCCCCCACCGTGTGCAGACCGGTGCAGAGGGGTGGTGGGCACTCACGCAGCGGGGGCGGCGCGCGGCAGGCCAAGGGCGGAGACCCCGGTGGAGACGGTGCTGGCGGTGGCTGGCTGCGAGGGCAGCAGGGCGCGGAGCAGCGCTGCAGGCGCGGGGCCTGGGCGGGCGGCGCGGGACGCGGGACCCGGGCCAGGCGGAGGTGGAGGCGGCGGCGGCGGGAAGAAGTCGGGCCCTGCGGCGAGCGCCGGCGGGCTGAGCGGCGGGGGTGGCGGCGGGAGCGCGCCCCACTCGGGCTCAGAGGTCGGCGGGGACGCGGGCGCCGGGGACCGGGGCGCGCTGGGGCTCAGGCTCTGGGCGGCGATGAACTGCTTGGGGCGCGCGTAGCTGAAAGAGCTGGAGGCCTGCATGGCGGGCGCGGGGCGGGCAGCCAGCGCGCTCATGGGCTCCGCGCGCGACTCCGGGGGCTCCGGGGACGCGGGCGGCGAGGGGCGCGCGCGGGCCTCGCGCTCCCGGCGGATCTGCTGCTGCAGCTGCTGGATCCTGAGCGCGTCCCTGCGGGGAGAAAAGGACACCTTCAGATGTGCGGCAGGGACGGGGGCGGGGACCGCGCCCCCCAGGAGCCCGAGGGCCACCGAGGACACAGCTGATCAGCGTCTCACCGCACTCAGACCTGAGGCGAGCCGAGCCGGCTAACATGCCAGGGGACGCTGTCTGACCCCGGGAGCCACAGCACTGCATTTTAACAGAACCAGAATCTCTTAAGCGGAAAACTTCTATCCTGAGCTCTCACCCTCTCATCTGGGGCCTACGTTTTGGGAAAAATTTATCACAATGGGAAAGTTAAAAGAAACACAGATTTAACATATTTTTGGCAGATTTACCTGAATCCAGTTTGCCTACCTCACTGCTGTCAACTCTAATCAATGAATACCACAGGCTGGTCTGGGGGTGGGGTGGGGTGGGGGGAGACCCACTTTGATTTCTGCCTTTGCTCCCTAAAAAACACATGCAAAGTTTATTCTACCCCAGTTTTGAAACTGCCAACTATTTATACAAACCTTAATACATACTGACATTTGGCATCACATCTGAAACATACATATAACACCCATCGTTCATGTGCAGGGGTTCAATAAGCAGTAACAAATTATTAATTTTACAATGCGCTGTGCTGTGTCTCTCAGCTGTGTCCAACTCTTTGTGACCCCATGGACTACAGCCCTCTAGGTTCCTCTATCCAGGGGATTCTCCAGGCAAGAATACTAGAGTAGGTTGTCATGCCCTCCTCTAGGGAATCTTCCCAACCCAGGAATCGAAGCCAGGTCTCCTGCATTGCAGGCAGATTCTTTACTGTCTGAGCCACCAGGGCAGCCCAAGAATACTGGAGTGGGTAGCCTATCCCTTCTCCAGCAGATTTTCCCAACCCAGGAATTGAACTGGTTTCTCCTGCATTGCAGGTGGATTCTTTACCAGCTGAGCTACCAGGGAAGCTCTGGTATTTTACAATAATGCAGCTTTAATTCCTCAAGTATTTTCCACCAAGCAGAGAGTTTGAATTTTTTTTTTTTATAAAGAAGCCAGCAAGTAGCTAGCAATCAGCTAAAATCGTACTCTCATTTTACTCAAAAACCTTTCCTCTCGAGCTGAGTTTTGCATCCAAGATGTTTTCCTTTATCCACACCAGACAGTGACCACGGCTGCCAGAAGAAGCATCAACAGCAGGTGGCGCTCTAAGCGCAAGTGATACAGAACAGTCCACCGAGAGGCAGAGCCATGCTAAGTTGAAACCATTTAAAACTAAAAAGCAACCCTCCCATTGAAACCTGTATATTACCATATGTGAAATAGACCAGTCCAAGTTCAATGCATGAAACAGGGCACTCAAAGCTGGTGCACTGGGACAACCCAGAGGGATGGAATGGGGAGGGAGGTGGGAGGGGGGGTTCGGGATGGGGGGGGGGACACATGTACACCCATGGCTGATTCATGTCAGTGTATGGCAAGAACCACCACAATACTGTAATTAGCCTCCAATTATCATCAATTAATTAACCCCCCAAGCCTTCCTTATCTATAGGCATTAAATCTTCAAATTCAAAGTAATAAGTGAAACTGAAGCTCCTGATCAAAAGTTAAAGAAAAAGATTCAGATCTGTTATCAAGTGTCACTAGATACAACATTGGCCAAGGAATCGTTCAACTCCTTCCCACGAATCGATTCCCCACTATAATTTAACAGTGAAGTGATTACAATGAAGCGCATGAAGACGCCTTCTTGTGAACTGAAAAGTGTAAGGAGAATGGGGCTGCACGCGAGTGTCAGGAAGCATTTAACAAGAGGCTTCCTGTGTGCTGTTTTGGATCTGTCAAGAACCCTCTGGCCCTTATTGATTCCTGAATATTCAGGAATTAAGAGGGCTGAGGAATCCAGGCATTTCTCATTACAGTGATAAGTACTCTCTTCCTTATTATGAGGCAAATGGTAAAAGGTGATCGTTTGCAACTCTCTCTCTTTGATAGGGATCATCTTATGTTTTGTAAGTCTGAAATTTTAATCTTTGTCTTTGCTGAGAATAACCACCTTGTAAGACAGTATATATGCCCACGCCATGTTGATTAAAACACCTTTGCTCCATCAGAGCTTTGGTCCCCATGTCTTTCTTTCTGTCTGTCTTTGTCTCTCTCTCTCTCTATTTCTGGCTAATTCCTTGGAGCGCGGAGGCCCGCTGAGCTCACTTTCTTGCCCGGGCTTCTTCTAAGCCCCTCTCGAGAAGGCGCACTGTGCCTTCACCCACTCGAGAGGGCGCCCGGTGCCTACGTGCATCAGCGTGAATCCTGAGAACAGGGCTCTATTGGCTTTCCGCGCAAACCAGGGGATAGCAGCCTCTTTCTCTCTCTTCCTCTCGGAACCACGAGGTTCCGGTCCATTAAAGGACCAGCAAGCGCTATCAGCCTCTCTCTCTCTTACTTTCTTATCGTCGACTCCGGACCACCGGGTTCTGGTCCATTAAAGGACCAACATGCGAGAACCTGAGCGGATCAGGCAGGCTCCCAGCAGCAGTGAACTCTGGGCAGTCCCAGTGGCATGGGCTGAGACTGGGACGCTCTGCTGCAGGACGTGCACCGGGACCCACCACTCCTCGAGGGACGAAGAACTGCAGGGTCTGATGACACTGGCGTGCCTGTGCACTGGGGCAGATTATGGACCATGAGAGACAAAGAGACCAAAAAGCCCAGCTGCCACTTCTGAAGAACCAGGAGCAAAAGCAGGTACTTCGCATGCCCCCTGCACACAACACCACCAGAGGGACGGGCAAGCCACCTAAGCCACCCAAGCCACTCCTCTGGCCCAACTCCTGGACACACAACTACCCACACCCCACAGAAGGGAGCCGCTCAGCCTCTCTCTGCTCCAGGAGTGAGCAAGCAAGGGCACCTGTTACTTGCTCTTGTTGCCCACCTGTCCCCTGCCCCTCTGCAGCAGCAGGGGTCCCAATAAAAGCCTTGTATGAATTTCTTGTCTGGCCTCTGGTCGATTTCTATTGATTGGGGAAGGCCAAGAGCACTGGTGCGCAACACTACGGAGCTTAGTTCCAATGCTTTAAAAGCAGCCGTGCTGCTGCGATACACTGGATGCTGAAGTTCATCACAGACGTCTCTGTGGCTTGGGTAGACTGAACTGACCCAAGAATGGGACTCATAAACACCATCCACCAATGGTGACTTTCTGACTCCCCAGATGCTCCTTTCTGACCTCCCTGCCTTTACTTTCTTCTTAATTCCTACCCCCCGGAAGATGCGTCCTACCCCTGGACTGTCTATCCCCCCACCATCCAGCTGATCTGCCCCAGGACTGGGGGTGATCCGTGAGCCCGTGGAAGGCACTGTCCCTCCTCTGGGCCAGCTGGGCTCAAGACAGCCAGGGCTTCAGCTCGCTCTGAAGGTATTTCCAGCCTGGCTGTGTGAAGCTGCTCTGGCACCTGGCTCTAGACATCACGCTGTCTCTGTGTCTGTGTGGGGACTCCCCTGCCCCAGGTCAGGGATGGCCCCTGACAAGCCAGGCTTTTCAAAGAAGTCTGCCAAGGAAGCTCAGACCATCACGATGCTGGTTCTAATGTTGTCCATGGGCTCAAGCCTCCTCATCCAGGCATTAAAAGCCCCACCACATTTGCTAACTTGCAAGGGCTTAAAACTGCGAGACGCCACTGTTAGCAGTAAGTGCCAGGTCAAGAAGCTAGTGCAGTTTCTGTTCATCTCACAAGTGAGCAGGCATCCTGGTGATCCGTTCCTAGAACAACCTGCATGAAGAACCGGGCCACGCCTTCCACCCCCCACTTTGTGCAGGTGAGGCTGTAACAGGCAGAGCACAGCAGGGCTGGGGGAAGAGAGCCGAACAATTGTTTTGAATCTGAACATTTCTGACTTGGTTTCTGGGCAAATTCTAATATTAAAAAAAAAAACTGAATTAAATGATTCTCACACCTGGATTCTGAGATGACGAAATGCATGAATCTAAGTCACTTTCTCAGTTCCCAAGTTATTTTTATAAAACTAGGCTTTCACAGAGAGACAAAAAAGCAAATGAAATGAAAGGTCCCAGAAAGGCAAGCTTGCTTGTGGCTTCAGGAAATTACCCAGTTATTTGTCACATTCACATCAGTCTTAGAGATGCTTTCCTGGATCTGACTCCAAAGCAAGGGGAAAAAAAAGCAAATATAAACAAGTGGGACTACATCAATCTAAAATTTATGTACAGTAAAGGAGATACCATCAAGACAAAAAGGCAACATACTGAGTGGGAGAAGATAGTTGTGAACTGTATATCCGGTGAAAGTGAAAGTCCCTAAGTCATGTCTGACTCTTTGCGGCCCCATGGACTATACAGTCTATGGAATTCTCTAGGCCAGAATACTGGAGTGGGTAGCCTTTCCCTTCTCCAGGGGATCTTCCCAACCCAGGGATCTAACCCAGGTCTCCTGCATTGCAGGTGGTTTCTTTACCAGCTGTATATCCTGTAAGGAGTTAATATCCAAAATATATAAAGACTCATTCAACTCAACAACAAAAACATAAACAACCCAAACAAAAAAAAAAGGCAGAGGCACTGAACAGACATTTTCCCAAGGAAGACATACAGATGCCAATAGGCACATGAAAAGATGCCCAACATGGCTAACCAGCAGGGAAATGCAAATCAAAACCACAGTGAGGTGTCACCTCCCCTGTGAGAATGGCCATTATCAGAAAGGCAAGAAATAACAGATGTTGGAAAAGATGTGGCAAGAAGAGGAAATTTCTACTGCCTAGCACAGGGAACTCTGCTTGGGATTCTGCAGTGACCTAAATGAGAGAAAGAATATGAAAAATATTAATAGAAAAAAATTTAAGAAAAAAAAATTTCTGCTAGGAGGAATGGAAACTGGGGTAGCCACTATGGAAAACAGTATTGAGATTCCTCAAGAAACTGAAAATATAATGACTACAGTATGATCCAACAACTCCACCTCTTATGTATCTGAAGAAAATGAAAACACTAATTCGAAAAGATAGATGCACCCCAATGTTCACAGCAGCACATTTACAATAGCCAAGATATAAAGTGAACCTAAGCGTGCACTGAGGGATGAGTGGATGCAGAACGTGTGGTGTGTACATACAGTATGCACGTATGTACACACATGCACATATCGGGGTGCTACTCAGACATAAAAGCAGAGAGACAACGCGGACGGCCCTGGAGGCTACTGTGCTAATAAATGAAGTCAGTCAGAGAAAGACACGTGCCATGTGACTGTCACTCATATGTGGACTCCACACAAAGTACACAGGCGAAGACATCAGTCTAGCTGCTACCGGAGGGACGCGGTTTGGGGGGTGAGCGGGTGCGGGGTCAAGTGGGGCCCACTGCAGCGTGTGGGACACGGCACCATCGTGCTCTACACCTGAGACCCAATAAGAAAAGGAAGCACTCGGCATTTGTAAAATTCCTTTCAAAAAGCTATTCAGTAAATAACAGTTCAGCACTTTTTTGGTTTTCCCATTGTTTCTGCTGCCCTTTCTCTGAAAATGAAGGAAGAATATGAAACTGATGTGAGTGTCCTGGGGACGTTGCGTAAGGTGGGAAACTCGGGTGGAGGCTCCCAGCCTGAAGCAAGACAATGAGGCCATCCTGTTAAAGTTGCCCCCGTCCAGCCCCTTCCGTTCCCCTCCTCACCCCACCACACCCCAGTTCAGAAAGTCTCAGCAGTTCTCTGCTCTTCCCTCCCTCAATTCTGAAGAACGAGCTCACAGGACTCTGACGCACTTGCCACAGCCTATGTACAAAGGGGAACCTGCTGAGTGACCTGTTCAAGGTCACATTAGTTCCTGGAGAACCAGGCAGGTACGCGGAGAACCTGGACCTTTAACGTGGCTTCCAAGGAGCCTGTGGTCCCTTTCCCTCCTGAGGACCCTTCACTCTCCTGCCTCTTTGCTTCCATAGCAACCTGCGCCTTTCGGATCTGACAACTGGGCGGTGCTTTAAATGTCTACACATGTAGGCATGGACTCTCCACGGTGAGGTGGTGCAGCTCCCGGAGGGGATGCGTCAGGACTAATGAGGGGTCCTGTCCCTCTCACAGGAATCACGACTCCCCATCCTCCCACCCCCGACCGTCTGGGCACAGTTGCCAGCAAGAGCGGATTCATGGATGGCTGCGTGGGGAAGATTCAGGTTTCACAGAGGGAAACGGAGCTGTGGAAACCATTTTCAGTTTCCGATTCCGTACTCTCTGTCGCCTGATGAAGGCAGCCTTGGAGAAGCCAGGCAGCTGGGCAGCCAAGTGTGGGGGCAAAGGCCGGCCCGGGAGGCACCGGCTAGATGCACACTGTCCCTCTATGAGCCCCACAAGCGCCCCACACACAAGCACGGCCACACCCACCCTGGCTCCCTTTCAGAGAGGACCATGTTCTTCCTGCAGGGACTGCCCTCTTCAAGGGCAAATGGACAACAGGGGCGCGTGGGGAGGGGGCCTGGAGACAGGGCCAGGGACTGCGCCGGGGTTGGGCTCCCCACCTTCTGCTCACAAAGCCACGGCCGGGGGGCGGGGGTGCTGGCCTGGGAGAGGGGCTGACAAGCCCGTGGGTTAGGTGAGGTCAGGGCACGGGGGGCTCCAAAGCCATGCGCTGCTTCGTCCCATCCCGACTGCTCAGTAAACAGAAAAAGGTTATGAAAATGCTAGTTGTTATTACCACAGATTGCTCTGTCCCTGGGGGCTGTAGCCCAAGGTCAAAACGAACGCAGTGAAAGCAGACTTCTGGAAAACAGCTTCTGTGTGACTTGGAAAGTCCCAGGGCTCACAGCAACGAGATGGAGCAATCACAACTGTCCGCAGGGACGCCTGGGGTCGTGAGGCTGGAAAGCAGTCACGCTCTCAGAGTAAACAGGCTGTGGGGCGCATGCTCTCTTTCCCTTCTGACTGTGATACAAAAGCCCTGCACACTCTGCGAAGTTCAGAAGGACTGTAAGGCTAGGCGGGGACCTGCAGCCCGCTCACACACGCGGGGACACGTCACGGGCCAGCACAACCGCCTGGCGTGTTCAGACAGGCGGCCGACACAGGCCCACCTGGGACCGCCCAACGCCAGGCGGTTTCACACGAAGGCAGGTAAGTGAGCCTGGGATAAGTGCTGGGTGCTCCCACACAGAGTCCTCTCCCACTGGGACGAGGGCTGAGCGTCGGATGTCTGAGAGCCCGGCAGGCTAATGCTGGGCGCGTACAGACAGGAAGGGCTTCAGAAGGACTGGGTCAGCTCCCTCTGTGACTTGCTACAGGAGTCCATCAGCGCCTGTGTCCTGCATGCACGTGTCAGTGTGCGTCTTCCAGCACAGAAACAATGCCCATTGGGTGAGAGCGACCCAGCACCCAAGTACCGCCCCTGGAGACAGGTATACAAGGGCTGCCCAGGCGGCTCAGGGCTAAAGAACATGCCCGCCAATGAGGAGGCCAGGGTTCGATCCCTGGGTGGGGAAGATCCCCTGGAGGAGGAAATGGCAACCCACTCCAGTGTTCTTGCCTGGGAAATCCCACAGAGGGGCCTGGTGGGCCACAGTCCAGGGGGTCACACAGAGTCGGACACAACTGAGCACCTCTAAGCACAATAAACAACAGGTATACAGGTCACAGTCCAGGGGACAACCACTCACCCCGTCAAAACAGTTAGGAGGAGCCAGATGGGAACACGCTGCACTGGGTTCAAGGGAGGCTATGAGTGCAAAGGGAACTATTAACATGTATCTAAAAGCATCCCCCAAGAAAAACAAATGCAAAAAGGCAAAATGATTGCCTGAGGAGGCCTTACAAATAGCTGAGAAAAGAAGAGTAGCTAAAGGCAAAGGAGAAAAGGAAAGATATGCTCACTTGAATGCAGAGTTCCAAACAGCAAGGAGAGATAAGAAAGCCTTCCTCAGCGATCAATGCAAAGAAATAGAGGAAAACAATAGAATGGGAAAGACTACAGATCTCTTCAAGAGAATTAGAGATACCAAGAGGACATTTCATGCAAAGATGGGCTCGATAAAGAACAGAAATGGTAGGGACCTAACAGAAGCAGAAGATATTAAGAAGACGTGGCAAGAATATGCATAAAAACTATACATAAAAGATCTTAATGACCCAGATAACCATGATGGTGTGATCTCTCACCTAGAGCCAGATATCCTGGAATGCAAAGTCAAATGAGCCTTAGGAAGCATCACTATGAACAAAGCTAGTGGAGGTGATGGAATTTCAGGTGAGCTATTTCAAATCCTAAACAATGATGCTGATATGCCGGAAAATTTAGAAAACTCAGCAGTGGCCATGGGACTGGAAAAGGTCAGTTTTCATTCCAATCCCAAAGAAAGGCAATGCCAAAGAATGCTCAAACTACTGCACAACTGCACACATCTCACAAGCTAGCAAAGTAATGCTCAAAATTCACCAAGCCAGGCTTCAACAGTATATGAACCGAGAACTTCCAGATGTTTAAGCTGGATTTAGAAAAGGCAGAGGAACCAGAGATCAAATTGCCAAAATCCGTTGGATCATCAAAAAAGCAAGACAGTACCAGAAAAACATCTACTTCTACTTTATTGACTATGCCAAAGCCTTTGACTGTGTGGATCACAACGAACTGTGGAAAATTCTTCAAGAGATCGGAATACCAGACCACCTGACCTGCCTCCTGAGAAATCTGTATGCAGGTCAACAAGCAACAGTTAAAACTGGACATGGAATAATGGACTGGTTCCAAATTGGGAAAGGAGTACATCAAGGCTGTATACTGTCACCCTGGTTATTAACTTATATGCAGAGTATATCATGTGAAATATCGGACTGGATGAAGCACAAGCTGTAATCAAGATTG
The DNA here is from genome assembly GCF_910594005.1 of Cervus elaphus. Classification (NCBI taxonomy): domain Eukaryota; kingdom Metazoa; phylum Chordata; class Mammalia; order Artiodactyla; family Cervidae; genus Cervus; species Cervus elaphus. The sequence goes on along the minus strand of NC_057843.1, from coordinate 2,105,391 downwards.
CTAGGAGAAAGAGCAATAACCTCAGATATGCAGATGACACCATCCTTATGGCACAAAGTGAAGAGGCACTAAAGAGCCTCTTGATGAAAGTGGAAGAGGAGAGTGGAAAAGTTGGCTTAAAACTCAACATTCCAAAAAAAAAAAAACAAAAAACTCAACATTCAGAAAACTAAGATCACGGTCTCCAGCCCCATCACTTCATGGCAAATAAAAGGGGAAACAATGGAAAACAGTGACAGACTTTATTTTCTTGGGTTCCAAACTCACTGCAGATGGTGACTGCAGCCATGAAATTAAAAGACGCTTGCTACTTGGAAGAAAAGCTGTGACCAACCTAGAACAGCATATTAAAAAGCAGAGAGCTTACTTTGTCTACAAAGGTCCATCTAGTCAAAGCTATGGTTTTTCCAGTAGTCATGTATGGACATGAGAATTGGACTATAAAGAAAGCTGAGTACCAGAGAAATGATGCTTTTGGACTGTTGTGTTGAAGAAGACTCTTGAGAGTCCTTTGGACTGCAAGGAGATCAAACCAGTCAATCCTAAAGGAAATCAGTCCTGACTATTCATTAGAAAGACTGATGCTGAACCTGAAGTTCCAATATTTTGGCCACCTGATGAGAAAAACTGACTCATTGGAAAATACCCTGATGCTGGGAAAGACTGAAGGCAGGAGGGGAAGGGGATGACAGAGGATGATAGTTGGATGGCATCACCGACTTGATGGACATGAGTTTGAGCAAGCTGAGGGAGATGGTGATGGACAGGGAGGCCTGGCACACTGCAGTCCATGGGGTCACAGAGAGTCGGACATGACTGAGCGACTGAACTGAACTGGAAAGCATCCCCCTAAGGCTGGGAGAGATGTCTGTGTCATTTTCCCCTCAGCTGTGTCTGCTGTCCTGAGTCCCGGAAGCAGGTCTGTGCAGCTCAGGCTTGTACGATGAATGATGACCTTGGGAAAAGGTCCTGCCTCTCAAAACAAACAACCTAAGGGCTTCATTCTCCTGGAAGAAAAGGCATTCTCCCATGTCTCTCCCCTCCAAGCATTTTCGGCTGAGCATCTCCCTTTCCCCTCACACGTAGGTGCCCGCCAACTGCTGGGTGCATTTAACTAAAATCCCCAGATTTCTAGCTGCTCCATCGTCCCTGTGGCACTCGGGACACGGCAATGACTCTCTGAGGGTAAAGCCAGGCTATTCACAAGAAAAAGCACAGTCTTCTGGGGAGAGAAATGTTCAAGGAGTTCAGCTCCAGCTTGACCACTAGCTTTGTATGACATCGGACAATTCACTTCTCCCCTCTGGGACACAGCTTCTCAACTATCTGCAAGGTCCTAATAAACTCTCAGGTCTATGATCCTTACTCCTCAGTCCAGCAACATTTAAACATTATACAGAGACTGATTTTAAAGGAACTTGTGAAGAACTAACTGGGTCCTGATATGGTGCTTATTGTATACACATAATAACCTTAGGCATATGCTGTTTTCACCTCCCTGTCAACTGTTTTGGAAAAATGAATTTATGTTCTGGCAAACATAAATAGGCTTTAAAAGCATCAGAGAGGCAGACTAAAATAATCCCACAGTAAATCCTCCTCTAAGAGGAAGGACAGATCTATGCAGTGAAAAATAATCACCTACTGGTTAACACGAGCTCCATCTCCTTTTCTTAAGGCAGATACACCTGCAGATACATTCCATCCCGAAAGGAAGAAAAACAGCTTTCGGGTTCTGCGTGGCTGGGTGTGTTTCCACCGCAGTGTGTGGTCCTGAAGTGTGAACTCCCTGTTTTGTTAATAAGCCTTTCTCCTCTTCCTACCACAGAAGCTTTTCCGCCCTTGGTACTGTGACCTGATGCCACCCCCAGCCTCCTTCCTGGAGCCCTCTCCTCTGACCTTTGACAGCAGGCCCAGCCTCATTCCCTGGCCTCTGACCAGGCCTCATCTCCCCCACGGTCTCCCCAGCTTTCTGCCGTGGGTCCCCGCATGCTCTGTGCGTCCCCGACCTCCTCTGTGTCACCCTCACCCCTGCCCGGGTCCAGAATGACAACTCGACAACCCACTTCCACGCGGCAGAAACGCCTCACTTGACGTCAACTTAGCGCATCTAAGTCAGCCCTGTTCACTCCTCACCATGTCTCCCCCATAAAAGACAGATGTTCAAGGGCAAACACAACCAGGCAGGCCGTCAGGGGTTCTCACCGAGGACGACAGGGAGGGGTCTCCTAGTGCTCCGACAGCTGACTGACACTCGGACGGGACCCCCGGGGGAAGGCAGGCAACGGAGAGCCAACATGTGAAAACAGCCCCGAGAGAAAAGATGAGCAGACGGACAGGCGCCTCGGCCAGGGCAGGCCACCTGAACACCAGTCTCGCTGAATTTCCTGTACTAACGCCTGCCTCGCCCCCATTTCTGGCTTAGGTCATCTGAGACGCTCTCTCCCACTGAAGAAAGTGGCCTGGGGCCGAGCCATTCCCGCGTCCCTGGTGTACAGACACGGAACTGGACACACGAGAGGTCACACGGCCACACAGGCCTCAGGGGAACAACCTGCGGGTGGAGACACACCGAGACCAATGCAGCTGCCCTGCTGGAAGCTGGCGAACCCACGCGTGGAGCCCACGCCTGCTCCCAAGCGCTCATCTCTGCAGTGGGAACCAGACCACGGTGGAGGGCGGTCTCCTGTTTCTGCTTTCACAGTCTTCTACACTTGTGGTCTGAGTACTTTTTAACGTTGGGCACAGAAAAAATATGATGGTAAAAATACATATAAAAAATTCTTAAAACATAAATTATAAACATATAACTCTTAAAACATGTAATAACTCCGGAAGCTACTTTTCTAAGAAAGGTCACGTCATTAAAGAAGACACACAGTTGGCATCTGGAAGCCGAGGAGCCGGCCCTGTGCGCATGTGTGTGTGCACACGTGTCTGCATCTGTGTGCGCGCGCGTGTGCGTGTGTGTGTGTAGGGCAGGGGTGGGGGGGGGCGCGCTCAACCTCGCCTCTCCCATCACCACTGTCGCTTATCTCCTGCGCCATGGCCGTCACCGGGCACCTTCCAGGTACCAAACACCACTGTAAGTGCGAGTCCACGCTGCCTCATTTAATCTAAAACGCCCACAGGTCCTAGCACCTCCACTTTACAGAAGAGGAAACGGAGGCACAGAGATACAATGAAAGAGCTGTCAAGGCTGCACACCTGGAAAGTGGTGCAAACGCAGAGTGATCCCGGGGGTCTGGCCCGTGACCATGACCCTGGCCTCTCTCATGAAGATGGCAGGTTTATCCGGATCCACGGGTACTGGGGTCTCTCCAGCCACAGAGGACCCTTCTGGTGTGGGTTCTGACCACGGCAATGTGCGTCTGTCCCTTCTATGTCTGTTCTTCCTTGTCACTGGGACCAGACACTGCAGTGGGGCTTGAACCAGATACACAGAGAACCTGCTACCCATGCTGAAGACATTCATGTGTATAACGGAACTATTGACATAATACCCAAGGAGGTAATGCTGACGTCTACGCCAGACTTGCCAAACCTTCACTCACTAGAGGAACTCTAAAGTAACCTGAAGGAGTTGAGCTGTGAAACTAAGAAATTAGTTTGCTCCCAGAATTTCTTATTCCTGTATTGGTATTATCAACCAGCATATGTTACACTGAGGGACTACTAAATGTTCTATGTGTGCACTGCTCAATCATGTCCAACTCTTTACGAACCAATGGACTGTAGCCCGCCAGGCTTCTCTGTCCACGGAACTTTCCAGGCAACGATCCTGGAGCCATTTCCTACTCTAGGGGATCTTCCCCACCCAGGGACCGAACCTCTGTCTCTTGCATCTCTTGTACTGGCAGGCAGATCCTTCACCACTGTGCCACTCAGACCTGTAGGAAACGTTCAGTCTCTACTAAACATCAACTATTTAGAGCTACCCAATCTCAGTCTAAAACACAGTGGAGGGACAGACCGTGAGACACACCAGTGAAGAGTCTCACTGCCTATTTCACAAGTTAAAAGTGAACCCAAACTTCTAGAGAAGTTTGTCAGGAGACAGGCCACCTAACACATAAAAACCCAGCATGGGTTTCAGGGCACAGAAGTTCCCACGTACGCTCAGCTCTGGCCTTTACTGTGCTCTTGGAAGAAGTCACGACTTGAAGAGACAGAAAGAAGAAGAATGCGTGAAGAGTTGGCACTGAGCCCATAGCATGCCTCTTCCACCACCCCTGCCCCTGGTGACAGGCCTCCCTGCAGGACCGAGGGCTACCAGCGACCTGGAGGCCTTGACTAAGGCAGCTCTCAGCTTCCTCCTGTCTGTGGAATGCAAAGCTGAACTATTTTTAAATTGCCCCTTTAAATACATTTAAAATGCCTCCAAGTGTAAAAGGCACTCTTGTGTCTTTCAAGACTGGAATCTGAATACCACTCATTTGCTAAGTTACTCCATCTCCTGAGAGACTGAATCACTGAAGATGCTGGATTTTTAAAACACTGTTACCTTTGACATGCTGACGAACACCACTACTTTATAAAGACGACTTTCAGGTTTGTGTGAGCACAGGCCCCTCTCTGAAGAATGAAGCATTCTGAGTAAACAACTCGTGATAAATAATGACTTCAGCCTCCTGAGGGTAAAGCAGTGAAAGGAATGCGCAGGTGGGCCCAGGTATGCAGCGTGACTAGCTCCTCCGAGAGGTCAGCTGTTGCTGGGCTCAGGGTCACCGTCCGAAGGTTCATGGTGTGGATGCACCATCACCTGACCACCAGGCTCCAGCCCCAACCTCTCATCCAAGAAGGAAAACGTTCTTGAAAAAACTCAGAATGGCACTCTGGCAGGCTCGAGAGATATGGTCAGTTAAGAGTCTGGTGACTGTGGAAGGAATCATCAATTTTAAGTGGCTGTGACCCTTCTTGTTTTGACCGGCTGACCCTGACATTCCTTAGTGGTAGGGAGGAGGGGCGCTGGGGACGATACCCAGGGGTCTTCCCCCTTGAGAGGCTGGCCCACTCCTCCCGGCAGGAAATGAAGTCTATCCAAACATGTCCTGGGAAGAACTGTAATAAATGTTCCCTTCCTGAGAAATGACTAAAACCACTAAAATAACCCTTAAAAAACGCAATTATTTATTGAAATGACTCTTAAGAAAAAAATGAGGGAGATTTATTAGAACTGCAGGAGGTTTCCAGCAGGATGACACATGACTGTGTACAGCCCAGAGTCACTCATGTGACATTCCAGCAAGTGGAATTTTCTATAACATGGTCTTCAGGCCCATCTCCAACACGGGGAAACCCTGCAACATCTTGAAATGCCTTCTGGAAGAAAAAACTTCACAGAAGTACAGCTGTTGCACTGCACTTGTTTGCTGAACTTCACAGATCTTTTCCAAGACACGCAGATACTGCAGTCTGCCGCACACACTGGTTGTGATTACACTGCGCTGTCTTACACGCGAGCTGCCCTTCACTGAGAGAAGCAGTACGTGCACCTGGACGTGCTGCTGCTGTTGGCTCCTGGCTGAGCCGCACCGCTTGCGGGGTCTTAGTTCCTGGACCAGGGCTTGAACCTGGGCCACAGACAGTGCCAAGTCCTGACCACTGGGCCGCCAAGGAACGCCCATGTTCTTTCTGCAACACAAGACAAATAATGGAGAAAGCCAGGGCAGAGAGTACAGCACCTGTGTCACAACGCACGGGGGCGGTGAGGGTCCAGCGGAGGGAGGGCCCCCGGCCCCACCCCAGAGCAGATTGTGGGAGGTGAGGAGCTGAGGGAGTAACCAGGTTTCCTCACTGCCGGCCTCCTGAGGGAAAACACCAAAGTGTGAACATCTTGCACTAACAATTAAACCAAAAAGTCTTTTCTAACAAGAATATAGATAAAAATTCCAAAGAACAAAGGAACGATGGGGTCCAATTTATTTGGCTTCCGTGCAGGGCCACCTCCTCCCTGACGTGTGGGGTGAGCCTGGCTCGGCAGCAGCACAGAGCTGGGACCAGCGGGTCTGTGTCCCCGTGTGTGTGTGCTTGCCTGCATATCTCTACATGTGTCATACATCCACACGCGTCATGCGTCCACACGTGTCACACACCCACACACATCATATGTCTACACGTGTCATACACCCACACACGTCACACATCTACACGTCATACACCCACACGTGTTATGCGTCTACACGTGTCACACACCCACACACGTCATACATCCACACATGTCATACACCACACACGTCATACGTCCACACACGTCATATCTCTACACGTGTCATATACCCACATGCATTGTCTACACGTCATAATCCACCCGCGTCATACGTCTACACGTGCCATACACCCACACACGTCATATTTCTACATGCGTCATACACCCACGTGTCATACATCTACACGTGTCATACATCGACACACGTCATACATCCACACATCATCTCTCTACACATGCCATACATCCACACACGTCATATCTCTACAAACGTCACACACCCACACACATCATATGTCTACACATGTCATGCATCCACACGCATCATACGTCTACACGTGTCACGCATCCACACATGTCGTTATGTCTACACATGTAACAAGATACAGCGGTATGAGCATAATGCATATTTTCAGGTTTAAATATGATAGCATTATTGCCTGAAGATGATAATTTTGAGTAAAAATGATGCAAAATCTATTTAATTACACTTGTATTCCTACCCTGACCTTCTATGTATGATCTACTGCCTTGGTTGTGACTACCAGTAAACAAAATGATGTCTGTAATCTCAGAAGCATAAGCAATTCAGCCTAAGGAACCAAGGAATTCACATCTTTGTTGCTAATGCCTTCTGAATAAATCCAGATTAATGTTACAGTTTTAAGTACAAAGGTAGAAAAGAATGAACTGATGAGTGGCTTTTTCCTTTCTGTGGATATTTATCAATCTATAAAATATGCTGTAAGACATTTAAAGTCACTTATGATACATGTTTAATGACCTAATAACGACTAAATTTAGCGAGCGCACCATGCTGTCATCTCTTAAAAGTTGTCACTGTGTGGTATCAGGAGGATGCTGGGACCCTGAGGGCCGGGCACGCCCTCCTCCCCTGTTTCCAGGTTGGGGGTAGCCCTCCTTGCCTGTACCTCACCCCCCACCCCTCCTCCCTTTGATGAGTGTGGGGGCAGATATGACAAAGCATCTGTGAAGGGGCAGGTAAGCTTTTCCACTCAAGGCTGAGGTGTCAACGAGCTCATGACACAGGCTTCTCCTCTAGTACAGATATGAGGCTTGGATCTTCTTTTCTGACTCCTCAATTCGTCACTCGAATGGTCCCAAACTTGAACAGGGAGAAGCAGTAACCCCTTAAATATCCATACATCATTCACACATCCTAAGTCTGAAATAATCTCAGATGTATGGCCCCCCTTGCTAAGAAATCAGCGCATCCTCAAGGCACCAGTCATCATTTGTTCAGACTTCTCATAGAAGATGGTGTGGGTGGCCTCAGGTTGACTCAATGTAATGACAAAAAAAAGCATTAAACAGGGCCACTCCTCTGAGCAAGGCAAATGGAGAACCATCTACTGATGGGCATCTAGGGCAGGTCCCTTCTCACCAGGGGCCTTCCACATCACTCTCCCCCCTCAGGAATTCTGGGAAAAACACCTTTATTCACATCTTTTCAGATCAGTCAGGGTTCAGTATCCCCACCCTCCCCTGAAGACAGAAAAGTTGTCTTTATCAACCCTTTTAAACTCAGCTGATCTACAATGGAACAAAGTAGAAAGCCCAGAGATAAATCCACGAACCTATGGACACCTTATCTTCGACAAAGGAGGCAAGGATATACAATGGAAAAAAGACAACCTCTTTAACTAGTGGTGCTGGGAAAACTGGTCAACCACTTGTAAAAGAGTGAAACTAGAACACTTTCTAACAACATACACAAAAATAAACTCAAAATGGACTAAAGATCTAAATGTAAGACCAGAAACTATAAAACTCCTAGAGGAGAACATAGGCAAAACACTCTCCGACATGAATCACAGCAGGATCCTCTATGACCCACCTCCCAGAATATTGGAAATAAAAGCAAAAATAAACAAATGGGACCTAATGAAACTTAAAAGCTTTTGCACAACAAAGGAAACTATAAGCAAGGTGAAAAGACAGCCTTCAGAATGGGAGAAAATAATAGCAAATGAAGCAACAGACAAAGGATTAATCTCAAAAATATACAAGCAACTCCTGAAGCTCAATTCCAGAAAAATAAATGACCGAATCAAAAAATGGGCCAAAGAACTAAACAGACATTTCTCCACAGAAGGCATACAGATGGCTAACAAACACATGGAAAGATGCTCAACATCACTCATTATCAGAGAAATGCAAATCAAAACCACAATGAGGTACCATTACATGCCAGTCAGGATGGCTGCTATCCAAAAGTCTACAAGCAATAAATGCTGGAGAGGGTGTGGAGAAAAGGGAACCCTCTTACACTGTTGGTGGGAATGCAAACTAGTACAGCCACTATGGAGAACAGTGTGGAGATTCCTTAAAAAACTGGAAATAGAACTGCCATATGACCCAGCAATCCCACTCCTGGGCACACACACCAAGGAAATCAGATCTGAAAGAGACACGTGTACCCCAATGTTCATCGCAGCACTGTTTATAATAGCCAGGACATGGAAGCAACCTAGATGTCCATCAGCAGACAAATGGATAAGGAAACTGTGGTACATATACACCATGGAATATTACTCAGCCATTGAAAAGAATTCATTTGAATCAGTTCTAATGAGATGGATGAAACTGGAGCCCATTATACAGAGTGAAGTAAGCCGGAAAGATAAAGACCAATACAGTATACTAACGCATATATATGGAATTTAAAAAGATGGTAACGATAACCCTATATGCAAAACAGAAAAAGAGACACAGATGTACAGAACAGACTTTTAGACTCTGTGGGAGAAGGCAAGGGTGGGATGTTCTGAGAGAATAGCATTGAAACAAGTATACTATCAAGGGTGAAACAGATCACCAGCCCAGGTGGGATGCATGAGACAAGTGCTCAGGCCTGGTGCACTGGGAAGACCCAGAGGGATGGGATGGAGAGGGAGGCGGGAGGGGGGATCGGGATGGGGAACACATGTGGATCCCACGGCTGATTCATGTCAATGTATGACAAAAACCATTACAATATTGTAAAGTAATTAGCCTCCAACTAATAAAAATAAATGGAAAAATAAATAAATAAACAAATTCAGCTGACCTAAACACTTAGCTTAAATTTATCCTCACCCAGGGCTTGCAACATTTTAACTTTCTTACCCTGTAACAAAATACCACCATCAAACTTTGATTATAGAGTTGGTAAAAAAAAAAACACACAAGTGTCAACATAATCTTTTTGACCAACAGAATCTAACATTTTCAATTTTAGAATTAGAGTACAATGATATTTCTGAAAATGGATAAAGTCATAATACAACTTTGTCTCTTTGAAAATGAACTCTTAATTGTAACTAACAACTGCAGATGTTGCTACACAAGATTTCTTTTTATCTCTTTTAAAATTAAATCATATTTCTTAAAGAAGTGCACATCATTAAAAAAAAAAAAAGCCAAAAAAATTCTACTGGGTTTCTATACGCAAAATAAGCCTTCTTGGACCCCAATTCACATCTTATAAAAAAACTTAACTCGAATCTTCAACTTAAATATGAACCTAAAATTATAAAATTTCACAAAGAAAACATAGGGACAACTTGTGACTAAGTCAGGCAAAGATTTCTTTGAAAGAAGTGAAAGTCACTCAGCCATGTCAGACTCTTTGTGACCCCATGGACTATTGCCCACCAGGTTCCTCTGTCCATGGAATTCTCCAGGCAGGAATATTGGAGTGGGTTGTCATTCCCTTCTCAAGGCGATCTTCCCAACCCAGGTCTCCTGCATTGCAGGCAGATTTTTTACTATCTGAGCCACCAGAGATTTCTTTGACAAATACCAAAAAGCGTGGTCCATGAAAGAAAAAAAGACTTTTTTTTGCCCTTCAGAATGCAAAGGCTACAAAAAGCAGGCTGTGAGAAGCAAGCTTTCCCTCTCCTATCAGCATTCTCCCCGGCTTTCAGCACACAGCCTGCCCAGTCCCTGGTCCCTCCCGGGCCAGCCTGCATGAGGACAGCACACAGACCCGTAAGACATGGTGGCTCTACTGCTCTTTGTAAAGACAGTTTTTCCAAAACACAAACTTCCATATCTGATACACTTCCTCATCACTCGGTGCCACGCTCCTGGTGGCCTTAGCCGGCCACGCACACAGTGGGGGCCGGATTCTTTGGGAGTAATCAGTATCAGTTTATGTAAGCAAATATGGAAAAGAAACAGAGCCAACACTTTAATTTGCTTGCCTTGGTGGAAACATGAAACTTCCTACACTATCCATCTCCCTGCATGACTGCGGCCATGGTTCCCAGCTCAGCTGTGTCAGCTGCGGGATCCTGGGGAGAGACGCCGTCATCTGGGGCCTGGCACCGAGACACTGTTTGCCGTACATAGAAACCAGTTCTTCAGCTGCTTCCATTCCTTTGCCTATTTAGTGTTCTCAAATGATGAAATTCTCTTGTAAGTAAAACTGAGAATCTCCTCAGTCACTCTGATAATTAGAGAAGTATGTCGCCGTTCGGTCGCTCAGTCGTGTCTGACTCTTGGCGACCCCACGGATCGCAGCACGCCAGGCCTCCCTGTCCATCACTATCTCCTGGAGCTTGCTCAAACTCACGTCCCTTGAGTCAGTGATGCCGTCCAACCATCTCATCCTCTGGCGTTCCCTTCTCCTCCCGCCCTCAGCCTTTCCCAGATCAGGGTCTTTCCCATTGAGAGAAGGTATTTGCCTGCAGACACGGCCCCACTACAGAGCCCAGTTCACTCCTAATGGCCCATTTAGTAGCTTCATGGACGAGAAGAGGACCTGTGTCGCCCCCGAGCTCACCGTCCTGCCTCACAGCTTTTACCGCTGACATGTCTTCTACACTCCGGCCTGCCCGCCAGCCCCCCACCCACCTGTTCTGGCCCGGGAGGGGAGCGGCCTGGGAGGCTGGGGGTGGGCCCATGGCCCGGCTCAGGGAGGAGGGCCCAGGGGAGCCGGGCACAGAGCCTGTCCTCAGGAGGTCCTTCTGCACCAGAGGCCCCACTGCCCTGCTGTGGGGGGCGGGCACACGGTCGGATGTGACACAGGGGGATGGCCACGGAGAGTACTTAACACTGTTTCTGCTGCACTGATTGGGGGGTGCAGATCTGTGTGACTCTCACTCTAAACCCTCGAAGCCTGTGCTGTCCGATCCTGGTGACCGCCGGCCACTGAAGCTTGGCCACGTGGCTGACCCGGCCTGAGATGTGCTGTGAGTGTGAACCTCACACTAGTTTCTGAAGATTTCGTTCAAAGAGAGTGTAAAAATGACCTCGCTCTTCCTGCTTATATTACATGTTGACACGGTATTTTCCATCTGTTGGGTTAAACATGACACACTGCTAAATTTAATCTCTTTCCTTTTCCTCTGTGGTCTGACTACTGACTGACACGCTCAAGCTGTGCCCGTGGCCTTGTAGGATGTGTGGGCAGCGCACATCGGACTTCCGGAGCTCGCTCCTGGGGCGGGGACCACTGGGCGGGACTGCACTGCAGGCCTGGCAGGCTGAGGGCCCACCCCGAGGCGCCACGCCCGTGGGAGCAAGGACACAGCGGCTCAGGTCAGGGGCACAAGCCAGCCCCCGGTGACTCACTCATTTTCTATCTTGTTGGCCAACCTCCCAGCGAACAGTATCAGAAATCATTCTAACACGGTGCTTCTGACCTGTCCCACTCTTCTAAGACATTCATATGCCTGCTTAGGGCCCCTGGTCAGGGGTCCCCCATCATCTCAGGCCCAATGCCCCCCGTTAGGCAGTAAGGGGAGACCCCAACATCACAGGGAGCCTCCCCTGCTAAAGGTCATGCTGCAGGGCCACGGTGATGCAGGAAGGTCAGCACCGCCGACTACCAGGAACACGAGCATCGTTGGGTAGGGGCTGGGGGTGAGGGGCTGTGAGGAGACTGGCCTGGGGCTGCCAGCTTAAGGGGAAGATGAAATGCACAGAACAGAGCAAAAGTAAAAATGACACAGCATGTCATCCAGAGAGGGAGTGACCAGGTCATAGAGCTGAAGTTTCATCACAAATATGATTTTTCCTCCAATTTATAAACGGGCTTCCCTGGTGGCTCAGTGGTAAAGAATCCACCCTTTGCAATCTCCGCAATGCAGGTGACCTGGGTGGGGAAGATCACCTGGAGAAGGAAAGGGCAACCCACTCCAGTATTCTTGTCTGGAGGATCCCATGGACAGAGGAGCCTGGAAGGCTAGAGTCCATGGGGTTGCAAAGAGTCAGACACAACTGAGCAACTAACACTTTCACTTTTCTAATTTATAAAAATGTTGAAATAAACACCTTAATGTCAAAGTACAAAAACAACTGCCTACAGCCTTGAAATGCAGACTGCTGTTATACCTGGAGTAGGTTTGGGAGGGGGAGAATCTAGACTGAATCCTGTGGGCAGAACAGCGGTCTTCAACATGCTCTGACAGATAGGTTTGCAGGGGCCTCCTGCTGAAAAGTCTGTTCTGCAAAGTTAATACAACCTCCTCAACCACTATACAAAGTATCTATCTGCTGACTGGAGAAACTATCTCAAAGAAAAGCTGCCAAGTTAAAAAGAGATCACAAAGGATGCTCTATTCATTCTCTGAGAAAATGTTAAAATGTTAATAAAAGTATTACTTATGCTTGATCAAACTTTATAAAAATGAGATGCCAGGAAAAATATCTACCAGCACACTGGTGAATGCAGGGCTGGAAGAAAGGCCTCCTGGTGTTACTGAGGCAATCGGCTAAAAATAGCCAGCAGCCCCCCTGCTTGGCAACCATTCTCCCCTGGAATTCGGCTGATGGAAATAAAACATGCGGAGAGGCCTGGCCCCCCTCCACAACATTACATCATTCTTCCTTATTAGGAAAGCTTCTTCAAATCTGCCATTCTGCCTGAAACAATCAGAGCTTAATTCTCAATGAGCAATCCCAGGCGGAGAGCTGCCCTAATCAGAAGGGTCTAAACGTCAGGAGGAACATGGGTGAAGGCAGGCGCATTTCTGCCATGGTATTTTCCTTCTCTAAACAGTGGCACTGTAACGGAAGCCACTGAGGAGCTTTCATGTCCCCAAAGAAGGTACATTTAAGAAGCACGTTTACTATTATTCCTCAAACGTTTGCTTCTACATATGTTTTGAAATAGGCACGTGTTATAACGAACAAAGAGGAGAAATCAGAAATTCTTCAACTCTTGATTTATCACAATTGCAATATTGGTCCTGACCAAGCATTTTGGTATCTCACCCTAAGATGATGTTGTGGAAGTTATGAAGCTAAGATCTCCCTCTTGCCCCCAAAGATCCATTACTACTATGTTTGACTTGCAAGACAACTTTGGGTTACCCTTTGGCCTGAGATGTTACCATATTACCATGTTAACCTGGCAACAAAAGCAAAAATAAACAAGTGGGACTACATCCAACTAAAAAGCTTCTGTAGCAAAGGAAACCATCAACAAAATGAAGGGGCAACTATGGGATGGGAGAAAACACCTGTATATCATTTATTTGATAAGGGGTTAAAATCCAAAATATACAGAGAACTCAAGTAACTCAGCTTCAAACAAACAATCCAATTAAAAAATGGCAGAGTAACTGATTAGATATTTTCCCAAGGATATTCAAAGAGCCAACAGGCACATGAAAAGATGCTCAACATCACTAATCATTAGGGAAACACAAATCAAAACTACAACGAGATATCCACTCACACCTGTCAGGATGGCCATCATCAAAAAGACCACAAATAAATGCTGGAGAATGTGTGGAGAAAAGGGAACCTTCCTACCCTGTTGGTAGGAATGTAACTCAGTACATCCAGTAGGGAGAACAGTATGGAGCGGAGGGTCCTAAAAAAATTAAACATAGAGCTACCATAGGATCCAGCAATCCCATTCCTTGGTATCTAACCAAAGGAAATGAATTTATTATCTTGAAGAGTTATTTGCATGCTCATGCTTACTGAAGCACTATTTACAACAGGCAAGACATGGAAACAGCCTAAGTGTCCATCAACAGACGAACGGGTAAAGACGCAGTGCATGTACACGGAATACTACTTAGTCATAAAGAGAATGAAACTTCGTCATCTGTAGCAACATGGATGGACTTAGATTCTAGGTGAAATCAGTCAGACACAGAAAAACACTCTGTTATCACTTATATGTGGACTATTAAAACAAACAAACAGAAAACTATATAGACAACAGATTGGTGGCTATCAGAGATGGGGTGGAGGAAATGCGTGAAGGAGGTCAAAGGGCACAAACTTCCAGTTATGAGATGAGGAAGTCCTGGAAACGTGATGTGCTGCGCGGCTGTTGCTGTCTAGCTGCTCAGTCGTGGTGTCCGACTCTGCAACCCCAGGGACTGCAGCACGCCAGGCTCCCCTGTCCTTCACCGTCACCACGCCAGTACTGCCTGGGGACTATAGTTAACAGCACTTCGCTGTGTGTTTGAAAGCTGATGAGAGCAGATCTTAAAATTCTCACCACAAGAAGCAAAATTTGTACCAACATAAGGTGATGGATGTTGGCTTATTGTGGAGAATCACTTCACTGGAAAAAAAAAGAGAATCATACTTTAAAATGTTATATAATAAATTTGTTTGCAAAAAATATGCCAACTGATCTAGACTTCTTATGAAAGGTAAGATTTGCAAAGTTAAGATGTAATTGTAAAGCAAAAACTAATGCAGGCAAACCTCTGCCTTCAATAATCACCTTTCCATAAACACAAATGAGGTTGTTCATCAGTGTGCTGATTCTCTCTGATGTCTTTCTCTCATCCCAACATAAGGCCTATTTTCATTGAAAAGAAGAAAGGGTTACAAAAAGTCCTAGGTCTCCAGTCCACAGTGGTGCAGGGAATCATTACGTTCTAAAGCGATGAACTGAGAAACCAGCAACCCTGAGAAGCGAGGGTCCCCCGGGGGTCCTGCTCAGCATACAGCGAGCTCCTCGTGATGGGCAGTCAAGAGGACAGACTGCTCACCCCTCCCCAGTTTCCACAGAGGGTCCCCAGCAGAACCAGATCAGTCACGCGTTCGTGGGATCGTGTGGCGAGGACCAGTGTTCAGAGGAGGGCGGTGGACAGATGGGAGACAGGCTGGGAAGGCAGTGCTGACCGGCCCCGGCTGGCACTTCAACATCTCGTTCATGACTGAACTTTTCTACCTTCAACGCTCTCAAAGGAAAGAAAAACAAACACCCCCAAATGTCTTTGACTCGGGACCTGGCTGGCCTCCCTGTTTCCATGCGGGCTGGGCGTGGCCCTGGGAAAGCAATTCCATTTAAGAGCGCAGAGCTTCTGGGCTCCTGGGAGCTTTATCCACGGCCTGCTAACCAACTCAGGGATTAGAGGCGGAGTGTCCCTTGCAGGCGGGTCCGCTGCCAGCCTGGGTTCAATCACTGGCTGAGTGCCCTTGGCCACGTCACCTTCCGGAGCCCGCGTCCGCACCCTCTAGGGGCGGTCACAATGCATTTCTGTCCTGCGCTGAGAGGGTGAGATGAGTTATGACACATGGAACGCGCAGAGCTCGACTCAAGCTCACCTTCAGGAAGTGCAGCAATTCACCTCCAGGATGGCCGTGTACATCGGTGTCCAGGCAGGGACCCTTCCGTCCAGGGCAGGGTCCTGGCCTGGACAGCACTCGCCCTCACGGGCAGACTGACAGTCCTGGGAGAAGCGGACCCTAGGGGCACCCCGTTAACACTCTGCATGCCAAGGTCCCAAAATGCAGAGATGAACCCATTGAGAAAATGAACTAAATGTGTGTCACTGGTACCAGAGGGTATGAGATTAGATGCAGGAAGAACGCCTTAACAAATCACTAGCTGCAATTTACAGTGCTTCTCTTAAAACAGACCTGACAGCTAGTCACACGATAACCATCCTGTTCTGCTCAGCTCAGAACACTGCTTTGCAACATCACCCCAAACACACTACAAAGATCCGTTTACACGGTCTCGGGCACACGTCAGAGTCCCTCCGCACAGACATCCGGGAGGCGGGCGGGAGTCACAGCAAAGAGACAAGGATGCAGGGTGCGTCCCGGGCTCAGGCGAGCTCTGCACCTGCATCTCCTGGGACCCGGGCCGCCTCCCTCCACCTGGGAACAGCCAACGTGGAAACACGCCTGTTAAACATGAGCTTCAGTGGAAAGCATTCTGCTGGCACCCTCTCCTCCTCCCGGCCCTTCGGCAGCTCCCTCTTGACTATATATAGTTGAGCTCGGGAGCTGGCCGTGACCCGTGCACACAGCGGGCCGCCTGGGGCCCCCCAGCACCTTGGGCCTGGGGAAGAGAGGGGAGTGACCGAGACCACGCCCTGCGCCCCCTCAGGCCCCGACACCTCGGAGCCGGCTCCCAGGCCTTCGGCCTACAGAATCCAGCCCAGGTCTGTCCTGACGAACTCCTGGGGCTGCCGTGGGACCTTGGGAAGCATCTGGATGCATTTTTGGGCTCAAGGGTGTGCACCCCCCACCCCACTGTGTCCCTTCAAAAGTGACAAGAGTGTGTCCATCCAAGGCCCGACCGGCTGGGCATCACCACCCCTGGTTTCTGGCAAGGCTGCGGTCTGTCTAGGGCAGGCCCACGTCTGCTCTATTACTGTCAGCTGAAGCTCAGCACACCGTTCACAGGTGAGCCCACGGACCAGGGCGGGCAGGAGGGGCGAACGCCACCCTTGCCCCCATAGCTGTGTGTGCAGCCACACGGACGGTCACCCGGCCTGGGTGTGTGTGTACACACGTTCTCTGCAGGGCTGGTGGGTACACTCGCCCAGACCACTCCTCGCAGCTCAGTCCTCTGCTCCACACGAGGGGAAGGTGACAGGCGACAGTGCTCAGATGTCATCTCTCTTCCCGCGACTAAACGGCATATCACAGGGCAGCTCCTCCAGCCAGCACTGCAGGACCACCCCATGCAGCCTCCCTGACCTCACAAGGCATCTAGCCGCCCCATCCCCGCCCTTCCTCCTCCCAGACACCTCCCACCGCATTCTCCTGGAGCAGCCCAGAGTTCCTCAAGCGGTGCACCTGCAAACTTCCTGACTGGCCTGCCCTTGGGACAAGTCCTGAGTTCCCTGACCTGGGCCTGCTGGCCCCATTTTTGGGTTCAGCCTGCCCTGCCAGGGTCCTCCTGACGCAGACCTGGCCTCACCCCCACCAGCCAGCCCCCCACCCTGGGAGCAGTGGCTTCCGGCCTCTTGTCCTCACCTGGCAGCCGCGCCCAGGGTGGCCCCGTCTCAACTGCATCCCGTCTCTGACAGCTGGTACCAGTCTAACACCACGTTTCCTACTGAAAGTCATCGCTGACACACAGCAGAGGCTGGCGACTGCCCAGTGTGAAAGAAGACGCTGCGACAGACGCTGGTCTGGGAGGCCCTCCCCAGGCTGCCCGCGCATCTCTCCACCTCCTGACGCTCATCAGCTGGCTGCGACCCCTCTCCACCCTCATAGCACGGTGGTCTTCTGTTTCCCCCCAAAAGCCTAGAATTACGAAAACTGATTTTATGAATCCTAAACAGCTTTTTCCTGGGCAAGTTTAACAGTGAATAAGCAGTATTTACAGATCAACTGAAAAAAAAAAAAGGCAATTCCAGCTCAAAGTCCTACATCCATTAGTGTCAATGGGTCAAATGTAAGTATTCTGAGTACAGTGTGTAGATCGGCATGCCCAGGAAGCAGGGAGAGGCAGGGACCACTCACTTATTTCATCTAAAAGTCCACAAAAGAGAGTCATTCTGATGACTGGGGTTCAAGGCAAGCCTTAACGCCCCCTGGAGAAATAACCCCAAATTCAAGCTTGTACTTTCTGACCCTTCTTCATGCATTTTGTTATCCAAAAGTATTAACCACTAGTTATAAACTAAGACCTGGGATGTGACTTGGACGTGATAACTATAGTTAATAATACTGTGCTGTGTATTCGATAGCTGCTAAGAGCAGGCCTTAGAAGTTTTCATCACACACACACACACACACACACACACACACACAAATCTTTTGTAACCATGTATGGTGTGGGATGTTAACTAGATTTACTGTGATGACTACTTCTCAATACACACTACAAATGCAGCATCATTCCACTGTACATGCGAAGCTAACAAAATGCTACATGTCAATCACATCCCTTGATGAAAACGAGCTTCACACTTAAAGGGAACAGACTCCTGTCCGCACCACTGACTCCGGCACCATCCACCCCTCCATTCTGTCTTCTGGCCTGGGCTTCTGCTCCGCGCTGGGCAGCAGGCCTCGTCATGAACGCAGCCTGTCGTTCTTCACTATTCAGCTTGATTTACTCAAACGCGGGCAGCACAGCAGGTCTGAGATAAATCCCTCGGCATTCCTGCTCAGCTGGCATGGTGGTGGGGTGCGGGGGGAGCCGTGTCCTTGGCCCCTGCAGACCCCCAGCCTCGCTGGCAGCCTTTACATCTGACTCCGGAAGGCAGTGACCTCCAAGTCAGCCGCATGGTCACTGAGAGCTGAATCCTGGCGGCTGGACTCCCGCCATCTGCCCTAAACAGCATGTCAGCGACTCCACTTCCCCAGAGACCCTAACCCATTTCCAGGGGACAGGAACGTGCCGGGGGTTCAACACTGATTGCTCTGCTGGAAGGGCCAGTATGTAGCATGTCCATCTCTGCCACCTATGGGCTTACCCACTGGGCGTAAGAAACCTGTAATGTTTTTTCCACTTCTAGCCTTAATGGTTTTTTGATCAATTACTTCTTGCAAAGATAATGAAACTTTCGGTACAAGTCAGTTTGGGATGAATACAAAAAATCCACAGGGATTCTCCAATTTAATTTAAGAAACTAGACAACTGTCCTATCAACTCTGCAAATAAAGTTTTTTGTGCCTCCTCCTTCCATCTCACACATGCAGGTCACATCTGATTTACGGGGACGGGCGGGAACAGAGAGGTCAGCAGCCTCTGAAGCGGTAAGTAACGCTGGTGTGAGCGTGGGGAGTGCGCCGCAAGTGCCGGGATGCTCACCTGTGGGAGGAGAAGCGGTGTGCATGCACATGCCTGCCTGATCCCGAGCCGCACCAGGAGAGCAGGCGACAAACGACAGTCAGCGGTGACCCCGTCAGAAAACACCCCAGTGACAGAGACCAACATCTCCTGGTTTCCCAGGCTTTTCAAACAGAGCATGTCTGGTGGGGAGGCGGGGGGGAGCCTAGAGTGTGGGTGCACAGCTTCACAGCCCAGGAGACGCTTCACACTGGTTTCATGAATTCTCGGTTGCAGGGGGGCACTGCCCCCAGGAGCCCGTCTAGCCCCTCCCTGGGGCAGGGGGACGTGGGACTGCACAGGCCCCACATGCTGCCCCTCTCCAGGATGGCCGGTCATGTAAATGTCAGGGACTAGGCATCAAAGCTCCTCAGCTTCAAGGTGAGACCCTCTGCTTCTTATGATCTCAAGTCCTAGCAGGATGAAGGGAGTTTATGAAACAAGTATACTGAACACCTCAGTAGGAGTTTACGACGTTAGATTTCAGCAGATCCACTCCTAAGTGGACATAATGAAAGAGAATAAACATCCTCCAGGTCGCTTGGTGGGTGTGTGTGGGGTGAGAGGAGGGGACGGGGCAGAGAGCTTTGGTTCTCATCCTCCTGTGCGCACAGCACCACACCAGCCATGCGTGGTCTGGACCCCGACACTGCCACTCACGGAACGTCTGCAGGTCTTACCGTCCTCTTCTCTAAAACTGGGGATAACAGCACCTACTTCTATGACTTCCTGGCACGTTTAAACGAGATCGGGATGTAAAAATGTTAGTGTTCTTTCCCTTTCCTTCAACATTCAGAAAATATGAAGATTAAGTTTGGTTTGCATGAAATCCTCTCTAGGATCTCAGAACCTAGTGCAGTATTTGAGGCAGACTTTGAAAAGCAGACTCAAATTCTCCACAGGTTCGTCCATGAACCCACCAGGCCCAGGAGAGACAGCCCCTGCCCTGTGCTCACACCCATGTCTGCAGGCAGCAGAGTCCGCCTCACAGCCGGAGGTTTCCCGCCCATCACGGCTGCCCCCGTGAGGAAACACGGTCCGACTCCTGCAAGAGCAAACACCTAAGCGTCCCCAGCACTGAGCCCCCGGGAGGGGCGCCGGAACCCCTCGGCCCGCTCACCCCTGAAGCTGTGCACTGCCAAGGAAGAATGCAGGGGGGTCAGCGCCCCACCTGGCGCCACGTGGCCGCCCAGGGACAGGGGCACACTGGGCGGCAGCCTGCTCAGGCGCTACGGTCTCAATCAGCACTTGCTGCTTTGGTGAGAAAAGCCCTCAGCTCACTGCAAGGTCACCTCCCCGCCTGTCCCCAGGGTGCGTGGGGGTCCCACACTGCGTTTCAGGGGAAAGGCCACGTGTGTCCGCAGTAAAGGCAGATGCTAATCTGATCATGAAATAGGCACAAGGAATGAACGAACGTTGCTTCTGTCCTGAATTCAGAGCTTCAAGTAGCTCTGGACACTGATAAAATAAAGAAATGAAGTAGATTCATAAAACTGAACCTTTCATCACTTTGCTAAAGATCAGGATTCAGGATATTTCATAAAGTCAGATAACTTGCCTTCAGCATATTTCAGTGTGGAGCATGTCCTCTGAATCTAAGCCCTTCCTTCCCGCTAATTACCACACAGGAGACCCTGCTTGAAGGTCTGAATTCCACCAGTGCTGAGAGCTCAGAGCTCAAATGGACGTACAGCTCTAAGTTTGACAAGTGCCCCCACTTTCTGTTTTCAGCACTGTCTCCTTTCTTACCCTGACTGTAGTTATGTTTTGTGCAAAACGTTATTCTCATGATGGCGTGAAAAACTTTCTTTCGAGAGAAGATGGAGGCAGGGAGCGGGGGGTCCAGGTACAGCTGTGCCCAAGCAGCAGGGCGTCCTTGCTGGGCTGAACGCCAGTGAACAGAGGCTCCTGCTGCCCAGGCTCTGACCACGAGAGTGGTCCCCATGTTCCATCTGACCCTGAACTGTGCATGTGCCCAGCTCTCCTCGCTAGGCTCAGAGCACCCAGGACAGGCCCCGAGACGAGGGGCGGCCCACAGCTGCAGGGTGACCCTGGGCGGACAGTTTAAAGCATGAAGCCCCCTTCAGCGTGCATCCCTGTCACTTTTGGGGGGTAGGTCTCATCTTCTCCTCTGTCACAATCTGGGGGTTGCTCTCCAGTCGCAGCCCCTCTGGGCTCAGCTTCCTCACAAGCAAAATCAGTAGAGCAGGCTACATTTTCGCTCTAAAGTTCAGATTATCTGCTTCAGGAAGTGAGAAATAATCCTGAATAACACCAACCAGAGACGGGAGACCAGGGTGCCTGAGTCAGCTCTACTGCTAATGAGCCGTCTCCTATCCTTCTGGGACGCTGTTCCCGTCCTAATTTTTTTCAAAAGGAATAGTCACTGCAGAAAGTTCAAGTCTCAGAGAGTCAAAGTGCTGGGACAATGAAGTAAAGTGGAGTCTTCCCCCAAACCACCCAGCCTCACAGCTCCCCCGCCCTGACCCCAGGGACCAGCACTGCTTGTGCTCAGAGCTCTCCCCCCAGGGCCTCCACCGGGGATACCTGCATGCAGCTCCCAGCTTGGGCTTCTGTGTGTTGAGAGCAGCCGGATCGTGTGTATGCATCTTCCCTGGTGACGTTTCATGTTCCACGGCCGTCAGGGACGCCCCTCTGTGTCACCCCTAAGCTGAGCCATACCCCAGGTGCACAGGCAGACAGGCCAGGCTTTATCAAGGGCACACGCGTCCTCAAGGGCTCACTAGCAGGAGCCCAGCAGCCGTGAAGATGCTTGCACAATGTGAGCGCTTGCTTTGAGCTTCCTATGGGAAAAGTTTCCAGACCCTGTCAGGTCCAAGGGTGTGTGAATTTCAGTTAATGAGCGCAGCCACGCTGCCCTTGAGAAGATCTTACGACCTCATCTTTATCTGTAAAAGGAGGCGAGAACAGATGATCCTTTCCACATCTTTTTCTAACTGCACATTCAATGCAGCTCAACTGAGACACTTTAAAGCTAGAACAGACGACGGGGTGGCATGAGACCCAGCCGCCTGTCAGCAAGTCCATGCCTTCTAGGCCCTGTCCTCATGAGCAAGTATCGAGACTGTTTGGCTTTGGTCTCAGTTGCCGAAGAACGCTTTTCCCCTTGGCAGCAGGGCTAGCCAGAAATGGAAGTGCGGCCTTGTCTACAAGGGGGTAAGAGACGGCTCCTGGCAGCTGCTGCGCCATCACTTCCCGCTCTCCCTTGTTTGATGGACACAACACTCCCTCACAGTGTGGCTCTCAAATTCAGTGCGTGTCACAGTCACCCAGGCCTCAAGGACCCACCCGCAGGGTTTCTAAAGATCTTCCAGGTGATGCTGGTGTGGCTTTTCAGGACACTCTTTGGTCACTGGCTGTGTTTGCGTGCTGCCGCTTCAGTCGTGTCCGACTCTCTGCGATCCCATGGACTGTAGCCCGCCAGGCTCCTCTGTCCACGGGATTCTCCAGGCAAGAATGCTGGAGTGGGTTGCCATGTCCTCCTCCAGGGGATCTTCCCGACCCAGGGATGGAACCCGGGTCTCTTATGTCTCCTGTGCTTCCTGCATGGCAGGCAGATTCTTTGCTGCTGAGCCACGGGGGAATCACTGGGCAGAAATCTGCAGTTCGAGGACCACCACCTGACTCTGACAAGACTGAATTTACAGGAGTTCAGATAACAGTCAGTTACCTTTAACTACCACACCAAGCCTTCCCTCTGCTCCAGGTCAGCACCGGGCAGGAACAAGCCAGCTGCCCCGCCCACGTGGACCGGTCGCCGAGCCCCCCTTCTGCCCCGCGCCCACTCCGCACAGGAACTGGGACTTGAGTGCACGTAACACAACCGCAGAATTCCACCTCTTTGTGTTTCTCACAAAGGACACTCTTTGTCGACCAAGTGGTGAAAGGTACTGACACTGATGCCTTCTGGTAATCACCAGGTACGTACAGATACTTGAATGACACACCTCAGACAGACAGACTCAGCTCTCAGTGACCCACGTTCTGAAAGCAAACGGGAGACAACAGGCGATGGGAACCTGAAGCTCCACGCTGACTGCAGGCAGTGGGCCGCAGGGCACTGCCATGGACTTCCTGTCCTAGGTCTGCTGTCTGAGCGTGACTGCCGCGGGTGTGGAGGTGACTCAAAGAATAGCTTCCGGTTCTGTATTTGTGTCGGGATGGTGGATTCTGCTGGGAGGAAGAGTGCAGGTCACGGGAGAAAGACCCAGAACTGCAAGGCACACGTCACACCACAGGCTCTTCCCCTGGCGGGTGTGACCCACCTGGCTCACGGTTTTCAAAGCACACTGAACTCATGTTACAGTGGATGATTCAGTGATGGAACGGCCGGAGGGCCGTCAGCGAGGGGGAGGAGACAGAGGTGCAGAGACGCCTTCCTGGAACAAGGATGCACCATCTCAGAGGCGCTGCCTCTGAGCCCTGCCCCACCCTCTTGGGAGGGGATCCTTGGGCACATGGGCACTGTCCAGCAGGCAGGTCCGCCAAGGTCCAGGGGCACGTGCTGTACTGTCCTCTAAGGCCAAGCCTGTGCTTCTGGCCAACACCTTCCAAGACTTGGTCAGTTGAGTTTTTTATTTGAATAGATCTTTCTTTAAAAAAATTTTTTTTAATGATTTTAGAGTTTTTTAAACTCCTATCTTATAGGTGATCAAAATCAGACGCTACTGAAAAAAGTGACAAGTAGGTCCCTGAATTCCTTTTGAAAGCCTCTGGAGAGAGTCTACAGCCCTGTGCTCAGTCTGTGAACGTGGCCCTCCGGCAGAGCTATCTGCACATTTCCTGTGACTCTCTGGTGTGAGAGCCCGGCCAGGCCTTCGCAACCCCCTCCCTGTGGGGCCCACTCCAGCCACGAAGCTGAACACCCCACTGTCTTGCACAGACACGGCCTCTGGACATGCCCCCCCAGAGGCCTTCTGCACCCACGGTCACTTAAGCCAACTTCCCACGGCTATGCATTGCTCGCTGTCTCCCCAACCTCCCCTGCACCAGGAGGGCTGGTCGTGCTCCTCCAAGGCCTCCTCACCATCCACTTCCACCGCTGGCCTCCCCACCGTCTCTGGGCAGGCCTCCCCCCACCCCACACTCACTCGGGTTGGGGGGCTGTACATGCTCTGAGTGAGTGAGTGAGTGCCCAAGTCTCTGCTGAGTGGCTGACACTGACTCATGTGCTCACTTTTTAGAGCATAAGGAGAGGTTCCCTGTATGTCCTCCCAACCGCCATCGTGTCACACTTGGAAATCATCCTCCTTTCATTAGGAAGCTGGCAGGGAAGACGGGCCATGGAAAGTCACAGCTCAGGTTCCGAGGCACAGCTGTTTCCCCCTCGCTGAGTCTAACAAATCTCAGGTCACGTAAGAGTTCCGTGGGTGCCACCACAGAATGCCACGCAGTGAGGTCTTGTGTTGTAGGACTCAATACAGAAGCACACAAAACGCTCTGAAAATGAACAGCACCATTAGGTATCTGCTGAATATCTGCTGAATCGACGTATAAAGAAGTCGTCTGCACTCAGGTATGGAGACAGGCCCGCCAGGAACTGCCTTTACCACCAGGCACGTCCGCTCATGAGAGCCAATTTCTGATGCAATTGAGTCACGGCTTTCTGGAGGAATTGCGGCCCAAGGCAGAACAGAAAGAAACACAGAGCCTCTGCCTGTGGACGTGCAGCTGCTTCGTGGCTGACGACGCGGGTAAATGCATTGACAAGGCCAGCTTCCTGCTTGCACCGGGAAGCAGAGTGCCAAGACGGCCGGACCTGCCCTCGGCGCCAACACAGGCGCCCGTGGGAGCCGCTGCGGTGATGCCCGCGGCAGTGGGAGGGCCCCCAGGCTGGGCGAGGCGTGCAGCCGTGGCAGGAAGTCTGGGCCTCCGCGCTGCCGCTTCTGGCCCAGGTGCCGGGTCCTTGGCCTGGGCTTGCCCCCACTGACATCGCTGGAGCCACAATGCGCCTCACAGTGGCCTCCGCATTCGATGAGCCCCGTTTTCCAGCTCGGCTGCATCTCCCAGAACCTAATATGGAAGACTTCTGAGTCACGGGCTAGACTGCCTCGGCAGTTAAAAAATAGCAGAGCGTTTACTAATCACACTTGGCAACCAGCGCCTGTTCAAAGAGGCTGCCTGCTCCACAGCACCGCTGCCCAGCCTGGCAGCTCTGACTATAGCAAGGACCACCCAGCCCTGTGCATCCCACGGTCCAGCGCATGGGACCTCTGGAAATCAAAGTGAAACCTGAAATGCTCTTTCTAAAGTATGTGAACATCACTACAGCTCAACAGAGACGAGCAGCCCCTGACCAGGCGGAACCAGAGATTTCTGCAAACTTTCTCGGGGCCTGGCTTAGAGGTTACAGCAACTCATTAATTATCCTGTGTTTCCCAAATTATACTCTATCTGAAGGGTGTTATCTCCTGAAATATAAATCAGCACACAATGTTCCAGGAGGCTTGGCGGTACATCTCATTTTTGCTACATGGTGCACGGCAGTGAGTTTTGTGGCAGGCACAATTCCCTTCCAGCAAGGCCACCGGGCCAAAGTCAGAGGGTGGAGCTGGGTCAGGCGACATGGGGTATCTCCCTGGTCACCGTGCACCGTGACACGCGTGCACAGCTAACACACCTGCACATTTGTGTAAACACCGCTCTCACCATCGTGGGGTAACGGGAACCTGAGGTTTCTGTGGAGCTTTTCTTTCTAACAGCTTTTTGCTGATGATGCATAGGCTGATACTCTGAACGAGAACGTGGCACTTCCTGTCTGAGATCCAAGCTTTTCGTGGTCCAAGACCCGGGAACCGTATCCCAGAGTCCTCAGTGTTCAGTCTAGCTCCCCTGGAGAGCAGGCTGACGCGGGGCAGAGGTGGGCGAGAGGCTCTCATCTCTGTCCCCAAAGTTAGGGGTGCCTCGGGGCGTCTCGCCCAGCCTGCTCCTCTGCGGGAGGACAACAGAGACGGGGCAACGCCGGGGCCCCGGGGAACAGCCGGCTGTGCACGGCCCGAGCCAGAAGGACCTGCTCGTCTGAAGACTGGCTCTCTGCGGCTGGTTCAGGAAGCAAAAGGGGGTGACCTACAGCGACAGACCAGAAGGTCACAGGTGCACGTCGAGCCCGCAGAGCTACATCATCAGCGAGACAGACCTCCACCAGGCGCGGGCTTGGGGGTGGCCCTGGCCAACACCCGGTGCTGCTGACCTCGCCAGGAGGCCCGGCCGGTCAGCCTGACCTCTGGCTGCAAACACCGCAGGCTTCAGCGGGCCTGCCGGAGCTGCAGTGCCCACAGGACCTCCCTGACCCCTAAATTCAGCTGAGGCCTGCTGGCAACAAAAGTGATTGTCTGGCTTCTTTTTTTTTTTAATTATTAATGAAAATTGCAGAAGACAAACTATTTGAAACAGACCTAATTACGCTGATGGAAGAATGAATGGGTTATTTCAAAGTCAGAACAGGATCCAAAAGCCACTTTGTAAAAGAGACTCAAACCGAAGGTTGAGAGCAGCTCCCTCCCTGGACACTCAGCCTTCATGGCTCTCACGTGACCGACAGCGTCAGCCTGGCCGTGCGACTCCGGGACTGCACACAGCTGCTCTGAGGTCAGACGCAGGGGGCCATGACCGCTACACAGTACAGGCCAGGCACTCTGCACTATCAGGGGACTCTTCAAATACACACGATTACAGATTCAGGTAAAGACAGCAGGAAAACTGAACCACTGGGTAAACACTCAGGACTCCAGTCTGATTATCCCTCTCTTTATGCACATTTCAGAGTAGTATTTGGCTTAGTAACTAGAGAAGATCAAACAATGGGATTAGAAAGAAAATAAACCCACAGGTAGAAGGAGCCCTGGGCAGAGGGGCAGAGCCACGTGGGTCCTACTTGGGAGCTACAGACGCAGAGAGACACTGCAGGGGCTGGGGGGAGGGAACCCACCCAGAGGCCTCCACGAGCATTGCTTCCCCAGGTGAGCCGGGGTCCAGAATTCTCAACATGTAACATTGACCTTGAACCGCTTTCCTCCTGAACCTGCAATCAGTGCTCTCGATCTGACTCTACCAGATCTGCCACCTGTGAGGAAGCCCCCAGGAAACCCTGCAGCCGTGCTGGGTGCACACTTCCAAATGTAGCAGACCCCCCGCTCCACCCTTGCGGGATGGGGGAAGAGCTGGAAAGAGAAACCAGCAGGAGCCAGGGGACCGGCCCTCCTGCAGCTTCAGGGAGTCTCGGCCGAGTGCATGCGTCACACTGTCCCTCTGCCCAGTGGAGCTCAGGACACCCGCCCCGCCCCACCCAGCCCCCTGCAGGGACCACCAAGGTCCTGAACTGTGACATGAACAGGAGTCTGGCCTCATACCCAGCCCCAGGGCCCCACAGTCTCGACCTTGACATGCCTGTCATGGGTGCATACTCGGGCTTTCCTAAATCTCCAAGTATCAACTCATTCCACACAACTTCTCCCTCGTTGGTACCCTGGAGCAAGCATGCCCACTGGGGTAGAGAAGTCTGGCAGCTTCGTGCGGGTGGAGGGCACTGGCGCTCACAGTAGCTCACAGTGCTGAGTGGCTCTGTGGGGAAGCAGTACCATTCTGTCCGTCCGCGAGCTGACAGCCCCGCCTCCCCCCTGCCTACACAGGAAGACGGGCCAAGGATGCTGAGCTTGGACCACTTCCGTCGCATCCCTGGAGGATGCTTCTGCCTTGCAAAGAGGCCCGCGGGCTCAGGTACCACTCTCTCCTGCAAATAAAAGCTCCCCTTGGGGCATCCCTGGTGGCTCAGTGGTAAACAATCTGCCTGCCAATGCAGGAGACACAGGTTCCAGCCCTGATCTGGGAAGATCCCCCACATCTGGGAGCAACTAAGCCCGTGCACCATGACTCCTGAGCCTGTGCTCCAGAGCCCAGGAGCCGAAACTGTTGAAGCCTGCGTGCTCACAACGAGGGAAGCCGCCAGAACGCCGCACCTAGGGAGTAGCCCTTACTCTCCACAACTAGAGAAAAGCCTGAGCAGCAACAAAGACCCACCACACTCAGAAAACAATTTTTTTTTAAAGCTCCCCTTAGAGACCACACTCAGCCCCTTGCCCCCTGTCTGGGCATCCTGACCTCAGCTGCCAAGAGAGTCTACAAGGGCTGGTGCAGACTTTGGGCGCTCACACTCTCTGTATGACACAACCGTGTGAGCCCCGAGAGAAGCATGGAGGGCACCCGAATTTGCGTCTCTCTTGATAAGTGCCTCAAACAGACACTTGTACACGTCCTACACAAACTCATCCAGGTGTAGTTAAGAAGACACGTGGAAAACAAGGCTCTTCCAGGAGAAACTACAAACTTCTCCCTCTCCAGTTCTGAGTTGGTTCACCTGTGGTTTTACTGGACATGCTTTACTTCTGCGCTCTTTCACTGGACAGGTTTTTCACTTAGTCCAGTGACAGGATTTTCATGCCACTTCCCAACACTGGGCGTCCCACGTCCCCACTCTCTGCTCTCCTTTGGGGCAGGGCCATTCTTCCCAGGGATTACCTGTGGTGATAATCCTGCAGCTCTGCCCAACTCCGGCTTCCTGGAACACCGCACACGGGTGCTCACTTGCCTCCCGGTCACCTCTCTGGTCCAACGCACCATCGGCCTTTCCCTCGGGGCTGCTCCAACTCTTGCCCTGGCTCACTACCCAGCAGGACCCTGGGCACAACGCTCCCCCCACCACTCACACACCACCAAAGCCAACTGCAGCTAAGCTCACCTTCTAACCAGGGAATGAACGAGGACTCCAAACCCTTCAACCAGTTCCTCTGCCACCAGCTCACTGAGACCGAAGTGTCTTTCCAGCATGGCTCCAACCAGCCGGTGGCTCCCCGGCCCCAGGAGGCGGTCACCCAGCAGCACGCAGAGCAGGGAGGTTTCACTCAGGTCCCTGCCAGGCAGGGACACAGAGCACACAGTTGAGAGCGGTCTCACTGTCCAGAATCGACCTCGCCGTTACAGAGGGGAGCGCGGCCCAGCGAGATAACCGCCAACGGAAGGAGCTGCTATCTCAGGAACCATTACTGTCAGAGCGCCCCAGAGCAGGGAGCAATCACCGACGACCAGGGTAGGAGGCATGCAGTGACATTTCTGGGTCAGCGTGCAGGAGGTGGGCTGCAGTCACTCGGCAGAGCCTGACCATCGTCTACCAAGTGCAGGCTCCACTCCATGTAAGGCACCCAGAAGAACAGCAGAGCCTCTGCTCTGGAGGGCCAGGGGATGGTGCGTCTCTGGGGTCCAGGACAGGCCACCAGTCAGGTGCAGGCACCTCCCCAGGTGACCGTCATACCTCCTCTCCGCAAATACCCAGACCTACTTGCAGGCAAAGACCTGCTTCCTGCTTCACTGAGAAGACAGGAAGACCACCCTCCCCTCCACCCACCCCTCGCCCCACTGCTACATCTATCCACACCTGCCCCCTGGCCCGCGGACCCCACCTACTTTCCGGAACCACAGATGAGCCACCTGAGGTGCTCGATGAGGCACTCTGACCCAGGCTGTCCCTGGGTCTCTCCGGAGCTCTGGCGGACGAGGTCAAGCCCTTGGTCGACACGCCCGGGTGCCTCCCCAGGCACCTGGATGGGATGTTAGGCTGAGGGCGGCCGCGGTATAACAGCCGCTTCTACAAAGTGCCAGGGCCTGCCTGGGGGAGCAACGTCGCCCCACTCACTCCCAGACTCGCTCTGTCTGTCCACAGTCGCTCCTCTGCCTGTCTCCTGCCTCCCTGGACAGATGCCCAGCCTCGCTGCCGCTCCTTCCGCAAGGGTCCATCCCCTCCCCTGCCCCCCAACACCAGCAGAGCTAGCTGCAGCCCTGGATGTCTAGCTTACTTTGTTTACCGTTTGTCTCCCATCACTAGGAGACAAGCTGCATGAAGGCAAAGGTTTTGCCTACTGAGGTGTCCATTTGGGTCCTGACTTTCTTCCCAGAGTCTAGCCGGGGCCTGGGGCTTGGGACGTGTCCAGCCCTGCCCCTGGAGACCTGCTGGCTCTGGGAAGACTCTTACCCGCTTACTTGCATCATTTTTAAGATGGGGATCTGACAGTATTTACTATGTGGGATTACGGTGAGGATTAAGTGACATAAAGTATGTTACACTGTAGCACACGTCCTGGTAGAGGGTTAAGTGCACAATGGTATCTACAATATGGTTATTCAGAATATTATAATTATGCACCAGCATTCAAATGAACTGAACCCAGGAAACATTTGTTTGGGAATTTTGTGCACTGGCATCACAAATGAATGAGTGAATGAATAAAACACCTGGGACTTTTCTTTCTGTTATTAAAGATTCTGAACCTGACTTCACAGACACTGAATGAAAAATCTAGCAATGCTGACGTGAGGGTTCTAGAGGAAAGATGATGTTCACAGTAACGAGGTCATGTCCACCAGCAGGCAGCCCCCGCTGACGGGCCATCAGAGGAGATCCCGGCCTGCCTGCTGGACCACTGGACTCACCGTGTTCACCCCCTCTGGTGCCAGCTACAGCTACGCCCCCCAACGCCCCCAGCTCTGTGGCTCCAGGATGGTGTCTCTGTGGGTACAGGGGGAGCATGAGAGGAAATGTATCTTTCTAGGTGCCTTTATCTTTGAGGGTTTAAATGGAGAAACAAAAGGTGGGGGCCTTTTGGCCACTGTTGCTGGGATTAGAATCTAGAAAAAAAATAAATCGACTTGGAGTTCTGAGTTCTTTCCCCACAAAACTGTGTTATCTATGCGATTCCATGCTATGGTTTCACTAACAAAGCAGAATGCTCTGACCTGTCCTGGGAACCTGACCTCAGGGGACACGGTTCCACGAAAGAGTTGTCAGAGTTCCCAGCATAGGATTTACAAACACACACACTCCCCACACAGCCCATCCTAAAGCGCACAGCGCTTACGGTTCACGTGCCACGAAGAGTGGGCCAGTGTGCAGTCTGTGCCCGGAGGCCCAGGGCGCCTCCTTCCCAAGGGGTGTGGGCCCCTGGTCCCCACTCCAGACAGCCGGGCACGTGCCCTTCAGGGCCCAGGAAGTGGTAGCTGCCTCCCCAAGTTTCCTTCCTCCCCCGGCCACAGGTGTCAGTTCTTTTTAATGTGGTTTTGTATGTCTTCTTAGCGATCTGTTTTGAACATGTCTATGTGGAAAAAAATTAGAAAGTTTTACCAAAAACTCCTAAAACCACTATTTGCTCATTTCTCTGGCTGACACACTTGGCCTGCAAAGGGCAGCTTCTCCCTCAGGAGGAACTCTTTCCCATCAAATAAGCCTTTCTACTTTCCCTAAGTCCAGGCCACGCTGACACCAGTGTCTTCCTTTCCTGCAGCGGAGGCACCCTAGCAGCTGGGCCACTGGGCACCAGGAGGTGGGCTGACACGGAGCTGCCGTGAGCCGCACCCTCACACTCAGCCCACCTCCTGGTCCTCGGGATCCACACACGCAAGTCAGAAGGGCGAGGCTCATCCGTCACCGTCAACCATAAAGCACTGCCAGCAGCAAAGATGTCCTGCTGAGGGGGAAAGGTCCTCCTATGGTCGTGGTGGCTGCAGAAAGCCGTCCAGGGCACTGGCCTCAGTAGGCATCTCTCCCTCCTGATCCCTCAGGCCTGCCTTCCTGCTGCTTCCCCTCCTGCCTCTCCTACAAGCTGCAGCTCTTGGTCTCTCCTCGAGCAAACTGTTCTCACCCAGCACCTCTCATTTTTCATTTTTCCACACAATCTGATCAGAGCTGCCCCAGGAAACAAACCCGACTGACCGAGTGCAACCCTGCAGGGCATTTCTAGAGCCAGCAAACTGGGAGGCAGCGAGGGGAAGGCCCCAGGCCCACTCTACGGCCACCAGCCCACATCTTTACGAACTGGTGGAATTCCACTGCCCCTGTGTCTCCGAAGAGCTGACATGCATGAATGCAAGAAGATGTTCACATGAAAATGTGCTCAGTGACATACTTTTGTAGTGTATATTCAGTGTCTACTTCCCTCATTTGCTTGGAGAAGAGAATTGCTTTGCCACCTAAAGAAGAGTCGGTAGTTTGAGAAATAAACCTCCATCGCCCAGTGTCTATCTGATCTTCTGAAACATGCTGAAAAAGCACATCACATGTTGATATGAAACTGTTTACATGGAAATATACACAAAGGAGATGGCAATGTCTAAAACATATCTTCACTGTTCCCAATGACTGTGAATGGAATCTGGAAACTGGGGGGGGGGGGGGGGAATCAATAATTATTTGGACAATCAATAGTTGTGTGAATGAATTAGTAACTTTTTAGAAATAATGACTCCAGGATCTTGAGCAATGTGGACTCCTTGATAATTTCCAAGAAATCCTCATAATTCAATAATAATGAGTGATTTTAAATAGAGTGTTAAGACTCAGTACAGTCTACGGAAAATATTTTGGGGAAAAAAAAAGAACTATTCTCAAAAGTAATACAAGAATTACAACTCTTGAGAAAATAACACAATAAAGTTTTTCAAGATCAAGGGCAATGCAATGTGGTAGGTGGCATTCCACCGGTACTACAAGAGTCAACTGAAACCCAGAGCCCACAAGCCTCTAATGAAGCGCCCGAGGGCCCCTTTAACTAGGACACCGACCTATTGTTCCCCAAGTCAACCTATTGTTCCCCAAGTCGAGTCCTCACCTGGGAACTCACTGAGTGTGCACTTATTACAACATTCCATCAGGCAGGCTATTGACCAGACCAGCTGTCGGAGTATTATGATTCACGGGTTTCACAGCCACAGAAGACAAAGCTGTGTTATTGTCAGTCATCTACCCCCACCTCTTCACCCAGAGCACAGAGCGTTCACACGGCCAAAAAGATAGTGAGGATGCTCACAGGCCTAGCTTCTTACTAAGGGATGTGGTGTGGGCCCCGGGCAACATCCCCTCCTCCTTCTTATTCAAAACACAAAGTAGACTAAACACCAAGTAACTCTTATTTTGTACAAAATAAACAGAATAAATAAAAATAGAGCTAAGGGGTAAGTTGGGAAGCCTGTTGGTCATATATTGATTACATAGCAGTCGTCTATTTCTGATACAGCCACTTCCTCTCTCTCTCCAAGTGGAACTCTTCTGGTCACTCCAAGACACAGGGTCGCCTACTTTTACTAAACCAAACCCACGAGAGCAGACCAGGGAAAAAACAAAATTCAGTCAAACCTCTCATCACTAAATCAAAGCTCACCAGCTTTTCAGGAGAAAAAGCCCCTCTTTCGTTGGTGATGAGCAAATTCAGTAAAAAGTTGATGACTTTGTATTGTGCTCAGAAGCAAACCAACATTCACTCCCTGGACGACTAATCCTTAGGCAGTGGCAGTTCTGCGACAAGACCCTTCATAACACCAACCAAGACTGTGTTCCCCAGGGCAGAGCCCAGCAGCGTCCGAGGCCTGCGGACCACTGCGAGCAGGGTGTGGGGGTGAGGGAGGGTGGGGGAGGGGTGTGGGGTGAGGGAGGGTGGGGGAGGGGTGTGGGGGTGAGGGAGGGTGGGGGAGGGGTGTGGGGGTGAGGGGGGGTGGGGGAGGGGTGTGGGGTGAGGGAGGGTGGGGAGGGATGAGGGAGGGTGGGGGAGGGGTGGGGGAGGGTGGGGGAGGGGTGTGGGGGTGAGGGAGGGTGGGGGAGGGGTGTGGGGGGAGGGAGAGTGGGGGAGGGGTGTGGGGGAGGGATGAGGGAGGGTGGGGGAGGGATGAGGGAGGGTGGGGGAGGGGTGTGGGGTGAGGGAGGGTGGGGAGGGATGAGGGAGGGTGGGGGAGGGGTGGGGGAGGGTGGGGGAGGGGTGTGGGGTGAGGGAGGGTGGGGGAGGGGTGTGAGGGTGAGGGAGGGTGGGGGAGGGGTGTGGGGTGAGGGAGAGTGGGGGAGGGGTGTGGGGGTGAGGGAGGGATGAGGGAGGGGTGTGGGGTGAGGGAGGGTGGGGGAGGGATGAGGGAGGGTGGGGGAGGGGTGTGGGGTGAGGGAGGGTGGGGTAGGGGCGGGGTGGGGCAGGATGGGAAGGGGCGGCCTTCCCCGCGCACGCCACCAGGGAGACTCCGGTCTTCCCGCCTCTCAGGCCAGGGTGTGTCCTCCCTGCCCGCCCCTGGGACCCTGGGACCCCAGGTCTCAAGCAGCCCGGACCTGTTCAGGCTCCTGGAGACCCAGTTCAGACGAGTTCGGAGCTCAGAGATCCCCGGCTCGGCTGGGGCCTCGGGGCGTCCCCTGGCGAGCAAGGCGGCTCCGGACCCAGCACACTCGCTGCCCACAACCTCACCCGGCTCCGTGGTGAACCAGACCCGGGCGGCGGGAGCCCCTGGGCTCCGAGCGCAAGGCCTCCTGGCCCCGCGCCCCCGGCGGGCCGGCGCCTCCTCCCTCGAGCTGGGACTCTCGGCGTGCCGGCGCCTGCAGAGAGCAGGGTGAAAAGAGGGCCGGACTCCCCCGGCCGCCCGCGGCGGAACGAGGTCATTCCCGCCCCCTCCCCGCAAGCTGCCCGCGGTCCACGGCCGTCCCCTACTCTTTGGCCCCGACCCGGTCCCAGGCGCCCGAGCTGCGCTCTGCCCGCAGGGTCGGGAGGACTCAGCGGACAGCGGCGGGCTGGGCCCTGGGCTGCCGCCCACCGACCAACCCCCCTTCCCCGTCCTCAAGGCCTTCCTACCTGCCGTCCGGCTGCGCTCCGCCGCTCCGGACCCTCAGAGCCACGGGCCCAGGACCCGCGTGGAGCGCGCACCCGGTGGGGTGCCTCCGGAGGCCGGACGCCCCGCCCGAGCGCCCGGGCAATAAGAGTCCGCGGGGAGGGGGCGGGGCGGGGCGGGGGCGGCGCCGGCCCGGGAGGGGAGCGGTGGGGAGGGGAGCGGTGGGGAGGGGAGAGAAGGGGGCGGAGGGGAGGGCCCGGCGGAAGGCAGCCCCCTACCCCCCGGGCAGCACTGGGACAAATGGGCTTGCGGGAAACTTCCAGGAGTAATGGATAACGGGCAAGAATTCCACCTTTTTTCTAAGCCAAGAGGGATGTCGGCTGCCTGCCGGGTGATCTGCCCCAGGTTTTTATCTCCTGCATGAGGAGCGGCCAGGCCCTGGGCTCCAGGCACATTCCAGCGCGCCGGGCGGGGGTCCAGGGTTCAGCACCAAGCCACCAGTGCCAGCAGAGTCGGTGCCGCGTAAACCCCACAGCACAAAGATCGCGTGGAAGGCGTCTTTCTTTTTTAAGGGGGAGAGGTGAAAATGTCTAGGCTTCCACGAATCCGCTCACTCTGTTCGCTTATCAATGAGTAACTGAATTCAGGGCCCTGAGGGTGAGAAGCGCTAGGCGTTCCGGTTTCGCAATGTCTCGGGAACGCGGTCCCTGTCCTGTGATCTTCTCGGTCATAAACTTCTAGAGGCCCTGAGTCACTTGGTTTAACCCAGTACGCAGGGATTGCTATGGAACTGTTTTCAAGGAGGAAATGGACTCCTAAACTCCAGACTTCCTCATGTAAACGTGTGACTTTTGGTGGCCTCCACCCTGAAGCCAGGTCGTGTCTTCTCCCATCACTAACCCAGCTCAGGACCCTCGCTCTGGGGGGTCCCCGGAGCAGTTGGGTCAGCAGTTATTTCCGGCCTGTTCCTCCTACACAGCACCCGCTCCTTGACCATCAAAGCCACAGCTCTTCTACTCAGGACCAACTCTCACAAAAACGAGCAGATGAACACTAACGGTTCACAGTTGCTGAACATCGAGGGTTGTGCCTGGCCCTTTCTGTAAATGGTCACCAAGAAAATGCCAGTCATTTCCATCTAGGTTTGCAGGCCACTGGCTGTGGTAACCAGTCCAGTAATCCTATCCCTGACTTCAGTATTAACATGGAACAATACGGTTTCTGGGTTCACAGACCTGAGACAGGAACTCTACCATCTCTCTCTCTCCCTGAAATAAATGATTTTTAGATTAAACACGATGTCTGTAAGATACCCAAAGAGGACGTTTGCCTGTGATTGAAGCCTCAGAGATAAAACACTCTGTTAGAGGGTGCAGTGTGCTTGTCCAGACTCCCGCCTGTGCATCTCAACACACACTCAATGCACAGATTAGAGCGTCACTCACAGATGAGTCTGTAACCTACAAGACGCTGTAGCCACCTTTCCAGGTCTACTACATAACTTTATTCTCTCTTGATTTTTGCAAGGAACAGAGGTAAAAAGCTCAGGACGTCACTGTTTAACTTTGCCTTTCAACTTTGGTGTGCTCATTCCAAGGCAAGTGGCTGTTAGGGATACAGGAATGATACCACTTGTGTTCTGCAGGGTTTTCTCGGAGGCTGGAGCTGACATTCTGAAATGGGAGTTAGGACTTAGTGGTCTGTGCCGTTTTAACTGTGGAACTCTGGAGTTTAAATTTTTTTTCATAGTGATGGGATTAATTTGATGAATTTTAAAGCTATAGTTCTTAAATGTTATGATTTGATGATGTAGAAGTCCATTCTCAACACAGAATTCTTTTCTGTAAGCACAGAGAGAACACAATGGATGAGCCTGCTGTGTGCTGCGCTGTGTTTAGGTGCTCAGTCGTGACTGACTTTGCGATCCCATAGACTGTAGCCCGCCAGGCTCTTCTGTCCATGGGGATTCTCCAGGCAAGAATACTGGAGTGGGTTGCCATGCCCTCCTCCAGAGGTAAGCATGAGTTACCACCAAAGAGCTGATGCCTTCAAACTGTGGTGCTGGAGCAGACTCCTGAGAGTCCCTTGGACAGCAAGTAGATCAAACTTGTCAACTCTAAGGAAAATCAACCCTGAATACTCATTGGAAGGACTGATGTTGAAGCTAAAGCCCGAGTATTTTGGTCACCTAATGTAAACAGTCAACTCATTGGAAAAGTCCCTGATGCTGGGAAAAGATTGAGGGCACAAGAAGGTGTCAGAGGATGCAACGGACATCGGTGTTGGGCAAACTTTGGGAGATGGTGAGGGAGAGGGAGGCCTGCTGTGCTGCAGTCCATGGGGTCACAAAGAGTCAGACACAACTGGGTGACTGGATAAGAACCACCAGCACCTCAAGTGTTTACCTGGCTTGGGAGAGTGTGTAGGATGGATGAGACCCACAGGGTTGGTGAACTGCCTGAAAACATCCATTCTGCTCCTGTCTGGAGGCAGCATGGAAGGGTGACCCAGAGATCTACCACCACTGCCTTACTCCAACTCAGGAGCCCAGAAACGGGGAGCAGTTTCCACTTCTCCAAGGTCCAGCAGAACTGAGAATGGACTTTCAGTTCTGAGTTGCAGAACTGAGAACACTGACATTTTTAATGCTTTCAACTTTTAAAGTTTCTATGCATGCAGCGGTGGAGGCGTAGGTACATCTTAGCGATCACTCTGGCACGTCCAGGATTTGTGACAAGAGTTATCGGTGCTGATAGGAGTGCTGCCAAGCTTGAGAAAGAACACGCCTCGCCTGGTGCGCACTGAGACGCTGACCAGCAACCTTCTCCTTAGACTTCCTCCTCACTGTCGCTGAGCTCCAGCTTAGAACTGTCTGGCGGGGAGGAAGCAGGCAACGGTAGAGAACACACCTGCATCCAGTCTCACCCCAAGGGGCTGCATCTGGGACCCTCACTGCCTCCCCTGGGGGTGGCGGGGGCATCTGGCCGAGTCTCCTTTAGAGTTTCCATCTCCAGGGTCACTTGGCACACTTGGGCTCAAACACCTAAGCTTCATATGTTCAGATTTAATCTGAGATGAAGTAATGTGCTCAGCTGTCTGTCTGGAGAGGAGTATGGGGCAGTGAAGCTAATCTTTCAAACCATTCTTTTTTTTTTCCTTTTCATATTCTCATGAAAAGAGTAAAGTGCAGGTGTTTAAAAAGCAAAATGGCAAAAGACGCCGAAGAGCAAATGGCATCGCTGAACAAACATGATCCTGTTGGAGAGGCCGACTCCCAGGAGCTTTCCAGATGCAGACAGAGCGCTGACTGCTGGCTGGCAGCACACGGCCCCGATGTCGCACACACTCAGAGCTGGGGCTAACGCTTTACCGAGTGAATGCGGTGACCGCTCACAGAATGTCCACTGGAAAAACCCCCACCACAAGTCAGCAGCCAGCCGTGTTAGAGCCAAACATCTCTCTTCCTTTTATATACATGGAGCAGTAAAAGAATGCTAGTATATCTTCAGGTGTTTTGCTTAAAATAATATTTCAATGAAAATTACCCAAACCTTGAGATGTTCTCAGAAGATTCTTGGCCAGTGGGATGGCACATCCTCTGTTGGGAGGTTTTTGCTATGTATTTCCTCTGAGTGATGGATGGTGAATGTAACAGATGTTCTGATAGCAATTCAGTATAAGGGTCTATTTCCACTCACTTCTGGTGCTTTGATATTATTTTTCAAAACCTGTTTCTTTAGCTCTTGTTGAGTTTTTAAAACCTACAAGATCTTGGCTCCATGGCCCATTTCTTCAATTGCAGAGATTACTTTTGCAAGGAATTCCAAATATGCTCAGCAAACAACAACAGACTAAGAAAAACAGCAGAGCAGTTCTAGATTGTGACTGATACGGATTCCAACTATAAATAATAGTATTTTTGGGAAAATGTTTCTGAGAGGACAGTGCTTAAGACCAGCCTTTGTTCTATGCATGTTTAAAATGAACACCTTCAAGAAGTCTTGGACCACTTTGAGTTTGGACTCTTTGTAATTAACTGCATCATTTAAGAAACATATGTTTCTGTGTCAATTACCAAATTATTTTAATGAAAGTGCGAAATATTTTAAAACATGGATCTCCTCAAAAGGCTAAGCCCGTGCATTATCTGACCATGAATACGGGCCAGTGGGGTAGGGGGAGGGCACAACTCCAAAGACAATTCATATTTTCAGCATAAAAGCAGAGTAATGTATTCCAGTGGCCAAGAGCTTTCTGGCTCTTCCGTTTGTACATAACTTTTTATTAAGGGCAGGGAGAAAGGCTGGGGGGAAATACATGGGGCTGTTGTACTTGTGTCAGAGTGACTGGAGCCCAGTGGACATGTAATGCCACGTCAGAGGGACTGTGGCCGCCAGAAGGGCTGCAGTCGCAGAAGTTAAAGAAAGACGGTGAAACTGTAAACAGAAGAACAGGCTGAGCTCGCCCGAGTACAGGAGGCCTTGAACCTGTAAAGGATTCCAGGCAAATCACAGAGGCAGACCAGCGGGAGCCACAGTCACTGCTAGGCCGTTGCCGTGACCTTGAACTCAGCATTCTCATCTGTAAAATGATGGAAAGGCATTTCCCTTGGCGTGCCCTTGAGAAGATAAACGAGATGCTGCCTGGGCAGCCCCACCACAGTGCTTGGTAAGTGGGTGGAAGGGACTGGTTTCTTTCTTTCTTTTTTTTTACAAAATGAAGTCTAGTTTCTTTTCTTTTTCCTTTCTTTCTTCTTTTTTTGTTTTGTTTTTGTTTCTGCTTTTTATAAAACACAGTACTTAGGAACAGAGTAAAAAGTAATAATCTGATACCATGCCAGTCATTTCACACATAGTCTCCCATTTTATCTGCTTCTTGAACCCACGGGAGGTCTGGCTGCTACCACACGGCCCTTCATGCAGGAGACTGAGCACAGAGGCCAGGTAACCTGGCCAAGGAGACAGAGCAGGCCAGGGCAGAAGCAACAGCGTGAACTGTTAGAATGTTACCTCTAGAGCCCACACTGCAGGCTGTCTAATTCTGCAGTGAAAAGTACGTGCGCGTGGAAGGACCGTCAACAGTCTCGGGACTCCATAATCTCCATCAGCAAATCCTTCCTCTTTCTCGCCCAGTTGTACCGTGCACAAGAACGTCTGCTTGGCATGCCGTGGCTCAGGCAGTTCTGAACACGTCCTGCTGCGCTCACGGAGAGTCTGACTCATTCCCTCCAAGTGCCCACTTCCCAGGCAGAGCAGCTGTGCCGGCTCCAGTGGAGTCACCCCTAGATTCCACAGGTTACTGAGAAGGCGCGGTTAAAAGTAGGAATTTGCCTTTTTCTGTGATTCTGCTGAGGAAATGGCGAAATACTGCAGTCAAC
Organism: Cervus elaphus; assembly: GCF_910594005.1. NCBI lineage: Eukaryota > Metazoa > Chordata > Mammalia > Artiodactyla > Cervidae > Cervus > Cervus elaphus. The sequence goes on along the minus strand of NC_057843.1, from coordinate 2,065,167 downwards.
TGGCTGGCCAGTTTAACTCTATCCTGCATAAGAAAAACCTTAAGCTGAGTCCTATAAACATAGTCACTGACACACACACAAAGGACATAGTGTGATACTGTATATCCATCGCAGTTTATGAAGTTACAGATGAGGTTTCTCTTGAAACCAATGATGCTGTGACAAAGAATCTTGTGTTGCTTTTTGTGTAGACTCCTCTGGACGCTTGGGAAATGAGCAGACCAGCCATCCTTCAACTCTGCTCCCAGAAATACAGGATGTCAGGCAACCTGGCGGCAGAGCCGGTGGTGCTGCTGGGGAGCACTGAGCCCACGGGCGCAGACTGGGACCGTGTCACAGGAGGAGACGAGCCTCTTTCCCGCGGCCTGAAACCCCCCGCACCAAATCCCTCACTTCCTAAACCGGAGGATCCGTCCAGTGCCTTGCCTTAGTAGACTAATCCTCTGGTTCAAATTAATGCTATTATGTTATCTGAAGTGCTTAATTATTTTCGCTTACGGAAATATGACTGAGTGCTGCAGTGAACGGTTTTCTAACAGAGATTCCCAAGTAGTAAGAGAACTGTTGGGATTATTTCATGGCAGAGATCTCTGATATACAGACTCTGGTACTGAAAGGGAATGAGAAGATAGGGTGCAGTATGGTGAAATCAAATACTCCAGTTAAATTTGCTCTAAGAACAGATATTTAATGGATGCATTTTATATTAGAAAATCCCAACTGTATATCCTAAGACACTAGAGGAAATGTTGGTAACATCAGTAATTAAACAACTTATTTTATCTGATATATAGTTTATGTGTTTGATCAGTAAAACAACTGACTTAATCACACTGATACTGCCTGTCTGGGCTATTGAGTGAGTTACATTATACCACCTTGATACAACAAAGTACTAGATTTCAAGAGAAAAAAAGACTTTCCTCTAAGATTCCATTAGATTAAGGAATAGTCCCACTGTTACAAAGAATTGAGATTCTTCTTCTATCAGTATATCATATTGTCTGTGTTTATAGTAACCTCAGAAAGAGTTAACTGAATCTGAGGTGATTTGGTCACTTTATGGGATAACGTCAAGAGAGTCTTCAAATTCAAAGAACTGACCATCCTAGCAGTGTTTTCAGATGGCCTTGTCTTTTATAACAAATAATGAACTGTGATGAAATGTGCACATGGAGAGTTGGAAGAGAGAAGACTGTGGTGAGGGAAACAAGTTTTGGGCACCTGTTTAAAGTGTGCACACTGATGTATATACATCACTGCGTGTGTATCATATATACATATTCATATATATATAAACACGCAACAGAGAATCAGCCAGGAAGCTGGGAACTGGAGAGCACTGGGAACTCTGCTCAATACTCTGTAACAAACTAAATGGGAGAAGAATTTGAAAAATGATACATGTATATGTAGGACTGAATCACTCTGCAGTTCACCTGAAATTAATACAACACTGTTCATCAACTATAATATAAAATAAAAATTTTAAAATAGATTAAAGAAGAGCCTCAGTGTTTTCAACTAAAAAATGAAGATATTGATACGATTATCTTCTTTGCATGATTGATGCAAAGATTAAATGTGTGAAAGTGAACACCTTTAAGAAGTTGTAGTTTCAGACAAAAGTTGATAAAGTGAGATTTGAAAGCTTTCAAGCAGGAGAAGCAGGAAGACAGTACCCACAGGGAAAGACTAACGGTACCCCTGCCTCCTTCAGATCGAGCCCTCTGCACTGAACGGCCTTGCTGGACACGGGTGTGTCGGTGGCGGGACTGGACACGTCGCAGCCACTGCCAGCCTTGGCTCCTGAGTGCACGGATGGCGGCGTGGGTTCTGCCTCCCTTGTGGGCGGCTGGCAGAGGGCTGGTCTCACTCTGGTGCCTTGCCCCCTGTTGCTTGGGGAAAAGCATCAAGAAAAAAAGAAGCGAAAGGCGGCTAGTGCTCCATCACCAGCAGGCCAGCCAAGGCCAGGACAGCCACTGTTTGTATCCCTGGGCAGGGCTGGCTCAACCACCAGTGTGGGCTCTGGCTCATGCCCTCCCACCGGCGGCAGCCCACCAACAAACGTTAAGCTTTACGTACTTTTTAACTCAAAAGGAAGAAAAATGAGTACACAGGGCTGTTACCATGATAACTATGTAACAATAAACCTAACCTGGATTCCATCTATCTTTATGCTGATGCTGTTATAAAATTCAGATTTTTTAATGGAGGAAGAGACCTCAAAGGCAGAAGTGCCTGGGGCCCAGGAACGTCCCAGGTCAGCCTGGTCACTGGTGGCTGCTGCTTGTCTGCGCCCGGCACACGTTGTTTCATTGGCTGTAAGTCATGTCTGCCCCTTGCCTCTCTGCAGGGCTGTGTGAACCTAAGGCAGTAGGTGTCACATGCTTTTCAAAGAAGACAGGTCCTGTGTTCTCAGACTCTTTATCGTCTAAGTGGGAGACGGTCAGCTGTTAACAACAGGTGCTTTGCCATGGCTCATTCATGTGGACGTTTCTTTTATGAGTTAATTAGTCATAACTCCCTCATGAGCAAAATGCACATCTGGGAAAATAAAACTGCCCACTGAGAGTGAGTTACTGGTGCGTAGGTGGAGCACAACAATCCCTTAAAAGGCTTAACCAGAACCCTGATGCACTCAGAAGCTGGACTGACAGAACGGACATCATCAAAAAAGCTACAAACAATAAACGCTGGAGAGGGTGTGGAGAGAAGGGAGCCCTCCTACACTGCTGCTGGGAATGTAAACGCATGCAGCCACCATGCAGAACAGTACGAAGGTTCCTGAAAAACTAAACACAGAGCTACCACGTAACCCCAAATCCCACTCCTAGGCCTATATCTGGAGAAAACTGTAATTAAGACACATGTACCCCATGTTAAAAGCAGAGACATTACTTTGCCAACAAAGGTCTGTCTAGTCAAGGCTACGGTTTTTCCAGTGGTCATGTATGGATGTGAGAGTTGGACTGTGAAGAAAGTTGAACGCCGAAGAATTGTGGTGTTGGAGAAGACTCCTGAGAGTCCCTTGGACTGCAAGGAGATCTAACCAGTCCATCCTAAAGGAGATCCGTCCTGGGTGTTCATTGGAAGGACTGACGCTGAAGCTGAAACTCCAGTACTTTGGCACCTCATGTGAAGAGTTGACTCATTGGAAAAGACCCTGATGCTGGGAGGGATTGGGGGCAGGAGGAGAAGGGGACAACAGAGGATGTAATGGCTGGATGGCATCACTGACTCGATGGATGTGAGTTTGAGTAAACTCTGGGAGTTGATGATGGACAGGGAGGCCTGGTGTGCTGCGATTCATGGGGTCGCAACGAGTCGGACATGACTAAGCGACTGAACTGAACCCCAAAGTTCATAGCAGCCCTATTTACAGCAGCCAGGACATGGAAGCAACCTAGATGTCCATTAACAGAGGAATGGATAATGAAGATGTGGTACATATACACAGTGGAATAGTATTTAGCCATAGAAAAAAACGAAATAATACCATGTGCAGCAATATGGATGGACCCAGAGATTGTTATACTGAGTGAAAAATGTCAGAGAGAAAAAGACAAATATTATATGATATCATGTATATATGAGATCTAAAAAATGGCACAAATGGAATTACTTACAAAACAGTCATAGATGTAGCAAACAAACTTGTGATTACCAGGAGGCAAAGGACGGGGAGGGATAAATTGGGAGATTGAGATTGATATATACACTATTATATTAAAAAATAGATAACTAATAACAACCTACTGTATAGCACAGGTTGTTGTTTGGTTGCTCAGTTGTGTCCAACTCTTTGCAACCCCTTGGACTACAGCAAACCAGGCTTTCCTGTCCTTCACCATCTCCTGGAGCTCGCTCAAACTCATGTCCATTGAGTCGGTGATGCCATCCAACCATCTTATCCTCTGTTGGCCCCTCTCCTCTTGCTTTCAGTCTTTTCCAGCATCTGGGTCTTTTCTAATGAGTCAGTTCTTCCCATCAGCTGGCCAAAGTACTGGAGCTTCAGCTTTAGCATCAGTCCTTCCAGTGAATATTCAGGACTGATTTCCTTTAGGATTGACTGAATCTCCTTGCAGGCCAAGGGACTCTCAAGAATCTTCTACACCACAGTTCAAAAGCATAAATTTTTTGGCGCTTAGTTTTCTTTGTGGTCCAACTCTCACATCCATACATGACCACTGGAAAAACCATAGCTTTGACTAGATAGACCTTTGTTGGCAAAGTAATGTCTCTGCTTTTTAATATGCTGTCTAGGTTGGTCATAGTTTTTCTTCTAAGGAGTAAGCGTCTTTTCATTTCATGGCTGCAATCACCATCTGCACTGATTTTGGAGCCCAAGAAAATAAAGTCTGTCACCATTTCCATTGTTTCCCCATCTATTTGCCATGAAGTAATGGGACCAGATGCCATGATCTTTGTTTTCTGAATGTTGAGTTTTAAGGCAGCTTTTTCACTCTCCTCTTTCACATTCATCAAGAGGCTTTTCAGTTCCTCTTTGCTTTCTGCCATAAGGATGGTGTCATCTGCATATCTGAGGTTATTGATATTTCTCCCAACAATCTTGATTCCAGCCTGTGCCTCATCCAGCCCAGCATTTCACATGATGTACTCTGCATAGAAACTAAATAAGCAGGGTGACAATATACAGCCTTGATGTACACCTTCCCCAATTTGGAACCAGTCTGTTGGTCCATGTCCAGTTCTAACTGTTGCTTGTGGACCTGCATACAGATTTCTCAGGAGGCAGGTAAGGTGGCCTGGTATTCCCATCTCTTGAAGAATTTTCCAGTTTGTTGTGATCCACACAGTCAAAGGCTTTGGCATAGTCAATAACGCAGAAGTAGATGTTTTTCTGGAACTCTCTTGCTTTTGCGATGATCCAGTGGATGTTGGCAATTTGATCTCTGGTTCCTTTGCCTTTTCTAAATCCAGCTTGAACATCTGGAAGTTCTTGCTTCACATACTGTTGAAGCCTTACTTAGAGAATTTTGAGCATTACTTTGCTAGCATGTGAGATGAGTGCAACTGTGTGGTAGTTTGAACATTCTTTGGCATTGCGTTTCTTTGGGATTGGAACGAAAACTGACCTTTTCCAGTCCTGTGGCCACTGCTGAGTTTTCAAAATTTGCTGGCATATTGAGTGTAGCACTTTCACAGCATCATCTTATAGGATTTGAAATAGCTCAACTGGAATTGCATCACCTCCACTAGTTTTGTTTGTAGTGATGCTTCCTAAGGCCCACTTGACTTCACATTCTAGGATGTCTGGCTCTAGGTGAGTGATCACACCATCATGGTTATCTGGGTCATTAACATCTTTTTTTTTATAGTTCTTCTGTGAATTCTTGCCACCGCTTCTTAATATGTTCTGCTCCTGTTAGGTCCATACCGTTTCTGACCATTATTGCGCCCATCTTAGCATGAAATGTTCCCTTGGTATCTCCAATTTTCTTGAAGAGATCTGTAGTCATTCCCATTCTATTGTTTTCCTCTATTTCTTTCCATTGTTCACTGAGGAAGGCTTTCTTATCTCTCCTTGCTATTCTTTGGAACTCTGCATTCAAATGGGTTTATCTTTCCCTTTCTCCTTTGCTCCTCTTCTTTCTCAGCTATTTCTAAGGCCTCCTCAGACAACCATTCTGCCATTTTGCATTTCTTTTTCTTGGGGATGGTCTTGATCACTGCCTCCTGTACAATGTTATGAACTTCCGTCCATAGTTCTTCAGGCACTCTATCAGATCTGATCCCTTTGATTTAGGTCATACCTGAATGATCTAGTGGTTTTCCCTACTTTCTTCAATTTAAGTCTGAATTTGGCAATAAGGAGTTCGTGATCTGAGCCACAGTCAGCTCCCAGGCTTGTTTTTGCTGACTGTATAGAGCTTCTCCATCTTTGGCTGCAGAGAATACAATCAATCTGACTCAGTACTGACCATCTGGTGATGTCCATGTGTAGAATTGTCTCTTGTGTTTTTGGAAGAGGGTGTTTGCTATGACCAGTGGATTCTCTTGGCAAAACTCTGTTAGCCTTTGTCCTGCTGCATTTTGTATTCCAAGGCCAAACTTGCCTATTACTCCAGGTATCTAAAAGCCATGCCATGTAGGACCACCCAAGATGGACGGGTCATGGTGGAGAGTTCTGACAAAATGTGGTCCACAGGAGAAGGGAATGGCAAACCACTTCGGCATTCTTGCCTTGAGAACCTCGTGAACAGTATGAAAAGGCAAAATGATAGGATACTGAAAGATGAACCCCCCAGGTCTGTAGGTGCCCAATATGCTTCTGGAGAAGAGTGGAGAAATAGCTCCGAAGGGATGAAAAGGCTGAGCCAAAGCAGAAACAATTCAATTGTGGATGTATCTGGTGGTGAAAGTAAACTCTGATGCTGCAAAGAGCAATACTGCATAGGACCTGGAGTGTTAGGTCCATGAATCAAGGCAAATTGGAAGTGGTCAAACAGGAGATGGCAAGAGTGAACACTGACATCTTAGGAATCAGTGAACTAAGATGGACTGGAATGGGTGAATTTAACTCAGATGACCCTTATATGTACTACTCTGGGTAAGAATCCCTTAGACGAAATGGAGTAGCCATCATAGACAACAGAAGAGTCAGAAATGCAGTACTTGGATGTAATCTCAAAAACGACAGAATGATCTCTGTTCATTTCCAAGGCAAACCATTCACTATCATGGTAATCCAAGTCTATACCCCAACCACTAATGCCAAAGAAGCTGAAGTTGAATGGTTTTGTGAAGACCTACAAGACCTTCTAGAACTAACCCTCAAAAAAGATGTCCTTTTCATCATAAGGGACTGGAATGCACAAGTAGGAAGTCAAGAGATAGGACGGGTAACTCTTAATACTCTGTAATAACCTATATGGGAAAAGAATCTAATAATGAGTAGATATATGCATATGGGTAACTGATTCATTTTCCTGTACCACAGAAACTAACATTATAAACCAACTATACTACAATAAAAATTAAACAAAGAAACAAACGAAAAAGCGGGACCTCCTCCTGCCATGTCTGGAGAATGAGAGAGGGCCAGGGTGAGGGCCACGTGGGAGGGCTCCTCCTGACCTGTCTGTGGCTCCCCGTCTCCATTCAGACACCACACCTTCCAGACTCCCTACCCATCCTGGGTCAGGGGTCCACCTCGTGTGCAGAATCTTCTGCTTGTCATTTTTCAAATCCCTAAAGAGTCCCTTTTCAGTTCCAACTTGTTCGTGGTGATAAGAGCGCGCTTTGGCTACCCCCAAACACCTCTATTTGGTAAAAAAAATTCCAAGCTTGGTTCGTTGGAATCAGATACCTATTCAGACTTTATTTTTTAGCCTGAGTTATTTTATCTTTTCTAGCTTTATTAAAGTATGATTGACGAATAAAAATTGTACATGCTTAAGGGGTACAATGTGATGTAAATTTACTTTGTGTAATGATGATCAAGCTAATTAATATGCCCAACACCTGAGTGACCATTTGTGTGTGTGTGTGTGTGTGTGTGTGTGTGTGTGTGTATCTAAACACTGAGGATGTGCTCTCTGAGCAAAATTCCTATTACACCAGGCTTAAATATAATCAGTAATGAAAGACCTCATCTAGGCCTGCATCCTCTTGGAAATGAGGTCTTTAGGTCAAAGTGCCTTAATTGCGCAGTCTCCTTGACTGCACAGCAGAAGGGTTAGATGGCGTGATCCTTAAGGCTGTCTTTAGCATAACGACTGTGGGACTAGGCCCCGGATCAACCCACTCTGGCCTGGGTGTAGGACTTTCACAGCACCTCTTCCAGGCACTGCTAAGGTGTTACACGAGGTGTTACACTTCTCAGCAAAAATCCACTGGCCTTATCTTTATCTTATCCTTTAAATTGCATCTTTGTGTATATTTTTAATATATGCAATAACATAATGCATGTATGTATTTTACACATACACATATATGTATGTACACGTAGAGAGAGCTCAGAGATACTGTGTGTTCAGTTCCAGATCTCAGTGATAAAGTGAATACTGCAATATAGCAAGCTACATGAACGTTTTGGTTTCCCAGTACATGTAACAGTGGTGTTTACGTGGTGTAAACAGTCTATCAAGTGTGCAATAGCATTGTATCTGGAAAAAAAAAAGTTCGTACCTTCATTTAAAAATACATCATTGCTAAAAAATGCTAACATCTGACAAGCAGGTGCCACAAGCCTTCGATTAATAAAAAACAACACTCTGTGAAGCACAACATAGCAAGGTCTGACTGTCTATACAAGATATTTTACTAAAGGCTATACATGGGGACCTCCATGGGGGTCAACTGATCAAGAATCAACCTTCCAATGCAGGGGACTTGGGTTCCGTTCCTGGCTGGAGAACTGAGGTCCCACATGCTGTAGCTAAGCCCGTGAGCCACAACTCGAGAAACCTGTGTGCCAGAACAGAGACCCAGCGCAGCCAAAAAGGGAAGAAAATGAAAACAGAGGGCATACATGACCCCCAAACTAGAGAGACCTGTGTGCCAGAACGGAGACCCAGCGCAGCCAAAAAAGAAAGAGAGAAAATGACAACAGAGGGCATACATGACCCCCAAACTTCGCATCCCATGGCTTTAAGGTACAAAGAAACGTGTAAGCAGTACAATTCGCCAGGTGACGTGTGGCAAAGGGTCAGCATTGGGACACCACCTCTGGAGTCAGCTTCATTATGGCCTGGCTCAAAGACGCAGAGCTTCAAACTTGCAAATTTACTGGAGATGAAGTAGTAGGGTCCACTTTCCAGTAGTTTGGGGAGGGAGATGGAACAAGTGCAGGTAATTCCTTCCAACTGTTCTGCTTTACAGGAGGTTCCTTAACTACCCCAGACAGCTGTAGGCCTGAGAAAGCCAGGAGCCTGCCCTCCAGGACCCCTGCCCAGCCTGCACTTTACCAGAGTCCTACGGGTGCAGCTCTGGGTCTGCCGTTTGGAACCTGGATGTTGTGGATAAGCGGAAAGGCCGACCCGCCAAATCTTTGTTCCTACTGATGTGGAAGGACCCAGAAGCCACAGAAACACAGAGACATTACATCACTCCACAATGTTTGCTGAGGTCCTCACTCCGCAAAGCACAGCATCGTGAGACTCCTCACTGACAGCGTGTATTTCAACATGTGTGTGTCTGTCTTCCACATCTGTATTGACACAGGTAATTTTTGGAGCTGTTTCTGTATTTATCATCCTCCTATTCAAACTGAGAAATTACCACTCGGATACCTGGCTCCTTGAAGCCAGCGTTTTATCCTCAGTTGAAGTGGAACTTCTTTCTCGTACCTTCAGACATTTTTAAGAGAACTGCCATCTACCAGGGACTCGCCAGCATGCCCTCCAACACATCTGTTCACACCTACGGAGTAACGCAGGTTCACACCCAGGAGTTCAAGCTCGTGGGTGTGAACCCAATGTTTCCTTGTAGGCGTGTCCCTGGGCAGGCGATGTAAGCTCTCTGAGCATCAGTCTCTCCCCCCGGGAAATGGGCCCAGCACACACAGTGTGTTGAGGACCCAGGGAGACGCCCCGTCAGCAGGCCCAGCACACAGGCGCGGCTGTCCACGCGGTCAGCAACGCCCACGGCCACTGCTGGGAAGCACAGCCACGCAGGATCTTATGTTCCATGTGAGCAACTGGACGAAGCAACTGTTAAGGCGTCACCTCTGCTGAGTCCGGAACACGGGTTAGTGCTGGCCAGCTGTTTAGGTCAGCGCAGCCGGGGGAAGGTGGGGAGCGGCAGCCAGGGGAACCACGATGCAAAACACCCTCTGGAGACTCAGAGACACTGTTCACCCCAGCAGCGACTCCTCCGTGAACTCAAGTGAGATCGCCCACGATTCACGTCAAGGCCTGCGTCTGTGTGTTCACACCTGCACAAGAGGGGGCTGGACGAGATTACATCTAACGGCTGTAATTACTGAATAGTTACTGTAGGTCATCACAGGAATCTCCACGAAGGTAGGCTGATTTCTTGGCTTCCCTGCATTTTGACACCAGGGCCTGTAAAGGATCTGTGCATTGCTCTACATCTCCACTAGCTTCACCCTGTAAATAGAAGAATTCAGACAAGCAGCTGATGCAAACTGCTTTCTCATCACCCAGAGTCCCTAGAATCCCTCTCAGTGGCAGAGGGAAAGACTGGAGGCACTGCTCTGGCTGCAAGCAGAGGTTTGCTACCAGAGGCGGTCAGCGCTTTGAGACCATCCCATGTGGGAGCCCGGTATCTTTTTCCCTTGAAACTGGGGGGCTGCTGGTGAGGCTGAGGAGCCCTGCATGGAAATCCAGCCCTGGTCACCCCATGTTGACCAGATCGCAGGGATGTGGGCCAGGTCTCTCTGCAGTTACATCTCCCTTGCTTTACTCTCAGAAAACTACAATGAACTTTTTTGGGTGGGCAGAGCAAATAATTGACATATCATTCCTAAGCAGAAATCACAGTTCTCGACATCACAAAAGCTGGTAAAAAGATCACTAGGGACAAAAAGAGAACACTGTGAGTTTATCTGCTATTCAGATAAACACTGAAATCTCAGTTCTTTCTTACCCTGGAAACTGTCTCTTAGGGTGCTTTGTTTTTAAATTTAAAAGGTGTTTATTATGAAAATACCATAAAGGCAAGAAAAAATGAATCCGTATTCATAATGCATTAACACTGATATGTTCTACATGTTCTTTTCCTGTTTCCTATCTTCAAAGCACATACAAATATGTGTCATCACATAAACTTTTCAGCTTCGTTACTTCTCACAAATGTACATGCTGTCCCTGTCTGAATCACAGTTGGTTTTAGTGGCTGCATAATATTCTACTCACTGAGACGAGAGAATTAACATTCTGTACTTTTTGACTCTAGTTTTTTTTTTTTTTCCCTTTCTTCTGAAATTGTTTTTTAAAATGCAAGAGGTATTTTCAGGCTTCTAAACTTATTCATCTTTTGAATTATTTCCTCAGGGAAAATACTGAAAAGTGTGACTGTGAGATCAAACACTGTTGGTGTAACTGTTGACATTTATAGCTACATAGCTTTTCTACAAAAATTCACTTCTTTGTTAGTGATCAAGCATGATCTCATAAGACTATCTCTTTCTGAAGAGGGTGAAGGGGTGGCTCATTACACAGGGCTTGTTCCTGCGTGTGGGTTTGGACGTGCCCCTGAGCGCACCCTGATGCAGGGTCAGTCTCGGAGGCTGTGGGGTTCCTGTCCTTTGCCTCCGGCCAGCTCCCTGCCCAAACCCATCTTTTCCACGAGGCAGTGTTTTAGAAGTTTCATTACCTAGAGTGGGCTTTCGGTTGTGTATGTGGGGTGAGCAGAAAGGGGGTCCATTTCCCTGCCTACCTTCAAGTTATGAACAGTTTAAGTTATTGCGGATTTTTAAAATTCTGATCCAGGGTCAACATCCCGTATCTATCCCTAGCTTTGAACACAAACACATTGATTGCTCAGGGAAGAGGAATCGCCACCTCCCCATGCTGGTTTTGTGCCATGAAAAGGCAGTTCTCACTGTGTTTAGGGCAGAAATTCCTCTTCTAAGCTCCCCTCCTCCTACAGAAAAGTGCCGAAGTGAAGTCGGTACTGCTCAGCAACTAAGGTCGTCGAGCACTTGCAGAGCCTGGGAGACGTGGCTGAGAAGAGGGAACGAGGCCCTGGTGGCTTCGCTGCATCATCTCCTCCTCTGACATCTTCACTAATGACCAGCACGTCTGGGTCAGACGGTGTGTCTCAGGGGCATTTCCCCAGTTTGTGAGAAGGCTCACTCTTTCTCTAAGGACACAACTCCATGTTCAGAGCATGTCTGAGACTGGGAGTCAAGGCATCTCTGTGACTTCTGGGAAACTTTCATCATCTTCAGCTAAAAGTTTCACAAATTAGGCATAAAAGGAGTGCCACGGTGCTTCTGAGGTACAGCTTGTGTTTTTCCATGTTGAACAAGAGAAGCTTGTTATGTCAGCTGCTCTGAGCGTTTCTAAACACCTCTCAGATGCCGGTCTACCAGAGGGCAGAGACATAATGTGTATTTCTCACCGCTGCTTAAAGACCAGAGATCCTGCTTGCCCTCTGTATTTAGTGTGAGCAAGTGAAACCAGACTCCTTTGACATTTTTCTTGGCTTATTTTCACTCTCCCAGATCGCCTAGAACCTCCACTGGCTTCTGTCCTGAAATCCTGCAGCGCCAATTTCCTTATTTGGTTGCTGGAGCTGCTCTTTGCCTGGGTCAAACATTCTGCTAAGCTTGCAGCCTCCTTGCAACCCCCGCCCCCGCCCACTGCACCCCCCTACGAGCGCGCGCGCGCACACACACACACACACACACACACGCACACGCACTCACGTCACTGACTCAGCCTCCCCTGCCTCCGAGCGCCAAACACCCAGCGCTTATGCCCATTTAAGGAGTGCCTGTGGAAACTGTAAGGGGCAGAGAGCTTTCAGTTGTCCGCAAAGTCTTCCCTGTTGCACACACTCCGAGTCCCCGCAGAGCCTGTGTTTCACATGCATGCCCCCCTCAAGGGGCAGGGCATGCATCTCAGGAGTGTAAAGGAGCCCGAAAAGGCTGAAAAGCCCGAAAAGCCTCAGGGTGCCTCATTGCGGTTCCACAGCTCCTCAGGGTTCTGGCTCTTCTCCTCCTGTGGCTGGGGGTAGAGGGGTCTGGCTTTGTTTTCCACTGTCCCCAACCCAGGGAGCCCGCCGGACACCCCATCTCAGGTCTGAAGGGTGGACCACCAGGCCCAGCTGGACTTACTGCAGGACCACCCTGCAGAGTCTAGTCCCCCACCATCTGCTCTGCCTACGGGGCTGCAAGCTCCTCTGGGGCAGAGCGTACTTTCTGACCTCTGAGATCAGACCTGTGGGGAGGGCACAGCTCTGTGCATCCCCTAGTGAAGAAAGAAGCTGCCGGCCCGTCCCATAAAACACAGCCATGCTCCTTCCCATGTAAACAGGGAGAAATTCCTTGGGCAAGCACACGGCCTTTCAGCTCCTAGAACAAAACGGATGGTGGTATTTATGTCAAATAAACACATCATCCACACTGCAAAAGGAAACCTGGAAAAATCAGCTGAACAAAGCAGTTTTCAAGGTTCTGATCCTTTTGCAACTGGCTCTCGTCTAACTCGACTGAGAGACAAAGACCGAGCAATTTTCCCAGACGGAGGCGCTGGGGTGATTCAAGGCCCACAGTCTGTTCCCAAGATTTGCTGGGCAAAGGAATCAGAGCCGTTCCCAAAGGTAAGTAATATAAACATACAGGATATCCTGTCACTTCACATCACGGCTCATTTAGCACTGAAAATAGTCTGTGCTTCCCCTAGTCCACTATGCTAATCGCTGAAGCCCTGTTTCTGCCAGGCACTGGACCAGATACTGCCTCAGCCTTCACAGTGGCCACCTGGTCATCATAGGAGCAGGCCACGCCCCACAGACCCACAGAAGCACGGTTCTCCCGCCCCCTCATCGCTCGGTCCACTCTGCTTACTGTGTTCACCACAGTGACCAGTGTGGGAACAGCGCGCAGCTGAACGGAACTCCCCAAGTATAGGACCCTCTGCTGTGTAGAGCCGTCTCCGGCTGGGGGACAGGCAGGGTATAGATTATAAATACACTTGCAATCAGCCCCACTGGCTGTGCCCTCAAGGACTCATGTGCCTTGTACTAGGATGGTGAGTTCAAACTTGTCCAGGGCTTAGAGACACAGGAGCTGTGACACTTGCACTTAATTCCATCATAGAAGCACCACACAGGACCCTCCTGGTGGTGCAGCGGGTGTGAAATCTGCCTGCCAGTGCAGGGGACATGGGTTCGATCCCTGACCAGGAGGATCTCACGTGCTGCGGGGCAACCAAGCCTGCATGCCGCAGCTACTGAAGCCCGCGCGCCTGCAGCCTGTGCTCTGCAACGAGAGAGGGCATCGCGATGAGAAGCCCACACACCACAAACGAAGAGAAGCCCCTGCTCGCTGCAATTAGAGAAGAGGCCGCAGAGCAGCACAGACGCAGCACAGCCAAAACTAGATGAATAAACACAAAATGAAATAACACAGAGTGATTTCATTCAAAAGAAAGAAACCCCAAAAGGCTACTGAAAGAAAATGGCATGGTATGCCTGCAATGGTGAAGCGGTCACAAGCATGCTTCTCAGAGAAAGAACTCTCCGAAAGTCTCTTTCTGAGTTTTTAAAATGAATGTTTACATTTACACATCCATCCTGGTGTTGCTGAGAAGAAATTTGGTATCAGCCACTAAAAGATTTAAAACATTCATTGTTCGACAGGAGGAAAGTTTTAAACTGAGAACATTATAACACGATTTGGGAAACACCATCAAGGTCTGCTTTCAGTCCAGCGTTCTGGGGAGCCTCGTGAGGAAATACTGAATCAAGAAGTAAGCCCAACATTGCATGACATGCCTTATGTGCAGAATCCAAACAAAGATGATACAAATGAACTTACAAAACAGACACAGGCTCAATGGACTTAGAGAAGGAACTTATGGTTACTGGGGCCGGGGGTGAGGGTGGGGAGGAGGGTGGGGAGGAGGGGCAGTTAGGGAGCTTGGGATGGACATGTACACATTGCTGTATTTAAATCAGATTATCAACAAGGACCTACTGTATAGCACAGGTAATTCTGCTCAGTACTCTGTAATAACCTAAATGGGGAAAGAATTTGAAAAAGAACAGACACATGAATGTGAATAACTGCATCGCTTTGTTGTACACCCGAAGCTAACACAGCGCTGTTACGCAACCATGCGTTCTGTGCTGACCTCTGTCATATACGACTCTGTGCGACCCCGTGTGACCCCGTGGACTGTAGCCCGCCAGGCTTTTCTGTCCATGAGATTCTCAAGGCAAGATACTGGAGTGACTTGCCATTTCCTCCTCCCGGGGATCTTCCCAGCCCAGGGATTGAACCTGCGTCTCTTGCATCTCCTGCTTGGCAGGCGGATTCTTTACCACTGCACCATCTGGGAAGCCCCAGCTGACCATACACCAATATAAGATAAAATAAAAAGTTAAAAAATGAAAAAGAAGAGAAACTAGCCCATGACTGGGCTTCCAAACCCGTGTTTGTGCCAGTTTTGCTGCAAAGCAGCTGTGTCACGTTGGAGTAGGTCCCTTCACCCCGGTGACCCTCACTTTCTGAGTCTCTGACACATCGGCACCATTTCCAGCCAGCATTCCCAGTGTGGTGAGAGCTCTAGGCCGCCAAGCCCAGCAGAAATGCTGTACCTCCTCAGGACAGACCTTACAGGCTACTGCATAATTGACTTCCACCCTATTGCCCCCACTCTCTTGGTAGACAACTGTGGTAAAGTGGAGGAATTTGAAGTATGAGCGCTCAGGAAAAAAACCCGAGAACAATTAGATTAAAATAATTTGAAATAATTTCCTGGAACCTAAACTGCTAAACTCTTGGAAGGAGAAAGGTGCCTGTCCTTATGGTTTTGACCTGTGGGTCCCAAATTCAGCCAGAAATTTAGGTTGAGTTACAGCAGCCTTTCTCTGAGTGAGTTTGGGATCATGAACTTTGTGAGGCTGGTTTGCAACTTAAAACTGAAGGCAGAACCCATTACTGACAGATTTTAAGTACAATTTTGGGTTGTTGCTTCATCGCTCACTTTCCCACCTGGATCTGGTCCTTTCTAGGCCATGTCCCTGATCCTCCTGACACCTCACATCACAGGAGGACGGACAGTCTTGAGGGATGCCGTGGGCCCCCCAGGGAGGCATGGCTCAAAGCCAGGAAGAAGAGGGCTGGGTGCACAGTACCTGATCCCAACAGTAGTTACTGGGAGTCAAGAGGCGGTCTGAGCCACTAGGGAAGCCCACAATCAGGTTCACCAGTCATGGTAAACCTGACGGTGCTTTGGTTTCTCCATCCTAAGCAGATAGCAACCACTTTGCTCTGAGGCATGGGAGGGTTCTCAAGATGCTTTTATTCTTATTTATCTTAGAAGCAGCCCTGGACCTAGCAAAGTGCTGGAGGCATGATATGGTAAGACGGGCACTGACTTGGAAGGGAGAAGACCGTTAGCTTCTGTGAGTTCAGTTAAATCCATAATATCTTCATATCATCCTTTTCCACTGGCTTAAATCTTTACTTGCAGTTATAAGTTCCTTTGAGGAAAAAAAGGGCATCGTTTGTACCTTCAAATATGAGGCAGGAAATAGATTCCAATTTCTTTTCTTTTTTTTAAAAATGATCATCTTTCTCAAAAGAAACCACATCACAGTGAGCACTGCAAGGGCAACATGCTTCCACAGCAGCATTCCAGTCCTTGGGCTGGATCCTCCTGCCAGCCCGCATTCTTTCCACAGCCTGGCAGCCTGGCTGGGGGGGAAGGTGGGGGGAGGGCTGGGAGCCGGGCTTCTCAGGCTCACTCTCCTCCTCAGAGGTACAAGCTGGATTTAGAAAAGGCAGAGGAACCAAAGATCAAATTGCCAACATCCGTTGGATCATAGAAAAGAGAATTCCAGAAAAACATCTACTTCTGCTTCATTGACTATGCTAAAGGCTTTGACTGTGCGGATCACATAAACTGTGGAAATTTCTTAGAGACGGGAATACCAGACCACCTGACCTGCTTCCTGCAAAACCTGTATGCAGCTTAAGAAGCCACAGTTAGAACTGGACATGGACAACGGACATGAACAATGGACTGGTTCAAAATTGGGAAAAGAGTACGTCAAGGCTGTATATTGTCATCCTGCTTATTGACTTATATACAGAGTACATCATGCCAAATGCTGGGCTGGATGAAGCACAAGCTGGAATCAAGATTGCCAGGAGAAATAACAATAACCTCAGATATGCAGATGATGCCTTAGGACAGAAAGTGAAGAGGAACTAAAGAGCCTCTTGATGAAGGTAAAAGAGGAGAGTGAAAAAGCTGGCTTAAAAAAAAGTTGGCTTAAAGCTTAACATTCAGAAAATGAAGATGATAGCATCCAGTCCCATCATTTCATGGCAAATAGAAGGGTAACCAATGGAAACAGTGACAAGCTTTATTTTCTTGGGCTCCAGAATCACTGCAGATGGTGACTGCAGCCATGAAATTAAAAGATGCTTGTTCCTTGGAAAAAAAACTATGACAAACGTAGACAGCATATTAAAAAGCAGAGACGTCACTTTGCTGACAAAGGTTTGTCTAGTCAAAGCTATGACTTTCCCAGTAGTCATGTTGGATGTGAGAGCTGGACAATATAAAGAAGTCTGAGCGCCAAAGAATTGATGCTTTCAAACTGTGGTGCTAGAGAAGACTCTTGAAAGTCTGCTGGACTGTAAGGAGATGAAACAAGTCAATCCTAAAGGGAATCAATCGTGAATATTCATTGGAAGGACTGATGCTGAAGATGAAGCTGCAATACTTTGGTCATCTGATGCAAAGAGCTGACTCACTGGAAAAGGCCCTGATGCTGGGAAAGATTGAGAGGAGGAGGAGAAGGGGACAACAGAGGATAGGGTAGTTGGATGGCATCACCAACATAATGGACATGAGTTTGCTCTGAGCAAACCCCAGAGGGACAGGGAAGCCTGGCATGCTGCAGTTTATGGGGTTGCAAAGAGTCAGAAACAACTCAGCAACCACACAACGACAATATGAATGATGCCATAAAGAGTCTGTCTTTCTCTTTCTGACTTACTTCCGTTAGTTTGATACTCTCTAGTTGCATCCCTGTTGCTGCAAATGGTACTATTTCATTCTTATTTATGGCTGAGTAATAATATTCCATTGTATATATATACACCACATCTCTCTCCATTCATTTGTTGATGGATACCTAGGTTGCTAGGGTCTTGGCTACTGTGAATGGTGCTACCATGAACACTGGGGTGCACGTATTTTTTAAGTTATAATTTTCTCTGGATATATGCCCAGGAGAGGGATTGCTAGATCATATGGCAACTCTGTGTTTAGCATTTTGAGGAAGTAAACCTGTTTTGAATACTCACTCGTTAAAAATACTTCCTCATCTACTGGTGACAAAAGAGGACAGAGGTATTCAGCCTTCCCTCCAACCAGAGGCATGATGGTCCCACGAGACAGACGGGGGCTGCAGCTTCAGGGAAGGGACCCCAGGAACCAGGGAGACGGGGCAGGAGACCGAGAGGCACCCACAGCGCCTGCTGGGTGGTCATGTGACTTGCCACACAAGCTGGACCACAAATCCGGACATGGCTGTCCACTTCAACGTTCTTACTTTTTTGGGGAGTGGGGTGGGGGAAAAGTTGGCTCCGTACAAGGGCCACTGCAATAATGGTTGCGGCCCTTTCCCATCCTCCTCCAGCTCCCGGTCTCTCCCTGTCTCTCAACACCTCTGCGTTTCGGAGGTTTCTGTCATCTGACACATGGTCAGCTGGGGTTCCCCGTTCTCTAAGCCCAGCGTGTGTTTAGGATCGTGCTCTTCCTGGCTCGTCCTGGGCCCACCCCACGGCCACGCTTTTGCTGTCTTGAACTTTCAACCCTGTCTTCTCCTTGCCAGCAGGCTCCTGACAATCGTCTCCTGTCCTCAGACCACCTGCCAGTAACCGTCCTCCACCACTGAGGCCATTTCCCCTGTTCTACCTCGAGACCCGCTTCTGTGCAAGCAGGGCTCTGTCCTCCCTCCCTCTGCATCCTCCTCCTCTCCACCCTTCTCACCCTTCACGGCCTTGCTTTCCCCCGGGCGCTGTACCCACAATGGGCCTCAGAGGCCCTCCCGGTCACCAGAGCACCAAACCGCTGAGCCTCTTTCTAACACGGCCAGTCCTCAGCCCCTTGGGCCCAGCCCTGGCCTCCCTGGAGGCTGACGTCCGCCATCGCGCGTGACGGCTCTCCCGGACTCTCGCCGCTTTCCTGGCCACCCCCGCCTGCTTGTGTGCGTGAACCACCTCGCTCTGTGTCCAGTTCTGACCTCTACGCACCTCCCCTCTAACAGGCTCCCCCTGGGCTATTTCTCACACCTCTCGTGTGTGGGAGGCTATTAGAACACATCTTTAACCTCAACCTCTCTTCCCAGTTTCAGAAATTTCCTTCCAGTCCCTTCTACCACACACCCACCGGCTCGGGAGCACAAGCCCAAAGGAGACATTATCCTTCCCCAGGTTCCACTCCCATCACCCTGGTTCAGACTCCCATCACCTGCCAGTTGTACCGTTTCAGTCCCCTCCCACCTCTTCCTCCAACACACCTTCTGCATAGCGGGTTTCCTAAAACGCAAATCTTATTTTGGAACTTTTGTTTTAGGTAAGAGGGCTGGCTAGGTATTTCGATCCTTCACTGCAAACAATTTAGAAAGCTTGATGAAACATAAACCTCATCTTCTAACACTGAAGTGCTCTCAGGAAGGAAGGATCCCTGCGGGTGGAGCATGGAGTGGAGAGCAGAGCTCTGAGACCTCGCTCACCCTGAGGGGATGCTCCAGAAGCCAGAGAACGGGCCTCAGTTTTCACGGCCTCATAAAAACCTCAGACAGAAGAAGAGACCCCAGGCTGGCTTCAGGTGAGGAGTTTCATAATCATAGCACCCTCCCTAGAGAGCAGAGACCCCTCCCCCAGAGGCCCCCCTGGTCAGCGTGGACCAGACGCCAGGGCTGTCCACTCACGAGTGTGGCCAGAACTTGGCAAAGGACGTTGCCTCATTTCAGGAGAGCAGGGGGAGAAAAGTCCAGAGAAGGTGAAACCACAAGAGACCCTTTGTCTAGACTTACAACCTAGACTGCCATCATGAAAACACCCCCCAGCCTTGAATCTGGTCTGAAACAGTCCCAGGCAGGCAGTTTCTTTAGATGGCTAGCACAGCAGGCCCTCCTTGCAAGGAATTCTCACAAACAACCTTCCAAGGAATACCAGAGGCTTATAGTAACAGTAATGACAACAGTAAGTAGACAAAATCACAAAGGACGCGTGGAAACTCGGTATCATGAGCAAGAACCAGGAGAAGGAACAGACCCACAGACCCTTCCAATACTGCGTGTATCAGATACAGGGTATATAAACATAATACCACGTTTAGAGAAATGAAACATATTTTAAACATTTTCCTTGTCCAAAGCCCTGAGTTGCTCCCCACTGCGAAGGCTGGAAATGCTTGGCCTGCCTGTGGTCTTCACGCTCCGCTCATCAGGACGCGTGTCCTCCCACGCACGCACTCAGCCTGTCACCAGCTCAACACCACACTCCTCACCAAGTCCGCTCAGATCTGCCCAGAAGGAGCTGGGGTATTCTCTCTCACGCTCCCACGGATGGACTACAGTAGAGAGCAGCATGTCACATTACAGAATGGTCAGTTTTCCTCAATGGACAGTAGGGTCTTGTGAATCTAAAGCTTGTCTTTCTTTTTTTTTTAATCTCTTTGATTAAATTTTAAAAAATCTCTGATTAAAAAAAAAAACCAGGGTGGGAGGTTTCGAGAGAACAGCATCAAAACATGTATATTATCTATGGTGAAACAGATCACCAGCCCAGGTTGGATGCATGAGACAAGTGCTCGGGCCTGGTGCACTGGGAAGACCCAGAGCGATCGGGTAGAGAGGGAGGTGGGAGGGGGGAGCGGGATGGGGAATACACGTAACTCTGTGGCTGATTCATGTCAATGTATGACAAAACCCACTGCAGTATTGTAAAGTAATTAGCCTCCAACTAATAAAAATTAATGAAAAAAAAAAATAAAGTAAAGGGGAGTGCCTCAAACACAAAAGTGCTCTCCACACAAGATATTTGTAAGATCTGATGTAGTGGGGATGGAGTGGGGAGATTATATAGCTGGGCTCAAAACCTCTGGAGGGTCTCTCGTGAGATCTCTTTCTTTCTCTCTCAATCTATCTACCTATCTATCTATTGTCTTCCTAGAACAGTAAGAAAAATAAAAATCTGATATGCCAAAAAAAAAAAAAAAAATCTCTGGAAGGGTCATGTACCTGTCCTGGTACTTTCTACACAGCTGAAATCAACAAGGTTTGCTGAATCTTGCTCAATACAAAGTCACTCACCATGCTGAACAGTCTCTGAGGCGCTCAGATCCGTGCAGTGCAAAAGCAACATTTTGTATTCGAGCTTCTCACTGGTTCCAAAATCTCACTATGAAGGCTTCAGTTTCCTCACTGCCCCCTGTAAAGTCCACGTTCATTTTTTACCTTCAAACTTTGGTTCATTTGCTTTCCCCACCTTGAAGCTCTTCCCCTCCCTCTGCTCCTGGAAACACTCTCTTCCTCATTCTGTTTCGGGCTCACGTCCTGCATTGCGCAGTAGTTAAGTGCTGAGGCTGGTACCTGACTGTGCAACCCGACCCCTAGGGTCTCACGCAGCTCAGGGGCTTGTTCATCACTCGGCGTGCACGTATGAGAGAGGGAGGCTGAAGCAGCCTCTACAGGACACAGCATGGAGGTTCTGCAGCGCTAAACAGCTACCGTCTGACCCAGCAGTCCCACTCCTGGACATACGCCCAGAGAAAATGCGAATTCAAAAAGATACATGCACTTCAGTGTTCACAGGAGCACAGTTCACAATAGCCAGGACATGGAGACAACCCTCCGTCCTTCGGCAGAGGAATGGATAAAGAAGATGTGGTACACATATACAACAGAGTATTACTCAGCCATAAAAAGAGTGAAATAATGCCATTTGCCGCGACATGGATGGACCCAGAGACTGTCATACTAAACGAAGTAAGTGAGAGAGCAAAAGACAGATGACATCACTTATATGTGGAATCTAAAAAAATGACATAAATGAACCTATGAAACAGAAACAAACTCACCGACACAGAAACTAAACGAAATTTCTGGTTACCAAAGCAGAAAGTAGGGCTGGAACAGGCCGTGTGTTTGAGACTAGCAGATACACACTGCTATACACAAAACGGATAAACACCAAGGACCCAGCACAGGGAGCTATTTCAGTATCTGTATCTTGTGATAACCTGTAATGGAAAAGAAGCTGTATATAATATAGATTATATAAAAATAATATATATCACTGAAACTAACATCAGATTATAAACCAATCACACTTCAATAAAAAGTTGTTCGTTTGGAGGAAAAAAGTAAGCAAAAGTGTGCATGTCTGTGTGGAGGGATGTGTGTGTGTGCGTGTACATATATGTCTGTGTGGATGGATTGTGTGTGTGTACATATATGTCTGTGTGGATGGATGTGTGTGTACATACATGTCTGTATGGAGGGATGTGTGTGTGTGTGCACATACATGTCTATATGGAGGGATGTGTGTGTGTGTACACATATGTCTGTGTGGATGGATGTGTGTGTGTGTACATACATATCTGTGTGGATGTGTGTGTGTGTGTGTGTGTGTACATATATGTCTGTACAGATGTGTGCATGCAAACACTTTTTATCAATTCAAATGAGTTGTTAGTCTTAGGAAAAGAACAAATATCTTCCTTTTTCTTTTTTCTTCCTGAAATCTAACTGCTGCTTGATAAAAGTTGCTGGTTAAACGACCAGTTCTCCCAGATGGAGGGAGACCGTGTAGCTAAATCTTCATGCAGGAGTGGACAGTGGTGAGTGATCAGCAGCCTGGTCCTGTCCTTAAACATGGTGGGTGCCTGGGTCTCTAAGCTCCACAGTGAATACTGCTGAGTATCTACAGGGCCGTTCTGAATGCTGGGTCGCTGCGAGTGATGTAAATGTGAGCAAGGAGTTCAAATTCCCTGACTCCCGAGACTGCTCATCCTAACAGGGGAACAGAAGCAAGGCCCTGCAGTCACAAGGCACTAAACGCCAGGACCTCCCAGGAGGTGGAACAGGTAAGGCCAAGGCAAGGACCTGTGACCAGGTCACAAGGTGCTCCCAGGATGAGCCAGGAGGAGCGTGGGGGGTGGGGGGAACATTCCAGTGTGTGGGCAAACCGGACACAGAGGCCTGAAGTTGTGCAAGAGCCCTGCACGCTCAACACAGGGAATCTGCTCTCCCAGGAGCCCGAGGGATGTGGGCCAGTCTCCGCCTAGAACATGGGATCACAATTCCCTAAATACTTTTGCTTTTCCTGGTCAGCTGGCTTCCTCCCGAGCAGCCCCTAGGCTCCATCCTCTGCTTCAGCCTCTCATTGCTGGGGGAAAGGCTCCCAGGCCTAAGACACCAGGACACACACAGCTCCGCCTCCGGCTTCAGGCTAAAGTTCCCACCTGGGAGGCCCTTAAGACAAAACTAGAAGTGGGGTTCCTTCACGGAGCGGATACACATCTGCCTCTCTCCATCCTGCACTCAGGACTCTGCCACGAAAAGAAAGCTTCCTTTTAGGACACACACACGTTCACTGTTGTGGACCATAAACTGTCATATTCACCTGGTAACAGCCCACAGCAAACTAAGCGACATGCCTCTTTAGTAAGAAGGCAGCTGTGCCCTCCGAAACAGGTACTGCGGCCGGTAGACCATGGCCACCACCAAAGGTAAGGGGAGGACTCCAGTTAAGTGACCCCAAGTCCACATCTGTCATCACCTTGAACCAGAGGTACCCACAGGACTGGAGCTGTGGGCACCGCAGAAGGTTTTGACGCTACTCTACACTGAGATACAATGGTCTTGAAATTCTGAATACTGTTCTGAAAAACATGTGTCTGTGGGCCCTCGGCCCATCTCTAGACAGTCCCAGACATGCAGCACCCGGAAACGGAAGGGGACTGTTCCAGCTACTGTGCACCCAGGCTGTGCCTTGCTTCTGAGTTAATGCAATTTATTTCCAACTTGCTGTACAGGCAACATGCTTCCTTCTTGCATCAGGGAAATCAACCCTGTGTGGATGACTTTTCTCCCGGGTGCGTGTGGGGCGCTGTCTTCAGGAGCCACAGCTGTGTCACTAACACACAGGGTCCCACGCACGGTGAGTCATCATTAAGAAGCCAAGCCCATTCACAGTGCTGCGGCTCAACATGCTGTGAATGGAAAAGGCAACAGCACCTGGCCAGGGAGACGTGCCCGGACAGCAGGCCCAGGAGCCCCTAGGCTTCAGGAGGATGACTCCGGACATGCAGCCCCCACCCCCATACAGTGGTCCACCTGTGCCAATCCCCCCACCCCCAGCCAGACCAGGGGCAGCGGAGGGACCCCCGACCAGGCCAAAGTCAGCGGAGGGCCCCCCAGCTACTAGGCCAAGGTCAGCGGAGGGCCCCCGCCCTAAACAGGCCAAGGTCAGTGAGCCTCCCAACCACCACGCCAAGGGCACTGGAGGGCTCCCCCCACCAGCCCAAGGTCAGTGGAGGGCCCCCCAACCAGGCCGAGGGCAGTGGAGGGCCCCCTGCTCCTAAACAATGTGGTCCAGAAACTGATCTATGGACCTGCCGCATCACAGCTGTGACAGATCCAAGAAGAAGAAATACACCCCCTGGAGCATTTCCAGCTGGGGTGCAGAAGCTGGCATTTCCGGGGGAGCCAGCGAGCAGTGTCCTGGGCAGATGGCCTCTTTCTGCAGACCCTCACTGTGGAGTTGTGTTGGTTTATGCTGCCTGTGCTGTGAGAATCTAGACTGTGAACCAGGTGGCGTGTGCTACACAGGTGAGGAGAGCGGATGCCCCCATGACTGGGGTTCCCAGGAGGACGCCTCACTTCCATAGGCCAGCAAACACTCCCTACATGGTGAGTGGACGGAGGGATAAAGGTTTTGTGCTGAGGTCAGTGTGGTGGCTCGCTGGTGGCACCCAGCCAGATGATTCGGTCAACCTAGAGATGGATCGGAAGAATGCAGCGCCGGGCACTGCCCAGGCTGCACCCGCCCTGGCCAGGAAGGAGTCTTCACTTGCTCACAGGGACCCATTTCACAGCTGGGGGTGCCTCAGCAGAGGGCTTGCCAGGGAGTGGGTGCCCGCCCACAGCACAGGTGTTCCCATCCCATCCCTCTCCTGGGCGCCAACTCTCCACTGACAGTTTGATGAAGACAGAGCAGACCCTCTTGTCCCCACTGGCAAGGCCAGTCAGAGCTGGGCAGGCCCGCAGGCGTGCCCGCATGCGGCCTTCTCACCTGAGCTGTGCCAGTCCCTGCATGCCGGCCGTCCCCATGGGGCGCCAGCCCCTGGACGCCTCTCCCCACGGCCCGCCCCCCCCGCCTCGAGCTGTGCTGAAGGGGAATCACACTGCGGATGTACCCCTTTCGTCTGGCTTCTCTTGTTCGGTGTTACATTGGTGAGGTCCATCCGCGTGGCAAAGGGCTGTGCTTCACTTACCTGCCGGATGACATGTCTCTGAACAACCACACTGCGATCCCCACGTTTGCCGCGCTGTCTGACCGCTGAGGCGGTCCCCTCTGGGGCTACCGTGACCAGGCCTCGCCTGTCCTGGTACGAGCCCCGGGGGCACGTGAGCGAGTGTTTCTGGAGGAATACCTCCAGGAGTGGAAGCCAGGTCACAGAGCGTGTATCTCCTCGAGTCTACCGAATGACTCCCGGTCTTCACCACGTGCGCTCCACAGTCTCCTCCCACCAGCGGAGTGCGGGATATCCTGTCACTTCAGTCCTCGCCAGCACCTGGGCCCATGAGGCTTTTTCATTTTTTTGCCAACAAGTTGGGAAGGGAATAGTATCTCCTTGTTGCTTTCATTTGCATTTTCCTCATTTCTGGTGTGGCTGAGTAACTTCTCAAGGTTATCGGCAATCTGAACTCCTTCTTCGTGAAGTAGTTGTTCAGATCTTTCACCCAATTTATTTTTTTCCTCTTCGCCTCACTGCCTTTCTCTTACTGATTGTATGAGTTCTTTATTTCTTTGAAGGAATTTGTTTGATAACTTGTGTATTCAGGTGGAGGCCCAGTGCTGTTCCGTGAGTTGAAGATACCCTCCACTCCGTGGCCTGCCTTCTTACTCTCTTTGTGGTGTCTTTTGACGGTCAGGAGATTTTTATTTTAGTGAATTTAAATTCATCGACCATTTCCTTTTATGTCTTGCTTAATCCATCTAGGAATTAATTCTTGTATATGGTATAAGGAGGAAATTCATTTAAAAAAACATAAGCATACAACTTGACAAGTATTATTCATAAAAAGAGGAACTTTTAGCAGGAATGTTTTATATTTTCCTCCTTTACTGCAGCTACATAGCCTGCCTCTGATTAGAGGCAAAGAGATTGCATATCTTGCTTACAGACAATAGAATGTGAACCGACTAATTCATTGGGAAGTAGGAGTCTGTGTGTCTGAGGCCCCGTGTAGGCAGAGTTCCCAAAGCACATGTGTGTGAATCATATTCATGCACAGTTATATAAATGCTTGAAAAATCCTGGACAGTTTTTGTAAAGACGTATAGGAATCAGCTATGTTGCTACCTGTGGGGAATATATTATTAAAATTCTGTGCCTCAGGGGAAAATAATCTAATGTTTAATGTTAAATTACTAGAGTTTTTTAATAGGAAAATGGCATCAGATACACCAAAGTTTACTTACAAAGTGTTGCAAAGTCCCATGAGGATTTACTGACTGGGGTTAACACGCAGTAGGTGGGCGATGGGAAGCGTGTTGAACACAGCGGTCAAACAGCAGCAAGACACACACCTGATGGCAGCTACACCTAGAACTCGGCTGTGGGTTCGACCGTGAATTTGGTCTGATTTTTCTTTCACTGACTTTTTCCTTGTGAGCTACATGAGGAGTGGCTCTCCTCTCCTGGACACTCGCCAGGTTCTCTTGGGTCTGCCCCTTCTTCCAAGCCCTCTCTTCAGGGTAAAGCCAGGACAAAAGGCCAGTTCTCACACCTCTGCTTTCTTTTCCTAAGGCACCTACTCTTTTCCAAGGTGAAAATGCCTGAAATTTCCTTGTTTATGAAGTTATCTCAAAGTAACATCATTCAGGGTGATCTGATAAACTCACACACTAGGAATTAAACAATTCCCCAGAAAGGATAAAGATGAACACACAGATGAGCAGTTCTATTTATCCTGCTTGGTTGTCTGGTTGTCTAAATATACTATGTTTCTGGACAGTCACAAATATGCTCCATAGCATTGGGTAAAGAAGGTTAGAAGCAAAGACAGGATCAGTGTGGTGTAGACACAGGGGTTTCAGAACAAGCACACGTTCCTCCAAAAACACCTGGAAGTCACTTGACTGGTTCTTTTTTTTTGCTTATCCAACTATGTATTCTTCAAAATTAGGAGTTTTTCAGAGAGATAAAAAAGTTAACAATCTTCACAGATTGTACCAGGTCAGAAACACAAGCAAACTAACATTCATACTATACCGAGTTATGTTTTTTTGTAAGCAAAATAAAAATAGCGCAAGCTTATCTTTGTGACTTTCTTGGGAAGTCAAGTTTTCTGCTTGAAGTGACCTCCTGGCTTTTATAGAACAAGGTGGTGTCCACAGTCACATCCACCAGAAAAGGCATTTGTGGAACGAGACGGACTTTGCTTCTCAAAATCTATGACAGGGAAAGTAAACTGTGGTTTCTGTCACAAATTTACTGTCAGCACCAAAAGGTGAGAGAGGGTCCCCTCCATGTGGTCAAACTACTGTTAGGAGAAATTCTGTGATCGCACCCCCAGAATATGACTAAAGACTCACTCCTTGGAAGGAAAGCTATGATGACAGAACAGTCAGCAAAGCAGAGACATCACTTTGATCACAAAGGTCCGTATAGTTAAAGCTATGGTTTTTCCAGTAGTCATGTACGGAGGTGAGAGTTGGACTGCCGTCCATGGGGTTGCAAAGAGTTGGACCCGACTTAGCGGCTAAACAACATCAAACTGAGATGAGAATCTGAAAAAGGATACGTGTGTACCTGTAACTGAATCACTTTGCTTCACACCTGAAATTAACATAACGTTGTTAACTAACTGTGCTCCAATATAAAGTAAGGAGCTAAAAAATAAAGCGAAACACAGCATATATATACAGGAGATCCCTAGGTTGGGAAGATCCCCTGGAGAAGGGAAAGGCTACCCACTCCAGTATTCTGGCCTGGAGAATTCTACAGACTACAGTCCATGGGGTCACAGAGAGTCGGACATGACTGAGCGACTTTCACTTTCACAGGAGATAAGCCACTTGAAAACTCAGCAGCCACCAGTCTCGCAGAGGGAACCCCACTCACCTCAAGGATCTTTCCGAGCAGAGGGTATGGCTCAGGCCCTGGTGGATGGAGTCTCGCCTGGCGCGTGTCTTGATGACCACGGGCTAATGCAGCCGTGTCAGTAACTCCTTCCAGCACCCATGCAGAACAGGCAAAGCAGCCGAGCCCATGGCGGCAGCCGTGATTCAGCCCCTCGGCTGCCCCCCAGGCACCCTCAGTCACGCAGGGCCCAGCAGGACCCCTACTCTGCGAGTCGAGGGAAAAGCATGAACAGCCCCAGCAGTGCCCACAGATTCCCCGCGTGCCCTGCAGAGAACGGGGCCGAGCCCAGTACACGGCCTGGGGTTCACAACACACCTGTTCCAGTAACTCCACCTCGACTCACTTGAGAATTACCGTGGAGGAAAACCTCAGGTGCTATGCTATGTACAGCCTGGCAGCTTCCAGACATTTTGATCATAAACAATAAGGGCGTTTTTTTTGGCCGCCCATCACAGCTTGCAGGATCTTAGTTCCCCGAGCAGGCATAGAACTCTCAGTCCCCGCAGCATAAGTGTGGAGTCCTAACCACGGGATCACCAGGGAAGTCCCAATAAATACATTTTTAATCCCAATATACACACATGACATATTTACTTATTAATTTTAAAGCAAGAATTTCACAAAACAATACCTGGTTTGAGATATGCACTCTTGCTTTTCCTATGCTTTGATTTCATTTCAAAGTTCCCATGTGAGAACCTTTACAGTGATTTCACAGTAAACAGTGGCTGTAAAGAACACTCCCAAGGACTTCACTTGCCAAATGACAACAAGGCTCCGTAGAGACCTTATGAGACCCTGAGGAGAATGGACTTCCATGGCTCCACAAGTTCACTGAGCGTTTCCTGTATGCCAAACACAGGGTCGCATACCTTCTCCTCTGTCACAGATTGTTAGCCTGGCAAACCCTTCAGCCTCAGTTCTGACCGAGGCCTCGCAGGCTCTGGACAGTCAACCAACGCCAGGGGTGATGTGCCCCCTGCAGGGAAGTGCCGACCCACTCAGCAAACAGAGGCCAAAACAGGACAGAAAGCCCAGCTCTGCCTCCCTCCCCACGATTACCCCTTCAGGACAGAAAGGAGTCGGGCCAAGGCCATGAGGGGCAGAGGGTGTGGGGGTCCTTGGTCTCCTGCCCTGGGGAGGGGCGGGCTGGAGGAAAGCTCCTGGGATCCAGGCTGCTGAGTGCTGGCCCAGTCTGGCTGGGGAGGAGGCTGCCTGTGGGGGTCACGAGGACAGGAAACCTACTCATGAAGAAGGCCTCTGAGAAGGAAGCTGGGCCCAGGGGCACCCCAGCCAGAGGCAAGTGTGCGGGACACTTGGGGATGAGGCCACCCATCACCCCTAGTCGCCCCCCCAACAAGTGGCCAGGGAGGACGGCCTTGCTTGGGACACGACTGTAACACACAGGATTGCAACTACTCTAATGAGAGAAAACCATGTCAAAGCCACTGGAAAGCTCTGGGGCCCCCTGGAGCTTCACCCAGTCCTCATGGGGAAACAACAGAGTGGAGAGCAGGGCTGCCTGTGGGGGTCAGCAAGTCCTCAAAGGACTGAAAACACCACGCTGCAAGCCTGCGGCGACTCATGGCAAGACCGCTTTG
The DNA here is from genome assembly GCF_910594005.1 of Cervus elaphus. Lineage (NCBI taxonomy): Eukaryota > Metazoa > Chordata > Mammalia > Artiodactyla > Cervidae > Cervus > Cervus elaphus. Next base: position 2,035,502 of record NC_057843.1, on the reverse strand, counting down.
GGCCTCGCTTTTACGGACAAGGACCCTGATCTTCAGAGAGCGGTTCAGTAGTCTCTCGCCGACGTGTCACGGGGGGACGGGGGTCAGGACTGTAGCCCAGACAGCACCAGTGCACACCCCCCCCCACACACAGGATGGGGTGCTGAGGGGCAGCAAGGCGGGACCGGACAACTCAACCTGAATACTGGGAAAGCGCTGGTCTCCATTCTATATGTTTACTTATACATTTTAAATTATTTATAAATCCTTATAGTTAAAGCTATGGTTTATCCAGTGGTCATGTATGGATGTGAGAGCTGGACTAAAAAGAAGGCTGAGTGCTGAAGAATTGATGCTTTTGAACTGTGGTGTTGGAGAGGACTCTTGAGAGTCCCTTGGACTGCAAGGAGATCCAACCAGTCCATCCTAAAGGAGATCAGTCCTGGGTGTTCATTGGAAGGACTGATGCTGAAGTTGAAGCTCCAATACTTTGGCCACCTGATGCGAAGAGCCGACTCATTAGAAAAGACCATGAAATGCAAACTAGTACGGCCACTATGGAGAACAGTGTGAAGATTCTTTAAAAAACTGGAACTAAGGGTGGGATATTTCAAAAGAACAGCATGTATACTATCTATGGTGAAACAGATCACCAGCCCAGGTGGGATGCATGAGACAAGTGCTCGGGCCTGGTGCACTGGGAAGACCCAGAGGAATCGGGTGGAGAGGGAGGTGGGGGGGGGGATTGGGATGGGGAATACGTGTAAATCTATGGCTGATTCATATCAATGTATGACAAAACCCACTGAAATGTTGTGAAGTAATTAGCCTCCAACTAATAAAAAAAAACAAAAAACTGGAACTAGAACTGCCATATGACCCAGCAATTCCACTGCTGGGCATACACACCGAGGAAACCAGAATTGAAAGAGACACGTGTACCCCAATGTTCATCGCATCACTGTTTATAATAGCCAGGACATGGAAGCAACCTAGATGTTCATCGGCAGATGAATGGATAAGAAAGCTGTGGTACACATACACCATGGAGTATTACTCAGCCATTAAAAAGAATACATTTGAATCAGTTCTAATGAGGTGGATGAAACTGGAGCCCACTATACAGAGTGACATAAGTCAGAAAGAAAAACACCAATACAGTATATAACGCATATATATGGAATTTAGAAAGATGGTAATGATGACCCTACATGTGAGACAGCAAAAGAGATGCAGATGTATAGAACAGTCTTTTAGACTCTGTGGGAGAGGGCGAGGGTGGGATGATGTGGGAGAGTGGCATTGAAACGTGTATGTTGTCATGTGTGAAACAGATCGCCAGTCCAGGTTGGATGCATGAGGCAGGCTGCTCGGGGCTGGTGCACTGGGATGACCCTGAGGGATGGGATGGGGAGGGAGGTGGGAGCAGGGTTCAGGATGGGGAACACGCGTGCACCCACGGCTGATTCATGTTGGTGTGTGGCAGGAGCCACTACAATATTGTGGAGTAATTAGCCTCCAATTAAAATAAATAAATTAGAAAAAAAACAACTAAGTACACGAGGCTGGGGATTCACGTAAATACCTGAGAAGGTTGGTTACCAAAAATCAAATTTTCAGAGAGAGATGAACAGCTCATCCATAGCTAGCTGCCTGGCCTTCCTATAGAGCCTGTAATGCAGCCTTAGTATGAAAGACTTTAAAGGCTATCTTCCAATTACCCAGAATTTAACATTTTAATGATAAAAATAAGACAGCTGAAAGCAGGGCCAATTTCTTTGATGGTGTTTTTCTAGACAGTATGCATACTCCAAGTGGTAACTTCCAGCTGGTTGATTGCACCTGTCTCTCCAAAACCACTTTCTACTCTCCATCACTACCTGACACCATCCTCCTTCCTCTGTGCCTTCGAGGCAGACCTATGGGTTTCCTGTTCCTCTGGCTCCTGATGGCGTTTGACAAGGGCCAGCATGGTAGGGGTACAGGCTGGAGGAGTGGGGCCTGGGGCCTGTTGTGTTGGCCCCTTTCCTGGTGGACAGTTGTGGTGTCCCCGCCACTGCGTGCTGGGTTCTGAAAAGCCCTCCCTCTTCTTGCCCCTTAGGCTTAAATAACATCTTGGTGGTTCCTAGCTGGGCACTGCTGACCTCGACACATCTCACACCCTTGAAAACAGACCCTTAATTTTTTTAACTGGAGGGTAGCTGCCTTGCAATGTTGCATCGGTTTCCGCTGTGCCCTGATGTGGGTCCAGTCTGGGGGTGCATGTGTCCCCTCCCCCATCCCGTCCCGCCCCTCAGGGTCATCCCGGGGTGCCGAGCTGAGCTCCCTGGGCTACACAGCAGCTTCCCACTGGCTCTCTGTTTTATCCATGGTAGTCTATATGTGTCAATGCTACTGTCCCAGTTAGAGAGACCCTGTACTTTGCAAAACCATTTGTCCCTGCTAGGATCCTGACTGATCCAAAGAGACATATTCCTTTTTCATGGTTATTTTAATTTTGGATGAAAACAAAAGAACAGCTTGTAAACTCTTTCAAAAAAAAAAAAAAAGACTCCGATGCTGGGAAAGATTGAAGGCAGGAGAAGAAGGGGACAACAGAGGATGAGATGGTTGGATGGCATCACTGACTCGATGGACATGAGTTTGAGCAATTCTGGGAGATGGTGATGGACAGGGAAGCCCAGCGTGCTGCAGTCCATTGGGTCACAAAGAGCCAGACATGCCAGCAACCAAACAACAATAAACAACAATTTTGAAGAAAGGACTGCTCTGGAGAGGCCCCCAGGTTGGACGTCCTCTGGCCCCTGGGCGGGGCGGGCAGCGGGGGCACAGTGTGCATGAGGAAGTGGGCAGCTAGGTTTGGCAGTAAATGCAGCCACTCTGAGCCCTCCTGCTGCGGGGGGGGGGGGGCGGGACGGTGCAGGTGCTGGGGTCATTCCTGTGGCTCAGATGCCAATAGCTGATGGAGATGGCAGGCATGACGGTCATAGCAGCAGGAAATAAAGACGCAAGTCTGCATGGAGATGGTGCGGATGCCTCAATGAGGGGTTAGGAAAATGAGTGTCAGGACAGTCATCCGTGTGAAGGGTAAGACTCAGTGACCTGAAGCTGTCCATTCTCCCCAAAATCAACGTTTGATTTTAAACCAATATCTCAAAATTGCAAGGGATTTTTAAAAATTGATACATGTATGCAAAGTTTATCTGAGATCAAACAGCAGGAAAAAGAGAAATACTTGGTATGCATGTGTGTGACATCCATACTAACAAACATCTCTTGAAGGTACAATAACCGAAACAGTGTGATGCTAGCTCAATTGTAGACATGGAAGTCTGAGGAACAGAACCTCAGAAAGATTCCCAAGCATGCATCATTTGCTGGGGGGGTGGGGGCGTTAAATATGCCATTTCAAATCTGTGAGTGTGTGGATTATTCAATAAACTCCAGGAAAACAGAAATGCCAATCCATACCTCACACGATTGTTTTGTTGTTTAGTTGCTCAGTTGTGTCCAACTCTTTGTGACCCCTTGGACTGCAGCCCCAGCAGGCTACTCTGTCCATGGGATTCTCCAGGCATGAATACAGGAGTGGGTTGCCATTTCCTTCTCCAGGGGATCTTCCCAACCCAGAGATTGAATTCACATCTCCCCCCATTGGCAGGTAGAGTCTCTACCACTGGGCCACCAGGGAAGCCCACTATATGAAACATAAATTTCAGATGATTTAAATTTTTCAATTAAAAAAAGTTAAAGCACAAAATCTCAGTTTAGAGCAGTAACAGGATTTTGAGGCTCCCACGTTCCTGGTCCTCACAAAACCAGAGAGAGCCAGGCCCAGGGTTACTTTATGAAGTCCTGTTTTTGCCCTTAGCCAGGAACCCTTCATTAATAAGAAGATGTTCAAATATCATCTAAATTCGTCACTGAAATATATCTTAAATTTATGTATTTCAGAAATGATGACTCCTCAAGGGCAGCATTCAGTTCATGAGAAGGACGTGCACTTTAGAGAACAATTTACAAATGATACAAGTCAAGCCTTAGAACCCTCAAAATGAGAACTAAGATGAACAGGTACGGCGGGGTCTCCTGCTGCCTCCCATCCGCACCAGCCTGCCGCTGCATTAGGGAAGCTGGCCCCGTGGACACACACACGTGGTGCTGCACTGTGCTTTAGGTCTGCAAGTCCTAAGGACCTACAGCGCCATCGGAGAGTAAACTGCAGAAAAGGATGGATACCCGAGGTGTTACACCCGTATGAAGAGCTGTGAGCAGATTTTAGTTGTTTTATAATAACTAAAACACTGTGATCAGAAGGGAGGAGACCTATGTATACCTATAGCTGATCCACGTTGATGTATGGCAGAAACCAACACAAAATTATAGTTATCCTTCAATTAAAAATAAATAAATTTTTAAAAAAAAGTGTAACAGCAGCTCTGGCCTAGGCTGGCATGTACGTCTGCCCCACAGAGCTCCTCTGAATATAAACTGCCTGCAGTATCAGAGCCAGAGGGAACAGCAGTTGGGGTTGGTGTCTATCCAGTCAGCCTTTTTTCTATTTTGCTGACTATACAAATGTGTACCTTCAATATTCTAAAAACTCAAATTAAAACTGGGTTGTCCTTAATAGTACCTTTAATCTGTTTTTCAAATGTCCCAATATTGGTGCACATGCTTCTAGACCAATCAGAGCACGCCCACCAAGCTATTGCATTGTTTTTTTACTGGCCTCACAGGAGTCCACTGCCCCAAACACTAATGTGCTCACTTCCCAGGTCTATGCAGCTTTCCATGTGGCTTTCTGATGCTACACCAACAAGTTTATTCAAACTAGTTTTAAAACTCTACATACTGAACAAGAATTAATTTCCAAAATATACAAGCAGCTCACACAACTCAATCCCAGAAAAGCAAATAATCCAATCAAAAATTGGGAAAGGGACCTGAAGAGACATTTTTCCAAAGAAGACATACAGATGGCTAACAAGCTCATGAAAAGATGTTCAACATCACTCATTATTAGAGAAACTCAAATCAAAACTACAATGAGATACCACCTCACACGGTCAGACTGGCCCTCATCGAAAAGTCTACAAACAATAAATGCTGGAGAGGGTGTGGAGAAAAGGGAACCCTCTTACACTGTTGGTGGGAATGTAAATTGACATAGCCACTATGGAAGACAGGATGGAGATTCCTTAAAAAAACTATGAATAAAACCACCACATGACCCAGCAATCCCACTCTTAGGCATATACCCTGAGGAAACCAAAACTGAAAGAGACACATGTATCCCAATGTTCACTGCACCACTGTTTACAATAGCTAGAACATAAAAGCAACCTAGATGTCCATCGACGGATGGATAAAGAAACTGTGGTACATATACAGAATGGAATATTACTCAGCCATTAAAAAGAATGCATTTGAATCAGTTCTAATGAGGTGGATGAAACTGGAGCCTATTATACAGAGTGAAGTAAGTCAGAAAGAGAAATATAAATATCATATACTGACACATATATATGGAATCTAGAAAGATGGTACTGAAGAATTTATTTGCAGGGTAGCAATGGAGAAGCAGACATAGAAAACAGACCTATGGACACAGAGGTTAGAAGAGGAGGGGGAAGGAGATGTAGGGGGAGAGTAGCATGGAAACTTACATGGCCATGTGTAAAACAGACAGCCAACGGGAATTTGCTCTGTAACAACCGAGATGGGTTGGATGGGGAAGGAGATGGGAGTGAGGCTTCTGAGGGAGGGGGCAAGGGTGTACCCACGGCTGATTCTTGTTGATGCGTGACAGAAAACCACAGAATTCTGTAAAGTAATTATAGCTCAATTAAACTTTTTTAATGTAAAAGAAAATTCTACTTAAATCTCTATACTTTATTAGAATTTATAAATAAATAAATAAATACTTACATATAAATAAATAAATTGGACTCTGTCCCCCCCACGCCCCGACCCTTCATTTCAGAACCCACATGGCAATCACCCGCTCTCAGCTTTGTCATTGTCTCTCTCTGACGTGGTGGGACCTCAGTCCTGAGAGGGACACTGTCCCCTGCGGGGGTTGGGATGCAAGGCCTGGAGCACGGACGCAGAGCTCCCGGGCTAGAGGAGGGCTTGGGGTGAGGCAGAGACAGTCCCATGCTTGATGCGAGCATGGGGCCTCCAGATGACTCCCGGAGAGTTTCCAAGTAGTCACTGCTGCCCAGAGTGAGACAGTGAAAATGCCCCAAGTCCTCTCTGGCTCCAGAATCAGTGCTCTGGTCTAACTCTGACCATCAGTGCAAGAAAAGAATTTCCACTGAATTAATTCAGGGATCATGATACATTCGCAGAGGAGACGGGGGTCCAAGGGTGCGCAGTTTGTTCTGGCTGAGGCACCAGCTTGGCACCCATGGCCAGGGAGGACCATGAATCACCCCATCTTCTGGACAGACAGCCACTTCCTCACCCTGCACCCCCCCCCACAGGTACTGGAAGCACGCAGCTCCTCCACCCTTTGAAAAAAAAAAAAAGGAAAAAAGTCGAGAAGGACAAAGGAGCTGGGGCCCCATGAACAGGAGCGTGCTGGCGGTCCATCCTGGGCCTGGCTGCGCCCCCGGCTGGCAGCCTCCCGTGTCCTGGAAGGGTCTCCTGGAGTGGGAAGGAGTCCCCGAGGCCCTGTGGCTGGCTGGGCCTCCAGGCAGAGATGCCTGAGGCTCTGCAGGTCTGCTTGGGACTGTGGGGGTCTCACGGCCTGGCCCTCTGCACCCCCAACCACTGCTCAGCCCTCTGGCCTCTGCAGGGAGCCCCGTGCAGGGCCGGGTCAGCAGTGGACCTTGGACTCGAGACCACACGCCCTCATGTTCCTCCCGCCTAGGCCGCGACTTAGGACCTGGAGTTACTTCTGCGCTGACAGGTCTAGTCTCTAGCTCCCCGCCCCTCAAACCTCCTGCAGGCATCTCCGCGGGTGTCCCTACCAGCGCCTGCATGCCCGAGCTGCCTCCTTCGTTCCTCTCGCCCGTCACTCCCTTCGGGCCCTTGGGGCTCAGACAGTCATAACACAGGGGTTCCCGCTATCCTAAGAGCAGAGGACACAGCAAACTCTTGACCAGACTACATGGCCATGGTGTTTTTGGAACATTACTCTGTACTCCATGGACCTCCACCTCACTGTATTTTATGAAGCAGTCATCACGTCCTCCTGCAGCGCTCAGTTACTTGACAAATGCGTGGGCATTTCCCAAGCCCCAGGAGCTCCCGAGGGTGTGGCACAATGTTACCTTTCTCTGTCCTCAAGACACGCCCACGGTCGCAGGCCCTTCCCAGGGATGAGGCCTCTGCGGCGTGGACGGCGTGGCTGCTCCTCCAGGGTCTGGTCACCCAGCTTCCCATCCAAGCCCGAGCTTTATTCCAGTCTCGCCCGCTCACACGCCCCCCGGGTCCGCCAGCACTGCCCATCTCACTCGTGCCACGAGTCGCCCCCAGGCCACCAGGGCTCCTCGCCCCCACCCTCCGCAGGACGCCTGTCATTTCACTGGCTCCTTGCCCCAACTAGACTGTAATCTGGAGGTCAGAGGTCACCAAGATACGCGCTTATCTGTCTCCAGAGCCGAGTGGAAACACAGCTGGTACTCAGGAACTAGTTTAACAGCAACAACAGAAAACGATAAATATCGCCGTTACCCAAGAAAGAAGAAGAGCATTACCTAAAGGTGTCTTTTGCATCTCCCTTGAGTCCATATTCTCCTCTGTTCACTGAGAACAGCCTATCACCTGTAACTGTGGGTAGAAGTTCGGTTTTCTGGTTTTCCTGAGACCAGGGGTTGGTCCACACGGGCCCTGCCTGCTCCTTTGGGTGAAGTTTCGTGGCACACCCAGGCCATTTCCCGTTATCCGGTCTGAGGCCGCCTTCTCTCCAGGGGTGATCTGAGCGCCTGCCACAGACAGCACGCAGCAGGCAGACGCCAAACGTTTACTCGGCAGCCCTTAGCAAGCGAAGGGTGCTGATCCCCATTACAGACAGCGTAGATCCAGCTCCTGAGGAGGAAACACTTTTGCTCACTGTTTCAGTTTTTAATTTGAATTTCCTTTTCTCTATTAATTTCCTGACACTATCTGTGTACTATTAAAATCAAGGATCTACCCGAGGTTTGGGCGCAGAACCCCCGCACACATAATCTACTCTGCATCACAAGGCAGGCGCGAGTGTACCTGAGAAGCAAGGGCAGAGGCGGTGAACACACTGAAAACCCTCTTTCCCTTTTGGAGAGCTTCTTCTGCACCCCAGCGTTCCCTTGTAATCCACGTCTCTGGGTGATGCTCAGCGTCACAGGAAACCTTAGTCCCAGAGACTCAGTGGTCTGGGCCAGTGGACCCGTGGTCACCCGGACTTTCTGGGCCAGTGGGGATGAGGGGCCTGGGTGGTACGAGCAGGCCACTGCAGGCACTCTCCTGGCGCGGGAAGGAGGGAGCATGCAGCTCCAATGGCTGCTCGAAGGCTGAGGCAGTGACTACAGCCTTCTCATCGCTCTCCATCCAGCCGCAAAGCCGTCAGGGGGTGAATTAGAACCACATACTTTCATGCAGAGGCAGGAAGACACCCAGCTGTCACTTGAGCTTGTCTGGGTCTAGCCTCATTCTTGGCTTCTGGGAATCACAGTTGTCTGTCCTGGCCCTCATTGCTCATTCTGCTCCCCGGAACCTGCTCGGTTCCCAGACCTCCCAGGACGTATGACCCTAACCATCCTCGGGAGCTGGGGAGGGGTGTCTGCTGCCTGCCGACAGCTGGCTCAGCCCCCTCCGAGCCCAGGCAGTGCTCCTGGCTCCCTGCCCTTGTGTCCCTGCAGTGCTGGGCCAGCCCTCCTGGGCCCCCGGCTCTGGGGCCCCCTTCCCCTGCACACACCTCTGCTGGAGCCCGGGGCCCTCCCTGCCCTCCCCCAGGAGATGACCACAGCCACAGGATGGAGCAGAGTTCACACCCTTTCTCGGTCTCGCACCCTCAGCAAGCACAAGCCAGGCACTTACAGAGCCACCGTCTGGGAACCTTCTAATTTTCACTCCACACTGGAGACAGGAGAGGCCCCAGGGACCAGCAGCCACACCACCAGGAACCCACATCAGCAATTTAGTCATCACAGAAGCTGAAAACGAGCCAGCAGGTCACTGGCCCTTTCCTCTGGGTAAGTTCCATTATGTCGACACTGAAATTTTTGAATGTTTTCAAATACACAGTCTCGTCCAATGGCTCTTTTCGAAGCAACATATATCACATACGTGTACACACGTGCACACACGTGTGCAGGTCTTGCAGTCTGTGGCCCTGGCCTGTGGACGAGTTTCACAGTTGGCCCCTGCGCGGTCCATGGCCAGGCCTCTCATGACAGGAGGGAAGGCATGCAGGAGGAGGGGAGACCCCTGAGCACGTGTGGGGGACCCCAGAATGAGAGCGCAGATAACAGTATGACAGTGATGTGAATCTCAGCAAGAAGCAGCAGGATGCTCACCTAGTGAGTGCTCTGTGAGGTGGGGGAGGAACAGGAGAGTTGGGGTGAGGTCTTCAGAGGGCAAGATGGTGCCAGCCTGGACCTCAGCTTCAGGTCAGTGCGTCAATCCCCGGAGCTGGGGACACGGTGTGCCCGAGAGGGCCCTGCTCCACGTCGGGGGCGAGGGCAGACCTGATGTGCAGAACCACGCTCAGAATCCACAGGACATTAGAGGAGACAAGAAGGCAGGGCAGAATTCACACCGCATTAAAGAGTCATCAGAGATATCGAAGAGAAAGTGACACAGGGCTGACAACCGGAAACGGATCTCAGAGTCCGGTCATCACACTAGGACGTTACAGGGAGCGTCTGGAGTCCAGTAGTGACTAAGGACGCACACACAGTTGGAGGCTCCGGTACGTGGGTAGGAAACAGACCAGGACAGAGTGGCAGGAGTCCGCGTGGTGCCTTCAACACCAAAGTCACAGAACTCAGTGTGTGTTCACGGTTACCCAGAATCAGTAAGGTAGATGACAGGGGCGGTGTATCAGATGCTGAAAATAAGCGTACATTACTAAGCTGCAAGACTAGGCAACATTCCACCACCGAGAGGAGAGAATGTTTCCTTCCCAACATCCTTTGTATTGGAGAGTGTGAAATGAACAGTTAAAAAAAAAAAAAAAAACAGTGATTTCAGGTTTGTAACGTATTATACAAACCTAGACAGTGTATTAAAAAGCAGAGACGTTACTCTGCTGACAAAGGTCCGTATAGTCAAAGCTATGGTTTTTCCAGTAGTCATGTATGGATGTGAGAGTTGGGCTATAAAGAAAGCTGAGTGCCAAAGAAATGATACTTTTGAACTGTGGTATTGGAGAAGACTCTTGAGGGTCCCTTGGACTGCAAGGAGATGAAACCAGTCAATCCTAAAGGAAATCAACCCTGAATATTCATTGGAAGGACTGATGCTGAAGCTGAAGCTCTAATATTTTGGCCACCTGATGCAAAGAACTGACTCACTGGAAAAGACCCTGATGCTGAGAAAGATAGAAGGCAGGGGGAAAAGGGGACAACAGAGGATGAGATGGTTGGATGGCATCACTGACTCAATGGACATGAGTTTGAGCAAACTCCTGGAGTTGGTGATGGATAGGGAGGCCTGGCGTGCTGCAGTCCATGGAGTCACAGAGTCGGACACGACTGAGTTGCTGAACTGAACTGAACTGAGTGACTGAACAACAACAACAAATGCATCATACAAAAACCGAACAACAAAAGGGTGATAGGATTCTTTTATTTCTATATAGTAAGAAGAGTAATGCTGCTCTTTTAACCCAAAAGGCAACCTGGGGTGAGGGATACACTGCAATAAATACACAATTCCTACGGCTCAACTAACATGGGGCCCATCAGCGGCAGGTAATCAGGAGGAGGAGGAGGTACAGTCTTGATGTCTGGTGCTTAACTCATTTAGATCAATGAAGCCCTCACGGAATCCCCGTTTTCCTTGCGAGTTGTAGCACAATCTCTTAAGCATCAATAACATTAATGATTAAAAATTCACTGTCAATATACTCTTAGCAAGTGTTAAGAGCCAGTCTGCCTGGGTCTAGGGCTGGCTCCTGCCTTTAACAACACGCACAAGCGGTTCAGTCTCTCTGGGTGCACTCTTCTCATCTGTGAAATGCAAACAATAGCTGCGTCTTCCTCACAGTGAGAGCGGAACAAATGAACTGGAATTTCTGAGGCATTCAGGACAGATCAGCACCATGGAAGGTTCATGGTGCAAAAGTCTACTGAGCCTCTGCCGCCCTGAGAGGATTCAGCAGAGGCTCAGTCACAGTTACGGCCACAGGTGCAGACGCACACTTAACGCCCCTACTCTGCTGCTTCAGACTTACAGTCAAGTTCCCATAAAGGCCACACACACCGGATCCAGGCTTACACAGGTGCTCCATCTCTCTGCCCTAACCCGTAGCATAGTAAGAACCTGGATCACTCCCGCAGAGATGAGGGCGTCCTTTCGGAGACGGCCAGGCGACACACATGTGCTCAACAGTATCCAGCCTCTCATGCTCCCCCAGGGCTCAGACTCGAAGTTACAAAGAAGAGATTGACTAACTATTCTTGCAAAAAAACAGAGACTGGAGCATTTAAAGACTTTTTTAGAGAAAAAACATGAAAGAGATCAGAGGAAGGAAGAGCTCTCTGGACTGGGGGTTCGAGTCCTCCCCCTGGCACCCCAAGTCCATCTGAAAGGGAGAAAAGTGGACATAGACGGATGGTCCAAGGTTAGGTGGGTCTGGTCCCCTCTCTGGGTGCTTCAGGCTGACTGTTAACAGGCTGAGATGATCATAAGTCACTGGCAGAGGTATTTTCTTTTCCACAAGTCAGCTGGTTCCCGGAGTTTACGGCAGGATTGCTGATTCCAGGAGCGGGCGGAGCCCCCAGGGTGAGTGCTCGTTAGACTGTGTGGAGTGAGGAGGTGGTGAGTGTGCCAGGTGTGCAAATGCCCCCGTGTCCACCACTATAAGGCCTGCTCTCTCAGGAACAAATCAGCGTCAGACTGAGAGGTGGGGGCAGGGGTGAGAGAGGACAGCCTGTTCTTGGGTGAACAACTTAACTGTCTCATCTTGGTTTTCTCATCTGTGCGCTGGGTTGGATAACCCTGATGGTCTCTCAGCCCCAGCCACTACTGATGTTATCTGAGTTGACACATACAACCCTGGAAACCACTGGGTTCCTCTCATTCTTGACTCCGTGCTTTACCCGACAATGTCTACTGTCGTGAAGGTGTCCCATCATCACTCAGCCCTTCGACTTAAAATCTACCAGACTGGAGCCCAGGGCTCCTAGTTCCAGTCGGAGGGAGCTGAAAATACTGGTCTTTGGTGATAAAGATGGCCAGAGGGCAGCTCTCTGGAACAAGGTGGCTTTACACATTTCCCTAAACCCTGCCTCCCCATCACATTTGTCTTGGGGCAGAGACTCTATCTCAGGCACAGACAGCAGGAGAGCTCATGTGAGGCTGACTCACAACTAACAAAAGGGACAGTGCTACAGTGCTCCCCAAAGGCACCGCGGCTGAGCTCATGGCTCCGCTGCTGCATCTGCCTTCCCCAGGCCTCACTGAGGCTTGCTGAGCCGTCCGAGTCTTATATTAACGCTATTCAGAGGGCTGAAAAGCCCCTTGGCCCGTCTCCTCTGTCTCTCACTATTCTCCTGATAAACCTCTATCAGGACCAATCTCGGTGTGAGATGACAGAGACTGTGTGTGTGTGTGTGTGTGTGTGTGTGTGTGTCTGTGTATGTGTGTGTGTCTGTGTATGTGTGTGTATGTGTGTCTCCTTGATTTTCCAATGATCCTCGGCTAAAGTCATACAAATATTTAAAATGGAGAAAAACATTGTTACTCCTCACCATTAATTTAGCTGTGGCTAAGCTTAACTGGAGTTTAGTGCACAGAAATGAAATCTAACAGATTGGGAATCCAAATAATCAGTGTATTAGGAATGTTTAAAATGTAAGGAAACTAAGTAAAATCACAGCAAATCAAATCCAACTGTATATACAAAGAATATAATACATCATGATGAAGTGGGGTTCTTTAACATTTGAAAACCAACTGCGTAATATCATCATATTTTAGAAAACTATATAATCATCTCTACAGACACAGAAAAGGCAGTTTACAAAATCTAACATTCTGATAAAAATCCACAGTAAACTAGAAATAGAACAGAAATTTCTCAACCTCAAAAAGATGATGAAAAACCATAGCTCACATCATACTTAATCATGAAAGACAACATCTTCTTAAGATCAGGAACAAGGCAGGGACGTCTGCTCTTATCACTTCTGTTAACACTCAATGTTTTATGAAGGCAATATGGCAGGAAAAAGAAACAGTAGGCATCTAAGTTTGGAAAGGAGAAGTAAAACTGTCTTTATTCGCAAACAGCACTATAGCCTATATAGAAAATCTGATAGAATTTACAACAAACCTACTAGAATTAATAATCAAGTTTAGGAAGGTTGCATAGTATGGGATCAATATACCAAAATCAACTGTAGTTCTATACACCAGGAATGGAACCAGCAGAAACTGAAGTTAAAATACTCATTTATGCTATGATAGAAATACAAACCAGTTACGAATAAATCTAACAAAACATGTGCAAGATCTGTACACTGAAAACTACATTTAATTTCAGAGAAATTAAAGAAGACCTGGTCAATGGAGAGAGATACTTGGTCAGGAGCCAGAAGACTCAGTCTGAAAGATGTAGATTCTCCTCAAATTGATGTACAGGCACAAAACAATCGCAATTCAAACCCCAGCAGGTTGTCTGATAGAAATGGACAAGCTGAGTCTAAAATTCCTATGGAAATGCAAAGAGCCCAGAATGGCCAAAACACTGTGAAGCAGATCAAAGGTGAAGGGCTGACGTGATCTTTTTCAGGATGTGTCATAAAGTGTCAGACGCTGAAACAGTGGAGGACTGGCAAAGAGACAGACTAGTGGGACAGAAGAGAGTCCAGAAGCAGACCACGCATCTATGGACAACCAATTTTTGACAGTTATGCAGGAAATTTAGTGGAGAAAGGATAACTTTCTCAACAAACAGTGCTGGATATCCATGTGTGCAGGAAGAGAGAGGAAAAAAAACACTTCAATTTAAACCTAACACCATATACAAGCATTAACTCACCTGCCTGGTGGTCCAGTGGTCAAGAATCCACCCTGCAATGCAGGGGATGCAGGCGTGATCCGTGGTCCAGGAACTAAGATCCCACATACTGTGGAGCAACTAAAATCATGCACCACAACGAGAGAGTCCATGCCCTGCAATGAGCGATCCCACGTGCCACGGCTAAGACTCGACACCAAATAAACTGACAGACTCACAATAGATCATAGGTCTAAACCCGTAACACAAAACTGTAACAGATATGTGTGGAAGAAAACACAGGGGAACATCGTTGCGAGCTTAGGTTAGGCAAGATTTCCCTAAGTTTGCTGCTAAAAGCGTGATCCAAAGAATGCTGAAACATTTGACTTCATGAAAATTAAAGACTTCAGCTGTCATTTTTGGGAGAATTAAAAGATAATCCACTCCAGTATCCTTGTCTGGAGAATTCCATGGACAGAGAAGCCTGGCGGGCTACAGTCCAGAGGGTCGCAAAGAGACATGACTGAAGTGACTTTGCACAGTGATAACAAAAGATAATCCACAAACAGAAAAAATTTACAAACCATGTACATGATAAAGGACTTGTACCCAGAATATATAAATGATATAATAAGAAACTCAGGAACAAGAACAATGAGAAAACAAACTATCCAGTTAAAAAGCAGGCAAAAATATCTGAAAAGATACTGTTAAATTCTCATGTGAAAAGACACTCCAATCATTAGCTGTTCAGTTCAGTTCAGATCAGCCGCTCAGTCATGTCCAACTCTTTTCAACCCCATAAATCACAGCACGCCAGGCCTCCCTGTCCATCACCAACTTCCGGAGTTTATTAAAACTCATGTCCATCGAGTCGGTGATGCCATCCAGCCATCTCATCCTCTGTCGTCCCCTTCTCCTCCTGCCCCTAATACCTCCCAGTATCAGGGTCTTTTCCAATGAGTCAACTCTTCACATCAGGTGGCCGAAGTACTGGAGTTTCAGCTTCAGCATCAGTCTTTCCAATGAACATCCAGGACTGATCTCCTTTAGGATGGACTGGCTGGATCTCCTTGCAGTCCAAGGGACTCTCAAGAGTCTTCTCCAACACCACAGTTCAAAAGCATCAATTTTTCGGTGCTCAGCTTTCTTCACAGTCCAACTCTCACATCCATACATGACCACTGGACAAACCATAGCCTTGACTAGATGGACCTTTGTTGGCAAAGTAATGTCTCTCCTTTTTAATATGCTATCTAGGTTGGTCATAACTTTCCTTCCAAGGAGTAAGCGTCTTTTAATTTCAAGGCTGCAATCATCATCTGCAGTGATTTTGGAGCCCCCAAAAAATAAAGCCTGACACTGCTTCCACTATTCCCCATCTATTTCCCATGAAGTGATGGGACCAGATGCCATGATCTTTGTTTTCTGAACGTTGAGCTTTAATCCAACTTTTTCACTCTCCTCTTTCACTTTCATCAAGAGGCTTTTTAGTTCCTCTTCACTTTCTGCCATAAGGGTGGTTGTCATCTGCATATCTGAGGTTATTGATATTTCTCCTGGCAATCTAGATTCCAGCTTGTGCTTCTTCCAGCCCAGCGTTTCTCATGATGTACTCTGCATAGAAGTTAAATAAGCAGGGTGACAATATACAGCCTTGATGTACTCCTTTTCCTATTTGGAACCAGTCTGTTGGTCCATGTCCAGTTCTAACTGTTGCTTCCTGACCTGCATATAGGTTTCTCAAGAGGTGGGTCAGGTGGTCTGGTATTCCCATCTCTTTCAGAATTTTCCACAGTTTATTGTGATCCACACAGTCAAAGGCTTTGGCATAGTCAATAAAGCAGAAATAGATGTTTTTCTGGAAATCTCTTGCTTTTTCGATGATCCAGCGGATGTTGGCAATTTGATCTCTGGTTCCTCTGCCTTTTGTAAAACCAGCTTGAACATCTGGAAGTTCCCGGTTCATGTATTGCTGAAGCCTGGCTTGGAGAATTTTGAGCATTACTTCACTAGCGTGTGAGATGAGTGCAATTGTGTGGTAGTTTGAGCATTCTTTGGCATTGCCTTTCTTAGGGATTGGAAAGAAAACTGACCTTTTCCAGTCCTGTGGCCACTGCTGAGTTTTCCAAATTTGCTGGCATATTGAGTGCAGCACTTTCACAGCATCATCTTTCAGGATTTGAAATAGCTCAACTGGAATTCCATCACCTCCACTAGCTTTGTTCATAGTGATGCTTCCTAAGCCCCACTTGACTTCACATTCCAGGATATCTGGCTCTAGGTGAGTGATCACACCAATGTGATTATCTGGCTTGTGAAGATCTTTCTTGCACAGTTCTTCTGTGTATTCTTGCTACCTCTTCTTAATATCTTCTGCTTCTGTTAGGTCCATACCATTTCTATTCTTTATCGAACCCATCTTTGCATGAAATGTTCCCTTGGTATCTCTAATTTTCTTGAAGAGATCTCTTAGTCTTTCCCATTCTATTGTTTTCCTATTTCTTTGCATTGATTGCCTAGGAAGGCTTTCTTATCTCTCCTTGCTATTCTTTGGAACTCTGCATTCAAATGAGAATATCTTTCCTTTTCTCCTTTGCTTTTCGATTCTCTTCTTGTCACGCCCCCACCTCCAAGGAGCTGCTGCGCAGGAGGGCCGAGAGAAGCTACTCCACGTTCAAGGTCAGGAGGGGCGGCCTGAGGAGATATTCCTCGCCCAAGGTAAGGAGCAGCAGCTGCGCTTTGCTGGAGCAGCTGTAAAGAGATACCGCACGTCCCAGGTAAGAGAAACCCAAGTAAGATGGTAGGTGTTGTGAGAAGGCATCAGAGGGCAGACACACTAAAACCATAATCACAGAAAACTAGCCAATCTTATCAGAGGACTACAGTCTTGTCTAACTCAATGAAACTAAGCCATGCTGTGTGGGGCCACCCAAGATGGGCGGGTCATAGTGGAGAGGTCTGACAGAATGTGGTCCACTTGAGAAGGGAATGGCAAACCACTTCAGTATTCTTGCCTTGTTAACCTCATAAACAGTATGAAAAGGCAAAATGATAGGACACTGAAAGAGGAACTCCCCAGGTCGGTAGGTGCCCAATATGCTGCTGGAGATCAGTGGAGAAATAACTCCAGAAAGAATGAAGGGATGGAGCCAAAGCAAAACCAATGCCCAGTTGTGTATGTGACCGGTGATAGAAGCAAGGTCCGATGCTGTAAAGAGCAATATTGCATAGGAACCTGGAATGTTAGGTCCATGAATCAAGGCAAATTGGAAGTGGTCAACCAGGAGATGGCAAGACTGAATGTCGACATTCTAGGAATCAGCAAACTAAAATGGACTGGAATGGGTGAATTTAACTCAGATGACCATTATATCTACTACTGTGGGCAGGAATCCCTTAGAAGAAATGGAGTAGCCATCATGGTCAACAAAACAGTCTGAAATGCAGTACTTGGATGCAATCTCAAAAATGACAGAATCATATCTGTTCATTTCCAAGGTAAACCATTCAATATGACGGTAATCCAAGCCTATGCCCCAACCAGTAACGCTGAAGAAGCTGAAGTTGAATGGTTCCAGGAAGACCTACAAGACCTTGTAGAACTAACACCCAAAAAAGATGTCCTTTTCATTATAGGGGACTGGAATGCAAAAGTAGGAAGTCAAGAAACACCTGGAGTAACAGGCAAATTTGGCCTTGGAGTACGGAATGAAGCAGGGCAAAGGCTAATAGAGTTTTGCCGAGAGAACACACTGGTCATAGCAAATGCCCTCGTCCAACAACACAAGAGAAGACTCTACACATGGGCATCACCAGATGGTCAACACCGAAATCAGATTGATCATATTCTTTGCAGCCAAAGATGGGAGAAGCTCTATACAGTCAGCAAAAACAAGACCAGGAGCTGACTGTGGTTCAGATCATGAACTCCTTATTACCATTAGCTATTAGGGAAACACAAATTAAAACCACACTGAAACACAATTACATACTTATTAAAATGGTTAAAATTAAGAAAAACTGCTGATACCAAATACTGGCCAGAATGTGGAAGAACTGGAACTCTCACACACCGACTGAGGGAATGTAAAAATGACATACCATTTTGGAAGACAATTTGGTAGTTCTTTAAAAAGTTAAACATTCACCTATCACATAACCTAGTTGTTCCACTCCTAGGTGTTTATCCAAGCAAAAAGTTTAAGTCCATTCAAAGACTTGTACACAAGCAGCTTTGCTTTAATGATAAAAAAACTGGAAACAATTTAAATATGTATCAACTACACACATAAACAAATCATGGTATATTATCACATGTAGAGATAAATCACACATATTATATATCTTTGTGAGGAGATACATATTCCATTGCATGTATATTCCATGATATATATAAACCTTTTCAATAAAAACAAATAAACCATTCTACACACAATATGGATGAAGTTTGAGAAAATTATGCTGAGTGAAAGAAGCCAGACAGAAGAAGAGTACATAGAGTATCACTCTATTTTCATGAATCTCTAGAAAATGGAGGTTAGTATGCAGGGACAGAAGGCAGACAGTGGTCCTCCAGGAGGAGGAGGAGGCAGGCAGATGGGTTCCCTGGGGGTGGGAAGACACTTCTGAGAATGATGGGTGTACCTGCTATCCTGACTGTGGCGATGATTCCAAGGGCAAATATACATGTCAAAATGTATCTAATTGTACCCACTAGATGTGTGCTGTATTTATTGCATGTCAGTTACACCTAAATATGTTCAAAATTACCTGAAATGAAAACAGCCCACCAGGCTGTGAATACTACTAGTGAGAGCAACGAGACCACTTTTCAGGGTGACAAGGAAGTGGGGTGAGCAGACGGCAAGGGCTTTCTTGACCCGATGGTAACACCAGGGTGCCTCCATTACAGTCACTCATATCCATGAATTTATACTCAAAGTAGATAATTTTTTTATAATTGTAGAAAAAGTAGATAATATTTTTATCTACTGTGAATTTATACTCAAAGTAGATAACATTTTTATAATTATTAAGCAATATATTTGTTTTGCATGATTTTCTGTATCTGTGTTTTATTTTACCATAAAAAGTTTTTTTTTAATCCGTAAAAAAATAAAAACAAGTTAAGAAAACAGCAGCCTGAGAGGAAGAGACGCATAAAATGTGACGCAGCTGATGACAGGCGCGTTTCCAGCTTTTATTCCCTAGGCTCCACCGGGCTGAGGAAAAGGAAATTGAAATGATGTGTGGTCCAACTGAACGGAGTTAAACAGACATGCACCAGGGCTGGCATTTAACTACCATTTCCTCAGTGTGAGGGGAACGCACTGAATGCTCTCTGGAGTCGGTGTGTCCCAGTGACCTTTCCCACCAGAGTCGGGGCAGGCGGGTGGGGTCTGCAGGGATCTTAACAAGGAAGAAGGGCAAGGGCAAAGAGAAATGCCAATAAACCCACAATGTGGCATTACCTCACAGCAGTCAGAGGGCCACCATCAAATAGTCTACAAACAATAAATGCAGGAGAGGGCGTGGAGCAAAGGGAAACTGCCTACACCGATGGTAGCAATGTAAACTGGGCGGCCACTGTGGAGAACAGGGCGGAGGATCCTTACAAAACTAAAAACTCAATCCAGCAATCCCACTCCTGGGCATAGGTCTGAAGAGAACGATACTTGGAAAAGATACATGCATCCCAGTGTTCATGTGCTGCGCTAAGGAGATTCATCTCACAGGCTAGCAAAGTAATGCTCAACATTCTCCAAGCTAGGCTTCAACAGTGCCTGACCCGAGAACGTCCAGATGCTCAAGCTGGATTTAGAAAAGGCAGAGGAAGCAGAGATCAAATTGCCAACATCCGTTGGATCATAGAAAACGCAAGAGAATTACAGAAAAACATCTACTTCTGCTTCATTGACTACGCTAAAGCCTTTGACTGTGTTGATCACAACAAACTGTGGAAAACTGTTAAAGATATGGGGATACCAGACCACCCGACCTGTCTCCTGAGAAATCTATATGCAGGTCAAGAAGCAACAGTTAGAACCGGAATGACAGACTGGTTCCAAATAGGGAAAGGAGTACGTCAAGGCTGTATACTGTCACCCTACTTATTTAACTTCTATGCAGAGTACATCATGAGAAATGCTGGGCCAGATGAAGCACAAGTTGGAATCAAGATTGCCAGGAGAAATATCAATAACCTCAGATATGCAGATGACACCACCCTTATAGCAGAAAGTGAAGAAGAACTAAAGAGCCTCTTGATGAAAGTGAAAGAGGAGAGTGACAAAGCTGGCTTAAAACTCAACATTCAGAAAACTAAGATCATGGCATCCAGTCCCATCACTTCATGGCAAATAGATGGAGAAACAATGAAAACAGTGAGAGACTATTTTCTTGGGCTCCAAAATCATTGCAGATGGTGACTGCAGTCATGAAATTAAAAGACACTTGCTCCTTGGAAGAAAAATGATGACAAACCTAGACGGCATATTAAAAAGCAGAGACATTACTTTGCCAACAAAGGTCTGTCCATTTAAAGCTATGGTTTTTCCAGTAGTCATGTATGGATGTGAGAGTTGGATCATAAAGAAGGCTGAGTCCCAAAGAACTGATGCCTTTGAACTGTGGTGTTGGAGAAGACTCTTGAGAGTCCCTTGGACTGCAAGGAGATCCAACCAGTCAATCCTAAAGGAAATCAATTCTAAATATTCACTGGGAGGACCCATGCTGAAGCTGAAGCTCCAGTACTTAGGCCACCTGATGCAAAGAGCTGACTCATTAGAAAAGACCCTGATGCTGGGAAAGATTGAGTGCAGGAGGAGAAGGGGACGACAGAGGATGAGATGGTTGGATGACATCACAGACTCAATGGACATGAATTTGAGCAAGGTCCAGGTGATGGTGAAAGACAGGGAAGCCTGGCATGCTGCAGTCCCTGGGTCACAAAGAGTTGGACACAACTGAGTGACTGAACAACAACAAAAGTAGCTTCAGTCATGTCTGACTCCTTTGTGACTCCAGGGACCTTAGCCGGCCAGGCTCCTCTGTCCATGGGATTCTCCAGGCAAGAATACTGGAGTGGGCTGCCATGCCCTCCACCAGGGGATCTTCCTGACCCAGGGATTGAACCCACGTCTCTGACATCTCCTACAATGGCAGGTAGAGTCTTTACCACTAGCGCCACCTGGGAAGCCCTCTCAGTGTTCACAGCAGCACTACTTACAGTAGCCAAGACATGGAAGCAACCTAAATGTCTACCGACAGGTGAACGGATAAAGATGTGGTACATTCACACAATGGAGTATTATTCAGTCACAATGAAGAGCGGAATGATGCCATTTGCAGTAGCCTGGATGGACCTAGAGATTATCATTCTAAGTACAGTAAGTCACACAAACATCATACGATATCACTTATAGGTGGAAAAAAAATGTTACAAATGCACTTACAAAACAGAGAATCACAGGCATAGAAAACAAACTCATGGTTCCCAAAGGGTCAGGGGTTGGGGATGGATAAATTAGGAGTTTTGGATTAATATACACACTATTATATATTAAATAGATAACCAACAAGGACATACATATAGCACAGTGAACTCTACTTAATATCTTGTAGTAACTTATATGGGAAAATAATCTGATAAAGAATGTATTACTGAAGCACTTTGCTGAAGATCTGAAACTAACACAACAAAACACAACATAAATCAACTCTACTCCAGTTTTCAAAAAAATCTATAAAAGGGGGAGGAGAAGGAGACCATCACAGGTGGTTTGTGACCAGCTGGGATCATGGTCTGATTTCACCCTCAGAAAAGCCCTTGCCTGCCTTCTGCTTCACTGTCCTCTTTTGAAACAAGCTGAGCTCATGTGAAATTTTGTGTGAAGTGAGAAACATCTGTCCAGCACTTACAGATGAAACCTGACATGCAGAAAGCAGGTGACTAGTATCACACCTGAATGTTAAGCTCACAAACTTCAAATCTTAGCTCAATCAAGGGTGCAGGTGTTTCCAGGGCTGTACTAGAACCTGCCAGAAGCAAACTGTGTAGAGCGTGGTTCCATGAGGCTGCGTCAGACACGGGGCACTGACCGGCAGGCTGGGCACCCACGGCTCAGCAATGCTCCTCCATGCAACACCTGCTGGGGCTTCGATCCTAAATGCGTGCTTGAAGTTCAGGCAGACAGAGGACAGAATCTTCGAGTTCTAATTCTGCCCATGATGCCTGCCATAATAGCAGTGTCGTGCTCTGAACACTGGACGTGCACACCTCTTAGGCAGAGGTACCGACAGATACTTGCTTTTACTGCATTTTGCATCTCTGTCTAGGGATTCACCCAAACACATGTCAAAGTCATGTGACAACCAGCTCTTCAGTGCAATAAAATGGATACTTACAAGTTAAGAATTTAGATGATTAGCTCTTTGCATTTGGTTCTTAAGAACTTGTTCTCTGGTCCCTGAAGCTCTGGCTCTAAGTTTATAGAAAATGGGGCCTCTGGAGATGTTTGTGGAAAGTCATGGAGAGCCACCTGATCCGGGGCTGCTCCGGGGAGGAGTGGACAGGTCTGCTTCCACGGAAAGAGAAAAGCACAGGCAAGATTCATTGCCCGTGAGAGCCAGGACCACTGCCTCCTCCAGGAAGAAGTGAGTGGGAGTCCTCTGCTCAGCGGGGATCCGCTCTGAGGGTCCACCTGCCGCAGAAGCAGGCCACCTCGAGAGCTCCAGGCCTGCGGCTCCCTGACTGTGGGCCACGCAAATCCCACGGCCCAGCACCACGCTCCGACTGGCGGCAGGGAGGGCAGGCTCGACCCCGCCTGCAGATACCCAGATGCCTCTGTCCTGAGTGCCCGAACTTGAACAAGGACTAAATCCATGAACTAAGCTGTGAGCGTCCACGTCCGTGTTCACAGCAGGACCCGACCCTACACACCCGGCTCCTGAGTCCGGCCCTGACGACGTGGAGGAGCTGTGGGCAGTGCTGCTAGCTCCAGACTTGGCTCCGAGCCTGGGCCCCACCCTCCGCCGCCCACACAATGGGAGGAGCAGGAGTAGATGGGCTGTCCGTCCAGGAAGGGCCCCGCACGCACGGAAGGAGGCGGTGTGGGCAGTGTGCGGGGCTGACGTCCGTGGATCCCGGGGGCCACGCCAAGCCTGGGACAGTTAAAGGCTGAGACAGGACACTGCCCACTCAGGAGAAACACAGCTCCACCCGGGGCCCTGCGACCTGCCAGCGCTCTGGTCTCCTCTGGATGGAGACCAGATCTGCCTCCTCGGATGGAGCCCCAGCACCACGCCCCTGGGCCCCACGTGCAGATATTAAAGGCTTCCTTCCCGTCCCAGGCCCGCAGACAGTCTGGGGCACCGGCTCCTCGGGCCACGGGAGGCTCCAACAGGAGCGGGCAGGGTGCTCGGAGGGGCTGACTCAGCCTCCCGGTCACAACCCTGCCCTCTGAGGGAGGCAGGCTGCAGTTCCCGGGCTCCTCCTCCCGGAAGCTCACACAGACAAAGCAAATCAGCCCAGGTCACAGTGAGGACATCTGGAACTGACATCCCTGGACACTCACAGGCAGGCATGGATTTCCACATGCTTCCAAGACTGAGCGTGCTTGAAAATACAAATAGAACATATGCCTATGAATCATGGACAGACAAAAGTAGCAATGTTTGTAAGAAAATTTGCTGAAACCCACTGTCTTGAGTCTATTAAAGACTCTTGCCTCCATCTCCTCTGAATCTTGACCTTTATTCAAAGAGGCAACTGCTTGTCTTAGGGCAAGTGTCCCAGGTGCAGGGTGACTCGTGTGAACATCAGGAGAGCTGTTGCTGGGAGAAGGGCTCTCCGTTTTTTGACAAGGATTTTTGACAAGGGAGAAGTGGCTCTCCGGTTTTTGACAAGGATTTCAGACGCTACAATTTGACACACTAGGCTTTGTCCACTGATGTGTGGCTCCCGGGGTGGGACTTTGTCGACACAGCCAAGCCTGTGCTCTCACGGGCTGTAAAAGATCTGCGATCAAGATCTGCAGAGACACAGCTAAGGAGAGGTGAGTTCTAATGGGATGGGAGAGGAAGGCAGGCAGGATTCTTGGAGGAGGGACGCTTGGGGTGGGTCTTGAAGGGTGAATAGGGGTTTTCTAAAAGGACAAGTAGGGGATAAAGGGGAGACTTTAGGAGGCTACAGCACGTACGTAAGTCTGAACCACAGCTGGGCAGTGGTGGAGACATGGCTAGAAAGACCACCCCATTGTAGCAGAAAAACAGCCCTGGACTGAGGTTTCCTGCTGTGGGTTCAGGGATGCTCAGGAGGGCAGGGACATGGTAACACCAGACACGGGAGTGCTGTCAACACCAGAGTGTAGGGAAATCATGCGTGTTGACATTTTGGTAAAAAAAAATTTTTACAAAGTGACACACGAGAAGTTAACACTGTACTCTCTGGGTACTGCCACTCTGGAAGCTGTTTCTCAGTTTCCACATTCCCAGAAGAAGTTATGAAATGGGAAAGCCATCAAACCTGCATGCACAGAACAGGGAAGAAGCGAGTGAAGCAGAGCTGGCCTGGAGGGAACCCAGTGGCATCAGCTGACCACCATCACAGTTTGTGGTCTGTGCCACCGGGCGGCCGTGGAGGCCGATGCTCACCTGAACGAAGCACAAAGGTCCAGGTTACAGGCCCAATTCTCCTCAGGTTCCCAAGGGTCATACCACTTCTGGGGGCCACAATTTAAAGGGGTAAAGCTGTCTGTCTGGAAGAGGACAGGATGAGGGGACTGTAGGAAAGCCAAGTCATAAAAGGAAGATTCGTGATGTTTTGAGATGTTTACCATGAGGACCGGGCCGTTCATGGGGTTCACAGCCACATTCAGATACTTGGTGAGCTGCCACGGCAATAAGAGGGTAGCCCCGCCCTCTGTCAGAACGGACACCGAAGCTGGAACTCAGGGGGGGCCAGCTTGGGCTGGACACGGGAGAAACAACGGTAAACCACCGGGACACGTTGAGGGGAGCCTGAGGTCATAGCCAACAGCCTCACTGTGGACGAAAGTGAGTCATTTTGCGGCCCAAGACCCGTCAGCTGATCCTTAGGAGAACAGGGACCAAACCCTTCTCCCACCTCCATCGTTCCCATCTGCCGGCTCCTCTCCCCGCCCCCGTCGAGCGGTGCCCCAGCCCTGGCAGAGGCCCAGGAAAGGGCCCCAGTGCTCCAGGCGGGTCCGAGCACGGGCTGGGTGGCCACCCGAAGGACGCCCCCAGGGAACATCAGTATGGGGAGGGGCCACCCTGGAGAGCGCTTTCAAACCTACGCTGCTGCAGCTTGAACGCTGTAAATGAGCTGACACCGAGGATTATGTTTAACGAGCTCTCCTCCTCACTGCAGAGAAGCCCAGCTCGTGCACAACGCTGTGTGCGTTTCTGCTGCACAGCAAACGCTTTCCTGCTCTTTCCCAGTCTGGTTTATCACGGATACCGGGCAGAGTTCCCGTTCTGTACAGTAGGGCCTTGTTGTTTATCTGTCCTGGATTCACTAGTTCGCATGTGCTAACCCCAAACTCTGCATCCCTTCCTTCCCCCCACACTCCCTCCTTGCCTCCTTGTCCGTTCTCTATGTCCCTGATTCTGTTTCATAGACAGATTCATTTGTGTCATACTTTAGATTCCACATATAAGTGATATCAGATGGTATTTGTATTCAACTACACTTTAGTGAAACATAAATTTTAAAAAGGGAAGTCTGGGAACTCAGTGCCCGGGGTACAAAGAAGGTGGCGGCAACGTGCTGTAGCTGCCAGTCTTCCCCCAGGACCCTCTGCAGTTACCCTCAGTGGGGCCACGTTGGCACTGCTCCCCCACACCTCCCGTTTACCAGGAGCCGGAGATGCCCCGGGCGGGAGCGCACGGTCTGCCTGCTCTGGCCCCTCCCCTGCCGACTGGAAGGTGTGGGGTCCCGTGGGAAGGGACGGGGTCATGTGGGTGTGTCCTGAGCGAGGGCAGAGGCCGCCCAGGAGTCCCAGAAGGATTATGTAAACACCCTAAGCATCTTCACTCACTGCGCCCCACCATCCTCTCCCCCGCCCACCCCCTCACTGAAGGAGCCTCACATGCCCATTAGTAACTCAGCCATTCACTTGGCTCACAATCTGAGGAAAAGGGCTGAACTGCTGACCTCAGGAGCCCCATGTCCAGACCCGGAATCGACACTTAAAAGAAGGCCCAGCCCAGGACTTCCCTCACAAGCAGTGAACTGCAGACGACACATTCATTAATTAATTAGAGCTCTTTTCTGGCTCCGGCTAAGTCTGTTCTCTGGGAAAGAGATTACGATCTTGGTGCAGAGTAAGCTGGCCTGCAAACCGGAAGGCTTCTGCAGGGTCAAGCTGGCCCAGATTCCACGTCCCTTAGCATGTGACCAAGCTCACCTCAGGCAGACTGTTAGAGAGAGGCCGTTAGAGCCTCGGGTGTCCTCTCTGTGGTCACACGGTGCCCCAGCCCCCACACTGACCTGAGTCGCCCTCAGCACGTCTGGACGATGCTCCCAGTGCATTCCAGGCCCCTGGAGCACCTGTCACAGCGCAGCTGGACCTCGGCTCATGTCCTGCGGCCACGCGCAGGGGCAGGGGCAGGGTCGGGGGCCGTGCTCGGGGTGGGGGGCTTCCGCTTACTGAGACCACGTTCTCCTCCTCCTCATCCCTTCACCATCACGTCCACATATTGAACAGCCTGCTTGTCGGATACTGTGCTGTGTGTCTTACGTACAGTATCTCATGTGTTCGTCACCCCCTTTTATCCTTATCTTTCAGATGTTTGAACTCACTCGCCCAAGTCAACGCTACCGAGGGCCGGGGATGGAATTCAAACAAGCCTTTTCCGACTGCCATGCCCGTGACTACAATAGAGGCCCCAGGGGGAGCCTGCCTGCTGCGAAGGTCAGTCTTCTTGCCCGTGAGACTGGACGTCATGTAGAAGACGGTGTATAAAGCCCTGTGTCCCACGGGGCAAAGCTGTGAGACAGGAGAGTGAGCCTGGGAGTGACCGAAGCCCCGCCCAAGGGGAGAGGTGGGGAGATGGGAGAGGAGGGGGCTCCATTCAGGCTCCATGTGGTCAGAGAGGCTGGAAGAGAGCTTTCTGCCCAACACATGGATGTCAGCTGCAAGGGTTGGGGGTAAACATTCCTGGGGGGGGAGGGTGGCGATTCCCGATCTAGAAGAGAAAGTGTAAAACGCTCCTAAGGGCCAAGGTATGCAGGGAGGCTTGTGGTCCAGGGGGAGTACATTTACAAAGCATATTTTAAGCTAAATATCACATATAATATAAAGTGGGCTTCCCAGGTGGCTCAGTGGTAAAGCATCCAGCCAATGCAGGAGACAAGTTCGATCCCTGGGTCAGGAAGATTCCCTGGCAGAGGAAACGGCAACCCACTTCAGTATCCTTGCCTGGGAAATCCCATGGCGGGAGGAGGCTGGCGGGCTACAGTCCATGAGGACACAAAAGAGTCAGACATGACCGAGCACACACAGCACACAACATATAGCAAAGAAAAAGCAAGCCAGCGCTGGTCCCGTGTTAAACCATGAGCGCCTACCCCTCACCCCTCCCCTGATTCAAACATCTGCTGATTCCTCAGCTCATCTCCCAGCACCGTTCCTGAGAGCTTGTGGCTGGACTCGGAAGCCTGCCCTCTGCCTCGTTACTCAAACCCCCCGGAGCCCACAGGCCTCCACGTCCCTGGCCCTCCCTCCACGTGGAGCCGCCTGGCAGCTCCGCAGCTGCTCTCTCCTGGCTGAAAAGGAGGCAAATCGTCTACTTTGACGAATTCTTTGGGGAGTTAATTAACAACAGAGTGGAGGCTCCAGGCAGGGCACTTGCACATCAGAGTTTCTCTGCAGCGTCTAAATGCCACGGGGCCTAAATTTCACAGAAAGACACTGGAATATTTAACTGTACGTATGAAATCAATGCAGTGATGACTCTCAAGCTCTGAGATTACATAGACATCAAAATCTTTTCGTAAAGAATGACAGTTTTTACATATATTAAGTGCAAATGTGTAAATGTTCAGTAAATCTTGGCATTTCTATTATGGAGCAATTTAAAGAATCAGAATTAGTGAGCACGTGTGTTTGAGCCTTAAGGTATCTCACAATGTTTACAATTATTATGAAACAAATTTCTCCTGACTCCTCAAAAGTAGACCTGTCCTTCCTTCTTTCCCTAAAAACAAAGATCACACGGAAGTTAAGACTTTCAGTTTAGAGAGTGTTTTAAAGAGCATTACAACTCTCTGTGTAACAAGGTCTGAATACAGCTCATTAGGAAAGAATGTCTGGAATCATAACCCCTGGGGGGTCCCAGACCCGCTGGCCAAGAAACAGAGAAAAGTACAGTCCCTTGGCCACGAGGGTGGAGCTCTTCCTTGGGTGACTCCCAGGCATCTCCTGAGAAAAGGCCCTACGCGATCCCATCATTCACAGGAATCAGTGAACAGGATCTTAAGTGGACAGAGAGGATCTCAGGGTTTCAGACGCAGACAAAGCAGAGATTGGAGAGCATCTCACAGAGGAGCACAGGCCAGGGCTCGGCGGGGATCTTCCAGCTGGAGAGAGGCCCCTGCCTGAGGGCCAGCATCGGAAAACACTGTGGGAAAGACACAGCCCGCAGGAATGTATGTCCTCACCCTCTTCCGCATGAGAAACTAGAGGCCTTTCTTCTCCCCGTAGGGCACCACCACCCAAGATTCTTAGGAACAAGGACCTCTGTGAGATCTGAGGGTCAGGTTAATATCCATGACCCCTGCACATCCAACCCGTTCTCTGGTTGAGAGAAAGACTGAGAACAAGAAATTTGTCTGATGATTTTCTAAATGTCACACCGCCCGCTTTCCTTCCGGTAATTCCCGTTGCCCCATCGAGGCTGAGCTGTCCATTCATTCCGAGAGGCAGAACCCAGTGGGTAGTGGGAGATCATTCAAAGGTACAAGAAAAGCAACAGGAAGTGTGCTCTGGTTTCAGCATCCAGGGCCAAGCAGTCGATGAATGAAATAGAAGAGCCTTCTGCCAGCCTCCCACTGCAGGGCAGTGGGTGCCAGCCCCAGGCCGGGGGAGCAGCAGAGACTTTCCCAACATGCTTTCCCCCAAGAAGCCTTCCTTTCTCACAGGTGCCCCCACCTCCCAGGAGACAGAACAGAGGTGGGTGTGTTCCTTTAAGGCTGAGCATCTACCCTAGAGACAGAATTAACCTGGAAAAGCTGAGGTCTGGATGTACCTAGAGATGATGATACTAAGTGAAATAAGCCAGACACAGAAAGAGAGTATCCTATATCAACTATATGCAGGATCTAAAAAAAAATGATACAAATAAACCTACATGTAAAACAGAAAAACTCACAGACATAGAAAAGAAACTTAGGGTTACCAATGGGGGAGGGGGAAGGGATCAACTAGGACCTGGGGTTGACATACACACACTGCTGCTGCTGAGTCACTTCAGTCGTGTCTGACTCTGTGTGACCCCATAGAAGGCAGCCCACCAGACTCCGCCATCCCTGTGATTCTCCAGGCAAGAACACTGGAGTGGGTTGCCATTTCCTTCTCCAATACATGAAAGTGAAAAGTGAAAATGAAGTCGCTCAGTCGTGTCCGACTCATAGTGACCCCATGGACCGCAGCCTACCAGGCTCCTCCGTCCATGGGATTTTCCAGGCAAGAGGCCTGGAGTGGGCTGCCATTGCCTTCTCCGCATATACACACTACTATATATAAAATAGGTAAACAAGGACCTCTGGTACAGCACAGGGAATTCTTCTCAATACTCTGTAGCGACCTATACTAGAAAAGAATCTGAAAAAGAATAGATATGTGTATGTGTTTGAATTAGTTTGCTGTCCACCAGAAACGAACAGAAACACGGTAATTCAGCTACACTCCAGCATGGAATAAAGAAGCCTACACCTGAAGCAGGAAGGGGCCAGGTGCCTTGAACAGGTGAGCTGAGGTCTTCCTTCCCACCAGACGGCTCCACCTGTGGCTCAGCTGGTGGAGATTCCGCCTGTGATGCGGGAGCCCCGGGTTCGATCCCTGGGTTGGGAAGATCCCCTGGAGAAGGGAAGGGCTGCCCACTCCAGTATTCTGGCCTGGAGAATTCCATGGACTGTACAGTCCATGGGGTTGCAAAGAGTTGGACACGACTGAGCGACTTTCACTTGCTTAATTATAGATAGAGCATACCGAGTTCATACGCTCTAAAGGTGCTTTTCTGCATGTGAATGGTGGTGTATTTTTAAGAATATATTTTATATTCCATGTATATTTTACTTTACATTGGGGTATAGCTGATTTACATGGTAGGGGAGTTTGAAATCTCCTACACACGGATATGCAGTGGACTCCGGAAGTGGGGGCTGGAGACAGGCTAAGGCTGGTGGGTCAGCATCACCCAGCACATACTGTCTCTACACTCATAACCTAGAAAATGCATTTGCACAGGCTGACCTGTGGATCTGCAGTCTAGCATTTATTTTTTGATGAGAGAAATGAGGCACAGAAACTATCCACAAGCAGGGGATGTGGGAGGAACAAAAAACACACATTTGAAAACCTTTCAAATTTACTGTTCATGGTTACAAGTTTCCTTGGGAGACATAATATTTTTTTCCCTCTTCTAAAAAAATAACTTGGACTAACCTCAGAAAGCTGGGTTTAATGTTTCTCATACTGTTTCCAGGCAGACTAAAATACCGAAAAGTCTTGTATCCACAGGGGGAGAGGTCCGCAGTTCTCCAAGGCTGAATGATTCACGCCGACGAGCATCTGTCAGTGCCAGAGATGCCTGACGCGCCTTCTGAGCTCCTAGGAGCACAGGGGTGGGCTTCTACCCACACTGTCCTACCCAGGATCGCCCTCGAGACACAGTTGTTACTGGAGAGAAGACCAGAGCCAGGGGCCAGCCGTGTCCCCATTCACCTCTGACTTGCATGGGAAAGCATTCGGAGCAGCTGCAGAAACGTGAAAAAGGCGACATCTCAGACGCTCACCCACATCCTCTCCAAAGCGACAGTTCTTGAGCCTGAAGACTTCAGTTGCAAACACTTTAAAAATGAGATGAAAGCAGGAAGGTGTCACCGGGATCACCGAGCCATGTGCAAAACTGACTGGTGACTGGAGTATTTGAAAGAGCGTTCTTAATGGTCTTATGACTCAATAGATTTCTGTGAAAAGACTCCCATAATGTCAGTCCTTCATGTTGTTCTTTCGTTTCCTTCTGGTCCATGCACTTGGAGGTCTGCATGCAGACACACAGGATCTACCCTGAGACTTAGGTCTTTCTGTCAGAAAGTGATCACAGTGCTAGTCTGAATCATAAACATGGCTATTAGTAAACTAATGAGTGCAAGTTGTTCTCAGAATCAAATATTGAAATAACTTCTTAAAGTTTCTAGCATTATTCCAAGGCATCACATAGCCATCTGATGCAAAGGATGCTGACGCAGCCTGTGGGCAGTGAGGATGCCAGAGCAGGGCCTCCAGGCCTGGGCAGCCCTTCTCCAGCAGGCTGGCCCTTCAAGATTTACTCCAAGGTATTTGCTGACGTGGAAATGGAGCCTCTGCTACGTCTCGCTGTGCGATGTGACCCTGAGCAAACAGCATTCCTAGCTGGGCATTACACTGCTTTTCTGCTTGTCTTCAAAACAGACCCCTTGGAAGATGTGTTCATGGTCTGTGTCAGCTTTGCCACCGTTCAGTTCTCTCCATCATGTTCACCCCACTTTTTGTCTCCGTGATTCCTCGAAGCTTCCCTTATTAAATTAATAGGACCCCCTTTGGGCAAGTTCGGTCCCCACTTCTCAGCAGCTCTCATGGGGCCAGCTCTCAGTCTGTCTAGAAACCCCTTTTTCTTTTGGCACTGCTCTCTGGGGAGTCCTGTCTCACTGGGGTGCTCCCCGTCCCCTCCTGAGGCTGGGGTGTCCTGGCCGGGGTGCCCTGTCTCACTGGGGGTGCTCCTTGTACAGCCGTGGCCTTTCTGTGGCCTACGTGGAGCTTCTGGATGAAGGCTGGTCACTGGGAGCCACAGGCTGAGGGTGAGTCTGCTGACACTGATAGTTTGGTTGAATCCTGATTTTTGATTCTATCTAAAAATCACACAATTGTTTTTCTTTAGACGACTCCCATATAAAAATCATCACCATGTAATAAGCTTAAGAAGCTTCACAACGGAAAATAATAGTCAGCATAACTTAATAGCATGTGGAAAGCGATATTTGGAAAACCACAATTATGATCTTATCTCAGATTTGTTCTGGAAGACATTAATAGTAATTTCACTGAAAAACACTGAGGAATTTGCATTCAGAGCAACTCATCTGAATGAACATAAATTCAATCATTGCTCTAGGCCTAGGAAATAAACCATGTCAAGAGAAAGTACACCAAAGGTGTGCTCGTGTATACAGTCTTAACTTGGTCAGGATGATGAAAACTTTAAAAACACTGGGTGGAGCAGTGTTGATCATATGCCCAAAAACATTAGCTATGGATGAGGTTCTCAAGGGTAGATTAATGGTGATTTCTTGTATGAGTTCTGGTCTCCTTCTCAGCTGCTTCTATTAAAAACAACCAAGAAAACATGTCCTGGTGCATCCTTCTAAAATGTTTACTGGGGCAATTATTATAGACTGTGAGCATTCATACAAGCAAAACTCTTACTACACAAAAAAGTTTGGGACTTTTTAATCCTTTCTGAGTGTTTTTGTTTAAAGTGTTTGTCATATTGTCTCCTAGTGTACACATACTGTATAGCATGTATTTCTTGTATCTCTCTCTCTCTTTAGTTGCCAAGTTGTGTCTGACTCTTGTGACCCCGTGGACTGTAGCCCACCAAACTCCTCTGTCCATGGGATTCTCCAGGCAAGAACACTGGAGTGGGTTGCCATTTCCTTCTCCAGCGGATCTTCCCGACCCAGGAATCGAACCTGGCTCTCCTGCATTGCAGGCAGATTCTTTACCAACTGAGCTATGAGGGAAGCCCTATATTTGTTGTATACTTCCCCCAAACTTGCTGGTGTAAGGGAACCACAGACTTACTATCTCATTGTCATTGGCCCCGCCTGGTGTTTCTGCCATGGTGCCTGGTGAAGCAGAGTCATGATGCTGGCAGGGCTGTGGATGGAGGGGCCCCTTCCAAGCTGGCTCACGCCCATGGCCAGCGATGGGTCCAGGTGTTTGGTGGAAGGCCTGAGGCCCCGCGCACGTGCCCTCTTGCACAGACTGCTGAGGGCCCCCAGGAGATGGAGCCTGGCCCGAGCAGCCGAGTGGGAAGCCACAGCCCCTTGTCTAGGTCAGCCTCAGCATGGACGCCCTGTGACCTCCACTAGACTACTGGTGACATCCAGTGCAAGGGGGCGTGGGAGGTGACGGGGAGCAGGGACACTGCGAGGTCCACAGGGGTCCTGTCCTGAATGTGCCTGTGAACCCATTCCTTTCAAACGCCTTCCACTGGAAATGAGGGAAAAAACAAAGGGGCTGAGAGAGAGAGAGGAGAAGACGGAAGAGAGGGAGGGAGGAAGCCAGCATGGAGGGAGGCAGGGAGGAGGCGACTGGTAGAAACACTGAGGTGTCTGCATGTGGGGCCAGAGGGGCTTTCAGACACTGAAAGAATTAAGTAGATGCATACCCCATACTTCTTCCTTCCACTTAACATGGACCTCACGCTGGGAATCAGGTTATTGACATTAAAAGGAGAAGGTTGAAGAGTCACTAGCTCCTCTCAGCAGTCAAGACATGACTCTCTGTCATCACATGACTCCTGTGTCTTCCAAGGGGACGTGATGCGGATGTGGTGTGAACAATGTCAGCTTCAGCTATTTGCAAAAACTCTCACTTACTCGCTCACTTCCCCTGCCGCTGCTGCATCAACTGTGTGTGTGTGTGTGCACACGCGCGTGCATGCTCACGCTTAGTTAAATCTGACTCTTTGCGACCCCATGGACTCCAGCCCGACAGGCTCCTCTGTCCAAGGGATTCTCCAGGCAAGAATACTGGAGTGGGTTGCCGTTTCCTCCTCCAGGGGGTCTTCCTGACCCAGGGATTGAACTTGTGTCCCCTGCATTGGCAGGCTGAGCCAGCGAGGAAGTCTGCTGTGTGAACACACTATTAACATATTTCAGGGCTTTTATCCCCAACAAACTCTGGTGATGATCTGAGGTTGCTTCCTCTCCCTCATCCTCCACTTTCTTCTCTTCTGCTTACTCTTTTCTCTTAAAAGCCTACCTCTATGCTATTTTATATTTATTTGCACCTTCCACCTCAGAGTTCCAAGCAGTAACAACCAAAATACTCTGGGAATTTAAAGGAGTTTTGAGGGCGCTGACATCTAGCTGTGAACTACAGAGGATGCCAGGAGACATAATGGCAAAATACATCAGCATATTTTCACAGCACCCCATGCTGATGTCACGAGGGATCATGTACGAGGGTCTCAGAGGTCCACCATGTGGACACTGGGGCAAAACCCGGGCAGCACGGTCTCACCCAGTCTCGGAGCACAGAACCGGGTCACAGGCGCTTAGAGACACAGATCCAGAACCATTCCAGCCCCAGACTCCCCAGTGCATCCTTTGGACAGGAAAACAATTCCTCCCTTCTAGGGAAAAGTACTGTAACGGTCGCCTTTGTATAAAAAAACTTATGGGAATGAACTTCATTACTACCCGGAATGAAATGACTCCAGCCTGGCACTCCAGCCAGACCTTAAAGTCTGAGGCTGACTCTGTAAATACCTGCACTTGGTGGGGGAGGGGGGAGCAGGCGATGCAGCTGACGGAGTCTGTCTTTGAAGACTGCAGACACCATCTTTGATCTCAACTTGCTAAGATTTCAGAGATCATTTTTTTTGAGAAACAGATATGTGCGTGTGCTTGTGTGTGTGTGTGCTCAGTCATGTCTGACTCTGTGTGACCCCGTGGACTGCAGCCCACCAAGCTCCTCTGTCCATGGGATTTCCCAGGCAAGGATACTGGAGTGGGTTGCCATTCCCTTCTCCAGGGGATCGTCCCGACCCAGGGATCAAACTTGCATCTACTGCATTGGCAGGAGGGTTCTTTACCGCTGTGCCACCTGGGCGGCCCACGCTTTCCCCAATGGTTTCACTTTAAAAGAAAAAGTACGCTAAGTACAAAAAGTACAGGTTGCGGTCAGTGTTGTAAAACAAATAATCTCGCCCGGGGTGGACACGACCACAGCCACAGGCTGCCCCCAAGCGTAGGCGGGCTGTCTCTTGCGTCCCACTCAGTGTGGGACGGTGACAGGGAGGCCCCCACCTGACAGCTGCAGCTCACGGCCGGGGCGGTGGGATGTCGCCCCATGTCACGGCATCTGACGTGGGACTCCACGCCAACCAGAGCTGAACTCTCCCCGGCCTGGAAGCTGAGGCAGCAAGCTGCCCCTGTGACCTGCTGTGGGGACGGCCGCATGGCAGGACTTCTGGAACAACCCAACCTGCACTGGTGGGGGGGGGTGCAAAAGGGGCCCCCGCCCTGCTCTGGAGGGAAAGGAGCTCAGGAAACTGCCCGCAAGAGCTCGGGAGCCCACCTGCCCCAGCTGAGCCGCCAGAGGGGACGCAGCCCTGCAAACACCACGTCGGTGGCTAGAGGCCCTGAGCGGAGGACTTGGCCAGCCCTCGCCTGGACCGCTGACCTGCAGACACCGTGAGACCACACACAGAAGCTGGCTGAAGACAGTGCTAGGAAGCCAGCACACTGCACAACTCAACAAAGCTTCCCAAACTGCTCCGAATCACCTCCCAAACCAGGAGTGTCTGTCCAACTGATTCGTCTGCCTCAGTGCTCAGTCACTGGGAGGCTTGTAACTCCACACTGCTGGTCCCGCCCTGAGGAGGGTTCTGATTCAGTGACTCTGGGCCCAGCCAGAGACCCCGCCTTTCCCACAAGTTCCTAATGCTGATGTTGCTGGTTTGGGGACCGCATTTTGCAAACCTCCGTCTGTACCAATTTACTTTCTGGATGGTATTATTCCAGTTTACGTCTCTAAAGCAAAAGGACTGCAGTGACTAGTTTTCAAAATATTAACATCAAAAATACCACAGCCTTTGTCTCAACGTCATTTTCTCCTCGCTCTCCATCCGTCATCCATATTTCTCTTTTCTGATGAAACAATTACAAATGAATTCTGAGAATAGAACACAGTGGGAATATGGGATAAAAAGTGATGAGAAAAGGGGTTTGGCTATGCCCAATATTTGAGTCGTCACGTGGTGGTAAAGACACTAAAATTCTACTAAAATAGGGTCAGGCTCTGTGGCAAAAATAATTATTCTTTTTCTAGAAGTTGGAATTTTTAAAAATGTTGGGATTCCTTTGATGATATCAACAGTACCTCAACCACAAGGTGTCAATATTCTCTGAAAAGCTATAAGCAATTTGGCCCCCCCGAGACTAGGGGAGAGACAGGATGACCGGCCGCCCTGGCCCTCCATCCGCTCCACAAAGGACCCTGGCCTCTTTGTCTACACACGATTCAACTCCCTGTGCTCTCCACAGACACGGGCCACATGGCCCACATCTCCTGGCTCAGCTGTGGACCCAGACCTGCCGCCTCAAGGTCGGAGCATGCATCCCAGTGTTTGACTCAAACCTGCGGCCGTCACATCGCATCCCTCACGGTAAGGATAGCGCCTGCACACAGAAACAGGCCGTGGAGCTTCTCCCTTACAGTCTCCTGTCGATTTCCACACCTTTGCTAAGAGCGGACGAGCTTTTGTGGGCGAGTAGAAACTGGCCTTCACACTAAGGCCCAGAGCCGTGGCCCAGGCAGGGCCCTGGACAGGATGTCCTCTCCCGGGGCCATGTCTGCCCTCCCGCCCAGGAGACGGCAAAGCTCAGGGCACAGACCACACACCAGCAGTGACGACAAGAGCTCTGCTGGGAAGCGCCTATGTGCGTCTGTCTGCACACGGAGACGACTTGTAGCAAGCAGACTCCCCGTGGGCCTGCGATCCGCTTCATTTCAGAACTGAGCTCCCAAGTCTCCGCTTACCAGAGGCGCTCCACCGGCCCTGGTTCTCGGCGGTGGGTGTCCCGGTGTGGGCGCTGGCTCTGAACACTGTGCCACCCGCACACAGCTGCGGATCCTGCCAGTTCCTTGCTCGCACAAACCTCCAGTCCTCTTCTGAGACCCTCCTCACGGCATCCTCATCAGACTCTCAGCCAGCAGCCACCGTCTCCCCTTCCTGTGACTGCTCCCTTCCCAGACAGGATCTCCAGAGCTTTACTGCTTCCAAGTTGTTATCATGTATGTTCTTGGCCTCCTGATATACCAGCTTACTTCTTTCGTATTTTAACAGACTTTTTTTTTTTTTTTTTACAGCAGTTGAGGTTCACAGCCAGACTGAGCAGAGCAGTACAGAGGTCCTTTTGTATGACAGCTCAGCAGTAAAGAATCAGTCTGCCAGTGCAGGAGACACAGGAGACACGGGTTTGACCCTTGGGGCAGGAAGATCCCCTGGAGAAGGAAATGACAACCCATTCCAGTATTTTTGCCTGGGAAATCCCATGGACAGAGAGCCTGGTGGCCTATGGTTCGTGGGGTCACAAAGAGTCAGACAGGACTGAGTCACTGGGCACACACTGTCCTCCCACACACACATGTAGAATCTTTCCCACCACCAACGCCCCCACCAGATGGGATGTTTGCGAAAACTGATGCACCTATGCCGACGCGTCAGCATCACCCTGAGTCCAGAGGTGACAGAAGGGCTCACTCCCGGGGCTGTGTGTTCTATGGGTTTGGAGACAGGTGAAACGACATGGACCCGCCACTATGGCCAAAGTGGTTTCACCCCTAAAAATCCTCCACGCTCCCCTATTCATTCCTCCCTTCCCCAAACCCTTGATCTCTTTTCTGTCTTCGTAGTTTTGTCTTTTCCAGAACATCACAGAGCTGGAATCACACAGTGCCTTTCCAGACTGCTTTCTTTCACTCAGTCATAAGCATCTAAGTTGTGTCCACGTCTTTTCATGGCTTCATAGTACGCTTCTTTTTAGGAATGAATCATGTTCCACTGTCTGGATGGACTGCTGCTGCTGCTAAGTTGCTTCAGTTGTGTCCGACTCTGTGCGACCCCATAGACGGCAGCCCACCAGGCTCCCCCGTCCCTGGGATTCTCCAGGCAAGAACACTGGAGTGGGTTGCCGTTTGGACTAGAGTTTATTAATTCTGAAAGTAATGTCTAAGTCACTGAAATAACAACTTGCACAAGATCCACAGGTTCCTAACATTTTTCTGTCCTGGGAAAAGAATTGCTGCTATGCCCATAAACTGACCAGAGATGGAGAAAGGTTTGTCATTCATTCAAATATTTATTTCCTGAGATGTGCTCCACGCTTAGCGCTGCTGACGCTGAAAACGTGATAATCAAACACAGCGTCTGCCCTCAAGGCTGTGCCTTCTGTGTCCCGGCCTGCCTTCTGTCTCGGGCTGGACTGCGAATGCTGGGGTTTCAGTCCCTCTCCTGAAGAAGGGGATGGCCTGACTAGGGAGATCTGATAATCCACACAGTCTTTTAGAATTTCCATACGCATGCTGTGCGCTAAAGAGGGAAAAAATAGACCCAAGCTGGTGAAAGAGGAGAGTAAAGTGATGAAGAACAATGCCGTTTTACTGGCCAGGAGGAGGTGGGGTGCACAGCTGGCTTCATTCTGGACCCAGGACTTTCCTGGCCTCAATGTGGTCACCATAAGGGAAAACTTAGCAAGCGGGTCTCAGGGATCAGCTCAACGTTCCTGAGCACACATGGCAGGAAAAAAATTAAACTTGAAAAGGTTTACTCAACCCGCGTCTTCTCTCCTGCACACAAGTCTAGGCGTCTCCCCGAAACGTAACTCTTCCTTGGGATGGTTTAGATCACATTGAAAATAGCGCGGGTAGTTCTTGTATCAATAACGCTTTTATCACCAACAATGACAATCACTTGGAATCTTGTTAAGTGGAATGTATTCAATTTAAAAGCTGACTGACCATATTGGAATGAGGAAGGAAAACAGCAGGAGAGAACTAGTTTGAACACACCCTTCATGAGACATTAGAAAAAGTGTTTTTAGGGGCTTTCCTGATGGTCCAGGGATTAGGACTCTGAGCTTCCACTGTGGGGGGCACGGGTTCCATCCCTGGTTGGGGAACTAAGATCCCACACTGCCACAAGGCACAGAAAAAAAAAAAAGTGCTTTTAAAAGGAATCATTATTAAAATACAACTATGTGCATGTAACCATATAGAAACACATAATTTAAAATAAAATTTCAGCTGTTATCTCAGTTCTCTTTTTAAATGTTACCTTCTTTTCTAAAAAGACTGTCTCAGGGCTTCCCTGGTGGTCCAGAGGTTAAGAAGCCACCTTGCAATGCACAGGACACAGGTTTAACCCCTAGTCCTCGAAGATCCCACGTGCCACAGGGCAACTAGGCCCCTGAGTCACAAATACTGGAGCCCAGGTGCCCCGGAGCCCGTGTTTCACAGCAAGAGAAGCCACTGTGATGAGAAGCCTGTGTGCCACGACTAGAGAGCAGCTCCTGCTCGCCACAGCTAGAGAAAGCCAGCGGAGCAGAGACCTACTGCTGCCAAAAATTACAAATAAGTAAATAAAATTACTAAAAAAAAATGCATCATCATTTACCCAGCGTCTCGCGGACTCTAAACTGATGACATCACCTCTGTTTGTACTTTAACTAAAATACCTCATACAGTGCGGTATCCCCAAATAGTATTCCCTACACAAAAAGATGAGTCAAAGGAATGTAGTAAAAGAAACGCTGAGCCAGGAAACTTGGGCTCTGGGCCCCGGTTTTGATGGTGATGATGTCGTGGATTTGCAGCCATGTGCCAGGCCTTGGGCTGAGGGCTTTACGTGAATGTTCTCTCAGGCAGTCATCCCAACAGTCCTGTGAGTGCTACTATTACATCATTCTCTAGATGATAAAAGTGACGTTCAGAGAGGGTGAGGGACCGAGTCAAGGTCACAGCCAGGTGGTGGGGACTCACACTGAGGCCTGACCCCAGAGCCTGCAAGTCCTCTTGGTCACAAGACCCCCTCCTGCCGAGTGGCTTACGATCAGCGGTCTCTTCTTGTTTCCCAGAAGAAGGGAGGCGCTGAACAAGTGACCCTGGAGAGTCTCTCTAGCTGTAAGGTTGTCCGAATCCCTTGGTCCCTCACTGGCAGCCCATGAGACTAGAGTCCTGTTTTTCCCAGAACTTCAGCTTGACTTGGTTTTGTTTTGTTTCACGCCCGTGAGACACTCGGGGAGTATGTCTGTGATGCCGGGATGGGGCAGCCAAGCAGGTGCCCTGTGGGCCTGCCACTGTATGGGGCGCAAAGCCCCAGTGAGATGGGACACCTGCCTCCTGGTCCCCGTCCCTGCACAGCCCAGCAAAGGGGAGCAGAGGGGAGGGCCCCCAGGGGGTGGCCCCGCAGCTCATTTTCCCCTAGATGGCACGGTTCTGGTCAATCAGACCCTCTCTCTCCCCGGCAGGGGGTCTCTCCTGGGTGGTCTGCGAAGGCATGACCCCCATCACTGAGGGAGTTCTTCCGGGCCCAGGGCTTTCACGGGGTGGGGGTGGGGGTGACCTGCTCTGGGGGTGGCTCCCCATACCCCACTCCATCAGGAGGCCAAGGAAACAGACCCCTGTGGAGCTCACTGGCTGGTGTTCCTCCAGAAGGCCCTCTATTGAGCGCAAAGGCCATGCAGACTGAGGAAGAAGCTTTCCAATCAGTTGGAAACTGCCAACCCCCCCACCCCCGCCCACCGTTTACCTTGCACTGGTTTTGGAAAACCCAGGAGATGTGCACAGACAGACAGAGGGCACCTGAAGGCGTGCTGAGGACCGCAAGGCTGAATCGCAGTCGAAGTCCAGCTGAAGGAGCCTTTCATCTTTGAGCCCCCTGC
Organism: Cervus elaphus; assembly: GCF_910594005.1. Lineage (NCBI taxonomy): Eukaryota > Metazoa > Chordata > Mammalia > Artiodactyla > Cervidae > Cervus > Cervus elaphus. Next base: position 1,994,409 of record NC_057843.1, on the reverse strand, counting down.
CAGGCCAGAACAAACCAAACAGGCAGAAAACAAGGAAGGCTGAAGGCTGGCGTCCCTTCTGTGGCCTCGTTCACACTCTTGGTGTAGCGGAGACCTGGGACCTGCTCCAACCTGCTCTGTTTGACCTTAGGCTGCTGTCAGACCTCACACAGCTCACATACAGGAGTCAGACACAACAGAATCTTCACGTCAGCTGCTTAGACCTCGGATCACACAGCTCACATACTAGGAAATGGATACAGCAGAATCTTCATGTCTGCTGCTTGCAGACCTCGGATCACAAATCTCACGTACTAGGAATTGGACACAACAGAATCTTCATGTCAAGGGGAGTGAAATTTTGAGCAAAGGAGAGACTTTTCACAGCACTGCCTGATGACAGAACAAGAGACAGCATTGTTACAGTCTTTACCAAAATCTAGAGGGTCCCTGTGTAAAAGTGTCAAGTGTAAATGAACTAAAGTAAATTTCTGTCCTTGACACTTGTGACGATTGACGCCTTCACAGACGAGCTCCTTCTCTGGAAAAGGACACAATAGCGATGTAATGAGGCATCGAATGGACAGATGCCACCCGGTGCGACGATAAATACAGCCCATCCTTTAAACCCGCCCGTGGTTACTGAGTGTTCCCATGCGCCAGGACTGGGGCAAAGCCAAGAGCAAGACACACACAGCCTGGTGTCTGAGAGCTCTAGTCTGGTGGGGAGACCACCCTCAGAGAGAGTGCAGGAGGGTCCCCGGGCAGGAGGCCCTCCAGCCGGCCTGTGCCTCCCGGAGAGCAGGGCACAGGGTGTTGGCGGGAGGAGCTGGGCTCAGAGCTGGAGACCCACAAGTGGGAAGGTGGGGCATCCGGGGCAGCGCCCGAGTGACTGAGAATAGGGCGCGAGATGGTCCAGTGTCCTCGGCTGTTTAAAGGAAATCCAACAACTGGCAGGAAACGACTCGTTTTGGTGCTAAACAGGGATGATAACTAACTATCCACCGGAGCATCTGGTCAGTGTGGGGAGGGCTGTGTGGTGAATGAGAAGAGAGGCAGTCAAGTGCAAATAACACAGGGGTCTCAGCTGACCTGTGCAACCTGCGAGATCTTTCGAAATGCTACACAGACTATTCAGACTCCTGTCACTCCTCTCACCGACTTTCCCACACCCTCCCTGGAAACATTCCCCTAGCAGGCTCGTGTCTGAAGCACAAGACTGCCTCTGGAGACAGAACTCCCGGGTCAGGCGTGTTCACAGGGCAGAAGCTGCATCTGTCCCCATGATGCTCACGGGTGTGGTCTTCAGACAACGAAGCGTTTGCAGCATAAAAGACCTCGATGCCACTGTGATACTCTCAGCACACACGCCTCTCCTCTGTGACTGCTTCCTTCTCTAGGACAAACACAGCCTCAATACTGAGCTGGGGCTGGGAGAGCCAGGCCACCTCCTTTGAGGGGGAAGGAGGGGCAGGAGCTGGGTGGGCGGAACCAGTCTGGGTCAGACAGAGAAGGCAGGTGTGCTCAGAAGTGGGCGCGGCGCTCAAGGAGGAGCTGGGAACTGCCAGGGTGGCTCACAGTGACCTGCGTGTAACTAACACTCATGCATCCCCTGCACGGAGGAGGCAAGGGCACCCCACTCCAGTCCTCTTGCCTGGAGAATCCCAGGGACAGAGGAGCCTGGTGGGCTGCGGTCCACGGGATCGCGAAGAGTTGGACATGACTGAGCGACTTCACTTTCAGTTTTCATTTTCATGCATTGGAGAAGGCAATGGCAACCCACTCCAGTGTTCTTGCCTGGAGAATCCCAGGGATGGAGGAGCCTGGTGGGCTGCCGTCTATGGGGTTGCACAGAGTCGGACCCGACTGAAGTGACTTAGCAGCAGCAGCAGCATCCCCTGCAGGGCTTTCCCAGTAAAGTATCTGCCTGTAATATGGGAGACATGAGTTTGATCCCTGGGTCAGGAAGATCCCCGCGTCGCATAGTCTGATACAACTGAGCGACCGAGCATGTACACACATACTCCCTTGCAGAGATGCCCACATGCCCCTGGGCACCACCGAGTGTGTGAGCCCGCGGGGACCAGCAAGCCTGCCTGGGGGCCAGAGCACAGGGCGACATGCACCCTCCCCACGGTGTCCTGGTCTTGGGGCTGGCTTTGGAGCGCTCGGGCAGACAGCAGAATGAAGTCAGCTGTTGCTGAAGTGTCTCTGTCCTCTCTCCCTCTGCTGCACGACGTTTCTGTCTGCCCTCCAGGACGCGTCCCAGTCAAGCTTCCCAGGACCACCAGGCCCCCACGAAGAGGTGCCTGTGCTCCAGGGTGCTGCAGGGTATATTGCCCTCAAGAACACAGTTCTTCTTAAAAAGACTGCACACCCAGCACACTCCCGGGACTTGACTTCCTCACTGGCTCAGAAGCTAGCAACCTCTATAAGAGATGTGAAGGCAGAGGAACAGTCTTCTCAAGTGTCACCGCTCTCTTTAAAATTTCTTCCATGTTTGGTATCTCAGACATGACAGCACCCACTGGGGAGCCTCCCCCCCCCCCCCGAGTTTGATTTGTATGGACACGGGCCGTATGGACTCTGAAGCCCAGGGGACAGTTAAAACTCGGGATGAAGTTAATCGAGCCCATATGGCACTTAACATTTTTCTCTATTAAACAAAGGTCACTTCCTCCAAGATACTATTTCGAGCAAGTAAGATTTCTGCAGTTGTGCAAGACTGAAGCTAATTAAACAGCACAACAAAATGGAAAATAGATGTCACAGAACATTTAAAAAATTTTAATGACATCCCGCCTGTTTTCTTAAACTCATTTGTAGTTGCTATCGCTCCCCGCCCTGAAGTTCATGAGGGGTGGGAAGGGGATGGCTTGCATCCACTTCATGTCACTGGCGTGGAAAAGCCTTTCAAAGGGAAGTGTGGCTAGGGAGTCTTGCAGAGTCTTTTCCTACAGAACCTGGCCAGCGCTTTCGGCTTCAACTCTTGAACTCTTTTAAGTTAACGTTTTCCATCTCTCAAAAGAAATTTCCATCTCAGCAACTCTGACTTCAGCTTTTTTTATGGTCCTTTCTGGTCATCCAACGCTCAGTTATCCTAAACGCACCTGCTAGGTTGCCTAAGAAACTTTGTAACTTTCAGCTCAGAAAAAAAATCACAGCATGATGATGTGTGTTGGAGACAAAAATCAAAGTGAACAAGCAGAGACAGCCATGATTACACTTGTAAAGTCTTTTTACAATGTTATATCCACAATTCAAAGTGGCCACATCTTTCTGAAACAATCAAAGTTTCAAATCAAACTGTGGGATGAAGCAGGTTTCCTTTCCTCAAAAGTGCATTTATAGAAAGAAAATGCAGACAGTTTAAGAGGGACCAAGAAGGGAAAACAGAGTCTCATCACTATTTTTCTTCTTCCCCAAATCATCTTTTCAAACATCTTTTGGAATGTTTCTCTTTCCAAGTGTCTGAGACAGCACAGCAAAATGGACACGTGTTCTGAGTAGCTTACCTCACACAACAGCTCAATCCACACAGCACTCAACCATCTATTGAGCATGGCCTGGACCGTTTTCTCAAACCCTCCTGACACAGTAATTAATTAAGAGCAAACAAGATGAGAATGATGCCTGCTGTATATATAGGAACCCTGGCAACTGCAAGTCAGGCGTTTCCAACATAACAGCGCTGACGTCTGCTAGGGAAGAGAAGAGGCGGGTGGATGCTGCAGGCGAGCTGGGGGTTCTGGTCTCAGCAGCGAGGGCGCGGCCCCAGGACCAGCTTCCCACGGGGGACGGCGTCTGCCCCCGAGGCCACGCCCGCGTGTGGAGGCAGCCAGCGACTCCTGCGCCAGTGCTCACCAAAGGTGAGCTCACCGTTTCCTCTGCCTGGACTTCAGTCCTGAGAGCCTTCTTCTCATTTTCTAAGAGAGCTTTATAATTTAAACTGTCCAACAAACACTTTACTTATTCATTTTTCCATTTACGTCTTGTAATAATCTCAGTACTGCATATTAAGTTAAAAAAAGCAGAATAAGAGAAATGACGGTGACTAATGTGCTCTCAGTCAGAGTTGCTGTGAACATGAGGGTCAGCAAGGACTGACGCAGGGGGAGGCCAGAGGCAGACGGAGCAGCCTGGTGACAGACGTTCGGGCCTGCACTGGCTGGGCAGCAGGGGCCGTGTGGCAAGGGGACACAGGGTCAGGCAAGGAGACTGCAATTACCACTGCCATGGGCTGTATGTGATGCCGCCCAGCCCAGTCTCCTAGGTGCCCCCCCACCCCGTGGTCACGTCACCGTCCTCATGCGTGTGGCTGAGAGTGAGATCTTAGTTACAGCCAGCAACTTCTGCAGCATCGCTGACTCCAGACCCGACTCCTGACCGGTATTAAGCTCCCCTTTTTCAATCAGCTTCTGATCACAAATCAGTGGAAAAATACACCACGGAACAGCTTTGAAAGGTGATACTAGGACAAGGGTGGTTAGAAATGCAAGTGAGGGGATCAGACTCGGTCTGTGCTTGAGCTCACGGACACTGCCCCAGGGAGCCGGCCTGCGGCCAGGAACACGGGCAGCCCGCAGCCAGCATGGCCGGAGCCCAGCCCCCAAGACCCAGAAAGCGGCGCCGGCCTTGGTCTTTGAAGCAAGATGCAGACCTCCCAACAGTCAGGGAAGCAAGAGCGGAGTGGTCCTTCTCTCTGCCCCTCGGTCATGGTGGGCTCAGGACTCACGGGCCCTGGGACTTGGGGAGCAGAGTCTCCCCGAGAGGCCCTCAGTGAGTCGATAGGCTGCCCCCACTCTGTGCAGAGACCAGAACCTGAGACTTGAGGAGCAGAGTCTCCCCAAGAGGCCCTCAGTGAGTCGACAGGCTGCCCCCACTTTGTGCAGAGACCAGAACCTGAGCAGGGTCACAGCAAGGACTTTGGGGAAAGTGGAACAGTGAGTTCTTGTCTTACTTCGGAGCACTTTGTTAGTAAGGGAGTTTCTCCCAGCAAATACCCTGGTGCCTGCTGCTTGTGTGATGGCAAACACAGGGCACACAGACAGAACCTTCCGCAACCTCCTCCCCACAGCTTCCTTCTGATGAACCCAGATGCCGCAAGAGTGTTTCTTTAGTGTCTCACCCTCCAGCTGTCTTCTGCATCTGACACTCAAAAACAGTAATATTCACATACAATTTTATTTTTTAAAAAAGCAGGCTCCAGTGTGTTCGACGTCAGCCGTCTCTTGAGTTACCTGAGCTGGGGGCATTCTGTTAATTCCCCGATTCTGAACACTAAAGACGAGCATGTCCCCAGTCTGCCCCACTCCCTTCGGAGGTCAGATGAGATCGGGTGTTTGAAGGGGAGGGAACGCAGACTGGCACCTCACTCTGCAGAGAACCCCGGCAGCAGGCAGAGCAAACATGGGTGTCTATCCGCATGCACCCGTGTGCCCCCAAGGGCTCAGAGCGTGCTTGTGATGGAATGGGGTTTGGGAGGGCCCCGTGTGCACACCCTCTGCGTCCATCAGGTGAAGGCTGGGATGCGCGACAGCCAGTTAGTGCCCACCCCGCTGCCCTCGGAGGCTGCCCGTGGTGTCTGCCCTTCTCCATGTGCCCACCACCACTCTCAGCACATTTGGACCCTGGGGTCACTAGTAACTGGACCCAGGCCCTAGAGGGTCCCTTCCAGAACGTTTTTGAACATGCTGGGGCAGCCGGTGATCTGCACATGAGCTCCCCAACAGCTTCCCTACTGCCCCTGTGTCCAGTTCTGCTTTCTCAGACAACGGATGGGGGTTCTCTCAGGGCTGGGTTCCTGAGCTGTGACCCATCTCAGTGATGGGGTTACTCTAGGACCCCAGAACTGCCAGGGGCCCCACTCTCCCGCCCTTTCTGGGAATGAAACATGGACCCGAGATGCAGCTGTGGTCAATGGTACTTAGGGGAAAATCCACTGGAAAGGAATGTGTCCAGAATAAAATAAACAGAGCCTCACAAGACGTAGCTCTGTGCCCTGGATGCTGGTGTGAGGACTTGGTACCTGGGGCTGCAGCTACGTCACAAGCAGGGGGACGCCACATGCACCCTCAGGACTGCGAGCTCCCAAAAGAGGCCCTGGCCACCAACACGTGCGTGTCATGTGCAAGTGTGTGTGGATATGTGTGTGGGGGGGGGTGCCATGTGTGAGTGTGAGTGTGTATATGTATGTGTGTAGGGGGTGTGTATATGTATGTGTGTGTGTGGTGTGTATGGGTGTCTGTGTGAGTGTGTGAGAGTATGGGTGTGTGTGGGGTTGTGAGTGTGTGTGTATCTGTGAGTGTGAGTGTGAGATTGTTAGTATGTGAGTGCAAGTGTGTGGAGGTGTGTGTGTGGGCTTGTGAGTGTATGTGTGTGTGTGGTGTGTGTGAATGTATGTGTGAGTGTGTATACATAAGTGAGTGTGGTGTGTATGTGTGGGGGGACGTGGTGGTGTGTGTGTGGACGTGCAAGAGTGTGTGAGTATATGTGAGTTTGTGTGTGGATGTGTGGAGTGGGCACGTGTATATGTGTGTGGATGTGTTCAGTGTGTGTGTATGGCTGTGTGTGTGTGTGAGAGAGAGTATAATGTTTGCCTCAGTATGCACACATAACAAAACTAAGGCATATAATCACTAAGGGAAACACCTTACCAGCCACAAAGCAGTGGCATTTTGAGAGAGGAAAAATGGAACCAAAACTGAGGCACTGAGCTGAGGCACCAACAGCGGCTCTGAGGCAGAGGCCCGCCACGGGCCCTCTCCCGACACCTCGGGACAGCTTCGGGGTCTTCTCTCTGCGTCCCCCCTCGACAAGGTTCAGGTTAACCTGCAGAAGCTGGTCAAACAGCCAGTGAAATGGCGACATGGGGGAGAGGAGTCTGGAGCACGATGGGCCCATCCTAGAGAACATGCAGACAGAGACACCCCCGAGACGGAGCACGCGGAGGGCTGGACACCTGGGCTGGTCCAGGAACTGAGGAGGCCAGGCTGTCCGGCCATGAGCTCAGAGGGACGCTGACTGAGTCAACAGGACATCATCAGGGGCCAACTACCCAACTCTGCTCCTGTCCGAGCTCCCTGACGGCTAACAGGCTCCAGCTCTGATGCTCCTGACACTGACCCTGAGCCCCAGGGAGCGCATTTCCCAGGTCACGACCCCCAGTGATGGGAGACTCCCCACCCCCGCCTCCTCCCCCCAAACCTTTCTTTTTCCTCCTTTTCTTAGTTCTGGTGCTTAGAGGAATAGCACAGGCTTTTTGGCAGGTTTCCTTAGAGAGAATGTTGTGTTCCTCAAGGCTGCTTTTTAAAAACCGGTAGCTTGTCTGTGATAAACGCTGATGACAGACATGAAATAACATGAGAAAGTGGCGCCTGGAGCAGAAAGACGCTCAGACCAAAAATACATCTGGACAAGAAAGAAGGAGACTGGCCGCTCTGTACAACCTCGGGCTCGGCCACGCCTCCACCTGACCCCACCAAACCCACTCTATATTCCACGCCTCCACCTCAGCCCACCAGACCCACTCTACATTCCACGCCTCCACCTCAGCCCACCAGACCCACTCTGTATCCCACGCCTCCACCTGACCCCACCAAACCCACTCTATATTCCACGCCTCCACCTCAGCCCACCAGACCCACTCTACATTCCACGCCTCCACCTCAGTCCACCAGACCCACTCTGTATCCCACGCCTCCACCTCAGCCCACCAGACACACTCTACATTCCACGCCTCCACCTCAGCCCACCAGACCCACTCTGTATCCCACGCCTCCATCTCAGCCCACCAGACCCACTCTACATTCCATGCCTCCACCTCACCCCACCAAACCCACTCTGTATTCCATGCCTCCACCTCACCCCACCAAACCTTTAAAGACAGAAACAAGGCTGGACACACCGACTGTGGCTGAGACACCCCGCGGGGCTATCTGACGGAGCTGTCGACTTACTGACCAGCTTGGTGTGGCCAAGGCCCCCGTGGTTCCCTCCACCGCTGGACATATAACATTCTCAGCTCCAAAAGAAACCAAACTCCAGGACTTACACCACCACTTAATGCTGAAACTTAAAGTATTGAACACTGTCTTTTAGAAATAAATGAGTAGCTATAGTTAGTTGGGCTTCCTAATTAAGATGTAAATTTGAATCTTAGGTACAATTTCAAAAAAGTTCCCAGACTTTGTGATTTTTAAGGATAAAATTGATACCTCAGGTAATCAGGATTTGAGATTCTGCTAGTGACAATGAGATAGCTGGTAAAATCATTTCACTTTTCATTAGTTGCTAATGACTAAAGCACAATAATGGGCTTCTCTGATGGCTCAGTGGTAAAGAATCTGCCTGCAATGCAGGAGACATGGGTTCGATCTCCAAGTCAGGAAGATTCCCTGGAGAAGGAAATATTCTTGTTTGCAGAATTCCATGGACAGAGGAGCCTGGCAGGCTATAGTGCATGAGGTCTGAAAGAGTCAGACATACCTGAGTGCCTGAGTACAAAGCACGAAACACACTAATATTTGATAATTACATTTATGATCAAATTGTACTCATCACATTGGTCATATTTTTTCAATATGTCAATAATTTTACAAGATGAATTAGTGGCACAAAAACAGACACACAGATGAATGGGGCAGGATAGAGCGCTCAGACGCAAACACACTCACCAGGGTCAATTAATCTGCAACGGAAGAGGCAAAAATACACAACGGAGAAAAGAGAGTCACTGTAATATTAATAAGTGGTGCTGAGAAAACTCAACAATAGTATGCAGTGGGTTGGCCAAAGAGTCCACATGGGTTTTCCCAGAAAATGTTATGGAAAAACCTGAATGAACTCTTGGCCAACTTGCTAAAAGAATGAAATTAGAACTTTTCTCACACCATAAACTAAAATAAACTCAAAATGGATTAAAGACCTAAGGTAAGACCAGAAACTGTAAAACTCTTAGAAGCAAACATACACAGAATGCTCTGACATAAATCACTACCAATGTTTTTTTTAGATCTAAGGCAAAGGAAATTAAAGCAAAAATAAACAAATGGGAACTTAATTAAACTTAAAGTTTTTGCATAGCAAAGGAAATCATCAACAAAATGAAAAGACAACCTACCAAGTAGAAGAAATATTTGCAAATGATATGAATGATAAGGGGTTAATGTCCAAAATACATAAATAGCTCATATGACTCAACAGCAAAGAAACAAACAAACACCCAATTAGAAAAAACAGAAGACCTGAACAGACGATTCTCCAAATAAGACAGATGGTCAACAGGCACATGAAAAAATGCTCAAAATCACTATCAGGTAAATGCAGATCAAAACCACAATGAGATATCACCTCACGCCTGTCAGAATGGCCATCATCAAAGAACACAAACTATTAACGTTAGTGAAAACGTGGAGAACAGGGAAGCCCCTACACTGTCGGTGGGAAGGTAAACTGGTGCAGCTGCCATAGAGAACGTATGGACGCTTCCTAAGAAACCAAAAATAGAACTACCATATGATTGGGGATCCACTCCCTGGGTGTGTATCCAGATTCGTATGTGAATGGCCACAAGGCTGCCAAGATCATTCAATGGAGAAAGAACATTCTCTTCAGCAAACACTGCTGGTATTAATACAACTAAATATTCACACACAGGAAAGAAGCTTGACCCTAACCTCACAGCACATACAGAAAGTAAAGCACAATGGATCAAAGACCTAAATAGAACACCTAAAGTTATAAAACTCTTAGAAAGAAACATTGAAATAAATCCTCATAATTTTTGGATTTGGCAATGGTTTCTTAGAAATGATACCAAAAAGCACAAAAGAATAAAGAGATAAACTAGAGTGCATCAAAATTAAAAACTTCTGTATATAAAAGGACACTCAAGAGAGTATAAAAACAATCCCCCAAAATGAGAAGGATATTTGCAATTGCATATCTGATACAGGCCAACTAGCCAGATTATAGAACAAACAATGTCCAACACCCCAATTAAAAGATGGGCACAGGACTTGAAAAGATATATCTCCAAAGAGAATGAACAGATGAACAGATAAACAACACATGGTAAATTCATACAGTGAAATATTACTCAGCCTTAAAAAGAAGGAAATACTGAACAGTGAAATCCACGCTACAATATTTGTTGCTGCTGTTCAGTCACTCAGTCGCGTCCGACTCTTTGCGACCCCATGGACTGCAGCACGCCAGGCCTCCCTGTCCTTCACCCTCTCCCAGAGCTTGCTCAAACTCATGTCCATTGAGTCAGTGATGCCATCCAACCATCTCATCCTCTGTCATCCCTTTCCCTCCTGCCTTTAGTCTCTTCCAGCATCAGGGTTTTTTCTAATGAGTCAGCTCTTCGCATCACTTGGCTAAAGTACTAGAGCTTTAGCTTCAGCATCAGTCCTTCCAATGAACATTTAGGACTGATTTCATTTAGGATTGACTGCTTTCATCTCTTCACTATCCAAGGGACTCTCAAGAGTCTTCTCCAACACCACAGTTCAAAAGCATTAATCCTTCATAGCTCAGCCTTCTTTATGGTCCAGCTCTCACATCCATACACGACTACTGGAAAAACCACAGCTTTGACTAGATGAACCTTTTTTCGCAAAGTAGTGTCGCTGCTTTTTGATATGCTGTCTAGGCTGGTCATAGCTTTTCTTCTAAGGAGCAAGTGTCTTTTAATTTGATGGGTGCAGTCACTATCTGCAATGATTTTGGAACCCAAGAAAATTAAGTCTGTCACCATTTCCATTGTTTCCCCATCTATTTGCCATGAAGCAATGGGTCCGGATGCCATGATCTTAGTTTTCTGAATGTTGAATTTTAAGCCAACTTTTTCACTCTCCTCTTTCACTTTCATCAAGAGGCTCTTTAGTTTCTCTTCACTTTCTGCCATAAGGGTGGTGTCATCTGTGTATCTGAGGTTGTTGATGTTTCTTCCGGCAATCTTGATTCCAGCTTGGGCTTCTTCTAGCCTGGCATTTTGCATGATGTACTTTGCACATAAATTAAATAACCAGGGTGACAATATACAGCCTTGATGTACTCCTTTCCCAATTTGGAACCAGTCTGTTGTTCCATGTCTGGTTCTAACTGTTGCTTGTTGACCTGCATACAGGTTTCTCAGGAGGCAGTAAGGTGGTCTGGTATTCCCATCTCTTGAAGAATTTTCCAGTTTGTTGTGATCTACATAGTCAAAGGCTTTGGCGTAGTAAATAAAGCAAAAGTAGATGGTTTTCTGGAACTCTCTTGCTTTTTCTATGATCCAATGGATGTTGGCAATTTGATTTCTGGTTCCTCTGCCTTTTCTAAATCCAGCTTGAACATCTGGAAGTTCTCATACTGTTGAAGACTAGATTGGAGAATTTTGAGCATTACTTTGCTAGCGTGTGAGATGACTGCAATTGTGAGGTACTTTGACCATTCTTTGGCATTGCCTTTCTTTGGGATTGGAATGAAAACTGACCTTTTCCAGTCCTGTGGCCACTGCTGAGTTTTCCAAATTTGCTGGCATATTGAATGCAGGACTTTCACAGCATCAGCTTTTAGGATTTGAAAGAGCTTAGCTGGAATTCTGTCACTTCCACTAGCTTTGGTCATAGTGATGCTTCCTAAGGCCCACTTGACTTCGCACTCCAGGATGTTTGGCTCTAGGTGAGTAATCACACCATCATGCTAATGAAAGTAGCCATAGACAAAGGTTATATACAGTAAGATTTTATTTATGTGAAGCACGCAGAAGAGAGGTTGCTTAGGGGTGGGAAATGGGGGGTTGGGAGGAGGGCTTACTCTAGAAAGCACCAGGTTTCTTTCTGATGAAAATGTTCTAAAAAAGTGACCGTGGCAATGGGTGGGCCTACTGTGTCTACCCTGAGAACCACCGAACTGTATGCTCTACATGAGTGAGCTGTATAGTGTGTGAATTACATCTCATTAAAGCTGTTAGAACAAGGAAAATGAATTAGGCACGTAGTTAATAAAAGCTAGCTAAGTTTCAGCACTTATCCACTTAAAAGGAAGAGACAAGATAAAAGAATCACATAAATTTATACAGTTTCAGGATTAGGAATGAAAATATTTAAGAATTAGATTAAGAATACCAAGAATCCATGTCAACATGAGGTCCTAAAACCTTCCATTAGTTTCTAGTCTATCTGATTTATGTGCTATATAGTATTAATGTTCTCCTTGTAGGAGTGAGAAACATTTCTTTAAGTTTTCCAAACTATTCCACCCTGAAGATGGAGCTCCTAGTTTTCGAATCATATTCCAGTTAGGATTTCTTTCATGTGAATTCATTTCAGTGGAGAAAACAATTCGTTGTGAAGAATACAGTGCCAGATTATATAAAATAAACGTATCATGTATATTTTTTTAATGTTCCTGATGAATCACTTTCTACATCAGTTAACACTTTGATTTACCCTCCGATAACCTTGGTTTGACTAGGAATGGCATTATTTTAAGGTCAGAAAAGGGAAGAATTGCCCTTTGAGCTCATGGTTACTTTTGGAGCCATTCATAAACATCCTACACTCTTCTGAAATTTCTGATTATGCTCCCTGATCCTAAATATCATTTCCAACAGACCCTGAACTTCTGGACCGGGTGGGCAGCAACTGGCTTTCTCCAATAAAAGGCCACCAGCCTGCCCTACATCAGCTCAGGTTGTTCTGGGCTCAGCCCCAGCAACACACATTAAGTTTCCTCTCTCCCTCATGACTTACGACTCCTCTGAATCATCGCTACACTTGTTCTTCAAGTTATTCACCACCTGGCACTGAGCTTAAGTCACTCACCTGCATGGCAACAAGAGAGGGAAGGGGCTTCAGGAGAGCTGACCAGTAAGCGTCCTGCAGAAACTCCTGCTGGAAGAGGGTCTGTCCTGGGCTGCAGACACGGACAGGGGTCCTGGGCTGCCTGAAGTTTCCAGAGCTCTTTGTCACGGGAGGAGATGCAGGCATGCCTTGGTGAATTTAGAAACTTCTCCTTCATGACAGATCAGTTGGTTATTAAAGTGCTTTGAGGGCCTCCTGTGGTCCGTGAGCAGTGTTTCCTGCATGGCTACAGAGCTGAGCCTGCCCCAGAGAACAGACTCAACATTTTGCAGCCTTATATAAGCACAAGTGCCCCGCCCCACCCCATCTCTCTCTCTCTCTCTCTCTGTTTTTCGGTTGTGCTATGCAGCAGGGGGATCTTAGTTTCCCAGTAAAGACTGAACCTGTGCCCCCTGCAGTGAAAGTGCAGAGCCCTAACCATTGGACTGCCAGGAAAGTCCCTACTCCCCTCATTTCTGATATTCAGCGTATAAAAAAGCTCAAACATGTAATTTTCAGGAACTCTAGGGGACTTGAATGAAAACCAGAACTCCTAAATGGTCAGTGATTTTTCCATCAAATTTTTTTCCTCACTACATTTTCAAGGTGAAGCTGGGGTGGAGGGGTGGGAGGGAACATAACCTAGGAAAAATTCACTTGTATTTTGCAAGATTTGCAAGTTGCTTATTTCAGAAACTTTCTCTATGTGTAGTCAAGGAACAAAAGAGTCATTGTCCACATTGCCTTAATGAAAATAATGCCAACAAACGTAGGCAGCACCAGCTGGGTGCCCGCCCTGTGGCTCCGCTCTGTCCCAGCACATTGCTCCTAAGACCACAATCCCATGAAGCAGGTACGTCGACATGCCCTTGACTCAAGGAGGAACTGAGACGGGACCTGAGAGGCTTGTTCAAGGTCACCTCGTTTGCAGTAGGGGACTCTCCTCAGTCTACACTGCTTCCTGAGACCGGAAACAGTGTCCCTTAACAACAGGGTCCAAAGTCACAAATAGGCTTTTACTAAAACGTTGTGGACTCAATGGAAACATTCTATTTTTGTTTCTTTCTTAGATCAGGGGTGTTAGAGGGGAGGGAGGGAGGGAGAACCACTGCAGTTTCATTGGGATAAGAATGAAGGGAGCCTCACTGACTTCTAGACAGCAGGGTGGGAGCCAGGTGCCCCAGGAGCTGACACCAACAGGAAGGACGCTCCCTGAGCAACAGAAGGCCTGGCCACTAGCCTCCTCCGAAGGTGGGGGGTGGTGGGGCAGCGGGCAGCCTGGGGTTCCTGGGAGACCAGCTCCACCCGTTCCGGGAGCTTCAGCCACACCTCCTCCTGTCCTTCAGAGTCAGGAGGCTTCCACTGTGGGGACAGTCAGACCCAGCGACACCTGACCAGCAGAGGGAACGGGCGAGGGAAGAAGCTGAAGATGAGGACAGGAATTAGCTGGATGTGCCCACCTAGGGATGAGGCCAGCCCCTTCTTCCCAGCCTCCAGATGTCTGCCAAGCAGTCCCTGCTTGTCCAGTCTTGGCCAGGGAAGGAAATGAACACTTTTCCTTCTGGAGAAACTGAGCAATCTATGAGGAAAGGCCTGTAGACCCTGGCATTTGGGGTCCTTGCCAAATACTAGGGGGACTGCTACCTGCCAGCAAGCCGCAGCCAACCAGACAGTTTCCAGTCACTGATCATGAGATATTTAAGGAAAACCTCAAACACAGAATTCAGGGCAAGTGGATACAAAAAAGAAAGCAAGAAAGAAAGAAACTTGAGAGAATAGAGAAAATGCCAAAAATGGTGGGGGACAGCTAAGTAACAACAATAATGACAGTCACCCTCCCCCCAAAAAACCCTCCAATGATTAATAGCTGCAGAGAGAGACAGGGCATGATGTCATCCCTGACACAGAGCTCTCCCTGTCCTTCACCCTCTCCCAGAGCTTGCTCAACCTCATGTCCATTGAGTCAGTGACGCCATCCAACCATCTCACCGTCTTTTGCCCCCTCTTCCTCCTGCCCTCAATCTTTCCCAGCATCAGGGTCTTTCCCAATGAGCTGCCTCTTTGCAACAGGTGGTCAAAGTATTAGAGCTTCAGCTTCAGCATTAGTCCTTCCAATGAATATTCAGGGTTGATTTCCTTTAGAATTAACTGGTTTGATCTCCTTGCTGTCCAAGGGACTCTCAAGAGTCTTCTCCAGCACCACAGTTGGAAAGCATCAATTCTCTGGCACTCAGCCTTCTTTATAGTCCGATTCTCACATCCGTCCATGACTGCTGGAAAAACCATAGCTTTGACTCTATGGACCTTAGCTGGCAAAGTGCAATCTCTGCTTTTTAATACATTATCTAGGTTTGTCTCAGCTTTCTTTCCAAGGAGTATCTTTTCATTTGGTTACAGTCACCATCTGCAGTGAATTTGGAGCTCAAGAAAAGAAAATCTATCACTGTTTCCATTTTTCCCCATCTATTTTCTGTGAAGTGATAGGACCGGATGCCATGATCTTAGTTTTTTGAATGTTGAGTTTTAAGCAAACTTTTTCACTCTCCTGTTTCACCTTCATCAAGAGGCTCTTTAGTTTCTCTTCACTTTCTGCCATTAGGGTGGTATCATCTGCATATCTGAGGTTGTTGATATCTCTCCTGGCAATCTTGATTCCAGATTATGCTTCATCTAGCCTGGCATTTCGTATGATGTCAAATAAGTAAAATAAGCTGAATAAGCTGGATGATGATATGCAGCCTTCACGTACTCTTTTCCTGATTTGGAACCACTCTGTTGTTCCATGTCTGGTTCCAGAAGCCACTGGTCCTTTATGCTTTCTTTGAAAGCTACTGGAGGGTGTGAGCTTTTGGCATATGAGAGAGGAAAATGAAAAAATGAAACACTTGGCATTTAGGAGCCAGGAACCAAGAAAAGAAAGAGGGGAAGGCACTGCCAGGATGACAGTGAAGGGGAGTCAGGAGGAACAGCTGTGCCCTGAGCCACAGAGCAGCTGGTCAAGAATGGAGGAGAGAATGCGGGGATTGCCACGGGACACACCTGCATTTCAGATACTGTCACAGCAGGACAATAACACAAGAAATGCAGCGTTTAATGCACCCCAATGTTCACTGCAGCCAGGACAAGGAAACAACCCAGATGTCCATAAACAGATGAACGGATAAAGAAGCTGTGGTGCATACACACAATGGGATACTACTCAGCCATGAAAAGGATGAAGTAATGCCATCCGTAGCAATGGTCCACTGCTAGACATTATCATACTAAGTGAAGTCAGAGAATGACAAATACCACATATGTGGAGTCTAAAATATGATGCAAACAACCCCTTATCTATGAGATAGAAGCAGACTCTCAGACACAGAGAAGAGACTTGTGGCTGCCAAGGAGGAGGGAGGGATGGAGTGGGGGTTTGGGCTAGCAGATGCAAACCATTACATACGGAATGGCAGCACAGGGAACTACAATCAGTGTCCTGTGACAAACCATAACGGAAAAGGATATGAAAAAGAACGTGTTCGTACACGTATAACTGAGTCATTCTGTTGCATAGCAGAAATGAAGAAAACACTGTTAAGAAAGAACTTTTTCAGTTAAAAAAGAAAAAGCAGCAACAGTGTTCAAAAGGTGCTGACTAGCTGCCCTGGTGGTCTCAACAAGACCCGACAAGGCTACAGATAGTTCATCATAAAAAGAAGGCCACGACCAAGACGGGAAATAGACTGGGTAAGCCTGAGCACCATCTCCCAGATACGCCAATCACCAGACCAGTCTCCTGCACCTGCAAAAAGTTGCTGAAACAATTTCTCTGTGACTTACACAACTCCTTATTTTGAAATGTTACATCAGTGTGACACATCCAGGTTGTGTAAGTAGCAGCAATTAAGCATTTTCAGAGGAAAAATGTCCAACGTGTCTACTTACTCTTCACGTAGGACAGCAGTCCCTGCTCCCATAAGGATAAACCCACCCACCATGTGCCTTTGTCGGCGGGGAGTGTTCGGCCCATGGTGGAGACTCTCAGGTTATGACTGTATAGACTGGTTTTTCCCTCCTGTAATCTCCACGATAATCCTGTTTCACCTTTAGACAGTGTTCTGATTACACACTCAAGTCAACATGGACCATAAGTGAATAGATTGTTTCTTAGAACAAGACATGCTCACAGCACGGGAAACCATCGACAAAAACAAAAAGGCGACCCACTAAAACAGAAGTTATATGACCAATAAAGGGTTAATACCCAAACTATACAGACACCTCACAGGACTCAACAGCAGGAAAAAAAAACAAAACGAACAGCCTGATTAAAAATGGGCAGAGGACCTGAACAGACATTTTTCTAAGGAAGACTCACAGATGGCCAACAGACAGCTGAAAAGACGCTCAGTATCACTAATCCTTAGAGAAACGCAAACCAAAACTGCAAGGAGGTATCCACTCACACTTGTCAGAATGGCCATCATCGAAAAGTCTGTAAGTGATAAACGCAGGAGAGGGCGTGGAGAGAATGGAACCCTCCCACCCTGACGGTAGGGATGTAAATCGGTGCAGCCAGTGTGGAGAACAGTAGGGAGGCGTCACAGAACTTAGAAACAGAGCAACGTCTGGGCCAGTGATTATACTTCTGGACACTTATCTTCAGGAAATGAAACCACTATTCTGAAGAGACAGCTGCACCCCGATGTTTGCTACAGCTGCATTCACAACAGCCGAGACATGGATGCAGGCTAAGCATTCACTGATAGATGAATGATAAAGACAGGAGGGTGTCCCCTCTCTCTCCCCCACTTCTACACACACACACACACACACACACACACACGCAACATTCAGCCATAAAAAGAAGGCAATTCTGCTTTTTTTGACAACGTGGATGGACCCTGAGGGCATTATGGTACGTGACAGACTGAGAAAGACTAAAACTGTATGATCTCATCTTTATGTGCAATCTTTAAAAGAAAACCACAAACCCAAAAAACTGAACTCACAGATACAGAGGCTAGATTGATGGTTGCCAGAGTCTGGAGGTGGTGAGGGGTAAGTGAACTGGGTAAAGAGGGATCAAAAGCTACATACTTCCAGTTGTTCTGGGATGTGACGGATCACATGTTGGCCACAGTTAACAAAGCTGTGCTGTACATTTCTAAGCTGCTAAGAGAGTAGGTCTCCAATGTCCTCCTCACAGTGATGGGTATTAAGTGGGCTTATTGTGGTGGCCGTTTCACAATCGTATATAGGAAACACACTGCACATCTTAACTAATATGGTGTTCCATGACAATTATAGCTCAAGGAAAAAAATTAATAAAAAAAGATCAAAAAAGTTGATGTCTATTAGTTTCATGTGAAAGTAGATCACAGGGGAAATTTGACACTGGGGGAAAATGACTCAATCTGGGAATAAATCCAGAGTAAATGAGAGATTGCTCACAACCAAGTGGGATGCAGAAAGCTAGAAGAACTCAGTTATTTTCTCATACAACCCTAAATTAGTTTATTTTAGACTCTGTGGAGTTGGACCATAAAGAAGGCTGAGCGCCAAAGAATTGATGCTTTTGAACTGTGGTGCTGGAGAAAACTCTTGAGAGTCTCTTGGGCTGCAAGGAGATCCAACCAGTCCATCCTAAAGGAGATGAGTCCTGAATATTCATTGGAAGGACTGATGCTGAAGCTGAAGCTGAAACTCCAGTACTTTGGTCACCTCATGTGAAGAGCTGACTCACTGGAAAACACCCTGATGCTGGGAGAGATTGAAGGCAGGAGGAGAAGGGGACGACAGAGGATGAGATGGTTGGATGGCATCACCGACTTGACGGACATGAGTTTGAGTAAGCTCCGGGAGATGGTGAAGGACAGGGAAGCCTGGCGTGCTGCAGTCCATGGGATCAAAAAGAGTCGGACACGGCTGGGTAACTGCATGATTGAACAACAAGGCCCTGTGGAGTGTACACTGCAGGCTGGGAAGGGTCTGGGAGACAGAGGAATTCGAAACTTTAATTTATCATCTACAGATACAGTATTGGAGCGACTTCTGGTCATTTTCCAGAGGTTAAGCTCTTAAGCAAAAGGCCATTCAGCTCAGGCCAACGTCCCACCCAAACCCACGACATAGAGCCAGCCTGGCCGGATGGCTTCCCCAAACACGCCCAGTTGGGGCCTGTCCCCGATGCCTGTTGTCTGCCTGGACCCCCTCAGCCATGGGGTTCCACGCAAATCCAGCTCTAGGTCTGAGGCCTGGTCTACATCTGGGTGGCGTCTAGCGCATCACCAGCCTGCCTGCACGCTGCCAGGCGCTCAGGCAGGAGGGCATGCCGAGGAGGGACAGGCCCAGATGCAGAGCAAGGGCGGACTGGCAGGTGGCCCCGGCACCAGGGTTCCGGTTTCCGAGGCGCCCTCCTCGGTCCTGAGTGAGAGGAGCCAGAACAAAGGCGGCCCTGCACAGCCGTCCCTTCCTCACTCCACCCACTCACGACTGTGGGAGAATTCCAGTTTACTTACACTGCTTCCTACGGGCTATGTGCAAGTGGTCTTTGACCTTTCGTTACGTGCAAGAGAAAGCCTCGCTGTTTCCCCGTGGGCGACACACAGTGACCACGGGGGCAGTGGCCTTTGGCGGAAATCAACTTCTCAAGGAACGCTCGGACAGGGGCCATCTCACTGCTTCTAGAAACTTCCATATGCCATTTTTGGGTAAAAATTAAAACTTCTTCATTATCTTTCTCTCTAGCAAGACAGCTGTTTAGTATCAGACTGTCACAGTAAGGACGAGACCAAATACAGTTCTTAAACACAGGATAATGAAAACACATGAAGTGAAACTCCTGCTGTTTCTCAGGCCTCACTGTGGAATCCTCCCCTCTGAGTGTGAGGCTGCTTTGTGACCGAATGCACACTGGATCTAAAGGAAACGACAGCTGTGAAGGAGAGGAGGGAACCGACGATAAACAAGTCCCCCAGAATGAGGCTTCACTCCGAGGCCAAACTATCTAGAGGCCAAGCTACAAAGTCCAAGTTAGAAAAGACAGGAGATCTTTCACTGTGCACTGCACGGTACTCAGGCCGTGTTTGACGGCTTTTATTTTTCTTGCTGCAGATGGTACTGAACACAATGATACATCCCAGAAACCAGATGGCACGGGAACTATTTTCCAATGAAGAAAGAAACAAGGACAAGAAAATATTTGTGGTCTTTCCAGAAATCTTTCACAACCTTCACATTTAATGGCTATTACTAGGAAAGCAGAAAAGTTTGCAATGATAGCCGAGCCATATAATTACCCATATGTGACCGATTTATAAAATCCTCTGAGATAAAAAAGCACACCAGTGAGCAGGACCTACTCCTTGTGGTTCCCAACATGCAGAGAGAAGGAAAAGTACTTGGAGAGTATGTTAGTGAATCCAGGGTGTCACTAGCTTCATACCAGGAGGCTGGAGTCGCAAAGACCATTTGAAAAGATACACCCTCGCCCTCATAGACATACAAAGGGGACCCATGTGACGCTGTGAACCGAAGCAGGGCATAAGCAGGCACACTCCAGGGTTTCTGAGTTAAGACATGGGAGAGACGTGAGACACAGGGACACTAACTGAATGCTCTTGTTTACAAAGGCTTTTGAGCATCATCAAAAACCTTCAGAGTCAATACACATCCTTCCCACAGCCTTGATCACAGGAGGCGCCCACATCACCCTCGTATGACCTCCACACCCAGGGTCAGAAGATGTGAACCTCACACAGCAAAGCTGCAGGTCCTGACTACAATTAATTCATAGCTTCCTTCTGAATAAGGGAGCAAACTTGTGTGTCAATTTACGCACGGTTATCCAGCCAATGTGTCTCATGAAAATCTACGTGTTTTATCCAACTCATTTAACAAGGACCTTATTCTTAAAACCAAATGAAAGAATATCCAGTTCCCTGCCACATATGGAAAAACTTTTCAAAAACCGACATCCATTCCAGTGCTCTCCACGAGGTTTGTGTAATCATAACTTAAGTCAAGTAAGGAAACAGTTATCCTTAGGTCTGCTGAGAAAATGAGCAGTCTGCTTTTACACATGTAAGAGGAATTAACTCAAATAAAGCTCCCTGTGACTAATATTTTCACCATTAGGTGATGGATTCCTTTCAGTGAAGAATCTACGTGTTCACAGAAAAAAAGAAATGGATGGTAAAAAAAAAAACCAGAAACAAAACTGGCAACCCAATGTTGGTCTGTTGCAGCAGACAGAAATAAATTCTCTAGTAGTAAAAGTTGTAGACACAAACTGAAATTCAATACCGATGGGTTAGAGAGTCACTAGCTAAGAATGACTGTCTTACAGTATCAAAATCTAGGAAAGAGGCTTGTACAATAAAAACCCACTCACGGTCCTGCCTGGATTGAAGAGGTGGCAACCACAGAACGAACACACTGCTACTATGGAAATAAAATGAGAAGCAACAAACAAAAAAGTGTGAACTGGACTGGAGATGGCCATCTGCTTCTCAGTACAAACACTGCCTGGGTCGCTGAGTGTGGAACCCCAGCAGGTGACCCAGGGTGCCTGACAGTCCTGCCCCACCCCTCCCCGAGGCAGCCTGCCCCTGCCTCTCCTCCTGGTCCCCCTGCTCTGGCCCCACAGAGCCCCTCTGCAGGGTTATCTGTGGGGACCTTGTTCCCAAACAACACCCCGCCTCCTTGAAGTGTCATTGGAAATGCTTCTGTACTGACGCACGTTACTGAAGTCTTGAGAATGTTAGGGAATCTGTCGTGATCCTCTCTGACCGAGGAGCATCCTGCGTGGTCCTGGACTCCCTGGTCCACTCCGAGGACAGTGCTGACCCCCCAGGGTGGCCCCCTCTCTTCAAGGTCTCTGCGCCCCTCCCACCATCCCTGTCCCCAGCTTGACGCCAGCCCTGGCCAGGACCTCACTCTGCTGACAGCTTCACTGCTTCCCCTAGTCGTCATCCATGTAAACGTTCCCTCTAAAGTGTCCACTTCAGGCTCCCCTGGTAGCTCAGCTGGTAAAGAATCTGCCTGCAATGAAGGAGACCCTGGTTCGATTCCTGGGCTGGGAAGATCCCCTGGAGAAGAGATAGGCTACCCACTCCAGTGTTCCTTGGGCTTCCCTGGTGGTTCAGATGGTAAAGAATCCACCTGCATTGCGGAAGACCCGGGTTTGATCCTTGGGTTGGGAAGATCCCCTGGAGAAGGGCATGGCAACCCACTCCAGTATTCCTGCCTGGAGAATCCCATGGACAGAGGAGCCTGGCAGGCTACAGTCCATGGGGTAGCAAAGAGTCAGACCCAGCCAAGTGTCCACCTCGGGCTCCCTGACCACCTTCTCCACGCTGGGACATCCCGTCCGGCACCTCCCCTGGACACTCAGGCCTCCCTGCAGCGCCTCAGCCGCTTGCAAGTCCCTCTGTCTTGAGGTTTTGAACGTTCAGCATCCTCTTCCGCTTCGCTTGCTTCCCCATCTCCCTGTTCTCCCATCTCCCCTCCTGAGTCATCTTCATCCTTGGTGTCCATTCCCTTGGCTCCTAGCTCTTTTCCCCTCAAGCCCCAATGCGGCCTCACCTGCTTCCCTTTCTGACCCAGCAAGGGCTGGCCGGTGGTGCCGGCCAAGGAGAAAGCTGTGACTAGGTGTTCATCTTGGAGAGCGGGCCACGGCTGTAACCGAGTCCTGAGACCAGGCTCCCTGGGGGCGTCATGGGCCAGTGTCCAACCCCAATGGGTCCTCCCATTTCCACAATCACACAGCTCCTGTCCTGGACTCCCTGGCCTCTCTCACCGCTGGCCTCAGCCCCCCGTCCTCTGTCGGCAGGCATTTTCCTGACAGCATTGTTGTCTGACTCGGGACCTCAATCTTCCTCCTTGCATCTCTTCTCCTTCCCCACTGCTTCTGAGCCGGAAGTTTCACCCTACTTTCTGTGCGAGGCCCTGTGTGGACTGGACACGCAAGGCTGATCTGTAAAATACTTGGCTTATCTGGGCTTTACGATGGCAATGTCTGACTCCTCTCACTTGCATCCCAACTCCTGAGACGCCTTTGGAGGAAGCGGGTGGGGCTGGCGGAGAGGAGAGGAACACAGACATGAGTGGGGAGCAGAGTCTGTCTGGAACACAGGGTGTTCTCCAGGGAGGGCTCCCGGGATGTGGTCACAGCCCAGGGGGAGTCCAGGAGCCCCCGGTGTCTGGGGGGAGAGGAGGGCTTGGGGCCGGGGGTGGGGGGTGGGAGCTCACAGGGCCACAGCCTCCTGCCTCCAGCTGTGCTCAGAGCCGACTGACCCTGGTGACTGAGCTGAGGCTGAACAGAGGGTGGAGGACAGGAGAGACAGGCTCCAAAAGGGCTTATTTTGTTAATAAATTTTTTTAAATTGGATTTTTAAAAAAACTGTCTGTCTTTTTTTTTTTCTGGTCATGCCACGAGGCATGTAGGATCTCAGCTCCCCAGCCGGGGACAGAACCCAGGCCCCTGCATTGGAAGCATGGAGTCTTAACCACTGGACCACCAGGGAAGGCCCAGGGATTATTTCTTTTAAAATAACACTTGTAAGCATAAAAGAGCTCATATTGTTGAAAAATCAGTTGGGAAATCAAGTGAACAAGGAAACGTCACCTGTTCAGCAGCCCACCTCCCTGAGAGCTCCTGGTGACAGCTGCTGTGTTTCCTTCTAACACACAGTAGGAACTTATACGATTTATTTTTTTGGCCATGCCACGTGACCTACAGGATCCTCATGCCCTGACCAAGGACTGAAAGTGCCCTCCGAAGTGAAAACACGAGCCCTAACTGCTGGACGCCAGAGACTCCCACATAATGCACATTTAGTCTGTTGAAATGGTACTTGTTTTCTTTCACAAAATTAGTATTCAGCTCATACATCAGTTTCTGCTAGTAGTTTTTGCTCAACACTTTTGTTAATATTTGGACACCAGATTCACAGCACTGTCTCTCGGCATGTGGTTCATACATGGCTCTGTCTTTTCTCTGAGCCAGGTCCCTGCCTCTTTAAAAATAAAAGTCTCTAGCCAGCAGGGACTACATTTTCCAGCTCACTCTGTGATCACCCAAGGGGCCCTCATGTGCACTTAGATGAGATGGATTCACTGAAGGGACATTGCGTCATCATGCACTCGTTCACGGAGAGCGCCTAACACTTATCAACACAAACCATCCTTCTGGATGCTGAAAACTACTTCAAATATACATAGTGTTATCAGCAAATACTTCCAACTCTATTTTAGACACAAGGAGGACTCAAGCTTCTTTTAGGACATTTCTGTACCTTTAAGGACCTCATCACATCTGCTGGGAGAGGGTGTGATGTGACCTTTGTTCCTTACTTTGCCCCCAACTGCTTTCCTTATCTTCTGGTTGTTGTGTGTGTTTAGATCTAGCAGGCAAGGCTTAACCTAGGCTAGAACCTAGGAGACCATTTGTGTTCTAAAGCCAAACAGGCAGAGTGACAGAATGCAAGAGTGAGCTCCTGAACCCCAGCCAGCAAAGGTGAAAGGAAGGAAAACTTCCAGTGTGCTGACAGGGCTGTACCTGGGGCCTGGGACGCATCCCCCATAAACAGGATGGGGAGGAGCAGCCGGCTGCCCTCGGAAGGTAAGCAGACATCTGCATCAGACGGTGTTGACCCGTCAAGGACACACACCTTGAAGCAGCAGGGTGCCTATCCTCTGGCCAGCAGGCAGCAGGGTGCAAGGGTCCCTCGCTTCCCCACACACCTCATGGTATCCACAGCGTTGCAAAGTAAGATATTCATAAAAGGGGCCACAGAAGAAACAAGGAAGTGGAAAGGCACCCACATCAAGTACCCTAGATGTCCTTCTCTACTGTAACTCCATTGGTGGGGTTTTGATTTGATCCTTCATATTCACTCAGCTTCTAGGACAAGCAGGTCAGTGGGAAGTACCGTCAAGTGAGAAACCTCTGTGGCTGGTGGGGACAGAGAGTAAAAACCCTATAGTGTACCTGGGTCAGAAGCAAGCCCGACAAATGAGGTCACTCTAAACAGAAGAGACTTCTTTCTCTTTGTGGGTCTGTTCTTGTTTCATTCATTCAAAATATTTCTGCATGTTTATGCTTTGTCAGGCCCTGACCGAGGACCCAGCAAAACGCAGTGAGAAGACAGTGAGGTCTTCCACAGTAAGAAGCATCACCATGGGAGAAACATCACCCAAACCAGCCTGCACGCAAGTGAGCAGAGACAGCACGGGGGACAGCAGAGAGTGGTTTACGGGGACAGCTGGGGACACAGCAGGGCAGGTGGTAACAGGGAAGAAAGGGACAGCCAGCTGTCCGCAGCCCGAGGACATGCCAGGGAGTGGACACTCCAGGCAAGGGAGCCCCATGCCCCAGTTTCAGGTCTAGGAGCGGGGTGGGGACCACGGGGAGCTTCCAGGCGGGGCAGGTCCGGCTCCGCTGACCCTCTGATGAGAGGGGTCCAGGCTGCCCCTCCTCGTCCTGTCCGCTCTCAGCACTGCTCCTCATCATGCAGATGTCAGCCCAGAACTGGGCCACGCGACATGGAGGCAGCAGTGCATCTATAGGGCCCGTCCCGCTGTGCGACAAGCGCTGCAGGAAGAACTGGGGCGCTCAGGGTGGGAGCGAGAGCAAGGAGGACGGAAGACGCGAGGATCCCGGGGAGCAGCCCGTCTGAGCAGCCACTTGGCCCTTTCAGGTAGGAATCCTGACACTGCTTCCTCCAGCGGCCGGGGGAGGAGACGGCAGGGAGAAGCAAGCAGAGGAAGCTCCATCCACAGTGGGAGCGAGAGCAAGGAGGACGGAAGACGCGAGGATCCCGAGGAGCAGCCCATCTGAGCAGCCACTTGGCCCTCTCAGGTAGGAATCCTGACACTGCTTCCTCCAGCGGCCGGGGGAGGAGACGGCAGGGAGAAGCAAGCAGAGGAAGCTCCACCCACACCTCGGGCAGGTGACGGAGCAGGGAGCACCTCAGGGTCACGTCTCCATCCTCAGACACAGAGGGGGCTCTGAGGGGCGGAGGACCCGCGCTCAGCGCACAAGCGTCTCCCCGCTGAGCGGACCTGCGTCCAGCACGGGGACGTGCCCCGTCCCCTCCTCTCATCTCCTCCCGGACGCCTCATCGGCTCCTTCCACACACAGAGGAAGAACATCAAAGAAGGAGGAAGAGACGGGGCCTGAAAGCAGCGTCCGCTCTTCCCACGCCTCTGGGCCTGGTGCAGGAGATGCTCTTGGTGAGAGGATGGGACCAGCTTCTCCGTGTTCTCCACATGCCCCCTGCTCAGTGAGGCCCCAAGGTCCCTCCAGGTTTGTCCCTGGAGACGCCACACACCTGTGTCTTTCAGGGACTGCTTTTCGGCAAGAATAAAGAGATGGGATTTTGTCTACCATTAACAAACTGAGTGGTGTATTTATTTTGCCTCTTCAGGCAGCATTTGTAGACTTACTCAGTGGGCTCTGAACAAGAACGATAACATGACAAGTAGCTCACAGCTGGTTTACTTTCCTTCCCTCCTCTTTCGCTCTGATAAGCGCTATGATTTCAGCCGCACTTGACTTCTCTCCCGTGCACTGCGAGGGATGACACTGGGTGTCAGACATGGAGACTCTCGGACTCTCTCCCTGGGTGGAGTGAACGTGCCCGCTGGTCTGTGGTGTGGTGTGTGGGCACCTGGAACTCACTGAACGGCTATGCTCAACCCCAGTGAACTCACACTGGAGGGGCAGAGTCTGAGCCAAGGACACCGCCTTGGGGGTGAACATGGGAACCTACAACCCTGGGCCAGGGCGCTCCTTCAGGGCAGAGGCAGACAGCCAGGGGCTGGGAGGGCGGCAAGACCCACGCTGGGGGTTTCTGTTCCAGAACCTTGCTGCAGAAAGGAATTCAGGACATCCCCACCTTTTCATTTTAGTCTTTTTTTTTCCCCTCCTATGATTGCTACTGAGCTATTTGAGAGGAAAAATACAAAGAGATTTTCCTTCTGACAATGACACTTTTTCAGGAATCTAACAAATCAAATACTTTTTCAGATGCACTTAATAAGAGTAAATATTTAAATTCCTATTATTTTTAGTCCCTCCTAATTGTTTCCTGTTTGCTTACAAATGATTCAGATGAATGGTATGCCATAAAGTTCCCTACCCACCCCCCAAATATAAGCCTCTCCTTTTCTATGAAAAGGAGTAAAATCAGGGGTTGATGAAAAAAGATTCGAGTGGATCAGTTTTTCCACTGCTAATCATAAGATGCAAAATTTCATTTTTTCCCAAAGTATGAAAAGAAACAGACATTTATAATAATTTTACTTAGTGGTTACATTAATCATTGACACCCTGGACATCGTTCCACATTATAGATGCCATTCAGTGGCATTCCTATCAACGGATACAACCTTTAAAACAACAAGTCAACCTTCTCAGAAAAGACCACGATAACAGAGAAAGGCGTGGAAGGCCTCATACCAGACCTTGGCACTGGTTCCCTCAATCACTTCTGTATTGTTTGACCTGCCACTTCAAGCATGCACTCACTTTGTGATGAAAACAAAATCCAAAAAATGCTACAATTCCTAAGAAAATTTAAAAATTGATATATATGTTGGAAGGGTCAATCACATATTATTTCCTCCGTAGTAACTGGAAGGTACTCATACAACATGGACGTCATGAAGGGGTGCTCTAAGGATACACTTAAACACACAAAGATTTGAAAACAGAAAGCAGGACGAAAACCTGCCGCCAGCAATGTGACTTCTAAGCTACCAAGTTTCCCTCAGCTTCCTCATGAAGGGGATTTAGACACTGAACTCCACCTCCCTGGACTCGACTTTAACTGAACTCCTGACTAGTAAGCAGATCATGATGTCAGTCTGCAAACTTGTGCCTGAGCCATTCACGTAGCTCTTAATAACCACAGAAGTGTTCTGTCCAGCTCCTATAGACACCCCGCACACAGCCGAGTTAGAGCTGAAGAGCTGCTGAAAGCCCTGAGATACGGAGGCTGCGAGGCCTGTGAGCAGCCCCTCCCGTTCGCTCTCCGGTGATTTACACTCAAGAGCCAGCAGGTGCTGTCGGTGGACATCTGCCCTCCCTACCCCGGGAGGGCTGGTCCCTTGCCTCATCAAAAGCACTGCAAATACACACTCTCGATGCAAAGATAAAAGCAGACAGCAGAGGCAATTAATTCAGTGGGCTGGAGCTACAGGGGCATAAACCTCTCTTCAGGTGGCCTCTCTGAGGTGCTGAGACCTGTCCCGCATTTCAGGGGGGCTTCGTCTAGGTGAGGAACATGCTACTGTACACAGCTGAGCAGCCCACCGCCCACACAACGAGCCCGGCAGATACAGGAGGAAGCCTGTAAAACATAATAAAAGCAAGTTCTGAAGCTGCGATCCAGGGCAGTGCGGAAGTTTCCTTTCCCATCTGTTGACTCAGGCACTAGTCTGGCTGACTTGTTCTTTAAGTGGTCTAATAATGCCCATGAAACTGCCCGCAAAACAATAAAGTGATGAACGAATGTAAGATGCCATCCTAATCTGAATACTGGCCTGTTCCCACAAGGAGCCACAGGCAGGGGGAGGAAGCAGTCACTCCTGTCCTGAGGCCGCCTTCCTGCCCCACAGCACACCCCTCCCCCAGACAGCGAGGGGAGCACAGGCCCTGCAGAGTCCACCCTCGTGGATACACGGCCTCAGTGATAGGACTCTGAGGCTCCCGCCGACCTCCGTCAGGGCAGGGACTCCGCTCTGCTCTGCTCAGAGGGATCCCTTAACTGACTCTCTAACGGGTTCACCACCACCCTCCCGGGTGGTGGCAGCACAAACCGGGCATACAAGCGTGACCACCCTTTTGTAACAGTGGGGACCACGTAGGAAGGTGGTGTGGGTGGGAGCACGCCTTTCGTGGAGCCCTGCACCCAGCGGCTTGGGCTGCGGGAGGCGCTCTTCCTCCACCCCTCCGGCAGCCTGCCACACCTGGAACCTCCATCTTTAGCTGCAGGCTCCGTGCTTAGTCAGATTTCCTCACCAGCTCCTCCACTTAAGGCAGTGGCAGGGATTTTCACAGGCCAGCTCTGAGCAGGCCCTTCCCCACCCTCTGAAGAGACCTCTGCCCCCGGGCAGGACACCTTCGCAGCCGAAACCACCTACGGTTTTTAGCAAAAGGCAGGTTGAACCAAGCCTCTCACTT
Organism: Cervus elaphus; assembly: GCF_910594005.1. Classification (NCBI taxonomy): domain Eukaryota; kingdom Metazoa; phylum Chordata; class Mammalia; order Artiodactyla; family Cervidae; genus Cervus; species Cervus elaphus. The sequence continues at coordinate 1,965,426 of NC_057843.1, read as the reverse complement.
GCTTCTCTGCTTTGGGGTGTTTTTTACATGTGAGGGGCCCCATTGAGTAGCGAGGTCACACCAGCCGGGACGCCTGCCTGCAGGAGGCCTTGCCCGGGGGAGGTCTGGACCCCGGGCCCCTGGCAGAGGCCGGACGGTGGACGCGGCAGGGGTACTCACAGCTTGGGCTTGGCGAGCAGAGGCGGCGGCTCCTTCGCGGGGGACAGCAGGGCGGACGGGCTGGGGAGAGCGGTGCCGCCGTCGGCTCGGCCGTTCACCACCCCGTTCACTCCGCGTGCGGGGTGCACGCCGGCGGCTTCCCTGTCGGCGGCCGGGCTCAGCCCCGACTCGGGGCCGCTCACGGGAGGGGCCTCCGCCGGCTTCTGTGGCGCCAGCTCGAAGGGGTTCGGCTCCCAGAGCGGGGACGGCGGCGGGAAGTGGCCACTGCCGGACTCTCCTGCCGAGTCGTAGCCGCAGGCGTCTGTGCTGGCTGAGGGAGGTGAGGGGGGACTCGGTAAGACGGCCGGCCGCAGCCCCTTCCCCCGCACCCACAGCCTGGAGCCCGGGCCTGGGGCTGCTGCGGGCCGTGCGGGTCGGGGCGGGGCGGGCGGTTCCCCAGGCTGGACTCATCCCCCAGGGGGCTCACAAGTGCACCCCAGCTACCAGGCTATTAACAAACTTCAAACAAGAGCTAAAAAAAATGACAGCAGACTATGGTCAGGACGATCTTATATGCAGGGCAGCAAAAGAGACACAGAGGTAAAGAACAGACTGTTGGACTCTGTGGGAGAAGGCGGGAGTGGGATGATTTGAGAGAACAGCGTTGAAACCGTATATTATCATATGGAAAGCAGATGGCCAGTGCAGGTCTGATGCGTGAAGCAGGGCACTCAGAGCCGGTGCTCGGGGACAACCCTGCGGGATGGTGGGGGTGGGGACGGAGGTGGGGGGCGTTCAGGATGGGGGACACATGTGCACCAGTGGCTGATTCATGTGGATGTATGGCGAAAACCACCACAATACTGTAAAGTAATTATCCTCCACTTATTCCGGCTCCCCTGGTGGCTCAGATGGTAAAGCATCTGCCCACAATGCGGGAGACCCGGGTTCAATCCCTGGGTCGGGAAAATCCCCCTGGAGAAGGAAATGCAACCCACTCCAGTACTCTTGCCTGGAAAATTCCATGGACCGAGGAGCATGGTAGGCTACAGTCCATGGGGTTGCAAAGGTCGCACGCGCCTGAGTGGCTTCACTTGAAATTAAAAAAGAAAAAGACCACACAAACACCATCAACAGACGACACTTCATCCTCTTATTCTCGGTTTCAGCCTAGAACACCCTACCTGTGCTTCGCTGAGGTTAGCTCAGGCTACAGAGGTTCTCTGTGCTGAGCAGTGGGAAGTCACCCCTTCACTCATCTGTCCTAACGCCAAGCGAGGCTCTGAGGGAAATGTCTTACGACCTCATAGGGAATTATTCCCCGTTCAGGTGACCGCTGCAGCTGTGACTCAGAGCAGAAGAACACTGCTCATTACTCTCAGTGGGTAACGGAGAGCATCCTGACACAAGGGCGTGTCTTCCCAGGACCCTGTGCCCCGCCCAGCGCCCAGCAGGGCTTCTGGAGTGTCCTGAAGATGCTCCCTGGGGTGAGCAGAAAGCTTGAAAACAGCTCTTGGTCACGTTTGGCGGAGAGTAGGTTTATCCCTGAGAAGACTGGAATACTACTTGCTAATCTCGGTCACACAACCGTGGAGCTGGAGCTTTGGCTGCATGGTTGGAGCGCTGCACCTGTGCTGGGGCCACTCACTGGGACCGTCTTCAGCCCCAAATCAAACCCTGGGCCCTCTCTGTGGCTCGGATCACAACCCTGGAGCCTCCCGTTAACACAGTCCTCAGTCCTGCCAACGGAGCCCTGTGAAGAAGAACTGTATAGTTCCTTTCTTACTGAAGATGAAGAATCAGGACTCCCTCCTACCGCCCTAAACTGGTTTGTCTGCGTCTCTGCCGCCCCCTACCAACCAGCGCGTCGGCTTCCAGAGAAATCCCTTTGAAACTTGTGGAGCGTTGAATCCACCTCCAGCTGAGGACTGCCTCCTGACTGTGGTACTAGGTGCCGGCTTGGTCAAAGAGGTATTTTATAGCCGTTGTAAAATAAACAACAGAAATAACTCCATAAAACCCAAGTAAAGCTAGTTAATAATAGCAGAATACTCATGTTTGACTCTTGTGACCCCATGGACTATAGCCTACCAGGCTCCTCTGTTCATGGAATTCTCTAGGCAAGAATACTGGAGTGGGTTGTTATTCCCTTTCCCAGGGAATCTTTCCCACCCAGGGATTAAACCCATGTCTCCTGCATTGCAGGCGGATTCCTTACCACTGTGCCATGAGGGAAGCCCCAGAAAACAGTTAACTAAAGGTCAAAGAAACAGAGGAAAAGAACGGTTTCACACTTTCCCTAAGTGCTAAGTTTCTGAGTTTACAAAAATGCCCCGATATTCTTGGAGGTTGGTTTGAACAATAAAACGCACTGCTTGAGTTTCTCGTAGGACTCAGGTTTCGGTGAAATCTGGTTTCTACGATCTCTGCCGCTTCTGTAGGTCTACTGCGCGGGGTTAAACACTGACTGACTCGCCCTGGTGCCTCCCCATCCCAGGTTGCTGCTCACGTCATGCCGGCAGGCGGGTGGACATGGGCAGCCAGCTCCATTGTTCCCAGGACAGAGAACACACTCCCGAAGCAGTGGCCTACGTGTGTTGTCTCACCACACTATCATCACCCTGTGCTTTCATCGCTTGTTTCCCACAGCCCACCCCCACTGGCTCCCCAGCCCCTCCCCACTGTCCCCAGCCCACTCCCCCCGCCTCCCAGCACCCCCACCCCAGCCTTCTGTTTTGCGATGAAGCATGGATTGTTAGCATGACTCCTGGAGGCTGGGCAGTCCTTTCTGCAGTGGGGACCTGGCGTACCTGAGGTGACCACCAGCTGGGCAGTGCTGGCTGCTGAGCCGTAATCATTGCTGGCCGAGCATGTGAAGATGCCAGCGTCCTCGGGGAACGTCTCTGCGATAACCAGGGTGCAGATCTCCTCTGGAAGGAAGAGAACCGAGTCACTCATCAGAGGGCACCCACAGGGTTGCTCCCAAGAAGTCAGACTTCTGCCTTCTAACCCAAGCAAATTCGGTAACAGTTATCATGGGGTCACTTTATGAAGTATTCACAGTGTAATCTATTGACATTTAATTTAGCTATTCAACCTTGTGGCAAAGCTTTGGAGTCAGATGGATGCTTGGTGATTGTGACCAAGCTCTGTCTTCATCAGGCTTGGCTTCTTTGCCTATAAAGCAGGGATAACATACTCCTTGTGAGGGTCCTGTGACGAGGACACAAGAGGTTTGCAAAGTGTGTGCCCCTACGCTTGGTACGTGGGAGATGCCAGCCCTGCCTAGTTTGGCTGATGCTCATGGAACTTCTCAATAATAAAAGAGCTGCTCATCTGAAGCCCTTACTGGGGACATCAAGCTTCTCTGAGAAGCTGACAATGAGGAAAAGAGAATATAACGGGGAAATGTTTGACTGTAGACAGTCACTCTGGAAGCTACTGTTACGCAGCATGGCTGTCTTCTGTGGGGTGAGAAGCTCAGACTCTGGGACCAGAGACCGGGGCACGAATGCGGGTGTTGCCAATGGTGCCTTTGTGACTCTGGCCCACCTCTTACCTAAAGATGGAGACAGTAAGAGAAAGTACCTTCTGGGTCTTGTATGAACCATGACTCATAAATCATCCATCACAGGGTTGTCGTGAGGGTCGATGCTGGTAACCATCACAACCGTTCACAGTCACAGAAGCCCTGCGCCAGTGCTAGGTGCCAATACCAGCACTGAACAGACCTGAGTTTAGATTTAACCCTCATGTCAACCTCACAAGTTACGTTTGCTATGATTAGCCTGTTTCACAGACAGGATAGCTGAAGCACGGGGACGCTAACTGATTTACCCAAAGTCACGCAGTTCATAAGCGGCAAAATCAGAATGTGAACCAGGTCGGGCTCCAGACTTCACTCTCGCGACCATCTATGGTTGCAACAAGACACGCACTATGCTCAGGGCACCGCCTGGTGACTTAGGGTGACCGCTGCGTCGTAAGCAACTGCCGGTGGTTTCACTAAAAAGCAGCTTCCTAGTTAATCAATGTACGCATAATATGCATGTGTCATTTTGGGAGTCTATTAACGATTATCACATGGAATGACGGTCTATGTTGCATCAGTGACATAGGATGGCTGTGTTGGTAAATGTTAAGAAAAGTTGTGTATTTCTGATTCCACAGACACTCTGATTAATTGCACATCATGTGGAATACGTGAGACTGTGGATTGCTTGCAGGAATGGCTGTGGCTGCTCCTCCTACACCCAGGCCCAGGGCACCAGGCTCTGCAGTCCTGTCTCAGGCCTGGGATCGGGGGATCCGCTCTTATACTCGGGCCCCACTCATCCTGGGCTCTGCAGTCCTGTCCCAGGCCTGGGATCGGGGGATCCGCTCCTATACTCGGGCCCCACTCATCCCGGGCTCTGCAGTCCTGTCCCAGGCCTGGGATCGGGGGATCCCCTCCTATACTCAGGCCCCACTCATCCTGGGCTCTGCAGTCCTGTCTCAGCCTGGGATCCAAGGGATCCCCTCCTACACCCAGGCCCTGGGCACCGGGCTCTGCAGTCCTGTCCCAGCTCTGGGATCTGGGGGATCCCCTCCTACACCCAGGCACCCCCCACACCAGGCTTTGCAGTCCTGACTCAGCCTGGGATCCAGGGGTTCCCCTCCTACACCCAGGCACCCCCTACACCTGGCTCTGCAGTCCTGTCTCAGTCCTGGGATCCGGGGGTTCCCCTCCTACACCTAGGTCCCCCCACGTAAGGCTCTGTAGTCCTATCTCAGGCCTGGGACTTGGGGGTTCCCCTCCAACACCCAGGCCTCCCTGCTCCAGGCTCTGTCCCAACCCTGAGATTCAGCTGGCCTGGCAGCCGCTTTAACCTGGGAGGTGGTGGGAATGATGTACCTTCAGAGCCAAAGTCTTGCGGGCCCTGTCCCTCTGCTCCATCTCTGGGAGCCCTGATGGACCCTTGGTGACCTGGAACTGAGGGCGCCCCGAGGTGAGATGGGCCACTGCCCATCACCCGAGACCACTGGCTCATCCCAGCTACCCTGGAGGCTGACTACGCCCACCACATGCACCCAGGGGGTGGGGGCCAAGCCTGACAGAACTGCCAATGGCTGAACCACAGAATTAGGCACCACACAGGGGGTTGCCACATGGAGGCACTGGTGTTTGCGCCCCTGTGCCTTGTAGCCAGGGCTGGCAAACCTGGATGAGGGCCACACTTCCCTTCCTCTGACAGCGCTGAGGGCACACTTTTCAGAGCTCAGAGTAAGGCATCTCCCCTGGAGTCAACCACCAGTGATGAGAGTAGCAAACTGGCCTCAAAACAATTTAAGAAGTACTATCTTATAATAAAAATACTGCTATTTATTAAAACTACATCTCTTAACTTTTACAGACCAACAGAAGTAGGAAATGCAAAAGTAGATCAATTAAGGCTTCTTTGCTGGCTCCACAGTAAAGAATCCGCCTGCCAATGCAGGAGATGTGGGTTCGATCCCTAATCCCTGAGGATCCACACACTGTGGAGCAACTAGGCCTGTGCACCACAATTATCGAGCCCGTGCTCTAGAGCCTGGGAACCACAAATACTGAAGCCCAGCTTCTCTAGAGGCCATCCTCTGAAACAAGAGAAGTCACTGCAATGAGCGGCCTGAGCATTGCAACTAGAGAGTAGGACCCTGCCAACCCACCATCGATGCTACTAGAGAAAAGTCCAGCAAAGATCCAACACAGCAAAAACCAAAAATAAGTAAATAAAAGGTAGACCAATAAAACAGTAAATAAAATGAAAGTAAGTCTTCCTTTATATCCCGAGAGCTTGTTGACATTGACTTCAATCACAAGATATGCTGAGTTCTTAATAACGCACTGCTTTCTTTCAACAAACAAAATTATTTTCCCTTTTTGAAATAACGGTATCATGGAAGACTTCCTGTGCTACGAATAGTGGGAAAAGGCCGGGAACTATGCATTTTCTCTTCCAGTTTGTTTTAAACTAATGGGGGGGGGGTGTGGGTTGCCATCTGCTTTCATAGGTCATGATCTACAGTTTAAAAACACTGCCCTAGGGGGCCCACTGGAGTTCCTGGCTCAACAACCATCAAGGAATCCTGCTAGATGGAGCTGTTTGGCGTATTAGGGAAAGGGTTTTCAGGGAAAGGCTTGAGAGCATTTCTAGCACACGACTATTACTGATGCAAAGGCTCAGTGACCAGGAGAGGAAGACAGGGAACAGGGGGAGGGTGCCCTGTGTTTTCTGACTGCCCTGCACACACCTCCACGCTTCCCACCGACAAGAAACACACGAAGCAAGAAACAATTCCAGTGGGGGATGGGGGGTGTCACGTAAGACGAATCCTATAGAAAGTCAGATTTATCCGGAAGTGCATCAGGGACTGGGGATTTGTAAAGTGAAGACACAAATTTGGGCTATGAGGACTAGCTCAAATTGCTCATTCCTTTGGGCGAGGTCCCAAGGGATCCTCCCAAGGTCACAGTTAATTAATGTTGAGGCCCAAATGCTGAAGGTCACACCCTGCCTCCCATGAGCTCCTTAGCACAGGCCTTTGGGTGTTCTTCATTTTATCCTCGTCCAGAAGATGGGGAACTCAATGGAAATGAAGCTGCGAAAGGTGGGAAAGCGGGAGTTTCTTGGATCTGAACATCTGAATTACTCTCAGTGTCCAAGTGACTCACTGCAAGCCCACCTGCACGAGAGCTGGGCTCTGCGTCCTCCAGGGACAGACACACTGGGAGGACGCCAGTCCAGCCCCAAGGGCGCTGTCACAGGGCCCTGCTGGTAGGAGGAGAGAAGAGAGGAGAGAAGAGAAGAGAGGAGAAGAGAAGCCCAGTCTACGGAGATCTGGGGAAAACCCCCACCCTCCACCCTGTGCTGGCCATCCTCTGGGAGGTGGGCTCAGCAGCATTTGCTGCTGGGCGCCCGTGCCCTCCTCCCCATCGCGCTCTCCTGGAAGATGGAGCTTCTGGAGACAGAGAAATGTCTGAGAAGCTTTCCTTGCAAGCATGCTGTTTACAGTTCATACACTGCTGTGCTGTAAAAATACCTTTTAAATCAGGATAAGGTCCTACCTAGCAGGGAGGAGAGAAATCGGTCTGGAAGCAATGACCTCGTCAACTCTCAGAGTGCCTTCTTATGTTATCTACAATTTTGTGATCTCTTTTTTTTTTAAAGTCATGCCATTTTAAGAAAACCCCAGCTTGTCTATACAGCTGCCCCTTCTCACCCAGAGGACCCTTCAGAGAATGAAAAGGCTTTGGGTTTCAAATCTGACTCAACAAACTTCATTTTCTAGAAATTCTCAGGGACACTTCTCCTGCATAAAATGAGGTATGTCCATGCACAGAGCTGATGACCAACGGGACAGTTTACACACTGAACAAAAGAGAATAAAAAAGCATGAGCAAGTTCTCAGACACTGCCACGTCTCAGGGGCTTTCACAAGATGAAGCTTTAGCCCAGCGCCCTAGAAGTTGTTCAGCTTTGCTTCTCTTGGAAAATTGCATCCAAAAGTGACAACAGGCTCATGTTTTGCTGAGAAAGCAGCATCTTGGCTCGTATGCTTCTGACATTAAGGGAAGAAGAAAGCCAGGAAGACAGGGCACGAGCCCAGCGCCAGCACTCAGTTCTCATCCAGGAGCATCTTCTTTGAACAAAGACCTTAAGACATCTGTGAGGTACATTTTGGTGAGGGGTGGGAATCAGGAAATGACTGCTTGTCTCAAAGACAGAGGCTCACTTGCTTGTATTAAAAAACTGTCCTTTTAAAAAATGGAAAAGTTTAAATTTACTAATGACTCTAATTATGATCTATTCAAATCCAATTTTCCTAACTGGAAAGCTTTGATTTGAAGACATATAACAACTTACTAAATCAGAAATCTTTTTGCTGGTGGTAAATTCTATTTTTTTTTACCATTACTTAAAAGTTACTTAATCACATAACTACCTCTCAGAGGTTAATCCCAAATTTTATTCAACTTCTTGGTCATGCTTAACTTTTCATTACATACAAACAAAACCATTTTGTTTCCGGAAACATAAAATGAGGAAGCAGCATGGATTATATTACTGGATCCTCTGGGTAACTGGGAGATGTTTTCATAAATGTTTTCCTTCACGGGACTTTGTTTTTCCCCTGTGGGGTCCAGCCTAACTAAAAATAAAATGCAGCTTTTACCTTCCAAACCACATAATTTGGCTAATGCAACTATTAATAATAATTAAAAAAGGAATCTGGACTACAGTTAGCAAGATGTGATTCAGCGTGGGTAACTGTAAGACATATACATTTTTTAAAGGACTTTTAAAAATTACCAACTCTATCATATATAAAGACAGATATTTAAAATGCACAGTTTAAGACTCACTGATATAGAGAACAGACTTGTGGTTGCCAAGAAAGGTGGGGGAAGAAGGGACTGACTGGGAGGTTGGGTTCAGCAGATATAATAAGCTTTTATATATAGGATGGAGAAACAACAAGGACCTACTGTACAGAACAGGCAACTACATTCAGTATCCTGTGATAAATCATAGTGGAAAAGAATATGAAAAGAATGCATATATATATATATATATACACACATATATAAAACTGAATTACTTTAACATACAGCAAAAACTAACATTATAAATCAACTACACTTCAATAAAAAAATTAAAAAAAAAAAACGCACAGATTAGGGAGTAACATTGAAATGAACCCCAGCAGACTCATCAATAAATCTAAGAAAAGAAAGATGACCAGTTCTTTAGAAATGCCCCCCAACACCCACCCCAGCTGAGTCTTCCTTTCTGCCTGACGTCCTTGTATGTTTACCACACATCTGTAGTTTCTTCAGCAGTGCGCCCTTTAGTTTTACTTTGCTTGTAACTTACTTTCATCGGTGCGTGGGTGGTTCACACGTTGTGCTGCTTCAGGTGTAAGGCAGGGTGAATCAGTTATACGTGTCCATGGACTCACTCTGCTTTAGGTCCTCTCCCCACACAAGCTGCTGCAAGCCTGGGCCATGCTCCCCGTGCTGCCCAGGGGGCCCCTGATGGTTACCTGTCTTACATGCAGCGGTGTGTACATCTCAGTCCCAATCTCCCAGCTTATCCCTGCCCAGCCTCCTTCCCCGTTGGTGACCGGAAGCTTGTTTTCTACATCTGTGACTATTTCTGTTATGCAAATAAGTTCATTTGTATCATTATTTTAGATTTCACATGAGTGATGTCATATGATACTTATTTTTCTCTGACTTCACTTAAATGTTGACTAACAAGCATTTTGGAGAAGAAAATGGCAACCCGCCCCAGTATTCTCACTGAGAAAATCCTAAGGACAGAGGAGTCTGGGGGGGCCCAGTCCACGGCACCTGAAAAAGTCGGACACGGCTGAGCACAACCAGCATTTATCTCACTGTGTGAAGAAAAGGCCAACTTGCCACTGTCAGAAAAAAGTTGAGCTTCCCCAGGGGTTTACCAAAGCACACAGGGGTCCTGAGTGGTCCCGGCCGCAGGGTCTCCTGGGAAATCTGGGGCTCCTGGTTGGCTGGGGGGCTCTGTGGAGGGGCTGAGCACGGGCAGGAGCCAGGCAGCTGGCCGGAAGACCTGGCGGGGGTCTGCGTCTGTCACGTGACCGCTTTGACGGTTAACCCGGCCGACTTTCTGCTCTCAGCTCTGGGTCAGATCAGAGCACGTCCATAAGCAGGTACACGTGTGCTCCCAGCCGATCCCGCAGGCAGGGATGGGGGTCAGGCCCAGCAGAGATGCGACCTGGGGTCAGGCACCCGCCTCCCCCATCATCTGTCGTCAGGGCAGGAGACAGGCGCGGGCCCTGAGCTCTGAGCGGGGCACGCCTCACTGTGTCTGTCCTCGCCACATCCCAATGCGGCCGTGCCCCGTGGGCGCCCCAGCTCTGCCCGCGTTTGCTGTCCCACTCCTTGCTGCCCTGCGTCTCGCTCCGGCTGGTGAGTTCTCTCACTGCCAGGAGCACAGCCTGCAGACAGGTGGTGCGGGGCCCTCCGTGAGCCATGCAAGTCTGACAGATCCTGCGCGCATCTCTGTGTGGAGCCAGAGGCTCAGCTGGGGTCCGGCACATCACAGCGGCACGTGGAAGGCCTGCCTCACCTCTGAGTGCTCTGAGCCCGCTCAGAGGCCCGGTCTCTCCGATCCACGTACTATTGTGCGCCAAGGCTTCCTCCTCGGATGTGGGGCGATCATGGCCTCGTCCCGGTTGCTGCGACTTCACACGACGCGTGGCCATCACTGTGTCCACACACTGTGGCCCAGGGCCCCTTCAGTCTGCACACGGACTCCCTCCAGTTTGGGGAATAAACATAGTGTCTCACGGATGACCCCTCCCCTCACCCTCGCCTCCTGGGATCCCGGCTGTGAATGTGCAGTCCACCCAGGCGGGTCTCTACCGTCTGATTTTCATTCCTTTTCTCTCTTACATCCCTCCTCTGTCTTTTCCTCCTCCTTTGTCAGACATTTTCCCAGCTTTTCTTTCTGTTCCCAGTCTTTTCATTCCGCGAACTCCTCCTTTTCTGAACACCCTCCTCTCCTCCCAGGTCTTGTATTTTTAGTTTTGCTTCCTGGGTGTGGTGATTCTCTTGTCTCTCTGACGATAGCCTTGCTGTGTTCCATGATTTCTCTTAGTGGGTCTGCTTCCTCCACACTGCATTCTGGGGAGCTCATCCTGCTTTTCTGTACACCCCAGAGGGCAGTTTCTCCATCTGGTTTTGATCTCTTCCCATCCTCATGGTTCTGAGCCGTGTGGAAGCTTGGAGCAACAGAGAGCACTGGGCACCCTGGCCTTCCCGCAGCTGCCTCTGTGTGGAAGAAACTCCTAGATTGTCATGGGTGGGTTTTTTTCTTTTGGGGTGTTCCAACTGCCCAGAGAGGAGACCCAGCATCTCAGCCCAGCCGGGCTTCCCAGGGCCAGGGCAGCAGGTGTTGGGGGGAGGAGGCAGGTCTCAGGTCCTCAGAGTGATTCGGTCCTTCTGTCTCCTGCTTTAAGTCTTTCCCTCACTCTCCAGACCTTAAACCAGACTTTCATGGTTCACAAGACCCTAACTGTCTCAGAAATTTTTCATGGTGTTCCAAACCAAAAGATGCAGTGAACAGCCTTGTTTACTAAGTAGTTCTTCCCAAGAATGTAACAATATCTAGGTCTTAAGAAGTTACTGTTTTTAAAAATACACATAAATTGATGGGAAAATATCAGTATTTTATTATTAAATCACCATGATCACTCATGTGTGTATGTGTCTATGTGTGCTCAGCCCTGGACCATGGCACAACTCCTCCTGGAGTCACACTGGACCGGCCACCCTCCTTTCACGGTCCACGCTGGACCCACCACCCTCCTCCCATGGTCCACACTGGACCTGCCACCTCCTCCCATGTCCACACTGGACCCACCACCCTCCTCTTGTGTCCATGCTGGACCCACCACCCTCCTCTTGTGTCCTTGCTGGACCCGCCACCCTCCTCCCGCGGTCCACGCTGGACCCGCCACCCTTCTCCCATGGTCTACACTAGACCCGCCATCCTCCTCCCATGGTCCACGCTGGTTTGCGTGTGGGACTTGGTCTTCATCACACACACACCAAAAACTCAGTTTCAGAAAGTTCAAAGGACTGATGCTGAGGCTGAAGCTCTGATACTTTGGCCACCCGATGTGAAGAGTTGACTCATTGGAAAAGACGCTGATGCTGGGAAAGATTGAAGGCAGGAGGAGAAGGGGACGACAGAGGATGAGATGGTTGGATGGCACTATCGACTCAATGGACATGAGTTTGAGCAAGCTGCAGAAGATGGTGAAGGACAGGGAAGCCTGGTGTGCTGCAGTCCATGGGGTTGCAAAGTACTGGACATGACTGAGCAACTGAACAACCACCACCACATTACCGAAGAGAACACAGAATGATCTAACACTGTGACGCAGAGCCGTCTCAAGCCAGCAGTCCTTATCTATGTGTCAAGTCTCACTGTGTTTGTTGAAAATCTCCGCCACCTCCAGTACCTCTGTTGGCAGGTATGGTGCATGGGGTGTCTGGCCACACAGTTTGGGAACCACAGGCTTTATCCAACCCACTTTTGTTTAATCCACCATCTTAACCTGGAACTGCATTCAAACATCCTCACAGTCACCCTCCAACCACTCAGCACCTCACTTCATGTAACAAAATATAATTCATTCACATGTTGACTCAGGATTCCACTCTGGAGAGCTAGGAGGGTGGGTGGCCCTGGTGAGCAGAGAGCCACACTTTCTCAGGCACCATCCCCCAACCAATAAGACACACTTTTGGAGTTTGGACTTTGCACGCCACGAGACAATGCCGTAGGAGTAACTCAATACAGGCTGTGGCCATTTCTAGACAGCTGAGTCAGGGCCTGGGTGCTGACAGCTGTCACACGGGTCTTCTGTGCCCCGCTCCCCGCCCTTCCCCCTCCCTGCCCCCCCCCCCCAGGTCTCTGAAGGACTCAATCAGGATAAGGTCAGCATGTCAAGGAGGCTGGGGCAGGCTCTCTGAAAGACACGTGAGTCCTGAGCACACTGGCTGCCGTGGACTGAGCCGCTGAGGAGATGGGTGATGCATGCAGACCTCTGTCTAGACGAGAAGGCAGTGGAGACACATCAGACAGACGCAGCGCAGGAGTGACTAGAAAAACCTGCTTCCATTGTGTAATACAACTGGAGGGAATTGGCTACTTCCTTCTTTATCTAAACATCTAACCCCTCCAGGGGCTGCATCCAGGCACCAGTGAATTTCATTTTCATTTCCAGGTCTTTATCTTACCCACAAATAAGAGAAAGGAAGGAGAATGAAGAGAAGAGAAAAAGAGACATATAAATAAAGGAGAGGGCAAATGGGGAAAGAAAGGAAGGGAAGAGGCCAGCCAGGGAGGAGAGCACAAGAGTGAGCGGGTCAGGAAGTGGGGGAAGGCTGGATGCATTCTGAATCTCAAGCCATCTTACGTCTTAGACCATCCTCAACCTAGTCCTTTAACAAAATTTATCTCCTCTCCATTGAACAGTGGCTAAAAATAGCCAGGGGGGAAGCCAGTTCCTACATACATTCCGAAAGGTCAAAGAGCTCACAGGTCCGTTTGTGGGATGGAGCTACCCATCCAGTCATTTAAAGAACGTAGAAGGTTCAATACAAGTTGAGTTTTCTAACCTGGAAGCATTAGTCAACTTCAAGGTCAATGTTAGAAGACCTCTGCCTCCCAGTAAAGGAATCATAATTGTATGTGGTTTTGTCAGGCAAGCCAGGACACTGTTCAACTACAAATATGTGTTAATATTTGCTTGTTCTTAAGTTCTAACTCAACAACTCATGTAAGTGGTCACTTGGATCATTGTTCATGTTTATGGATTTTATGTAATTCTCCATGCCAAGGGGACTCCTGAAGCCAAATACTGTAATAGTCCTCCATGAAAGAAAGGAGCAATCCAGCTGTGTTGTGAGAAACACAATTGTGGAGGAATTATCAGAGGTCAGAGAAGACTAGTTGTGTTTTTTTCCATAACTGATGACTATATCTGTGGTTTGCCTTGCATTGACAGATTTGCTTGAAATACTATTCAACCAAAAAAATACTGATACTTGTCTTCAGCAAATGCTATTATTGTGGTTGGAATGAAGGAATCTGTTTTCTTAAATGCTTCCAGATCAAATCCAAGGGAAAAGAAAAATAGGAAACCAGAGCCAGAAAGGGCCGACTTTTCTGTACGTTTCGAGGATGTGCCGATTATGAGGAAGGCCTTCCGCATCCTGCTCTTCCTGGCAAGAGTTGTCACTAACCCAAAGGCATTCAAGGACACTCTAGAGGTCAGACTACCATGAAGCTGCTCAGCACTGGTTTTACTAAATAATTCAACCAAATTCTAGAAGCAAAACAGCAAACATAACTGAGACAGGCGTGTATGTTGTGTGAGGGGTGAGAGTATGTGGAGTTTCTCTCCCTCCTCACCAAATCCTTCTTAGTTGGCATAGTGAGTGTTTTCAATTTTCAAACACACACATACTCAGAAAGTGAACTATGCAATTTCTAACCAATGTTTTGAATTTTCAGATGATTGGAAATTGATTTTCCAACACAGATCACGAGAGACATTTAATAAATCACATCTCCTGTGCAGGCGATGACAATGGATAAAACACGATGAAAGAAGAGTTGCATGAATTCAAACAGAATCCAAAATGCAACCTCAAGTGCACTCTTAATCCATTCCACCAGAAATGCTTTCAGAATGTTTGGCCCAAGACTTAGTTTTATTTGTAAATAAATAAAGTATCAGGAGATACTTTCTCCATAGATTTTTTCATACAAACTTTCTTGTGGGTAAAGGAGAAATTTGACTCCTGTTTTTATATCCATTCATCTGTCTATCTAGTCTATTTAAAATAGCAATGTAAGAGATGTGCCCTGACTCCCATAGGATTTCCCCACCAGTTCACACAGGAGACTGAGCCTCAGAAGTTCCCTCTATTGGGGAACAGCATCATCATTAAACAGCATCAATTTTAATGAAACCATGTCACAGACAAAATATGCAGTTATGTTTCCATACTTTGGAAAGTGATCACAGCACCTGCCAGGGGACTATACATGTGGGCACTGGGTCTGGGTAGAACGCACAACAGAAGGCATCAGATCAGCGTTTGCACAGCAGAGGAAACTGTAAACAAAGTGAGAAGACAACCCACAGAACTGGAGGAAATACTGTAAACAAAGCAGCTGATAAAGGCATAATCTCCAAGATATACAAACAGCTTATACAGTATGATGCCAAAAGAACAAACAACTCAATAAAAAATGGAAGACCTAAATAGATATTTCTCCAAAAAAGACACAGAGATGGCCAAAAAACACAGAAAAAGATGCTTGACATCGCTAAGCATTAAAGAAATGCAAATAAAAACTACAATGAGGTATCACCTCACACTGGTCAGAATGGCCATCATCAAAAAGTCTACACACAATCAATTCTGGAGAGGATGTGGAGAAAAGGGAACCCTTGTACACTGCTGGCTGGAATGTAAATTGGTGCAGCCACTATGGAGAACAGTTTGGAGGTTCCTCAAAAAACTAAAAAGAGAACTACCAAATGACCCAGCAATCCCACTCTTGGACATAAACCTGGAGAAACCCATAATTCAAAAAGATACTTGCATCCCAATGTTCACTGCAGGACTATTCACAATAGCCAAGACATAGTGGTAGGTAGTAGTTTAGTCGCTCAGTCATATCCAACTCTAGCAACTCAAGGGACTATAGTCTACCAGGTTCTTCTGTCCATGGGATTCTCCAGGCAAGAATACTGGAGTAGGTTGCCATTTCCTTCCCCAAGAGATCTTCCTGACCCAGGAATTAAACCCGGGTCTCCTGCATTGCAGGCAGATTCTTTATTGACTGAGCTACAACGGAAGCCCAAGACATGGTAACAACCTAAATATCCACTGACGGAGGAATGGATAAAAAATATGTGGCACATATATTCAATGGAATATTACTCAGCCATAAAAAGAATGAAATAATGCCATTTGCAGCAACAAGGATGGGCCTAGAGATGGTCATACTGAGTGAAGTAAGTCAGACAGAGAAAGACATCATATGAAATTGCTTATATGTGGAATCTAAAAACATGGTACAAATGAGCTAATGTACAAAATAGAAGTAGAGTCACGGGTGTAGAAGATAATCTTATGGTTACGAAGGGGAAAAGGGGGGAAGGGATAAGCTGGGAGACTGTGACCAACGTGCACACTAGTACACACCAACAGTGCACACGCGGGCCTGCCGGACAGCACAGGGACTCTGCTCAGCGCTCTGTCGTGGCCCACACGGGAAAAGAACCTAAGAAGGAGTGGGTGCACGTGTGTGCTATGCTTAGCGCTCAGTCGTGTCTGACTCTGTGAGACCCCATGGACTGTGGTCTGATCCACTTTGCTGAACAGCAGAAACTAACAATGTTGTAAATCACCTACTGTCCAGTAAAGACTTAAAAGGAAGCGGAAGGCATCAGATCCAGTGCAGCCTCCCCTCAGGGTGCACTGAGCATCCCTCACGTTTGGATCCTCACTGGCTCACTTTCTGCCCCTCAGGCCGCCTGCTGGGGTATGAGAGCTTTGGGACCAACCGCGGCCTTTCTGACCAGGAGCCTCCACGCTCTCTAAGAAGAGCCAGAGCCAAGTCTGGCTCCTGAGATACGCAACCATGGTGAAACAGAGACACATCATTCCTAACCTTCAGCAAGAAGACTGAAGCTGGTGACATCACTGCTGGGAAAAACACTGAGACAGTGTCCTCCAGGAGGACCTGCTAGGAACACGTGGACAGAAATCTCTGCTTCTCTTTAGACTTCAGTTTTGTCTGTGAGAAGCCAGGCAAGAAGAAGAGTGAGGCGGAGGGCAGGAGACCAGGCTTCTGGAGCACACGGCTCTGAGGAGGCCAGGGGTGTGTGCGCGAGACGCCGCAGGGCGAGATGCCCTTACTCCTGCCGCAGGAAGTGGTCACGGCTCAGGGCGCTCACGGAGCCCCGGGGGTCGCTCTGCCGACACCGTCAGGCTGCTCTGCCAGGAGACGCATCTCCCGGCCGCAGTCTAGCTGTGTTCTGTTCAGCAGAAATGTGCCGCAGGCCACTCTTGACTGAAATCTTAGCAGGATGCTTTTTCATCTCTAGCTTAGTTTGCTTTCTGAGTATAAAAGACCATGGTTTTAAAAGCCTTAAGTCACTGAGCCCGATCTCCTTGTCTGAATGGAACTTCATGTTTCACTAATAAAACAACTGGATGTAAAATGCAGTGTGCAGACCCCACAATAAAGAAGATATTGTCTGTAAGGGGGTTTCACATTTCCAGGGAACTGCAAAAACATTGTTCTGCATGTGGTTTAAAACGGAAACAAAGAACTATTGAAACTGAAGAGATACATTAGCAGAGAGGAAAAAAGAAAAAGCTTCTTACCAGGTTCAGCTGTGGATCGAGGTTCTGTTCCCCACACAAGAAAAAAAGAAATCAAAACAGAGATTTGAGTCAGTTTCCATTCATACTAAACTTGCCCATCCTTTCCTGTGACCTTGTCTAGGACATGTCTGCAGAAGTACTGCAGACAAACCCCATCGTACAAGAGAGAGGGACGGTAGATCAATCTATATTCCCATAAATAAACTAACATTCCCTTAACAGCTCTCACTAGCAAGGTTTTCAACTGCAGTTCATAGAAGGCTCAGAGCCTCATAAAATGACTGGCCCAACTTTGAATTCAAATGTGGATGTGCAATTTCACGGAAGAAGAAAACAAAACTTCAGTCAGGGCGTGTGAGGGCCCACAGCCAGCAGGATGGCTTTAATGTGTTGGAACCCATGTCCCCTCAACTCTGAGATCACCCACACCACTGTCCATAAACAGACAAGCAACCAGGCCTGCTGTCCAGCACAGGGTCCTTGACTCCATACTCTGTAGCGACCTATGTGGAGCAAGAGTCCAAAAGAGGATGGATGTCTGTATGCTGTGCTTAGTTGCTCAGTTGTGTCCCACTCTTTGTGACCCCACGGACTGTGCCCGCCAGGCTCCTCTGTCCTTGGGATTATCCAGGCAAGGATACTGGAGTGGGTAGCCTTCCCCTTCTCCAGGGGATCTTCCCAGCCCAGGAATCAAACTGGGGTCTGCTGCATGGCAGGCAGATTCTTTGCCATCTGAGCCAGCAGGGAAGCTCGGATGTATGTACATGTATAGCTAAATCACTTCGCTGTACACTTGAAACTAATTCAGTATTGTTAATCAACTGTGTTTTAATAAAAATAAAATTTAAAAAATATCTAGAGGGGTGGGGTGGGGTGGGAGATTCAAGAGTGAGGAATAAAAAAATAATTAAAAAATAATAAAATGCCAAAAAAAAAAGAAAGAAACAAAGAAGAAATCCATGCATGTCAGTGATTAAACCCTTCCTAGCTCCCCTAGACTGGAGACCAGGGCCTGGTCAGACCCAGGTGGTGCTGTGGGCAGCATTGTGAGGCGGCCCCTCTGCTTACTTTTCTGCAGGATCCGGAAGTCTGGTGAGTCCTGGATCTCACTGCCTTGTCGGAACCAGCAGACCCGCAGCGGGGGCGTGCCTCGCACACGGCACTCCAGCACAACCACCTGGCCCTCGGACGCACAGATGTTCTGCAGCTCCTGAAACACCAGGACACACCCGTCAGGGCTGGGCTCAGGCAGCCACACGGCACGCTTGCGTGACTCAGAGCAGCAAGCACAGGCTGTGCGCCTGCACACGAGCCCCTCCTCAGGTCAGGGGGGCGCTGCATCCCCGGTGATGGTGAGGGAGGCCCCGACCCGCCCTGCAGTACACACGCTCCATCACCCGTGGCACTCAGTGTCGCCACGACCTGTCTTTATCTACACGAGGATGTGCTCCATCTGGGGGTAGAGTCCTGGGGGACCAGGCAGGAGGGGAAGGCCATGCCACGTGTCCACCAGAGGAGCCCGCCAGGCCCCTCTGTCCATGGGATTCTCCAGGCAAGAATACTGGAGTGGGTCTCCATGCTCCTCTCCAGGGGACCTCCCCGACCCAAGGGCTGAATCTGGGTCTCCCATCTGTGCCCCAAGCCCCGACATTCCCCCAGGACCCGCCTCTGTCCACCAGCGTCCTGGGGCAGCTGCACCAGAAGGAGGGCTGGCATTTCCTCACCTGCAGGCTCTTTTGTTTTTTTAATAATTAAATTTATTTTTACTTGCAGGATAATTGCTTTACAATATTGTGCTGGTTTCTGCCAAATATCAACATGCGTCAGCCACAGGTACAGATATGCCCCTTCCTCCTGAACCTCCCTCCCCGTCCCACCCGCTAGGTCGTCACAGAGCCCTGGTTTGAGTTCCCTGAGTGACACAGCAAATCTCCAGCTGGCGATCTATTTTACCTACGGTAGTGTATATGTTTCTACACTACTCTCTCCACTCAGCTGACCCTCTCCTTTCTGCCAGCCCCGCTCCCCGGGCCTGGAGGTCTGTTCTCTACGCCGTGTCTGCACTGCCGCCCCACAGACAGGGGCAGCAGGACCCCTTTCCAGATCCCGCTCACCTGCAGGTTCTGACACGGCACCCCCTGACTTTCCCTGCCTCCTCGCCCTGACCAGCACGTCACCCTGGTGCCCCACCCACTCCAGCTCCAGACCCATAAACTTTTACAGCCCAACAGACCAGAAATGAGGGAGCCTTCACAGATGCAAAGAGCTGAAGCTTGTAAACCGGCTACTGAAAACCAAAGGAATAACTGGCCCTTCCAGGTGCCTCCCTTGCCTTCTTCCCCTGGGACTGCCTGGCCACAGGCCCACCGAAACTTTCTACTATCTATGTGTGCGCCTACAGGGTATCGCATCCAATAAAGGACACGTACAGCTCTTGGAGTAAGTCAGATACAATAAATGATTACGCATAGAACCAAAGCAACCAAATTCACGTTAGGAAGTGTGCGTTTTTTTTTTTTTTCCTGTCTCCATTTTTGCTTTTTATTTTACATTTTCCTCAAGAGACGGCCAATGGTGTGCAGGGGAAAAACACAGATCCTCAGAAAAACTGCAGGTCCTGTAGCGACGGGCCTGCAGTGCATGCACTCTGGCCCTGAGAAAACCCTGGACGTCCACAATGTGGGCAGAAGCAGGAAAGTCTAATGTACCCGATGAGAATTGTGGTGCCAAAGGCCTTTTTGGTAAATGAAAAGGTGAATATTATTACCTACTTCTGAGTCCATTCTCTCTTCATTCTTACTTTTAAATGTAGAAAAGTCTCTGGTTTTAAATCGACTTCCACTTTCTGATTAGTCCAGAGAGCAGTATTTCGCAGATCAGCAGGGAAGATGTTGCCCTCGGGGTCCAGCTAGTGAGGATGGAGTCATCGATATCCCCGGTGTGTCCAGGGAGCACTCACAGCGTGTTACAGATGCTGCACAAATACTCTCCACGTGTGAGCTTCCAGAAACCCAGGGGCCTCTGGTTTGCTCCCAGGATTGTGCATATTGCTCACACTGGAAAATCACAAAGGTAGGCCTGGGTAGAAAGCAAGCGTGTCACACACACAGGTCTCCGTAGTTTTCCAAGTCTGCCGCATGGCTACTCCTGAGGGAGCTTCTTTTCCTGACCAAAGCCACGCCAACACGGCTGACCCCGGAAGGCTGGTGTGGGGCCCTGGGGCTTTGAGGTCCACAGGAAGGCATCGCGTGCTGCCGGGTCCGCCTGGTACCAAGACTCCCTGCAAGGTCCACAGCTCCAGGGAGAAACGCCACATGGGGCGGCCACTCTCCTGGCCCCGAGCGTGTCCCTGGGGCCCATGAGCTGCTGTCCCCACCAGGTCGACGGCCCCAGCTTCAGCCCCAGGGACCCCCACCAGGGGTGTGGGGGGACACGGATGGAGGAGCCCAAGGACTGGCAGAGCCCAGGCCCCTGAAGGACGGGGCAGGGCAGGGAGGGGTACCGCCCCCAGGGGAAGCGTGCTGCAGGCACGCGCGAGAAGAGGCCCGCACCGCAGGCGGGGACAGTCACTGTCCACACCTAGGAGGCAGCGCTGCAGCCCCTCTACTGTTTGCGGCTTAAAAACTCAAGCTTTAGAAAAATGTGTACTACTAGGCTCCGAGCACGCCTTCCGGCTTCCTCTGGGGTTAAGGGACACTGCGCTGGGGTCTCTGCCCCCGGAGCTGGGCTGAGCTGTGGGGACAAGGATGGGCTGGGGCTGGCCCGGAGGAGCCCCGCAGCCCTGCGGGAGGAAAGGGAAGTCTCAGGTCTCTCTCCGCCGGGTGCCCCAGGACGGGTGTGACAGCTCAGCCCGGAGGTGCGCGGGGCCCTGGCCCCAAAGCCAACAGCGTTCCGACGACTCAGCCGCTCACACAGATTTCACGGCTGGGGCTGCGTGTGAGCAGCTCCTGAGCGCCAGGCAGCGTTCGTGCCAGCCGCTCTGTGAACGACTCCTGCTCTGAGCACAGGTGGATGGATGCCCCATGGGCTGTTATCCCGACACCGCTGTTCATAGGCAGGACGGGACCTTTTCCTTCTTCGGGTATTTCATCCTGGGTAGGGGGAGGTGGACCCTCACTGTTGTTGTCGACAACCCTCATTCATTGACTGTGTCCTCCGTAAACATGCTGTAGGAAGAGGTCTTTAGCCGAGCTGGCTGCAGGCTGGCTTCGGAGGAAGCATCACTCCCTGGATGAAGACAGACCCTCCTCTTGGCTGCCTTGCGGAAGAGTCACAGATTTCAGATAATGGACTACAGAAAACACTGCCACATTCGTCTTCTGTCACTTGGGGTTGGGCCTGTGAGGTGGGTGGCCCGGGGCCCACCTCTGAAGGACCCACCCTGCGCAGTGAGCCTCGTGGTGCTGGGGCATCTTGTGGGCGCTCTCGGGGCCTCATCTGTCTGTCTGTCCAGGCTTGAGCCAGCTCTGCCGTCCTGGCGCTCTGCTCTAGGGAGTCCTGACATCTCAGATCCTAACACCATCTCAGCCTGCCCCTGTAGGAGGACCCCGGCTGCTCTCAGCCACTTTCTAAACCACAAAAGATTTAGAATCAGACTGGCAAGTTCAACGACAGACATAGATAAAAACGAGGATCTGTTGGAATTTGAGCGACATTACACTGAACTTAGAGACTGGGCTGGGGGCGTGACTTCTCACAGCATGCTGGTCACAGGCATGGGGCACCTCTGCAACTGTGCCTCTTAAATATCTTTCAGTCAAACAAATGATACAAGTGAACTTACATACAAAACAGAAATAGACCCACACACTTAGAAAACAAACTTTAGTGTTACCAAAGGGGAAAGGGAGCGGGGATAAACTAGGAGATTGGGACCGATATGTACACACCACAGTCTATATAAAATAGACAACCAACAAGAAGCTACTGTATTACCCAGGGAACTCTAGTCAATGTTTTTTAAAACTCTATAAGGAAAAAGAATCTGAACAAAAGTACATGTATCACTGAATCACTTTGTGTACACCTGAAACTAACACAACACTGTACATCAACTCAACTCCAATTACAGAACTTATAATTTTCTCAGAAAGAGGTGGGGAGGAGACAGGAGAAACACCCCATGGGACCATTTCTGACCTTGGTGAAGACAGGCGGGAGGCAGGCGGCAGCGGGTCCATCCGGCCGGCAGAGGAACAAGGTGGGGCTGGGGGCCTGGAAGGCAGAGGCACAGGGGTCAGACTCGGAACACGCAAACCAGGAAAAGACGACCCATATGGGGGGCGGCACGGCCACCGACAGGGCTAAGCGCTCCCTGCAGACCTTCCAGTGCCTACAGAGCGAACACGAACAAGTCCGCTGGCTCAACCAGAACGGGCTCTGTAAGTCCCACTCTGCTTCGGGGGTGGACAGGGAGTGTCTACTACACGTGCCGCCTCTGAGCGACTTCTACTGCTTGGCTCTTCCCTTGTGTCTCATCTCAGATGTGCTTTCTCTACGGTGTGCATACCCAACATGCCACAGAGTAAGTGAGTAACAGCTAGTCGCTCAGTAGTGTCTGACTCTTCTGTGACCCCACGGACTGTAGGCTCCCCTGTCCACGGAACTCTCCAGGCAAGAACACTGGAGTGGGTTGCCATTCTCTTCTCCAGGGGATCTTCTCCAACACAGAGATCGAACCCGGATCTCCCTGCACTGCCGGTGGACTCTTGACCACTGAGCCACCAGGGGAGGCCTGTAATTTGTAAAACACCCACAGGCGCTGAGTGGCCCGAGGGCACACCAGTGTTCGTCAGACGCACTTATGACTCGGGGGGAGCTCACTCTGCAAGACTCCTGGGTTTACAGATGCCCATCACAGCACCACGCAAAGCATCACATTTGACTTAGGGACATCTAGATCCTAATTTTTTACTTAAAAAAGCTTCAGGTCTTCTGTGTTTGCAAAGTGAATGCACTACAATGACCGAGTCGTGCGTACTGTTGTTCTTGGATAAAGCAGTCTTACAATGAAACGAAAGCAGGATGAAAATGCACAGTGAAGTGAAGGAATCTGAATATTCCTATATTATCTGTTAAGCTCTCAGAGGACAGGTGGACTTCTGAGCTCTATCAGGTGGACTTTGTGGATAAGGTGGACTTTTCTCATTTTCTACTTTCTTTTAAATGAGCTAACGAATTTGGCTACATGGAAGATGGCACATACGTGAGGGGGAATCAAGCAGTAACAGCCAAGACAGACACCACTTTATCAGAGTATTAGCTGTGAGAAAAAGAAATTCCCAAAGGAAACGCAGATGTTGATTAATCAGTGGTGTGTCTCGGATTAAAAATTATTTTTAGTGCATTAAAAGGAACAACTTATCATTTCCTTTTCTCCCAGTTGTGTGTCCACTGAGGAGATATTTCAAGGTAGGACTAGTTGGGGTCTTCACGCTAAAGAGTCTGATTCCCCTCAGGCTGTGGATAAGGCTCACCTGCTGAACAGGGGCTGACAGAGGCTGGATCACAGCTGTGGTCACTCCTGTCTTTGGGGATGATGATCCAATGGTCAGGGACACGGAAGTGGTTTTCTTCTGAGCTCTGGAAAGTAAGGAGTGAAGTCTTGGGTCAGAATTTCTTAAACAGGAATTATTCTTTGAAACATTTCCACAGAACAGGCCAGTTTCTTTATGTTTGTTCAAGCTGCTTCAACTGTAACTGCTTCAGAAATGGGGACCCACAACCTATAGTCAGGACAGTGGTGCTCAGCATATATTCAGACGGCCCCCCAGACATCAGCAAAATAAACACACAGATGAAAGCAGACGGCCCCCCAGACATCAGCAAAATAAACACACAGATGAAAGTAACTCATGTAACTATGTATCTCAGCTCTTATTAGAAAGCAGAAAGTATTGAACTGGAAAATCCTAAGAGAAAAGATAATACTTAGAAAAGCCCAGTCTATAGCAGTAAGCAGATATGTTTAGGACTGGGCTTCTATATTTAATTCAAAGCTCTGGTGGTTGGTTTTCAGTCCAGCAACTGCTCTTCGTTCCAGTTCCCCATTGTGTAGTTGACAATGTCTTGGACTGTGGTCTTTTCTTAGTGCATAAAAGTTAAGAGTTGTTTCTAGGTCTAATTTTGCTAAGTCTCAGGCTGTGTAATCTCAAGTGAGTCATGTAACTTCACTAAACTTGAGATCCGTGTTTGAATGCACAGGTAGCAGAGTATGTGATCTTATTAAGATTCCTTTAACACAAATGCTCAGTTAGCACTCAGTCATGTCTCTCTGCTACCCCATGGACTGTAGCCCACCAGGCTCCTCTGCTTATGGGATTCTCCAGGCAAAAATACTGGAGTGGGTTGCCATGCCTTCCTACAGGGGATCTTCCCAACCCAGGGATCAAACCCATGTCTTCTGCATTGGCAGGCAGATTCTTTACCACTTGGCGACCAGGGAAGCCCCCTTTAACATGAATGGTCACTGATAATTTGATGCTGAATGGCTGTGATTGTTATGTATATACTAGTAAATCAAACAAATTTATCAGCACAGTCTCAATATTCATGGAGTTTTCTACAAAATCTTGGTAGATTTTTATCTTTGCAAAATAATTAAGATCCTAACATATTACTAATAATCCCTATGTCTTTGTGGGGAGAATGAAATTTCGAGATTTTCATGACATGATCTAACTGGAGATATACTTTATCCAAATGGAAACCCATTTCTAGTCTAATTAGATATTTTCTAATTTATGTGATAAATTGTTTGTCATTTACATTTTAGTAATGATTTAAATAATTTTCTCTCAATGTGACTGCTCCTTCTACACATTTATAAGCAGTCAGTTGTCACTGGAACTAACGTTGTGGATGGTTAGATTTTGGGACACTGATGATGAAATGCAGGTTTCAAAGTTCTAAAGTCAAAGACTGTGTTCCAGGTTCAAGCATCTGATCTCTGACTGACATTGGCTGACCTCTGCCTTCAGCACACAATGCAAGCAGCCCACTGAGCACAAGCCTGCTGACATTTTCTCCTCAAACTGACGGAATCGACGCACTTACTGAGGCATGGCTCCAGGTTTCGATCTGAAAGCTAAACTTTCACTGTCAGAGTCTGATGAGCTGGCACCTGAGTGAAAAAAAAACAAAGATGTAGGTAGTATCTATATCCACTTCCAAGGGTAATATTCTTCATTCAGACAGTAACATACAGAGTCTTACTGTGAAATAGAGAATGTTTCATACCATTTTTACTGAGTCTGTGTTTTCAGATAATCAGTTTAAAAAAGAAGTCCTGAAAAAGTTTTCTTCAAATCAGTATATGTTTAGTGTCAGATTTATTCCTAGTTTCATTTTTGTCCCTTTGGGCATCGTAACCTTACTTTTAAATGGCTGAACAACTATGGAATCAATGTGTGTGTGTCTGTGTGTAAAGACAGCCATGGTCTTAAACTTCCGCGCTTTTCAGCAGATTGCACGGTAGCAGTAGCTGTGTGTGTGCTCAGTCGTGTCCGACTCTTTTGCACGATCATGGACTGTAGCCCACCAGGCTCCTCTGTCCATGGGATTCTCCAGGCAAGAACACTGGAGTGGGTTGCCACTTCCTCTTCCAGGGGATCTTTCCAACCCAGGGATTGAACCTGTGTGTCTTGTACCTCAAGCACTGGCAGGAGGATTCTTTACCACTGTGTCATCTGGAAGCCCAGATTACATGGTGTGAATTATCAATACCTTCACTCCTCATTAATGAGAAGATGCTTTCTGCCTCTGATCAGTTGGGACTTGACTGTGGCTTCACTCTTGAATGGGTGGGGGGGCATCTCTAAGTTTGGATCATACCCTCCCAAGTTCATTTGCTTCATTGCTGTGTTTAAATTAAGGGTCACCTTGTTGGGTTTTCTGGCCAAAAGGCAGGTTGTACTTACATTTTAATGCTCATGTATTTTGTGATAAGAGATTTTAGGTGACATTTAGAAAAACTGTGATGGTTAGAAGTACATTCTTGATAATTCCTTTATGAGACATATTTAACACGAGTTATTTAAATTACCTATTTAGAATATCTTAAAGTAAAATAATATATACTTATAGAAAAGTAAAGCTGGGAAAGATTGAAGGCAATAGGAGACAGAGGCGAAAGAGGATGAGATGGTTAGACGGCATCACTGACTCCACAGTCATGAATTTGAGCAAGCTTCAGGAGATGATGAAGGACAGGGGAGCCTGGCATCCTGCAGGCCATGGGGTTGCAAAGAACTGGACACGGCCGAGTGACTGAACAACAACAGAAAAGTGACCAAGCGGCACAGAACTGTGTGATGTAAGAGTGAGCACCAGTACATCCCGTCCCTCATGCCATCCTGGATAGGCTAACAATCTGGCTGCAATTTTCAGATAAACTGAGTGTATTAACAAACGTACAGTGGCCCGCCCTGCTATCAGTGGGGGATACATTCCAAAACTCCAAAACCATGGACGGCACCAAACCCTGTCAATTGTATTTTTCCTATACTGACATACCTAAGATAAAGTGTAGTTTGCACTTTGGGCACAGTAAGAGTTGAACAACAATAACTACTGGTAAAATAGAACAACTGTGATGATGTAATTATATTACAATTATAATAACAACAACAAAGGTATACGACTATGGTATCTCTCTCTTAAAATATCTTATTGAATAAATTTAACGCCTTTACACACTGGCTGTAAATTTTAGGGTTTGAGACATGATAACAAAACAATGTGGATTTGTTTTCCTTTGTCACTACCTCATGGACAGCAGGGTCATTCTCACCATTCATCTTGGCAACCTCAGCATATGGTTTTCTCCCCTTTTCTCTCACCTTTCACTTAAAGGAACCCCGCGTGGCTTCCCTGTGGCACGTCCAAACTGCCAGCATCACTACCCTGGGGCTGTGGGGTCATTTTTAGTAAAACTATGGTCGGTAAACACAAGCCCTGGGCCCTCAGTCTAACAACCTCAGTGACTGACAGGCGGGACAGGGGTAACTCATGGCCCAGTGGCCAAAGCTGAGATGAGCAATCTCATCAACACTGCTCAGATGGCGCAAAATTCAAAAGTGATCAACTGTTTATTTCTGGAACTTTCCGTTTAATATTTTCACAGTGCAGCTTTTACTTTTCCTGAGACCTCGGATGAGGGGAGACTGTATACTTGTGCACATATTTGCACAAACAGAATCACACTACATGTGTCTCTGCAGTTGGCTGTCTGCCTGCAGACAGCAGCTTCTCAGCTGTTACTGAGGGTGAGCGCCCTGCTCAGGTTAACTGTGGGTGTTCGCCGTCCTGCACCTACTGAAGCCCTGGCTCCAGAGCCAGTGCTCTGCAACAAGAGCAACCGCCACAGTGAGAAGCCGGCACACCACAGCTAGCGAGGAACCCCCACTCACTGCAAGCAGAGAAAAGCCCGTGCAGCAACAATGACCCAGGTCAGCCAAAAATAAATAAATAAATAATTACTTTTTAAAAAAATAGACAAGTCTTTGGAGTTTTTTTTAAAAGAAAAAACATGAACACAAAAAACAGAAGCAATTATTGAAGGGCACCACTTCATCTAATGTGTCTGCACTGAGAGCATCACTCTCACCGGTTAACCGCATTGCTCAAGCTAAGAAGCCCTTCATTATCGGCGAGCTGATCCCGCCTGCCGCTAAGGACATCTGTCCTGAACTTCTGGGAGATGCTGCAGCTCAGAAGGTGGCCAGCTCCGTAACTAGACGAGCTGATGAAACAGCAGAGGGTGCTGGGGCAGGACTGCAAGGGGGGTTAAGGAATCCCTGTGGGATGCAGTCCAGGCTGACGAGTCTGCTGACGTGGGCAACAGACAGCAGTGCTTGTTTCTGTGTGATATGCTCTCCAGGAGGATGTGCAAGCAGACATGTGACGCGTACTTTTGTTGCCAGCCAACACCACAGCCACTGAACTGTTAAGTCTTGGAATGACTACGTATCAGGAAACGGAATGGGTCACTGCGCGTCAGTATACACTGTATGGGCATATACATGGGTGGAGTGGCTGCCAAGAGTGGGCGGCTTTCTGGTTCACTACTCGGTCAAAGATTTTGCTTCTGGATAAGTCTACCTCCTGTGTCATCCATAGAGAAACACTGGCTAGCCAAAAAAAGTCACCCGAACATAACAGTGCTTTGCAGGATGTGATTGAAATTATCAACCACACTAAATTACCTGCCCTTACCTCACATCTGTTGGCACAGCCCTGTGAGGAGATGAATGCACACATCTGCTCTTGTACACAGAAGTGAGATGGCTTTCTAAAGGCAGGTCCCTGGCCAGTTTCTGAGTTATGAGAGCCACTCCAGAGATTTCTTTTAGAAAAACTGTCACCACTGGCAGCACATACCTGTGACACAGAGTGGATCGCAAACCTTGCTCACTTGTGTGACATATTCAACCTGCTCAATGAACTCATTCTGTCACTTCAGCTGTGCTCAAGTTGGCAGACAAAGTAGCTGTGTTCAGAACAAACGGGAACCGTGAAGGTGACAAGTGAGTATTGGGAGTTTGGACAATTCAAACATTAGCAGAGATTTTGAAAGAGACTGAGCCATGGCCTTCTTTCCCCTAGCTGGAGCATGATCACCTACCTCAGCATTTCAAAGGAGTTTGAGCATTACTTTCCAACCACAAAAGACCCGCAAGCTAGGAAGAACGGACCCATGACCCATCTGTGAGCAGGCCAGGTGAATCAACTTTGTCCATGCTACAAGATCAGCTGCTTGAGACTGCAAATGATGGTGGCCTTAAGAGTATGTCTGATACAACTTCAAATCTCCATCTGCTCTGGATTAAAGTCAAGGTGGAATATCTTGAGGTTTCTACAAAAGTACCGAAAAGTCTGCTTCCATTTCCAACATCCCATCTTTGTGAAGCAGGGTTTTCTGACAGCAACCAAAACGAGACAATGGGGTAGACTGGACAAGAGAAAACACTCCGGGTGTCCCTGTCACTCCCATTGCCCTGAGATGGGACCATCTGTTTGATTCTGCACTGTGGTGAGCTGTGTAATTATTTCATTATATATCACAATGTAATACTAACAGAAATAAAGTGCACAATAAATGTAATGCACTTGAATCATCCCCAAACCACCCCCACCCCTGACCCTCGAAAAACTGTCTTCCAAGATACAGGTCCCTGGTGCCAAAAACGTCGGGGACTGCTGCTCTAAGGGACTTGAGCATCCACGGATTTGGGTACCACCATGAAATTGTTGACAGCAGCTCCTCACCACCCACACACTGTTGGGGGAGTCCATTTCCTTCTCCTTTCCCAGACTTGGCCCCCTGGCACCTTACTCTGTCTCCCTCTGCAGGGTCTGTTTTCTCCCTTGGATTATTTTCACAGCAGGGAAAGGAAGTCTTTCTCACAGACTCTAGTAAGTCTGCTATGAAAACCAAGAAGCAAACAGACTGCAAAAGGCATCTGACCCTGTGCTCCTGTCCAAATTCCGGCCCCAGCCCTGTAGTGTCTGGACAGAACCTCTGGGCGCCACCCAGGCGTCCCCACGTTTCCTTCCGTGTCCGAGGACCTCAGTGCACTGGGTCCTCCACTGCCCACGGCCCCTCTTGTTGAACTTGCCATCAGCACCCGTAGCTGTGTGCCCTCGTCCTTCGCGAGAGACCTCCCGCAGTAGGGGCCCGAGTTGGCCGGCTCTCCCTCTCTGCCTCCTCAAACACTGACCTGCTCCGCCCACCCCGGGCCCCTCCTTTGCTGGCACCTCCTTGCCCTGGTGCACCCAGGTGAGGGGTCATCCTCGGCTCAGACGTGGTCCGTCCAGTCCTGTGCCCTGGCCTACCATCTACCTCCTGAAGCTTCCAGGACACGTCCTCGGCCTGGGCCCTAACTATACCCACACGTACCCCTGCCCGCCTGCCCACTCAGCCATCTAGATGGCCATGCAGACACCGCACTCACTCCCCTCTGTGCCCAGCTCCCCATCCTCCATCTCACTGACGGGCCACATCATCCACACCAGTGGAGAAGCCCAAACCCCTGGGTGTGCTGGTTGCCGGGACCCCTCGGCCCGCGCCTACCCCACCACGTGGCTGTGGATCTGACCGCCTCTCCCTCTGTCTACACAGCGTGCTTCCCCAGTACCAGCACCTTTCCTCGGGCCTGCTGCAGCACGCGTCTTACTGGGCTCCCGGTTACAAGCCAAACTTCAGTTTAAAAACAGAAATCAGGCACTCTGGCTTTTCACTGCAAACCTGCACAAGTGATGATTTTATGTAGAGTAACGGCCAGCTTGCCGACGGTGCCCACAAGGCCCCACATCCCGTGTGAGCTGGCCGCCGCCCCATGCCCCCTCTGCTCCAGGACACACTTGCCGCTCCTGCGGCCACCTCCCCCCAACGCCCCCATGTCTGGAGCACCTTCCCCTCGGCCTTCCCCACACTTCCTCTCAGAGCTGGGACTGAGGGCAGACGCCACCCCTCAGAAAGACCTCTGACTACCCCCACCACCTCTGCTCACTTCCAGCTTGCTGGGGGCGGGTCTTTCCCTCCTGGAGCATTCCTGAGCAAGGGCAGAGGCCTAGCCTGTCCAGCAAGGGTCCCCACCCAGCACCCAGACCTCTGCCTGCCCTCCAGGGGCCTCTCGGGGAACACACGGCCACTGCCCCAAAGCTCAGTGATGTCCTGAGATGTTCCAGACGCACATCCCAGGCCCGTGCTGGACGGGGCGATGACCAAGTGGCCCCGAGATCCTGACTTCACCTGTGTCTTCCTCTGTGGCTGCTAAGAAGGGCTCACACTGCCTGGGTCCAGTCCTTATGGCTCAGGTGAGCGTGTGTGTGTGTGAGAGTGTGTGTCTGTGAGAGACAGTGTGTGTATGTGTTTCTGTGTGTGCAGAGTGTGTGTGAGGTCCGGAGCTCTACAAGTCTCCCTAAGCTGCAGCCTCCTCAGCCACAGAAGGGGGTGATTTTCCTAAGGACTAAATGGAATGATCCACGTAGAAATGAAGACCAGCGCCTGGTCCCTAGCTAACACAACGAGGAAAAGCTCATTACTGTTCTTAAGCTGAAATTTTCTCAGTACCATTCTAAAATTTGATGCACAAGACAGTGAAATTTAGAGCGTTTCCAACCAGTAGGCTGTTACACTTTTAGGGGTGGTTTTGTTGAGATTCCTGAATCTATAAGAAATTTCCCAGCCTCTGGTAACTGGCCCCATGCTGTAGGCGGACAGCAACTGCAGCAAGGTTCAGGAAACAACAGAGATGCCCCAAGTCTCACGGAGTAAGGAATGCAGAACCATCCTTTCCATTCAGTCATTAGAGGAGCCCAAGAGTTTGTGTGAAATTCTCTTCCATCTCACGTAATTATTCTTAGAAGTAAAAATACACCAAAACCAGGCTTTAAAAAAGTTTTTGCCCTGATTTCACCGGGGCAAGCAGCAGTTTCCTACAGCGCTTTCCAGGAGGCTCTTTAATCTGGTTCCACCCAGACCACTCCTCCCAACAGCACTGGGATCTGAAGCCAGACCCGCAACCACATGTGGCCAGTGTAACTGTTGGTGTCTCCCCATGTTAAGTAGCTCATGCAGGGACCCCAAAGGCAGAACAGGACTGTGGTGTGGGGGGCTGCCATGCTAAAGACCACATTTAGTGAAATCAAGTTAGAGACCATGGCATCCAGGGTCAGACCCTGAAAGAGGTCTACAATTAATAAAAACAACAATATTCAAAAATATTCAATCCTTTAACTTTCCCGTGAATGATATCCTAAGTCTTTAGAGCTGAACTTTAGGTGACAGACCTAGTACTTCAGTATGTTCCCATTCTTTTATCTACCAGAGAAACTAAAAATAAGTCAGATATTTAGTGTTATAAATTTAAGTTCATGTAACTGAAATGTTTTAAATGAAAAGGAACAAATGCTGACATCAGACATCATTGATGTATGCCCAAGTGTCAGAACAATTTCATTTACCCATAAAGCTTCCGGGACAACTGAGGTTTGATTCACAAAGTGGGAAAACCACGTTTATAAGAAGTGATGGGTCCCTCCCACCCCGGCCCTGGGTACCTTCGATGAACACCTCGGCGGACGTGCTGTCGGAGCCGCTGGGGTTCGCGGCCAGGCAGGTGTAGCGCCCCGTGTCGTCCTCGAAAGCCTCGGCAATGATCAGGCTGTGCAGGTCGCCCCCGTCCCAGAGGATCTGGATGTCGGGACTGCTGTGTAGCTCACTCCCCTCACAGAACCATCTGCCGACCAACAGGAGTTGCAGGATGGGAGGGAGAGAAGGAAACGAGATGTTTACCACAGTAAAGCACTAGCAAGAGGTGAGAGGCTGTGTAATGAGATGCTTGTTTGATAAAAAGAGACCCGAGTTCCTGATATCACTGAATGCTATTACATTTGAGGCCATGAAATACATGGCTAGACTACACCCCTGGGTCTTCACCATAAAGCGTCCTGCACATTTCATCAACCTGGAACGAAGGAGCATCATCAAGCTGGGAAAGCCCAGGCCAGGTACAAACTGACAGGAGCACAAATTCCAAGGTCTTATAAATTTTTATCACTAATGCCTCTTGCATCTGTTACAATTTCATCTACTGTTCTTCTCTAGAAAAAAATATGAACGTGACATGAACATGGTACTCAAAAGATGTGGTATGTCCAGGGAGACGGAAGGTCACGCTACGGCCGCGGGCAGCAATGTGCCTGCCGAGCTGCCAGCTGGGCAGATTAATACCGTCCACACCGCTGCTGCTTGGAGACCTTTCCAGTGGCACACCCAGTCCCACGGTATGGGCAGGGGCCATGACGGTCTGTGATTCATTCTTGTGGGTCTTACCCCTTTCCATCCCCTGGGTCTGCGATGTGGGAGGTGGCAAGAGGCCGGACCATTTTCATGAGGGTTCCTCCTCACACGCCAAGCACTTCAAACTCTCAACAGGATTTTTACCAAAAAGAAAATAATGAAGCTTCCCTAACCCCCTCCCCTCAAAATGAGATTTAAAGAAATATGAAGGAACGTCCACCAATGACTAAAAGGATTGACAACTGTCCAGTTACTTCCTAATCAGCATCAGAGATTTTCTGAGTCTGAAACTCTAGAAAATTCTCTGGATTCGGCCTCCTTTTCATGTCACTGAAGACTAGTCTTTTCTGCACTTAGACAGCAGACTACAGGTATCTGTCTCTATTAAGTCTGAAAGCAAGGGTAATAAACTGATGAAAGTAGGGAAAACCACTAGACCATTCAGGTATGAGCTAAATAAAATTCCTTACGACTATACAGTGGAAGTGAGAAACAGATTCAAGGCATTAGATCTGATAGACACAGGGCCCAGTGCACTATGGACAGAGGTTCATGACATTGTACAGGAGGCAGTGATCAAGAACATTCTCAAGAAAAAGAAAGGCAAAAGGGCAAAATGGCTGTCTGAGGAGGCCTTACAAATAGTGAAAAGGAGAGAAGCAAAAAGCAAAGGAGAAAAGGAAAGATATACCCATTTGAATGCAGAGTTCCAAAGAATAGCAGGGAGAGATAAGAAAGCCTTCCTCAGTGATCAATGCAAAGAAATAGAGGAAAACAACAGAACGGGAAAGACTAGAGATCTCTTCAAGAAAATTGGAGATACCAAGGGAACATTTCATGCAAAGATGGGCACAATAAAGGACATCAATAGTATGGACCTAACAGAAGCAGAAGATGTTAAGAAGAGGTGGCAAGAATACACAGAAGAACTATACAAAAAAGATCTTCATGACCCAGATAACCACAATGGTATGATCACTCACCTAGAGCCAGACATCCTGGAATGCAAAGTCAAGTGGGCCTTAGGAACATCACTATGAACAAAGCTAGTGGAGGTGATGGAATTCCAGTTGAGCTATTTCAAATCCTGAAAGATGATGCTGTGAAAGTGCTGCACTCAATATGCCAGCAAATTTGGAAAACTCAACAGTGGCCACAGGACTGGAAAAGCTCAGTTTTCATTCCAATCTCAAAGAAAGGCAAAGCCAAAGAATGTTCAAACTACCACATAATTGCACTCATCTCACATGTTAGTAAAGTAATGCTCAAAATTCTCCAAGCTGGGCTTCAACAGTACGTGAACCATGAACTTCCAGATGCTCAAGCTGGATTTAGAAAAGACAGAGGAACCAGAGATCAAATTGCCAACATCCACTGGATCATCAGAAGAGCAAGAGAGTTTCAGAAAAACATCTACTTCTGCTTTATTGACTATGCCAAAGCCTTTGACTGTGTGGATGACAACAAACTGTGGAAAATTCTTCAAGAGATGGGAATATCAGACCACCTGACCTGCCTCCTGAGAAATCTGTATGCAGGTCAGGAAGCAACACTTAGAACTGGACATGAAACAGCAGACTGGTTCCAAATCAGGAAAGGAGTACCTCAAGTAACTCAAATAAGTCACCCTGCTTATTTAACTTCTATGCAGAGTACATCATGAGAAACGCTGGACTGGATGAAGCACAAGCTGGAATCAAGATTGCTGGGAGAAATATCAATAATTTCAGATATGCAGATAACACCACCCTTATGGCAGAAAGCAAAGAAGAACTAAAGAGCCTCTTGATGAAAGTGAAAGAGGAGAGTGAAAAAGTTGGCTTAAAACTCAACATTCACAAAACTAAGATCGTGACATCTGGTCCCATCACTTCATGGCAAATAGATGGGGAAACAATGGAAACAGTGACAGACTTTATTTTGGGGGGCTCCAAAATCACTGCAGATGGTGACTGCAGCCATGAAATTAAGACACTTGTTCCTTGGAAGAAAAGTTATGACCAACTTGGACAGCTTATTAAAAAACAGAGACATTACTTTGTCAACAAAGGTCCGTCTAGTCAAAACTATGGTTTTTCCAGTAGTCATGTATGGATGCGAGAGTTGGATGATAAAGAAAGCTGAGCATAGAAGAACTGATGCTTTTGAACTGTGGTGTTGGAGAAGACTCTTGAGAGTCCCTTGGACTGCAAGGAGATTGAATGAGTCAATCCTAAAGGAAATCAGTCCTGAATATTCATTGGAAGGACTGATGCTGAAGCTGAAGCTCCAATACTTTGTCCACCTGATGTGAAGAGCTGACTCATTAGAAAAGACCCTGATGCTGGGAAAGATTGAAGGCGAGAGGAGAAGGGGACGACAGAGAATGAGATGGTTGGATGGTATTACGGACTCAATGGACAGGAGTTTGAGTAAATTCCGGGAGTTTATGATGGACAGCGAGGCCTGGTGTGCTGTAGTTCATGGGGTTGCAAAGAGTCGGACACAATTGAGCAAGTGAACTAACTGAACTGAAAGGTAATAAAACAAACCAGTTTGCTAGTACTCAGTGTGTTAACCACAGAAACTATACTAAAAAAAAAAAAAAAACAAGCTCAGGATACTTCGAAAAGAACAGCCATGACTTTGGGAATTAAAAACCATCTGAAAAACCAACCAATTGAGCAATCACGTAATGCAAGGCATATTGCTTTTGAGGCAATTGAGAAGGGCAGTATTCCTTGATTCTGGGCAGTTGGTGGTTTCCTATTTCCAGAAAGTCCTGGAGAACATTCCGGCCTAGAACCATGTTCTAGGTGCTTCCTCTCTGCTCTGTCCACAACCACAATCCAGGTCCTCACTCTCGAGGACTGACTATGGCTTAAATATTACTTGATCTGAAGCCTTCTAATTGACCTTGTCATCGCTGACATGCTGAGGACTCCTTCTCTAGCCCGCGTCAGGTGAGTGCACTTGACACTGCCCTCCATTCAAGTGTCCTCAACTTCAGTCACTATGGTCTGCTCTCCTGTAACTTGGGCCCAGCTTCTTCCATCACACTCATAGAATCCTGCATGGATTGCTTGTTCCCTACGCAGCCCTCAAGTACTTCCTGCTTCCCCTCCCCTCTCAGGAACTCTCTCCCCACCCTCTACGTTCATCCCACCCTGGGGCTACTCTCCTCGCAGCCAAGTGAAGGGTGCCTCCAGCAGATTCAAGTCTCCGGAGCGCAGGCTGGCTGGGTGCCCTCCGTGTGACGGCCCTGTGCTAAGTACAGGAGGCCCTTGGAGAAGTCATGCCCCGCGGACTCTGAACCAGCCAGACAGAGTCCAGGTATCTGTGTGTCACCTCGAGTGTGTTAACCATCCATAAAAACATAAGAACCAACTATCAGAGGAACAATGGAGCATGAACACAAGGCAACAAAGGTTTAAAAGAAAGGACAATTAATCGCCCTGGTCAGACCTGCTCCATGGGGACAGCTCCGCAGGCCACCCTAGCGGAGTGGCACCCTGATCTCACGCAGCACACCGCCTCTCAGCCCCCACCAGTCTCCCCATGGCCCTGAGTCAGGAAATTGTTCTCGTGTTTTTAAAGGTTAGGAAAAACTCAGAAGAATAATAGTTTGTGACATGTGGAAGTTACATAGAGGACACATTTAGAGTCTGTAAGTTTGAGGAAGAGAAACTAAAGAACCTCTTGATGAAAGTGAAAGAGGAGTGAAAAAGCTGGCCTGAAACTCAACATTCAAAAAAAACACTAAGATCATGGCATCTGGTCCCATCACTTCATGGCAAATAGGGAAACAATGGAAACAGTGACAGACTATTTTCTTGGGCTCCAAAATAACCACAGATGGTGACTGCAGCCATGATATTAAAAGATGCTAGCTCCTTGGGAAAAAAGTGATAACAAACCTAGATAGCATATTAAAGAGCAGAAACACTACTTTGCCAACAAAGGTCCGTCTAGTCAAAGCTATGGTTTTTCAAGCAGTCATATATGGATGTTAGAGTTGGACCATAAAGAAAGCTGAGCTCCAAAGAATTGATGCTTTTGAACTGTGGTATTATTCAAGTGCCTTGGACAGCAAGATCAAACCGGTCAATCCTAAAGGAAATCAGTCCCGAATATTCATTGGAAGGACTGATGCTGAAGCTGAAGCTCCAATACTTTGGCCATCTGATGCAAAGAGCTGACTCATTAGAAAAGACCCTGATGCTGGGAAAGATTGAAGGCAGGAGGAAAAGGGGACGACAGAGAATGAGATGGTTGGATGGCATCCCTGACTCGATGGACATGAGTTTGAGCTAGCTCTGGGAGTTGGTGATGGACAGGGAAGCCTGGCGTGCTGAGATTCATGGGGTCGCAAAGAGTCGGACAGACTGAGCAACTGAACTGAACTGAAGTTTAGGGGGCTCACAGCCGTGCTCCTGCACTCACCCAGTGTCAATGGCGGGCTTCACGCTGCAGCGACACCTGGGTCGTTGGGACAGACTGCATGGCACACAAACCCTGAAACAGTTACCATCTGGATTTTACAGGAAAACTGTGATCCCTGGGCCAGCAGCATCAGCACCATTTGGGAGCTTGTTAGAAATGCAGTATCTCTGGAGGTTCCTGAGAAAAGTAAAAATAGAGCTACCTGTGATCTAGCAACCCCACTCCTGTGCATATATCCAGAGAAAGCTCTAATTCCAAACAATGCATACACTGCAGCATTCACTGCAGCAGTATTCACGTACTGTGAACCTAACTGTCCACCGACAGATGACTGGATAGAGAAGACGTGGTACCTATATACAATGGAACATTACTGAGTCATAAAGAAGAATGAGATAATGCCATTTGCAGCAACACAGTCGACCTAGAGATAATCACACTAAGTCAGGTCAGGAAGAGAAAGACAAATACCGTATGGTATCACTTATATGTGGAATCTAAGATATGACACAAACGAACATTTCTACGTAACAGAAACAGAATCCTGGACATAGAGAATAGAGCTGTGGTTGCCCAGGGGCAGGGGGCGGTGGAGGGTTGGCTTTGGAGGGTGGGATTAGAAGATGTAAGCTTTTATACACAGGATGGATAAACAACAAGGTCCTACTATACAGCATAGAGAACTATATTCAATAGCTTGGGATAAACCATAATAGAAAAGAATATAAAAAATGTGTATGTATATATATATATATTCACACACATATAACTGAATCACTTGACTGTACAGCAAAACTAACACAACATTAACATACTTCACAGAGAAGGCAATGGCACCCCACTCCAGTACTCTTGCCTGGAAAATCCCATGAACGGAGGAGCCTGGTAGGCTACTGTCCATGGGGTCACTAAGAGTCGGACACGACTGAGCGACTTTACTTTCACGTTTCACTTTCATGCATTGGAGAAGGAAATGGCAACCCACTCCAGTGTTCTTGCCAGGAGAATCCCAGGGATGGGAGAGCCTGGTGGGCTGCCATCTATGAGGTTGCACAGGGTCGGACATGACTGAAGTGACTTAGCAGTAACATACTTCAATACAAAGTTAAAAAATAATAACTAAATGTAAAACAATGCAGAATCTAGAAGCTCACCCCAAACCCACTGAGACAGCTTGGACCCTGGTGATTCACATGCACATAAGGGGCAGAAGTGCTGGTCTGGCACGAGTGGGCCAGGCCAGCCTGATCACAGCGCCCCAGCTCTCCCCTGAGGGGCCACGCTTCTTGAGCACAGACACCACACTGCGTGTCTTAATCTCTGACCCTCTGCACACAAGTGCCCGTGAAACTGTATTGTTTCTCTCTCCTCTACAATGCAAAATTTATAGCATTATTTAACTTGGCAGTTGATACTATATCATTTCCTACCCTGTGTGTGGTTTCTTTATACCATTATTTGAGACCTAATACATTTATGGCTTACCTTCCCATCTAGAAAATGGACTGTTTTTCACTAATCCATAGAGTACTGTCACAGTCACAGCATCCTGGCAAAAGACTAAGAACATTTAGTCTTCTTTAAAGAAGAAGAGTTAACAGTCAAGTCTATTGATTCCACTTTGACCTTACAGTCACCCTCCATTAAATTCTTGTTGCTAGCACAGCTTAAGCTATAGCATAAATACACAAAATTGGTGCAACAAAGGTGTGGGGGGGTAGGGAGCTACAGCCCAGGTGTGAGACTCTGTCCCCTCACCCCCCCACCCCCACCCCCGTCCCTCCCTCCTCCCC
Organism: Cervus elaphus; assembly: GCF_910594005.1. Classification (NCBI taxonomy): domain Eukaryota; kingdom Metazoa; phylum Chordata; class Mammalia; order Artiodactyla; family Cervidae; genus Cervus; species Cervus elaphus. The sequence continues at coordinate 1,926,284 of NC_057843.1, read as the reverse complement.
CGACCCCCATCCTGAGGCAGACGTCACTAAGGGTTATAGTGTCCTCAGCCAATGAAACTAAGGGTTACAGTGTCCTCAGCCAATGAAACTAAGGGTTACAGTGTCCTCAGCCAATGAAACTAAGGGTTATAGTGTCCTCAGCCAAGGAAACTAAGGGTTACAGTGTCCTCAGCTAATGAAACCGAGTGCCTTGTGATGGCAGGTCCCACAGCAAGGGAGGTACAAGTCTGCAATGAAACAGCCCTGCCATCCTCACCTTGGTCTCCTTCTAGAAAATACACTGGTTTTCCTCCAGATCCTGAAAGCTCCTCTCTTCATTAGGAGGAGAGGGTGGACGGAGGGCTGGGTGCAGAGGCAGCCTATGGACACGTGACCTGCGCTTAGCGCCTACTTGGGGAGAATTCCACTGAAGGACACCTGGAGGCTTTCTCATCCCGTTTCTAACACCTGGAAGCCACTTACTCAGTGGACAGGACAGTGGACAGTGTACTGGGAAATCAAATCCAACTATCTACACACCTATTCGATACCTCCAAGTCTCAGCTTCCGGCATACTACTAAGCTGCTAGTATAAAATGGGTAAAACATTCCATACGATCTCACAGTTAGGATGAGGAGATGACAGAAGATTTGGGAGCTGTGACAGCTTTTAAGAGCTTATCTGAAACAAATTAATGGAAAGAGCATGGATCTTTATTAACTGCCTATTACATGCTACATGCTTCACAAACATGGCCTCCTTTTATCTGCCATCAACCTTGTTAAGGGGTTTGTTACTGTGCTGAAGACACAGGCAGCTCCCATTTAGCCACAGAACACTGACAATTAAACACAGACAACTGTGTGTTTCAACTGCCTTCAACTGTGTCTTTCATTGTCTTCAATACTTTCAGTTTCCTCTTTCATCAAGCTTTTAAAACTATGGATAGAAACAAGCTGTAATGAAGTTTCCTGGCTCTTTCTCTAATCTTGGTGGAGTCATTAAGCAACTATGTGATTGCTACACCACAGCTGCTGAGGAGCGAACCTTGAACCTCAGTTAGCATGATAAATCCCCAATCAAAAGTATTTAGACTTGCTCAAGTCAGAGTAAGCCAGTTGAGACTGGCTGTCAAACTTTGAAGTCATAAACAGGGTATGAAAATAAGCCTGTATTAATTAGGAATAAAATGTAAACAGGCTAGCAGATGCAATGTCACTCATTCATTCCCTCATCAACCAATTATTAATTCAACCAGCAAAGGGCTCCCTGCACTTAAATTCCAACATAGAAGGTGACCACGGTACAGACAAATAGAGTGAGTCAAGGGATTAGATCTGATAAACAGAGTGCCTGAAGATCTATGGACGGAGGTTTGTAACATTGTACAGGAGGCAGTGATCAAGAACATTCTCAAGAAAAAGAAATGCAAAAAGGCAAAATGGTTGTCTGAGGAGGCCTTACACATAGCTGTGAAAAGAGAAGCTAAAGGCAAAGGAGAAAAGGAAAGATGTTCCCATTTGAATGCAGAGTTCCAAAGAATAGCAAGGAGAGATAAGAAAGCCTTCCTCAGTGATCAATGCAAAGAAATAGAGGAAAACAACAGAACGGGAAAGACTAGAGATCTCTTCAAGAAAATTGGAGATACCAAGGGAACATTTCATGCAAAGATGGGCACAATAAAGGACAGAAATGGTATGGACCTAACAGAAGCAGAAGATGTTAAGAAGAGGTGGCAAGAATACACAGAAGAACTATACAAAAAAGATCTTCATGACCCAGATAACCACAATGGTATGATCACTCACCTAGAGCCAGACATCCTGGAATGCAAAGTCAAGTGGGCCTTAGGAACATCACTATGAACAAAGCTAGTGGAGGTGATGGAATTCCAGTTGAGCTATTTCAAATCCTGAAAGATGATGCTGTGAAAGTGCTGCACTCAATATGCCAGCAAATTTGGAAAACTCAACAGTGGCCACAGGACTGGAAAAGGTCAGTTTTCATTCCAATCCCAAAGAAAGACAATGCCAAAGAATGCTCAAACTACTGCACACTTACACTCATCTCACACGCTAGTAAAGTAATGCTCAAAATTCTCCAAGTCAGGCTTCAACAATACGTGAACCATGAACTTCCAGATGCTCAAGCTGGATTTAGAAAAGACAGAGGAACCAGAGATCAAATTGGCTCATCAAAAGAGCAAGAGAGTTGTAGAAAAACATTTATTTCTGCCTTATTGACTATGCCAAAGCCTCTGACTGTGTGGATCACAACAAACTGTGGAAAATCTGAAAGAGATGGGAATACCAAACTACCTGACCTGCCTCCTGAGAAATCTGTATGCAGGTCAAGAAGTAACTGTTAGAACTAGATATGGAACAATAGACTGGTTCCAAATCGGGAAAGGAGTACATCAAGGCTGTATATTGTCACCCTGCTTATTTAACTTCTATGCAGAGTACAGCATGCAAAATGCTGGGCTGGATGAATCACAAGCTGGAGTCAAGATTGCCAAGAGAAATATTAATAACCTCAGATATGCAGATAACACCACCCTTATGGCAGAAAGCGAAGAAGAACTAAAGAGCCTCTTGATGAAAGTAAAAGAGGAGAGTGAAAAAGCTGGCTTAAAACTCAACATTCATAAAACTAAGATCGTGACATCTGGTCCCATCACTTCATGGCAAATAGATGGGGAAACAATGGAAACAGTGACAGACTTTATTTTGGGGGGCTCCAAAATCACTGCAGATGGTGACTGCAGCCATGAAATTAAGACACTTGTTCCTTGGAAGAAAAGTTATTACCAACCTGGACAGCTTATTAAAAAGCAGAGACATTACTTTGCCAACAAAGGTCCGTCTAGTCAAAGCTATGGTTTTTCCAGTGGTCATGTATGGATGCAAGAGTTGGATGATAAAGCTGAGTGCTGAATAATTGATGCTTTTGAACTGTGGCATTGGAGAAGACTCTTGAGAGTCCCTTAGACTGCAAGGAGATCAGTCCTGGGTGTTCATTGGAAGGACTGATGCTGAAGCTGAAACTCCAATACTTTGGCCACCACATTCGAATAACTGACTCATTGAAAAGACCCTGATGCTGAGAAAGATTGAAGGCAGGAGGAGAAGGGGACGACAGAGGATGAGATGGTTAGATGGTATCGCTGACTCAATGGACATGAGTTTGAGTAGACTCCGGGAGTTTGTGATGGACAGGGAGGCCTGGAGTGCTGCAGTCCACGGAGTCACAAAGAGTCAGACACGACTGAGCGATTGACAGCAGATTAACTGGGTTTCTCATCTCATGGGAAAACCAGTAGTAGGGAAAACAGAGAAGCAACCACGACTATAGGCATTGGCTAATCTAATGAAATTAGGTTTTTCCAACACATGGAAATAGGAACTGCTTCAAAAATCTTTAAAAATTGCTTCGTATTGTACGCTTAGTCACTCAGTCATGTTCAATTCTTTGTGACCCCTGGGACTGTAGCCTGCCGGGCTCTTCTGTCCATGGAATTCTCCAGGCAAGAATACTACAGTGGGTTGCCATTCCCTTCTCCAGGGGATCTTCCCCAACCAGAGACTGAACCCGGGTCTCCTGCACTGCAGGCAGATTTGTTACCACTGAGCCACCAAAAAAGCCCGAAGACTCGTTATAGCTTCTCACTTACAGATTCAGCTTGTTCTGGGACTCCCCCCCACCCCCACCCCAGGTGGCGCTAGTGGTAAAGAACTTGCCTGCCAATGCTGGAGATGTTAAGAGATGCAGGTTCAATCCCTGGGTTGGGACGATCCCCTGAAGGAGGGCATGGCAACCCACTCCAGTATTGCCTGGAGAATCCCACGGACAGAGGAGCCTGGTGGGCTACCAGCCATGGGGTCGCAGAGTCGGACATGACTGAAGCAAAGCAAGCAAGGGACAAGCTAAGTAGTAAGGTCCCTCGTGGGATTTTTCCACCTGGAGGTGGGAATAGATTCATCTTGCTCTGGATAGAATACTTGGGCTGAAATTAATCTATTAGAGACGGGATTATATTGATGGACTTCGTGAGTCTTGAAGTTTTCCTTTTTACTCAGAAAGGATTATAACACATAGGAAAAAAGGATTGTAGTAATTAGAGCTCTGTAAAATGGCATGTTTCTTCATATTATTCTGTGCTGGGATTTTGAAATCAACAATGTTTTAATATACAAACCCATATATTTCTTTTTGTTGCAAAATGTCTTTTTTCCAGCCTAAACATGGGACAATGCCAGAAATTCAAGGTTGCTCTTATGGCACCGCAGGATGTGGGAGGACTGAAATTTGAGAAGGTGTTTTACCCAGAAAAGCTCACTATTTAATTGTTCACTTTCTACGTTTCAAGGGGAGGTGAGCTGTAAGCCTGACTTGGCCTGAGTATGATGCTGGCAGAGAGGGCCTGCATGTGACTGCAGCCCTGGGAAGCCTCTGCTTGCGAAAGGAGTGGGGAGGAGGATAAGTAACATCAGGGGCACTGCAGCTGCTTCTGAGTGAGCGGCCGCCTTTAGGGACCACCAGTGGTTTCCTCTTGGGCAGCGTAAGGCTCACCTCTCCGGTTTCCTGCCCTTCTGCCCTGGGCATCTGGCAGCCAGCCTCAGAGCGGCACCCTGCAGCTGACTGTGCGCCTGGGAAAGCTCAGAACACCAGTCCTCCGAGACGGCAACAGCGCTGATCTTTATGACAATAAATCCAACTGCTAACTGAGAGGAACTAACAAATCCGCTGGCCAAGCAGAGTGTATACTTCTCAGCATGGGAGATGGATAGTTTATGTTAAAAAAACCACATATGGCACCAGTCAACTTCCACACTGACTAGTATCTATTATAATACTATCACTTAAAAGGAAATATATATTTTAGGGACTGATGGGTTTTTTGGGGTTTTCTTATTTTTTGTACCACAATGATGTGTCATGGAAATTTTCTGCCTCCTGAATTTTAAACATGCGGCTTGTAAAAAGAACAAATCTGACTCATTAAACTTACAAAGTCTCATCAATGGATCTTGGCTAATACCCCCCAACTCGGACAAGGAAAAGGGTAACTCTCTGAAGTCAGTTAATTGAAACAATGATAGCTTATGAAATACAAACCTTTAAAAATGGTTGAGTTCTCATTTTCTCCTATAAGGCAGTTTCCTTAGGCTCAAGGGGAAAACAAGTTATGCTCAAAGATTTCTGCTTTGCTTCTCAACTCCACTGATCTGTACTTCTCAGAAAAGTGTGTGGTGATCATGTGGGTGTGCTCAACTGCTCAGCTGTGCCCGACTCTTTGCAACCCCATGGACTGTAGCCCACCACTCCTCTGTCCATGGAACTCTCCAGGCAAGAATAGTGGAGTGAGTCGCCATTTCCTCCTCCTGGGGATCTTCCCGACCCAGCGATCAAACCTGCATTTCCTGCATTGCAGGCACATTCTTTACCACTGAGCCTCTTGGTAAGCCCGTCTGTGGTGACCACATGCTGGAAAATCGGGCCCAGAGCAGTCGCTTCAAAGTGCAAGCAGCCACACGGCCTCGTGGAAGCGCATGTTGGGAGTAAACCAAGGAACCAGTTTCTTTAATGCTAACAGAGCGGAAATCAAGGGTGGGGAAGAGCCCAGAGACAGGAGTGGTTCAGCAATGACTGTTTTCCAGGAGCTCTTGCTCCCTAAGGAAGGGCAGTGCTCTGCCCTGAGGTGGAAAACCACCAACACGGAACCGGCAACCTCTGCCCAAGACGAACCTCGCTCATGCTGAGCTCACAGGCAGGCTGGCCGCAGATATCCCATTTTATACATCTTCAGTTAAGCAGCAATTAACTTTTACAGAGCATTTTTTGTCTTGTCACCAAAGATTTCTTAATTCTTTACATGTGTTCACATGAACCGCAAGACACACCATGTTTATTCTGTCGAGTGGATTTATAGGCAAACCAAAGTGAAGTTAGTCCTTGGCTAAATTTACTATGTCTATAATTTCATGACCGCCTAGCTCGAGGGCCAACAGCTAAATCTGTGTGGACAACAGATGTACTTTAACCTTATGGTCCAAAAGAGACCAATAAATAGACTGATGTCTTGAAATTCAAAGCACAGGAAATGATAAAATAGATTCTGAACCGAAACCAGACTCAAATTGAACAATTCTTACCTCTAATCATCACTTTGTCTCCCAAGACGGGAAGATTAAAATAGAGGAGGACCAAAGAGCTCAGATAAAGCAGAATCTAGAGAATGATCTGACCTTGTCTTGTTCTAACCATGAGAGGTTGCCTCATGTCTGGATGCTGTGTGCAGACAGATGTTTAATCACGGTGCCTGAGACACAACCATGAAAACAGGCAAGTGGGATCCACACCAAGTCTGTGCGCTGCCAGGAGCTCTTAAACTCTCAGGCTGCTTCTAATCAGTTCCACACTGTGGAATTAGTTAGAGGCTTAGGGTTGGCAGGCCGCAGTCTGGTTCTGGTTCCGCCTGGTCCATAGACCAGCCCAGCTGAAGGAGACCCAGTCCATCTCTATCCGGGACTGAGTTTCCTTATCTGGGTCTCCTCCTAGGTGTCCCTGGAAACTAGTTCTGCCACCAGTGGGCAGATACCGTTGGAAAGGATTCTGAGGCCAAATAGGTTTATGGGGCACCGGGGGAAACAGAGTTCAACATCTGTCTTCACTACACAACTTTTTAGAACTCTGGGCCAATGTGCACTTTCCAGACAGAAAGATGGCCATCTTACAGGACCACAGAAACACGCTCTGAGAATCGGGCTGAAGGACCAGCGTGATGTGGACACAGACTGTGCTGAATGGGCACTCAGTTCCCCACTAACTCTCTGACTGACATGAGGAACAAGAAGGGATAGAGGCCCCCAGCCCTCCTGTTGCTCACTCCCAGATTCCCAGCTGAGAAAACAGGTTCCTCCTCAGCAGTTGTCTATGCAAGCATGAAGCTCTGCATGACCCGACAGGTCGCTTCAGAGCTACCTGCCTGGTAACTCGGGCTGATGTGCCGAGCCTGGGAGCCCAGGCAGGAGACACCTCACCAGACCCAGAGGAGCAACCTCAGCTGCTTTGTGCTGCAGGGCCGTGGGCAGTCGGTACCTGTCCTGTATCAGGGCTGCATTCTGGAGGGAATACAGCGGGAGGTGGTTTATGAGAAGCACACGGTGCTTCTGGAATGGGTCCATTCCACACAAGGATTGCCTTAACATTAGGAGACCCCAAGGATGAAGACCAAGGCAGGCACAGGGCAGCCAGCCCTCCTGCGTCCCTGAGTCCACACAGAACAGTCCACCTCACTCCCACAGGGCCCGGAGTAAGTGTCTGACGAGCAAGGCCATAAAGACGCTCCCCCGGCAGGGGCACATGCCTCCCAAGGTCACGTCCAGGAGCTGTCACCCCCGCTCACCCAGTTTCTGACCTGTGCCTCAGCTTCTTGCCTTGATGGTGCTGGGGGGTGGGGGGCACTCCTCTTTGGAAACGCTGCACCGTTAGGGGAGAAAGACCCTCTTTCTCTCTCCTGTCCCCAAGGAGCCTCAGCCAGAGCGGGGAGGCAGCCTCCCGCACTTGAACCTTATCCGGCCTCCGGACCCTCCAAGAGGCCGACGAGCGCCCTGAGGAGCCTCGGACACATGGAGAGCAGAGTGCGTGTGAGTTAAGCTCCTGCGCACGCCGGCCTGGCAGGGACCCTGTGCACACGTGGGCCTGCAAGGCAAGCTTCTCCTGGGGTACCCTTGGCAAGGCCACCTGCCCCACGTCCCAGTACCAACCCCGGCGCTCACCCCGTGTGCCTTCCAGCACTGTGTGCAGAAGCCAGCTTTACAGGGAAACAATCAGGTCATGAGAGGTCAGCAGTGCGGGAGCTCAGTGCTCACGGGCCAGCCTGGGGCCTGTGCCTGCCTCCCACCTCGTAACCCAGGGCAGGATGCCTTCTGCACAGGTCACACACACACCCCCCAACCACTGTCAGCCACACAGCCACAACCACCACACACAGTCACAAGCACAGCCACAAACCTACACACAACCACACACACTCATACACAACCACTCAACCACACACACGCACTACACACAACCACACACATACAACCACACAGTCACACACAACCACTCACGAGCACACACACAACCACACATACGGAACCAAACACATTCATACACAACCACACGCACTCATACACAACCACTCACAACCACACATACGCACTACACACAACCACACACATACAACCACACAGTCACACACAACCACTCACGAGCACACACACAACCACACATACGGAACCAAACACACTCATACACAACCACACACACTCATACACAACCACTCACAACCACACATACGCACTACACACAACCACACACATACAACCACATATTCACACACAACCACTCACGAGCACACACACAACCACACATACGGAACCAAACACACTCATACACAACCACACACACACAACTGCACACACACACAACCACAACTACACACACACACACATTCACAACCAACCAATACACAACCACACATTCACACACAACCACATATACATAACCACACACTCTCATGCATGACCATACACACATAACTGCACATACACACAACCACACACACACATACAATCACACACCACTCTGGATTAAGCATCAGACACACACCGGGAATGGACTTTGGGCAAGAGCCTTCCACAGTCCAGAAACACTGTGTAAGTTACCTGTCTGCTCCAGCCACACAGGTGACCCCTCAGGAGCAGCTGCCCTCCTCCAACAAGCGGGAGCGATCACTGACTCAGAGTCTGCAGAGACTGTGTTCTGTTCTCCAGGAGAGCCCCAGCCCAGCTACAAGCTGGTGGAGCTGCTGCAGGGCGGGCCGGCCACACCTCATTTTATGTGGCTATCTGAACAACGAACAAAGTGGCAGGTTCCACTGCAGTGGTTTTCAGAGCAAATTACTGGCAGCCGGCATTTCATTCCAACAGGTTACATATTTCAAAAATGTTAAAATTAATGTTAGGCTTGGATACAGACTAGAATGCTTCTCTTTGAAAAACAGGTGGACTTTTAAGAATGAAAAAGCTTTCAGACAATTAGAGCCCCTCTGCTGCTGCTGCTGCTAAGTCACTTCAGTCATGTCTGACTCTGTGCGATCCCATAGACAGCAGCCCACCAGACTCCGCCATCCCTGGGATTCTCCAGGCAAGAACACTGGAGTGGGTTGCCATTTCCTTCTCCAATGCATGAAAGTGAAAAGTGAAAGTGAAGTCGCTCAGTCCCGTCTGACTCTTAGTGACCCCATGGACTGCAGCCTACCAGGCTCCTCCGTCCATGGGAATTTCCAGGCAAGAGTACTGGAGTGGGGTGCCATTGCCTTCTCCTAGAGCCCCTCAGCCACCTGCTATATTCCACTGTTTAGAGTTTATATTCCGCCTGTCCCAAAGCTACTGTCATCACACAAAACACAGTCTGAAAACCAGCTTCAGAAGCACGTTTTCCAAGTGCTTGGCAAAAGACAAATCAAGATGAAAACTCTTAAACCAGTACGGGCTATTGGTTGTGGGAAGGAACAAGGCTTCAGCATGTGATATTTACTAGTTACAGAACATGGTGACAGTTCCTTTGCTTACACAGAAAATAAACATGCGTCCTGTGCAGTTGAACCCCACTGCTGCTAAGGCCTCTGTGTGTGTGCTGTAGAGGACGCGCTGTGTTCTTTGACAGCATCCTGGAAATGTGTCGTGTGCCGGCTTCTGGTTCTCAGAGCCAGGACGCGACTGGGCTAGCAGGAGCATGTGACCCCTGGCTCCCAAGAACTGTAAGACAGGAAGAGTGAGCAGAGGCCCACTCAGTCCTTTCAAGTCTGTACCTCATGAGAAAGCCCTTCCTCGCTACCTAGCATCCTAGTGATTCATGCACAGTGAGGAGACAGGAGCTCGCCATGTGCTGCAGACAGCTGCGGTGTCTGTGAGTCAGTCAGGTCAGTCGCTCAGTCGTGTCTGACTCTGCGACCCTATGGACTGCAGCACGCCAGGCCTCCCTGTCCATCACCAACTCCCAGAGTTTACCCAAACTCATGTCCATAGAGTCGGTGATGCCATCCAGCCATCTCATCCTCTGTCATCCCCTTCTCCTCCTGCCCCCAATCCCTCCCAGCATCAGGGTCTTTTCCAATGAGCCAACGCTTCGCATGAGGTGGCCAAAGTATTGGAGTTTCAGCTTCAGCATCAGTCCTTCCAGTGACCACCCAGGACTGATCTCCTTCAGGATGGACTGGTTGGATCTCCTTGCAGTCCAAGGGACTCTCAAGAGTCTTCTGCATCACCTGAGCTGCACATAAACACTGTGTCACACTCGTGTTTCCTCTCAATTCCTTTGCTAAGAATAATCACACTCTCCCTTAATGTTTCATCGGTCCAGCTTTTCCACCTTATATGAAGTTGGTCTTAAAAATACTTGCCCACATATGAGGTCAGGTCAATTTTTCAGGATCTGAAAAAGTTCCCAGAAGCTTCTTATGGCTAAAATGATTCCCTGTGCCCAGAGATGAAACTGATAGATGTGAATTCCTGAGTTCCTTGTCATGAGATCTATTGACGCTGGAGGAATAGGTGGCAGGGATCTTATAGAAAAGATCCGAGAACTAGATGGGTAAGTGGTTGGGAGATTAGGAAGACTGGGCCTACAGCCTTTCTCTCAGCAAACAATGGATCGACAGCTGGTGAACGAGAGTGGGAGAGAAGGTCCAAGTCTGCTGTGCTGAACACTGACACACAGACGAGATTAGCCTAATTTAATCACAATGATGAGCTTTCCGGGTGCTTTTTAATTAGGATACATGAACACATTCGGGATCCCTGCCCACAAAAACTCACACACACAAAATGCTATGTTTCCTAGTTTCTAAACAGTTTGCACCACACAGTATCTTTTAAAAAAACAATTTCATACTTGGTACAAAAACGTGGGTCAATAAGTAACATTAAGTATTTCCTTTAAAATAAAGGCTTTCAAAACTTAGTCATATTCCTTATCTATTTGAAGTGTACTAGGTCTCCCTGGTGGCTCAGATGGTAAAGAATCCACCTGCCAATGCAGGAGATGCAAGTTCAATCCCTGGGTCGGGAAGATCCCCTGGAGAAGGGGATGGCAACCCACTCCAGTATGCTTGCCTGGAGAATCCCATGGACAGAGGAGCCTGGAGGGCTACAGTCCATGGGGTCACAAAGAGTCAGACACGACTAAGCAACTAACACAAGCTAGAGTTTCCAATTTTCTTTTGCTGTGGTCCACGTTTTAGCCTTGTTTCATCAGTGAAGAACCTATAGCTTTAAAGATGTATCTTAGGACATCACATGCTCAAATTCAAACTCAGTGAGGTGAAATTTACTTTTTCAAAAGTGCATTTGAGAGTCCTGAAGAGACTTACAAATGTTTGCCATTTAACTGAAGAACAACTGTCATGGAACTTATTTTGCAATGATTCTTTGATAGATTTCTGAATATCCTACCCTTTCCCCTCATTGTTTATATCATCCTTATTTTTCCCACACTTCTTGGAGAAGTCATACCACCCTTTTTGGAACAAAATCCCAACTTTTGTCTGTATTTGCTACAGCAGTGTGTGTGTGTGTGTGTGTGTGTGTGTGTGTGTGTGTGTGTGTGTGTGTGTGTGTGTGTGTGTGTGTGTGTGTGTCAAGCTCAGTCCCCATTGCCCCCCCAACTTTTGTCTGTATTTGCTACAGCAGTGTGTGTGTGTGTGTGTGTGTGTGTGTGTGTGTGTGTGTGTGTGTGTGTGTGTGTGTCAAGCTCAGTCCCCATTGCCCCCCCACCAACACAGCAACTTCTCAGCCTTTCAGCTACAGCAGTGTGTGTGTGTGTGTGTGTGTGTGTGTGTGTGTGTCAAGCTCAGTCCCCATTGCCCCCCCACCAACACAGCAACTTCTCAGCCTTTCAGCTTCTGTGCAGAGGGTTCCCCCTGCCTCTGTGCTGGCATATGCTATCCATTCTCAGTGCTGAGGGAAAACAACAAAACTAAAGGAAAATCAGCCCCTTAGGTCATTGTGCAGAATCACTATCTTTAAGTTTTCACTTTTTGTTCAAAAGTAACTCTTCTGAATAGGATGCAAAATGTGTACCTGTGATCAGTACACATAATACACAGACATTCATCATCATGACTTCCCATCTCTTGAACTGGACCCCTGCCACAGAGGACAGGAATAGAGATTCCTCCTCTTGCCAACCTCTTCCTCTGAAAAGGATCATTATGACTTCTAAGTGACTAAAAACTCAGAGTATTTAATAGCCCTAGCATTCTGGTAGGATTATAAAGAGATTTTCAGCCAATGACTAAAGAGTTAATCTTAGACATTTCAAAGAAATTGTTAAATCTGTTGCCAGGCCGTTTGCTGCAATGTTAAAGCTAAAAGAATGAGTTTGTCCAACACTCTGGAGCCTAATAATGTAATTGTAACTAATAAACTAAGGAGACAGAATGGTTCTAACACAGCTTTGCACATGATTTATTGACCCCTGTGCAATAATTCTTCAGCAGTTCATATAACCAGAATTTACAGACTTATTCCTAACTTCAGGAAAAATTGACTTCACTCTTGAACCTGATGCCTTCTTGCATCAGTCTCTGAACTGCACTTATTGAACTAAAATCACGATCCTGAGAAGGCCTCCCCTGCTCCCTGGGGTAGAGAATCTGCTTTTTCAAAATTGGGACTCTATCATTTCATCTTTGGAAAGCCGTTTGTAAGTATCTTATAAGCTTAGCAAATAATATCATCAGAACGTGCACACTGCCTGTGAGGGAGGGAGGATCGGGGTATTCAGGAGCACTGTTGTGCTGTGTAGCTGTGACACACACATGGTCCACGGAAGGCGTGCGGACTCCTCGCGGAGGAGGTGGCAGAGGCCAGGGTCAGGAGTGTTCCACCTGGGAGCTGTTTGAGCGTGTGAAGAGACGTGAATACAGTGAAAAGTACAAGCAAGCGCTCCTATGCATTGAAATGACTGTGACGGGTGTGGGACTACTCAGGGACAGGTGTAACCTTTTAAGAAGACAATTTGGCAACAGTAACATTTAGACTCCCGTTCACCTGACCTGGGGGCTTCATGTCTGGAAAGTGAGGCTCATACAAGGGCACAGGACACATGACACATACATGTACAGGGATGTTCATTATAACATGTTTTTATACTCATGTTGCCCTGAGTGTCCTTGAGAAAGGAAATGGCAGTTCAACTTTGGCATCCCATACAAGGCAGGCTTTAAAAATACCTGTCAAAAGGGCATGGTCTGTCCAGTAAACCACCAGATTGGAGAAGGGACAGCAGACTTCTGGGGGGGGCAGACAAGAAATGCACAGCTTTTTAGTTATATTGAGAGGAGAGACTGATACTGAGCACGCTAGAGAATTTTCACTTTTCATTTTGTAGCTTCCTGTATGATTTTTTTTTACCATAAGCAAATATTCCTCATATACATTAAACGTGTTAAAAGTGTACAAGAAGGAAAACTAAAGAAAAAGCATGGTACTATTAGAACCCCAAGCTATGTAGCATTTTCAAACTGAAAAGGAATCTATGCTTCTGAGAACAATAAAAGAGACCTGTATTATCATTTTGTCACTTATTAACTTCCTGTGGTCTTTGACCCATATTTTATCTGTCCCCACCTTGTAAGGTTGTTACAAGGCTGAAATAGGTAGTGCACGTTGAGCCTTTGGTATGAGGCTGGACGTACTGCACTTAAAATGGTTGCCAGCTGCTGCAACTTCAGGCAAAGGCTAAGCGCGCCGGCCCGTGTGGGGGCATGGCTGAATGCTCGTCCCCAGGGTCTACTCCCTGCCCCCGGCTTGAAACATCTGCCCTTACTCTGTCTGCGAAGCTTCTCACTGCATGCCTTCTAAAAACATGGTCCCAGCAATGATTAAAGGGACTTGACTAAAAAAGCCAAATGTTAGTAGATTGTCCCCTACACTGACATAGATGGTCATGAGACTGGATCTCATGGTGCAAACACATGCTGAAAAAAATTCACACCAGCCGGGGGATTCTCTTGTCTCACTTCCAAGAGTAGGTGAAAATGCCAAGTGCCCAGAAATGAGCCTCTGTAGAATGTGGCACATTAGGGTTGAATTTTGCTGTCTGTCCTTAACAACCAAGCAACAGGTGACAGGCAAATTCTTGGCTCTGCTGAGTAAAGGATGCCCTGGAACCGAGACAGAGAGACGCCTGCAGGCCACAGGGGTCCGGGCCCCCTGCCTCACCCTGTCCTTTGGGCTGGATGGTGAAGATCCAGCTGAGAGGACACAGCAGCTCCTCCTGGACGAATGCAGATGTGGCCCCTCCAGGGGCCGTGGTGGGCAAGGGCATGAGCACTCAGTCTAAATACAATATTCCAGATAGGGCCACAAAATGGGACTACAGTAGGAGGGTAGCTGAGGACCAGACGTCACTTCCTGCTACAACAGTGCAACGGTGCTTCCCACCAAGTTGTGTAAGAAGAGAGACACCAGCACACAGTAGGAGCTTCAAGAGGGGGCCTTGAAAGCAGATGCCTGATGTAAAAATATTCATGCTAAGAAATTCCCCTCATTGGACGTATGAGGACGAATTGGCATATCCCTCACCTTCTAGGCAAACGTAATTTATAGTTTCTTTTCCTGAGAACATCCTCTCCTATTTCTACCCATGAGGACCAAGAAGCCTTTACTCATGACCTACTGGAGAATTCGAGTCCATCTCTACAGTGAAAGGACCCATGTTCTCCTTGTCGCCTGCCAGAGTTCCGATTTTCCTCTCAATCTGTAAAGTAGCTGTTTTTAATGAATATGGATGGGTCTGAGAACTGAACTGCTGTTATGGAATGAGGAGCTTTCCTCCAGCAGTCCTGCAAACTGCTCAGAGTTCTCCTCTGTCTGGAATGTCGGAGGCTCTGGTGGGTGAGAGAAAGAAGCGTAGTTTATGGGATGGCCGGGTGAGAAGCGCAGCGGGAACTCTCTGGGGCGTATCAGCTCTTCATAGGAAGCACACGAACCAGAGAACAGGAGAGAGTTCACATGACATCACCTTCGAAGCTGCTGCAGCCCCACAGAACGCACTGAAAGGAGAGGGAAAGGCAGGAACAGAGCGGCGCTGCTCTCAGCGCACAGTGTGGACAAACAGGGAAAATGTGTGATTCGTACACGGCGGGAGTTCTTTACCCTGGGGGTGCAAAGACAGGCGGTTACATCCTGCAGACCCGCGGGGCTTCTGTGACAGCACAGTCTGGTACACCCTCCCCTACCTGTTCAAGAGCCCCTCTCCCACTCAGGCTTATTACTGGTGGATCTACTGTCTCGAGCTGTCTGTCTAGCAGCCTTAGAAACATCTCTTCTGTAAAATTTTAATAAACCTGCACACTGAAGAAAAATTGAATAATATATTCCCTATAAAAAGTGACCCAGAGAATCTCATTTGCATTGTAAATAGAGTCAGCCAAACCTTTTTGAATAACTTGACTGAGTGTCCAAGGAAATATTTTAATTCTAACTTTTACCCTTTTCCAGGACCTCTTATGAGTTTCAAAGGCTACCACAAAAAATGGGCAGAAGGCCTCAATACACATTTCTCCAAAGAAGACATACAGATAGGCAAGAGGCACATAAAGAGATGCTCAACATCACTAATTATTAGAGAAATCCAAAGCAAAACCACAATGAGGTATCACCTCACACCAGTCAGAATGGCCATCATCAAAATGTCCATGAACAATAGATGCTGGAGAGGGTATGGAGAAAAGGGAACCCTCTTACACTGTTGGTGAGAATGTAAATTGGTGCAGCCACTATGAAGAACGAATGGAGGTTCCTCAAAAATCTAAAAATAGAGCTACCATATGTTCCAGCAATCCCACTCCTGGACAGACATCCAGACAAGGTGGGGTGGGATGGAGGGAGAAGAGGGAGGGAAGGTATGTGCACATGGAGTTGATCCACATGCTGCACAGCAGAGACACAGCCCTGTAAAGCAGTTATATCCAACAAATTAAAACACACATCTCAACGTTCACGGTTACGACACCCACTAGTTATGACACCCAAGACATGGAAGCAACCTAAGTTCAATGACAGACGAATGGATAAAGAAGATGTGGTACATATATACAATGGAACGCTACTCAGCCCCAAAAGGAATGAAATAATACCATTTGTAGCAATATGGATAGACCTGGAGATTATCAAACTAAGTAAAGACAGACAGACAAAGACTAATACCATATGATACCACCTACATGTACAATCTAAAAAAATGATACAAATGAATTTATTTACAAACCAGAAAAAAATCACAGACTTAGAAAAAAAAATATATGGCTACCAAAGGGGAAAGGCTGGGGGGGGGGCGGGAGGGATAAATTAGGAGTGTAGGGTTAACATATACACACTACTACAAATAAAATAGATAACCCACAAGGACCTACTATATAGCACAGGTAACTCTGCTCAATATTCTATAATAACTTAAATGGGAAAAGAATTTGAAAAAAAGAATAGGCGCATATACATGTGTAACTCAACCACTTTGCTGTCCACCTGTTACTATCACAACATTGCTAATCAACTATATTCCAACATAAAATTTATAAAAATGTTTAAAGCCTACTGCAGTGTTCAGTCCCTTTTATATCTTATCATCAGCAAAGCACCTCTGAGCTGGCTGAAGAAAAGAGGGTCCAAAAGAGAGAACTGACACCACAAGCTTCTCAGTGGTGACCTTTCCAGTTTCTTTTTTTCTTTCCCAAACTATTCTGACTACATAAATTGAGAAGCAGATTATTTTTTCATAATATTTTACATATAGGTATACTTTTATGTGCTATTTACCTAAATACCTTCAATTTTTTTTGAGGATTAAGATCCTATCATATTTAGACTATTACATAGAGAAGGACCTGTATTTTTATATTATAATACATGTTACATGTCATGGAGCACTACACTCTTGAATGATGAGATTCCTGCAGACATTACCCTAACCTCCTGAGATGCTGTACTGCAAGCATCAAGGCTAAGACACTGTTTATCTTGTGGCCGTTTGTCAAATCTCTGCCTGGAGCTCTGGACAGCAGTCTGATGCCTGTGACATCAGGGGAAAGCAGGGCCCTTCGGTACCGTGGTGGCTTTCACTTCACCAGTGATGCCTGAAGACCAGTCTAAGCAGATCTCCTTGCGGAGTCAGCAGGGGCTCTCTGGAGAGAAGAACATTCTGGGGTGGATGGTAACGGGCCACGGAGGGACAGGTGGCCACCACCTTAGAGCGACAACTCTGTGCTCCCGGCATGCGCACCATGGCCTGGGCACACACCCGCCGCAGTCCTGCGTGGAGGTGGACTGCAGGGCCCCTCTGGCACCAAAGGGCTTGTGATCAGGGCCCCCCACAGCCCTCCTCTGCAGGAGCCCCCCAGCAAGACCGCCGGGAGTGACACTCCTTATCTGGCGGAAGGAAATACTGTCTCTGTGGCAGAGAAGGAGCACTCCGGGGGTGATGGAGAGTGACCGTGAGCAAGGGTGTCCAGCACGGAGTGCCATGTGGACTCACACTGCCAAGCCCTGTCCTGCACCACCAACAGCCTTGGTCCACCCCATGGCCAGAAGCCACGCTGGGTGGTGGGAGAGGACAGGTGACCCACCAGAAAAGCCTGTCCACGGAGAGGATTCAAGGACCCCCCATCTGAACCCCAAGACAGACTCGGTGCTCCGCCAAGGCCTAAAGGACACCACCATCCAGAGAGCTCCTGTCCAGCTCGTGCCCAGCACCAGGAGCCAACAGCGGCCTTCACGTAACTGCTACCCTCTCCAAAGGCACCACGTGGTTCAGAAAGGAGACTGGCCTCCAGCAGCGAGGGCTCTGCTGGGCAGGAGCCTGGCTCTGTCCTTCCCTCCAGAGACTCGGAAGGTTTGGAGCTCTAGTCCCTCGGTGGCCAGATGGGGTGCTGATGGCACCTCAGTCACGGGAGAGTAAGGGAGACGACGCATGGACAGCGGCTGCCGACAGACTCAGTGCACACTGGATCACGAGAGTGGAGACCCTCCAGAGACGCCCAGTGGGAACTCTGCTTGGCCCCCAAATTTCCACGAGATCACCCCCGTCTACACATAGGCACCTCCCTGAGCTGTCACCTGGCTGCCTCTGACACCCCTCACCAGTCTACTTTCCTAAACATGCTAGCTCACGGAAGGGAATTTTGTTTTTTTCAACAGACAGAGTTTCAAAGTGCCCTGGCAGGATGCTGGGGACCTGGATGCCTGGCTCAGGAGAGCCTCATGCTGTGATGTTGACCAGGATGAGTGCGTTGGACACCGGACCCGGCCTGCAATGAGCCAAGGCACAAAGCCAGAGCCTGACCACGGACGTTCCGGCCATCACCCCGCCATCACCACTATCACCACAAACGCCAGTTTCTGGATTCCAAGTTGTTGGTTGCTTACATATCACAACCAAAAGAAAAAATAATTGTTTCCTGTGAACTATCCTCAAGTCAGACAATCTGGGTATGAATTCTGCCCAAAAGCAGTATGTCCCCAGCGGTTAGCAAACCAGACTGCGTTTCCTTTTCAGTTTAATTTGACCTAATTAAGGACAGGGAGGAGAACTCTGCCATAATGCTGTGAGAGCCTTTAACAAGTATTCCTTCATAGCTGGCCAAGTCATAACATAAAAGGGAACTGCTTATTTCAGCAAAACTTTGGCTCTCATGTTTGGATAATATTCCAAGGCTCCAAACGGAGCTCCACCAAGGTCCAAACATCCCTCTCCCTGCGGCCCAAACACCGAGCTGTCTCCTTATCGGCTCTCACCTCTGCTCACAACAAGGACACGTACACACCTGACAATCACTCAGGAGCTTCTATTTGGAAATTTCCCTCCTGGGGTTCACACAACAGCCAGGACCAATTGGGGGAGAACACTGTCTTTGCATTGTGCCCTTGACTGTGAAAGTGTCTCAGTCCTTCCTGTTTCACTATCACAATCTTCGTGTTTCTTAAGAAATCTGCAAAGAGCCAGCCTGTCGTGAAGGGGGCAGTGAGTGGAACATGCACCCCCTCCCCCGAGCCTGGGAGGCCATGGGCCCATGGAAACTGTCAGCCACGCTGTGAGTCTGCTTTGACCCCAGAAACCTTTTCCTCCAGGGCTGCTCTTCCTCCGTGATTAAGCACACATGAAAGGATCTAGGGAGGAACCCCACAGATTGGGGAACCGCAAGCCTTCAGTGACTTCCAGGGGGCAGGAACAGGGCCATGAGCAGAGAGGATCCAAGGGCCCAGACATGGGGAAACAAACTCCTGGGCAACCAGTTAGATGGATGTCTGATGTCTGATCAGGGAAGGGTCACAAGACACACGTCGTGGAGAGATGCCAGTGCCGCGCCTGGCGAGCTGTGGCCCCGGCGGATGCTGACCACACTGTTCCCTGGTCACCTGCTGGCCCACTGGACTCACCAGGCTTTCAAAGAACAAGGGCATGAGCTTTCTGAGTGGCAAGACCCCAGGAGGTTTCTTTCTGAGGGAGCTGCTGGGCTTTCTCTCAGAGAGGTCAGTAAGTGATGTCCAGCTTGGGTGCCCGGGACTGGAGGGGTCCCCAAAGGGACCAGTGGGGGGGAGTGTCATCACAGGACCCTGCTGACCCAGGTGCAGGCCCACCGTGTGTCTGTGGCTGGACAGGCTCCGGGAGGCGGGCTCTCTGATCAGGAGCTGCAGAGATGGACAGAACCTGGGGTCCCGGCTCCCCAGGAGCCGAGCGGGGCAATGAGGCAGGGTCCTTGAGGCAGGAGTTCAGTGAGGAAAGTGCAGGGCCTGAATGCAGGGTGCGCCAGGGCTGGATGGCCAGTCTGCGAGCCGCAACCAGGTCCCGGGTGTAGGGCGTCCATGGCTGGCTTCTGTGTGCCAGCTTTGTCACAGGGAATAGGTGAGCCAGAAACTACAGTCCCGCAAGCTGGGAGGCATGGCCAAAAAAGTCTAGAAAGGAGTTTAAGGGACAGTTTCTTCTGATGAGATAACACCTCAGGAGCGCTTGGGAAATACAGATTCCAAAGCTCCCCTGGAGCTTCAGGAATCAACACCATTTGGACTCAGAGCCTGGGAATCTGTTTGTGCCAAGCAACACCCCTCCCTCCCACCATGTCCCAACCGTGGGATTTTTAGGAATTCTAAAGCTTTAAGCCCACTGAAGCCTGTTCAAACACAAGGAATTTAAAGGCAGGAAACTTGCTAGGTTACAAGCACGGCCGTGCGACCCTGGGGATCACTGGACCTCATGAGACTCAGCTCTTCATCTGCAAAGTGGGGACAACGCACTTCTTCACAGGACAGTGCTTGAACTGATGGACAGCAGAGTGCAATCTGTCAGTGCGAAGGTTCGCGATTATTGTATGTCTGAGCCCAAGTGCAATCTCGCAGGCTTCCAGCCCTGTAGCTGAGACAGCTCCGGGTTTCGGTCACTATCTCTGAACTGATGTCCCTAAGGGGGACGGTCCTTGGCCGTGGGTCTCCTGGAAGGCCCTCCAAAGGACTCTCACTTCAGCCATCACTTCCCACTCTGGCTGGTGGTCAGTTTGAAGGCCCTGTGCTGTGGGATGGACCCATGCTTTTCAAATCCTGGAGTCATGGGGGAGAAGGGCTTTGAGCGGCAGTAGTCTCAGGGGTCGGCTCCCACACGGGTGAATCCCAGGGACATCTGATGTGCTAAGCTCCTTGGGACAGTAGCTAGGGTTAAGCGCTAAGAAGCAGAAGAGCAGGGTCAGAGGCCCAGGGCAGCTGATGAATGGGAGACGTGGTCAGGAGCAAAGGAAGGAGGAGCTCCACAGGGAGGCTCCAGACGACCACTGGAGGAGATGATCGTCATCACTTACGGGCTCAGCCACGTCCTGCAAGCGAGGAGATGGCTCATGACGACACAGTGAGGCCAGCTGCCACTCACAGCCCGGGGGAGTTGGCCATACCCCCGAAGCCCAGGGGGAAGAAGGCAGTGTCAGGCCAGGATCGCTGCCACACCCTTTGCAATGCCTCTCACGGCTCGAGAGGCCTGGGGCCCTGGACACAGCTCAACAGACAGAAAAAGACCATGGAGCTGCTGGCGAGCAAGACTCTGAGAAAAAGCAAAGTGATCTGGTGTCACTTAACCCAGAGGAGGAGCCAGGGTGAGACGCAGAATCCAGAGTGACCGTGGCTCTGCACGCCCCGAGGAGGAGGCCGGTTCAGTGGGATGGTATACGTTAAGGAAAAGAAAACAGGGTTTGTGATGAGTGTCCCAAGTGTGGTCAGGCTTGCAGGGCAAAGGAAAGACCCCTTTCCCAACAGCAGCCCAGGGTCCAGCCCAACCTGGGCAGGCAGAGATGATGAAACATCAACTCAAACCACAGTGAAAACTGGAAGAAAGATAGTGCCAAGTGGCTTTAGAATCAGCCCTAGCCCGGAGCCGGGCTTGGGGACAAGCAGTTAACCTCTCTGGGCCCCCGTTTCCACATCTGTAAAGTAAGGTCATGGTCCAGACGGCCTCCCAGGCCCTCCCTCCTCAGCGTGAAAAGTCACCTTCTGTGGGCCCAAGGGGAACGTGGTGTCTGTGTTCAATAACATGTTAACATGTTCCTTCCAAGGAAGCAAAAACAGGACTCGTGCAGTGGGCGCGGGGACCTGATCTGGGCTTGGAGACCAGCTGCACAGCCCTGCAGGGGGTCCTCGGGTTCTGTGGGGGGAGGAGGGGAGAGGAGACCCAAGTGGAAGGGAGCACGGGGAGGCCAAGGAGCCAGCTGGGACTCGGAGGTGCAGGAGGCTGTGGTCAGGCAGCAGCGGAGGGGAGGAGCCGGTGCAGCTGACAGGCCACTGCTGGAACACGAGGGTGGGGATGGGCCCGGCAGGGAAGGCCCCGGGTCTCCGCAGGGGCCTGGGTGGGCTGCCCAGGTTTCCGTTTTCCTTCTGCTGTTTATTAGCCCGTGATCTTGGGCAAAATGCTTATCCTCATTAGAACATCATTTCCACGTAATAAAATGGGGGTAACAGATCCACTTCATGGTATTTTCGTAAGGATTAAACATGATTATGTGCCTGACACGTAGCAAGGACGGAAAAACTACCATCATTCTGAGGTGGGCCTGCGAATGGAATTAAGGCAGAGAAAAAAGAAACCTCCGTGACTCACAGCTCAGGGACAAGACCTGATGCTGGGCTGCTTCCGCAGATGTGGACAGTTCTCCCCGCTCCTCCCTCGGATCCCAGGAGCACCGAACTTCCTGGGAGGGGGTGCTATTACTTCCCCACTTCAGGGCGGGGACACTGAGGACAGGGCAGCTGAGCCTCAACTGAGCAGCTGAGATCGCCATCACTCAGGCTCCTGGCTCCGCAGTTGCTCCTGTCCTCCCAACATCTGTCCCCGGGAGAGAAACCTGGAGAAAGTGGGAGGTGTACACATCCTCTAAAGTGACAACCGAGTCAGCTGAGTAATTTGGGAACAGGAGACTGAATTGGTCACTCCTCCAACGACCCTGAGCCATGGAAGCCCGCCAGAACCCACCTGGTACTGGGAAGGCGAACAGGCTGGGTTCCCCAGGGCGGGCCCGGCAGGCGCTGTCCCAGGGACGAGCCTGTCCTCCCAGCCCCACGCAGAGGGCGGGCGCGAGCGGCCAGCTCTCACACGCACAGACAAAGAGCACGCCTGTGCTGTCTCTGAGCAGAGCCCCGGGCCCGGAGCCACGGTCACAGCTCTCCCCAGCCCCAAGTGGACTGGAAGGTCTTTCCTGGGCCACGTTCTGCCTCTTGGCACAACGACCCCTGCTGAACTCTCCCCACCAGACGCCCCCCAGGCCCAGAACCTGTCCAGGACTTGCCTCTCCTGTTCCACCTCCTCCCCCGGGATGGGACTCTCCTGTCGGCCGAGGCCGGACACACAGCCCTGGGCCTCGACCCTGGGCCGTCGTCCCTCATCTCCCTTCTCTCCAGAACGCACTCACACTCTCCGGCTCTGGGACTGTTAAAAATAATAATGATAATAAAGCGATGTGGGGGGGGGCATATTTTCTTTTCAAAATAGTTTAGACTGAGTCCTCCTGGAAGCAAGCAATATGACTAAATGACTTCTTAGAGTCCCTTCCAGCCAGTGATTCACCAGACCTAGAATTGAAGCTGGAATGGACTGTTATATTCTAGGCCAAATGTCTCATTTTTGCAAATAAGGAGAGTGCAGTCCATGGAGGTTAAGAGTCATGGAGTCCACTCGCAGCCGTGGAAGGAGGACAAGGTTTGAAGCTAGGCGCTCTGTGTCTGACCAGACTGGACCGGCCACACACTGCGTGCCCTGGAGTGAGAAAAGGGCAAGGCCGCTCTGCTCCTGCTGCCTCCGCGCCTCGTCCTGGCAGTCCGAGGACAGCACACCGTGAAGGACATGAGGCAACGTCACGAATTGCTCCATCATTGTGAAGTGGTTTGCTCAAGGTGGCCCTGGCTGAACACTGTCGTGTGAGTCTCGTCTTCTTGACACTTCGCCAGGGCTCTGGTTGTTTTTTCTCATAAACCACACTAATTTGATCTCCACAAGCATTCCTTTAAGCCCCTCGGTGCAGATTCAAACAGACCAACTTGGAGGAAGCGCAGCCTTCCACCACCTCGGGGTCATGGCCCTCTGACCTGGACCCAGAGCTGCCCGGGCCGGGGCGCGCTTTCCCCGGAGCCCTCCCGCTGCTGCGGCCCAGGCTGGGTGCTGCGGGCGCTTCTTGCTGGTCTGTAGAGGACTGTTGGGCCACAGCCTGTACCCTGAACACTGGAAGAGGTCGGGGGTGAGTCACCAAGCTAAGTAACAGATACTGGCTCCTCCAAGCTCACACTGGACAGAGTTGGGAACTAGCTCAGCCACAAGAGCTGGCTCACTTGCCCGTTTGTGGTCGGGCACAGAGGAGAGGCAGGAGATGGCAGCCGGGCCCCGGGGATGACGCATGGACCTCCGAGGGCTCTACACCGCCCACCCCACGGCTGCTGGAGCCTGGAAAGGGCATCCACGCCCCTCGGCGGATCAGGAGGTGAGGCGCCCTCTCCCCAGGGAATGTGCGTCCTGCCACTGCGACGACCACCGGCCCACGGGGCCCCAGGGGCTGCCTAGACCTGCCCCTTTCCTCCGTGACGGCCCCCACACTTGACACGGGGCGCCTCCCTCCTCATCAGAGAGAGCCAAGCCTCTTCTCAGACAACGGTGTCCAGCCCGTGAGGAGCCCCGCAGAGAAATCCTATGTCCCCTGCTTTCTGAAGCATGAAAATTGTGTCATGTTTCAGGAATAATGCTGAGGTCAGGCCTACAAAAAACAGACAGTATAGCTCTTTTGCCCTAAGCAATAAAAGAGCAAAAAATGGGGAAAATCCCGTGAGCCAGCTCAGTCAACAATTTCCATGTTGAAAAAAAAAGTTAAAAGTCCAAGCTGGAGCCATGTGGATACATTTTTCTTTACCCTACACTTTAGGCGCCCATTACCTTCCTTTTAAATCATCTCCAAGCAGCCCCAAGTCACGCCAGCCGCAAATCATGAGGTGGCTTTGGTCTCGCGGCAGTGGAATGCTCTGCAGCGGACAGGCCGCTTCCCGGGCGCCGGGGGGAGCCCCCAAACCCGCGAGGCTGAGAGCACACATGACATCAGAGCTCAACCATCCAGGAAGGGGCTGCGCGGGCCGCAAACCACAGCGGGCAGATAAAGCAGGGAATGGCCTTGCTTAGGAAAACATTCGCGAATACCGCAGGCAGCTGGCAGAGGCAAGTTTAATTACATTCACAGAAAGCCACTGTTTCCTCCGCATGGCCCTGGTGCCGACCAGCGAGTGGGGAGTGCCCGGCAGCCCGGCCAGGCACGGAGGGCCAGAGGAGCCGCGCGGATCACCACTTCTCCACATCTGTGCTCTGCGTCACGCCTTTATTGGCCCCAGCTGTGGAGCCGCTCAGTAGGCTCTGGAAGGGTTTTCAAGCGAACCAGACCTCAGGAGCAACCTATCCTTCAATTTAGAGCTGGAGATCAAGAGCAGCCCAATAATGTGAGACATCCATTATTCAATTCATGATTAATTGACAAGACACCAAGCCCATCCTGGGCATAATCGAAGCCGCAGCGACTGCCATCTGCCTTCACCTCAGAGGACCAGGGCTGTATTCTGCAAGCGCCACTGCAGCTTTCACTCGTTTATTTATTTATTGTTTTTTAAGGAAGCGTTCAAAGAGTTAACTATACAGTGTTTGAAGGGCTGGTAAAAGTATTGGATGTGCCTCTGGGCACCTCAGAGGAACAATGTTCAACAGGTATTGGTAAAGCATGATTAAAGCTCAAGGGGAAAAAATGGTCCAAATAAAAATGCTATCTTAAAGAGTATTTAAGCGGCATCTTACAGTAAGTGCTAAAGTGGGAGTCTCTGGAGAGACTGCAGAATCTTTTATGAGACAAGAAGGATATGCCCGAAGAGTTCCCTTGGCTTCTCTAATTTTAGCCCCAGGGAGCATGGCTGATGCTAATTCCAGTCTGTGATTCCACCTAAGTGAACGGTTATCAATAGCAAGAAGGAAATACAGGCCCAGTGAAACCACACACAAACACAGAAACAAGCAACAAATGAAAACACTGCTGATCAAAGCAGGCCTCATTCTTAAAGGAACAGTGAAACATTACATTGTCGCTAGTGGCACTAATGTCCAGTGGCTAGTCTTTTCAGAAACATGCCATTTTATAGCCTTGTACTGCATTGGCAGTAATCTTCATCAGACACCCAAGGATAACTGTCCATTTCAGGAGGAGGTGAGGGGAGGGCATTAGTGCCTGTTCATAATATCTTCATGGAACCTCTAAAATAATGGCCGGGGAAAAATGCAAGGCTCCAGAATTGATGAAAATAACCTGTTTGCCTTTGTTAGGAGCCAGGACCCGCCTTTAGAAATTGCTGGGGTCATGAGATCTCTTGCAGGTTTACTGGGGGCAGAAACAAACAAGCACCCAGTGAGCTCCACCTGGAGGAGTGAGAAGGGCCAGAAAAGTCTTTTCATCATGTGGAAAGAGACTCAGGGTAACCTACCAGCCTGTCTCACAGCATTCCAGTACCCTGACGACTCTCTCCTTCACCAAAGGTGGAACAGAAGGCTCCAGCCCCTCCTCAGGCAGTCCTCCCCACCCCCGCCCCCAGCCTATCACCGTCACCACGGTCACCCTCGACCACCCACAGACCACCTGCCCATCAGGAGGGCAGTGACTTCAGCATCCCTGTGAGCCCAGGTGTCAGGGTCTTCACGCTCATGGCACAGGAAGTTTGGGGGAAATCTCTCCATAAAAATTATGCTGGCTACCACTGGATTAGCTAGTTTCAAGAACTCACCAATACCGAGTACTTATGAAACAGTGACAGCAAAGCTTTCCATAAAAACCATCAGATTTTAGCTAGTCTTCCTAGGGTAGGCGAGTCATCAGGAATGCATTCTTCCCATTGTGCTCAGCCTGCCACTTGCTCCCTGAGAGCGCAGCCAACCGCACACCAACCAAGGCGCGGACCCCATCCCAGGGCCTTCCAGGGGAACAGGAGGACTCCACCAGACAAAGGATTGCAACCGGGTGCCACCCAAGAAAACAAGCAACCAATCTGGAGGCAACTGAAGAGGGTTCAGTGAGAGAGCTCCCGGATTCCTAGCGGAGAGAGGCATCCCCGACCCTCGGGCGAAGCGTTTCCAGCTGAAGTTCATTCAGCCCCGGACCCGCAGCCAGGCTGTCAGGGACCGCTCTCCTGGGAGAGGTTCCGTCTCCTTGGACCAGCGATGGAGAGACTGCAGGGACATCGGGCTACACCAAGCCGGTGCAAGCCGCTCCAGGAGCACAAACGCTTGAAAGAACTTTTGTTAAAGTGTCACTTTTTAAGGGAAAAGGACGGGGGCTGGAGAGACTTCAGCCTCTTGCCTCTCTCCCCTCCCCCATCCCGCCCTAACCGCGGAGAAGTCTAGGGCTCAGGACGCCCTCCCCGCCCCCAGAGCCGACGGAGGAAGAAGGACAGGCGGGAGCACGCGCAGCCCCGGTCCCGCGGACCTGCCGGAAGGCGGCCGGGACTCCGCGCGCCGCCGGGCCCCGCGTGACCCCGCGTCCCGCGCCGCCTGCACTAACCGGTCGCGCCGCAGACACCTCCTGCCCAGAAACAGCTCGCTCGGGCCTCTCAGGACTCAGTCCTGCCCGGCTTGCAGCGCCGGCCTCTGAATTCGGTCTCGTTGGCGGAGCGCCCGGCACGGAGAGCGCGCAACAGGCGGCCTGGAGCCGGCGCGAGGGCGGCGGGAAGACTTCGCGGTTTAGTCGGCCTGCGGCAGAGGGTGCCTGAGCGTCGGGGCCGGGTTGGGGAGCGGAGGGGTGTGTCCTCGGGCGGCTGTGGAGGGGGAGGGGTGTGTCCGCCGGCGGCTGGGGAGGGGGAGGGGGAGGGGCGTGTCTTGGGGGATGGGGAGGGTGTACCCTGGGGCTGGGGAGGGGTGTGTCCCGGGTTTGCAGGGGAGAGGGAGGAGGTGTGTCATTGGGGGTGCTGGGGAGGGGGAGGGGTGTGTCCTGAGGGGTTGCTGGGAGGAGGAGGGCTGTGCCTGGGTCTGGTGCGGGGGAAGGAGGTGTGTCCTGGGAGATGCTGGGGAAGGGAGGGGAATATGTCTTGGAGCTGGAGAGGGTGCCTTCCAAGGAGGGGTGTCCCAGGGAGCACAGCCGTGAGCTGTCAGAAATAACGCGAGGCGAGCGCAGCGGGTGGGTGGGTGGGGAGCGGGGGCTGGGGGAACTGGGAGGACGGCAAGCGAACCTCAGGGGCTCTGAGCCTCTGCACACCTGGCAAGACCTGCTCCTCCGGCAGGGGAGCGATCAGCCCGTAGCAGGTAATAAGCAAGCTCCGCCGGGGTTTCAGAAGCATTTCCCACAGACCTCTGTTCCTTTAGTCAAGGTAAGTGTCTCTCAGGACACCTTGGGGCGCAGTGAACCTAGGTAGTAACTGGTAGTGAATCTATCATTTATAGAAGAACTCACCTTCTGCCTGAGCTTCCTTCTAGACTCTTCTGTGCCCAGTACCCTCGATTACACTCTCCATCTGCATTGTTCTTGTGAATTAAACTGCTTCTCTGATGTTGCCTTGCTGCAAAGCTATAAATTAATTACTACATCACCCCCCCCCACAAGCCCCTAGGAAGAAGAATGCCAAGAATAAATCCAGGCTTTGTTCTTTTTCATGTTGAACAAGTCTGTCATTAATCAAGCCTTTCCACCCCATCCAGGGAACAGACCCAAGGCTGCCAGACAAGTGTATGTCCGGTGATCCTACTGTCTTTCTCTGCAGTCTTACGCCACAGTGACTCAGCTCCCACACAGATGGCCTGCTGGGGAGACAATAGCACAGACAGGACCAACCGTTTCTTAAAGACCTAAGACTCACCAACTCTAGCACGCTGGCAGATACAGCCTCATTTTTAAACATTTGCAAAAATTGTCTCCTGCCTTGCAGTAACAGACCTGCTTGTGGTTGGTCAGCCTGAGAGAAAGCCAGGGCTGTCTTTGGAAATTTAAGGAAGAAACTCATAAGACCCAAGAAGCTATTAATTTTAATGTATCGTATAACATGTCAAAAGCATGACAGACTTGAACTCGATTAGAAACCATGTCAGAAAGTGTGTCCCAGAAATAGAATCATCTTGAAAGTTCTAACACAGAGATAGTGCAAAAAAACAGTTTTTGAAATGAAAGTAAAATGTTGAGAGTCTAGTGCCTTTTTATTACACTAAGGAAGTGGCGGTCATGAAACAGCATCCTCCCTTATTAAATGTCCCCCTTTCTTTGGGAACCAATGTAAGATTAATAGAAGTGAAGATTCTTCTCAGACATGAAGCATCTGGCAGGTTCAGTCCCTTTTTGTGTGTGATGAGGTCCTGTTACGTTTTCTCTGCACTCGCTTCTCCAGTCTCTGAATAACCTAGAGAAAGACTTGTGTCCTCACTTGCATCAAGTGAAGCCGTGGCCTTGCTGGGGAGGAGGGCTATCACTAGTAGACATGCCAGGTCCTAACTGCTGTTCTCACTGCCAGGAAGGGCTGTTAGGACGACCTTTCCTCTGCGAATTAAGAGGGACACGTCACTGATCACGTTGCCCTGGCAAACAGGAGGACCAACTGGGTCGAGATTAGTGTGTCAGTGGGGACCAAGACCACAGGGGCCCTGGCAGCCACTCTGCTGAACTGGGTGCAGTTCAGGAGCCAGAAGTGCAGAGACCGCCACCACGCAGAACTCTCTGCGGGGTCCTGTGACAGCCCTCTGGGGGGTCCTGTGTTCAACTGTGGCTGAAGTGGAGGGTCCACACCTGGAGGCCCCTAGCTGCAAAGGGCCCTGGTGCCCCTGTCCTCCTTTGATGTGTCCAGAGGAGCCACCAGAGCTAAACCGTCTGTAGAGCTTCTTGGGTCAGGAGAGGGAACAAGGGAGCGGGGAGTGTTCTCAGAGTGCTTTCTGCAGCGGACCTGTCTCCAGGATGGGTGGGGAGCTTGCTGAAAATGCAAATTCCGCAGGCCCTACTCAGAACAGCTGAATCACAGGATCATCCTGCCTGGGGGTTCTGATGTCAGTCTGCGCGCGCGCGTGTACATGTGTGTGTGTGTGTGTGTGTGTGCAAGCATAATTAAATATTTTGAATAAGAAATATTCATGTAATTTAAATAAAGGTCCAGACACCACAGTCTTCCTACCAGGGGCCCTTCTGTCCAGTCCACACCCTTCCCTGGAGGTAACCACTGATACTCATTTTTTTCCGACAGACTTCCAAGTTTCATTATGCATATACCTGCAAATATAAATTCCTAATCTTTTTTCTTTATTTCTTAAAAATATTATATGCAGAACAATTACTGTCTTTTAATTTGCTCTTTCACTTAAATATGCTTTTGGATCTTTTCTATATCACATGCTCAATCAATCATTCATTTGGAAACGTACATTTATTCGGCACCTACTACATGCCACACCAAAGAATTGATGCTTTCAAATTGTGGTGCTGGAGAAGACTCTTGAGAGTGCCTTGGACAGCAAGGAGATCAAACCAGTCAACCCTAAAGGAAATAAACCCTGAATATTCATTGGAAGGACTGTTGCTAAAGCTCCAATAGTTTGGCCACCTGATGCAAAGAGCTGACTCATTTGAAAAGACCCTGATGCTGGGAAAGATTGAGGGAAGGAGGAGAAGGGGGTAACAGAGGATGAGATGGTTGTATAGCATCACTGACTCAATGGACATGGGTTTGAGCAAGCTCCAGGAGATAGTGAAGGACAGGGCAGCATGGTATGCTGCAGTCCATGGGGTGACAAAGAGTCAGACACGACTTAGTGACTAAACAACAACAACATGCCAATTGAGGCTTCCCTGGTACCTCAGCTGGTGAAGAATCCGCCTGCAATGCAGGAGACCCGGGTTCGATCCCGGGGTTGGGAAGATCCCCTGGAGAAGGGAAAATCTACCCATTCCAGTATTCTAGCCTGGAGAATTCCATAGACTATATCGTCCATGGGGTTGCAAAGCATCGGACATGACTGAGCAACTTTCGCTTTCACTTTTCACATGCCAAATAGGGCTTCCCAGTTAGCTCAGTGGTAAAGAATTTGCCTGGCAATGCAGGAAACAGGTTTGAACCCTGGGTCAGGAAGATCCCCTGGAGAATGAAATGGCTACCCACTCCAGTATTCTTGCCTGAAGAATTATATGCACAGAGGAGCCTGGCGGGCTACAGTCAATAGGATCACAAAGAGTTGGACATAACTTAGTGACTAAACAACAATAAATACACCCAAGTACTGTTGTATATCATAGGGTTATGGAAGTCAACAAAAGTGATGACAATTTCTGCCTCATGGCATCTATATCTTGGGGGAGGCACATAAAGCAGACAATAAACATACAAGTTATATGTTGTGTTAGAATATAGTAAAAGTAATTGAAAACATAGAGCAAGATAATGGAGATTGGAAATGTCAGGTGGGGACTTAGATTTTAGATGCAGTGATCAGAGGTGGCCTTGTGGAGAAGGTGACATTTAAGCAGAGTTAACAGTGGTGAGGGGTGAGCTCTGGGATTCTCTGGGGAGGCTGAGGGAACGGCTTGTACAGAGGCCTCGACGTGGGAGGCTGACCTGCATGTTTGAGGTAGGGGGAAAAGGCCATGCAGCTGGTGGAATGTCAAAGGAGGGGAGGGAAATGAGGGGGCCACAGTCAGCTGTCGCAGGGTCTCAGGCAGGAAGGCGCGACGCGGATCGCTCTTGTGTCACATCTCAGGGCATTGAGGACCCGAATGGTCGACACTGAGCTGCTTCCAGTGTTCGGCTATTAAATGGTGTTGCAAGCTTCCACACGTGACATTTTACCCTCTGCAGCATGTGTCTAAGGGATTCATCATGGCAAGTGCGATTACTGGGCTGTACATTCCTAATTCTGGTGGACACGGCCCTGTTGCCCCTCAGAGGGCTTGGCCAGCCCACACTCCCACCAGCAATGCTGACCACTGCCTGTTCACTGCGGCCTTGCCTGCAGAGCACCTCGGCAAACATCAGAGTGTCCACCAGTCAGATGGGTGAAGAGTGACGTCTCAGGCAGATTCATAGGGACTTCCCTGGGCATCCAGTGGCTGGGACTCTATGCTCCCAATGCAGGGGGCCCAGGTTCAATCCCTGATCAGGGGACTAGAGTGCACAGGCCGCAACTAAGAGTTCTCACGCTAAAGATTCCCCTTGCCTCAACAAAGACCCTGTGTGCCACAACTAAGACAGCACAGCCAATAAATAAACACAGAAAAAAAGGAAAAAGGAAAGAGGCATACTCATAGATCTTGAAATCAAACTTTACAGTGACCAAAGGGGAAGCGTGGGGGGGAGTGACAAATTGGGAGATTGCGGTTGACATATCCACACTACTATATATAAGCTAGGTAACTAATGAGAGCCTATGGATAGCACAGGAGACTCTGCTCAATATTCCGTAATGACTTACATGGGAAAAGAGTCTGAAAAAGAGTGGGTGTATGTCTATGCACAACTGATTCACTTTGCTCTACAGCATAAAGTAACACAACATTGTACGTCAGCAAGAATAAATATTAAACATAATAAAAATTAAACAAAAAAAAGATGATTCTGACTGCCTTTCTGTGATATTCAAGTAGCTAGTTGGCTAACTGAGTATCATCTTTGGAGAAATGTCTCAAGTCCTTTTCCCATTTTAAATCATGTTATTGTCATTGCTGTTGAATATAAGAATTCTTTATGTATTCTGGATATTGGCCCTATAGCAGATACATGGTTCGCAAATACTTGCTCCTATTTTATAATCTGGCTTTTCACTGTGGGCTGTGTCCTTCAATACACAGAAGATTTGCAGTTTAATGTAGTTTCCCTGCTGCTGCTGCTGCTAAGTCGTTTCAGTCGTGTCCGACTCTGTGCGACCCCATAGAGGGCAGCCCACCAGGCTCCCCCGTCCCTGGGATTTTCCAGGCAGGAGCACTGGAGTGGGCTGCCATTGCTTCTCTGGTAGTCCCCCGACTTGTACGATCTTACTTCTGTTGGCCGTGCTTTGTTCCACAGACACTTTGTGATAGTCATCTTCCACCTACTTCTACCTGCGATGGTCATCTTCCACCTACTTCTACCTGTGATGGTCATCTTCCACCTACTTCTACCTGTGATGGTCATCTTCCACCTACTTCTACCTGTGATGGTCATCTTCTACCTACTTCTACCTGTGATGGTCATCTTCTACCTACCTACCTGTCTCTCCCATCAGGAAGCTTCCATAAGCCTCTTATCCCTATCCATCAGAGGGCAGACAAACTGAAAACCACAATCATAGAAACCTAACCAATCTGATCACATGGACCACAGGCCTGTCTAACTCAATGAAACTGTGAACCATGCCGTGTGGGACCACCCAAGATGAATTGGTCATGGTGGAGAGTTCTGACAAAATGTGGTCCACTGGAGAAAGGAAGGGCAAAGCGCTTCAGTATTCCTGCCTTGAGAACCCCATGAGCAGTATGAAAAGGCAAAAATGTATGACACTGAAAGATGAACTCCCCAGGTCGGTAGGTGCCCAATATGCTCCTGGAGAAGAGTGGAGAAATAACTCCAGAAAGAATGAAGAGACAGAGCCAAAGCAAAACAATACCCAGTTGTGGATATGACTGGTGATGGAAGCAAGGTCCAATGCTGTAAAAAGCAATATTGCATAGGAACCTGGAATGTTAGGTCCATGAATCAAGGCAAATTGGAAGTGGTCAAACAGGAGATGGCAAGAGTGAACACTGACATTTTAGGAATCAGTGAACTAAGATGGACTGGAATGGGTGAATTTAACTCAGATGACCATTATATCTACTACTGTGGGCAGGAATCCCTTAGAAGAAGTGGACTAGCCATCATGGTCAATGAAAGAGTCCGAAATGCAGTACTTGGATGCAGTCTCAAAAACAACAAAATGATCTCTGTTCGTTTCTGAGGCAAACCATTCAATATCACGGTAATCCAAGTCTATGCCCCAACCAGTAACCCTGAAGAAGCTGAAGTTTAAAGGTTCTATGAAGACCTACAAGACCTTCTAGAACAAATACCCAAAAAAGATGTTCATTTCATCATAGGGGACTGGAATGCAAAAGTAGGAAGTCAAGGAAAACACCTGGAGTAGCAAACAAATTTGGCCTTGGAGTACAGAATGAGGCAGGGCAAAGGCTAATAGAGTTTTGCCAAGAGAATGCACTGGTCAAAGCAAACACCCCCTTCCAACAACACAAGAGAAGACTCTACACATGGACATCACCAGATGGTCAACACTGAAATCAGACTGATTTTATTATTTGCAGCCAAAGGTGGAGAAGCTCTATAAAGTCAGCAAAAACAAGACTGGGAGCTGACTGTGGCTCAGACCATGAGCTCCTTATTGCCAAATTCAGATTGAAATTGAAGAAAGTAGGGAAAACCACTAGACCATTCAGATATGACCTAAATAAAATTCCTTACAATTATATAGTGGAAGTGAGAATTAGATTTAAGGGACTAGATCTGATAGACAGAGTGCCTGATGAACTATGGACGGAGGTTGGTGACATTGTATAGGAGACAGGGATCAAGACCATCCACAAGACAAAGAAATGCAAAAAAGCAAAATGGCTGTCTGAGGAGGCCTTACATATAGCTGTGAAAAGAAGAGAAGTGAAATGCAAAGGAGAAAAGGAAAGATACACCCATTTGAATGCAGAGTTCCAAAGAATAGCAAGGAGAGATAAGAAAGCCTTCCTCAGTCATCAGTGCAAAGAAATAGAGGAAAACAATAGAATGGGAAAGACTAGAGATCTCTTCAAGAAAACTGGAGATGCCAAGGGAACATTTCATGCAAAGATGGGCTCAATAAAGGACATAAATTGTATGGACCTAACAGAAGCAGAAGATGTTAAGAAGAGGTGGCAAGAATACACAGAAGAACTATACAAAAAAGATCTTCATGACCCAGATAACCACAATGGTATGATCACTCACCTAGAGCCAGACACCCTGGAATGTGAAGTCAAGTGGGCCTTAGGAAGCATCACTGTGAACAAAGCTAGTGGAGGCGATGGAATTCCAGTTGAGCTATTCAAATCCTGAAAGATGATGCTGTGAAAGTGCTGCACTCAATATGCCAGCAAATTTGGAAAACTCAACAGTGGCCACAGGACTGGAAAAGGTCAGTTTTCATTCCAATCCCAGAGAAAGGCAATGCCAAAGAATATTCAAACTACTGCACAATTGCACTCATCTCACATGCTAGCAAAGTTATGCTCAAAATTCTCCAAGTCAGGCTTCAACAATATGTAAACCGTCAACTTCCAGATGCTCAAGCTGGTTTTAGAAAAGGCAGAGGAACCAGAGATCAAATTGCCAACATCTGTTGGCTCATTGAGAAAGCAAGAGAGCTCCAGAAAAACATCTATTTCTGCTTTACTGACTGTGCCAAAGCCTTTAACTGTTTGGATCACCACAAACTATGGAAAATTCTGAAAGAGATGGAAATACCAAACTACCTGACCTGCCTCTTGAGAAATCTGTATGCAGGTCAGGAAGCAACAG
Organism: Cervus elaphus; assembly: GCF_910594005.1. NCBI lineage: Eukaryota > Metazoa > Chordata > Mammalia > Artiodactyla > Cervidae > Cervus > Cervus elaphus. Next base: position 1,891,181 of record NC_057843.1, on the reverse strand, counting down.
TTAGAACTGGACATGGAACAACAGACTGGTTCCAAATAGGAAAAGGAGTAAGTCAAGGCTGTATATTGTTACCCTGCTTATTTAACTTATATGCAGAATACATCATGAGAAATGCTGGGCTGGAGGAAGTACAAGCTGGAATCGAGATTACCAGGAGAAATACCGATAACCTCAGATATGCAGATGACACCACCTTTATGGCAGAAAGTGAAGAACTAAAGAGCCTCTTGATGAAAGTGAGAGAGGAGAGTGAAAACGTTGGCCTAATGCTCAACATTCAGAAAACTAAGATCATGGCATCTGGTCGCATCACTTCGTGGGTAAATAGATGGGGAAACAGTGGCTGACTTTATTTTTCTGGGCTCCAAAATCACTGCAGATGGTGACTGCAGCCATGAGTTAAAAGACGCTCACTCCTTGGAAGGAAAGTTATGACCAACCTAGACAGCATATTAAAAAGCAGAGACATTACTTTGCCAATAAAAGTCCGTCTCGTCAAGGCTATGGTTTTTCCAGTGGTCATGTATGGATGTGAGAGTGAGACAAGTGCTCAGGCCTGGTGCACTGGGAAGACCCAGAGGGAAGGGATGGGGAGGGAGGCAGGAGGGGGGATCGGGATGGGGAACACATGTAAATCCATGGCTGATTCATGTCAATGTATGGCAAAAACCACTACAATATTGTAAAGTAATTAGCCTCCAACTAATAAAAATAAATGGAAAAAAATAATAAAACCTATTTGTTACAACCCCCCCCCCAAAAAAAAAAGAAAGCTGTGTGCTGAATAATTGATGCTTTTGAACTGTGGTGTTGGAGAAGACTCTTGAAAGTCCCTTGGACTGCAAGGAGATTGAACCAGTCCATCCTAAAGGAAATCAGTTCTGAATATTCATTGGAAGGACTGATGTTGAAGCTGAAACTCCAATACTTTGACCACCTGATGCGAAGAGCTGACTCATTTGAAAAGACCCTGATGCTGGGAAAGACTGAGGGCAGGAGAAGGGGGCGACAGCGGATGAGATGGTTGGATGGCATCACCGACTCAATGGACAAGAGTTTGAGTAAACTCCGGGAGGCGGTGATGGACAGGGAGGCCTGGCGTGCTGCAGTCAATGGGGTCACAAACAGTTAGACATGACTGAGCGACTGAACTGAACTGAGCTGACCTACTGTTTTGAGATGCCGTTTTCATCAGGTATTAAATTCCTGTGTATGGTTGGGGCTATTTCTGGTCTTGGTTCAGATCACAGTGTCACTTGTGTTCATTATTGAGGCTTTCACTTTCAGTACCCAGTGAGGCTCATTCTCTTATGGCTGTCCCAGCTCAGAGTTCCCATTTATCCTTATTTATTTTCCCATATGAACTTCAGAGTAGACAAACAGTAACAGCAGAAACCGTTAACAATATTTGTATTACTAGAATGAAATTTACATGATTAACATAAAGTTACTTAATTAACAAAACATCTTTTTGTTATCAAGTTTTCCTAGTTGAAAAAAAGATCTATTTGTTCAAACTTATTTTATGACTTTGAGGAATTTTTTACAGTTTTCTTCATACGTGTTTTATACATTTACTGTTACATTTGTTCTCAGCTATTTGATTTTTTATGATTATGAATGAGGTTTTTTATTTTTGATTTGTTATTGAAGTATAGTTGATTTACAGTGCTGTGTTAATTTCTGCTGTATAGCAAAATGATCTGTGTGTACACAGATATATATCTGTATTATTTTCCATTATGGTTTATCCTAGGATGTTGAATGTAGGACTTTGCTGTTTATCCATCCTATATATACTAGTCTGCATCTGCTAATCCCAATTTGCGATAAATGGAGTCTTTTATCTCCTTTCATCTTCTTATTGAATGTAATCAACTAATTATAGTGTATTCATTTTGTACCATTCTGTTACTAAATTCTGTTATTGTTTATAGATATTTTTCATGTATTTCTAGTATCATCTAAAAACAAAGATTAAATCTGCTCTCCAAATTTTATAATTTTAATTTTCCTCTTTTCTTATTTCATTGTCTATTAGGCACAATGTTAAATAACAGTAGTAATAGTGGACATTCTTGCTTTATATTTGATGTTTTACACATTAAAAAAAGTTCTGGCATGTGGGACCTTAGTTCCCCAACTAGGGATTGGACCTGTAACCCCTGCATTGGAAGCTCAGAGTCTGAACAACTGGACCACCAGGGAAGTGCCACCTGATACTTGATTTTAGTGGGGAAAATGCCTCCAGTGTTTCCCCCAGAGGTGTGGAATGGCCTGTGGGCTGAGAATAACACATTTTATTATGCTGAAGAATAATTAACTTATTCTTATTTTATTGAGGGCTTTTTTTCTTGGTCAGGTATGATTATTGACTTTTGTCCAAATGCATTCTTTAAAGTATCTTTAGAAATGATCATATAATGTTTCTCTTTAGATCTTTCAATTTGATAGAATATAATAAATTTCCTACTAATAAGCTGTTCTTATATTTCTATAATAAACTCCATTTGTGTCACAGTAATTATTTTTTAATGTGCTGACTGATGCTATTTGCTAATATTTTATTTAAAACTTTTGCATAGGTTTTAATAATTGAGATTTTGACAATTGTTTGTGTGTTACTGCATTGCAATCAAAGAATATCATCTGTAAAATTTCTGTCTTTTGGGATCAATTGACTTTCTTTGCAGCCTAACTTACAGACAATTTTTATGTGTGCTCCTTAAAAAGGAAAGTGAAATTCACTCAGTCGTGTCCGACTCTTTGCAAACCCATGGACTATTGGAATTCTCCAGGGCAGAATACTGGAGTGGGTAGTCTTTCCCTTCTCCAGGGGATCTTCCCAGCCCAGGGACTGAACCCAGGTCTCCCGCATTGCAGGCGGATTCTTTACCAGCTGAGCCACCAGGGAAGCCCAAGCATACTGGAGTGAGTAGCCTATCCCTTCCCCAGCGGATCTTCCCAACCCAGGGATTGAATCGGGGTCTCCTGCACTGCAGGTGGATTCTTTACCAACTGAGCTGTCAGCGAAGTTATCAGTATGCTCCTTGGTCACTTGAAAAAACAGTGCTGTGCAAAGACAGAAATATAGATCAATGGAACAGAATAGAAAGCCCAGAGATAAATGCACGTACCTATGGACACCTTATCTTCAACAAAGGAGGCAAGGATATACAATGGAAAAAAGACAACCTCTTTAACAAGTGGTGCTGGGAAAACTGGTCAACCACTTGTAAAAGAATGAAACTAGAACACTTTCTAACACCATACACAAAAATAAACTCAAAATGGATTAAAGATCTAAATGTAAGACCAGAGACCATAAAACTCCTAGAGGAGAACATAGGCAAAACACTCTCCGACATAAACCAGAGCAGGATCCTCTATGACCCACCTCCCAGAATATTGGAAATAAAAGCAAACCTAACCAAATGGGACCTAATGAAACTTAAAAGCTTTTGCACAACAAAGGAAACTATAAGTAAGGTGAAAAGACAGCCCTCAGATTGGGAGAAAATAATAGCAAATGAAGCAACAGACAAAGGATTAATCTCAAAAATATACAAGCAACTCCTGCAGCTCAATTCCAGAAAAATAAATGACCGAATCAAAAAATGGGCCAAAGAACTAAACAGACATTTCTCCAAAGAAGACATACAGATGGCTAACAAACACATGAAAAGATGCTCAACATCACTCATTATCAGAGAAATGCAAATCAAAACCACAATGAGGTACCATTACACGCCAGTCAGGATGGCTGCTATCCAAAAGTCTACAAGCAATAAATGCTGGAGAGGGTGTGGAGAAAAGGGAACCCTCTTACACTGTTGGTGGGAATGCAAACTAGTACAGCCACTATGGAGAACAGAGTGGAGATTTCTTAAAAAACTTGAAATAGAACTGCCATATGACCCAGCAATCCCACTTCTGGGCATACACACGGAGGAAACCAGATCTGAAAGAGACACGTGTACCCCAGTGTTCATCGTAGCACTGTTTATAATAGCCAGGACATGGAAGCAACCTAGATGCCCATCAGCAGATGAATGGATAAGGAAGCTGTGGTACATATACACCATGGAATATTACTTAGCCATTAAAAAGAATTCATTTGAATCAGTTCTAATGAGATGGATGAAACTGGAGCCCATTATACAGAGTGAAGTAAGCCAGAAAGGTAAAGAACATTACAGCATACTAACACATATATATGGAATTTAGAAAGATGGTAACGATAACCCTATATGCAAAACAGAAAAAGAGACACAGAAGTACAGAACAGACTTTTGAACTCTGTGGGAGAAGGTGAGGGTGGGATGTTTTGAAAGAACAGCATGTATATTATCTATGGTGAAACAGATCACCAGCCCAGGCGGGATGCATGAGACAAGTGCTCGGGCCTGGTGCACTGGGAAGACCCAGAGGAATCGGGTGGAGAGGGAGGTGGGAGGGGGGATCGGGATGGGGAATACGTGTAAATCTATGGCTGATTCATGTCAATGTATGACAAAACCCACTGAAATGTTGTGAAGTAATTAGCCTCCAACTAATAAAAAATAAAATAAAATAAAATAAAATAAAAATTCAGCAAAAAAAATAAAAAGAAAATTCACAAAGGAGGAATTAGATTGACTCCACCTGAGTCCACTGATCAATCTTAACATCACTAAGCATGGAACAGTCAGCTAGTTTGTACCTCACAATGTGATGCAATAGGAAGGACACAGCATCACCATGAAGTATTCTTGCCTTAAAAAATACATCTAAATTCAATAATGTTTCTAAATTTGAATTTTAGTTAACAGGAAAAGTGGAGGCTAGAAGAGTAAGTGAAATGACGCCATAAAGAATGTGTCAAACAGCCAGGCCCAAAGTATAGAACATTCTAGAACAAATGACCTAAATTTCTCAACAAATACATGTCTTGAAAAAGGAAAAAAAAAAAAACAGTGCTGTCCAAAGACAGAAATATAGATCAATGGAACAGAATAGAAAGCCCAGAGATAAATCCACGAACCTATGGACACCTCATCTTCAACAAAGGAGGCAAGAATATACAATGGAAAAAAGACAACCTCTTTAACAAGTGGTGCTGGGAAAACTGGTCAACCACTTGTAAAAGAATGAAACTAGAACACTTTCTAACACCATACACAAAAATAAACTCAAAATGGATTAAAGATCTAAATGTAAGACCAGAGACTATAAAACTCCTAGAGGAGAACATAGGCAAAACACTCTCCGACATAAACCAGAGCAGGATCCTCTATGACCCACCTCCCAGAATATTGGAAATAAAAGCAAACCTAACCAAATGGGACCTAATGAAACTTAAAAGCTTTTGCACAACAAAGGAGACTATAAGCAAGGTGAAAAGACAGCTTTCAGAATGGGAGAAAATAACAGCAAATGAAGAAACAGACAAAGGATTAATCTCAAAAATATACAAGCAACTCCTGCAGCTCAATTCCAGAAAAATAAATGACCGAATCAAAAAATGGGCCAAAGAACTAAACAGACATTTCTCCAAAGAAGACATACAGATGGCTAACAAACACATGAAAAGATGCTCAACATCACTCATTATCAGAGAAATGCAAATCAAAACCACAATGAGGTACCATTACACGCCAGTCAGGATGGCTGCTATCCAAAAGTCTACAAGCAATAAATGCTGGAGAGGGTGTGGAGAAAAGGGAACCCTCTTACACTGTTGGTGGGAATGCAAACTAGTACAGCCACTATGGAGAACAGAGTGGAGATTTCTTAAAAAACTTGAAATAGAACTGCCATATGACCCAGCAATCCCACTTCTGGGCATACACACGGAGGAAACCAGATCTGAAAGAGACATGTGTACCCCAGTGTTCATCGCAGCACTGTTTATAATAGCCAGGACATGGAAGCAACCTAGATGCCCATCAGCAGACGAATGGATAAGAAAGCTGTGGTACATATACACCATGGAATATTACTCAGTCATTAAAAAGAATTCATTTGAATCATTTCTAATGAGATGGATGAAACTGGAGCCCATTATACAGAGTGAAGTAAGCCAGAAAGATAAAGACCAATACAGAATACTAACACATATATATGGAATTTAGAAAGATGGTAACGATAACCCTATATGCAAAACAGAAAAAGAAACACAGATATACAGAACAGACTTTTGAACTCTGTGGGAGAAGGTGAGGGTGGGATGTTTCGAGAGAACAGCATCAAAACATGCATATTATCTATGGTGAAACAGATCACCAGCCCAGGCGGGATGCATGAGACAAGTGCTCGGGCCTGGTGCACTGGGAAGACCCAGAGGAATCGGGTGGAGAGGGAGGTGGGAGTGGGGATCGGGATGGGGAATACATGTAAATCCATGGCTGATTCATGTCAATGTATGACAAAAACCACTACAATATTGTAAAGTAATTAGCCTCCAACTAATAAAAATAAATGGAAAAAAATAAATTAAAAAACACAGTGCTGTCGATATTTTCAGGATGTAGACCTGAATAACATATATCTTATTAATGAGGTTATTTATGTCTTCTTTGAACTTCAGATATTTTGATTTGAATTTATAGTGGACTGAGTTTTCATTGATGTATATTTCTCCTTGCATCCACTGTAATTTCTGCTTTATAAGGTGGATGCTACATCACTTGGTGAGTAGATATTCATAGGTGGCTTTCCTGGTGGCTCAGCGGTAAAGAATCTGCCTGCTAACGCAGGAGACTCGAGTTCGATTCCTGAGTCAGGAAGATCCCCCGGAGAAGGAAATGGCAACCTGCTCCAGTATTCTTGCCTGGAGAATCCCATGGACAGAGGAGCCTGGGGTGCTACAGTCCATGGGTTGCAGAGTCAGACACGACTCAGCGACTACACAACAACAACAGTGTATTCGTAACTGTCACAGCTTCACTTTGAGTTGGGTCACTTGGCGTCACAAGGGGCCCTTTCTCATAAGCCGCCTGTCCAGTGGCCTGCATTCCGCCCCCTCTGGTGGTGCGGGCACGGCCTCCCCCGCCTGCTGCGTCTCTCCTTAGGCCGCCTGATTTGTCCGTGTCTACCATGCTTCCTGCAATGCGATCCCTGCCGCCCCCCTCCTCAAGGCCTCTGGCACCCGCTCTCACCACTGGCGGGCTGTAGCTTGCCGCTCCTCCTTTCCAGGGGAGCCCTCATCTTCAGGGAGAGCCTGGCACTCTGTGAGACCCCCACAGCTAGCGGGCTTACTTGAGTACCTATGTGCTGCTTCCTGAACAAAGTGTCAGTATCTGTCATTTAGGTTTACATTTACACTATTGTGTTTCAGGAGTCCCCACTATCTCTATGACAGAGTGACTTTAAATGAGAGCTTTCGGATGCAGTTCAGAATGGTGATGCTGGTGTTGGTACAGATGACACCCCCGAGGGCAGCCTGATCCAGGGCCCCTCTGACCCTCCCATTGCACTGAGTGTGCAGAGCGGGGATCCCCCTCATACAGACGGGAGAGGGTGAGCTGAGGCTTCTCAAGAGTTTGCTCCTCATCCTTTCTTATACAAGCAGTCAGACAATGCAGCTTTCAGATGTACCACAGAGGGGCCTGGATGGATGCTTCTCAGGGCCCCTAGGCAGAGCTTCACATTATAAGAGGTAAAGTGAGCGTAGGTTTATTTTTCTTCTGGAAATGCTAACCTTGCTGAAACTCTGGAGGCTTTTCTTAGTGGAATCTGCTCTGCTGAGGACGCTGTAACAGAAAAGCTTTGTCTCTTGAGGACACTGAGAGCATGGTCCTGCCCCGCGTGTCTGGGTAACCTCCAGAGTCCCCTTCCACTGGAATGCTCAGGCAGGACATCTCAGGGTCCAGATGCGTCATTTCATTTCCACACTTAGGCCCCAGAAGGATGATCTGCCAGGAGGTGGTAATCACTGACATTCATATTTAAAATCATCCAGGGGTTATGTAACAAGATGCTACCTCATGGACAAACTGAGGTCAGCGCCCAATCTCAGCACAATAATGCTACTTCTCTTTGGGGTTAGGGACAAGGAGATTGTAATCAGCTTCAAATTGCTGCATGTTAAAGCAAACAGAGTCCCGTGGACTTCAAGGAGATCAAACCAGTCCATCCTAAAGGAAATCAATTCTGAATACTCACTGGGAGGACTGATGCTGAAGCTGAAGCTCTAATACTTTGGCCACCTGGTGAGGAAGAGCCAACTCACTGGAAAAGACCCTGATGCTGGGAAAGATTGGAGGCAGGAGGAGAATAGAGCAACAGAGGAGGAGATGGTTGGATGGCATCACTGACTTAATGGACATGTTTGAACAAAATCTGGGAGATGGTGAAGGACAGAGAAGCCTGGCGTGCTGCAGTCCTTGGAGTTGCAGAGGGTCGGACACAACTGAGCCACTGAACAATAAAGCAACCCCTCCCTCTCACCAGAAATAAGCTTCCAACTGGGGTTTATAGGGCAATAGTGATGTCGGAACAAGTTTGAGTCTCACAGTGAGGAGGGAAGATTCACAGGACGATGTCCTCTGTGCACCAGCTTGATCCAGCGTTTACTCTGTGCTTATGTAGAACTGGCCTCTGCAGGCTCTTCTGAGGAAAACCCATCCCTAGGCTTCCAGAGGTTTAGCCACAGCCAGGCAGAGAAAGCACAGCAAAATAAATCCACGTGCCTTTGAAACAGCTGCAGGATGACTAGGTCCCCCTGCACTGCTCTGAAATGTGGTTCTCAAGTTGTGTGCGCCCAAATCAAAGATTCTTGAAGAAACGCAGGTCCCCGGGCCCTCTGATGGGACTCAGAGGGCAAGGCTGCCAATCCGGGGTTTAAACCTGCCTCTTCAGTGAGTTGATGGGCATGGTCCACAAGCCTGACCCCGAGACCCCCTGGTCTAGAGCCTGACGTGACTTCATTATGGAAGATATGTGGGTTAGAATCCAGTTGAGTTCTCACTACCTGCGCTGTTGGCACACTCCTGTCCTTTGCGATTCAGAGGCACGTGGCCAGTTAGAGACATATTCAGCTGGACATGTGGTCAGGGTTAGCATTTGAGGTCTGGACTGTTCTCCCGAGGAGCGTGTGCTCTCCCTGGGATGGGAGGGCATCCCAGGTGGGTTGGCACCCCCGGGTGGGAGAGCCCGTCCTGGCCCCTCCCCGAAGCCCCCAGTGCCGTCCAGCAGACACAGCCCTGACCGTGGCAGTCCACATGCACCGCTGTGAGTCTGCATCTCTCGCTGTCCATGGGCAGGGTCTCTCAGACACTTTTTGGTTGGGGTTCCTGATGTTTGGCCCACAGGAGGACACTGATTTTGGAGATGGCTTTCATGCAGCAGAGAAATGAAGTGTTGTTGATCAGGAGTGCTGACGGTGTCGTGAGTGGGGTGTGGTGGCTTGGACTCCCTGGGCCCACTCTGTTCCTCGGCAGCTGTGTGTGGAGGCTGAGAGCCGGGGAAGGCGTGGGTGGGGGAGAGCGCTGAGGGCACGCGCCCCACCCCGGCCTGTCAGGTCTGCGCTCTTCGTCCCCAGGCCCTGGGGTTTTATTCACCACTCGCTTTGGTCACAGGAGAAGCTGCTGTTTAGAAGGCTGGCTAAAGAGGCCCAAGGTGGCCCACACTCATGGGTCCTGTTCTTTTCAGGAATCCGTTAGCAGCGAGACCTGCAGAATAAGCTTGACTCCGAGCAGACCTCTCAGACACCGTGAGGAGATAACCCCAAAGCCTGTGATAAATGATCAACACAGCTTCCTCAGCCACTCTCACCCTCTTAGATCCCCCTGATCCGAGCTGGCCGTGTGGAGAGAGCCCCATCACACGCGAGGAGCAGAAGCCAGATGCCCCCGGCTCAGCCCCAGACTGCCGGAGTCCCATCTCAACTAGGGGGTGGGTCAGGCCATCCTGTCGGGTAAGGAAGCGACTCCCACTGCAGCTGGACTGGGAACAAGGCCCTTGCAGAGCTCCTGGGCGCGCTCCACGTCGGTCCCCCCTCTCCCGCTGCTGGTTCCCTTTGGCCTGTCCCATCAGAGCCGCAGCGCCTGCCCCTGCCCACCCCGCTGGCCCAGCTCCCAAGTCACCGTCTGCTTTCCCACCACCCAGCGGAGGTCCCCGTGTCCCTGAGGAGGGGCTGGCCCCACCAGGCCGGTGTCCCCAGGGGAGCGCAGTCAGGCCCAGCACGCTTGGGCCTCAGCCTCCTGACATCCTCACACAGCGCACAAGATCCAGGAGTGCAGGGCGTCGGCTGACGCGTGTGATCTACAGAACTGTGCCTTCCAGAAACCTGAGGATGAGCACGCGAGGGCCCGTCACGTGAAAACGTGTACGAAGGATTTGCTGCACATGGATTTCTCAAGACCCAGCAGACAGTGTGTTGCAGGTGTGAAGCGGGGTGACCCTTGTGAGTAGACACACCATGTTCATATCCCAGGCATCCTCATGCAGAAAGAACTCCTGTGGCCAGCCGAGGTGGCTGGGGCATTCTGTGCCCTGATGAGGCCCCTTGCCACCTTGACCATGGTGCAGTGGGTACAGCCCCATCCACACACAGACACAGACACACACACAGACAGACACAGGCACACACACACATAGACACACAGACACAGACACACAGACACAGACACACACACAGACAGACACAGGCACACACACACACATAGACACACACACAGACACAGACACACACAGACACAGACATAAACACACACACAGACATAAACACACACACAGATACACACACAGACATAAACACACACACACAGAGACACACACACACAGACATAAACACAGACACACACATGCAGACACAGACACACACACACACAGACACACACAGACAGACATAAACACAGACACACACACGCAGACACAGACACACACACAGACACAGGCACACACACAGACACACACACACAGACACACACACAGAGACATAAACACACACAGACATAAACACACACACACACACAGACACAGACACACACACATAGACATAAACACACATACACAGACAGAGACACACAGACACACAAACACACACTACATTCAGAAGAGATGCCCGTCTTTCCTCCTAATAGTTGAATTTGACTGGCTGTTCAAAACTCTTCCGTTTTGCACAGTGAAGAGATTAAATAGTGACTAAGAGGGGTGGTTTAGTCGGTAAAGAATCTGCCTGCAATGCAGGAGACCCGGGTTTGATCCCTGTGTTGGGAAGGTCCCCTGGAAAAGGGAATGGCAGCCCACTCCAGCATTCTCTTCTGGAGCATCCTCCGGACAGAGGAGCCTGGCGGCCTACAGTCCATGGGTCACAGAGAGTCAGACGTGACCGGGCGACTAACACAAGAGGGGTGTGTAGCGGGAGTGCCTCTGAGCTGTGTGCGCATCACTGGGTGGGCCTCCTGTAAGCCCTCGCACGCCGGCACCTGGCGGTGGGCACACACACGGCCTCTGTGCCCACTCCCCCGCAGAGCCGGGGGCAGACCCGCTTTGAGCCCCGCGTGAGTACGCGGTAGCACCGCACGTCTCCCGCTCTCTGTGCTGCACACAGCGTCACGCACTCGCCCCCCAGCCATCCTGGGAGCAGACGCTGGGATCCGCACCCTGCAGGAGGCAGACTGAGGCTAGGGCGTGATCTGGCTGGGACTCCCCACCCACAGACAGCGGCCTGTCCCCCACCCCTCCCCTGCTCTCTCCACACTCCCTTCCTTTTCTTCCCCAAGATCAGTAAAGCACGTTGCTGGTGACGCCTTTGTGCTGCCAGAGTAGGGACTTCAGGGCCCTGTTTAAACATCGCTCTGTCCAGAACTCAGCCTCTCATAGCATTTCTCTCTCAAGTTGGAAGATGGTCACGCCCAGTCCCAGCCTGCTTCCCCGGCTTGGGTCACTTGTTAAGAAACCAGGCACTCTATTCTGGGCAGGCTCTGGGGTTCCGGAGGGGAGGAGCCAGCTCTCCTCAGTGTCTGTTTTCTTTAGGATGAGGGCGCCTGTATGCAACATTGACCCTGCCTACCTCCGGGCCAAAAGCAACGTGAACCACGCACATGGATGACTTAGGATGGGGAGAGACGTCTGGTTAGGATGCTATGGCAGCATCATGACCTCAGGGATGTGGGTTCCTTCTGTTGCCCCATGGCCTCATTTCTAAGGTGGGTGTTTGGGTGCTGGTCCCTGTGCCCCTCTTCTGGGGAGAACGGGGAGGCAGCAGGGTTCGTGGCAGCTGCCTTTTGCTTCCGCCCGTGGCTCCATAGGGCCTGGGCGCGCTCCATGGCCACCCGGTGAGTGGCCAGCCGTGAGTGCTCTCTCACCTAGGGAAGGAGGGAGGTGCAACTTTGGGGTGAGAAACGCACTGGGCTGCTGGCTCACTCTGAGAGCCTCTTGGGCATCCCGTGGCAGTCACCCCCCAGACTTAGGGGCTGAAGCCTCTCCTGGGAAGCTTGTGAAAGATTCCGATTCTGGGAGCCATGGTTAAAGACTTTGTTTTGTAGATTTGGGGCAGGGCCCAGGAGCCCCACTTTGCTCACACAGCCCTTACTCCTTATCCGGGAGATTCCGGTCAAGCGGTCAGGGACCCTCCTGCTTCTTGGGCTCCAGTCAAAAGCCAGGAGGAGAGACTGGGTGTGTGGGGAGACCCGCACAACTCACATTCAAGAATAGGAACCCCTGTTTCTCCTCCAGTGAAATGACATGCCTCTAACCTGCTTCTCTGACCCCCACTGTGGGACTTGTGGAGTGAAAGAAAGCAAGTCAGTTCTCCTTTGTAAGAAACAGGAATGAAGTCGACAAACTAGTCTGTTAATTCTGTGAACAGTCCTCTGAATTAATTTTGGATATTTTTCTAATCTAGGATTCATTCTTTAAAAAAGAATAGCTAACGTAGTTTTGTTTTTAATCCTTAAAGCCTGAAATGAGAAAAGGTTTAACAACCTCAAGAGACTCATGCAGCCATTAGAATTGCTTCTCCCCATGATTTAAAGTAAGTTAGAAAGAACCCAGGGTGTGCAGAGTACCACAGGAAGGCACGGAATCTATGGTGACAAACTCTTTGGTTACAAAATTAAGGTCGACTCCTTGAAATACATCCCAGTTCAAATTCACAGCCAAAAGGCATATGTAAAATAAAAGGGCAAAAGTAAAATACTAAGGTTATCCTCAAAGCACAAGGACTGTTAAAGAAAAACAGAAGAGAGAGGGAAAATGGTAACACCATCATTCCTGCCTTAACAATCACATCATAAATAACTTCCCCCAGCCAGCAGCAAACTCTTTTCATCCACAGCCTGAAGGCAGAGACCTCGTATATTAACTGGGATATTCCACCCTGGTTTGACCACAAGGCAGTGATTATTTAAAAGTGAAGGCTCCTGCTGGTGTGTTTTTCAGAGTGAGTCCCTGCGGGATTCAGAACAACTGATGTTCGTTGCTTTGGGGGCTGACACCCCATGGAAAACATGAGAGGAATCACAAGCCACCCCACCCCCACAAGCTGGGCACAGCCACGGGGCCTTCAGAGGCCACAGCCCCCAGCCTGAGGACCCCAGGTCCTCCCTGGTGATGGCATCCAGGCCACCGCCTGTGAGCTCGCAGCATACGCTCCTGAATATCTGCAGAGTGGACGTGGAGGAAGACCCCACCCCACGCAGACAGGAGTGTGAGCCCGGCCTCCGTGCCCGCTGAGCTGTTGTCTCAGAACCTCAGGACTCCCGTCCTACTAAATGCACTCAGCCCAACACCTACTGCCCTCGGCATCTCTGCTCTGCGGCTGCCCTTGTGAAATGTGAGGAGACGATCTTCATGACCCCAAAGTGTGTGTGGCTAGATCGTAATCTGCACAAATCACGTCCTCCTCGCTTGCTACCTCAACCCTGCACAACAGGCCACAACAAACTTTAAAAGAATAAAAGCCATGTGTCTGTTTTCGGACAGAAAGCATGTGACACTGAAGTGTGAATACAGTATCTATTCTCAATGTCTTTCACATGAATTGAAAAAAATTTTAAAGTAGTGTGTTGTAACTTTTTTCCCCACCCCCTAATTCAGCATTCTCCTAGGAATGAGGGCAAAAGTCCTCAGATGTCTTGAAGGCAAGATGGGCCAGACCCCAGACACAGGGTTCACTCCCGCGGTCAGACTCCAGCCCATCCGTGTCTTCTTCCTGGGCATTTGTGCTGGCGGGCTGGGCTACGCCTGGTCTGAGAAACTTGCTGCCATCCTGTCTTAAATGCCCGGAGCCCATCAGAATGGCACTGTACGGCTCTTCAAGCCTACATTCACTTGGTTCTGCAGGACCCTAGCAGGTCCTCGAAACAGCACTGCCCGTCGGCGTGGGGCCCCCTGCAGGGCCGCAGAGGGACAGCCCTTTGGAAAGAACAGGGCCCAGGCTGTGAGGATCCACTTAGTTTGTTATCCTCTTGGCTCCTTTTCCAGCATTGGGTTCTTTTCTTATGCTCTTTAAAAAAATTTTTTTTATTGTGGTAAAAGTCATATAACATAAAACACACTGCTTTAACCGTATTTAACTGTGCAGCCCTGTGGTACTGACTACATTCACATTGCTATGCCCTGCTTGCCATCAGCCATCTCCCGAAGTTGTCACCTTCCTAAACTGAAAGTCTGTCCCCACTAAACACTAACCCCACTCCCCAGCCCCCAGGCATCCACCAGTGTACTTTCTGACTATTCTAGGTACCGCTTATATTTTCTCATGATCTTTTAAAAACAATGAATAGCGCCCCATACACCCCAGCCAGTGGACAGGAGTGGTCCAGACACATCCGGAAGTGACCTGAGCAGGGGGTCCCCCCCAAAGCAAAGGCAAGATGAGACCCCTCAATAAACACGTGTAAAAGCATGCGTGGGACTTACAAAGCTTTTTTCCACCAGAGTTCCATCTGTTTATTGCTGCTTTATTGTTTTCCAGATCTCAAACCTGTATGGTACATGTGAGCTGTCCCTAGGGAAGAAAAGATCTCTGGCAGACCGCCTCTCGGGGCAGCGGCCCTGCCCCTTGGCCCACTGTTACTGGCCCATTAATTTATTGCCATGATTACTTCTTAAATATGAGTAACAGAGTCTGCAGTGTCTTTTTTAATAACACTAAAGTGCAGGACTCTTAAAACGATTAAGACCAGTGTAGTGTCACATGATCAGAGACTGTCCATCTCCTTCATGAGACAGGAGACTCTCAGCGGGCTTACGTGGGGCACCATCCTCACAATTTTATCGGGTGGACGTTCCTTACAAGGTTCCATGAGCAGAGGAAGAACAACTGAAAGCAGATTCTCCGAATTCTGCAGCCCTTAAATGAGTTCCCAGCTATGGACCAGGAGACTTGCGTTGCTAGGGCTTCCGGGGGCGAGGGGACGGAGCTGTTCCGCTCAGCTTTCTTGCACAATGCCAGCTTGACTTTGTGTGACCCACGTATTATTCAGGTGGTTCCAATACTGCGTTTTAAAATAATGTTTGGACCTCTGCCCACGAATTAGTTCAGTCTGACTCTGCTGCTCTTGTGTGTAATGAGTCCTCGTGTTTTCGCAGCCAGCATGGCCAGAGGCATGCTAGCGTCTCTTGGAGGACACCGGTAAGCCACTCCCTCATTATTCCTAATGACTTCAGATCTGAGAGCCTGCCAATGGGAGGGAGGGCTCTTGTCTCCCCCACTTTCTCTCGAACATAAATACAGATGTTTCACAACCAGACCCTGGCGACCAATCCCTAAAGCCTGCATCCATTTCTGGCACTGCGATCTGGAATTCAGGGTGCAGCACAGTTAACCTGAGAGGGCGTTGACAGGCATCCAAAGATGAGGGAAAGATCATGCGGATAGGCAGAGCTGAGGACTGGGGATTCTGAGAAGAGTTATGGTAGATGCGCTCTGATGCGTCGCAGCCAGCCAGAACCTCTGAGGCCTCGGTCAGGACACTGACCTTAGCCGTGTTGCAGCGTCTCTCTTCATCTTGGGCGTGGAGCTGGGGTGGCCGACTCATCTGTGTTTGTCCTGACCTTTCTTGGTTTCAGCACCAAACACCCTGCGTCCAGGAGACCCTTCAGTCATAATAAAAATGAGAGGTTTGGTGACCCTCCAGGGTGCATAGGTGTTGGAGATGTAAATGCACGTGATGCATTTCAGAGTGATGTTAAAAATGAGTGTTTCTGTTCTGCCTTCTCCCAGGACGCGTGTGGCTATTCTCCACTTGCCGCTGAAGGAGGGAGAGGTGTTTCAGGAGTGGCACCCTCAGCCACCGCACCAGCCAGCGGGACTTCCGGATGCTGTTAGCCCAGCGGTCCTGAGGACGCAGCACAGACAGCCTTTAGGCTCTAGGACAGCTCCGGAGACCCCGCTTCAGGCTGAGCGCCCCTTCCCCCACACCTGCTCCTTCTAAAGAGGACTCAGTGCGGTGCTGTCTGAGTCCCTCAGGGAGCTCAGCTCCTTGCACTCAGCCTCTAAAGAGCTGCCAGTAAAACAGGAAAGTCGCTTTTTCCTGAAGATATTTTGGTGACACGTGTCTGTTTCTTGTGGACGGGTCACCTGCTGAGACGGACTTGGAAGCAGAGGCGAACTGAATTAAAGAGCCTGCTTTAATTCAGCTTCCATTTGGGGAAGTGCCTCGGAGTGTGGCCCAGAGAACCAGACACAGCTGCACCTTGGATGGAATGATCACCCCAGAACACACTCGGGAAACACTCTCACCATGGCTGAGTTATGGAAACACAGACCGAGGCCTCGATGGGAGACAAACTGTGGTGGTCCCGGGAGCATCGTCTCCAAATCAGGGGAAACTGCGGAGCTTCTTCCGGGCTCAGTTACCACCGTTACCCTGAGGAAGCCTGTGCTG
This sequence comes from Cervus elaphus, assembly GCF_910594005.1. Lineage (NCBI taxonomy): Eukaryota > Metazoa > Chordata > Mammalia > Artiodactyla > Cervidae > Cervus > Cervus elaphus. The sequence goes on along the minus strand of NC_057843.1, from coordinate 1,874,361 downwards.
AAGCCGAATGAATGTCTCTCGATCCCCCAGCTTCGTGGAAAGGCCCTGCTCTCAGCACGTTGGAGAGAATGCCACGCCCTCAGCAGAGGCCAGGAAGGAAGCAGGAGTGGGCGTTGGGACAGGACGGGAGAAGCCCCGGGCCCCAGGCATGATCTGTAGTTGGTGGGAATGCAGGGATTTCAGGAGGATGCACCCTGGGAAGGCTGCCCCTTCCTGACCCTCCAGCACCTGTTACATGGATCAGAGCAGCGAGAGGAGGACAGATACCAAAGAGGCCAGAGCACATCATTTGTAAGTTGGGGCCCCAAAACCAAAAATCCGCCACCCGCAGCAGCAGCAGCAGCAGCTCTGAGATGGGAGAAGGGCTCGAGGAGGAGCAGTGTCTGCTGAGGGTCCTCTGTGACGACCTTCCTGCCACTGCTGCGGTTGTAGCTCAAGGGCTTTGGTAACGGCTTGTGTTTCTCGGGGAGCAAGGCTGGGCTGATGCAGGCAGTCACAGATGCAGAGTCCCCCTTGAGGAGTGGGGGTTCCAGCCCCTCATCAGGCACCCTAGCCCTGGGGACCTGCACCAGGACGATGAGCTGCCCAGCTGGGTCTGAGAAGCAGCAGGGCTCAGGACAGGAAGGTGGAAGGGCGGTGGGAAGCCGGGACTTCACTCCTAAAGGCCAGGCACACACTCACTCCTCTGAGTCCCAGCATGGGGCAGCAGAGAAGCGCCTGGTGGGCGCCCGCTCCTGCCAGCCCCCCACCCCTGACCACGGAAGCCCCTGTGGCTCTGGGGAAAGCCCCTGCCTTGCTGGGCTCCCGCTCTAGCCCTACTCGGCCCCTGTCAAGGCGGTGGCCACAACGCCATGAAAAATGCTTGGCCTGCAGTCACTTCACTTCCCAGCCTCCTGTCAAGGCCACCGGCACATACAGTCTGCAAAGGGCACTCCTGCCCAAGGACAAGCTCAGACAGGGAGACGTGACCACCTACCTTGTCCACGGAGACAGAGAAAGTCAGAATAATGAGGGGACTGGGGAATGCATTCCAAATGAAAGAACAAGATAAAGCTCCAGAAAAAAAAAAAAAAAACAAACCTAATGAAACAGGGGTTGGTAATTTACCTGGTAAAAAGTTGAACAATCATAAAAATGCTCACTGAACTTGGGAGAAGAACAGAGGAACACAGACCTTCAACACAGCATTGGAAAATACAAGACTTTCCTGGTAAAGAATCTGCCTGTCAGTGCAGGGGACCGGGGTTGGATGCCTGGTCTGGGAAGATCCCACACGCCTCAGAGCAGCTAAGCGGGTGTGGCACAGTTACTGAGCCTGTGCTCCAGAGCCTGCGAGCCACAGCTAATGCGCCCTTGAGCAGGGACTACTGAAGCCTGCGAGCGCTGGAGCCCGCTCACGGCAACTGCTGAGCCCGTGCTGAAGCTCGTGAGCCCTGGAACCCATGCTCTGTAACAAGAGTAGCCACTGGACTGAGAAGCCCGTGTGCCCTAACGAGAGAGTAGCGCCCCCCTCCACAGTTAGAGAAAGCCTGTGCAGCTTTCAACACAGACCCGAGCACCACTGACAAATAAAACTAATTTTAAATAAGCATTAGAAACTACAAAGAAGACCCCATCAGAGCTGAAGAACACAGTCCCTGAAATGAAAAAGACACTGCAGGGAATCATGAGCAGGTTAGATGATACAGGAGAAGAAATCAGTGGTAGAGAGTAGCAATTGCCCAATCACAACAGCAAAAAGAAAACAAGACTTAAGAACAATCAGGATAATTTGAGGAGCAACGGTAGCAATCACATTAGGATGACAGGCTTCCTGGAAGGAGGAGAGAGTGAGAAAGGCAGAGAATTGACATAAGAGTGGTGAAAACTTCCCTGGCTGTGGGATGGAAGCAGATGTGTAGGTGTAGGAAGCACAGAGAGCCCCAAACAGGATAAACTCAAAGGCATGTATACCAAGCAATGTTGCAATTAAAATGGCAAAAGTGACAGAATTTTAAAGGCCGCAATAAAAAGCAAAGAGTCAACTATCACCCCATAAAGCTAATAGCTCATTTCCCAGCAGAAACTCTGCAGCCAGCAGGGAGTGGTGGCATACTAAAAGTGTTAGAAGGAAAAAAACCCTAAAGCCAAGAACAGTCTACCCAGCACGTCCATCCTGATATTCAAAGAAATTGAATACAACAAACAAATAGAAACACGTGTTCACTTCTGCCTCTCACACTGGTAAGGGTTCAGACAGCTTCCACCTTACAGGCAGGAATGTGGCAGAAGCGCCTTGCTTCCAGCAGTAAGACCTAACACAGTCTTCACAGAAGGCACCGTGGCAATTATTACAGGAGTTTAAACTGTGTCTCCTCCTTCATTGAAAAAAATTACATTCCTAGAGGTCTGTCCTAAGAAAAAGGCAAAACCTTCAAACACGCACAACAACCTACGTTTGTATTTGCACAGCAAAAATGTCCGAACGCCAAAATATAAGCAGCAAAGGCCTCTGGTGGCGGGGATTCCCTTTTCATATATTTTAAGCTACCTAAAACGTTTTATGAGATGTAAGTCCTTTTTTAGTTTTGGGGGGACAGTGTGCTGAGGTCAAATGGCAGCAGGTGCAGAGCCTGGGGTGGGTGAGGGCACAGACGGGCGTTGTGGCCCAGCGCCCACGCTCCGCAGGCCCATCTTCGGTTAGCTGCCTTGCTCGTCCGCTGCTCATTTTCTTAGATTCCAGGACTGGCCTCCACGCCAGCCTTCAGGTCCACTTGCCTCCACACTGGCCGGAGCCCTGGACTTCACACTTAGCTCCCTGCAGGTTTGGGACCCTCACTGGAAAGCAGACAGCTGCCTGGCTCCTGAGTCCTGGAGGGAACGGCCATGCTGGCAGGCTCTGACTTTCACCTGGACTTGCCTGGAGAACTTGTTCCAGAGACACTTTCCATCCCCAGAGGTTCTGCCTCTGGTTGAGCCAGGCACCAGGCGTGGGCAGTGTTAACATCTCGAAAAGGAACCCGGTGGCAGCCAGGCCCGAGGACCTTGGCACCAGGAACCAAGAACAGGGCCCTGGATAGAGCACAGGGGAGGTTCTTGAAGGGCGTGTGACAACTGCTGGGTGTCCCAGAGGGTGGGTCATGGCCTGCTTGATCTCCAGCACAAACACCCTCAGTTTCAGAAGGCATCCAATGCAGGATTTCAAATAAACATAGAAGAAAACTGACACTGCGCTGCTTTTCTCTCTCCTGATGACCAGAGTGGACACTGGCAGCCTCGCAGACATCTGACCAGTGTGAGGCTATGTTTTCACTTCTGGGAGCAGCAGAGCTCTGCAGAAGTGAATCAGCTGAGAGCTGGTTAACCCTTTGTTTGCCTGGGGTCCAGCAGCCTCGCTGGGCCATGCCTGAGTCTTGGCTGAGTCACCAACACAGTTGGCAGCAGGCTGCCCCAGGACAGCCCTGCCCAGTCACCACAACAGGAATTCTCGGAGACACGCACTTCCTTCAATCTCTTCCCTATTAATCACACACACTCAGTTCAGTTCAGTTCAATTCAGTCACTCAGTCCTGTCCAACTCTTTGCGACCCCATGAACTGCAGCACGCCAGGCCTCCCTGTCCATCACCAGCTCCTGGAGTTTACTCAAACTCATGTCCATTGAGTCAGTGATGCCATCCAAACATCTCATCCTCTGTTGTCCCCTTTTCCTCCTGCCTTCAATTTTTCTCAGTATCAGGGTCTTTTCAAATGAGTCAGCTCTTCGCATCAGGGGGCCAAAGTATTGGAGTTTCAGCTTCAGCATCAGTCCTTCCAATGAACACCCAGGACTGATCTCCTTTAGGATGGACTGGTTGGATCTCCTTGCAGTCCAAGGGACTCTCAAGAGTCTTCTCCAACACCACAGTTCAAAAGCATCAATTCTTCTGCGCTCAGCTTTCTTTATAGTCCAACTCTCACATTCATACATGACTACTGGAAAAACCATAGCCTTGACTAGACAGACCTTTGTTGACAAAGTAATGTCTCTGCTCTTTAATATGCTGTCTAGGTTGGTCATAACTTTCCTTCCAAGGAGTAAGTGTCTTTTAATTTCATGGCTGTGATCACTATCTGCAGTGATTTGGAGCTCCCCAAAATAAAGTCAGACACTTTCCACTGTTTCCCCATCTATTTGCCATGAAGTCATGGGACCGGATGCCATGATCTTAGTTTCCTGAATGTTGAGCTCTAAGCCAACTTTTTCACTCTCCTCTTTCCCTTTTATCAAGAGTCTCTTTAGTTCTTCACTTTCCGCCATAAGGGTGGTGTCATCTGCATATCTGAGGTTATTGATATTTCTCCCAGCAATCTTGATTCCAGCTTGTGCTTCTTCCAGCCCAGCGTTTCTCATAATGTACTCTGCATATAATTTAAACAAGCAGGGTGACTGTATACAGGCTTGACCTACTCTTTTTCCCATTTGGAACCATGTTGTTCCATGTCCAGTTCTAACTGCTGCTTCCTGACCTGCATACAGACTTCTCAGGAGGCAGGTCAGGTGGTCTGGTATTCCCATCTCTTTCAGAATTTTCCACAGTTTATTGTGATCATGCACACTATTAATACTCATATTGTGACATTGTAAATTTCACTTTATAGAAACAGGCCTCTGCTCCCTCCAGACTCTGTGCCTCCACCAGGCACAAAGAGTCCGTGAGTTCGGCTCTTCTTTTGTTATGTCCAGAGATGCTCAGGCTCAGAAGCTCGTCCTTTGTTTTGTCAGAGTCCTGGGGTGATTGTTAAGCCAGCTGTGTGGTGCTTTCCATTAATAAGATTTTATGAGATTTCTCTAAAGGATTTCCTAAAGGAAATCCACCCTGAATATTCACTGGAAGGACTGATGCTGAAGCTGAAGCTCCAGTACTTTGGCCACCTGATGTGAAGAGCTGACTCATTTGAAAAGACCCTGATGCTGGGAAAGATTGAGGGCAGGAGGAGAAGGGGACAACAGAGGATGAGATGGTTGGATGGTATCACCCACTCAATGGACATGAGTTTAAGTAAACTCAGGGAGTTGGTGATGGACGGGGGAGCCTGGCGAGCTGCTGTCCGTGGGGTCACAAAGGGTCGGACAGGACATGATGACTGAACAGCACCAGGCACCTAACATAGGGTAGCACTCACCAGACTGTGTCCCATGAGTAACTCCATGAGGTGGCTCTGGATCCAGAGGACTTCCTGCCTGAGGACGTGTGGGGAATGCCGCAGTCTCCCCTCTGCTGGGGATTTACAGGGTGCATAAGCACAGTCCACTCTCTGAAATGTCAGCAATTGGAAAAACAAAAACTGTCTGCCTTTAATCCCAATGCTTCCCAGACTACTGGCCTGGCCAGAAAGTTCGTTCTTTTTGTTAGCTGGAAAACAGCAAATGAACTTTTTGGCCAACTCAATACTTTGACCTCCGGACACTTTTTGGCATCCTGGAACATTTGAGGAAGTATTGCAGGAGACCAGCTCCACCACACTGAACAGGCCCTGTAACCTGATAAAACCTCTGGGCCTCGTACATAATGAAGGAATAATACTAGCCTGTAATGGGAATTACTCTAAAAATGAGAGGCAGCACCCAGAGGAAAACACAAAGGCAAACCTAAACAGAGTTAATATGGAGATTTCCTACATTATACAAGAAAATGTTCTTTCCTATAATTATTGATAACCTGTAATAGAATGTTATTGATAAAATTGTTCATAATTACTAATTCATAATTAACAGGGCACATTTTCATCTGAAGGACAGGCGGTTACTCTCTTGCAAGTCTACTCAGGAGCAAATCAGTAGTCTTAAAAAGACTTCAGGACATGAAGTCCCCTACGGAAATATTCTCGGATGACGAACAGACTGCTGCTTTTTTGTGCCTCTGGAAAATCAGTCCTGAGAGCCTGTGACCTGTAGCTTAGGCAGGTCAGGAGGTTTGTCTGTAAGAAGGTGGATGGAAACCAGGAGTGGCAGGCGGCTCTGGGCTGCACAGGCTCTCAGCCCCAGTCAGCACGTCACTAGCGGCCAGCCCGGACTCGAGGGGAGCAGAGTCCCCGCTGAGGGCGGCTCCGGAAGACCTGGACGTCAGCCTGGTTTTACCATGTAACCCCCCGAAGCTGCCCTCCAGGAGCCACATTTTTCTGCAGCTCCATGGATGCTAACAGGTCCTCACTCTAATTTTTCTTCCAGCGTCTGAGGTGACCAAGAAGGCCCACACAGGCGGGGAGGGGAGCCCAGCTGAGCTGCTGCCGTTGAGTCAAGGGTGACCCACCTGCACCTCTGCTCCTGGAGCCCCTTCTGCTGGGGCTTCCTCCCCACTTCCTGTCCCCGGATGGGAGGAACAGCTCTGAGTTCACGCCTCCAGACACTCCTCTGGAATTCTGTTTCTCTGGCTCTTGAACACGTGTCCCCCACGGCACTTGTCACCTGGACACACCTGTGTGTCCACCTGCCCTCTGCCCGCCCTGGACACCAAGTGCCATGCAGGGGGAGGATGTGTGTTCTCCCATGCTCCAGTGCAGCCTGTTTTAGCACTTACAGACATTCATGACGGCTGCACGGATGCCTGCAGGCTCACCCTTACAGGGATGCCCTGTCCTGGACTCTGATGTCCCCACCGTCTGTCTCTGCTCCTCCCGCCATGGGAGACCTGAGGGCAGAAAGGAGGGAGGGCTGAGCGCCTGGAGGCCCAGACTGTGCAGTCGGGGCAGTGCTGTGCCCCAGGCCAGCGGGCAGGGGCACTCGCCAGGCCCCCCTCGCCAGGAAGGGAGCCAGGCAAGATCCCAGAGCAGGCCACACGATGGCCGAGGCCATGCTTTCCTCCACACCCCTGTGTCCTCGCATTGACCTTCTCCTGCTCATCTGACTGAAGCTTGTTCAGTTGCCACAAATGCATCCTCCTCTTTGTTCAGATCAGGCAGCTGAGGCCTGAGGGAACCCAAACAGAGGGCGGATCCGGGGGGCTCTGTGCAGGGGGCCTTCCTCCCAGGTAGTGTCCAGCTCCAGGGAGTCAGTGCTGACAATGCCGAGGCCTGGCTCTTCCTCATCAGCTGGATGTGGCTCCGCTTCTCATGTGGCATGGAAGACTCACTGCTCTGGGGGTGTGGGAAGAGGAGGGACCCCTCCTACAGTTTGTGGGAACAGAAACTGGTACAGCCACTATGGAGAATAGTGTGGAGGTTCATCAAAACGCTGGAGTTTCCGTATGATCCAGCAATCCCACTGCTGGGCACAGACCCAGAGAAAACTAATTGCAAAAGATACTTTCACCCCAGGATTCACTGCAGCACTGTTCACAGCAGCCAGGACATGGAAACAGCCTAACTGTCCATCAGCAGATGAACAGCTGAAGAAAATGTGGTGCTTACACACTGGAATATTACTCAGCCATAAGAGAATGAGATAACGCCATCTGCAGCCACATGGCTGGGCTGACAGATTACCATACTGAGTGAAGTGAGAGAGACAAATATCATATGATTTCACTTACATGTAGAATCTAAAGAACTGATACAAATGAACTTATTTATAAAAGGAATAGACTCGCAGATTTTGAAAACAAACTTACAGTTACCAAGGGGAAGTAGAGGAAAGATAAATTGGGAGTTTGGGATTGATAGACACCACTATATACGAAATAGATAATCAACAAGGACCTACTGTATAGAAACAGGAACTATACTCAGTATTCTGTAATAGCCTATAAAAGATATAAAATAATATCCTATAAAAGAAAAGAATATGAAAAATTATTTTATACACACACACACACACACACATATATAAAACAATCACTTTGCTACCCACCTAAACATATCACAACATTGGGAATCAGGTACATGCCAATAAAAAAAAAAGAAAGGCCACTGCCTCTAACACACTTGGACTGAACTGACACTCCCGAGATGCTCTGGATCACAGTGGCCACGAGCCGCCTTGCTGACCTGCGGCTACTGGTGCCCAAACAGCTCTGCTCTGAAACAACCCATCCTGTCTCTCCAGTCTGTTAGACTATAGACACATTACGTGTTGGATCTTTTATTGTTGATAAATAAATAATGTGTCAGAAAGCTAGAATTTTTGGACCTAGGTTGTAACCAGCTAAGCATATTTTAAAACAGAGAAGGAAGCAAAGAAAGGGTTCATGGCAAATCCAAACTTGCAGAAGGGAGAAGGAGTGAGACAAAGAAAGCGGTGATAAATCATGGTTTCTCAATACCCTTTCGTCATGTACAGGAGTCACGGAAGGACGCTGTTGGCCAGGCTCTCCCCAGGTGGAGCTGGCTCTGCATCATGACACTACACCCTTGCTCAGGAGTCACCTTCTGCTTTGCAAGGAAGACCCCCTCCAGTGTTCCAGCATACACCCACTACTCTCCCAAGACAACCCAAGGCTCCCAGCCTCCAGTCCCCCAGGAGCCACCAGTCACGGGGGGGATCTTCCTTATACCCCCTGCTGGATTGTGACGACATAATAACTATCCTGCTTTCTGAATAGAAGAGAAGAACTCATCCTGCCCACCCAACCATCATGGCTTTTTACTCTGCTCAGTCATTATTCAAGAAACCCCGACAAATTTTGGGTTTACTTTTGTCCTCGAGTTGGGTCACAAGATTGAGATGAATACAGAGCGAGCAGAGACAAAACCCCAAATGACAGAGAAGAGTGAGAAGGGGGGTTGATTGTTTCCAAGTGGAGGTTCTCCAGGGGATGAGCTTCTATTTAACGTTTAAAAAAGATGTGCCCAAAGGGAGAAAGTGGTGATTTATGCAAGAGAAGTCATGGAAATAGTTTTTGAGCAGAGATTTAAGATATTTTTATTATAAAAGTCAAATGTTTTGTTTTGCAAAGGGAGGAAATAGTATTAAAGTATACAAATATTTATAAGTAGAAGTCCTCTATCCTCTTAGTCCAAGCCCCAGAAGTGGCCTCTATAAGTAGGATGATATGTACTTATGCAGAAATTGTCTACATAAATGTATTTATATATAAACTCTATTGTGGCTGAATTACATATGGATGGATGTGTGTGTGCTCTCATGTCCGACTCTGTGTGACCCCATGGACTGTAGCCCACAAGACTCCTCTGTCCATGGGATTTCTAGGCAAAATATAGGAGTGGGTTGCCACTTCCTCTTCCAGGGGATCTTCCCAACCCAGGGATTGAACCTAGTCTTTTGCATCTCCTGCATTGGCAGATGGGTTCTTTACCAGTAATGCCACACATACACTGTTTTACAACTGACTTTTCTCAATTAAAATATAATTTGTACATCTATCTCTGTATCTATCTCTATATCCGTCTATCCATCCATCCATCCACCCACTTATCTATTATCTATTATTTATCTATCTCCCTATTATCTATTATCTGTCTATCTCCCTGTTATCTATTACCTATCTATCTATTGAGGGCAGGAGGAGAAGGGGACAACAGAGGATGAGATGGTTGAATGGCATCACCGACTCAATGGACATGAGTTTGAGGAAGCTCCAGGAGTTGGTGATGGACAGGGAGGCCTGGCGTGTTGTGGTTCATGGGGTCACAAAGAGTTGGACATGACTGAGCGACTGAACTGAACTGATCTATCTATCCATCCATCCATTTCTCTCTCTCTGTATCAGCTATCCACACATAGCTTATTCTGATCATGGTACAACTATCCATAACTGATTTTACTAGTCCTCTACCGGTATTTGGAATGTTTCCATTTTTTTGTCTCTTCCATTCCTCTACATAATTTCCATCCCTGTGAGAGTCCACCTTCCAAGTGAATTACTGGGAGTGGAAATGTGGGCTCCAAGGTGATGTGATTCATAACTGTGGCCAATCCTGCCAAGTTCTCCAAATACGTGACCAGCATTTCTGTCTATGGTGAGCTGATCAAACTTCAGCTCAGATCCCTCACTTCTACAGGTTTCTTCCAAGGCCTGGAATCTTGAAATGTGTAGCTGTTTCTATTATTTTTGTGAAATTAGCAAAGTAAGATATTTTAACTATAATTGGTGGTGATTCCCCTGCCATCATACTCCTCACCTGGCAGGTGGAATTGGGAGAACTGGGGGGCATTTGGGGCCAGGCTTAAAGGAAGCTGAGTTGGGAATATGCTAAAATTGGTAAAGACCTTTCACTCTGACTGGTGAGCTCCTTCTCACTCCTAAGGCCACTTCAAAGGCTTCCCACAGAGCAGTGAGCCTCCCTCGTATTGGTGAGTCCCCAGCACTAGGTCATGGTGCCCGCCCCCCGCCCCCCGCAATGTGACATGACATTACAGTGTGATGTGTTCTGTGCTCACTTCCTCCACCTCGTTGGACCAGGAGCTTCTGCAGGTGGAGCTGTGTCTCGTCCATCTTTAAATCCACAGAGCCCAGTGTGGGGTCTGGCACTAACAGGACATTCTTGTGGCGTATGCACAAGATCTTGAAATATGATTTAAAGGGAGGATGAAGTGGTACACCTGAACCACCAGGAAATCTTACCATAGGCACGTTTATCATGATGTAAGTGGGTGTGGGTAGGTGGTGGTGACTGACCGCATAATGCTCTGTTGAGGGGGTGGAAGTAAAACCTGCAGGGCAGAATCTCACAGCCAGGTGTCTCAGACCTGTGCCCCAGGACTGAGGGCACCCACACTCTCTCTCCTGCTCAAGGACATTCCCCAGAATCTGGAGACAAGGGTGTGATTCACTATAAACAGGAAATTCACTGTTTATTCACTATAAACTCATTTACTCCAATACAATCATCTTTTACATAAGTGAAACTGCTAACATCTAGAGAGGCATGATATTGGCATCAAAATAACAGTTCATGTACTTTAATAAATACTCAATCATATAATTACACATAGCAAGTGTCTTGGATAAAGGCCTCAAAGTCTTTGAACCGTATATGGTAAGTGATGTGATCTGCAGAGGAAAGCAGATCCCGATGGGAGTTGGTGGGGGGGGCACATCACACACTTCTGGTGTCATCCCATCTGTTTATTTCCCAGTACAGAACTTCTCGGGGTGGGGTGGGTCTTCCTAGGTGGCATTACTGGTAAAGAATCTGCCTGCCAATGCAGGAGAGGCAAGGGATGCGGGTTCAACTCCTGAGTTGGGAAGATCCCCTGGAGAACGTAATGGCAAGCTGGAAAATTCCATGGACAGAGGAGCCTGGTGGGCTATAGTCCTTAGGGTCACAAAGAGTCGGACATGACTGGGCAACTAAGCGTGCACACACACACGCACGCAGTCCTTCTTAGGAAATCCTTGTGCTCGCGAGGTGTGAGTTTCTCATTTACTCTTACCTGCTTTCCTCTGTGGTGCACAGTGGAGTTGGGGGGTTAAAATAGCCTGGTATTACTTGGTTCTAGACCTGCCCACTGACAGCGATTGTTAAGGAACCCACATTTCTCAGGACCCTCCCCACGCAGACCAGGGAAGGAAGGGAGTCATTAGTTCTCTAATGGCTTCTCGTCCACTCTGTTCATCCACACCTTCGGCTGACCCGTCATTCACCCGGGAAAGTGAGCCCCACAATGACAAGTTCAAACATATTCAACTTCTAGCCGTAGGAATAGAGAAATCACAGACTTGGAATGGATAACTCCCTAAGAAGATTCTGTTCATTGGGATTCCTCTTTGAAAGTCTGAAGTCCAGCGAAGTTTCTACAGAGAGTTAGTTAGATTTCCTCTATTGTGATCTACTTGAATGTACTAGAGATTAACACTGTCTACTCAGTGTGGGACAGCTTCAAATACAGATACATCACAGGACACACAACTTGTAAGTCATTACTGACAGGTTTCAGAAGCGTATTAAGTGTCAGTTATTGAATGTCCAGTCGACACCAGCTGTACATAAGATCTTCTAGGTGACATCTGTGTGCTCATTGGCAACATAGCACAACTGAGGACCACAGAGGTCAATCCATTCATCGAAGGTTACAGAACAGAGCCTGCATTAAAATCCAAGTTGGTTTGGCCCCAAATGCCTGCCTTTCCCACTATGCTGGTTTCATTACGTTTTATACAAGCTGATAGAGCATCCCTTCTTGTGTTACAGACATCTGCAGATATTTTATAGGATGCTGGATCCCTCTCCCCTCACAGACCCCTGCTTTTTAAGATGACTCCTTAAACAGCACCCTGCCTGCCCGGTATAGTAACTAAGCAGCCAGGAACAAAGGGTCCCTTTGGGACCAGGGCTGGGATTGCCCCCTCTTCCTATTTCTGCCTCCCTTGCTTACACCCAGCACCTTTCTTCACTCCCACTTACCCCATCAAGTAACTCCTTCCTTCTCTGCTCTTTTTTCAAAGCTTCCGCAGTTCTTTGGAAATAAACACACAATTCCTTTTCCTGTAACTTCTGCTTCTAATATTTTCATCTATCACTCCACCAGCTTCCCCCAGGCGACTGAGAAATGTCAGAGAGCCAAGAACAACCCACCTAAAACCGAGGGCTGCAAACACCCCACACTCTGAACCTACTCAGACGTGCCACTCTCCAAGCTGTTTAAACCCATCTAACTCAGCATCTTTCCGGAAGTGCAGCATTTCTGAAAAATAGTTGAAAAAGTCCCCTTTATGTCTTATGATCTGTAAGGCCTCTCCCTGAATCTACTTTTTCACCTCAAACTCACATGTCCATAAAGAGGCCCCAACATATCAAATTAGGTGGGCTTTTGTGACGCACCTGCTCTATAACCATGATTTCTTTATTTATTCAGCTGCGTCGGGTCCTAGTTGCAGCATGCAGGATCTCCACTGCTGTGCCCCGACTCTCTGGCTGTGCTGTGTGGGCCCCAGAGCTATGGTGTGGCCTTAGTTGCTCCATAGCGTGTGGGATCTTAGTTCCACAACCAGGGACTGAACCTGCGTCCTCTGCTTTGCAAGGTGGAGTCCTAGCCACGGGACCACCAGGGAAGTCCCTCCATGATTTCTAATAGAAAGCATATTCTGGTTCCAAAGAACCACTGACCAGTAAACCAAGACACTGGGTTTTAAAATTGGGGACCTGTGTGTCCTCTTTCAGCAGAGATTCACGTTTCCATTCTGACGGTCTGTGGTTGACTGATTTGCTCTCAAGCTTCCTCTGCCACTGACCTCCTCCTACCGTTTCTGGGAAGATGATAAGCTGCTCAAAGGGCCTACAGGGAAGTGCTGAGGAGCACACGGAAGCCAGCATGGGCTCTGGCTGTCTCTTTCAGATCTAAAATTCTGATTATCCTGGTATTATCTGTGCCATCTTTTCTTTGCTCTTGCCTGGTGACTGCTCATCGCTTTCTTACACAGAGCACTTTTCTGGGCTGAGAAGTGCCCTGAGGAGGAAAATATGCTAAGCCATTGTGCTCCCTCCCTAGACTTGCAGCAGACCCAGCGAGGGGAGTTGGCGAGAGGAGGCCACTGTGTTTGGAAGAATACAGGAACTTTCAACTGTGGTTGGAAAAAAGCTCAGTTAGAAGAAGAGACATTGCTAGCAAGGAGACAGAAAACCTTATGAAGGTGTGAGACTCCCTTAACCATGAACATTTAAACACTGAATGCACTGCAATGCTAGCCGCTCGGTCGTGTCCGACTCTATGACCCTGGGGACGGTAGCCCCCCAGGCTCCTCTGTCCATGGGATTCTCCAGGCAAGAGTACTGGAGTGGGTTACCATTCCCTTCTCCAGGGGATCTTCCTGACCCATGGATTGAACCTGGGTCTCCTGCATTGCAGGCAGAATTTTTACCATCTGAGCCACCAAGGAAACCCTGAACAATGGATATTATAATCTTTAAAAATCCAACAGAGCCTATAAAATAAACTTCACAGAGCAGATTATCAGGGAAGCAGTCATTTCACTGTGTGTTACACCATGCTGAGTCTCTTGCAGTAGTTTTTGATTGGCTATGTTTTATTTATTTATGTTTTTTGATTGGCTGACTATGTTTTAAAGGAAGGGGGCAACAATACTGCATTTTGCTCAGCTGTATGTCTCAGAAGCAGAGCCTCTGTTCCTGTGCTGGTGTGGTATAGTTCACCCTTCTAGATGTGGGGGAGTCTTCTGAATGTTACAGCTCAGCTCTGTCCGGACAGTGGCCTCGAGTCCTGTTCAAGTTTGGTCCTGCAGGGCATTGCCTGACATGCTACAACAGCACTGTTCTTTATCCCTTGGCTTCAAGACAGATCAGATGAAGTTAGAAGAGACACACGTTCTGGATAAAAATGAATTTTAATAATTGCTACGTTGACAATAGTGATCTGATGTCAAAGGAATAAGCCATGACAGATGAGATAATGTCAGATGGAGAAATGGAGTAAGATATTTTAACTTCATTTTTTTGCCGCTACTGGGCCATCTCCATGCAGTGGAGTTCCTGAATTTTGGGACAGATCAACTTAAGGAAGTAACCACACACAAATGTAGGGTTGATGCTGTTGAGTGAATTTCCCAGGTTGTACTCAGGGGTGAGGTGAGAGTCTGTGAAAGCCTGTTTATACTGGTGATGAGAAGGATTCTACAGTAGCCATGCTTGTGATTACCTTTTGTAGAGTGTCTATCATAGCCCAAGATACATTGTTATTTAAACCTGTACCTCTAATTTTCAACCCAGGTTTATAGGCAGAGGTTATGCTCTCTCTTCATAAATTGGGAAATCCAGGCTTAGAGGGAACCAGGACCCTTAGAAGTCCGTGGAGGGTATCTGACTCACTGGGATTTAAACTCATCACCTGATTACAATACCCTGTGCTTTTTGTATCTTGATGCAGACCCAGACTATTACCCAAATCTCTCTGAGGCAGAGATTTGTGTGGAGGCAACATTGCAGTGAATCTGCTGGCAGAGGCTATGACGTGATGGAGAGTAAGCCTTCCTAGATCCCTCTGGCTGAAGAGAAATGCCCTTCATCTCCTACTTTGTCCACACTTTGCTCCACGAAGCATTGTCCTTCTGCACTGAAGTCTGGTATGCTTAGTGAGCAATTACATTAGTTATCACCAGTTCAGAGTGCTACAGACACATCCTACCAGCTCAGCCAGCCCCTGGCATGTCCTGTCCTGGTGGCCCAGGGTGGTCTCCAGGCATCAACCCTGACTCCCCCTGTGAAATGACTCAGAGCCAAGTGCCCCAGGACTGAGAAGGCACTAACCATGTGACTGAGAAGGCACTACACACATGACTGAGAAGGCACTGACCACGTGACTGAGAAGGCCCTGACCATGTGACTGAGAGGGCCCTGACCACGTGACTGAGAAGGCACTAAACACGTGACTGAGAAGGCACTGACAACGTGACTGAGAAGGCACTGACAATGTGACTGAGAAGGCACTGACAACGTGACTGAGAAGAGACTGACCACATGACTGTGGAGGCACTAAACATGTGACTGAGAAGCCACTGACCAGGTTACTGAGAAGGCCCTGACCACGTGACTGAGAAGAGACTGACCATGTGACTGAGAAGGCACTGACCATGTGACTGACCACGTGACAGACCACACGACTGATCACGTGGCTGGGCATGTGACTGACCACGTGGCTGAACACGTGATTGACCACGTGACTGAGAAGGCGCTGACTAGGTGACTGAGAAGGCACTGACCACGTGACTGAGAAGAGACTGACCATGTGACTGTGAAGGCACTAAACACATGACTGAGAAGCCACTGACCATGTGACTGTGAAGGCACTAAACACGTGACTGAGAAGGCACTGACCAGGTGACTGAGAAGGCACTGACCTGTTGACTGGGAAGGCACTGACTAGGTGACTGAGAAGGCCCTGACCACGTGACTGAGACGGTAGTGACCATGTGATGGCTAACAGATAGTATGGATTGGTGCTGTGCCATTAAAGCACAGAAAGTCAGTGCTACCCTCATGGGTCCCTGATGATTTTATACCAGGTCGGCAGTGACAGTCTCAGATTTTCTCTAGGGAAGAGTGCTATTTGTTGGAAAGCTTAAAATATACAGTGGAGGCCAACTGACATGGAGACTATGAGAAGGAGTTAAGACTTCTGGAAAAAGAGCCGGGAGTGAAGGTTTCCACTCTGGAGGGCTCAGCAAACTCTTCCCTGGGTGGCAGTTGGTGCACATGGACGTCCTTGGAAAAACTGGTGAAAGGCTGCCTTTTACACCCATGGGGCCAGAGAGCCACAGCATGCACGTGTGCAGAACAGAAGCAAAGGGGATCATGAGAGAAAAAGCAGGGGGTTGTCAGATGCCTCCAGGGGTGTTGGCTTCCACAGGCCTGGCATCAGGAGCCCTTGAAGTGTGATTCTCTTGGCGGCAGGAAGGTTCGACTCTAGTCTGGATTACAACACAACTCACAATTGTATGGAGCCTGTTCTCCTGAATAGCTCCCTGAGCTTCTCTGTCCTATATCTCACCCCAGGTGATGATACTGAATAGAAATTTCAACTTCTTGCCTTCACTCTTGAGCTTTCAAGGACAACGACATTGACTCTGGGCCACCTTGGTAGTGGAGGGGGCTTGAAGGGAAGGAATCAGTTTCACACAGGAAAGATCTTGGGCCTTCAAAACCCTCCTGTAGTCCCAGGAGGAAATGAGAAAGAAATTGCCTTTAAAACCCTGGCTCAGAATTCTGTGAGAAAGTTGAGCCACTTTGTGACCTCATCCTGAAGCTTCCAGAAGCACCTGGGCTTTCCCTGGGTGTCCCCTGCCCAATGACTTTCCCTGGGGGTCCTTCGCCTGACAGATAGGGCTTTTCCTGGGCGGGGGGGGGGGGGGGTCTCCCACCTGACAGGACTTGGCCCACGCTGTTTGACCCTGAGGGGTGAACCAGCGAGAACCCTGCCTGTGGCTGCTCCCAGTAGGGACTGGGGAGATCACTTTTGAGAAGCAAAGGTCATGGTATACGATCCTATCACGTCATGGGAAATAAATGAAGAAAAGGTGGAAACAGTGACAGATTTTATTTTCTTAATTCTAAAATCACTGCCGACAGTGACTGCAGTGATGAAATTAAAAGATTCATGCTCCTTGGAAGGAAAGTTATGACAAACTTAAAAAGCATATTGAAAAGCAGAGACATTACTTTGTCAACAAAGGTCCATATAGTCAGAGCTATGGTTTTTCCAGTAGTCATGGACAGATGTGAGAGTTGGACCATAAAGAAGGCTGAGCACTGAAAAACTGATGCTTTCAAACTGTGGTGTTGGAGAGTCCCTTGGACAACAAGGGGATCAAACCAGTCAATCCTGGAAACCAGGATCAAACCAGGAAATCAACCCTGAATATTGATTGGCAGGACTGGTGCTGAAGCTGAAGCTCCAATACTTAAAGGGTCACCTGATGTGAAGAGCTGACTCATTGGAAAAGACCCTGATGTTGGGAAAGATTGAAGGCAGGAGAAGGGGATAACAGAGGACGAGATGGTTGGATGGCATTATTAACTCAATGGACATGAGTTTGAGCAAACTCCAGGAGATGGTGAAGGATAGGGAAGCCTGGCATGCTGCAGTTCATGGGGTCACAAAGTGCTGAACATGGCTTAGCCACTGAACAACAACAACAACTTCCCATCTGGTTCCATCACAAATGACCCACGGGGGCAGATGAAAGCTTTTGCACAAGAGGCCATTCTGAGGGCCAGTGAGGGTGTTTCTGAGAGCAGCTAGCTTTACCCTTGAAATATCCAGTATTCAGGACTTTCCAGAAGTGCCTGCATCCACTCCAAGTTTTCATCTAAATGTGAAAACTTACTGTCAATGAGCAGATGAAGGCTTCATAATTTCTCTAAAGGTGAAAGGAATATTTGAAAGAAGAAATTCGCTAAAGGAGAAGAATTTTACCCAAAGGGGTTTTTGACAGAGACTGAACAAGGCTAGTCATTAAAATATCTCACACTTCAAATTACCAGGCTGTTGGTGAATACTCCAGCCTCCAGCCACCTTGTCGCCTGTGTTGCATCCAAAGGGAGAACACGTTGAGTTCAAAGACCCGGAAAGGCAGTGTGGTTTTCTGGAGCCATTTCTCCAGGAAGTGATGTGCTTCTCACACCTGGCATGCTTGCTTCAGCCTCATCATTCATGCCCCTCTTCCCATCACCTCCTGTTGCTTTCAACCCTCACTTCCTTCTCTCTTAGTCCAGGGCCCTCCATGGTGTCTCTTTTAGTAAAAACCAACTTCACCTCCTTCTTTTCCCAAGTCACCTCTCCATTTTCACTTCTGTCCCTCACACAGCAAACACTCTCTCCAAGGACTTCCCTGGTGCTTCAGTGGCTAAGATGCCAAGATCCCAGTGTAGGGGCCTGGGTTCAGTCCCTGGTCAGGGAACTAGATTCCATAACTAAGAGTTTGAATGTCACAACTAAAGATTCTGCGTGCTGCAACTAAGACTCAGAGCAGCTAAATAAATCAAAGAAAACAAAACAACAGCAACAAAAAAACCCTGTTCTAAAGGGAGAAGAACCAAATCAACAAAATTAGAAATGAAAATGGAGAGATCACAACAGACAACACAGAAATACAAAGGATCATAAAAGACTACTACCAGCAGCTCTATGCCAATAAAATGGACAACTTGGAAGAAATGGACAAATTCTTAGAAAAGTATAACTTTCCAAAACTGAACCAGGAAGAAATAGATGATCTTAACAGACCCATCACAAGCACGGAAATTGAAGCTGTAATCAGAAACCTTCCAGCAAACAAAAGCCCAGGACCAGATGACTTCACAGCTGAATTCTACCAAAAATTTAGAGAAGAGCTAATACCTATCTTACTTAAACTCTTCCAGAAAATTGCAGAAGAAGGTAAACTTCCAAACTGATTCTATGAGGCCACCATCACTCTAATTCCAAAACCAGACAAGGATGCCACAAAAAAAGAAAACTACAGGCCAATATCACTGATGAACATAGATGAAAAAATCCTCAACAAAATTCTAGCAAACAGAATCCAACAACATATTAAAAAGATCATGCATCATGACCAAGTGGGCTTTATCCCAAGAATGCAAGGATTCTTTAATATCCACAAATCAATCAATGTAATACACCACATTAACAAATTGAACAATAAAAACCACATGATTATCTCAATAGAGGCAGGAAAAAGCCTTTGACAAAATTCAACATCCATTTATGATAAAAACTCTCCAGAAAGCAGGAATAGAAGGAACATACCTCAACATAATAAAAGCTATATATGACAAACCCACAGCAAACATTATCCTCAATGGTGAAAAATTGAAAGCATTTCCCCTAAAATCAGGAACAAGACAAGGGTGCCCATTCTCCCCACTACTATTCAACATAGTTTTGGAAGTTTTGGCCACAGCAATCAGAGCAGAAAAAGAAATAAAAGGAATCCAGATAGGAAAAGAAGGAGTGAAACTCTCACTGTTTGCAGATGACATGATCCTCTACATAGAAAACCCTAAAGACTCTACCAGAAAATTACTAGAGCTAACCAATGAATATAGTAAAGTCGCAGGATATAAAATTAACACACAGAAATCCCTTGCATTCCTATACACTAATAATGAGAAAACAGAAAGGGAAATTAAGGAAACAATACCATTCACCATTGCAACAAAAAGAATAAAATACTTAGGAGTATATCTACCTAAAGAAACAAAAGACCTCTACATAGAAAACTATAAAACACTGATGAAAGAAATCAAAGAGGACACAAATAGATGGAGAAATATACCGTGTTCATGGATTGGAAGAATCAATATTGTCAAAATGAGTATACTGCCCAAAGCAATCTATAGATTCAATGCAATCCCTATCAAGCTACCAATGGTATTCTTCACAGAACTAGAACAAATAATTTCACAATTTGTATGGAAATACAAAAAACCTCGAATAGCCAAAGTAATCTTGAGAAAGAAGAATGGAACTGGAGGAATCAACCTGCCTGACTTCAGGCTCTACTACAAAGCCACAGTCATCAAGACAGTGTGGTACTGGCACAAAGACAGAAATATAGGTCAATGGAACAAAATAGAAAGCCCAGAGATAAATCCATGTACCTATGGACACCTTATCTTCGACAAAGGAGGCAAGAATATACAATGGAAAAAAGACAACCTCTTTAACAAGTGGTGCTGGGAAAGCTGGTCAACCACTTGTAAAAGAATGAAACTAGAACACTTTCTAACACCATACACAAAAATAAACTCAAAATGGATTAAAGATCTAAATGTAAGACCAGAAACTATAAAACTCCTAGAGGAGAACATAGGCAAAACACTCTCCGACATAAATCACAGCAAGATCCTCTATGATCTACCTCCCAGAATATTGGAAATAAAAGCAAAAATAAACAAATGGGACCTAATGAAACTTAAAAGCTTTTGCACAACAAAGGAAACTATAAGCAAGGTGGAAAGACAGCCTTCAGAATGGGAGAAAATAATAGCAAATGAAGCAACAGAGAAAGGATTAATCTCAAAAATATACAAGGAACTCCTGCAGCTCAATTCCAGAAAAATAAATGTCCCAAACAAAAAATGGGCCAAAGATCTAAACAGACATTTCTCCAAAGAAGACATACAGATGGCTAACAAACACATGAAAAGATGCTCAACATCACTCATTATTAGAGAAATGCAAATCAAAACCTCAATGAGGTACCATTATGCGCCAGTCAGGATGGCTGCTATCCAAAAGTCTACAAGCAATAAATGCTGGAGAGGGTGTGGAGAAAAGGGAACCCTCTTAGACTGTTGGTGGGAATGCAAACTAGTACCGCCACTATGGAGAACAGTGTGGAGATTCCTTAAAAAACTGGAAATAGAACTGCCATATGGCCCAGCAATCCCACTCCTGGGCATACACACCGAGGAAACCAGATCTAAAAGAGACATGTGCACCCCAATGTTCATCACAGCACTGTTTATAATAGCCAGGACATGGAAGCAACCTAGATGTTCATCAGCAGATGAATTGATAAGAAAGCTGTGGTACATATACACAGTGGAATATTACTGAGCCGTTAAAAAGAATTCATTTGAATCAGTTGTAATGAGATGGATGAAACTGGAGCCGATTATAGAGAGTGAAGTAAGCCAGAAAGAAAAACACCAATACAGTATACTAATACATATATATGGAATTTAAAAAGATGGTAACAATAACCCTATATGCAAGACAGAAAAAGAGACACAGATGTATAGAATAGACTTTTGGACTCTATGGGAGAAGGCAAGGGTGGGATGATCTGAGAGAATGGCATTGAAACATGTATATTATCAAGTGGGAAACAGATCACCAGTCCAGGTTGGATGCATGAGACAAGTGCTCGGGGCTGGTGCACTGGGATGACCCAGAGGGATGGGATGGGGAGGGAGGTGGGAGGGGGGTTCAGGATGGGGAACACATGTAAATCCATGGCTGATTCATATCAATGTATGGCAAAAACCACTACAGTATTATAATTAGCCTCCAACTAATAAAAATAATTGGGAGAAAAAAATAAATTAAAATTAAAAAAAAAAAAAAAACCACAAAGGGCAAAAAACCCTGTTCTGTAGAAAGAAGAGGGAAATTACAAATGCTTTTTATATATCTTAAAACCTTCTCATACATATAATGAAAGCCCAAATTAAAGAGTACCAGAAAGCATTGATCTTCTGTGAATAACACTTGTTTATTTGTATTTCTTCAAATCATTTAAAATTAATTACTAAATTTCATAGAAGGTAAGACCCTCCATATTTTATCTACCAATGATCTTATGTTCCACAAATAAAATGCTGCCAATGATGTCTTTAAGCGACACTGGTGGCTAGAAGTCTTCCAGTTTGAGAGACATTAAAATATGAAAAAAGTGTATCTTAGAACCAATTAAACATACTGGCATTTTCTTATCTATTCTACAAGTAGTTCCTATTTTTTAGACAGTTGTGGTGATACAAAAATTCCACAAGCGATTTGTTCTTTCTAGACCAGTTCCCCTTCCATGGGGGAGCACAGGTCGTCTGTGATAGAAATTGCCCAGGGCTGCTCATTACAGGGCAGACTTCAGGGCCCCATGCAGACCTACTGGAGCAGAATCTGTGGCAGGATCTGGGCAGCACAAATTTTCAAGTTTTTCAGGCGATTCTAAGAATCAGCCTGATGAGAACTTGAAAGTGGCCCCAGATCAACAAAATGGTGTCCCTTGGGTGCTTCTGAGACATGCAGAAGCTCAGCCCCCAGCCCAGACCCACTGAGGCCAAACCCACATGTGACCCACATGGGTCCACTTAAGTCAGAGAAGCCCCAGACCCCAGGGCTTCTCAAAGGGTGGTTTCTAGGCCAGCAGCAACAGCAGCACCAGGACCTCATTAGACGTGCAGATTCTTAAGCCTCAACCCAGACCTCGTCATTTAGAAACTTGTGGGATGGGGTAGGGTGGAGCCCAAGTTCCCTGTGTGTTAATAAGCCTCCAGGTGATTCTGATGCGTGGCAAAGTGGGGGACCCTTGCTGTCACCCAGCCACGTCTTACACACACCTGACAACAAGTGCTCAAGGTAAGTCAAGGCAAAGGGATTAGGCTGGGGCAGACGCCAGCTCTGCAGTCATGGTGATTAAGAGGCATTAAGTAGCATCTCAAGAGGTAAGTAAGCCTTTAATCCCAGATGTTAAAGTCACGGCAGATAGAACACTTGGGAAAAGACAGGTAATCAAACACTGGTGAATGTCCAGCTCTCATTTTTAAGTGAGTCAGAGACAGTAAATGCATTCTAAGCCTGAGGAATCTTTCTAGCTTTCATCTTTTGCTTTAGCATTTTTTCCCCTGACTCTTCAAAGCATCTACTTGACAAAGCCTTCTTATTACTAGATTCCTGTAGAACCTAAGAATTTCTACTTTCAAATGCTGCCAACCTCCAGCTCAAATTCAGGGTGAAACAGTGGGTCCTGAACACTCCTTTTCCCCACTACATGAAGGAGACCGCTGACAATGCAAAGGGTCTGCAGAATGATTGACTGTTTGGATCGTCCTCAGCACCCACATCAGTCCGGTGACACGGGGTGCTGAGAACTCAAGATGAAAGGGCAGCCCCTTCTCTCAAGGAGAATCCAGAGAATTAGGGAGACAGACACGGCCAGCAAATAATCTCACCACAATAAGATGCACTGAGCATTGAATGCATGAGGCCATCATTGACTATACAACCACCGGCCAAACAGCAGCTCGAAGATAGATGAGGATGGTGACAAGAGCAAGGAGGAAGGTCAGGTAAAATCTGCCATGAGGGTTTAAAGCAGGACTCTGAGCAGTGACAAAATGTGACTGGGACACTCATACAAGCGTCTTCTAAACACGATGTCTTACAGTCAGCTCTGCGTCCACTGAGTTGACTGGGCATGAGAAGTGACTCGGCTGATTCAAAATCATTCGTGAAAAAAATCTCTGACTTCGGAAGGTTTTATAAGAACCATATTTTCAGTTCTCCGGTAAATGTCTGCTGCTTCTCAGCACACCCTCTTTATGATGTCCAGCATTCCGTGACTATGTTGTTTATGCCAGTAGTATGCTTAATTAAGCGCCTGACAACACCAATAAGATCAGACAGCAGGACACGGTGCAGATCATCCAAAAATGAAGCTATCCTTCAGCTGAGGACAAAGCTTACAAACCAGAGAGATGTTTCCCAGGACCCATTTCCCTCTGACTGCAAGATCCAAAAGTAAGAGGTTCTATTTCTAGGGGAAGGATCGCAGTGGCCATGTCTCCGCGTGTAGAGTTCACGCTCTATGGCAACAACCTTACGCTGCTTTGTATGTTCTGAGAGGAGCGCTCTTGTGCTCTTTGTTTTTTCTTTAAGGACCATGTGTTTTATGTAATTGGTGTTTCAACCTCGGGGTCATTGTGTTTTAGTGCTCATGTTGTCCCCTCTTAGCAGAGTGGGAGCCTTTCCAGTCGGCTCTGTGTCCTTTGAGAAGATCCCCTTGGTCCCTGACAGCTTTCCTCCCTCCTGGCTCAAAAGAGAGACCAACATTTAACTTGTCCATCTCCGGTCCAGAGTTGAAAGCAGCAGTTTCTCCAAAAACCTTCATCCTTCTGTGGCAACTGGAATCAGAAACCTTGCTTCAGGATGCTGGGCCCCTTTTACTTTTGGGCCGCCACTGCTTCCAGGCCTTTGAAGTGGACAGAACTAGGAAACATGGGCAGTTTTGTGTGAGAGAGAATACTAGGAGCTTTTTCCAACTGAAACTTCAGCTTATGGCATTCTAACTCAACTCTATATACCTTTTCTATTACAGAGAATCTTGGTCCTTAAGAGCATGATCACTTGCTTTTCCTACAATATAATGTGAACAGCATCAAGATGACAATGCTAGTAGCATGGCTAGCAAAGGAACTAATGAATGAAAAGAAAGATTTCTCTGTGACTTCTTTTTGAAACGAGGTAGCATTGGCATCTAACGTCATACTAGTTTCAGGTGTATGACATAATGATTGAATATTTGTATATATTGTGAAATGATCACTACAGTAAGTCTAGTTACCATACATCACCTCACTAGATACAGATACAGATATTTTGTCCCTTGTGATGAGAACTTTCTCCAAAGGAGAAAAGGAAAGATATATCCATTTGAATGCAGAGTTCCAAAGAATAGCAAGGAAAGATAAGAAAGCCTTCTTCAGTGATCAATAAAGAAATAGAGGAAAACAATAGAATGGGAAAGACTAGAGATCTCTTCAAGAAAATTAGAGACACCAAGGGAACATTTCATGCAAAGATGGGCTCAATAAAGGATAGAAACGTTATGGACCTAACAGAAGCAGAAGATATTAAGGAGGTGGCAAGACTACACATAGGAACTATACAAAAAAGATCTTCATGACCCAGGTAATTACTATGGTGTGATCACTCACCTAGAACCAGACATCCTGGAACGTGAAGTCAACTGGATCTTAGGAAGCATCACTACAAACAAAGCTAGTGGAGGTTATGGAATTCCAGTTGAACTATTTCAAATCCTAAAAGATGATGCTGTGAAAGTGCTGCACTCAATAGCCAGCAGTGGCCACAGGACTGGAAAAGGTCAGTTTTCATTCCAATCCCAAAAAAAGGCAATGCCAAAGAATATTCAAACTACCATACAATTGGACTCATCTCACATGCTAGCAAAGTAATGCTCAGAATACTCCAGGCCAGGCTTCAACAGTAGGTGAACCATGAATTTCCAGATGTGCAAGCTTGATTTAGAAAAGGCAGAGGAACCGGAGATCAAATTGCCAACATCCGTTGGATCATCACATAAGAGAATTCCAGAAAAACATCTACTTTTGCTTTATTGATTATGCCAAATCCTTTGACAGTGTGGATTACAACAAACTGTGGAAAATTCTGAAAGAGATGGGAATACCAGACCACCTCACCTGCCTCCTTAAAATTCTGTATGCAGGTCAAGAAGCAACAGTTAGAACTGGACATGGAACAACAGACTGGTTCTAAATTGGAGAAAGAGCACATCAAGGCTGTATATTGTCACCCTGCTTATTTAACTTATATGCAGAGTACATCATGAGAAATGCTGGGCTGGATGAAGCACAAGCTGGAATCAAGGTTGCTGGGAGAAATACCAATAACCTCAGATATGCAGATGACACCACCTTTGTGGCAGAAAGTGAAGAAGAACTAAACAGCCTCTTGATGAAAGTGAAAGAGGAGAGTGAAAAGTTGGCTTAAAACTCAACATTCAGAAAACTAAGATCATGGTATCTGGTCCCATCACTTCATGACAAATGGATGGGGAAACAATGGAAACAGTGAGCAACAGACTTTATCTTCTTGGGCTCCAAAATCACTGCAGATGGTGACTGCAGCCATGAAATTAAAACATGCTTGCTCCTTGGAAGAAAAGATATGACCAACCTAGATAGCATATTGAAAAGCAGAGATATTACTTTGCCAACAAAGGTCCATCTAGTCAAAACTATGGTTTTTCCAGTAGTCATGTAGTGGATGTGAGAGTTGGACTATAAAGAAAGCTGAGCACCGAAGAATGGATGCTTTTGAACTGTGGTGTTGGAGAAGACTGTTGAGAGTCCCTTGGACTGCAAGGAGATCTAACAGTCCATCCTAAAGGAAATCAGTCCTGAATATTCATTGGCAGGACTGATGCTGAAGCTGAAACTCCAATACTTTGGCCATCTGATGTGAAGAACTGACTCACTGGAAAAGACCCTGATGCTGGGAAAGATTGAAGGCAGGAGGAGAAGGGGACAACAGAGGATGAGATGGTTGGATGGCATCACTGACTTGATGGACATGAATCTGAGCAAGCTCCTGGAGTTGGTGATGGACAAGGAAGCCTGATGTGCTGCCGTCCAGGGGTCGCAATGAGTTGGACAGGACTGAGTGACTCGAACTGATAAGAACTTTAAAGATCTATTATCTCAGTAACTATAAAATATACAGTAAACTACTGTTAACTATAGTCACATGCTGTGCGTGTGTGCTCAGTTGCTCAATCGTGTCTGACTCTTTGTGACCCCATGGACTGTAGCCCAGGCTCCTCTGTCCATGGGATTCTCCAGGCAGGAATACTGGAGTGGGCTGCCATTTCCTTCTCCAGGGGATCTTCCTGACTCAGGGATCGAACCCCTGTTTCCTGCATCTCTTGCACTGGCAGACAAACTTACCACTGAGCCACTTGGGAGTAGTCATCTGATGTACATGACATCAACTACAAGTCTGTACCTTTTGACCCCTCCACCCATTTCTCCTTCTTCCCTGCACCCCCACTTCAGGAATGGCAACCACGAACCTGTTCTTTGTATGTATGAGCTTGCTTGTTTATTTTAGATTCTACATGGAAGTGATATTGTTTGGTTTTGTCTTTCTCTGTCTTATTACAAAATAACAGATCTTAGGCAGAGGGCCTTCTAGAAACAGGACTTCCCCTGGACTTTCTCCCACATCCCTGGAGCCTCTCTGCACCCACCTGCTCTGCATACACCTTTCTGAACTGCAGTGACCTCTCTGGTGCCCTTCTCCCCACTGGTGAAGGCCAGGAGGTTCACTTATATGACCCCAGTCTTCTTAGCCATTCACTCGCTCACACGTGTTGCAAGTGCTGTTGTAGGCATGGGCACAGCATTGGAAGAGATGGAGCCCTGGCTATGAAGGAGGCTCTAGTGGAGGGAGATGCACGAACTCTTTCATCTGAGTTCAGTAACTTTAGGTAGCAGTGAATAGCATGCAGTCAGCAGAGTGGGCCAATGGGTCGGGAAGAGCCAGGGTGGGAGAGAGGTTGGAATCAGCCTGCTCCGAGCCGGCCTTCCTGCCACAGTCTCTGCGCTGTGACCTGTGACCACAAGAGGATGAAGGCTCTCAGGGGCATTTCAGGCGGAAGGAGTTGTGAATGCTCATGCCCTGAGCTTTCCTGGGCTTGGGAATCTTGAGAAAGGGAAAGAGGTGACGTGACTCGGAGCCCCGCTGTTACAGTCGAGGTGGGGCAGGAGGCTGGTTGAGGCTGAGTGGCGGGCTCAGGAGCCTTCCCTGGCATGGATTCTGGTCTAAACACTATAGAAAGCCTCTGATGGGCGACAGCAGGCTGGTATCACGATTGATTCATGGTTTTTGAATACCCCTCTGATGGTCACATGGAAGAGGAAAGGGCGCGGCTGTTTCCGAGGTGTCTGCTGGTCGGGGGGACACGACGCTGATGCGGCTGCAGGGTCACACAGGGAGTGGACAGGCTCGGAGGGGATGCCCACTGGCCCTGTTGATGGTGGGGGCACTGACAGGAGCCTGGCCGCGGGCTGTGTGGATGGCGCAGCCACCTGCTGAGACTGCATGAAACGGAGACTGGAAGCAGGTGTTTCTGTCTGGACACGTGGGTTTGGAGGGCTGCTAAGTGTCCAGAGCTCCCAGAAGGGCTCGAGAAGGAGGATGCGCCCATGGGAGGAGAGCCCACTAATATTTCCCAGACGTGTGGGCGGGATCCAGCCTTGGGAGAAGACAGCCCGAATCTGCAGCCTGGCTCCCTACGGAATCAGACGAGGCTCCACGGATAACCACCCTCCTGGAATCTCCGCTTTCCTTGCTGGCGAATACCCGCCCCAGGATAGCCATGACGTGAATTAAACTGTGCACATAAGGCATGGGGGAAGCTTGACTCACAGTCAAGGACAGGCTTATGTGGGGTGGATGGTCACAGGCCGCGTGCAGAGTCCCCACTGGAGGGGCCTTCCACTTCTTACTTTGCCTTTCCATTATTTAAGGCCTCACGAGCCTCTTCCCCAAGTGACTAAAATGTTTGTGTAATATGAATATGAATAAAATGCTTCTTTTTGTTTCTGAGGCTTTAAAAATTTCCCTAAAATATGCATAACCAAGACCCTACCATCGTAAGCCCACTTGGGTGTAACTTCAGTGGTGTGAAGTGCCTTCACATGGCTGGGCAGCCATCACCAGTGTTCATCTCCAGAACTTTCATCGTCCCAAACTGAGACTCTGTGTCCATCTTACAAACTCCACTTCCTCCTACCCCTGCAACCTCCACCAGAGCCAGCCGCCCACCCCCTCTCTGTCTCCCCGACCTGGCTCCTCAAGGGACTGCTCACTAGTGGAATCCCACCATATTGTCCTTTGCGGCGACAGTTCACTGAGCACAGTGACTTCCAGGTTCATCACTAAGGTTTCAGGAGTGTCAGGGTGTACTTTCTGTAGCCCCAATCCTAACGCCAACCCTAACCCTAAGTGTTAGCCGTTCAGTCGTGTCCAACTCTTTGCAACCCCATGGACTGTATCTGTCAGGCTCCTCTGTCATGGGATTTCCCAGGCAAGAATACTGGAGTGGGTTGCCATTTCCTTCTCCAGAGGATCTTCCTGATCCAGGGATCGAACTCAGTTCTCCTGCACTGGCAGGCGGAGTCTTTACCGTCTGAGCCACCAGGAAAGCCCAGCCCTCACCCCCACCCTCTGCTGCACACACCAGCCACGTTGCCTCGGCCCCATCACCTGTCCAGGGGCACTTGGACGGTTCCCACCTGTCACTTACTGTGAGAAATGCTGCTGTGAACACGGGCGCTGCACTGGAGGAGTTCTGAGGTAGCGTAAACATTCAGTTAGCTATTAACTCATCTGCTCATGTTCTCCCTCAGCAGACATTCCCCAAGCACATGCTCACGCTGGCACCCATGGTGCGATGGTTACACGAAGGTCTGTAAACCCCCTTAGTGTTCGCAGTTTTCTCAGGAGGTGACAGCCTTGTTCAGAACATGAATCCACAGAGGAAACTTCCAGGTCCTTCAGGCCAGCAACCCCCTCGGCAAACAGTTTTTCAAGGCTGCTGCTGTATGTGGCGTGAAATTTTCCTCAGTCTTGCATTCTGCCACACACAACTGGACTTCTACAAATGCTAAAAACCGTCAGAGGGTAACGAGGAGAATACGGAAAACAGAGACACATGTCTGGTCTAGTTTTCCAAATTCCGGGTCTGTGGAAAGTGGTACCTTTCATTTTTGGAGTCAGCTGGAATTCAAATGAAGTCAAGGCTTGTCATTAAAATTTTTCCTTAGCTATACTTTTGCCTATGAATTCATTGAGAAGTTACATAGATATTAACATTGTGTTCATGGCATCAGATCAACTCTTGAAGTGGATGGACTTGATGGATAACTTGGAGAGTGTGTATGTGTTTAGTGAAAAGACAAGTTCTGCTGCAAGATGGGTCTACAGAGAGTGTCCTGCTGGAGGTGGCCAGACCCAAGTGGAGTAGACAGGCGCTTGGGGGTGAGTGTGGAGTGTGGGCCATGGCATAGATGAGGCTGCAGAGCAGACGGTGGTGGGACGCCACTGGACTAGGGAAGGACTAGGGAAGGTGGGAGGCTGCAGCGAGGGGAGTGGGCCAAGGCCCAAGATCACTGTGTTCTGTCTGTCGTTAGTTTAAAAGAGTAGAGAGAAGACTCTGCTCCAGGAGACAGCAATCAAGCTCAAAACAGAGCCGGCAGAAAGTCTGCATAGTGCTCCAGAAGCCCTCCATCCTGTTCGGCTCCTTGTTGCCCCTGAAATGTGAGCAGAGGAGAGCTTTCCACTTTGAGGCGTGTTGTCGGCAAAGGACTGACTGAGGTTCAGATGTTAAGGAGATTATCAGCCCGGGACAGAGATGCCTGTGAGCAGCTCTGCTCTGCAGTCTGGTCTCAGGACACTGGGTCTTCAGTATTTCTACGACAAGACTGTAGAAATACGTCCTGATAGCTGGGTCTACTTTCCTTAATGGGTAATGCTCTGGCTCAGATCTTTGTGCGGAAAAAAGGCTCTTTTGTCTCATAAAATGTTACAGTTGCTGCCAAGGTAACATGCTTTAATTTTATTCCTCTCTCAGAAGATACACATGGAAAAATGCAATTGGCAACTTTATATAATATTTAAGGTTCACTTTAGGTCCACATAACATCTAGGGGTTTGTTTTCAAGGAACATCAGCATGGGGACAGGGTACAGGGGGACAGGGGACAGACAGGGGGACAGGGGACAGACACGGGACAGGGGACAGACAGGGGGGCGGGGGACAGATGAGGGGACGGGGGACAGACGGGGCGACGGGGACAGACACTGGACAGGGGACAGACAGGGGGATGGGGGACAGACAGGGGGACGGGGACAGACAGGGGACAGACATGGGACAGGGGACAGACAGGGGGACAGGGGACAGACAGGGGGACAGGGGACAGACGGGGCGACGGGGACAGACAGGGGACAGGGGACAGACAGGGGGATGGGGACAGACACGGGACAGGGGACAGACAGGAGGACGGGGGACAGACAGGGGACAGACAGGGGGACAGGGGACAGATGAGGGGACAGGGACAGACACAGGACAGGGGACAGACAGGGGGACGGGGGACAGACAGGGGACAGACGGGGGGACGGGGACAGACACAGGACAGGGGACAGACAGGGGGACAGGGGACAGATGAGGGGACGGGGACAGACACAGGACAGGGGACAGACAGGGGGACGGGGGACAGACAGGGGACAGACGGGGGGACGGGGACAGACACAGGACAGGGGACAGACAGGGGGACAGGGGACAGATGAGGGGACGGGGACAGACACAGGACAGGGGACAGACAGGGGGACGGGGGACAGATGGGGGGACGGGGACAGACACGGGACAGGGGACAGACAGGAGGACGGGGGACAGACAGGGGACAGACAGGGGGACAGGGGACAGATGAGGGGACAGGGACAGACACAGGACAGGGGACAGACAGGGGGACGGGGGACAGACAGGGGACAGACGGGGGGACGGGGACAGACACAGGACAGGGGACAGACAGGGGGACAGGGGACAGATGAGGGGACGGGGACAGACACAGGACAGGGGACAGACAGGGGGACGGGGGACAGACAGGGGACAGACGGGGGGACGGGGACAGACACAGGACAGGGGACAGACAGGGGGACGGGGGACAGGTGGGGGGACGGGGACAGACACGGGACAGGGGACATACAGGGGGATGGGGGACAGACAGGGGGACGGGGACAGACAGGGGGATGGGGACAGACGGGGGACAGGGGACAGACACGGGACAGGGGACAGACGGGGGACAGGGGACAGACAGGGGGACGGGGACAGATGGGGGGACGGGGACAGACACAGGACAGGGGACAGACAGGGGGACGGGGACAGACACGGGTCAGGAGACAGACAGGGGGACAGGGGACAGACAGCAGAATGGGAGACAGACAGGGGGACGGGGGACAGACGGGGTGACGGGGACAGACAGGGGACAGACACGGGACAGGGCGGGCACTGCAGGGCAGGATGAAACTGGGCGTTGCCCGTGCAGTGACGAGGGGAAAACAGCCGTGGAGGCTCCTCTCTGAGCTCCTCTCAGATCACCACTTGGTGGGTTTTTCTCCTCCGCCTCTGGAAAGCAGCAGTGAGGTCCCTACACACCGAGTTCCAGAGACCAGCAGGCCCCAGCTTCCGCCTGGCCCTCACAACAAGGTGCCTGTTTGTCCACTGATCAGGAGTGCTCACTCTGTGTCATTTCAGCCACTCCAGATCTTCCTAGAATCGCAGAAGTTATCACTAGGATCAATTCACACCCTAACATTTAGAAATCGCACAAATGGGCGAGCACCACGCCGCTTCTGACATCAGGGCTGAACTGAATGCCTACCTAGGCTGTTCTCGATGCAGGCGTCAGCACTGGTAATATTTTCCCTTCATAAAAGTCCCTGAGAATTTACAGTCTGCAGATGAGATCATATCTTGAAATGGTCAGGATCCACAAGAGGAGAAGGCGAGGAGGGCCTGTCCGCACTGGCGCTCCTGGTATTGAAACGCCTCCGGCACCATCCGGCCTCACACTGGTCCCCGGGAGCCGGGAACAATATTTGCCCGTTGCCATGTAGACAGGGCGGCTGCCAGCTCCTTCATCGGCCTGGACCTGGCCTCTGCAGATAAGGCGCCTATTGTTCCGCTCACTGTGTGCTGATAAGATGCTCACCCAGGAAGTGACAGAGAGACCTTTCTGCTGGGACAAAGTAGAGTCACTTGGAGACATTTCTCTGCTGTCCCCCTAACAGCTGCTGCAGAACGCAAGCCAGGAGATGACTTCTTTTCTTTGTTTAGTGAGTTTTCCCTTACAGGAACGCACATCTGAATAGATCACCCTAACTGCTTTCTTACAAAGCACACTATACATGAAATACAGTGGAATAATTCACCCACCCCAACTCTGACAACCCGCCAAAATAAGATGAAAGCATTCCTTGGTGCCTTCATGTACATATAAAATATACACTTCATATATACATATATTTATTATTGCTACTTAGTGGAGGCTTACATTAGGAAAATTTCCCAAAATTTCAAGGAAAGCAGCTTGGACTTGAGAGGTACATGCACACACCCCATCTCCAAGCCTTGTGAGTACATGCACACATACACATGCGTGGAAGTTTGAGCAATACAGGACTAATGTAAAGCACATGCCAATTTAGGCAGGATTTTAAAACCTTCAAAAGCAGATGTTTTTCTTTCTGTATTCAGAGAAGTGCCCTACTGTTTTTTCAACTTGTACTGAGTCTGAGTGCATTTTTGTGGGATTGTGTGAAGAGTCTTTAGGCCCTGAATTGAAGTTCATGTAATGAGCAGAGGCACAGGAAAACAAGTACGTTGGATATTCTTTAGAAAATACTTTCTGGTAATGATCTCAGCGTGTCAAATACTAAGAGAAAAGTGGAATCAATTCTTTGTCTTAACAAGTAGGATGCCTCTTAGGGCTCAGCTGTAAAATTCCTCAAAAAGATCATTCACTATGATACTAATTATCTATGTACCTCTAATTTGCTCTTTATCACTGCTTAGGTAAAGCACAATGGACTTTTTGCTAAATATTTGCTTATTGGTTATTAATAGAAATAAAAACTAACAAAATAATAGACTCATAATAATAGATTCATAAAGTTTCTTACAGAACCATAAGGGACTATGGTGCTTTAAGTTCTGTGCTAGAATACTGAGAAATCTCCACTCTCATCCTGGGTATTTTTCTAAGTGAAAATGAAAAGGTTTTCAGATAATTGAAAAGAACCTCAGTGCACATCCCAGGGCGGGGGTGGGGGGTGGGCAGCTTCCCCGGTGGCTCAGATGGTAAAGAATCTGCCTGCAATGCCAGAGACCTGGGTTCGATCCCTGGATCAAGAAGATCCCCTGGAGAAGGGAATGGCAACCCACTCCAGTATTCTTGCTTGGAGGATCCCATGAACAGAGGAGCCTGGTGGGCTACGGTTCATGGGGTCACAAAGAGTCAGACACGACTGAGCGACTATCACTCTCACTTTTCAGGGGACATCTCAATAGGCGAAGTTTCTGGCATTAAAAGAGAGATCTCTTGAGCTCAAACATATGATGACCCAGTGATGCTACTGAAAGTTGGCTATTTCTGAAATGGGGCTGCAAGGAACGATGAGAGGGCAGGTGAGGTGCTGATGCTGGCGGAGCCCCCAGAAGGGGGCTGTGGGCACGGTCCCCGCTGTCCCCTGAGTCTCCTCCCCAGTTGTGACAAGGGGTTTCCAGGGAAGGGTCCGTCGCATCCGCAGCCTCAGTGCCTTTACTGGCCTCTTGGGCTGCATGGGCACTCTTCATGCTGCGTACACAGGAAACACACCCGTGAATGATCCTGGTGTTTCTGTCAACCACGCTGTTAAAAGGGAGCCTTTCTATACTGTGGCTGGGAATGCAAGTTGGTGTAACCATCGTGGAAAACAGTCATATCCGACTTCAGTCGTATCCGACTCTCTGTGACCCTGCAGACCCTGCTGACCCGGCTCCTCTGTCCATGGGACTCTCCAGGCAAGAATGCTGGAGTGCGTTGCACTTCCTTCCTGACCCAGGGATCAAACCTGCATATCCTGCGACTCCCAGCTTGCAAGTGGATTCTTTAACACTGAGCCACCAGGGAAGTCCCCAGAGAGGCTCCTTAAAACACTAAAAACTAAAAAACATATGCTCTAGCAACCTCACTCCTGGGCATGTATCTGGACAAAACTCTAATTTGAAAAGACACATGCACCCTGTATAATGTTCACTGCAGCACTAGTTACAACAGCTAAGACACGGAAGCAACCTAGATGTCCATCAGCAGACGAATGGATGAAGAAGATGTGGTGCATACACGCTGGAATACTACTCAGCCACAAACAGAATGAAGTAATGCCATGTGCAGCCATATGGAGGGACTTGGAAATTATCATACTAAGTGAAGTAAGTCAGAAAGAGAAAGACAAATATATGATAGCACTCTACGTGGAATCTAAAATATAACACAAATGAACTTAACTATGAAACAAACAGACTCCCAGACACAGAGAACAGACTTGTGGTAGCCAAGGGTTGGGGAGGGATGCAGTGGGAGGCTGGGGTTAGCAGATGCAATAGCAGATGCAAACTATTATATATGGAATGGATAAATAAGGTCCTACTCTATAGTACAGGGAACCATATTCCATATCCTATTATAAACTATAATGGAAAAGAATATAAAAAGAATGTATGAATACATATGAATATATATGTATAACTGAATCACTTTTCTGTACAGCAGAAATGAATACAATGCTGTAAATCAACTATACTTTGTTAAAAAGAACATACAACTCTTTTGCTCAACACATTCCTATAGCACCTGGTAAAACTGGGGTTGGAAGGAAAGATGGAGATTGCCATCCTCCTGTGCCTGCAAGAAGGACCATATTTATTAAACAGAACATGTTTATGTTTTCATGGACTCATGGGTCAATACAATTTCCAAAATACAGGTACTTAGATTCGGTCATTATAGGTAAGTGCCCCCCTACAACCTGGAGAAGGGAACAGCAACCCACCCCAGTGTTCTTGCCTGGAGAGTCCCATGGACAAGGACATGTCCCCCTATAAGCACTGGAAGAAGTTTATAGCAAAGTCTAAATCTAGAAAAGAGTGTGAGCTGAAATTGGTGTCTCTAAATATATATTACCTTTTAGTAACTGAGACTCTGGCAATCTCAGAGAAAATTTTCTGTTGGATGATGGCCAAACAGATTAGCTAAATGCTAACAGGCCAGAGCCTTTCTCTTACCTTATCTCTGATCTATTTCACACTATTATAATCAAAATACCCCCTTTGTGTCCAGAATTTGGTCACAGGATGGGTCAAAATTTCTGTGGGTATTTTATGGAAGGGAGAAAAAAAGCACTCTACAACATAAACCACACTAACTCCACAACAGACACCAGGATTATTTGGCTACATTTAGAAGACAAAATTTTCTCAGTGCTATAAAATTTCATGGAGCATATAAAAATAGAGCAAGCAGTCAGCTTTTTGATTATGACAGCTTTTCCTTTCAATTTGAAACAGATTCTCTTCTTTGAGCTCCTCTTTGTTCCCCCATGGCAGGTGACGGTGATAAGGTAAAACACATGATTCAGTAACACACTAGAAAAGTCAGGAAACAACAGTCATGCAACCCAGGCATGGTCTTTTCAGAGTGCGCCTTCCTGCTGGAAGCCCATGGCTTCCTTACCCTTTCGGTGACCTTGGAGCTGGCCACCAGCCTCTCCAGCCTCACCCGGGCCCTTTCCGGAGCTTTCCTGCTGCAGGCCAGTTGGACTGGTTTTGGAATGAAGGCCCTGCATCCTACTTCACCTTCAGCCTCACACCCGTGACTCTCTCAGCCTGAAGTTGAACATCTCGTCTGTGGGCCTCCAGGCCTCCGCTGAGGCGTGCACGGCCTGTGCTGCCAGAGCCCGTGGGGTTTCCTCTTTGCATCATGCCTCACGTGGGTCACTACCTGCACGCAAAGGGCCGGGACAGCTGTCAGTGTCCCGGGCCACGTCCTCAGAACCTGTGATAATGTCCAGCTGGCACAGGTAAACTCTCAGCAGATATTTGCTTAAGGAACAAGAGTGGGCAGGAGTAGATGTTATGCTGGTGGCACTGGTCAGGAAAACAACCACAACAATGGAAGGACCAGTGTTTTCTCCTGGGTAACGCAACGCTGACTTTAGGAAAACATATGGCTTTTCTGGGAGAAGGCAATGGCAACCCACTCCAGGACTCTTGCCTGGAAAATCCCATGGACGGAGGAGCCTGGTAGGCTGCAGTCCATGGGGTCGCTAAGAGTCGGACACAACTGAGCGTCTTCACTTTCACTTTTCACTTGCATGCATTGGAGAAGGAAATGGCAACCCACTCCAGTGTTCTTGCCTGGAGAATCCCAGGGACGGGGGAGCCTGGTGGGCTGCCGTCTACGGGGTCGCACAGAGACAGATATGACTGAAGCGACTTAGCAGCAGCAGCAGTGGCTTTTCTGGGGAGCAAAGATCATGAGACTGGATCTGTTTTTGATCAGTCCAGAGCCCCAGGACTTTAATCTAATCTGGAGTGATTTTCTCTAAAAACATGAAGATTCAGGCCTCACGTTAGCACTTACATAAATCCCTGTGGAATCTTGGGGGGTGTAGTATACAACCTTATCTAGCCCGCTGTTTTCACTGATCCCATCCCTGGGTTCAGCCTCCAAACTCCTACTCCCTGCAGGGACTCCTGTCACTAGTCTCCGTCAAGAACATTGGCAGGCTTATATTTTTATTCCCTGTTAGGCCACATACAGATTGTATCTTGCGTCTCCACAATCTGAGAGCTGTGTGTTTCATCACATTTCTGTTTGGGCTGAACAGAGTGCCAGGCTCCAGAGATTGCCAGAGCCCCAAAGAGCAGACAAGTGAACAAATGAATGAGTGATAAACTGTTAAGAGACTTCCCTGGTGGTCCAGCAGCCAGGGCCCCACACTTCCCACTGCAAGGGGCAAGGGTTCCATCCCTGGTCAGAGGTCCACAGTCCCACATGCCACTGGTCCAGCCAAAAAAAAAAAAAGCAGTGACATTTTTACAGAAAGAATTATAAGGAGATTGTGATAACACACACCAGACAAGCTTGGGACTGGTCGCCTCACAAGGGACAGTTTGGCGTCTGTGACTTTGTGGAAGCTCACCTATAAGAACCTCCAGCTGCAGCAATGCGAGGGGCCTGGGGATGCTCATTCGGTATCTTGGGAGAAGGGCCCTGAACGTCAGGTGTCCCAGCTGAAGGCCTGAATCACATGCTGCCCTGAGCAGGACAGCACGGCCCCTCTCATCCTGTGGAGGCCCACGCCAGCTTGCCTCCCATGGATGTCTAGAATCATCTCCCAGTCCATCTGCTGCTGTAGGACACAGGCAGAACTCAGCGCCTTGGGAGGGGGAGCTGCCTTCTTTGTGGGGTCTTGGTTGTAATTCCCATCACAGGAGGCAAAATATTCACGTGTGTGAATCTGCAGACAGGGATCCCACCACTTGCTCACATGCATTTTAATTGAGGAAGAATAGACTTCTCTTGCTAGGACTTCACACCTGAAATCTACGCATATATTAAAATGACCAACATAAAGGCTTCCCTGGTAGCT
This sequence comes from Cervus elaphus, assembly GCF_910594005.1. Classification (NCBI taxonomy): domain Eukaryota; kingdom Metazoa; phylum Chordata; class Mammalia; order Artiodactyla; family Cervidae; genus Cervus; species Cervus elaphus. The sequence goes on along the minus strand of NC_057843.1, from coordinate 1,836,466 downwards.
CAGCTGGTAAAGAATCTGCCTGCAATGCAGGAGACATCGGTTTGATTCCTGGGTCGGGAATATCCCCTGGAGAAGGGATAGGCTACCCACTTCAGTAATCATGGGCTTCCCTGGTGGTTCAGATGGTAAAGAATCCACCTGCAATGTGGGAGACCTGGACTTGATCCTTGGGTTGGGAAGATTCCCTGGAGGAGGGCATGGCAACCCACTCCAGTTTCCAATCTCTAGATTCTTTCCTGGAGAATCCCATGGACACAGGCGCCTAGAGGGCTACAGTCCACGGGGTTGCAAAGAGTCAGACACGTCTGAGTGACTAAGCACAGCACACAATGCAAGGGAAAGCTGAGGGAGGAAACGAACAAGATGCTTTACACGCTAGGGGTACTGGGGTTCCTGGGTGTGCCTGGCTGTGATGAGATCTGGCTGCCATCACTGACATGGGGTGAAAGCTGTCTGATGGCAGGACAGACACCCTGCAGGATGTCCAGCTTGTTTCCAATAGGTGCACCTCTGTGGCTCCTTAAGTGACCGTGTGTCCACCTGCCGACTGTTCCCTGGCTCCATCCTTCAGGCTAAGCTACAGGGCCCTCTGTCCCATGTCCCTGGGGTCTCTGCATAGATTGCTGATAGGATCTGAACAGAAATCCTGATTCCTGCCCTGTTTTTGCCCCCAGATCCTCCGCCCGCTCAACTGCCCCTGCCGATGGCCACCTGCCCTCCATCCAGAAGTCCTCCCAGCTCTGCCTCCAGAAATCATGAGGAGCTCTGCTCTCCCCACCTCCACAGCTGTGGTGAGCCCCATTTCTAGCTGGACCATCTCTTTCCACTCACATCCTCTCCCGCAGTCTGTCCTAAGAGTCCAGAGCCACATCAGAAACCTCAGGTCACTTATCTCTCTTAGAATTTCCCAGTGAAACCAGAACAAGAGCATCAGGTCCATGCACGGTCCCACTCTTCCCCTGCCCCTCCCACCCCACCTAGGACTCCCCTCTTCTGCCTTCCTCTCTGCTGAGTTGTGGTCCCTGGGGACGTCCCCCTACTGGAAGGACCCACTGGAAGGACCACTCAAGGACCCCGCATCCCTGCTCTGGCTCAGCCAGGCTGTGGCTGCCGACTGTTCCTGTGGCCTTATGTGGGGGGAGGGGGGAGGGGTGCACAGGGGCCTCTTTCTAAGGGCACTAACCCCACCTTCATGACCTCTCACCTCCCACACAGGCCCCACCTGCACCTTGAGCGTTAGGTTTTCAACACAGGAATTTTGGAGAGACACAAACATTCAGATCACAGCCCTCTGTATCTACTAGTCAGAGTTCTCCAGAGAAACAGAGCTAACAGGCTACATCCACACTTTCTACCATTACCCTCTATTCATCCATCTATCTATTGAAAGAGGAGACTCGTTATGTGAATCGCTTTACGCAATTATGAATACAGAGACATGCTACCATACGACAACACGTTGCCAGCCCGAGGACCAGGAGCTCTGATGTCCAGGACAGAAGATGGGCATCCAGTCAAGAGGAGAAAGAGGGAGAGACAGTTCAACCTTCCTCGCCTGTCTGTTCCGTCTGAGCCTTAAGACTGAATGTCACCTCCCCACCCCACTCCCCAGTCCCGGGGAGGACAGGTCTTCCCCACTGAGTCCATGGGTTCAGTGCTGGTCTCCTCTGGACACGGCTTCAGCAGCCACACACACATGTGACATCACCAGTGCTCCAGCACTCCCTCAGCCCGGCCACGTGAACGCAAAACAACCACCGCAGCAACCAACAGCCTAGCTGTGGCAGAACAGTTAAGTGTGTACATGTGTTTTTCAACAGAATAAAATCCTTGTCCATTTCCAGCTTGGATATACAAATGGCAAATCTGCTTTCTGTGAAAATGTATTTAAGTGTTAAGTTCTCTGGGGATAGGATTGGGTCTGCCTTCCCCAACATGGTCACACCTGGCCCTCACTGCAAGCCCGGCACTTACTGGATGTTCAGTAAATGGTGATCAGATGTAAGTCTGAAAGGTTCAGTGAGATTCTCCCCCGATCTCCTGACAGCAGATCCACAGACACCCCTCGGGAAGGTACTATGACTCAAACCATTGGAGTGTTTTTCATTTATTTGGTCACTAAAATCACTGTCCTGATAATTGTAGTCTGTCTCCAGTGTAAGGAAAACCTTTCAGAGGAAGTTTCAAAAGAAATCTGTCTGGAGAAGCGGATAAAAAAGATGTGGTACATACATCTTAATGCAATGGAATGTTACTCAGCCATTAAAAAGAATGAAATATTGCGTCAACATGGACGAACCTAGAGATTATCATGCTGAGTGAAGTACCTCAGATAGAGAGGGAAAAATATTCTAAGACATTCCTTAAATGTGGAATCTAAAAAGAAATGATACAAATGAACTTACAAAATGGAAACAGACTCAGACTTAGAGAACTAACTTATGGTTGCAGGGGGGCAGAGGGGAAGGGATTGTTTGGGAGTTTGGGATGGACATGTCCACACTGCTGTATTTAAAAACCAACAAGGTCCTACTGCAGGGCACGGGGCACTCTTCTCAACACTCTGTAAAAACCTTATGGTTACCAGCGGGGGAGGATGAGGGGAAGGGATAGTTTGGGAGTTTGGGATGGACCTGTCCACACTGCTGTATTTAAAACAGATAACCAACAAGGTCCTACTGCAGGGCACAGGGCACTCTTCTCGGTTTCATGCGGTGGCCTGGATGGGAGGGGAGTTTGGGGGAGAATGGATACATGTATATATATGGCTGAATTCTTTTGCTGTCCACCTGAAACTATCACAACACTGTTAATCAGCTGTACTCTAACACAAAAAGAACAACAACAACAAACTCTGTCTGTCCCGGATTGTGTGTGAATCTGATCTACTCAGATCCTTTAACCACCCCATGTCAAAGGGAACCACACATCTTGTTACAGGTCTTCAAAAGAATATTCTAGAACCTGTTTCAGGTCACCTGTCCTGAGGTTACTGCATTGATAACCATGGTCCTTCAAGTTTCACCTGACATTATATTTTGAGGGTACTTGTATTAACTTCAATAAAATACATGTTGAAATTTCTAAAAGGCACTACTTAAAATTCACATGGACTCAACTATTTTTAAAGTATCAGGTAAAATGCTTATATATTGTTTTCTTTAAGAGACTCAAAAGTTCGCTACAAGTGGCTCTAATATTTTCACAGCAATAAATACCTTCACCAGAAACATGCCTATTTGAGCATGTTATCTTAAAATGTTTCGGCTGTGTTTGAATTTTGACATAATTCTGTTTTCTAGTGATAAAAATCCAGTGTCAGGGTGGGGCCATGGTTTACCCAGTTCAACAGCAAATTGTTTTCATACCCTTTGTCATAAGGGTTGAGCCAATACCCCGTGCTTTGTATCCTAGTCACCCCTCTTTTCAGAAAAACTGCCCTGAGCATCTCCATTTTCTTGTAGTCTTGCCATGACATTCGTTCACTAACCTGAGAAAGCGACTTGGTTTTCAGGGATTAAACACCCCACATGAAAAGAGCCTCAAGGAAGGTACTTTACCGGAAACTATAAAGTGTGAAAAACTTTTTATGGCTCAAAACCCAGGGTTTCTTTTGAACGTTACTGTGTTTTCCTGGAGAAAATACTTCTGCTTGTGTTGTCAGGGGCGTTTGTGATCTAGGGCAAGTTATAGGGAGGGTTTCTGGCGTGGTGTTGGGACTAGTGGCGTTCCTCTGGAGTAAATCAAATCAAGGATAATCCATCCCGTCCAGCTGGCCCCGTGGGAACCTCCCGGCCTGCGGCTTCCGTTGCTCTGCGGAGTTACACTGACCCTGAGACACACCTGGGTCACACTGTACAATACACGGCAGACCGTTATTGCTTCCTTCGGCGTTTCCTCTGGAAGGCTGATTACAATGAGCCCCTGGCGTCGTGACAGCAGATGCCGTTTCAGAGAAATTCCATGTTCACTTCGGGGCTTTTCTGGCTTCAGCTTCCGGTGCACAAGGGTGGTAGACGTCACGTCCAAGTGTGGGTGTGACACAAATCTGCCTATCTGGGTTTTCAAAGGAAATAAGTAAAAGTCATTTGAAGACTCTTGGGCCCTCCGAGGCTGACACCCTGGCTTAGAGCAACGCGACACAGAGAGTCCAAGAGAGATGTGCTCTAGAGTGGACTCGGGCATCCTCGAGCATTTCTGGGAAGGAGGCCTATGGGGCCACGTGTGGTGAGCACGCAGCCATGGACACAGGGGTGCGTGGAGCAGGGGTGCCCTGAGTCCCGCTGCCCTGCACCCGTGGGAGGCGCCGTATTTGAAGCAGGGCTGCAAACCCCAAGCTGAAAGACTTGTAGACTTTCCACAGTGGTCCCCAGGGAGGTGGGACACCCCAGCTTTTGATGGCAGGACAGCACCAGGGTAGCGCCCTGCACTCTGACCCACTCCGCATGCCTGCTCCTAGGCCCTGACGCCTGCTTGTCCCTGTTTTCTCAGAGTCCTCCTGGACGGCTCTGAGTTGGGCTGTGATGATGAGAAGGCTGGTGCTCCTCTCAGCTGTGACTCCCAGGGCAGAGGGCGCCCTGCACCCCATGTGTGGGGTGTGTATTTTGGCTCTTTCAGGGTGAGTCCTGCTACCAGAGATGAACTTGCACACACTGACGCCGTCCTGCTGGGCCCTGCCTGTGCTCATTCAGGCACTCTGCCTCCAGGACACACATGTTTAAGAAAAGAAAGGTACCTGTGAACAGAGAGGAAGCTCCCTCACTTCCTTAGACCTCCCCGTCTTTGGGAGGTGCGCATCTTGTGAGCACACAGTACATGCTGGGAGCTGTGCTGTGCACGACTTCTCTCTACAGGACGCGTCTTGAGGCTGTTCCATCCACACGCCACAAAGAGAGGATGAGGTCTGAGAGTTAGATACTGTGTCTTCACAATGATCAGGCTAAAATGTTGCAAACTGTGTGGAATTTATTAAACTTACACAGCAATTTACAAGGCAAATCTCTAGTGGCACTGGTCCATTTGACTGATTTTTATTGAAGCATAGTTGATGTGCAGTAATATGATATGTTACAGGTATACAATATAGTGATTCACAGTTTATTGGCTGTCTTCCCCATGTTGTACAGTATATCCTTGTAGCTTATTTTATCCCTTCAGGGGATCTTCTCAACCCAAGGATCGAACCCACACCCCCTTCATTGGCAGGTGGGTTCTTTACCACTGAGCCACCGGGGAGCCCTGTTTTGGCATGATATCTAACATCTATTAAATATTAATACATAATGAGTGTCAGCTTTTAAATTTCCCTGAAGATGTCCACAGCTCTCTTACTATGGTGTGTGTGATTTTGTACCAAGAAGGACAACGTTTGCCATTGAGTTTCCAAATAGGGACAATGGGTGGATAGCTGGATGGACTTCTACTGGCCACTTAGTATTTGGAGCTCCTGCACCTCACGGGTGGAGTGAGATAGCTCAGGGTTCCAGGGGTTCATTGTCTCTCAGTATTAAACTGCCTTAAACATAAAATCTCACACTTGTCCATAGTCAAATCTATCTCCCTCTTTTTCACCAACTCAAAAAGCCAACCAAACTTCCCATCTCTTCCTGTCTCAAAAGGAAAGCCCAGGGTAGCTTAGTGTTCTTTGCATGATGGAAATGTCACAGCGCACATCCTCCTGCAAAGTGCTAACTGCAGCTCAAAGTCTTGCATTTCCGGCGGTGGTCTTGAGGGAACACTACTGCCTGATGATCCATCCTGTATCACAGATCGAGCCCTGGCTGCCTACCTCCAAACCAGTTCACTATCTGTGGAACGGTTGCTCTAAACCAACCATTCACATTGGCTGCTTTTCAGCAAAACGTAACCAACAGTTTGCTGGTCCAATTAAAACAAAACAACACACACACACAAAAACAAAGAAGTGAAAACCAAAATATCACCCTTGTTTTTCTAAACTGCAGTCTAGACTTTTGAAGGTCTGAGTAAATTTATGTTCAGTTTTGTACCCCTCAAAGAGAAGATAATCAGGCACAGTTTAGTATTATTGAAGTTTTACTATCATGTTTCTCTTAATAATTAATGTATAAAGTACTCAAGAATTCAACTTGCTCACAAAAAATTGTGACTCTTGATTTATAGTTTGAGGTATAATCATGGAACCTTCTTATGAATGAGGTCATACTGCCAATTAAAAAAAGGTAGCTAACCACTTGCTAATTTTAGCCTTGAGTTTCTTTAAATTACTAATGTGATGGGAAAAATCTGACCAAACAAGTCACAAAAGAGAAAATCAAAAGACTGATAAACATTTCTAAATACAGTTAATATTCAAAGAATGCAGATAAAAATGGATTTACTTTTTAATCTATCAAATTAATCAGTTCAATTCAGTTTAGTCACTCAGTCATGTCTGACTCTTTGCGACCCCATGGACTGTGGCATGCCAGGCTTCCCATCCATCACCAACTCCCAGAGTTTACCCAAACCCATGTCCATCGAGCTGGTGATGCCATCCAACCATCTCATCCTCTGTTGTCAAAAGCATCCATTCTTTGGTGCTCAGCTTTGTTTATAGTTCAACTCTCACATCCATACATGACTACTGGAAAAGCCATAGCCTTGACGAGATGGACCTTTGTTGACAAAGTAATGTCTCTGCTTTTTAAATATGGTGTCTAGGTTGGTCATAAATTTCCTTCCAAGGAGTAAGTGTCTTTTAATTTCATGGCTGCAATTTGACAGAAAAGTCACTTTTGCTTCAATTCCACATTTGGCTTTCCCTGTGTCCTGAAAGGCTTTGTTATATTTTGTCCAAGATGAAAAAGCTAAAGTAACTAAGATTTTTGAGGCTGAGGAAGCTCAGGTGACTTGGGTATGGGAATTCTCTCTGGTGAGTGGTGTGATTGGAGTACTTAGCACTTTTCTTTGTTTTCTACCCTGTTGAAGATTTTGTGGTTTGACATTGACTCAGACATAGGATTGATGCTTTTGAATTGTTGTGCTGGAGAAACCTCTTAAGAGTCCCTTGGACTGCAAGGAGATCCAACCAGTCAATCCTAAAGGAGATCAGCCCTGAATATTCATTGGGAGGACTGATGCTGAAGTTGAAGCTCCAATACTTTGGCCACCTGATGCGAAGAGCTGACTCATTGGAAAAGACCCTGATGCTGGGAGAGATTGAAGGCAGGAGGAGAAAGGGGCCAACAGAGGATGAGATGGTGGGATGACATCACTGACTCAATGGACAGGAACTTCAGCAAACTCCAGGAGACAGTGGAGGACAGAGGAGGCTTGCAGGCTGCAATCTATGGGGTCTCAAAGAGATGGACATGACTTACCAAATAACAACCAGTGACAACAGACAGGGCAAACTGGGTTAGTACTGACACATCCCTTTGGGGTTAGTATTGTTCCCGGGGACCTCCCTCCCTTTCTCTTTTATGATCACTGCCCTTTTCCCAAGCCTTCATGAATCCCAGCTCCACATTTACGCTGGGCATTGAACAGGACATTTTGGACCAGGGAAAGGTACCATGCTTTTAGAAAAAATTGGGGGCTTTAATCCTCAATGTTTTGCATTGGCTCTGGCTAAGTTATATAATTACTCTGATTTTTCTCTATTTATGAGATATTTACCTAAGAATATTGGGAGGAATAAATGTATGAAACAGTTTTGTAAATAGCATAATACTAAATACATGGGTTATTATCAGCATCATGATCACCTTCTTCATTTGGGGGATAGAATTGCTATGTGTTTTGCCAAATGCCACTAAAAAATAAGATATTTAGAAACTTCTTGGTTTTCTGAGGGTTAGTGAGTTGGTTTTTAAGTTCCAACTCTCATTTTTTCCCTTGAACAAATGACCACAAATGTCTAATAGGTACCTTCTCTTAAACTGAATAACCATTTGATGCATATCTTTGGTTTTTCATCTCTCACCAGAATATTGAAATAAATTGTGGGATATATTTTTCCCTAGAAATAGGATACCTCTTTTTAAAAAAAAATTGTTGAGTGAAATCTTAATAAGAGGGAAAGATTGGACTGGGTTCAAAATGTCAAGATTCTGTAGTACTAGATATTTGAAAAATCCATGGGAATAAGGACAGACAAGGTCAACTAGTCAAGCAGTTGATTTTAAAAAATGGTGTTTATCTAATTGACATTATCATCTCAAACACACATTTAGCTATATAAACTGTTAGCTTGAATCTGTGTTTTGAGACTGTACAAACACTTACAGAGAAACATCTGATTTTAAAAAATGGTTTGCACACCCACCAGGATGAACATCTGTTTTCCATTGACTGCTCTCTGCTTTTGGCTTAGAATGCTGTAACATTGACTTTTTAAAAAGAGGTGTGATATTACAATCACTTACAAGTATTACAGGAATATCTTTGCAAAAGAAAATAAACTCACTCAAAAAGCAAAGAATGTGGCAGTTTAATTAAACAGTAGGTGGCATTCATGTGGTTTAAATCATCAGGTGGGTGTTTTTTCCTGGGATAGTTATTTTCTCCTCAAGCTTAAATGGTAACTTTCATTTTATTTACCAGCTTCCCCAGATTGTATTTAAATAGTTAACTACAAGAACACAAATATTTCAGATAATTTTTAAGAATCTTTAAAACAACCAACATGGAGGAAATTGTTTTATAGTGATTTCACTAGACCTTTATTATCCTGTATTGTTTCTTAGGACTCTCTGCCACAGAGCTCTCCCCTTAGACTTTTGCAAGGTTTCCTCTCTCCTACAGCGACTCCCAATTGGGACCACCCACTGGATAACACCCAGGCCATTTCAATCAGACCCTCTGGGGCGGGGGACACACTGAGCCTCTTCTGAGACTCATGCTCAGGGTCTCTCTTTAGAGCAAATGAATCACTGGGAAGAACTTAACGTCTTCAAAAATCATCTCAAACAATCGCTTTTTCCCTCTAGATACACCAGAAAACGAAGTATAAAAAACAAGATCTGCCGAGAGCATTAGAGCTTTCCCTGTTTTTCTTTTTTCTCTCCTGCGTCAGAAGGAAATGATTCCTTTCCCCTTTTTCCATCTGATAAGAGCAGAGAAACAGCTCTTTCCCTTTGAATCTGAGCAACAATAGTAAGTATTAGCACTTAGGGACTGAACTCTCACCTCTGCTTTCATCTTTCAGAATGTCTCATCAATGGCTGCAAGGGAGATACGTGTGTCTCTTCAGTTTTGTTGTGCATCAAGCCCTGGTGCACTTGGTCTAGTAGACAGCAGGTGCTCAAGAAGAAATAGCAGGTTCAGGGAAGAAGCTTCTGGGCACTCTGAGGGCCCCTCACTCTCCAAGTCCTCACCACAGTGTCTCTTGCTCCTCTAGAATAGGGGCTGCTAAGCTTGCTATTAATACATATGTTTACATAACAATTATTTTAGCTTAAGAAGCTGATTTTGTGAGCTTTTGCGTGTGCACATGTGTGCACACACACACAGCCCACTTGGTTTTCACAATAATCCCAGGCACATTTACCAGAGGTAAGGTTAGCCTTTCAGTTTCATGAGTGGGGGAACTGGTGCAGAAAGGCTGAGTGAGTGCCCCAGCTCGCGGACACCAGCTCGAGGTGCATGTAGGTGGGCATCTGTCCTCCCCTACCCACCACACCTATGACTCCCCGCAGGGTGAGGGCCTGTGGTCAGATCTGCAGCTGGCCCAAGGGTGGCAGAATCAGAACTCTAAAATATCTCAGCAGCTTGGAATGACAGCCAAGAAAACCCCAAATGTGGAATTTAATGGGGAAGAAGATAAGGTCTTCAGTTTAAATTATGAAACCAAATTCAGACGTGCAGCTCTGGGGGGTGGGGGCGGGGGGGCCTAGCCTGTTCACGTGAACTAAATGTACGGCTATGAGATAAGCACGAGACAGACGGAAACACTTAGTGCAAAGTTGGGTGGCTTTCATAGCACTATGGGAGGAGAGGTCTTTCCCAGAGCTAAGAAGAATACCATGTTCTTCTCTGAGCTGGAGGGAAGCCATCAGAATGGCACACTCTGCTTGAGCCACCATATTTGAGAGGACAGTGACCAGACTGGTGCTTGTTCAAAGAAGGCTGAGCACTGTCACCCTGCCTCAGCTGGCACCCTCAAATCCCAGGTCCTCCTGGACCACCCCTCCTACCCCAGCACCTATGGAAGGTTTAATGGCCTTAAGAACAGCTGTGAGTTCACAGGGGCTGAATGCTGCCTGTTATTTCTGGCTCTAAGCTCTTGCCTCTTTGGAATCGAATCCTAGGGTCCCACCGTGCTCTTCTTAGACTTTCTGCAGAACCCGTGAACTTGGCTTCTGGTTCTGATTTCCGCAGAGTCCCACTTGTAAGAGGCTCTTCAGTGCTAAGAGATGTTACTGATAGTTTGGGGAGACAAGGAGGGTTGATGGAGCAAGAGCAGTAGGAATTTTAAACTGAAAACCAGACATCCCCTTCTTAGGACGCTTTACTTGCTGGCCTGCCTCTGGGAACTCCTCCGTCTGCTGATGTGCTCTCAGGCTCCCTGCTCTGGGCTCCCGGCACTTCCCCTCCTCTCCTGTGGGACTCCACATGTTTCTCCCATCACGGCACATGGCGGCCCACTGTCCTCCAGCCTGGCTCCCCAGCTCAGCCTGCCAACCTGTGCACATTCGAAGCTGTTCCCACGCGCTCTCGGCAGTTCTAAAGCATCCTTCCCCCAACCCCTCCAACTCTCCCAGGCAGGAGCCATTCTCTCTAGAATGGACTTGGACATTGAAGCAGCATTTTATTCCTCTGCTAAACCAGGAAAATGAAGGGTTTGAAAATGGCTGCTTCCTAATTCATACTTTTAACTTATTTCAAGCAATTAGCTCATTTCAAATTGCAGTGTATGGGAGCATTCCCCTTTCCCCATTGTAATTCCCCCTTCCCCATTGTGACCACGTATGAATAGAAACTGTTCTTCATTTTGAAGATGGAAAATGTATCTTAAGTAAACTCAGTTGTTCTGTCATTATAAATGAATACTGGGGGTTACAACAATGCAATCAAAGAACAGTGCAAAGGCGTACTAATGGGATGGAGCTGGGGCAGCTGAGAGAACAGGATTCACAAAGGGCTTTGGATGGATTGGAGAGGAAGGTGGCCATGAGCCTGATACAGTTTGCTTCCTCTGAGCTGGAGGAAGCAGAAGAGAGAGAAACTTGACAACCTTGAACTCAATTAAAAGAAAGTAAAGAAGATAGTCATTTACGGCTAGGTGCTCAGGCTTTAGACTCTAGGAAAGGAATCTGAGTTTGGAAACCAGAGAGGGTGAAAAGGAAAAGAAACAACTCCTGGGGGAGACAGTCAGAGCTGCGGGTTGTTTCTGGAAACCACCGCTTGCTTCCGTTTCACAGCCTAACTGTCCGAGGCCTGGACAGCCCCATCTGAAACAGCAGACCTGCATTTGTCCTGATGACACTGGCCTCTGCTGGGCTGGATGGTGGTGGTCCAAAGGCACCTGTGGTGTGTTTGTGCCCTAAGAGTCCTGGAGATGTGAAGTCGCCCTGGCCCCCCAGCATGGGGAAGCCTGAGCAGCACTGATGTGTCAGTTGAGAACTCAAGTCCTTGTAGCATCAGCCGTGATGCACATGTGCAGACTTGGGGTCTGTCCCAAGGCTGGAAAGGTTGGAGGGCGCCTTGGTGTGGTGTGTGTATGGCCGGGTGGAAGGACGCCCTTCAAACCAGGGCTCACGCTCTAAGGACGGGTGTCGTAGGTGTGATGGACAAGGACTCCGAAAACCACGCGTTAGCTCTAGGGTAGGACTCTGATTTTGTTGTTGGAAATGCTCATCTGAACAAAGGCAGAAAAGCAAAACTAGAGGAAAAAAGTAAAAGTTGGAACAGCAGATACATTGATGAAGCTTAATTCCTGCTAATTCACTGGAAAAGACAGACTCATAGCAAAAACCTCTGATGCTGGGAAAGATTGAGGCCAGGAGGAGAAGGGGGTGACAGAAGATGAGATGGTTGGATGGCACCACCAACTCCGATAGACAAGAGTTTGAGCAAACTCCAGGAGATATCAAAGGACAGGGAAGTCTGGTGTGCTGCAGTCCGTGGGGTCACAATGAGTAGGAGACAACTTAGCGACTGAACAACAACAACAAATCCCTGCTGAATTAAGAACTGCACCCTAAGTAACAATGAGTCTGCATAGCTGCATAAATGCTGCTGTGCATTTGTACCACATTTTCCACTGTTTTCAGTATAAATGTCATTGAAATGAACACACTCATTAAGGGGGAGACTGTGTCATGGGCTTTGCCCCCAGGGAGTTGGGACACAGAGACAACTACAGACTACACCAGGAGTCAACAGTTTCCACAACAAGGACAGTCCTTTCACAAAAATGCAACAGGGGAGGAGGGTTGGGTGGGGAGAGGAGCAGGGCCAAAGAAAAACTCCAGCTCCGTGCTGTGGAGTCCAGATTATTCTGGTGCCAAAGGCCTTCAAAAACGAAGGCCAATGAAAAAAACAAAGATCATGGCATCTGGTCCCATCACTTCATGGCAAATAGATGGGAAAACAATGGAAACAGTGACAGACTTTATTTCCTTGTACTCCAAAATCACTGTGGACAGTGACTGCATCCACGAAATTAAAAGACACTAGCTCCATGGAAGAAAAGCTATGACAAACCTTAGCATATTAAAAAGCAGAGACATTACTTTGCCAACAAAGGTCCACATAGTTAAAGCTATGGTTTTTTTCAGTAGTCATGTATGGATGTGAGAGTCGGACAATAAAAAAGGCTGAGTGGTGAAGAATTGATGCCTTTGAGCTATTGTGTTGGAGAAGACTCTTGAGAGTCCCTTGACTGTAAGGAGATCAAACCAGTCAATCCTAAAGGAAATCAATCCTGAATATTCATTGGAGGGACTGATGCTGAAACTCCAATACTCTGGACACCTTATGCAATGAGCTGACTCGTGGGAAAAGACCCTGATGCTGGAAAGATTGAGAGCAGGAGGAGAATATGGGAGCAACAGAGGACAAGATGGTGGGATGGCATCACTGATGCAATGGCCAGGAGCAAACTCTGGGAAATGGTGAGGGACAGGGAAACCTGGCATGCTGCACTTCCTGGGGTCACAAAGAGTCGGACAAGATTGAGCGACCGAACCACAACAGCCTTCATGCCCCTGCAGGAAGCTCCTCCCACCAGCAGGAAGCTCCTCCCACCACGACCAGCCCCTCCCCCATGGAAGCTCAGAGAAGTGAGGACACAGGCCCACGCGCTGTTCCCTGTGCCGCTGAGCCAGGGAGGGACTTCTTCCCTTCAATACTAAGGAGTCATTAAAAGGTAAAAGAATCAGAGAAGGGAGAATGTGAAGAAAACGCAAACACACCTGCTCTTCTTTGGAAAATGCACAAACCCAGGGAGGCCTGGAACGCGTTCTAACTTGTCCGTGTGTCTTTAGCCCCAGCTCAGAGCTCGGTCACCACTGGGCAGGGTCGCTCCCTCCTGAAGCCCGTTCAGGGCGGAAGGTCACTGGTCAGGCCGTGCCCCGCACAGGAAGTGGGGCGGGGCGTGGGGAGGGCAGAACCCCTGCGCTGAGAGCGGCAGCCTCTGTGAACTCTGAGGCGCGCCTGCCGCTCATCCCCAGCCCCGCCGGCACGTGCACGGCTGCTGAGGCCCCGGCCTGGACAGCCCCTTCGGGCCCTGACTGTGGGAGGCCTGTGGGCCTGCCGGAGCGTCTGCGAAGCAGGAACGCCTCAGGCACCAGTTCTCGCCCTGGAAGGGCCTGGTTGTGACGGCGTCACGAGAAGTGCGCTTCTTCAGGGTTAGGGTCCCTGCGGTGCAGGATGGTTTCCTCCACACAGGATGGCGACCCTGAGTACATGCAGTCTGTTTAGTTGGAAAGAATAGGCAGGAGCTCGGGAAGGACGCCCAAGGTGGTTTTGAGCCCGAGGGCCCGTGTCCCGTCAGTTAGCTCTCCATGGAGGCCGTGAAATAGTTTCCCTGACCCCTTAGACTGCGACAGTGGAACCTAGACTGTCTCATTTCCTAGCTGACACGTGGGGACAAGTTCCTTACTTCTCTGAGCCTCGATTTCCCTCATTTGTAACGTGGGACAGCACAGCTGTTGTGAAAGTTAAATGTGACAAATGAGGTCAGTAGAATTCGTCTCCGCCCCAGTAGGGCCTTAGCAGGCTTAAGACATAAACCCCAAATGTCAATTCTGGAAGCTCTTAATAGCTTCGGCGCACATTATACATTTATCTAGATCTTCGGGAAAGGTCTGTTTCTTATAGCCCTAAGATGAGAATTTTTCGGTGAGAGTGGAGGTGGCTTACATTAGAAGATTTTTCCCTAAAGGACTGGGATTATTCCAAAAATAGCCCTGGTGTAACTTGAAATTCAATGGAAACTAAGAGTTGTTTTATGTTCACCTTCATGTGGCAGCCTCTGTTCTGCAGATGAGAACAAGCTGTGACAGGACAGTGCAGGTAGGACTTACACACGGGCCATTTCAAAGACTGTCTAGAGCTAAAATTAAGTTCATAATTTTAAAATGTATTTGACCTGAACTGTGAATGTCATGACTTTTTTTCTTTGTGAAACCTTCAGGTTCTCTTTGTAGACTCACCTTTTCATTTTAAAGGCAAGGGTTTTAAAACATTTGACTGTATTTGAGGTACGAAAGAGGGAGTGGATTGTCAACTGACTCAGAAAAATTGGTTCTGTACTTCTAATCAGGAGGCATATTTCACAATTGTGTACATTATCCACAATCATTCTCATTTTGCTTCAACTTACATATTTCTTTATCTTAATACTGTACTTAAGTAAATATTTCACTAAGTATTTACTTATAAAGCCTATATATTAGAGCAATTCAAACAAAAAATGCAGCTAGCTTTGATATTGCCACTCTCATGTGTTAAAACATGGAAGGGATCCAAGAATATAAAATATCTTGCAGAAAGTATCGTGAACAGTTAATCTCACTTTAAGGGGATTTCTGACAATAGAAACAGGTTATGCATGAATGTGGCAATAAGCATAAATTATGCTGAACTGGTTTCTAAAGAAAACAGAGTTTTCCCCCGTGTGAACTGTCACCCATTTTTGAAGCTTTGAAATAAGTAGATAACATTTTCTCTCTCATTTTCATCTGCCTTTGTAGTTTGACTCTGAGCCAGGAATTGAAGCAGATGTACTGGGCTCTTGCGAAAAAGCTTGTTCCCACAAGATTGCCAGACAAATTCTGCAGACTCAAGATGTTTCAAGAGTTTGGGTAATCATCACAATTTTTGGACTCCTATCTGAGGTGAGTAGAAATGCCAAACCTTGAGGGTCTCAGTATTTGTGTCAGTATGATTCAGTTGGAGGTATTTATGTTCTTGGCTGGTTGACAGAAGATAATTATGAGGTTTCTTAATTGGAAATATAGAGCAATACATGTTGGTTTATAGAGCATTCCAGCAAAACAATTTGCTCCATATCCAGATGAGCATAAAGCAAATTAACACATTCCCAGAACTGCTAAGTGAAAATTAAATGTAGAAGAATTGTTTCAGTGTTTGAAAACATTTTATCAATTGATGGAGTCAAACATTTGTTGTCACAGCAAACGTGTTAAGGGCTGTAGGTGAGGGCTGCTTTCTCTGGTCTCAAATGCTCCTTCTGTTCTGCCTTCTCACCTAAACAGCACAAAAAATTCCCAGAGGCATCTCATTTTAAGAAATGTCTGCAGTAAGGACAGTTTGTAGATGCGAGCCTCTAGGAAATGTTTGTCAACACTAAGCATTTTAGGAGCTAATACAGGGAGGTGATAATGGGAGAGGGAATCAGATGGGAAGTTTCCACCTTAAATGCCAAGAGTGCTTGCCACAAGGTTTCCTGCAACCTGGCCCGGGTGGGGTGAGGTGAGGGGGTGGGAAGAAAAGTCTCTGTAGCCAGTGGTTTCCTTTTGTTTTGCTGAAAGGACAAAGGGCATTCATTTGGGTTAAAGGATAAACTGAAGTCAGGGGTGTTCCGTGAGAGAAGCAGGAGAGTAAGCGCATTGGGGAAATTTAATGATTGAACGTAATATTCCAAGAAAGAGGAGCAGAAAACCTCTCCCCTTAAGACTCAGGGTAATTCTACCTGACTCTCCTTTTATGAAGGCGTGTCAGGAGGGACTCACAAACAACCTGGATGAAGGGAAGTCTTTAACTGACCCTGAGGTGCTTGGAGTCCTTTTTGTTGTCATCTAGTCACTCAGTCTTGTCTGACTCTTTGCTATCCCATGGACTGCGGCACGCCAGACTTCCCTGTCTCCTCTGTCTCCTGAAGTTTGCTCAAACTCATGTCCATTGAGTCAGTGATGCCATCCAACCATTTCATCCTCTGTCGTCCCCTACTCCTCCTGCCTTCATCAGGGTCTTTTCCAATGAGTCAGCTCTTTTGTATCAGGTGGCCAAAGTATTGGAGCTTCAGCTTCAGCATCAGTCCTTCTAGTGAATATTCAGGTTGATTTCCTTTAGGATTGACTGGTTTGATCTCCTTGCTGTCCAAGGGACTCTCAAGAGCCTTTTCAAGCACCACGGTTCAAAAGCATCAATTCTTTGGCACTTAACCTTCTTTATGGCCCAGCTCTCACATCTGTGCATGACTACTGGAAAACCATAGCTTTGACTATACGGACCTTTGTCAGTAAAGTGATGTCTCTGCTTTTTAATACCCTGTCTAGGTTGGTCAAAGCTCTTCTTCCAAGGAGCAAGTCTTTCAAGTCTTGTAAATTACACACATGCTGCTCATGGGATTATTTATGGGGTGATGCACTGGTTGTGTTTTTCTATAGAAAGAACATGAGCCTGGACTGTGGGCTGAGTCCACTGCCTTTGCTCTGTCACCTCCTTAACTCACATTCTCTGAGACCAGTTTTTGGACATTTGTCTTTCATCTGTAGTCTCCCACTTTGCAGGCAGATTCTTTATTATCTGAGCCACCAGGGAAGCCCTCATGTGCTTACCATGTTTTTAAGAATAGTGGCTAAAACAACAAGGTCCTATTGTAGAACACAGGGAACTATATTTAATATCCTGGGATAAACCACAGTGGAAAGGAATATAAAAAAGAATGTATATGTGTATAGCTGAATCGCTTTGCTATTTAGCAGAAATTAACCAACATTGTAAATCAACTATACTTCAGTTAAAGAAAAGGATAATGGCTGAAAGTATTCAATGACTATTTTGCAGATTTTGATACAGATCATAAGGGAAGATTATTTGTCAGGTAGTTGCAGGGTGACTATAATCCCCTTGTTTGCCTAACCTTGCTGAGTTTCTCCAGTGGGGATGAGCAGCACTTGGATGTCCCACCCGGTTGTCCCTCACTTTCCTGCCTCCAGTGTTGGGGTGTTTACACTATGTGCCACAAACATCTTCTCTCCGTTGTGATGACACCCTGCAGTGTGATATATGCACACACTCCAACATCCCCCCCCACCCCCACCCCCACCTCCTGAGAACCCTTGGCCTATGATAGGAAGTTTAGTTTCCTGACTCTCAATTATTCCAGAAAGTAAGTAGCAGCTCAGATAGTAGGAGGAGAACCCAGTGAAGACTCAAGAAATCTAGACTGTGGGGAATACGTGTAAATCTATGGCTGATTCATATCAATGTATGACAAAAAATAAATAAATAAATAAAAATTAAAAAAAAAAAAAAAGAAATCTAGACTGAAGTGTTAATACTGAATTTTTTGGAAAAAGTCATTAAATTCTTTGAACCTTAGTTTATCCATCTGTTAAATGGTAATAGACTTTCCTAGGTAAGAAATCCTTATGAAAAATCAAGAGCTCTTATGTACATTAAAATACTTTAAAAAATATTTAAAAATCTCCATAGGGAAATAGTATTATGAATATTTCTCAGCAGTCTTTATTTTAAGGTAATGAAATAGATGACAATTAGCAGGAAAAAAACTATTATGTTTTAGACACTGTTCTAGGGGCTCTAGAGGGTTAAAAGGAGCATAAAGCATGGATCATATACTCCAGTGTTAGTCACTCAGTCTTGTCTGACTCTTTGTGACCCCATGGAATGTAGCCTACCAGGCTCCTCTGTCCATGGAATTTCCCAGGCAAGAATACTGGAGTAGGTAGCCATTCCCTTCTCCAGGGGCTCTTCCCAACCCAAGGATCAAACCCAGCTCTCCTGCATTGCAGGCAGATTCTTTACCATCTGAGCCACCAGGAATGGAATATACTCTAGAGGGAAAAATAAATGTGTATGATCTAAAAATGACAACACAGGGATAGTAAATGATTAGCACCAGACATGTGATGTTAGCAACACATACTAGAGACATTTAGAAGAGAAAACGTGTTCAATGAAAATAGGAAAACCTAAAAACTATGAAGGAACCACCTCTCTTGTTACATTGTTTGAGAGACACAGTTGTCTTTTATCATAATACAAATAGAACAGTGTCGGTCTTCTCCATGTGAATTTTTTATAGATTGCAGATCTTGGGAATATAAGTGATTAACACTGCCCTTTATGGGAAGCATTAAGCAGGTGACCACTTACAAGAGGAGGACAGAGGAGGGCTGAGAGGACCCCAGGCTGCAGTTCCAGTGTCCTCTGACCCCTGCTGCCCCTCTCTGGTTCTGGTCCTCTCCTGCTGCCTTTGGTCCCTGGGTCCTGCACCAGGGGGCCGGGCACCCTCGGATGTGGTCTGACCTCAGCCAGAAGCCCTGGAGACCCACCCTCAGGGTTTGCCTCAGACTGAAAGTCTGGTGAGTGTGTAGGCCAGAAAAAGGTTTCTACCCTTGTTTGTTTTAAGATGGTCATAGACCCTCAGTCCTGAAGAGACGCCCACATTCAGATAGCCTGATGAACCATGCAATATATTACATAAGACTATTTGTTGTTGTTGTTCCGTCACCCAGTTGTGTCCAACTCTGCGATCCCATGGACTGCAGCACACCAAGCCTCCTTGTCCCTCACCATCTCCCGGAGTTTGCCCAAGTTCATGTCCATTGCACTGGTGATGCTATCCAGTCATCTCATCCTCTTATACCCTCTTCTCCTTCTGCCCTCAATCTTTCCCAGCATCAGGGTCTTTTCCAATGAGTTGGCTGTTCAAATCAGGTGATCAAAATATTGGAGCTTCAGTTTCAGCATCAGTCCTTCCAATGAGTATTCAGGGTTGATTTCCTTTAGGATTGACTGGTTTGATCTTCTTGCTGTCCAAGGGACTCTCAAGGGTCTTCCCCAGCACTACAGTTCAAAGGCATCAATTCTTTGGCATTCTGCCTTCTTTACCATCAAGATCTCACAACTGTACATGACCACTGGAAAGACCATAGCCTTGAGTATATGGACCTTTGTCAGCAAAGGATGTCCTTACCTCTCATCACACTGTCTAGGTTTGGCATCGCTTTGCTGCCAGGAAGCAATCTTCTGATTTCATGGCTATAGTCACCATCCACAGTGATCTTAGAGCCCAAGAAGAGGAAATCTGTCACTGCTTTCACATTTTCCCCTTCTACTTGCCATGAAGTGATGGGGCCCGATGCCATGATCTTAGTTTTTTTAATATTTAATTTTAAGCCAGCCTTTTGACTCTCCTCCTTCACCCCCATAGAGAGGCTCTTTAGGTCCTCTTTGCTTTCTGCCATTAGAGTGGTATCATCCACATATCTGAGGTTGTTGATGTTTCTCCTGGCAACCTTGATTCCAGCTTGTAACTCATCCAGCCCAGCATTTCTCATGATGTGCTCAGTGTATAAGTTAAATAAACAGGATGACAGCAGACATCCCTGTCAAACTCCTTTCTCAATCCTGAACCAGTCAGTTGTTCCATACAGAGTCCTAACTGTTGCTTCTTGACTCACATACAGGTTTCTCAGGAGACAGGTAAGACAATCTGGTATTCCTATCTGTTTAAGAGCTTTCCACAGTTTGTTGTGATCCATACAATCAAAGGCTTTAGTGTAGTCGATGAAACAGAGGTAGATGTTTTTCTGAAATTCCCTTGCTTTCTCTATGGTCCAGCAAATGTTGGATATTTAATCTCTGGTTCCTCTGCCTTTTCTAAACCCAGACTGGACATCTGGACGTTCTTGGTTTGCATAATGCTGAAGCCTAGCATGCAAGACTTTAAGCATGACCTTACTAGAATGGGAGATGAGTGCAATAGTCTGATGGAGAGCACATTCTTTGGTACTACCCTTCTTGGGAATTGGGATAAGGATTGACCTTTTCTAGTCCTGTGACCACTGCTGGGTCTTCCAGATTTGTGGACATATTGAGTGCAGCACTTCAACAGCATAATTTTTTAGGGTTTTAAACAGCTCTGCTGGAATTCCATTGCATCCACTAGCTTTACTGACAGCAGTGCTTCCTAAAGCCCACTTGACTTCACACGCCAGAATGTCTGGCTCTGGGTGAGTGACTATGCTGTCGTGTTTATCTGGGTCATTAAGATATTTTTTGTACAGTTATTGCATGTATTCTTTCCATCTCTTCTTGATCTTCTTGATCTTGATACTTCTACTAGGTCTCTACTGTTTCTGTCCTCTGTTGTGCCCATCTTTGGGTGAAATGCTCCCTTGATATTTTCAACTTTCCTGAAGAGATCTCTAGTTGTCTTCCTTCTGTGTTTCCCTCTGTTTCTCTTCATTGTTGAGTGAAGACAGCCATCTTGTCTCTCCTTGTTATTCTCTGAAACTCTGTGTTTAGTTGAGTCAAAGACTATTTGACTGTTCACATATTTATTCATCTGAAATTTCTCATTGTCTGGGGCCAAAACTTGCATTTATACTCTTCCTTCTGATGTGGCAAAGCCTTCCCCACTGTTGAAAATACCTGTCTTTAGCTGTGACATCAAGCTCCCCGGACTCATCCCCCTCTGACCTCTCCTGGCACTGGCCCCTGGGCCCTGAGCAGGGGGGCTTCCCCTGGGGCTCAGGCACCACACTCTGTTGGTCTGCCCTCCACCCAGGGCCCAGCTGGCATGCACTGGACACCCTTCCCAGCTCCCACCTCCATGTCAGACCAGGGAAGACCTTTCAGGAGAATGCTGTCTCTGGAGCTCAAAGTCAAGGTAGACATCTGATGGCCTTTTCGAGAGACCTTATTCTTAGTTTCAGTGGCTCACCAGATCATCACACATGTTTTTGAAATGTTCTTTGCATATGACCTCTCCTTTCTTTCGCTCTAGATTTTTTCTCCCTTCGCTTCTTTCTGGCAACATTTGTAATGACCTTCTAATTGATGTAACAGCCTCAAGTCTCTCCCCAGCAATTAATTCTATTCACTGCTCCCAGGGTTAATGTTTTCTTTTAAAATAATTGAATTAAAAGGTAATAAAAGATTGTTGTAAAAATTAGAACAACAGCAGGATAGAAGGGAAAAAGTGAGCCTCCTCTTATTCCCCGAGTTGCAGGTCTGATGGATATTCTTCCAGACCTCGCTCTAAGACACGTGCACAGAACCATGGTTGCCTCAGGGCTCTGTGCTTCTGTGAAAGGTTGGGTGTTAGCCCGAGCCTTCCTTTGGGTAACTGATTTTGATTCTTTAGAAGCCTTTAGAATTTTCTTTTCATCTTGAGATTTCCTTCAGAGCTCTGTAAGTCTTGTAAGATTTATTCTGCCCCAGGTGCCTGGAGACGCCTGCATTTCTTCAACAAAGACCAATTTTCTTCTATTATTTCTCTTAGTGTTTTCCTTCCCCACATCTTCTGATTTCTCCTTATCCAACTGGATGGACTGTGGCCCCATGACTCTCCCTGGAGTTAATATCCTTTTGTCTGTATTTCTCATCTCTTTTTCTTTGTGATCTACATTCTCAAAACCTGCATCATTTTTCCTTTCTTATGAGATAATTATTCTTCTTTGATTATTTGGACTACCCACTGAAATGTCTCTTTTCATAATTCTATTTCAAATGTCACTATGTCCTATTCTTTTTTCCCCTGAAGGATGCATTTTTATATTTCTAATGATCTATCTCCTTATTGGTAACTAGGAGTACAAAAAAATCTTGAAATTTTTCTTAAGCTACCTTGGCTGCTTCTTGGGATCAGCCCTGTTTGTTCATGTTGATGAGCGAGAAGCAAAGTTGTTTCATGCTATTTAGTTTCTTGCAATACATGGCGATTCTCATGGTGTTAGATCATACAGTGAGTCAAGACCCAGGATGTCTGGTATGAGTAATGCACTGTTACCCAGTAGCAGACAAGACCTGATTTCCTGTGGGCTCTCTGCAGTAAGAGCAGGGCTATGGAGGGGCGGTTCCCATGGAAGACACCCTAGCTCACCCTCAACACGTCAAGGCAGGAAGGAGTTCCCCCAGGGGTGGAGTGCCTTCCTGGTGGACATGCCCTCAGGAGTGCAGCTGGCTCTGTTGGCCGGATGGCCTGCAGCATGTCTATGCAGACAGTGCTGTGTCAGCACTAAGTTGAGGAAGGACTTTCCAGCAGCGTTCTTCATTGTTTGGCGAGTTTTCCGAACGTGTGGCCTGTTCTTTCGGTTCATCTCTAGCCTTCATGTGGGGAGGCTCTTAGGCCACTGGTGGTCGGAAGGTAGGGGATTTACCACCGAGAGTCACACCCTCATGACTCCGCACCTGTGCTCCAGGTCAGCAGGCGGCACTGTGTCATCGCTCTGCTCGAGGGGGAGTGACATCCACACCCGACATTCTCTCCAGAGACCTGGTGTGCATGCATGCTCAGTCGTGTCCAATTCTTTGTTACCCCATGGACTGTAGCCAGGCTAGTCTGTTCATGGGATTCTCCAGGCAAGAATACTGGACTGGATTGTCATGCCATCCTCCAGGGGATCTTCCCAACCCGGGGATCGAGCTCTAATCTCTTATGTCTCCTGCATCGGCAGATGGGTTCTTTACCTCGGTGCCACCTGGGAAGCCCCCAGAGACCTGGAGGCAACATTTAGTCTAGTAACTGTTCAAACAAAGTAATCATAAGGCCCTTGGTCTAACTATCAATTTTGGATTCATCACCATCAGTTTAAAACTTATATCTAGTTTTTTTAAGCAATGTTACTTGTTATTCTAAAACAGTCTTGTTACCAAATATATTAACAAATAGTAGAAAAAGAAAAGTCATCACACAGTCCCCTAATTATACACATTTATATATATATATACACATATTTGTACATATAAAATCAATAAATTTCCCTGCTGTAAGGAATCACTAATAATAAAACATCTTATTTTATATTGGTCATGCCTTGAATTAGGAGTATGGATAAGAAAGAAACTATTTAAATACAAATATTATATATAATAATTATTATATAATTATATAATATATATTATATATAACATAATATATATTTTATATTTAAATATAAAGATATAATATTTTATAGTTTATATAAGAATTTCTTCCAGGAAGAGAATTCTCAGTTGGAAATATCTAGATGTCAGATATCCAGAAAAGACCAAAACTGTGATTCAAAGTGATGCATGCAGTCAAATGTCCACAGTTTACAACAGGTAAGACCTGGAAGCAACCTAAGTGCTCATGGGCAGATGAATGGATAAAGATGTGTATGTGTATTCCACATACACAGTGGAATATTACTCAACCACAAAAAAGAATGAAATTATGCCATTTGCAGCAACATGAATGGACCTAGAGGTGACCATATTGAATGAAGTCAGATAGAAAAAGACAAATACCATATGATGATACTTCTACATGGAATCGAGAAAAAGATACAAATGAACTTATTTACAAAAACAGAAATAAACTCATAGACATAGGAAACAAAGTCATGCTACCAAAGGGGTAAAGCAGGGGGAAGGATAAATTGGGAATTTGGGATTAACAGATGCAAATTACCATGTATAAAGTAGATAAACAATGAGGATTTACAATCTAGCATGGGGAGTTATATTCAATATCTTGTAATAATCTATAATGGGAAAGAATCTGAAAAAGACTGGATGTATGTATACATATAATGAATCGCTTTGCTGTACATCTGAAACTAATGCAATACATAGTTGTGTGTTATAACACATAGTTGTAAATTAACTATTCTTCAGTTTTTAAAAAGATGGTGCCAAAACTTCAGAGGAGGAGAATGTGGTCCCTACTATTGGAGGAAAACAAGTCAGTACCCAAGCGAGACGGGAGGCCGAGCAGGGGGTCGGAGAGGCCAGAGCAGGATGGGGAGGGCCCAGGAACGGGCACATCTGGGGAAGTTCCGTGGTGTCATCTCATCCCGAGGTGACCTGCTCTCTTAGCTCACATAGACTGTGGTGTTCTGGTGATCTCGCATCTGTTCACAATACCTTCTGTGAAGATGACCAAGGTCGTGAAGGAAAACATTCTAAATGTGGGACCTGGGGAGATGCTGAATTCCCACATCAGAGTCCCTGGGAGCAGCACAGAAGCCTCAGGTGCAGGGAGTGAGGAGAGAGACTGGAGGCAACCCTAGGGCATGTTCTGGACTTCCACAAGCCCTACAGTTGGCAGAGAGGGAGATAATCATATATAGAGGCAAGGACCCACAATTACAGTTAGCAGTGCTGTCTGTCTCCTGAAAGTCCAGGCTTCCTGGATGACAGACCAAGTCCGGTACCTCAGACACTCAACAGAACTTGACCCTCAGGGCATGTTTATAAATGTTCATCTCCTGAAAAGCACATTCCTAATCCATGCGACAGACCTTCAATAACAGCATGAGAGTGGAAGGCCACTGGGCTATTTGCTACTAGACATTTATTTACTGAGAAGGTTGAGATTATTGGTTAAGATACTGGGCTCCCAGTCTTTGAGATCTTAGCTAGCTGTCCTCTGTTGCTGACTGCAGTTGATAAGTTGTATGTGTGTTAGTCGCTCAGTCATGTCCGATTCTTTGCAACCTCGTGGATGCAAAGATCCCAACCCAGGGATAGAACTCGGTTTCCTGCATTGCAGGCAGATTGTTTACCATCTGTCACCAGGGAAGCCCAGTGAATAAGTTAGCATTAACTGTTACTTTTCCATTTCTGTAGAATTAAATTCATCTACTCTTCTGGAGAGTAAATCGTCACCCAAGATTTCATTAGATTCTTCCAAAGTGGACTTATTCTTACCAGAACCTGAGGACCACAGCAGCTGCTGAAACAAAAATATTTTTTAAAATGGGTGATAAGCATGAAAGTGAAAGTCGCTCAGTTGTGTCCAACTCTTTGCGACCCGATAGAATTCTCCAGGCCAGAATACTGGAGTGGGTAGCCTTTCCCATCTTCAGGAGATCTTCCCAACCCAGGCCTCCCGCTTTGCAGGCAGATTCTTTACCAGCCGAGCCACAAGGGAACCCCAAGAATACTGGAGTAGATAGACTGTCCCTTCTCCAGCGGACCTTCCTGAGCCAGGAATCGAACCGGGGTCTCCTGCATTGCAGGCGGATTCTTTACCCACTGAGCTATGAGGGAAGACCTACTTTGAAAAGTACACTGTATGGAAGCCAGTCTTCTTTAAAATGAAAATAAACATCTGGGCCAATATTTTAGGTAAAGAAGATATATATCTTGCTTTGATTTCTTTAAAGATTTATTTCATTTATTTAATCTGGCTTTCATTTTGGAAAACAAAATTGTCAGTACTCAGTCATTTCTTTGATAATTATTCGACCTAAAATCTCACCCACCTCCTTCAGTTTTGTGATTGTCTTTGTCCCCTGAGACCTTCCATCAGAGAAGCTGTGGTTGACCTAGACCTCAGGTAGCTTTTAAACATGAAATGTCTCAACTTTTTTCACATTAAATAATTCTTTGGCTTTAACAAATCAGAGGTAAGTTGAATTAGCAACTTGCCAGGTAAATTTTCTGGAGGGCAAAGCTTGCTGTGTCCTCTACTTGTACTGGTGTCCACTCTGGCCAAAGAACAGGCTCAGACATGACGTCTTGGCCACTTGAGGACTTACCTGCGGTGGCCAAGTCCTCAAGTGGAAGTGGAATAGACTCGGAGATGATGTCTAAGGTTCACCTGCAGTGGCCAGGTCCTCAAGTGGAAGAAGGTAACAAATGGTTGCTTTCAGTCACTGAGTTTTGGGGTGGTTTGTCATGCCCCATTAGGTGTACAAAACACCACTTCAGATATTCAATACATAAATCACCAAGGAGTAGCAAGGCTGCCGAACTGCCAGCTTTTGGCCTTGGTAACCCCAAATACACCATTAACCAGCTCTTTGTGTGATTATACACCTCCTCCAGCCTCAGTTTCCCCCCACGTGAGATGCTGATGCAGTACTTGTGAACCCACCCCAGGGAGCTCTCGTGAGGTCTGGAAGAGAGAATGTACATACAGTCCTTGGAGGAATGCCAGGCATAAATAATGCTCAGTTCCGCGCTCCTCATTATTTTGCTGATTGACAGAGAATGTACAAATGACATAAATGACAGAGAATCCACGAATGACATAAAATGTATTTTTCACCTTCACATCAATGTGATTCTTTTACCAAATAATAGAATTGGAGTGGAAGTTTCATTAAAAACTCTAAAACGGTGAGACGTGATAGGGAGCAAAGAGCTGGAAAAATCACTTCTGAGCCATGAGTAGCCCAGAATTCACCTTAGCAATCTCAGGGTACAGGGTTTCAGGACCTGTTCATGCTGCCGTATCTGGGTTAGAGGACTATGGATCATCTTCTAAGAGTGGAATGGGCCGTCAGAAGGAGCATGCGTCACTGTGGTCCCAGCTAGGAGGAGAGGACACACCACATCCCAGGTAACAGAGGAGGGTTTCGTGAAAGGATGGATCCAAAGGCGTCAGCGTTTCAGGAAACCCCAGGGCTGCCTGCAGGGAGGAGGGCTCCGAGACTGGCCATACACCATTACCTTGAGGGGGCCTTCGCTGATGGAGCCTAAGCTCGTAGGGAGGAAGCCAGGGATCTAAGGACCTCGAATTCCTCTCCTTCTTTCCCCTGCCAGGGCTCCCTGGGGGCTGCACCCACTAGAGCCTGGAGTCTGCCATGGTCCATGCAGGTCATGTCCTGGGGCAGGAGAGGGGTGCAGGAGGGGAAGGGAGGTCCCACACACACAGGGCAAAAGTGCCAGGAGCAGTCTAACAGATCCTCAGGTTGAAATACTCTTACTTTTATAACCTCAGCTGCAGTGTTGTGGCATCCTGGGCCAAAGGGATGTTTTCAGGTTTCCCTTCTGATCCATGAAGGCACCGGGACCCCAGGGGGTGCTTCTCCACATCCCTGGTTCCTGAGCTGTATGTCAACAGGGCCACCATGAGTGTCGCCCCACACTTGGGAAGGGCTGTGGTCAGTGCCGTGGGTGGCAGCCCCCGGGAGGCTGGGCAGCTCGGGGAGGCTGCTCATTCACTGGCCCCCATGGCCCCAGTGCTCTGCTCCCCAGCTTTGCCGTCTCTGCTCCTTTCTCCTTGGAGTACTTCTGCTGCCCCTTTCCGGTTCTCTTTGTGGAGCTTTCATTTTCCGTGGGAATTTTCTAACCTGACTTCAAACTTGCTCACTGCTCTGCTAATCTAAGCTTCGTGGACCGTGTCTGACTGACCAAATAGCCACCTGGTGAGGGGTTAAGGACCACTCTCCACCTCAGAGCCCCAGATTGGCGGGGTTTCCCGTCCTCATCATCCGTCACCTGCAGCTTGAGGCAGAGGTGCTGGCCCAGGTGTGGGCTGTGTTTAACAGTGAGAGGGAACCAGGTCATGTTTCTATAAACCTACCTGGGGGCAAGCTGGCCTCTGAGGCCAAAACGAGGCCAGGGAACAAAAGACAGAGCTGATGTGCGGTGTGGGCACGAGAGAGGATGGACCCAACTCTGCTTCAGTTTGGGTCATAATTTACTCTGATTCCATAGACGCACAAAAATAACATTTCAACCTGAGCAAATTGTAATGAAAGACAGATTTCATCTGGGTTTAATCTCTTTATGATTCGTCACAATCTGAAAGCCAGAAAAGCATCAAAAGAAGAAGAGAAACACATGTGTGGCAGTTGAGAACTCGAGGCAGACCAGTGGAGTCAGGGAGCACTGAGGCCCTGGGGGCATCTGGGAGGCAGCTGGTGGAGAGTGGGGCTATGCTCTCAGAGAAGCAGGGGGCGTGTGGGCAGCTGCACCCCGAACTGGAAGGCTGCAGGTGGCCTCCAGGTCTCCTTGGAAGATACACCTTTAAATTCCAATGGGCTAAAGCCATTTTACACAGTACACTGGATGAATGCATGTTAAGATGTTAGGATCCACAGATGAAAGGGACTAGGTGCGTATGTAATTTTTTAATTGGCAACATAAGTATTACAGGTATACACTGTCTATTATACGGTGGTAGTAAAGCTACTTTGACTCGGTGTGGGAGAGACACGCCTTGTTAATGGATTCATCTTTCTACCTGCATTGGCCTGTTAGGAATGGGAAAGAAACGCAATCCAAATTCAGTAGTTCTCACACCAGAGTGGTTCTATGGGTTGTTTTCCTGTGGTGCAGCCGCTGTTTAAGTGGAAACAACACCATCTCTGGTCTGAGACAGCACCTTACCTTGTTCCCTTAGGAGACAGTGGGATGAGTGGAGCGCTTAAATCAGATGCTCCCCCCCCCCCCCGCCCCATTAACATTGTTCTTAAATCAGATGCTCCATCCCCCCCACCCCCAACTAACATTGTTCTCAAACATTGGGACCTAGGATGGAAATGCACTGGTCAAGATGTCTGTGGAGAGGAGTATATACAACAGGGTAGCACTTATTTTCTGTGAATGAAATAGACCAAAATCTGAGGAAATTGGCATTTTCCCAGAGAATCCCAGCTTCACAGGTAATGCCATCCTGCCTGGGTGCCCACACCACACAGGTCCTGGAGGCTTTTATGCTGGGCTGAGGTGTATCTGCCATTTGGTTGTATACATGGACTTTTCATGTAATCACCACACTTATCCTATGTGTTGCTACAAGTTCATTTAATTCTTTAAAAAGGATCAAATGAATAGAAAGTGTTACTCATTCAGCCATGTCTGACTCTTTACAACCCCAAGGACTGTAGCCTGCCAGGCTCCTCCGTCCATGGGATTCTCCAGGCAAGAATTTTGGAGTGGGTTGTGATGCCTTCCTCCAGGGGATCTTCCCAACCCAGGGATTGAACCTGGGTTTTCTGCATTGTAGGAGGGTTCTTTACCATCTAAGCCACCAGGAAAGCCCCCTTCTTAATAGCTACCTGTCCAAAGTTGAAATGATTTATTCTGTAAAAAGTTATCTTACTGTGTGTTAAGTTACAATGGCCTTTTTTAAGAAGAGGCTGATCTGCAATTAAACTAACAGGCTGGCTTCTTGAGGCCTGTCCCCCTTCTCTCTCAGGCAGTGATGACCTGTCCTTGCTCTTGGGGCAGAGATGGGTCCATATGCAGGATTCTGGTCAACGTATGCCAACACTTTCCTGATTAAGATGCTGGCTGCTGAACACAGGAACTGCATATCACAAAGCACATCTGTCTGTTCTATTGGGGATTGCTGCTCTGGTTACCACAGACCTGGCTAAGTGGCTTTGCCAGTGGACATTACGGCCTACCCCCCACAAGCTGCCTCAGCACAGAGGTGCTCACCCCCACCTCATCCACACCACGATGGCCTGGGAGTGGACACAGTGCACTGTTTCCTCAGGAGGACCAGTAACCTTTGACCATGACCCTTTCCCTTTTCAGGTCTCCTTAACTGTATCTGGGGCAATGGAAAGAAGCCATTGATGGGAATTTAGCTTTTAGAGAAACAGCAACTCCTGTGTTGGGCATTTGTAAAGGTAAACTTGGGCTCATCTCTCTCTGTTGGGGGTGCCGTTGTGAATGAAGTGTTGTACATCCCACTCTACTTTGTCTGGCAGAATAGTGGAGTGGACAGTTCAGTTCAGTTGCTCAGTCGTGTCTGACTCTTTGAGACTCCATGGATGGCAGCATGCCAGGCTTCCCTGTCCATTACCAACTCCCGGAAATTGCTCAAATTCATGTCCAGCAAGTCTGTGATGCCATCCAACTATCTCATCCTCTGTCGTTCCCTTCTCCTCCTGCCTTCAATCTTTCCCAGCATCAGGATCTTTTCTAATTGGGCATTTTCCCTAAACTCATGTCTTACTGTATGGACTAGGGAAGAACAAATCTGACTCATATTGGATCTTTGTCTTTTACTTAAACCTTTGTATTCTGTTGCTTTTGCCATGAGTTAATTGCTAATAGGTGGCACTAGCTGGAGAAGGAAATGGCAACCCACTCCAGTATTCTTGCCTGGAGAATCCCGTGGACAGAGGAGCCTGGTGGGCTGCTGTCTATGGGGTCGCACAGAGTCGGACACGACTGAAGCGACTTAGCAGCAGCAGCAGCAGCAGCAATGGTAAAGAACCCATCTGCTGCTGCGGGAGACATAAGAGATGTGGGTTCGATCCCTGGGTCAGGAAGATCCCCTGGAGGAGGGCATGGCAACCCACTCCAGTATTCTTGCCTGGGAAATCCCATGGATGGAGGAACCGGGCAGACTACTGTCCATGGGGTCGCAAAGATTCGGACACAACTGAAGAAGCAGCACAGCACAGCGATCACGAGAGACTGTTCTTTGCAGCCAGAGATACACAGGAGAGCCCGTCCGCAAGGCCCTGGCTGTTAAAGCTATGACACCTTCCATTCATAGGGAGCTAAAACGTGGCAGAGCAGAGGATGATGTTTGTCTTGTTGGAAGTTTACGGGCGCATCATGCCCTGACCTATGAGGAGAGCCGCAAGAACAAAGGACTGGGACACTGAGAGAAGCAACAACCAGCTACACCGCCTCCCATCTTAGTAGAAAAGAAGCCTGACCTCTAACTCAGAGAGGATGTTCTTTGGAATGTTAGTCCAATCTCCAGTCTGCTGGCTTTCCAACTAAAGTCACTATTCGTTTGCCCCAACTCGTCCTCTCTCAGTTTATTGGCTTGTCCTGCAATGAGCAATGAAGGAAAGTTAATAGGCTCAAAATAGCCTGGAGTTAAAACTCCCCTCCCGGTCCTCCCCACCATTCTATGCAAAACAAAGAACTCTCTCACCCAAAGGGAAAAATGGACATTAAGCTTGATTATTCCCAGCTCCCAGCCAGTCCAGCCTCTGGCCGATCTCCAGAATTCCCTGCCCGAGTCTTTTTAAGAGATAACTACTCCAAACAACTTTGGAGAAGAACAGGCCCCCTTAAGACATATATGCGTATATAAACTTACTCTTTTCTTGGGTTAGTGCAGCAGCTCACTAATCTGACTGCTGCCCCTTCTGCCTCATTAAAGGTGATCTATTCCTGTACAGTGCCGGTGTCCTTCTTTTTCCGAACCTCGCCTTCTCTAACTCCCTTACCCTATAAGCAGTATGAGCTTGAACTCTGTAACATTAGTTCCAGAGATAATAATATTGAAGTTCATTGAATGTGATGTGCCACTCACTACAAGCCATCATTATTTTATAAACCCTGAAGAAAGCAAAAGAGAGCATGTAGTAACCATGATGCAAATAACTCAACTAAAGCAACAAAATAAACAGCTCTGACCAAATTTGTGTGTGCAGAAGCAAAGACAACCACATCATGACTGTGGTCTGGCAGTGACTATAAAGTGCCCTTTACTGCAAGATGTGTTCTGATTACAAAGACGAGAAAATGTGACAAAATGCATCTTAGAATCCAAGAATTATGATAGTATCTACCTGATAGGAATACGCGAGTTTATAAATAAAAGGCTCCCAGGTGTGTTTCCTAGATGGGGAAACAATGGAAACAGTGACAGACTTTATTTTTTAGGCTCCAAAATCAGTGCAGTTGGTGACTTCAGTCATGAAATTAAAACATGCTTGCTTCTTGGAAGAAAAGCTATGACCAACCTAGGCAGCATATTAAAAAGCAGAGATATTACTTTGCCGACAAAGGTCTGTCTAGTCAAAGCTATGATTTTTCCAGTAGTCACGTATGGATTTGAGAGTTAGACTATAAAGAAAGCTGAGCGCTGAAGAATTGATGCTTTTGAACTGTGGTATTGGAGAAGACTCTTGAGAGTTCCTTGGACTGTAAGGAATCAGTCCATCCTAAAGGAAATCAGTCCTGAATATTCACTGGAAGGACTGATACTGAAGCTGAAACTCCAATACTTTGGCCACTTGATGCGAACAACTGACTCATTTGAAAAGACCCTGATGCTGGGAGGGATTGGGGGCAGGAGAAGAAGGGGACGACAGAGGATGAGATGGTTGGATGGCATCACCAACTCGATGGATATGGATTTGAGCAAGCTCCAGGAGTTGGTGATGGACAGAAAGGCCTGGCGTGCTGCAGTCCATGGGGTTGCAAAGAGTCGGACACAACTGAGCGACTGAACTGAACTGAGGGGTGTCTGGCATTCGGTAAGTACTCAAGGAGTGTTGACTATTAATGTCATTATATTTATTATTATCACTAGGGGAACGACTGCAACTTTCATGAGGTGCCAACATGAGTAGCTCTGTAAGAAAAATGAGGAGGAAGTGCTCTCGTCGGTGACCTAGCATGACAAGCAAAGAGCTGAGAAACACGTCAGGGGCATCACAGCATAAGCTCCTGCGCTTTGGTGGTGTGACATCTCTGCGCGAGGATGCACAGACACGTGTGGCGCTGCTCACACACCACCCTCAGTCTCCGAATTAACTTCCCAGGGCTCCTGAGCGGGTCTGGCCGGCCCTGGACAGGAGTGAGTGGGCCGAGGGGTGCCCTGACCCTGACCTCATCCTCGTGTCTCTGAAGCATCCCTTCTCAGTACTGTCATTCCAGGCATCTTGCTGCTCTATACTGGTCTCTTCGTCATTACCAAATTCACTCAGTTATCTGGAGAATTCTTTTATTTATTTATTTTTTCAGTGGGTTTTGTCATACATTGACATGAATCAGCCATAGATTTACACGTATTCCCCATCCCGATCCCCCCTCCCACCTCCCTCTCCACCCGATTCCTCTGGGTCTTCCCAGTGCACCAGGCCCGAGCACTTGTCTCATGCATCCCACCTGGGCTGGTGACCTGTTTCACCATAGATAATATACATGCTGTTCTTTCAAAACATCCCACCCTCACCTTCTCCCACAGAGTTCAAAAGTCTGTTCTGTACTTCTGTGTCTCTTTTTCTGTTTTGCATAAAGGGTTGTCGTTACCATCTTTCTAAATTCCATATATATGTGTTAGTATGCTGTAATGTTCTTTATCTTTCTGGCTTACTTCACTCTGTATAATGGGCTCCAGTTTCATCCATCTCATTAGAACTGGTTCAAATGAATTCTTTTTAATGGCTGAGTAATATTCCATGGTGTATATGTACCACAGCTTCCTTATCCATTCATCTGCTGATGGGCATCTAGGTTGCTTCCATGTCCTGGCTATTATAAACAGTGCTGCGATGAACATTGGGGTGCACGAACTTATGGACACCTTATCTTTGACAAAGGAGGCAAGGATATACAATGGAAAAAAGACAACCTCTTTAACAAGTGGTGCTGGGAAAGCTGGTCAACCACTTGTAAAAGAATGAGACTAGAACACTTTCTAACACCATACACAAAAATAAACTCAAAATGGATTAAAGATCTAAATGTAAGACCAGAAACTATAAAACTCCTAGAGAAGAACATAGGCAAAACACTCTCCGACATATCTGGAGAATTCTTAACCTCTGTAGGTAGTGGTTCAGAGTCCAAAATGGAAACAGAGGCGTTTGCCATCTCACCTCCCAGAAAGTGAAGCCACTCAGTGTCTGACTCTTTAGGACCCCATGGACTGTAGCCTACCAGGTTCCTCTGTCCATGGGATTTTCCAGGCAAGAATACTGGAGTGCGTTGCCCTTTCCTTCTCCAGGAGATCTTTCCAACCCAGGGATTGAACCCAGGTCTCCCGCATTGTAGGCAGATGCTTTACCATCTGAGCCACCAGCTTTCCCAGACTTCACATCTATTGCCTTTTCTGCACAGAAGCATAACTTGAGTGTTCTCTGACGATGCAACTGGTCTGTGATAATGTCTATCATGGTAAAACTGATTTTGGAGATCTTTCTGTCTTTTATAGGAAGAATCAACTACCTCAGATTGTGAATTACCTCCCCAGCCCCAGCGCCCTCCCTTCTCCTTCGTCCCCTCCTCCTTCTTTAGAGGTTCTCCTTCGTTACTTGGAAATCCTCCCCCTTCACTTGTTTTCTATTTTTCCGTCAGAGAATACTTCTCCAATTCCAGCAATCAAGGCTAAAAGCTGTTACCTTAGGGAAAAATCCTCATTCCCGAGGTTATTTTTATTTAGGGTTTCTGGCCCATATGTGGATTATATAACCCATGACTGGAAACTTGGTTTATGTGGCCTAGTTTGCCATATGCTGGTACACAAAACCAGACTTCACTGTTAGAGCTTATAACCAAGTTTCCACTTGAAACTAGTTATTTTTCTGCCAAGAACATGCTGATTGGGTTTATCAATGCTCAGGTGACTCTGTAGTTTACTCCTCTTCCAGCAGATATTAAATAGGACACTATTTCTTGGCTCAAAGAGACTATAAGTAGGTTCCAATCTTTTTTTAAATCGATGACTGTTTGTTGCAGGAAGGGGGACCCCTTCTAGGGCTCGAAAGGGGGCTCTTGTCTAACACTGGGAGATGAAGTGTCCAAGGAGACACATGTGCTGACAAAGCAAGAGACTTTATTGGGAAGGGGCGCCTGGGCGGAGAGCAGGAGGGTAAGGGGAACCCAGGAGGGTGAGGAGGGGACCTGGGAGCGTGAGGGGAGCCGGGGAGCCTGAGGGGGGGAGGCCAGGAGCGTGAGGGGAGTCTGGGAGGGTGAGGGGGACCTGGGCGGGTGAGGGGAGCCTGGAAGCGTGGGGCGGGGGGGGGGGGGGGAAGGGGTGGGACACGGGAGCGTGGGGGGAACCCGGGAAGGTGAGGGGGAGCCCGGGCGGGTGAGGGGAGCCCGGGAGCTTGAGGTGGGGGGACCCGGGAGTGTGAGGGGGGAGCCCGGGCGGGTGAGGGGAGCCCGGGAGCTTGAGGGGGGGGGGGGACCCGGGAGCGTGAGCTGGGGGGGCCCGGGAGCGTGGCGGGGGGAGCCCGGGAGCGTGAGGGGGGGCGCCGGGAGCGTGGCGGGGGGAGCCCGGGAGCGTGAGGGGGGGCAGCCCCGGAGCGTGAGGGGGGGCGCCGGGAGCGGGAGCGTGAGGGGGACCCGGGAGCGTGAGGGAGCCCGGGAGGACTGCTCTCCTGTGGCTCGCAGTCTCGGGTGTTATGGTGATGTGGTTAGTTTCCGGGTGTCTCTGGCCAGTCTCTCTGACTCAGGGTCCTTCTTGGTGGTGCACCCGTTGCTCAGCCAAGGTGGATGCCAGCGAGGAGGATTCTGGGAGTGGGTAGGACACCTGGTGTCTCCTCTGGACCCTCCCAAACTCCTTTCGTTGGTGGTTGCTTGTTAGTTTCGGGTTCCTTACCGGGGCCTCCTGTTATAAAATAACTCCCGCGGATGGTTGCTGTGGGGCCTGACAAGGCAGGGCTGTGGCAGTCGATGCACTTCCCCAAACATGTTCAGCAGTTACTTGTGATTTTCATGAGAGGAGGTGCGCTCAATGTCCTTCTACTGCATCATCTTGTCTCCAGAGTCTCTTAAAGAAACTAAACTTAAATAGCAAAGAATCATTTCCATTGCCTCACAGGAGTGGGTACAACATTTCTGCACCTTGGTCTGCTTGAGAGCTGGAGCAAGTTGCAGACTGATCACTGTATTTGCTACAGTTGTGTTTATAAAGTAACTCCATCAAAAGAATGCAGCCTCCACGGGGAGTTGGAGGACGGTTGTAATTATGCCTGAGCAGACGCAGAAGTCCACATGTGGCACTGCCCCCCGCAAACGAAGAGATGGCAGGGGTCCTTAGAGCAGCATGGCAGAGAGGATTCCAGACGCTGAGCGGTTTCCACAGTGAAAGTATCTGAAACTGGAGTCAGATTCTTTCAAGACGACTTCTTCACAGTTGTTTGCATGAGAGTAAATGAAACTTCCAAAAAGCACATTCTTTTCCTTTTGAGAGCCTTGCTTTATGGTAGAATACTTAGTAGGAAGAAAATACAAAATCAAAGCCAATTATTTAGCTGAGGGAAAAGCCTGCCTTTGTTACTCAAATTGCTTTTGGAGTTTTCTTCCTGCTGAAATTATTGGAATACAAAAACAGGGAGTGGTCAAATTGTTGGGGCACCTTTTTCAACAGGCTTTAGCAAATATTTAACAAGCAACTGTGAATTAAACTCAGGAAAATTGTTGAAGAGTTTTTTTTTTCCCATTTATTTTTATTAGTTGGAGGCTAATTACTTTACAATATTGTAGTGGTTTTTGCCATACATTGACATGAATCAGCCATAGAGTTTTAAAAGCAGCAACAAAACAATAGCTGATGAGATTTGATTTTTGGAAGGCGCTCCAAGTTGACAGTCATGCATAATGAGGCTGACATTTGGATAGAGGATGGGGAAATAATTAGCCATAGGAGGGAGGGGTGTCGATGGGAA
Source organism: Cervus elaphus (assembly GCF_910594005.1). Classification (NCBI taxonomy): domain Eukaryota; kingdom Metazoa; phylum Chordata; class Mammalia; order Artiodactyla; family Cervidae; genus Cervus; species Cervus elaphus. Next base: position 1,799,978 of record NC_057843.1, on the reverse strand, counting down.
GAAATCGCCTTTCTTGGCTAAGAGCACACTCCTGGCAGCAGGAAGGAACAGAAGGCCACATGAGGCAAAGGTTCTAGAAGAGGACAGTAGATCAGAGAGAGGGCAAGGGTTCCACAACCCACCGTGACTGGGGGCTGATTCTGATTTTCAGACACTAACCTGGGACTCCTGCCCAAGCAGGGTCAGGAACACCTCCAAGAAATATTGTATTCCTGAAAGAATTGTTTGTTCAGCCTGTGATGTTTACACATTCCCTTTCCATAAGCTCTGCACCATTGTGGATACTTAGTACAAAAGAGAGCTGCAGCATGAAGACTTTAAAAAGATGAAACAGATCCAGGGAGTTTTGAAAAGCTAGCTTGTAGGGTGGTGGTGGTTTAGTTGCTCAGTCATGTCCGACTTTTGTGAACCTGTGAGCTGCAGCCCGCCAGGCTCCTCTGTCCATGGGATTTCCCAGGCAAGAATACTGGAGTGGGTTGCCATTTTCTACTCCAGAGGATCTTCCCAACTCAGGGATCAAACCCAGGTATCTTGCAGTGAAGGCAAATTCTTTACTGTCTGAGCAACCAGGGAAGCCCGATAACCCCAGAGATAAGTAATGTTATTACTCCCATTTCACCAATAAGGAAACTGAGGCACAGACAGGGTAAGTGGCTTGCTGCGGTGACCAGAGAGTCACAGAATCTGACTGTCAGCCGCTCAGCTCTTCTGCTGTTTGTTCCACACAGCACGTGCGTGTGAGAGAGAGCTGGACCATGAAGAAGCTTGAGTGCCAAAGAACTGATGCTTTCCAATCGTGGCGCTGGACTCTCTCCTTGACTGCAAGGACATCAAACCAGTCAATTCTGAAGGAAATTAACCCTGAATATTCACTGGAAGGATTGATGCTGAAACTGAAGTTCCAATACTCTGGCCACCTGATGCGAAGAGCTGACTCATTGGAAAAGACCCTGATGCTGGGAAAGATTGAGGGCAGGAGGAGAAGGGGGTGACAGAGGATGAGATGGTCGGATGGCACCTCTGACTCAATGGATGTGAGTTTGAGCAAACTCCAGGAGATGGTGAAGGATAGGGAAGCCTCATGTGCTGTAGTCCCTGGGGTTGCAAAGAGTCAGACAGGACTTAGCGACTGGACAACAACTACAACACAATACTTTATGCATAAGCATACTTTTAATTCTAAAGGGATTGTTTACCTTTATTTCTTAGAAAAATTTATACCAGTGTTTGTTTACTGATTGGTTTTTCATTAAATTCAGAAACTCGGCCACTGAAATGGACTCTGCAATGATCAGCTCTTTAGAGCAAGCACCACTGGCTGCTGCTGCTGTGCAGCTCGATACTGATGACTTACAGTGGGTTCACGTTTTGGCCAGGGCGATACCCCATGTTTGCCTTGGACATCAGAAGTACTTCTTGGATCATGGAGATGTCAGACGTGCAAGTCCTCACGTGCAGTGGGCCTGTCACAGTATCGTGGGCCATGGGTCGACAAGGCAGCGGTGACAGGCAACGGCCGTCACTCTCTAATGTTCAAACCACAGGACAGCAGCTCCACACCACGTGGGCAGTGTTTCCTGGGCCAAGGAGTTCATACAGGTCCACAGAAGGGTTAGTACTGATGTCTTCAAGTGCTTGAAGGCTCGCAGAGGTAGTACTAACTTTTCAAGTGAGATTACAAGGGGGCCGATCCTGGGGGGAAGCAGGGATTGGAAAAGAATGCAGAGGCTGGGGAAGAGGACAAACAGCATGGCAAGCTGTATCCCGGTCATTTATTAGCTCTTGGAATGCAGGACTCAGAGATAAGTCTGTGTCTTTGTGGTGAAACTGAAGATGCTGCCCTGTTGCTTCACCTCTCTTGGCTTTTGGTTCACTGGCAGTTCAGTGTCCCACAGAGCATGTATTGTATTGATAAAATATAAAAGATGAAAATTTTCAATTCAGTTCAAATGTACAGAGAAAGGAAAACGATGGAAAGAATTAAAGGAAGTGATAATTAAGAATGGGACAATAGGCAAGTATAAAACTAAGTGGTGCCATTTCCCTTGGATTCTGTCCCATTCTGCTTGCTCTTGTCACCCAAATATGATGGTGGCGGGGAGACAGTTGGTTTTTGCAATTCTCATTAATCTTCAGATGTCTGCTAATTCTAAAACGATTGTATGTGTGTGTGTGGATTTGTGTCTAAACATGCCCATTCTTTCTTAAGAATAAGAGGTTCACAGACGAGTTTTTGTACCCTCAGCAGCCAGTAAACTGTGTGGATGACACCATAAAAGATCTTTGGCATAAGACCAAATACATGTAGTATTTTGAGGAACACCATGAATTTAAAATAAGAACATTTTCAAAAGCTCTAAAATATAAGTAAAACAAGCCAGAAAAAACTCTTTATCTCTTGAGGGCAAATGGGTAAGCACCGATGTACTTAATTCTTGCTGTTTAACACGTAGACTTGAGGCGTTTTCTGACTATGCCTGTGGGTTGCACGTGCCATTCGTCAGAAATACCGCTACGGAAGGTCCCAGTACATCACTGGGAGAGTAGAGCGGATACAAAGCCCACACTTTTCAGTGAGTAAAGAGTAAGGTAACTTACACCCGTGTCTGCCCCACCCACCTGGACAGAGAAGGTCGCCGCAGGATCGCAGCCCCGGGCCCTCCTTCCCCGCATTCTTTGGAACCTGAAACAGCATGGCAGTAGCACAAAACACGACAGACAGGACACCCACAAGCCAGAGCCCCGCTCCTGGCACTTGCCTGAAGGAGATGAAGTCACCCTCTCACAGACAGGACCACTGTCTTTGATGACTGTTTAGGTCCTTTCCAGGTTTTGGAAACTACGCTGCTATGACCATTCATATCCGTGCATCCTTATCCACATGGTCACCTCCTCCAGGCATAAGCACACACCTGGGAGAGGTCCATTCATTCATTTACTCAGCACATGCTCACTGAGCACCTGTTACCTACAGGCACCATTCTAGGTCCAGGGACACAACAGCCAGAATCAGCTGGAGGTCCCAACACGCCAGGGGTTTATATTTTACTAAGGGAGACAAACAATAAAATAAACAAAACAAGTGTAGAGTGTATCAGTAAGTTCTATGGAGAAAACCAAAATGGAATCGAAAAATGATACAAAAGACCTTGTTTACAAAACAGAAATAGACTCTCAGGAAACAAACAAGGTTCCCAAAGGGGAAAGGGAAGGAAGGAAAAAATCAGGAGTTTAGGATTAACATATACAGACTACTTTATATACGGGCTTGCCTGATGGCTCAGAGGGTAAAGAAGCCACCTGCAGTGCGGAAGACCTGGGTTCAATTCCTGGGTTGGGAAGATCCCTTTGAGAAGGGAAAGGCTACCCACTCCAGCATTCTGACCTGGAGTATTCCATGGACTAGTCCATGGGGTTGCAAAGAGTCAGACACAACTAAGCAACTAACACTTTCAGTTTATATATATAACATACACAGACTATTGTATATCTATTTTATATATAAAACAGATAACCAACAAGAACCTGCTATATAGCACTCAATATTTTGTAATAACCTGGAAGAGAAAAGAATCTGAAAAAGGATCTCTATATATACACAGCTGAATGTATATTCACTGTATAAACTGAATCACTTTACTGAATACCTGAAACTAACAATGTAAATTAACTCTACTTCAACTAAGCAAAACAAAAGAGTGGGCAGGCCTGTTCGTTTCCCCAGGTCGGTCATAGAAGACTGGCTTTGAGGCAACATTCGAGGAGAGAGATGGCGGGTCCAGGCCTGCGTGCACCTGGGGATGAACATCGCAAGTGGAGGGAACAGCAGGTGTGTGGGCCCTGGGCATGCAGAGTCCAGCAAGGAAGCCGCTGCGGCTGCAGTGGATGAGGCAGGGCTGAGAATCATGAGTGGTGGTGGAGAGATGGGGCCTTTTCACTGTGTATAGGACTATTTCACTCTGAGAGCAAGCAGCAGGCACCAGACAGCTTTACACTGTGCTGTGATCACAAGCCCACGAAAAAGAACCAAGCCAGGCGCAGTGCAGCCTGTGGTGGCTGGGTGGAAACAGTGAGCGATAAGGAAGGCGTGCGGATGCCCAGGGTGGGAGGAGAGGGTGGCTGAACAGAGCCTCTCTTGGGGAGGAGGCATAAGGCGGTTGGGTTCCAGGTGTGGAAGGGGGTGCCCACTGCACTCACAGGTAGACTGGGAGATGTAAGGTGGGAGGGAAGCAGGTCGAGGTTTTGTCCTGCAAAAGCTGGCAGGACGGCTGTGGTTTGCTGGCCTGGAGAAGAGCGAGGAAGAGAGGGCTTGGAGGAGCCGAGACGCGGGATCCCCTTGTGGCTACATCACCGTGAAGCACCTGTCAGGTATGCAAGCAGAGACGCCCGGCAGACTTCTGGATGGGTACCGCACAAAGTCCAGAGGCTGCTGCTTTAACTCTTTGTATGCCCTAGCATCACCCCCATGCTGTCTGCGCCCACTCAACATGTCACACTGCAGCGACCCCTGAGTGGTCAGTTGTCACGCAGCTCCTCTGAGGGTACAGCCTGCTGTCGATGTTGACAACCGTCTTCAACAGAAGCAGCAACCCTGGGCTAAGCCGTGTGGATCGTGACTTTGCAAGCACTGCAGCCTCACTAGCTACCTGCCACGTTTTTCTCAACTAAAGTGTCCAATAAGGGGGACGCATTGCAACCCGAAACCCTTCGAGTGAAAAGCGAGCCAGCGGCTTGTTTCCACGTCTGTTTTCTTTGGAGGAGGTGGGAATTTCTACCAATCGTGTTGGGCTTCCCGGATGGCGCTAGCTGTAAAGAATCCACCTGCCAATGCAGGAGATGTAAGAGACACAGGTTGGATCCCTGGGTCAGGAAGATCCCCTGGAAAAGGGAATGGCAATCTACTGCAGTATTCTTGCCTGGAAAACCCCAAGGAGAGAGGAGTCTGGCAGGCTACAGTCCATGGTGTTGCAAAATCGGACACAACTGAGTGACTGAGCAGCCAATGGCCCTGCATAGGTTTGATAGAGCTAATCCCTCTTGTTCTGGCTTTGATGATGATCAAAGTTTCACTAATATAAACTAATTGTAGGTGCTGAGGTTTGACTGTGAAAAGAAGGAATTTAATTATGTTTAATTACATATATTAATTGAAACTTTATTAGGCTAATAATGACCTAATAGGCATCTTATGATTATGAGCAGGTATGAGTCATTGCCTAGAAGACTGAATATTCCTGGACTATGGCTGGATTCTACTTTCACTGCAGTTAAGTGGGTGTCTAGAACTGGCTTTTTTCCTTATGAGTTTGCACAGATTTAGCTTACAATGTAATTCGAATGTGAGGATGGTTTGGAATACTGTTCAGAAACTGGGAATAACTTGCTTTGTTTGTAGTTGATAGTATCTTCCTTCCCTGTCTTTAAACATTTTTTGGTTTATGTTGATTGACTTATTTAACAGTATGAACTGAATGCAAAATAAAAGTGAGAATAACCAGGAATAGCTATGTTTTAAAAATATAAATCAATACCGCAGAAATCATCAGGGTACCATTTTCTTTAAAGACAGGTGAAGACCGAATTCCAAAGCTGAAGATGTTCAAGGTGAGTCATTACAGGGCATGGCCAGGAATTCAGGACCTGGGTTCTGTTCTCTAGGACCAATTGATTCTTTTCCTGTTCCTAGGTAAAAAATTTCCTAGCTTTCTTAGTTTCTTTATATTTACATGGTTTAAAAATGGTTGCCATGATGAAATATTTTTAAAGTATAAAGTGAAAATGTAAGGCCTCATTTTAATAATACCAGAGGTACTTTGAACTAAAATTCTTCACGAAGTTTTCACCAACTCTGAAAAGTTGAGAGTGGAGGGGGAGGGGGCCAGGGAGGTGAGGGATCATGTCTTTGTCCTGTTGTCAGCTGTGCCTGAGAAATAGGGAACATCTGATGTGAGGTGATAATTCAAAGTGTTGACAAATAATTTGCACATAACTTAAGTTGTATCTAAATCGTATGTAACTTCAGTTATTGTAGGTAAGCTTTAGTTCCATCAGCTTTTCTCTGCTTTGCTGGGGTTTTGGTGGAACTGTGCAAAAGTAAAGAAGGAAAATGAGATTTTTCAGTCCTGGTTGTGATTATATCTGGTTCTTATGCTGGTTATACTTGACAAGGATGGGGTGAAGTGACTGGATATGATGAGGAAATGCCTTCAACCGTGCATCCTTCAGTCCTCCCTGGAGCTGGGCCCCTTTGTCTGACTCTGTACAGCTCACTGGCTCGGGGTCCAGGTTCGGATGGCTCTACTTGGGCCAAATCTAAGAAGCTCCAGGCTTGCAGTTTGGTGAGCCACAGGCTGGTCTGGCCATTTGTCCCCTCCTGGAGCCTGCAGGAGTTGGTCACGGGCGTGGCCCTCACTCGGCCCGTCTGAGTCCCTGTTTCAGTGACTCGAGTCCTAAAGGGCAGACCTGCTTCCCAGGCACAACCCCTGGGTCTGGTCCCTGGTCCCCACTGCCCTGCCTTCCTGGGGCGCCTGCCTCTAACTCCGCCTGGACCCCCATCCTGCACCTCCAGACCTGCCACCCACTTCCCAGCCCCTGTCCATGTTGGGTCCAGCTCCCTGGACCCCTGCTCTCCACAACTTCTGTCATCTGCTCCGGGGCCCTGCGAGGTGGCCCACGGAGCACCAGGCCTGCCCAGTGTTGGGTTCAGAGACCCCTGGACCGACTCAGTGGGAGCCGGGTTCTAACCGGCCCCAATTCAGGCAACTCTTTATTAAAATTTGTCTTCCGAAGATGGCAGAGGAATAGGACGGGGAGACCACTTTCTCTCCTACAAATTCATCAAAAGAATAACTGAACGCAGAGCAATCTTCACAAAACAACTTCTGATCGCTAGCTGAGGTCATCGGGTGCCCAGAAAAGCAACCCATTGTCTTCGAAAGGAGGTAGGACAAAATATAAAAGATAAAAGGGGAGACAGGGGAGCTAAGGACGGAGATCTGTCTGGGAAGGGACTCTTAATAGAGGAAGTTTTCAAGCACCGGGAAACCCTCGCACTGGCGGGTCTGGGGGAAGTTTTTGAACCTTGGAGGGCAACCTGACCGGGAGGGGAACAATAAATAAAACTCACAGATTACGTGCCTATAAGCAACTCCCAGCGGAAAAGTACCCCAGATGCCCGCATCCCACCAGCAAGTGGGGGCAGAACGGAGAGGAGCGGGTGGCATTGCTTAGGGTAAGGACCGGTCCTGAGTGCCCTGAGGACACTCAGAGGGAGCTTTTGTGAGTTACCAACTTAAACTGTGGGACAGTAAAAGAGAGAGAGAAAATTAACAGGCCCGAACACACTGCCAGCCGTTCGCAGAACAAAGGGACCGAGAAAGTCCAGAGAAGAGCTCGCAGGCTGCGGACCAGTCCAGCCCCGCCGGAGGCAGGAGGCAGGGGGGAGGGGAAGGGGCAGGCTCGGCCCCAAGGACCGCATCCGCTGCCGCACTGCAAACAGGCCTCCTAAGATTCTGGATGGTCGACATCCGCCGGGAGGGTCGCGGCGAGACACAGGGCGCAGGCACCCGACCGGCGCGGGCGGGGTCTGGGGCTGGGGACGGAGGGCAGAAGGCACACGCACCCGACCGGCGCGGGCGGAAACTGAGACTGGGACCGCGGAAGGGAGTGGGCGCGCCGCACCCGGGGAGAGAGCGCCCGTCAAGCCCCTGGCTGCCTGAACCGCTCTGACGGGGAAGGCACAAAACGCAGGCGCAGCTTTGTATTCCGCGCTTTTGTGGAACACCCGAGGGCTGGAACCACGCGCAGCGCGGGGCGCGCGCTCCATATAGAGCAGCCGGGAGCCTGAGCAGCGCAGAGAAAGCAGCGCCAGCCACTCCCCGCAGCGTGAGGGAACTAGCTACCTGAATAAGAGACCACCTCATAAGAGACCACCTCCGCCTGCCTGTGTCAGGGTGGAAACTAGGCGCGGAAGAGACCGGCAAACAGAAGCCAAATAAACAAAGGGAACCGCTTCAGAAGGGACCGGTGCAACAGATTAAAATCCCTGTAGGTAACACCGACTACATCGGAAGGGGCCTGTAGATATCGAGAAGTGTAAGCTGGAACGAGGAGCTATCTGAAACTGAACCAAACCCACACTGACTGCAACAGCTTCAGAGAATTTCCTAGATATATTTTTACTTTTTTTTTTTTTTTGAGTAAAGAAAAAAAAATTCTTTTTTCTTTTTTATGTTTTCTCTTTTATTTTCTTTTAAAATTCCCTATTACTCCCCCATTACTCCTTAACTTTCATTTTCACAGATTTTTACGATTTTCTTAATTAGGGGGAAAAAATTTTTTTTTAAATTTTTTTTACTTGTGTTTTTTTCTTTCTTTCTTTTTCTCTTCTATTTTCTATTTTTCTCTTTCTCTTATTTCCTTTTAAAGTCCTCTATTACACCTCTACTACTCCTTAATTTTCATTTTCATTACACTATAACCTTACAAAAAAAAAAAAAAAAAGAGAGAGAAGCCCTATTTTTAAACCGAACTTCATATATATTTCTAAAAATTTTTTTGTGTGTGTGTTTTGGTTTTTGCCTTTAATATAGTATGTTTAAGAGTCTAACCTCTACTCTAGATTTTTAAATCTTTGTTTTTCAGTATATGATATAAATTGTGGACATTTAAGAATCCAGTATTCAGTTCCCATTTTTATACAGGAGTGTGTTGATTATCCTCTCCCAATCTTGACTCTCCTTTTTCTACCTCAGAACACCTCTATTTCCTCCTTTCCCCTTCTCTTCCCAATCCAATTCTGTGAATCTTTGTGGGTCGCTGGGCTATGGAGAACACTCTGGGAACAGACAACTGCATAGATCGATCTCTCTCCTCTTGAGTCCCCCTTTTTCTCCTCCTGCTCATCTCCCTCCTCCCTCTCCTCTTCTTCATGTAACTCTGTGAACCTCTCTGGGCGTCCCTCACAGGGGAAAATCTTCCGCCATTAACCTAGAAGTTTTATTAGCAGTGCTGTATAGTAGGAGAAGTCTTGAGACTACTGGAAGAATAAAACTGAAACCCAGAGGCAGGAGACTTAAGCCCAAAACCCGAGAACACCAGAAAACTCCTGACTACATGGAACTTTAAGTAATAAGTGACCGTCCAAAAGCCTCCATACCTACACTGAAACCAACCACCACCCAAGAGCCAATAAGTCCCAGAGCAAGACATACCACGCAAATTCTCCAGCAACGCAGAAACATAGCCCTGAACGCCAACATACAGGCTGCCCAAGGTCACACCTAACACATAGACACATCTCAAAACTCATCACTGGGCACTCCACTGCACTCCAGAGAGAAGAAATCAAGTCCCACGCACCAGAACACTGACGCAAGCCTCCCTAACCAGGAAACCTTGACAAGCCAAACGTCCAACCCCACCCACTGGGTAAAACCTCCACAATAAAAAGGAATCACAGACCTCCAGAATACAGAAAGCCCACTCCAGACACAGCAATCTAAACAAGATGAAAAGGCAGAGAAATACCCTACAGGTAAAGGAACATGAAAAATGCCCACCAAGTCAAACAAAAGAGGAGGAGATAGGGAATCTACCTGAAAAAGAATTTAGAATAATGATAATAAAAATGATCCAAAATCTTGAAAACAAAATGGAGTTACAGATAAATAGCCTGGAGACAAAGATTGAAAAGATGCAAGAAATGTTTAATAAAGACCTAGAAGAAATAAAAAAGTCAATTAAAAATGAATAATGCAATAAATGAGATCAAAAACACTCTGGAGGGAACCAAGAGTAGAATAACGGAGGCAGAAGATAGGATAAGTGAGGTAGAAGATAAAATGGTGGAAATAAATGAAGCAGAGAGGAAAAAAGAAAAAAGAATCAAAAGAAATGAGGACAACCTCAGGGACCTCTGGGACATATGAAACGCCCCAACATTCGAATCATAGGAGTCCCAGAAGAAGAAGACAAAAAGAGAGGCCATGAGAAAATACTCGAGGAGATAATAGCCGAAAACTTCCCTAAAATGGGGAAGGAAATAGCCACCCAAGTCCAAGAAACCCAGAGAGTCCCAAACAGGATAAACCCAAGGCGAAACCCCCAAGACACATATTAATCAAATTAACAAAGATCAAACACAAAGAACAAATATTAAAAGCAGCAAGGGAGAAACAACAAATAACACACAAAGGGATTCCCATAAGGATAACAGCTGATCTATCAATAGAAACCCTCCAGGCCAGAAGGGAATGGCAGGACATACTGAAAGTAATGAAAGAGAATAACCTACAACCTAGATTACTGTACCCAGCAAGGATCTCATTCAGATATGAAGGAGAATTCAAAAGCTTTACAGACAAGCAAAAGCTGAGAGAATTCAGCACCACCAAACCAGCTCTTCAACAAATGCTAAAGGATCTTCTCTAGACAGGAAATGCAGAAAGGTTGTATAAACGTGAACCCAAAACAACAAAGTAAATGGCAATGGGACCACACCTATCAATAATTACCTTAAATGTAAATGGGTTGAATGCCCCAACCAAAAGACAAAGATTGGCTGAATGGATACAAAAACAAGACCCCTATATATGCTGCCTACAAGAGACCCACCTCAAAACACGAGACACATACAGACTAAAAGTGAAGGGCTGGAAAAAATTTCACGCAAACGGAGAACAAAAGAAAGCAGGAGTCGCAACACTCATATCAGATAAAATAGACTTTCAAATAAAGGATGTGAAAAGAGACAAAGAAGGACACTACTTAATGATCAAAGGATCAATCCAAGAAGAGGATATAACAATTATAAATATATATGCACCTAACATAGCACCACAATACGTACGGCAAATGCTAACGAGTAAGAAAGAGGAAATTAATAGTAACACAGTAATAGTGGGAGACTTTAATACCCCACTCACAACTATGGATAGATCAACTAAACAGAAAATTAATAAGGAAACACAAACCTTAAATGACACAATGGACCAGCTAGACCTAATTGATATCTATAGGACATTTCACCCCAAAACAATCAACTACACCTTTTTCTCAAGTGCACACGGAACCTTCTCCAGAATAGATCACATCCTGGGCCACAAATCTGGTCTTGGAAAATTCAAAAAAATTGAAATCATTCCAGTTATCTTTTCTGATCACAGTGCAGTAAGATTAGATCTCAATTACAGGAAAAAAATTGTTAAAAACTCAAACATATGGAGGCTAAATAACACCCTTCTGAATAACCAACAAGTCATAGAAGAAATCAAAAAAGAAATCAAAATATGCATAGAAATGAATGAAAATGAAAACACAACAACCCAAAACCTATGGGACACTGTAAAAGCAGTGCTAAGGGGAAGGTTCATAGCATTACAGGCTTACCTCAAGAAACAAGAAAAAAGCCAAATAAATAACCTAACTCTACACCTAAAGCAATTAGAGAAGGAAGAAATGAAGAACCCCAGGGTTAGTAGAAGGAAAGAAATCTTAAAAATTAGGGCAGAAATAAATGCAAAAGAAACTAAAGAGACCATAGCAAAAATCAACAAAGCTAAAAGCTGGTTTTTTGAAAAAATAAACAAAATTGACAAACCATTAGCAAGACTCATTAAGAAATAGAGAAGAACCAAATTAACAAAATTAGAAATGAAAATGAAGAGATCACAACAGACAACACAGAAATACAAAGGATCATAAGAGACTACTACCAGCAGCTCTATGCCAATAAAATGGACAACTTGGATGAAATGGACAAATTCTTAGGAAAGTATAACTTTCCAAAACTGAACCAGGAAGAAATAGAGGATCTTAACAGAGCCATCACAAGCAAGGAAATTGAAACTGTAATCAGAAATCTGCCAGCAAACAAAAGCCCAGGACCAGATGACTTCACAGCAGAATTCTACCAAAAATTTAAAGAAGAGCTAACACCTATCTTACTCAAACTCTTCCAGAAAATTGCAGAAGAAGGTAAACTTCCAAACTCATTCTATGAGGCCACCATCACCCTAATTCCAAAACCAGAAAAGGATGCCACAAAAAAAGAAAACTACAGGCCAATATCACTGATGAACATAGATGCAAAAATCCTTAACAAAATTCTAGCAAACAGAATCCAACAACATATTAAAAAAATCATACACCATGACCAAGTAGGCTTTATCCCAGGAATGCAAGGATTCTTTAATATCCGCAAATCAATCAATGTAATACACCACATTAACAAATTGAAAGATAAAAACCATATGATTATCTCAATATATGCAGAGAAAGCCTTTGACAAAATTCAACACTCATTTATGATTAAAACTCTCCAGAAAGCAGGAATAGAAGGAACATACCTCAACATAATAAAAGCCATATATGACAAACCCACAGCAAGCATTACCCTCAATGGTGAAAAATTGAAAGCATTTCCCCTAAAATCAGGTACAAGACAAGGGTGCCCACTCTCACCACTACTATTCAACATAGTGTTGGAAGTTCTGGCCACAGCAATCAGAGCAGAAAAAGAAGTAAAAGGAATCCAGATAGGAAAAGAAGAAGTGAAACTCTCACTGTTTGCAGATGACATGATCCTCTACATAGAAAACCCTAAAGACTCTACCAGAAAATTCCTAGAGCTAATCAATGAATATAGTAAAGTTGCAGGATATAAAATTAACACACAGAAATCCACTGCATTCCTATACACTAACAATGAAAAAACAGAAAGAGAAATTAAGGAAACAATACCATTCACCATTGCAACAAAAAGAATAAAATACTTAGGAGTATATCTACCTAAAGAAACAAAAGACCTCTACATAGAAAACTATAAAACACTGATGAAAGAAATCAGAGGACACAAACAGATGGAGAAACATACCGTGTTCATGGATTGAAAGAATCAATATTGTCAAAATGGCTATTCTACCCAAAGCAATCTATAGATTCAATGCAATCCCTATCAAGCTACCAACGGTATTTTTCACAGAACTAGAACAAATAATTTCACAATTTGTATGGAAATACAAAAAACCTCGAATAGCCAAAGTAATCTTGAGAAAGAAGAATGGAACTGGAGGAATCAACCTGCCTGACTTCAGACTCTACTACAAAGCCACAGTCATCAAGACAGTGTGGTACTGGCACAAAGACAGAAATATAGATCAATGGAACAGAATAGAAAGCCCAGAGATAAATCCACGAACCTATGGACACCTTATCTTTGACAAAGGAGGCAAGGATATACAATGGAAAAAAGACAACCTCTTCAACAAGTGGTGCTGGGAAAACTGGTCAACCACTTGTAAAAGAATGAAACTAGGTCACTTTCTAACACCATACACAAAAATAAACTCAAAATGGATTAAAGATCTAAATGTAAGACCAGAAACTATTAAACTCCTAGAGGAGAACATAGGCAAAACACTCTCCGACATGAATCACAGCAGGATCCTCTATGACCCACCTCCCAGAATATTGGAAATAAAAGCAAAAATAAACAAATGGGACCTAATGAAACTTAAAAGCTTTTGCACTACAAAGGAAACTATAAGTAAGGTGAAAAGACAGCCCTCAGATTGGGAGAAAATAATAGCAAATGAAGCAACAGACAAAGGATTAATCTCAAAAATACACAAGCAACTCCTGCAGCTCAACTCCAGAAAAATAAATGACCCAATCAAAAAATGGGCCAAAGAAGTAAACAGACATTTCTCCAAAGAAGACATACAGATCGCTAACAAACACATGAAAAGATGCTCCACATCACTCATTATCAGAGAAATTCAAATCAAAACCACAATGAGGTACCATTACATGCCAGTCAGGATGGCTGCTATCCAAAAGTCTATAAGCAATAAATGCTGGAGAGGGTGTGGAGAAAAGGGAACCCTTTTACACTGTTGGTGGGAATGCAAACTAATACAGCCACTATGGAAAACAGTGTGGAGATTTCTTAAAAAACTGGAAATAGAACTGCCATATGACCCAGCAATACCACTCTTGGGCATACACACTGAGGAAACCAGATCTGAAAGAGACATGTGCACCCCAATGTTCATCACAGCACTATTTATAATAGCCAGGACATGGAAGCAACCTAGATGCCCATCAGCAGATGAATGGATAAGGAAGCTGTGGTACATATACACCATAGAATATTACTCAGCCGTTACAAAGAATTCATTTGAATCAGTTCTAATGAGATCGATGAAACTGGAGCTCATCATACAGAGTGAAGTAAGCCAGAAAGATAAAGACCAATACAGTATACTAACACATATATATGGAATTTAGAAAGGTGGTAATGATAACCCTATATGCAAAACAGAAAAAGAGACACAGATGTACAGAACAGACTTTTAGACTCTGTGGGAGAAGGCGAGGGTGGGATGTTTCGAGAGAACAGCATGTATATTATCTATGATGAAACAGACCACCGGCCCAGGTGGGATGCATGAGACAGGTGCTCGGGCCAGGTGCACTGGGAGGACCCAGGGGAATCGGGTAGGGGGGGAGGTGGGAGGGGGGATTGGGATGGGGAATACATGTAACTCCATGGCTGATTCATGTCAATGTATGACAAAACCCACTGCAATGTTGCGAAGTATTTAGCCTCCAACTAATAAAAATAATTGGCAAAAAAGAAAAAAAAAATAAAATTTGTCTTCCTTATACAAAATTCCCTTCCAAGAAGGTTTCCTCTTCAGGATCTCCCATTCTCATGGGGGAAAGGAGCTCAAAGGTTCTAGGCATTTGGTGCATTTGCAAATGCATGGCAGAGGGACCAAGATCTTGGAACAGAGATCAAGAAACTTCAATGTACATTTACACTTTCCCCCTAAAAAAAACCCTCAAAGGATAACAAAACAACCTGGCTAACTTTAAAAAATGGTGCATTCTCATCAGAAACTTAATTTCTAGAAGGGCACAACATTAATGACTAACATTGGTCATGGGCTTTGGCAGACTGGGAGATGACAAGAGAAACTAGTTAATAATCCTGTAGCTACTAACTACATTAATTCTCCTCTCCCCCCAAGGAGAAAAGGCAGAAGCCTGCACTGGATGGCCCCCAAACTATGAAATGGTTAAGTGAACTTTAACACAGAAGTTATGGGAGGCTCACTTGAATTAATCCTTTGATGGGTAAATGGATTACTTTTTGTTAAGAATATGTTTAGAAGGGGGCTATTTTGGAGTCAAAGTCAGTGGAGCAGTGTGCAGTTTGAAAATCTGTGGAACTGTTTTGAGTGACACATGAATGCATTTCTAACAAATAATTATTTGTTCCCATGGTTAGTGGGTTAAAGACATCTAAATAGAATCCAAAAGAAATAATTTCACTTCCATCACAAGCAAAGTGATAAGAATTTTTTTTTATAGAAAAGATAAATAATGGACTATACAGAGTCCATGGAATTCTCGAGGCCAGAATACTGGAGTGGGTAGCCTTTCCCTTCTCCAGGGGATCTTCCCAACCCAGGAATCGAACTCAGGTCTCCTGTGGGTAGCCTTTCCCTTCTCCAGGGGATCTTCCCAACCCAGGGATAGAACTCAGGTCTCCTGCGCTGCAGGCGGATTCTTTACCAGCTGAGCTACAAGGGAGGCCCAATGCAGAATTTAGGATGAGATATTTAATTAAATAAACTCATTAGGAAGTTTTTTGCTGCCCCCTGCTGTCAGCTTCTAAAGGAGATGTAAACCATGTAAAAGGGCTTCCCAGGTGGCGCTAGTGGTAAAGAACCCGCCTGCCAATTCCATCCCTGAGTCTGGAAGATCCCCTGGAGGAGGAAATGGCAACCCACTCCAGTATTCTTGCCTGGGAAATCCCATGGACAGAAGAGCCTGGCGGGCTACAGTCCATGGGGTCACAAAGAGCAGGACACGACTAAAGCAACTTAGCATGCACACAAACTGTGTAAAAACTGACTCAAGGTGAGTTAGTTGAACAAATTGGTTTGAAAAAAAAATTCTTTGCCTCTGACTCCATCAGTTCCTGTCGGTGATGCTGACTTACTTCATGTCTGTGAGTGATGGTCTGTCAGCCCAAGGAGCCAGCGGCAGCAAAGTGTGTGTCAGTGGGTGCTGGTGAGCAGTAGTTTGTGATTTGTGAAATGCTACATTAGCAAGTACCAGCCTTGCAGCTTGTAGCCAGTGATGTCTTCCTTACCTTTTTGCTGAATTTCTTAATTTTGAATTAATTTTTATATTTATGTAATTTAGGTGAAACACTGTTCATTAATAAAATCAAAACTTTCCAAATAAATGCATTAATGGCTTATTTTCCATAGTATAATCCTGACTTGAATTGTTATTTTCATTTTGGCATATGAAATTAAGAAATGAGAAATATTAGCCATAAAAGGTAATAGTAAAACAACAGTCACTAGATGCAAGGCACTGTTTTATTTTTTCACATGCTATTTTATTTAGTCACAAAATACAGTGGGAGTGGGTATCATAATTCCCACAGATGAATAAACTGAATCACAAAATGACTTGTCTAGGTACACACTTGGTGAAGAGTGGAGTCGTGATGGGAGACCCTGGAGTCTGACCCCAGGGTCGCTCCTCAACCTCTTTGCACAGGAGGTACAGATGCTATACCCTCTGTGCCCATAGAAGGATGCAGAGAAATCACAGTGGGCATGGTGGTGTCAGTGATCAGCGATTCCCACTAACTGCACACTCCTCACCTGCTGTTGTCTGCTGTCTGCCCTCTCATGTCTTGCCCATGACCCGGGCATGGGCAACAGGCCTGTCCACACCCTGCCTGGTGTCTCTGTCTTCATGGGTAAGTTCTGCCACGTTGAAGGTGTGGTGCGCTCAGCATAGTGAACACGTGCCCATGGACCCCATGCTCAGACCGGACACAGCTGGGGCTGACCTTGTGATTGGTCACACACACCCTGTGCCTTTCATCTGCCAGAAAACTTCTGGTTTCAGCCACACTTTAACCATCTCCAGTAAATATTCAAATTATGCCCAGCACTTGACTGTACCAGTTGGGCATCTTACTGGCTACCTTAATGCTGGGGCCCCCTGTAGCAACATGCTGTTCTGTCTGCTTGCCCCATCCTTTGCCAACACCGCCTCCCACCCCGCCCCCTCAGCAGCACTGGTTCAGGACGGCAGACCCACTGGCCAGGGACCAGAGCTCAGCTAGTATTGATGTCTACCGTGCACCGATGTCTGCCACGACGGGACCTCTGCCTTGCGGGTCACTGAAGACATGACCTCCTGCTCCAGGGGGCTCACTGTGCAGGACGTGAAACACTGGCTAGCTGGAATTCACTGCCTCCTTAGGCAGGTAGTGGGTTGGTCAAACCTGAGTTATTTTACAGAGGCAGCTCTGCACACACATGTGTAAGAGGGAAACCGCATCTCCAGGATGGCCCAACTGCGTGTCTTCAGTCCGGGAACAGAGCATGCAAGCACTGCCGTCAGAGCCCTTCACAGAGGAGAACCTGACTCCCAGCTCCGGAGCTCACATGCGCTGATTAGCAAATCAGCTCCCAAGTTTGAAATTACCTGAACCCCTTAAATTTTGCCCTGATCCCTGGAGCGGGTAAACGGATTTGAGCCGTGCCTCCAGTCTCCTTGCTGGTCGACCTCACAATGAAGCACTTTCTTTCCTCAAAAGAAGTGCTTTCCAGGGCTACCGTATTGGCTCCTGTGCCTGTCTGGCAGCCAGCCCTTGCTCGGTCACAAGTTCTGGTGACCGCGAAGGGGCCCGGGTGTCATGACCCCCTGCCACGGGGACGTGGGCCCTCAGCCCTGACCCTGAGTGGCCACCTTGGCCGCACTTGTCTGCAGGAGCGGCTGTCAGTTTCCTGCCTCCCCAGCTCCGGACTCGGGCTCCTTGTGCTGCTTTTGGGTCAGATGTAGTTCCTGACGTAACCCTGCTGAAACATGCCTGTGCCTGAACTGTCTAATAACCTCATCAAGATCGTGGGTTAGAGCCCCACCCTGGGGAGAAATAGAAAAAGTCCTCAAAAGTCCTGGTTAGATATAAATTGCAGCACTATCTTTTTTTGACCCCCACTCCTAGAGTACTTAAAATAAAAAAAAAAGTAAGCAAATGGGACTAATTAAACTTAAAAGCTTTTGCACAGCAAAGGAAACCATAAACAAAATGAAAAGATAACGCACAGAATAGAAGAAAATATTTGCAAATGAATTGACTGACAAGGGATTAACCTCCCAAAATATACAAACAGCTCAAGCAGCTCAATATAAAAAAAATAATAAAAAATATATAAAGATATAAATAGACATTTCTCTAAAGAAGACATACAGATGACCAAAATGCACTGAAAAAATGCTCAATATCACTAATTATCAGAGAAATGCAAATCAAAACTACAATGAGGTATTACCTCACACTGTTCAGAATGATCATCATCAAAAAGTCTACAAACAATAAATACTAGAGAGGCTGTGGAGAAAAGTGAACCCTCCCACACCATTGGTAGGAATGTAAATTGTTGCAGTCACTATGGAGAATAGTATGGAGTTTCCTTAAAAAACTAAAAATAGAACTACCATATGACCCAGCAGTCCCACTCCTGGACACAGATCCAGAGAAAGCCATAATTCAAAAAGATACATGCACCTCAATGTTCACTGCAGGACTATTCACAATAGTCAAGACATGGAAGTAATCTAAATGTCCACTGACAGATGAATGGATAAAGAAGATGTGGTACATATATACAATGGAACACTACTCAACCATAAAAAAGAATGAAATAATGCCATTTGCAGCACCATGGATAAGCCTAGAGATTATCATTCTAAACGAAGTAAGTCAGACAGAGAAAGACAAACATCATATGATATCACTCATGTATGGAATATAGTTAGGAGCTGGGGATTAACACACACACAGTACTACATAAAAAAAAAAATAGACAAACAACAAGGACCTACTGTATAGCACAGGGAACACTACTCAATATTCTGAAATAACCCAAATGGGAAAAGCATCTGAAGAGTGGATATATGTATATGTATAACTGAATCTGGGGTGCTGCAGTCCATGGGGTCACAGAGTCAAACACGACTGAGCGACTGAGCAACAATAACTGGGTCACTTTGATGTGCACCTGAGACTAACACAGCAGGGTAACTGTACCCCCAATTCATTTCTAAAGTTCAAGTTACAGTCCTGAACCCTGGGTTAAAGCTCCAGAGCCTTGGATTTCTTTGTTCAGGTTGGTTTATGTCTGTTTGTTCTGTTCAGTTCAGTCACTCAGTCGTGTCTGACTTTGCAACCCCACGGACTGCAATACTCCAGGCTTCCCTGTCCATCACCAACTCTGGAGCTTGCTCAAACTCATGTCCGTCGACTCAGTGATACCATCCAACCATCTCATCCTCTGTCGCCCCTTTCTCCTCCTACCTTCAATCTTCCCCAGCATCAGGGTCTTTTCCAATGAGTCAGTTCCTTGCATCAGATGGCCAAAGTATTAGAGTTTGCAGCTTCAGCATCAGTCTTTCCAATAAATATTCCGGACTGATCTCCTTTAGGATTGACTGGCTGGATCTCCTTGCAGTCCAAGGGACTCTCAAGAGTCTTCTCCAACACCATAGTTCCAAAGCATCAATTCTTAGGTGCTCAGCTTTCTCTATAGTCCAACTCTCACATCCATACATGACTACTGGGAAAACCACAGCTTTGACTAGATGGGCCTTGTTTGTTAGCATTGGCTAATAGGGGGAGGCTGTTGGATGACTGAAAGAAAAGTTTTAAGCCTGATTTAATGAAGGCCCTCTGACTCAGGAGACAGAAGACACTGCTCCCTGACTGCCGGTCGTTGCCCCCGTGACCTGTAGTGGTTTCACAGGAGTCCATCCCAGAAGAACCTACCCTGTGCCTGGGAGAGAGGACTTTCCACCCAAGGCACCTCCGTGGAATCCTTTGGCTTCAGTCATCCTGAGAGCAATCTTTCAAATGGGGAATGTTAATAGCACACCTGACTGCAGTCCCTTGGCATGAACTCTTGCAGAACTGGTCAATGGTTAACTATAAACCAATGGAAAAGAAGAAAATTATTTTCTCTGTAACACTGCCTGGCCCTGGTAGTAGGTGGAATCTCAGGGAAAATGGTCAGAGAATGGGTCTTTGAACTATGATACTATTTTAAAATTAGACTTGTTTTGTTAGAGAGAGGAAAAATGGGGTTAATCGTACAATCATTCAGCCCTTTATATTGGAATAAGAATTTGCAGAAGAGATGTAAGATTGTGGTTCAGAGGGAAGGACCTCAGGAAAAGCCTGTGTGCATCGAGTCAAAGCCGAATAATGACCGACTACATCCAGACGCCCCTCCAGCAGCCCCTTTCATGGCTCCCCCGCCCATGAAGGGGGTCTTCCTGTGAGCAGTGCAAAGGGTGCCAACAGCCCTCCCAGGGCTGCCCTTATCCGATCATCATAAAGAAACACCCCTTCCTCCCCGTACCCACCAGGGTGCTCAGTTTGCCTAGCGAGCACTCTACCCCAGGCAGGGCATTTCTATTAGGGCAGGTCCCAGAAGGCTTAGATGACCAAGGCCAACACAGGGGACTCTGACCAAGGCCAAAACAAGTTTCAGTTTGAACTTACACAATTGGAGAAATAATAAGCCATCTTACTGAGATGACCCTCAGAAAACAGAGAATCTCTTTACATGTTTCACTACTCATCACCCTAACTGGGCTGCATGCAGGCCTTCATGAACACCCTCCTGTGGAGAAGCACAGGATGGTATTAGGGAAGGCTGCCTGAATCACACAGAACAAGGATATGGGGACCCACCAGTGTTCTTGCCTGGAGAATCCTGTGGGCAGAGGAGCCTGGTGGGCTGCTGTCTATGGGGTCTCACAGAGTTGGACATGACTGAAGCGACTTAGCATGCATGCATGCGTTGGAGAAGGAAATGGCAACCCACTCCAGTGCTCTTGCCTGGAGAATCGCAGGGACGGGGGAGCCTGGTGGGCTGCCGTCTATGGGGTCGCACAGGGTCAGACACGACTGAAGTGGTTTAGCAGCAGCAGCCTGAATCAAAACCAAATCATCAAATCAGGACTTGGGAGGCACAGACCATGCCTGGAGCTGACCCAGAAGGGACCGCAGTGACCCAAGGGGATTGAGCAAGGCTAAGGAATGTTTAATAACCAGACCTCAATGGGGTTCCTGAACCAAATAGCTTGACCGAGATCCAGGGAGTATAGCAAGGGCCCAGGGGAACACCTCCCCCTTCCCTGAGAGGGCTGAAAGCTGACAGATGATACACTGCTGTGGATGTGGGACGCCCAGCTGGACCTGCCCTGATGCCCTCTTCCCTTGTGGGGAACATTAAGTGCACTCCCAGGTCAAGCCTCTGCCCTCCAAGCTTCACCTTTACAGTTGGAAGATCAAGCCTCACCTGGACGTCCTGAAGAAATTCTGCAAAAGGTTAAGAGCGATGTTTGGAATGATGGAAGGCCAGAAAGAGCCAAGACAGCTGTCCCGGTAGCAGTAAAACTCTGTCCAGGGGACAAGGTTCCAAATTTAAGTAAGTAAGTACCAGTCATTCAGTCATGTCTGACTCGTTGCCACCCCATGAACTGTAGCCCACCAGGCTCCCCTGTCCATGGGATTTCCCAGGTAAGGATACCGGAGTGGGTAACCATTCCCTTCTCCAGGATAGCTTCCCGACCCAGGAACTGAACCCAGGTCTCCTGAAGTGCAGGCGGATTCTTTACCCTATGAGCCATCAAGGAAGTCCAAATATAAAGCAACAGGCATCTAAAGAGGCACATGAAGGAAGGTATAAAGCCTCTGACAATCACCTTCTTTAAATATCAATTATTCAGACCTTGTTGATCTTCATGTAACACTTCAATCCCATCCATACAAAAACCCAGGACCAGAGATAACAGTTCTATTTATGATTTGAAGGTCATTAACCAAATTGTAGAGGAAATAATGTGATGATGTCAAATCCGTAGATGTTGCTTACAACTTTATCTGGAGACTTTTGCTGGTTTATAGTTTTGGACTGGAAAAAAGATGCCTTTTACTGAATACCCCTCAGTCCTGAGTCCTGGGGGTTTGTCTTTCAATGGGACGATCCAGAGACTGATGTGAAACAACAACACTGCTGGATGGAACTCCCACAAGGATTTAAGAATACCCCCACCATCTTCAGGGAAGCTTTCACCATGGACTTAATGGATTTACCACTAAATGAGGGAGCCTTACTCCAATGTGTGAGTGAATAACTGCTAGTAGAACTAAGGAAACTTAAGACCAAAATACGATTAGATAAAGTTTGCAAGGGAAGAGCACACAATTTCTCAACCAACTCTAAACTAGTTAAGGTTTGAAGTATCAAAAGGACAAAGAAATTTACTGCCAGATGAAAGAGAGACATTAACTAGGGTGACTGCAGCCACCCCCAGAAGGCGCTTGTGAGGATTCCTAGGAATGGCTGAGTATTGTCGTCTTTGGACTCCTGATCTTGGACTCAGCCAAACACAAACATGAGGCTCTTAAAGGAAATGACAATACGCCATTAAGCTGGACTCTGAGCTGTCATAATGTATTCCACACCACCGAGAAGAAACTTTGAAGAGCCCAGCATTTGGTTGCCCAGGTAGTTTGTGCATGAAAGATGAGGCATGAGTCTTGGAGGTAAGTTAACACTTAGATATCAACAGAAGGCCTGTAGCCTACTTTTCTAAACAACTGGGCACCTACATCAAGGATTGCCAGTTTGCCTCTGGGCTGTGATTGCAGCCTTTCACAAGAGGCTGAAAAATGAACCCTCGGCACACCCCACATCATGCACTGCCTTTACTAGAACAAAACAGTGGATATGGGCTTACTTCAGGGAGATGAGGCAAATACGAGGCACACCACTTGACATCCTGAATGTCACCTTACAGGCAGTATCTACTCTAGACCCAGCCACTCTGCTGCCCAGGACAACAGGAGAGCCTGCTCACAACTGTATACAAATAACTGAAGACCTGACCTGACTGGTCAGCCTTTAGAAATACTCAAGGATGGGACCAGTTTCACAGACAAGGAGGGTGTGCAGTTGTAGCTCATCAGGAAGCCCTGGAAGCATAAGCCAGCGTCCGGGTCCTTTTGCCCAGAGCTCACTGCCCTCATCACACCCTGAGCCTAGGAGCTAAGAGACAGTGACCACACACACTGACTCCAAGTCTGTCTTCTCTGTTGTATGTGCGTGTGGGGCCACCTGGAAAGAGAGGTCCACTGATGTCAGGAAGGAGAGAAATGAAACACACAGAGGAGACACAAGCCTTATTATTAATAAATGCTGTTAAAATGCCAGGAGGAGCAGCCGATGGGTGCTGCCTGGGTCACCCAAAATGGATTAGCAGTTAATTAAAGGAAATAGGTGGATCCGGCGGCACAACAAGCATCCAGAACCAAAGGCCCAGATTCAGAGACCCTACCACTAATTCTGAGTGTGGACCATGCTTGCTGAAGCCTCGGATCTGGAAATGGATCATCCAGCATGCACGGGGAGTTCATGCAGACTCTGGGGACTTAGATGGCGGTCAGGACAAAAAGCCACAGAGGCCGGGTTTATGATGGGTTTATCCCAAACGTTTAATGGACAGAATTTTACTCATCTACACCAAGGAACCCGTGATGGGAGGGCTGCGACATGTCATGGACTCCAGCAGTTCATTGTTGGTAAATGCAAATGAGCATCCGAAAGGTAATCCTAACTGCTGATCTGCACCAGAAACAGTCCTAAAACTGGGCCACCCTGATGATAAAAGGGTTGCATGCCCGAGGGACAGATCCAGGGGATGGTGGTTAAATAGACTTCACTGTTACACCAAGTGCCAGGGACACTGTAGAAACGTCTAGGCGCTGGTGATGCCATCGCGGTGGCAAGGCTTTTCCACATAGGACAGAGAAAGGTTCTGCAGTAACAGAGGCCTTCCCCCAAGAAATAATTCCTTGTCTGAGGTCGTCTCTTCCGATTCAAACTGACAACAGAGGAGCTCTCATGGCTGAGGTGACTCAAAGGTGTCAAGGCCCTTGGAACATGATGAAGCTCATGGTTCTTGGAGACCTCAGTCCATGGGGAAACAATGAATCATTCCTTCAAAAAGACAGTTGCCAAGACAAGCCAAGAAACCAGAGTAACCTGGGATAAGGTCTGACCAGCTTCCCTGCTGAGGGTCAGAGTGGCCCAGAAAACAAGCTCCTATTGAGCCTGTACACGATGTTCTACGGGAGACCTTCCTGAAGGTCTCAATGGTAACAGCATTACGTTTGATAAAATGTGGTGCTGTCTTCTCTTCTATACATAAATGTGTCTAGCCCATTAGGGTTTCCCACGGACATCCGCTCGCACTGCACAAGCCCCAGTACTGCATCCTCCTTACACTTGGACAAACCCATACAGTGAGAATCCGTGCAGGCATGTGAAATAGCCCCTGTGACGTCCTCCTGGTTACACATCCTCCAGGAAAGCTAAAGTAGTCACACCCTGGCCACCCCACTCCCAGGTACTTTAAGTAACTCTTCAAAAGGAAACAGACAGCTAAGACTCCACCTGGCCAAGACGAGAAGACAGTAGCATCTCAAAAGCAGACCATTTTGACCTAAGAGTCTGGGACAGGCTTACATAAATCCAAATTCAATCACTAAAATGTTAAAAACAGGTTTTCATGGATTCCCAAAGAAATAAGGTCTGTTTGGAAGGACTGTTAAAGTTAGGAGCCATAGTTCTGTGTATCTCAGGGTTAATCCTCTTACTCATCAAATTCTGTCCTCATTGTCCACCTCCTACATTTAAGGAGCACCACCCCCCACAACCTACCCTCCCCCACCCTGCTCAGACTCACAGGATGATTGCCTGAGACTTCAGAGTTCAAGGTGGGACATGCAAATATTTATAGGTAAGTGCAAAACAATTTCATTCCACTCATAAAAACCCAAATCCCTCATCAGCAGGAAGCAGCTAGCAGAAGGCTTCACCCCTACTTCCCTCAAGACTGAGGCACGAACAAAGAAAACCCATGTAAAATATCACCAAGCTTAAACGGACATAGCTCCTTCCATAGGTGTACTGAGGAAACCTGCAGTTACTGTAGGGAGACAGCACTGTGCAAGTACAATATGCACCCCCCTACACCCCACCGCCCCAACCCCTTGCTCCCTAGCTGTCTCCAGGACGACCACAAACCCAGCATTTTCAGTCTGCAGATATCGGAGCATAGAAAAGCTGCCACACTTGTGCTTTACAAAGCAAGGAGTCCCTCAGTGAGGACGACCTGGCTCCAGCATGAGGTGCTAACTGTGGACTATCATCAAGGCAGCTTCCAAGCTTGAAATTTCCTAAACCCTTAAATTCCACCCTGATCCCTGGATCGAGAACTGGATTTGAACCTTGCCTCCTGTCTCCCTGCTGGTCCAACTCGCAATGGAGCTTTTTCTTTTCTCAAAAGCCAGGGCCATAATACTTGCTTCTGTGCGCTTGGGGAGCCAAGCCCTTGCCTTGTAACAGAAATCTCTTCTCTCACATTAAGAGTGGAAGTCCACGCAAAGCATCGCATCTCCGCAACCAGAGTCCTACCTGACCCGAGGAGGTGGGTTCCCAGCGACTCTGCACTCCAGGTAGACCCGACTACCTTCTGCCACTTCTTGGCTCCGCAGCTTTTGGATGAAGCGGGGAGCGGCTGGGGGGTGGCGGGCGCTGAGGGGCGGTGGGGACAAGGGGCTGCGGCTGGGCCGGGCCACATCCTGGGCCACCGGGGGGTGATGCCCGGGTGCTGGGGGCCTGGCCCTGGCCTCCACGTCCTGCCGGTCCCGGGTGGGGTGATGCCCAGGCACCAGGGGCCTGGCCCTGGCCTCCACGTCCTTCCGGTCCCGGGTGGGGTGATGCCCGGGTGCTGGGAGCCTGGCCCTGGCCTCCACATCCTGCTGGTCCCGGGTGGGGCTGCGGCTGGCCGAGGCGCTCCTTGGGTCTGACGGCTGGTTTTTAGGGGACAGGTACCCGCTGTCCGGGGAGGAGGACTCCCCGTCCGGGCTCCTGGTTCTGGGCTTGGCGGCTTCTCGAAATATGGAGGTCAGTTCCTCGATGAGGGTAGCCGCCTTGTCGTTCAGCGGGCTCTGGGGGCCGGCCCTGCCGGGGCGCGCGACCCTGGGCTTGGCGCTGGCGCCGGGGGCCTTGGCCACCTGCTTTCCAGCCTTGCGCAGGCTCCGGATGTAGCTGGGCCTGGCCAGCAGGGGCGAGACTCCGGGCTTCCTCCGCGATGCGGGCGAGGAGATGCGCTCGGCTTGCTCGGCTGGCGGAGGCGTGGCAGGTGCCCGCCTGCTGTCCCCAGGTGTCCCCGGGGACGCACGGGCCTCCTGAGGGGCCGGCGGCTTCCGGCGGCTCCTGGGTGAGGGGCTGCAGCGCTGCGGGACCTCCTCGCAGGCGCAGTCGTCCGTCTCCGAGCTGGCTATGGCTCTGCGGGCCAGGTCCAGACTCTTGTGGATCTCCTCCTGGCTGAGGAAGGCCGACAGCCCCGGGAAGAAGGCCGCATTCTCGCCGTCCTCCAGCAGGTCCGAGAGCGAGTCGTAGAAGGAGTCGTGGGAGGACGTCTCGGACATAGTCGAGAGGCGCTCATGCACTCGGTCCGCTTCCACAGGAAGGCCGGTGTCTTGAACACAGGCTCTGAAGGACAGGAGACACACCTGCGTTAGTAGGAACGACTGGGGGTGTGTGTGTGTGTGTGCGTGCGCGCGCGTGTGACCACGGTACTACTCATCCACAAGTTGGGAGAAACATTAAGGGGAAAACATACCTTCTAAATAATTTTCCTCTATAAGTTGGAAGAAGTGTCAAGCATACCTGTGTTTATCGTTGACCATTTTTCCTAATTTTTTAAATTCTATTTTTATTTATTCGACCATCTGGCTTGTGGGATCTTACTTCCAGAATGGAAGTAAGTAAGTGCAGGATGGAACCTGCACTGCCTGCAGTGAAAGCACAGAGTCCTAACCACTGGACTCTCAGGGAAGTTCCTTGCTCATTATTTTAATTTGATATTTGCCCCTGAGTGAATACTAAGCATCTTTCTGTGCTGTGCTGTGCCAGTCGCTTCAGTCATGTTTGACTCCTTGTGACTCTGTGGACTATAGCCCACCAGGCTCCTCTGTGCATGGGATTCTCCAGGCAAGAATACCAGAGTGGGTTGCCATGCCCTCCTCCAGGGGATCTTCCCAACCCAGGGATCAAATCCACATCTCCTGCATTGGAAAGAGGATTCTTTACACCTGGCACTTTGGGGAAGCCCAAGCATCTCACTAAAGCTCTTTAAATAATTCAGGAGGGTGACCCTGCCATTGGTGCTGTGAGTGGTCCAGGGCTTTCGCCTCTCAGGCCCCCCCTCCATCCCCCCCACCCACCCACCTCTCTTACAGCTCTAATTTCATTGATGTTATGAGAATAGGAGTGTGTTGAGATTTTAAGCAAATCTGACTCTGCTTATGTCACTCTAAACCACAAAATGCACTTTGATTTGTTTTCATTAGTGTTTAGTTTTTGACGAAATTTTTGAAACCTTTTCAGCTCTTCCTTTCCTGGTGTGCCCATATGTGCATTCACATTCATTCATTAGTTAATTCAAGGCAGAGCTGAAAATTGATTACTGCATTTCAGGTGCAAATGGACAGTTCTGCTGTAGTCAGCAAACTTCCTCATAAAGGGGCAGATAATCACTGGACCGCTCAGCATGGGGGAGGCATTTACTCACAGCCAGTATACAGATTATTTTCCTTAAAAACTGTACAACTAGGACTTCCCTGATGCCTCAGTGGTTAAGAATCCACCTGCCAATGCAGGGGACACAGTTTCGATGATCCCTGATCTGGGAAGATCCCAGATACTGAGGAGCAACTAAGCCCATTCACTATAACTATTGAACCTGTGCTCTAGAGCCTGGAAGCCACAATTACTGATCACACTTGCTGCAGCTACTGAAGCCCTCGTGCACTAGAGTCAGTGCTCCACAACAAGAGAAACCACCGCAACGAGAAGCCGAAGCACCGCAACGAAGACCCAGTGCAGCTAAAAATAATAAATTAAAAAAGCCAACACCCCAAACAGAAGACCGCAAAACTGGCAGCCCCTGTTTAGAAAGAAAAAAAACTCAAGAGGGAGCCAAGACTCCACCCCATATGATGACCCCAGAGCCCACACTGTTCATCTCACACTTGTGAGATGTGCCACCTGATGGGATCCGGTTGTCTGAATCAGGTGTCGTTTATAAACTGCTTGCACGGTGAAAGAGAAAATCATAGCAGGAGGGCATATATAGTCCAGGTTTAATCTGTGACCCCAATATTACCGCTAAAAAATGCACAGGACTCAGGAAAGTGCTCATAATGTGGATGGAGGGAGAGGTTTCTATGTGGCCCAAACTCACCAGAAAAGTATGCTTCAGAGATTGCCGTGTTATTCAACCAACCCCCAAATTAAGAGGCTGTAAGCAAAGTGTCTGTCTGCAGTGCGGGAGACCCGGGTTCGATCCCTGGGTTGGGAAGATACCCTGGAGAAGGAAATGGCAACCCACTCCAGTACTCTTGCCTGGAAAATCCCATGGGCAGAGGAGCCTGGTGGGCTGCAGTCCATGGGGTCTCGAAGAGTCAGACATGACTGAGCGACTTCTCTTTCACTTTCAAGCAAAGAAACACAACTGCAGACATCTCCATTATAGTGCTGAGGTTTCATGGCTTATTTCCCCCAGTGCTTCTGGCAATTGTGTGTTGGTGAGAAGACACAAAATGCAACACACCACGAGTGCTGGGGGCACACCGAGGGGGCAGGTGGCCCAGATCACAGGAGGCGCTGCTGCCACTCAAGGAGCTGCAGGAGGAGCTGGGGTGGGCCTCTTGGCGCCCTGGTGTATGAGGGTGACCTACGACTGGGAAGTGGGCATCTTCAGGACCCCCAACACCTACTACAGGGGCAGCTACTTCAAGGCACCTCAAGAGCCCCATCTGTGATCCCTGTGCCTGACACACAATGAGGCAGAAAAACATAAAAACCTTGAAGTTTGGAGCAGAGAAAGGTTTATTGCAGGTCCTGTAAGGTGACGGGTGGTTTCTGCCTTTAAAACTCCAAACTCCAAAAGCTCTCAGCAGAGCCCATATCTCGGAAAGGGGAAGGCGTCGTGGTGAGTTGTGGCAAATGTCTTGGTGTTACAGCCTCTGTTTTTGAGGCAGGGCACCGTCACAATGCTCTTGTAAATCTCCACCAAACCAACTTTCCTCTCTGATGTGACAAGAAAGGCCAGGTCCCCAGGCGCAGCTGTCACCCTCCCCTGCCCCAGTCCTGGAGAGAAGGCAGAGCTCAGCCAGTGCCTCTCACCCGTCTAGCGGTCACGGCTGAGGGAGCCGGGCACCTAGGACCCAGCTGGCCTCAGGCTCCTCAGGACACCCAGACATGGGGCAGGTGCCATGCAAATGGGTGACGCCATCAGATCACAGAGGCGGGCATGGGGAGAGGGTCGCTGCCACCCGGAGGTCTGGGCTTGGCCAGCAGCGGCCTTGGTGAGGCTCCAGAGCCCGCAGGGCAGACCCCCCAGACTACTTCTGGGCCCCCAGCACACCCGCTGGCCTGAGGCTAGGTGAGAAGACAGACCTGCCTCTTATCTCACTGCTCAGGCTGACGACCACCGCTCCCCCGACGGCTGGCTGAGTGGGCCACCAAGGGCTGCTCACTGACCGGGCCTGGGTCCCTTCACGCCTCCGACTCTAGGCCTGCTTTCAGATGATGGCGTGTCCCCGCGGCCCTTGCCTTTTCCCGCCTCCCGCTTCCACTACGTCGTGGAGGAGATAGCGGGTGGAAAGGTGTTGGGCTCCCTGAGGAGGGAGGTGGTGCTTTCCGTGTGGGTCGCACCGCTCCGAGGGCAGCTGCCCGCTCTGGGGTGGAGGACGGAGACGCGCACGTGCCCTAGCTGGTAGCCGTCCGAGTGCGCAGCGTGGTCCGGGGCTGAGAGGTCGCAGCGGGGAAGGGCAGCGGCAGCCCTGAGCGTGCCGCTGACGGTGACGGACGCTGCTGGCCCTCAGCGGGCCCCGCCCGGGCGTCGGGCGGAAGTCCTGGCCGCACTGAGCGTGGTCCTGCTCCGCGCTGGGCGGGGCTGCGGGGCCCCGCCCCCAGAAGAGCCGCGTGCTCGCTGCACCACCGGACGGCTCTCCCCGGCCCCGGCCCGCCCGAGACTCGGGGCCCCAGGCGGAGTCGACACTCTGACCTGCAGTCACCTCTTCTCTCTCCCTTGCTTTACTGGGAATCAAAATAAAGCAACTTTATGGGGGCAAAAACGGAAAGAAAATGCAGCTCACTGAAAAGCAAGTGAAGAGGGCGTGAGGTGAGTGTCCGCTGCAGCGCAGCGTGGACGGCGGGCAAGTCTGGGTGAGTCTGGGCGCACGTCTGTATGTCTCTGCCCGCCTCTGTCTCCTCTCTGAGGGAAGCAGAATCTCCGCAGGCTCCCTCCGCTTCCCCTCCATCGCCTTCGTGTCTTCCCTGTCAGTGGTTTAGTCACTTGGTTTCCTCGAGAGCCTGTGGGTCCAGCCGCCTCAGGGGAAGAAGCGTTTCTTGTGGGTTTTGGTCACTCATCCTTTCCCAGAGTGGGTCATTCATCCCAACGGCGTGAATTCCGTTAACTGTTTGTTCCTCGCTGACTATACAAGGAAGAAGGTGAGCCAGGCAAGCTTCGTCCTCTGTCAGGAACCGTATCCCAGGAAGAGGGATTAGACAAGGTCAGAGAAACCAAAGAGGAGGAGGGAGGGCCGTGGTGACGGCTGTTGACACGGGAGATCTGCCGGTGGGAGAAGTCACACAAGTCTGGCCGTGTCACTCCTGTGCTCCTTTGTCCCCAGTGGGGCCCCCGCTACAGGAAGAGGAGGTCGGGAGGTAGGAGGCAGGCTCCCTGTGCACTCCTGGATGGCCAGTGAAGCGTGAATTCTCTGGTCTCACGCCCCACGTCACTCGGACAGGTCCTGTGTCCCTGTGTCCAGCCGTCCACTCACTGCTGTCAACAGCTGTATTCTGCCACATCCCTACGCTTTGCACATGCAGTTTCTTTGCCCTTCCTGTCTGTTCTGTGTTTCCAACTCCAGCTCCTTGAAAACTGTACTTAATTTCACTTTTTGTTGGTGACCGCCCAGTCAGTCAAATTCACTCCTCCTTCTGAGGGCTTCCCTGGTGGCTCAGGGAAGAGGTAAAGAATCCACCTGCCAATGCAGGACTTACAGGTTTGATCCCTGTGATAGGAAGATCCCCTGAAGAAGGCAGTGGCAACCCCCTTCAGTATTCTTGCCTGGGGAATCCCATGGACAGAGGAGACTGGAGAACTACAGTCCCCATGGTTGCAAAGAGTTGGACATGACTGAGGGACTCAACAACAACCTTGTTTGCAGCTATTTTGCTATACACTCATTTTATTGAACTATAAGTATGAGTTAAGAGCCCTGTGGAGGTCAGGAACGCAGGTGTGTGACAGCCTCTGTGTGGCAGACATC
Organism: Cervus elaphus; assembly: GCF_910594005.1. Taxonomy (NCBI): domain Eukaryota; kingdom Metazoa; phylum Chordata; class Mammalia; order Artiodactyla; family Cervidae; genus Cervus; species Cervus elaphus. The sequence goes on along the minus strand of NC_057843.1, from coordinate 1,768,459 downwards.
TGGCAGGGGGTAGGTCATGATCACGGCACTTGAGGAAGAGCCAACCTGGTGTTTGAGCTGGGTTTGAGTCCTGGGTGGGATTTGACAGGAGAGGGAGCCACACGGCCATGGCAGATGCAGACCTGTCTGTGACCTCCTCTTGCTCTCAGCCCCTGGCCCCATGCTTCTCCCTGGGCTGGGATCTCTTCACTGAGGAGGCGTTCTGCTCTTTGCCTAGTTTTGTCACCTGTCTTATCAGTGGTCACTCAACGCCTGTGCTCTGCTTTCTGAGAAGGACTTGATAAAGTAATCAGTGTTGCATGTTCATAGCCATTAACAAGTACACACAAAATATATATAGGTGTTACTGTACAAAAACAAAAGTGGTAGGTCTGAAAGAAAACCATTATCTATAGAGATAGTGATTTTTATGGTTTTCATTACCATCAAGAAAAGTTTGTTGTGAAAATATTCAGAACCAGATAGACATTCCTTTTCTGGCATCTCTACTATTAGATGAGGGGAATTCTGTGAATGTTGATACCCTTGATCATGGGTCCCAGCAAGTTCAGAGTTAAATTCTGAGTCATAGAAATACAAATGTTTTTAGTCAAAGCATGTTTCTGTCTTATTTCTTATTCATCAGCAATGATTCTCTGAGTGCCTACTACATGCCTCTTTTGCAGGCTGGGGACACAGCCATGAGGAAAGGGGGCTTCTCTGCCCTAAGGAGCTGCCATTTTAATAGGGAAAACTAAAAAGTGGAAGGGCTCCACTGTTGGCTCAGACAGTAAAGAATCTGCCTGCAATGCAGGAGACCCAGGTTCAATAACTGGGTCGGGAAGATCCCCTGGAGGAGGGAATGGCAACCCACTCCAGTATTCTTGCCTGGAGAATTCCATGGACAGAGGGGCCTGGTGGGCTACAGTCTGTGGGGTCACAAAGAGTCAGACACGACTGTGCGACTGTACACACGCCCAAAAACTAGGCAACAGAAGATGTCAGGTTCTGATTTCTTAGGCTTGGTTTGGTCATTGATCTTCTGTTAGTTGATCTTGGGAAATTGTAATGTGTTTTATCCCTCGGATCACCTTCCAAAGTTGTTAGGGAACAAGTGAAGCGGCACGGCTGGATGGGTGTCCACGGACCGCAGCTGTTCCCACAGTGGGGCGGGGTGACAGTGACAGCAGGAGGACACTTCGGGCCAGCAGTGCTTCAGACTCTCGAACTGTGCAGTGGAGGAGCTGCGGGCGCCCTCCTCCAGCCGGTGATGATGACAGTCACACGTGGTGCCAGACTCTCAGTCATGAGCAAACATTCGGTAAAGCACGGGTTTGGGAGGGTCTGAAAAGGCTAGGAGGCATCGTTGCTGTCTGTCTGTCTTGACCTTCGGCAGGCAGCTGTCCACACCTGGTGTACCCCAACGAAGCATTGCTGCCAGATGCTAACTCCCGTGGTCACCTATGCCGTTGTACCCCTGTGCATATTTCATCCATTCTGAAGGAATTTCATGCCACTCAATTTATAGGTTATTTCTCACTGTTAATTTTATGGTGTACAACTTCTCCCTAAGTTCACATTATCTGGTCTGTTGGACCCATATTCAACTATGAAATATAGAGCCTATAAGTAAGTTTTCACTGAACATTTAATATTTCTTATGCATATCACATTCTGACATAAGCAATTTTTATCTTATTAAATTGTCTCAGCATTGCTATCTTGGTGGTTGGGAAAACACTTATTTTTGAGTTCCTCAATATGTAATAGACATATAAATGTATATGATTCACAGATGAATGCATAACTAATAGAGAAGACAGAAAGATAGATTTTAAAATTATGAATAACATTTGTGTTTAGAGCTGCTGACCTTGGGGGATAATTATCTGAAAACAAGACCTATGCTATCCAGGATAACCCTTTATTTTGTGGGTCAGAAAACACTTGTAGACACCCCCTACACTGTCTCCAGAGGCAAGGCACATTGGCTGTTGAAATATACTGATAAAAAGATTCCCTGACTGAGACGTTGAGGAAGATAAAGCACCTCATGAGAAGCAACAGAGTCTTGGAGGGAGAAGAATTCAGTTGCAAACAATGATAGCTCGCCTTCCCCAAGAAGTGCCATTTGCAAGTTTTGAGCTGAAGGCTGTCCCTTATGAAAGTAATAGGCCTTCAGTAGAAATTGTACTTGGAATTTTGAACTTGTTTCTTTTCCCACGCCAGTGACATAATCCCATCCTCTCTGGAGATGCTGGGAAGTGGCCACTGTGCCCAGTCAGCCCCATGATCATGAGGGTAAACAACTGATGTACTTACAACCCTTCTGAACCCAGACAACTCCTCCGCTTTTCACTGTCAGTTCAGTAGTCAGTCACTTACACAGGATACGCAACACTTTATTGAAAAGCAGGCTTTGCGTTAGATGGTTTTGCCCAACTGCAGGCTGATGGAAGTGCTCTAGGCACACTGACGGTGAGACAGGCCGGAACCTGGGGCCTTTGCTGCAGTGCCTGCACCTGGACAATCGTCTCCTCCAGCAACAGAATATAAACAAGCTATAAGGGCTTAAAAATAACTGCATGAGCGGTTGGGGCAAATTATGGATGTGCATGCTAGTCGCTTCAGTCATGTCCGACTCTTTGTGACCTCATGAACCATAGCCCACCAGGCTCCTCTGTCCATGGGATCCTCCGGGCAAGAATACTGGAGTGGGTTGCCTTGCCCTCCTCCAGGGGATCTTCCTGACCCAGGGACAGAACCCACTTCTCTTACATCTCCTACATTGGAAGGCAGGTTCTTTACCACTAGTGCCACCTGGGAAGCCCTAAATTATGGATGGCAAGATACAAAGACACCACAAAGCCCAGCTGCCAGCTGAAGCATCTGAAACACAAGCAGGCGCTGCACATGCCCTCTGCACACGCCAACGCCTTGGCGGTGGGGGGGAGGGGGGGGCGGGCACGCCACCTAAGCCGCCCTTCCAGCTCGGCCCCTGGACACACCACCACCCTTATCCCATATAACGGGGTGGCTTGACCACCCGCTTAGGGAGCAAGTGAGCAAGGGAACCTGTTCTCTATCCCTGCTTCTGCAGCAGGGGCCCTAGTAAAGCCTTGTCTGAATTTCTCCTCAGGCCTCTGATCAATTTCTATTGATTAAGGAGGCCAAGAGCCCTGGTTAGTAACAAAGGTGGGCTGGGCTGGTCGATAAATGAGGTGTATTCAAGGCATTTTCAACTTGGGATGGGTGTGCCAGGAGGGAGCCCCATGTAAGTCCAGGAAAATCTGTAGTGAACCATTGGATCCTGAGAATAATAGGGTAAACACTGTATTTCTTTTGATTATTTAACCTGTGGCATAAAAACATCCAATTGTTTGGCCAAAGTTGAACCGGCAAGAAATAGGAGACTTACAGTTGAAACCTGCATGGGACTGCCACGTTTGTCTTCTCTCGGTGAGCACATTACGTATATTTACTTGAATCATTTAGATAAAGGGAGTGTTTTTGCAGTAGTTTATGGAATAGTTTGCAGGTATTGATGAGCTACTACAGCTTTGAAGGGGAAAAGTCTTTGATGTTAGAAAAAGACTGACAGGCAGCAAGGATCACTCAGTATTCTGAACTGTAGGGGCCAGGTCCTTTAGAGAGTCAAGACAGTGGCAGCAACATTTCACAGGGCAGTTAAAAGTACATAGATACTTAGATATAAATACACAGGAAGGTTGCAAGATTGGGAATCAGGCAGTGGGCACTGATTACGTCTGTGGTGGGTAAGGAGTCATGCAGTTAGGGGAATCTTTGGTTGCTGCTATCTTTGGGGTGGGAGTGGAAATTCTGAGTGATTTCAATATTTAATTTAGCATTTTGCCTTCTGTTTATTTTCCTATTTAAACAGTTACTAAAAGTATTAAAAACTATTGGTACAAAGATTCAGGGCTAAAAATATTTAAAAATAAAACCTGAACTATAAAAACCAAATTTGAAAAAGCTTTAAAGCATTTTTTTTTCTTGTCCTGGAAGCACACGCAGTTCTTATCTAAAATTTCTTCCTTCTGTTGAATTAACTTTTTTAGGTTAGGTCAAACATGGAGCTGCTCCTGCCTGGGGGCCCATGCCAGCAAACCAAAGCATGGGGAACTTCTGTGTCCTTAAGGACACTCTCTACTTAGTTGCTCAGTTGTGTCCAACTCTCTGCAACTCTATGGACTGTATTCCACTAGGCTCCTCTGTCCATGGGATTTCCCAGGCAAGAATACTGGAAAGGGTTGCCATTCCCTTCTCCAGAGGATCTTCCCGACCCAGGAATCAATCCATGTCTCTAATATCTCCTGCATTGGGTTCTTTACCATCTGAGCCACCAGGGAAGCCCAAGACTACTGGAGTCGGTAGTCTATCTCTTCTCCAGGGGAACTTGCCGACCCAGGAATCGAACCGGGTCTCTTCCATTGCAGGCAGATTCTTTACCAGCTGAGCTACCAGGGACACTCTGCTTGAAATATTTCCATGCGGTCAGCCAGCCCCAAGCCAGACCAGTGCTGGCTTCCCAATTTATCTCCTTGCTCATCTCACCCCAAACAACAGTGACTCTGCAACCCCCGCCAATCAAGTTATTTCCATTTTCTCTTCCCTGTTCTCTTCCTATAAAGCTTCGTGCCTTCCTCCTCAGGGTGCAGCTCTTCCAAAACAGGCTGTCCACTTCATGAAGGGTTAAACAAAGTATGTTTATGTTACTTCAGTTGTCTTCTTTAATCATCATTTATTTGTTTTTTAATTTCTCCAAGTATTTAAAAATGTTTTTATTTTATTGGGTCTTCCCAGGTGGCGCTAGTGGTAAAGAATCTGCCTACCAATGCAGGAGATGTAAGAGATGCAGGTTCCATCCCTTGGTCAGGAGGATCCCCTGGAGAAGGAAGTGGCAACCCACTCCAATATTCTTGCCTGGAAAATCCCCTGGACAGAGGAGCCTTATGGGCTACAGTCCACGGGCTCACAAAGGGTTGGACACAACTGAGTGCACACACACACCAGTGCATGTAATTGCTTTACAGTGTTGCGCTAGTTTCTGCTGTCCAACAAAGTGAATCAGCTGTGTAATCATCATTTTAAAATCAATCCTCCCTCCCTTCCTTTCTTTCTTTCTAATGTTCTTTTTACCAAGGGCCCTATAGGACAAAAGGGAAATATGAAAACTTTGTTAAACCCTGTTTGATGCAAAAAAAATGCACAACAATTTTATCAACTATTTTTTAATAAACACATGTGGATTCCACTCTTTCCTAATCTTTAAGCAAGTTGTCATCATAGGAAGGCATGGCATATTTTTTCTCCAGCTTTAAATACTCCCAGACAGTATTGTACCTCAGCTTCAGAGACATAACATGATAGCTGATTTCATGCCCACAACAGTTATATGAAGTGTTTCCAGAGAAAGTGTTTGCAGTTACTAGTGTCCTCATCAGATACCATTTTATCCACCATATTGAATCTGTGGGAGCTGCTCTACTGGAATTTAACTGGGGTGCGGCCATCGCCTCCAGATGCCTGAATTACTGGCTAGAGCTCAGATATCACAATTCCCTTTGATGTCACACACACACACACACACGCACGCGCACACACACACGTATCAGTGAAGTGCAGGCTCTTGTCTTGGCCTTGGTGATTTCAGCTGGTATCTCTTTAAGTATGTGTCAGATTTATTTTGAACCTTGACTAATTCTACCCTCTACATTTAAACAAAAATGAGGTAAAGAAATCAAAGTGATTGTAACTGTCCCATGTAATCCAGATTTTTCTTCTACTGCTAAGTATGCTCTGACCCTTTCTGCTTTAGCAACACACAGTGGTTTGGATGGAGCTGAGATGGGGACCCTAAGTCATACTAGACATGGGAATGCAGAAGGACAGATCTGTGTTCTAGGAAAATGTAATCATGTATTCACAGAGTACATATTGCCTTAATGAATCTCTTAGGCCTTATCTGCTGTTCATAATGGAGGAGGAAATGACAACCCACTCCAGTATTCTTGCCTGGAGAATCCCATGGACAGAGGAGCCTGGTGGGCTTCAGTCCATGGGGTCCCAAAGAGTCGGACCACACTGAGCACACATGGGGATGGGCTATTTGTAATAATTTGTCAGATAGACTCTGATGTTTAAAATCTGGGTAATGGAGGTGGGTTCTGTCTTTGAGTAAAAAGTATATTGAAAAGCTTATCTATCCTGTAATAAGGATTTCATTTCTGCACGTTCATGATTGAGGGAACTTGGTCAGTGTTATATTGTCAGGCAGTGGGCTCTAGGTGTGGACACATTATTCATACTAGAAGGTAATTAGTATTTTTAGCAAATGTTGAAAAAGTAACATGAGCCTGAAATCATTCTGTATCAACCTCATCTGTTGGATTCGAGACAATTTCATGTGTAACTTACAATGACATGATATAAAATTTTACCATAAAGCTTAAATTTGACTGCACTGTAGTTTCCTTTGATAAGCTTTATCTTTTGAAAAAAAAAAAGACAAACTTTGTGCATAGATAGAATTTAAAATGTATGCCTTTACTCTCAACGTTTAAAAAGTTCTCTGAAAGTGTAATTAACAACTTAAAATGTTACTACAACCTAAAGTATATCATTTGAAGCCATTTGTAGTTAGCTTAAGTATAGGCAAGGTTCAAATTAACAGCATTCTTACTTTCTGTAAAACAAAACAGACACAGACTTGGTGAATGTTGGCTCCGTCATTACATTTGATTCTTTTGGAATGAATAGCACCAATTTAGTTTATGATTATTACAAGCAAGGCAGTTCTCTGACAGCATAGGTAGAAACAAAGCCTGCAGGTGAATCTTATATGGTCTCTGTTCTTGAGACGAGTACAAAATTCCCATTACTTTTTCTCTTCAAATAAAAGAGAAATCAAGACATCTTCTAAACAGTGCTGTATCTTCTGGCAAATGACTGTAATGTTTTTAACATTTAATAAAGAGTTTAAAAATATTGCCTTACTAGTTAGTACATTAAGACACATTTTACAGACCTTTTCGATCCTTGGCTCCTCGAGGACCCCGCGAAGGTGATGGATCTCAGAAGAGTGTTTCTTCTTTCCCGGAGGAGTGGAGGTGGCCTTGTCTCTTTGTGACACACTGCTTGGTCCGTGGTCACTTTGAGGCAACTATGGCCTCAGATCCCATCTGTCCTCGTCCTCCACTCAGCTATATTTGGTAACTGAACTCATGTTTCCGCAGACGGCCCTGGCCAGGGATTCCAGCAGCCCAGCTCCAAGGGCTGGGTTCTTAGAAATTAAAGGCTCTAGGTGTAGAGGGAACTATATTTATGGATCTAATAAACATGGGATTTACGTGTGTTTCTCTACTCTCTGACCTTGTGATTGGAAATCACCACCTGTCCTTTAAACATATTCTCAATCAATTAAAATGTGCAGTGTGCGAATCTAAGGAGAAAAAGCGACCCTCTTAAGGAAGGCTCTTTGACTATAATCTTCTGCTCTGTGCATTACCTTAGTCACATGGTAGATTATCCTAAAATATCCAGTAGCTATTTAGAAGTTAAGGCACCTGTCAAATGGAGAGGAGAGCCCCCCGATCTCTGACTGCAATTTGTTAATTAAAAATTATGATATGACTTTGTGTGTATGCAGGACATAGTCTAGCACAGGACTAAACAGACATGAGACAGACATGAACACACCGGAGCCTGAATCTTGCGCACATCGCAGTGCTGAGCACTCAGGCCGGGGCCCCGCACAGCCTCACCACCTAGCAAGTATCTGTTGATGGAATAAACAGACGTTGAGCGGATATTGATCAGGACATGTCGGAACTCTCTTACACTTGTAAAAAAAAGTCTCATTACTTATTCTGTAACAGCACATTGTAACATGTTCTAATATTTTGAACTTCCAAAGAACAAAACAGAAAGCTTTTCTGTTCCAAGGTCAGGCAGCAGAGTCGAATAGAAGGGGCAGAAAATAATCACACAGAAGCTCCTGGTGCAGTAAATTTGGAAATGCAGGGCCACTTCTTCCTTTGTCTGGATAATATTGTTCTAGTCGATGCAGGTTCTTATCTAGATAAATTTTTTCTTTTCTTTATAAAAATATTTTATTTTTTAAAAACGTTAAAAAAATTTTATTGGGAGATATTTGCTTTTGAAGAAATCTTTTTCTGATGGTGGAACACTTAGAAAGGGCTGCTCTTAAAGTTTCCTTTATAGGTAGTTCTGGTCCTTTCTAATCAGTCCTTGGAAACAGGCACATCCCTGGACTGTTTCAATGACTTGAGGGGAGTGGGGGGCGGGGTGGCTGGTAAAAACAAAAGTGTTTATATCTTCTTCTTACTAAAGCCCTTAAGATAATAGTACAAAACCCAGAAGGATAAGAGTTGGGGGAGAGGACAGTGGAAGATTCTAGAAATGGACAGAATGGCTGGGAAATGGCTAATACACAGATGAATGGGCTAATTAAATTGGGAAGTTAAGTGCATGCAGGAGGAGGTGCCTTGGGGAAGCAGTGATTTGTTCAGAATTACAGAAAGACTGAATTGGAGGCACCTGGCCCCACCCTGAACATCATTTTAATTGGCAACTCTTGGTGTTGCTGGAGCGGGCCAGCGCTGAGAGCGGGATTTGACTAAAAGAACCCCGCCCCGAACAGTCAGACCTGCGGCTGTTTCTGTGTCCCACAGACCACCCTTAACCCTTGGAGAGGACGGGAGCTGTGTTCTCTGGAGTGTACAAGACAGTCCCCAGGACCGGGACCACCACACAGCAGAAGGAAAGGGTGAGGCCCAGAGAAAAATTTCTGGGAGCTGGGTTGGGGGAGGGAACAGGGGCTTGGACTAGCGTCCTATTTCTGGAACAGAGGAATGATGGGGATGTGGAAAGACAGTCACATTCCACACAGCTTGGCATTGCTGTGTCTGTGACACGAATATCTGTGCTTCTGGTGTCTAAAAATGTCATGATCAAAAATTAAAGAAAACCTCTGTTGTGTCCTGCGGCAAAGTGCAAGTGAAAGAGATGATAGGAATTAAAATGTTGTGACCGCTCCAGGGTGTTAGTTAAGGAAAGAGTTCCTGAGAGCAAGGAGGCTGGTGGTTACGAAGGCCAGTGGACAATGAATGCAGTAGCAATCTCCTCCCCTCCCTCTTCCCCCCACTCTCTCCTCCTCCTCCTTCATTTTAAGATAAGTGGATGCTAACCATATGACCCAAGCTTCATGTCAACATTTTAACAGACTTTACTGTTGTATTAATAGTAAATTATTCAGGAGGCACCAGGTGTTTTTTCTGTCTGCACCAGACTGCACCTAGGCAATAACTTGTAAATCTTGGCTTCATTTTATTTTTTTTTTATTTTTATTTTTTTTATTAATAGCCTGTATCACTGAATTATAATTTTTTTTTGTCATACATTGATATGAATCAGCCATAGATTTACACGTATTCCCCATCCCTATCCCCCCTCCCACCTCCCTCTCCACCCGATTCCTCTGGGTCTTCCCAGTGCACCAGGCCCGAGCACTTGTCTCATGCATCCCACCTGGGCTGGTGATCTGTTTCACCATAGATAATATACATGCTGTTCTTTTGCAACATCCCACCCTCACCTTCTCCCACAGAGTTCAAAAGTCTGTTCTGTATTTCTGTGTCTCTTTTTCTGTTTTGCATATAGGGTTATCGTTACCATCTTTCTAAATTCCATATATATGTGTTAGTATGCTGTAATGTTCTTTATCTTTCTGGCTTACTTCACTCTGTATAAGGGGCTCCAGTTTCATCCATCTCATTAGGACTGATTCAAATGAATACTTTTTAATGGCTGAGTAATATTCCATGGTGTATATGTACCACAGCTTCCTTATCCATTCATCTGCTGATGGGCATCTAGGTTGCTTCCATGTCCTGGCTATTATAAACAGTGCTGCGATGAACATTGGGGTGCACGTGTCTCTTTCAGATCTGGTTTCCTCAGTGTGTATGCCCAGAAGTGGTATTGCTGGGTCATATGGCAGTTCTATTTCCAGTTTTTTAAGAAATCTCCACACTGTTTTCCATAGTGGCTGTACTAGTTTGCATTCCCACCAACAGTGTTAAGAGGGTTCCCTTTTCTCCACACCCTCTCCAGCATTTATCGCTTGTAGACTTTTGGATAGCAGCCATCCTGACTGGAGAGTAATGGTACCTCATTGTGGTTTTGATTTGCATTTCTCTAATAATGAGTGATGTTGAGCATCTTTTCATGTGTTTGTTATTGGCTTCATTTTAAAACCCACCTAAAGTGTGTGTGTGCGCTAGGACATGCACACTCGTACTAATATTTTTCTCTTATTAACACATTACCAAGAAGATGCACATTCTTGCAGTTTTTAGGAAGAGAAGAGATGGGAATGCAGTCTAGTAAACATTCGCTGTATGGAATGACAAAAAGAACTGTAACATATTACTGATAAATTAGCGGCTCAGCCTTTTTCGTTGTTGTGGAGTCATTCACAAAGGAATGAAAGTACATCTCCCCGTCCTCCCTCTGGGAAGTACAGCCAAGTTTTATGATCTTTAAGGTACCTCGGTCACAGGAGACAACTCAGACCTTTTTGTAGAAATGAAAAGTTAAAAGTTGCAGGTGTAAAGCATCAAAGCAACTGAAGTTGGTATGTAGGATGGGAACAGTATTGTTGGTGTATCTGCAGGGAGATGGGGGCTGGGGCTTCTGGGGAAGATGCCTTCTCAGAGCCTGGAGGGACAGAGGGGTGGCAGGTTCTATGATGGCCTAGGAGGCTGATGAGAGCACTGTGGCCTGGCCGAGTGGCAGAGGTGGGGTCCTCCGCCTGCCAACGGATTTGGGGCGGACAGTACGTCTCACTGTGAATCTCAGGTGGGTGCACTGTTTCTCAGCCCAGAGGGAGGCCTGGCCCACATGTTCCTGGACTGCCAGGTTCCCAAAGGCCTGGAAGCCATGAGACTGTAAGAAGAATACAGAAATAAAAAGATAGCTTGTGGTCCTGAGAAGCATCAAAGATAGATACGACTTTATTAAAAAAGACTAAGAAAGTGACTTTTCCTGAATAACATGAGCATGGAGCAAACCATGCTTGTTTACCAAGTATTATGAGAATCGGGACACAAAAAAAGTTATTTTCCTTGGAAGAGACTCTTGACCAAGGCTCTTGAGTTATCATGGGAAGGGTCTGGGGATGTTAAGGATGAGACCTGTGTGTACACAGTCATGCCCTGTGAGGCCCACTTTATTTACTGTCAGAGCATTTCTGTGAGCACCAAGGTCAGGGGTGGGGGCGTGACCCCGCCACTAGATCTTACTTAGTTCATCTTCCAAGTGGCTGCTTCTTTGTGTGAAACCTCTTGCTCCTTCCGAGGCCTGCACTGAGCAGCCCACCCTCTGTCCACGTGTTCTCAGGTGAGCCTCCGCTCTGGCTGAGCTCCTGCTTCTCTCCAGGTGTGTGGCCCATGTCCTGTGACGTCAGCCTGCTGTCTGTTCCCCTGCCTAGGTCAGGCTAGCTTCACCACCCCACCCGCCCCGTTCTCCTCACAGGTGACCTAGGGGGTCTGCTCCCCCTTGAACAGCCTGTACTAGTTAACTGCTGCTTTATAACAAATTTTTGAGAAGATTAGTGTCTTAGAACAATAAATATATATCACATCACATTGTTTCTGTGTGCCAGGAATGCTGTCTAGTCTGAGACTGCTGACCCCTAGGTCGGGGTATCATGAGTTGACATCCAGATGTTACACGTGCTTCCTTTCTTCTGAAAGCAGGACTGGGCTCTGGAATCTGCCTCCAAGGGCATCACTCATGTGCATATTTTGGTGCACAGGTGTATAAACTTCCATTTAGATTATAAGGACCCTGGTTGTTCAGACAAATACCAGGCGAAGGTAATCAAGGCTTTTGTGATAGAGGGGATATGAAAAGGACCTACCCCTTCATCCTTTTTGATGTTTTCTCACCCTGGCGGCCCAGAAAGCTCTGAAAACCCTCTGGTTTTCCAGGAGCTGATCCCCTTCCCCTCTTTCTGAACATTTTCTTTCCCCCTTCACTCGCGGTATGGTCCTCCAGCAAACAGGGATCATGGGGCAGCACATAAAATAGTAAACTGAGAAATCAGGAATAAAATAAAATTAGAGGCATAAAATGCTTGCAGAGTTGTTCTAATGAGCACTTGTTGGTCCGTTTGGCCACTGTGGGAACAGGTGTCCTTCAAACCATGCACAGGCTCCCTGCATCATCCCCCTCCTGTGTATGTGGCTTGGACACAGGTCACAGGGTCAGGTGTGACGCACAGCCTTGCTTGTTTAAACAGGTTATGTCTGTCTGTGTATGTGTGCTTAGTCGCTCAGCCGTGTCCGACTGTGTGACCCCATGGACTGTAGCCCACCAGGCTCCTCTGTCCATGGGATTCTCCAGGCAAGAACACTGGAGTGGGGTGCCATTTCCTTCTCCAGGGGCTCTCCCTCCAGGGGATCTTCCCCACCCAGGGATCAAACTTGCGTCTCTTGAGTCTCCTTCATTGACAGGTGGATTCCTTAACCATTGAGCTGTCTGAGAAGCCCTGTGTCCATCTGTACATAGCAGTAAACTTCAGATTTGCCCCTCATGAGTTATGCTGTAGGAACTGTGATTAAATCTACTGCATTCGTGTAGCCCAAGCCTGCACGTAGTCTTTTGATCACAGGCTTCTGTTACTTGGGATGTTTGCCAATTTGTGTATGTGCACAAAAATGACTAGAGGAAGGTAATTTTATCACAGTAGTCATCAAAGGAGAGTTGACATTTCTGAGAATAGATTTTATAATACACATTTTAAATGGATATTGTGGCCTTGTTAGGAATTATGATCTTCAGCAGAAATAATCTCATTTTCAGCTTGACTCTTAGGGCCCAACTGTAGAGAAGTTTTATTCTTCAGGGCTTAAAAACCAGTGACATTAATTTCAAAGTGGTGTTTATTGGATTTAACATTTTTTGGATAATCCAATAACATTTATTGGATTATTACATTTAACATTTTTTGCAAAGCATGGGTATCATTGAATAAAGAGAAAAGTACAGATTGTGTTTGGAATAATGATATAAATTTTGAAAAAAAATTAGTAAATAGAAATTGTATATTGAGAGAAGACTACACCATGGACAATTGAGTTTTATCCAAGTTATAGAGGTTGGCTTAATTAACACCTGAAGATTTAATTAATTCTCCATATTGATAAGTCAAAAGAGAAAAGCTATATGCCCATTACCATAGGTTATTAATGAGCCTTTGGACAAAATTTAACATCCACTCTCAGTTAAAAAAATCCCTCAGTGGGATGGGGAGAGGAGGATTCCCCTGTCATATGGTACATTAATTATACTGAAGGGTATGTGTATGTGGTCCAGCCTTGTATATACACAGATTCATTCACACGCACCTAAGATGCATCATGTAGTGACCCAAGGAGCACTAACCACAAATGCATGCCTTAGCCTGTTCTGAAGAAAAGGGGGGCAGAGTAGGGGAATAGATGGAGTGCTGTGGGAAGAATTGATTTTGTGATATAAAAAATCCTCTATAAAAATATTCTACAAATGTTGTGCAGATGAATGGATAAGGAAGCTGTGGTACATATACACCATGGAATATTACTCAGCTGTCAAAAAGAAGTCATTTGAATCAGTCCTAATGAGATGGATGAAACTGGAGCCCATTATACAGAGTGAAGTAAGCCAGAAAGATAAAGAACATTACAGCATACTAACACATATATATGGAATTTAGAAAGATGGTAATGATAACCCTATATGCAAAACAGAAAAAGAGACACAGAAATACAGAACAGACTTTTGAACTCTGTGGGAGAATGTGAGGGTGGGATGTTTCAAAAGAACAGCATGTATACTATCTATGGTGAAACAGATCACCAGCCCAGGTGGGATGCATGAGACAAGTGCTCGGGCCTGGTGCACTGGGAAGACCCAGAGGAGTCGGGTGGAGAGGGAGATGGGAGGGGGGATCGGGATGGGGAATAAGTGTAAATCTATGGCTGATTCATGTCAATGTATGACAAAACCCACTGAAATGTTGTGAAGTAATTAGCCTCCAACTAATAAAAAAATTAAAAAAAAAAAATATTCTACAAATGTTGTATAACCTCAATTAAAACAGTATTGTTTTTTTTGTGGAGCTGGAAAAACTGATGTGAGTTTATCCAGAGGAATTATTGTGGCAAAATATGCAGGAATATTGTGAGAAAGGGGCCAGGGCTGGAGGGGAGCTCTGAGACCAATGGCATGCACACCAGCTCCCAGGGGATGGGAGACAGGGAGGGGCGCTGGCTTGAACGGGCGGACGTCTTACTCTGGTACAGGAAGAACATTCCCCTGAAACGGCTGCCCACAGTCACCAGCTATATCTGCTGCTTGTTCTTGTCCAGTTCCACTGACCTGGCCCTCATTACAGTTTAAGAACTGATATCCACTTCACTTCCTGCAGCAGAAAGAAAGCTCATTAGGCTCACACAAATTGAACAGAAAAAGGGACGTGGGATGAGTGAATAACTATGCAGTTACAGGACTATATTCAGGACAGGATTAGGATGAGAATAGTGTACATTTCGGTGTATGTAACATCATCATTATATATTACATAGATATGTGTATAAATACACCTCTATATCTATATTGATGTCTGTTATTTCTCTCTTTCTGGCACATAACTGACACATTTTTACGTTTTCCTGGAGGGTGAGAGTGGTCAGCCTGGCAGTGAGTGCCCTCAGACCGTGTGAGCAGGCCTGGGCAGGACATGGCCCCAAGGTCGCCATGCAGTGTTACTTCTAAAAATGGCATCAGACATTATCTTGACTGTGATTGTTCTTTTCTCTTTATTCTTTGCCTAATTAATTGTAGTCATTTTTAACATGTACTTTCTAATATACCAAGAAGTGAGATGGAAAAACTGTCCCAAATATATTGTTAAGGGCAACAAGCACATTACATCCTAGTTATTCTCTGTGGAGGGTTAGATTAAAGAAAACTTTCAGCTCCTTTTTTCCTATACTTGGCATTTGTGTGCATTCATTACATGAACCATCAAAAAAAAAAAAAAAGAAGTCAAACAAGTTAACCACACAATGAGCTAAAGCCATTTTAACTTTTTGACATCCTTTCTTGCCTGGTGAACCTGCAAGAGAGTAAAAAAATTGTAAAGTCATTTGGGTATAAAATAGAGAGTAATCAAGAAATTCTGAATTCAGTATGTTTCAATTTAGAGAGTTAAAAATAAACTTCACTGATGTTAGTACCTAAACCAGAGTCCCTCTTCTATGGGTCAGGCCCTGCTTGCTGATTTGCCGCTGTTTAATCTGAGCAAATGGCAGATTAAATGACTCTGCGTCCTCTACGGTCCTCTTCGCCTGGCCAACATCAAAACGGCACGTCCTTTGACCCACTTCATCCCAGGTCTGCTCCAAGGACATAATCTCAACTATAGCAAGAGCTGTATGCAAAACACATTCAATTCCACATTGTTTACAGTAGCAGGAAACGGAAGCAATTCAAATACAGTTTGTGAAACAGCTTAGCAAAGTCAGGGAGTTTTGAAGTGGCCACAAAAAGTGACTTTTTTGAAGTGTTTGCATTAGTTAGGAGAAAGGAAAACAGGAAAGAAACCAACAGTTTTTACAGTTTGAATATAACTTAATTAAAACAATCTTTGTATGGCTGAAAGTTCTAATGGTTTACATTGAAATGCTTCGCTATTTTCTACAAATGTAAAGACTTCCCCAAACTGTATGAGGCCGTTTGATTTTGTTGTTGTTGTTGTTGTTAGATGGGAAGGCAGATTTGCCAGGATAATTCGATGTCTAATAGTGGCTTTGAGACTTCACAGCCTCAATCCCAGCTGACAGCCTCTGCTTCTCCTAGAGGTCTTGTTTTCTCTGCCTTGGGGAGACATGGGGTGAGGTGCATCAGACTTGCCTGGGGAGCATTTGCTGCAACAAATGGGGACATGGAGACAGCTGCCCACAGCTTCAGGGGCAGCTCCCCACGGAGCCTGCCCTGGACCATGTGGCCAGGACTCCCCGGGGAAAGCAGACAGGAAGGAAGAATGTGTCAAAGGGGGAAAGCGGCTGTTGGAGAACGATTTAGATGCTGAAAAAAGGCCAGCGTGGGGCCCAGTTGCCATCCACAGAAACTCCGGCTCTGCCCTGGCCTGCTGCAGCCAGACTCGCTCTTTGCTCAGCGCCTGCTATTCTGGGAAGGAATCTGCAGGAGCTGGCAGGTCTTCAGCCCTGAGGTTTCCTCTGATGGACTGACGAGCAGGTGTTGGAGAAGCCCGTGTCAGAAATGTCACACACCCGGGGGTTCATATTACTCCTGTCACTGGGACTGTAGTTTGGCTAGAACGTGTGGTTTCTTATCAAGGAGTCTTCCTGCAGGGGGAAAGCGGAGGAGGTTATTTACAACACTTCCAGGCAATTGCTTGTCCATAGACACAGCCTATGCTAGGGTCAATACCATGTTTATCTCCAATTTATCAATCGAAAATCGTACCCACGATTGTACGGCTGATACATATATGAATGTGATCCAGAATAACCTTTTCAAAGAAAGGGTGTTGACAGTTTAATCCTAAAAAATATTAAACTCCCTTGAGTTAATTTTATCTCACCAGCAACTTTTCAGAAAAGTCATTACAACAGTGATCCTATCGGTATTAAAAGGAAAAAAGCATATGTAAAGTGGTCAAACACTTCAGGAGTATAATATGTTATGCTCTTTTTTATATTGTTTTGTTTCTTGATTTTTCAAGAAAATTTATCCAAAGCAAAAGAAACATGTGTATGAATTATTCAGATTTTCAGTAAAAATAAGGAAACTTAAATAAGGCCAAAATGTCCAATATACTTCCCACCATATTCAGAGAGAGCACTGACATCCTTCTGTGGGGGGGTCTGCCTTCTCACTTTACCTTGGGGTTCCCCTTGTCCACGGCCACCCTGATATTTGGTTCAGCCACACAGACCTCTCTGCTGTCCCTGGATGGTCTCACTGCCTCAGTGCCGAGCTGCCCTTCAGCCAGACACAGCAGCTCCCAGAGAGTAGAATACACTGGGTCCATCCCTCCTTCACAGCTTCAGGCAGAAGTCATGATCTTGGTGGGCTTTCCTACCCAGCAGTCTACAGTTTATCCTCCTTTCTCCTTCAGCACCTACGTCCCTTCATGCCTGTGTTTTCTGTCTTTTGTAGTTTCTCTTAATCTAACACAATGCTTGTCTTGCTTCTCTTATTATTGGTTATATTCCCCGCTGGAACAGAAGCTCTGAAGAAGGGGTTTTGTGTTTTGTTTGCTTTTCCACCAACCATGTATAACAAGTGCCTGGGACATAGTCTATATTGTCAATAAATGCCTAAAGGAATGCCTGGAAAATATGATGTTTGGATGCAGTTGGCCTGATGCTGCTGTTGCCACTCAATCAAATTATCCACTTTTCACATGCTTCTTGTTGTTCAGTCACTTAAGTTGTGTCCAACTGTTTGCAATTCTTTGCAACCTGATGGACTACAGCCCATCAGGTTCCTCTGTCCTTTACTATCTCCTGGAGTTTGCTCAAAATCATGCCCATTGAGTTGGTAATGCTATCTAACCATCTCATTCTGTATCACCTACTTCTTCTCTTGCCTTCAGTCGTTCCCAGCATCAGGGTCTTTTCTAATGAGTCAGCTCTTCCCATCAGGTGGTCAAAGTATTGGAGCTTCAGCTTTGGCATCAGTCCTTTCAATGAATATTTGGAGTTGATTTCCTTTAGGATTGACTGGTTTGATCTCCTTGCTGTCCAAGGGACTCTCAAGAGTCTTCTCCAGCAAGACAGTTTGAAAGCATCAGTTCTTTGTTGCTCAGTCTTCTTTATGGTCCAACTCTCACATCCACGTATGACTATTGGAAAAACCATAGCTTTGATTAAACAGACCTTTGACAGCAAAATGATGTCTGCTTTTTAATACGCTGTCTAGGTTTGTCATAGCTTTCCTTCCAAGGAGCAAGCATCTTTTAATTTTGTGTCCCAGTCACCATCGGCAGTGATTTTGGAGCCCAAGAAAATAAAATCTGTCATTTTTTTGCCATCTATTTGCCTTGAAGTGATGGGACCTGATGCCATGATCTTCATTTTTTGAATGTTGAGTTTTAAGCCAACCTTTTCACTTTCCTCTTTCACTCTCATCAAGAGGCTCTTAAGTTCCTCTTTGCTTTCTGCCATTACAGTGGTATCATCTGTATATCTGAGATTGTTGATATTTCTCCAGGCAATCCTGATTCCAGCTTGTCAGTTATCCAACTGGGCATTTCACATCTTGTACTCTGTGTATAATTTAAATAAACAGGGTGACAATATATAGCCTTGACGTACTTCTTTCCCAGTTTTGTTCCACATGCTATGTAACTCTAAATTAGATATTGGAATTTGGAATTATTGGATCATTTTTAGTAAAAATAATTTAATGATTAAATGTTGTTGTTTAAACACAAAAAAAGAAAACTAAAGACCAATATCACTGATGAGCAAAGATGAAAAAATCCTCAACAAAATTTTAGCAAACAGAATTCAGCAACACATCAAAAAGCTCATACACCATGATCAAGTTGGGTTTATTCCAGGAATGCAAAGATTCTTCAATATATACAAATCAATCAATGTGATATACCATATTAACAAATTGAAAGATAAAAACCATAAAAAAAAGTTGTTGTTTAGTTGCTCAGTTGTGTCTGACTCTTTGTGACCCCATGGACTGTAGCTCACCAGGCTCCTCTGTCCATGGGATTTCCCAGGCAAGAATACTGGAGCAGGTTGCCATTTCCTTCTCCAGGGGATCTTCCTGACCCAGGGATGGAAGCTGTGTCTCCTGCATTGGCAGGCGGATTTCTTTACCACTGAGTCACCTGGGAAGCCACAATGACCAAACATAAACCTCCTAAAAAAAACAAACAAAAACCCATGCAGCAAACAAAAAGACGCCAAAGCACTAAGACCTGCATCTACTCACAGCTCAGGGAAGGACCCACAGTCTAGTGCCCCATTCATGGTTCCTGAAGAGAATAATAATATAAGAACGACAGCAACAATAATAATACCTGCATCCTATCGCTTTGTCCTTGGCCTCTTTACAGGAACTAATTCATTTACTCATTTAACACCTACATGAGTTGGGCCATATTATCTGGATGGATTTAACAGATGAGAATTTGAGGCCAGTTCCCTACCTCATCTGCTATCCTTGGAGCTAATGTGTAGGGGAGCTGGTATGAGACAGATCATCTGAATCAGAATACTCATTTGTCACCATGAAGCTATGGTGTTTGGGAGTGCTAAAAAGAGATGAAATATGAACAGGCAGATCTAATCTGAAAGCTATGAAGTATGGTTAATGGATTTTAAACCAGGGAGTTATATAATTAGGCTTACACGTGGGAGGAAGTACTTGGGCAGACAAAACACAGAGTTCATTCCCATCAAGGGAACGGGCGATACAGAAAGAGCGTAGAATTCAGCTGTGTGTGAGCCAGAGGCCACTGCGGGCTGAGAGGTTCAGTCCCTGGGTCGGGAAGATCCCCTGGAGGAGGAAATGGCAGCTCACTCCAGCATTCTTGCCTGGAGAATCCCACGGACAGAGGAGCCTGGTGGGCTGCAGTCCATGGGGTCCCAGTCTGACACAGCTGAGGACTGAGCATGCACACAGAGATGTAATAAGAAGAGTAGATTTGGAAGGGAATAGTGTAGCTGAAATCGAGGGAGAAGAGACCCTTTCAAAAAAGAAATGCCATGAAAATCTCAAATATTGACAACAAGTCAGTAACTCAAGAACTAAACAGGGCTGTTTGGATTTGGCCGTCAATAGCTCATCGCTGGTGATGTTTGGCAGAGAAGCTCTAGTGCAAATTTGGTCTAAAAGTAGGTCAACTCAACCGCCTTGAGGAATTTGAAGGGGAAGGAGTAGAGATGGAGCGTGTACACCCTGCAAGTTTCCACAGGGAAAGAGAGTAAGTGAAGTGGGGTGTGGGCTCAATCTCACAGGTGTTTCAAAGATGGAAGTGGATTGATTATTTTAATGGAATTGATGGTAAATGTTAGTTGTACTGAATAATTATTGTTGTTGTAACAAATTCCAACCAACTTATTGGATTAAAACACACAAATTTGTTCTCTTTCAATTCTGATAATCAGAAGTCTAACGTCAAGGTGTTAGCAGGGCTGTGTTACATCAGGGAGTTTGGGGGGATCTGTTTCCTTGTCTTTTCCAGCTTGTAGAGGTTCCTCAATACCTGTCATGTGCCCACCCCCATCTCTAAGCCAGTAGCATGGCACTTCTCTCCTCTCTAACTGCCTGCCTGAGATCATATTGGGTCTTTTGGATAATCCAGGATAATCTTCCATGTCAAAGTCCTTAAATGAATGAATGGCATATGCAAGTTCTTTTGGCCATCTAAGGTAATATTCACAGGTCCTGCAGATTAGGGTATGGACTTCATTCACTGGGGGCTATTTATTTGTCTCGTACAGTCCACTCTCTGCCCAGAAAAACTCACGTCTATTTCACATGAAAAATACAGTCACCCCACCCCAAAGTCCCCCAAAGCCTCAACCCATGATGGTATCACCTCAAGTCCAAACTTTCATCTAAATCTTATCAGCTCAGGGCATCCAAATATCATCAGCTAAATTATTTAAATCAGGTATGGGTGAGGCTGCTGCATATGAACCATTCTCAGCCGACATCCTTTCCATCAAAGTAGCATGGAGCTAGAAGGCAGGTCATTTGTGCCCAAGATGGGGCATTGTGACAGGGGCAGGTGCCGGTTATGAACTTCCCTGTTCAGAAAAGAAGAAAATGAAATGAAAAAAAGGAGTTACTGGTTGGTCCCAAGAAATTAAAATTTCTAGCACACAATGCTCTGTGGCTCTGGGCTCTGCCTTCTGGC
Organism: Cervus elaphus; assembly: GCF_910594005.1. Taxonomy (NCBI): domain Eukaryota; kingdom Metazoa; phylum Chordata; class Mammalia; order Artiodactyla; family Cervidae; genus Cervus; species Cervus elaphus. The sequence goes on along the minus strand of NC_057843.1, from coordinate 1,747,476 downwards.
CTTGAGGTTCTGACCTTGGAGTCATCCTTCCTTTTTCTGGAAAGCTGTCTATCGCACATCCTGAGGCTGGGCTGTGGCTTTTTTCTCAGCAAAACTTTCTCTCTGCTCTTCTGCTCATCCTGAGGCTGTCTTTTTACCCTTTGTTGTGGAGGCTGCTTATCCAGTTCAGGGAATTACTGTGTTAGTTGTAGGTTTGTGGTGTCCTTGGGAGGACGTGAATTCAGGCCCTTCCTGTGCGACCGTCTTGAACCCTCCCTCCGTCCCTCTTTACTGGCTTTCTGGGACAGATTACAAGGGAGTACTGATTCTTCAGCTGTCAGGTCCAAAACCTTCAAGGAAGCTACCTTTGAGCTCTGTGTCATTTGTCATATTTATGATTTAAATTTTTTGTGTAATTATTTGATTAGTGTCCATCTTAGCCACCAGATTGTTTATTCCATGAAGTTTGTTACCATTAGTGTTTTTGCTCATTCTCTTTGTTGTTGTAAGTATAAGTGCATTTTTGATTTTTCTTTTTTTTTCCAAGAATGCTATTTACATAAAATATAGTCAATTTAGAGGTGACAAAATAAAAAACGTTAGCCATATTTAGTAAATATTTTTTTCTAAGGTCCAAGTAGCAACCACAATAGGGTAATTTTCAACCTTTGACATTTATAGCTTATAAAATGACAATATTGTGAGATCCTCAGATTCAACAGTATTAAAAATAATTGGATTGCCCTCTCTTCTTTCCCTAACAATAAGTAAACTATGTGTTTATCTTGAAAGTATTGATGGTTCACAATAATCCTTTTTTTAAAGTTAGCAGATCATGCAGTATTTTTCAGGAAAATGACAAAATTAATATTGAGTGAAATAGCACAAGCTAGGTAAGTACTTTGAAACAAAAATAACGTGAAGCTTTCTGCTGTGTGTCCATGTGTCTATAAAGTGATAAGCACAAAAACGACCATTCAGCAACTTACGTAGAGCAGTTTGGTGATGGTGGGAAAACATTATCTTCCCTATGACCTTCAACAGGTGTCATTACCAGATGGTTTCCAAAATGAATCAGATTTCTGATGTTTGCATGCAGATATATTGCATATGTTTGTATCCAGAATAATGGCCTTAGAATAAGATTTTCTTAAGTTTAGATCTTGGCTCTGCCTTTTAGCACTGGATATATTATTTTGTCCCACTGAGCCCAGTTTTTCTTGTTATGAAATAGTAATTGCGCTGTCTTGATGTAGGATAGTCGTAATGCTGAAATGAGGTTATTTTTGAAATATAAGGTTATTTGTGAAACTCATAGCAGACTGCCTGCTATGATAAATACTCAACAAAGAGGACTTCCCTGGTAGTCCAATGGTTGAGAATCCACCTTCCAATCCTGGAGATCCTGGTTTGATCCCCAGTCGAATATTCATTGGAAGGACTGATGCTGAAGCTCCAATACTCTGGCTACATGATGGGAAGAACTGACTCGTTGGAAAAGACCTTGATGCTGGGGAAGATTGAAGGCAGGAAGAGAAGGGGACAACAGAGGATGAGATGCTCAGATGCCGTCACCAACTTGATGGACATGAGTTTGAGCAAGGTCAGGGAGTTGGTGATGAACAGTGAAGCTGGAATTCTGCAGTGCATGGGGTTGCAAAGAGTCGGACATGACTGAGCAACTGAACTGAACTAACTCAACAAAGAGTAGTTGTTGATGATAACTACAACAACAATGATGCTGATAATAAAAATAATAATAGCAACAATGTCCTTGTAGAAAATGTAGTCATAAATCTGTAATGTTTATTTTAACTGGTTGATTTTTATTTTATATATTCCAGTTTACTAAATGATTTTGTTGAATCTAACCTTTTTTGTGACTGATGGAGACTCCTTGCTTGTCACATTCCTATGTGAGAAGTCATTCAACAGGGACAGTAGCTTCTTCTATCTGGTAGAATGCTATCTCGCAGATTTTATGAGAAATGAAGGACAGTTTGCATAGTTCTCCTCAGAGAAGGCACTAGCCAGGACTCCAAGTATCATGCTGAAGAGGAGTGGTGAGAGGGGTAGCCTTTCTCTGTAGCTGTTCTCAGTGGGGAAGCTTTGAGTTTTTGTGCATGCTAAGTTGCTTCAGTCATGTCCAGCTTTTTGTGATCCTGTGGACCGTAGTCCACCATGATCCTCTGTCTGTGGGATTCTCACTGTTAAGTATAATGTTTGCTCTAGTTTTTTGTACATGGTCTTTATCTAGTTGAGGAAGTTCCCCACTATTCATAATTTATTCATTTTTTTTTTATCATGAGTGGGTGTTGGCTTTTGTCAAATGTTTTCTCTTCTTCTGTTGATATGATCATTTGATGTTTCTTCCTTAGCCAGCTGATGAATTTTAAACCATCCTTGCATACCTGGGATAAATCCCACTTGGTTGTGAAATAGAATTCTTTTTATACATTGTTGGATTTGATTTGCCATGATTTTGTTGAGGACTCTTCAATCTGTGTTTATGATAGATGTTTGTCTATAGTTTTCTTTTCCTGCAGTGTCTTTTCCTGTTTTGGTATTAAGGTAATGCTGACCTCATAGGATGAAGTAGGATGTATCTCCTCTACTTCTGTCCTCTGAAAGACACTCTAGAGAATTGGTATAACTACTTCTTTAACTGTTGGGTAGAATTCATCAGTGAGTCTATCTGTGCCTGAAATTTTCTGCTTTGTAAGGTTATTGATTATTGCTTGAATGTCTTTAGTAGATAGAGGCCTATTCATATTGATTATTTCTTCTTGTGTGAGTTTTGGAAGATTTGTGCCTTTTAAGAGATGGGTGCAGTTCATCAAGGTAATCAAATTTATCGATGTACAGTTGTTCACAGTATTCTGTGATTATCCTATTATGTCCATAGGATTGTCATGAATGTTCCCTCTTCATTTTTGGTATTAGTAATTTTTGTCCTCTCTCTCTTTCCCTTAGTTAGCCTGGCTTAGCGGTTTATCAATTTCTTTGAACTTCTCAAAGAACCAGGTCTTGGTTTTGTTGTTTTTGTCTGCTAATATCCTGTTTTCAACCTCATTGATTTCTGCTGCATTTCTTATTATTTATTTATTTTCTTTTGTTAATTTTGGACTAATTTTTCTCTTCTCTTTCTGTCATGGCAGTCTAAGCACAGTCTAGAAAAGAATTTCCGGACAGCATTGCAGAAGGGAGTGAACTTATTAACAGCAAAGAGCAAGATAAGGAGGGCACTGAGAGCTCAGAGGACCGACCTCCTGACAGGCCAGGGAGAGTTAACAGTTCCTGTGGTTTAGTAGCCAATTTTTATAGCCTCAAGGCAAATAAAATTCATGCTCTAAGGTTGGCATTAGGTGATTGGTGAGGGCACTGTAGGGTGAGCACTGAGGTGGGCCTTTTACCTAATTTGGAGTCAGGAAGCTTGCTGTTGATGATCAGGGGCCTTTTGTCAACAGTGACACAGAGGCTCAGTCAGTTTTGGAGGTGACCTTGGCACTGGGCTTGCACCTGTGGCCTAGTTTTCTAAAGTAGAAGCTTGGATTACTGACTTTAGATCTTTCTTTTCTAATGTATGCATTTAAAACTATAAATTTCCTTCTAAGAATTGTTTTCACTGCATTTCACAAATTTTGATGTTATAGTTTAACTTTCATTTGTTCAAAATACTTTAAACTTTCTCATGAGATATCTTTTTTGGTCCATGTGTTACTTAGAAAAGAGTTAAGCTCCAGTTATTTTGGATTTTCCAGTTATATTTATGTTATTGATTTCTAGTTTAAATCCATTTTCATCTGTGAGAAATATTGTGTGATTATAGACTGATGTCTTTTTAATTCTTTGAAAATAAAAATTAAGATCTCTTGACTTACATTCAAACTACTTTACTTAAAATATATCATTATATCAAATGGAGATTTGCAGAAAATATATAACCCATAACCTCAGTACTAAAAGAAAACCATTCTTCAGTTTTCAACATTTTATTATAAAAATTTGCAAACATAAAAAGTTGAAAGGTGTGCAACAAGTATCCATCGCCCCACCATCTTTTTTTTTGTTCGCCCCACCATCTAATTCTATGATTACTTTTTATTATATTTGCTTTACATATGCCCATAAATTTTCTATGCCTCAATCATTTCTATACCCATCAATCATTTATTAAAAAGAAGATGGAGAGGGACACATTTCAAAGGAAGTTGCAAGTGTTCAGTTCAGTCACTCAGTTGTGTCCAGCTCTTTGCAACCCCATGGACTGCAGCAGGCCAGGCTTCCCTAATCATCACCAACTCCTGGAACTTGCTCAGATTCATGTCCATCGAGTTGGTCATGCCATCCAACCATCTCATCCTCTGTCATCCTCTTCTCCTCCTGCCTTCGAACTTTCCCAGCATCAGAGTCTTTACCAATGAGTCAGTTCTTCCCATCAGGTGGCCGAAATATTCGAGTTTCAGCTTCAGCACCAGTCCTTCCAATGAATGTTCAGGGTACATTTCCTTCAGGGTTGACTGGTTTGATCTCCTTGAAGTCCAAGGGACTCTCAAGAGTCTTTTCAAACACCACAGTTCAAAAGCATCAGTTCTTAGGCACTCAGCTTTCTTTATGGTGCAACTCTCACATTCATACTTGACTACTGGAAAAACCATAGCTTTGACTAGACGGACCTTTATTGGCAAAGTAATGTCTCTGCTTTTTAATGTGCTGTCTAGGTTGGTCATAGCTTTTCTTCAAAGGAGTAAGCATCTTTTAATTTCATGGCTGCAGTCACCATTAGCAGTGATTTTGGAGCCGAAGAAAAGAAAGTATTTCAATGTTTCCATTGTTTCTCTATTTATTTGGGATGAAGTGATGGGACCAGATGCTATGATCTTAGTTTTCTGAATGTTGAGTTTTAAGCCAACTTTTCCACTCTCCTCTTTCACTTTCATCAGGAGTCTCTTTAGTTCCTCTTCACTTTCTGCCATAAGGGTGGTGTCATCTGCATATCTGAAATTATTGATATTTCTCCCAGCAATCTTGATTCCAGCTTGTGCTTCCTTCAGCCAGCATTTCGCATGATGTACTCTACATATAAGTTAAATAAGTAGGGTGACAATATACAGCCTTGATGTACTCCTTTCCCAGTTTGGAACCAATTATAACCAATTATATCCAGTTATAACTGTTGCTTCTTGACCTGCATACAGGTTTCTCAGGAGGCAGATCAGGTGATCTGGTATTACCATCTCTTTCAGAATTTTCCACAGTTTGTGGTGATCCACACAGTCAAAGGCTTTGACATACTCAATACAGCAGAAGTAGATTTTTTTTTTTGAATTCTCTTGCTTTTGTGATGATCCAGTGGATGCTGGCAATTTGATCTCTGGTTCCTCTGCCTTTTCTATATCCAGCTTGAACATTGAAAGTCACAGTTCACGTACTGTTGAAACCTGGCTTGCAGAATTTTGAGCTTTACTTCGCTAGCATGTGAGATGATGCAATTGTGCAGTAGTTTGAACATTCTTTGGCATTGCCTTTCTTTGGGATTGGAATGAAAACTGACCTTTTCCAGTCCTGTGGCCACTGCTGAGTTTTCCAAATTTGCTGGCATATTGAGTGCAGCACTTTCACAGCATCATCTTTTAGGATTTGAAATAGCTCAACTGGAATTCCATTGCCTCCACTAGCTTTGTTCGTAGTGATGCTTCCTAAGGCCCAGTTGACTTCGCATTCCAGGATGTCTGGCTCTAGGTGAGTGATCACACCATCGTGATTATCTGGGTCATGAAGATTTTTTTGTATAGTTCTTCTGTGTATTCTTGCAACCTCTTCTTAATATCTTCTGCTTCTATTAGGTCCCTACCATTTCTGTCCTTTATTGAGCCCATCTTTGCATGAAATATTCCATTAGTATCTCTGTTTTCTTGAAGAGATCTCTAGTCTTTCTCATTCTACTGTTTTTCTTTATTTCTTTGCATTGTTCATTGAGGAAGGCTTTCTTCACTCTCCTTGCTATTCTTTGGAACTCTGCATTCAAATGGGTGTATCTTTCCTTTTCTCCTTTGCCTTTTGCCTCTCTTCTTTTCTCAGCTATTATAAGGCCTCCTCATACAATCATTTTGCCTTTTTGCATTTCTTTTTCTTGTGGATGATCTTGATCACTGTCTCCTGTACAATGTAATGAACCTCCGTCCTTTGTTCTTCAGGCACTCTATCAGATCTAATCCCTTGAATCTATTTGTCTCTTCCACTGTATAATTGTAAGGGATGTTATTTAGGTCATACCTGAATGGTCTAGTGGTTTTCCCTGCTTTCTTCAATTTCAATCTGAACTTGGCAATAAGGAGTTCGTGATCTGAGCCACAGTCAGCACCCAGTGTTGTTTTTGCTGACTGTATAGAGTTTCTCCATCTTTAGCTGCAAAGAATATAATCAATCTGATTTCAGTGTTGACCATCTGGTGATGTCCATGTGTAGAGTCTTCTCTTGTGTTGTTGGAAGAGGTGTTTGCTTTGACCAGTGCATTCTCTTGGCAAAACTCTATTAGCCTTTGCCCTGCTTCATTCTGTACTTCAAGGCCAAATTTGCCTGTTACTCCAGGTGTTTCTTGACTTCCTACTTTTGCATTCCATTCCCCTATGATGAAAAGGGCATCTTTTTTTGGTATTCGTTCTAGAAGGTCTTGTAGTTCTTCATAGAACCTTTCAACTTCAGCTTCTTCTGCATTACTGGTTGGAGCATAGACTTGGATTACTGTGATATTGAATGGTTTGTCTTGAAAATGGACAGAGATCATTCTGTCGTTTTTGAGATTGCACCCAAATACTGTACACCCAAGTCCAAGTACAATTTGGACTCTTTTTTTGACTATGATGGCTACTCCATTTCTTCTAAGAGATTCTTCCTGGCAGTAGTAGATATAATGGTCATCTGAGTTAAATTCATCCATTCTAGTCCATTTTAGTTCGCTGATTCCTAAAATGTCAATGTTCACTCTTGCCATCTCCTGTTTGACCACTTCTAATTTACCTTGATTCATGGACCTGACATCCAGGTTCCTATGTAATATTGTTCTTTACAGCATTGGACTTTACTTCCATCACCCGTCACATCCACAACTGGGTGTTGTTTTTGCTTTGGCTCCCTCTCTTCATTCTTTCTTATTTCATTGTCTATTAGTCAGTGGAGTTGCAAAGAGTCGGACATGACTAAATGACTTTCACTTCACCCCATGGACTGCAGCATGCCAGGCTTCCTTCTCCTTCACTATCTCCCAGTGTTTTCTCAAGCTCATGTCCACTGACTTGGTGATGCCATCCAACCATCTCATCCTCTGTCATCCCTTCTCCTCCTGCCTTCAGTCTTTCCCAGCATGAGTCTTTTCTAATGAGTCACCTCTTAACATCAGATGGCCAAAGTATTGGAGTTTCAGCTTCTTCATCAGTCCTTCCAATCAATATTCAGGATTGAGTTCATTTAGGATTGACTGGTTTGATCTCCTTGCAGTCCAAGGGACTTTCAAGAGTCTTCTCCAACACCACAGTTCAAAGGCATCAATTCTTTGGCTCTCAGCCTTCTTTGTGGTCCAGCTCTCACATCCATACATGACTCCTGGAAAAACCATAGCTTTGAATAGACGGACCTTTGTTGGCAAAGTAATGTCTCTGCTTTTTAATATGCTGTCTAGGTTTGTAATAGCTTTTCTTCCAAGAAGCAAGCATCTTTTAATTTCATGGCTGCAGTCACCATCAGCAGTGATTTTGGAGCCCAAGAAAAGAAAGTCTGTCACTGCTTCCATTGTCTCCCCATCTATTTGCCATCTCTTCAAGAAAATTAGAGATACCAAGGGAACATTTCATGCAAAGATGGGCTCAATAAAGGAAAGAAATGGTAGGGACCTAACAGTTGCAGAAGATATTAAGAACAGGTGGCAAGAATACACAGAAGAATTGTACAGAAAAGATCTTCATGACCCATATAATCACGATGGTGTGATCACTCACCTAGAGCCAGACATCCTGGAATGTAAAGTCAAGTGGTCCTTAGGAAGCATCACTACAAACAAAGCTAGTGGAGGTGATGGAATTCCAATTGAGGTGTTTCAAATCCTAAAAGATGATGCTGTGAAAGTGCTGCACTCAATATGCCAGCAAATTTGGAAAACTCAGCAGTGGCCACAGGACTGGAAAAGGTCAGTTTTCATTCCAATCCCAAAGAAAGGCAATGCCAAAGAATGCTCAAACTACCGCACAATTGTACTCACCTCACATGCTAGTAAAGTAATGCTCAAAATTCTCTAAACCAGGCTTCAGCAATACGTGCATCGTGAACTTCCAGCTATTCAAGCTGGATATAGAAAAGGCAGAGGAACCAGAAAGCAAATTTCCAACATCCGCTGGATCATTGAGAAAACAAGAGAGTTCCAGAAGAACATCTATTTCTGCTTTATTGACTATGCCAAAGCCTTTGTGTGGATCACAATAAACTGTGTAAAATTCTGAAAGAGATGGTAATACCAGACCACCTGACCCGCCTCTTGAGAAACCTGTATGCAGGTCAGGAAGCAACAGTTAGAACTGGACATGGAACAACATACTGTTTCCAAATAGGAAAAGGAGTACATCAAGGCTGTATATTGTCACCCTGCTTATTTAACTTATATGCAGAGTACATCATGGGAAATGCTGGGCTGGAGGAAGCACAAGCTGGAATCAAGATTGCTGGAAGAAATATCACTAACCTCCGATGTTCAGATGACACCACCCTTATGGCAGAAAGTGAAGAAGAACTAAAGAGCCTCTTGATGAAAGTGAAAGAGGAGAATGAAAAAATTGGCTTAAAGCTCAACATTCAGAAAACTTAAGATCATGGCATCTGGTCCCATCACTTCATGGCAAATAGATGGGGAAACAGTGGAAACAGTGTCTGACATTTTTTGGGCTCCAAAATCACTGCAGATGGTGATTGCAGCCATGAAATTAAAAAGACACTTACCTTTACCCTCAATGGTGAAAAATTGAAAGCATTTCCCCTAAAATCAGGAACAAGACAAGGGTGCCCACTCTCACCACTACTATTTAACATAGTTTTGGAAGTTTTGGCCACAGCAATCAGAGCAGAAAAAGAAGTAAAAGGAATCCAGATAGGAAAAGAAGAAGTGAAACTCGCTGTTTGCAGATGACATGATCCTCTGCATAGAAAACCCTAAAGAATCTGCCAGAAAATTACTGGAGCTAATCAATGAATATAGTAAAGTTGCAGGATATAAAATTAACACACAGAAATCCCTTGCATTCCTATACACTAACAATGAGAAAACAGAAAGGGAAATTAAGGAAACAATACCATTTACCATTGCAACAAAAAGAATAAAATACTTAGGAGTATATCTACCTAAAGAAACAAAAGACCTATACATTGAAAGCTATAAAACACTGATGAAAGAAATCAAAGAGGACACAAACAGATGGAGAAATATACTGTGTTCATGGGTTGGAAGAATCAATATTGTCAAAATGACTATACTACCCAAAGCAATCTATAGATTCAATGCAACCCCTATCAAGCTACCAACAGTATTCTTCACAGAACTAGAACAAATAATTTCACAATTTGTATTGAGATACAACAAACCTCCAATAGGCAAAGTAATCTTGAGAAAGAAGAATGGAACTGGAGGAATCAACCTGCCGGACTTCAGACTCTACTACAAAGCCACAGTCATCAAGACAGTGTGGTACTGGCACAAAGACAGAAATATAGATCAATGGAAAGGATAGAAAGCCTAGAGATAAATCCACGAACCTATGGACACCTTATCTTCGACAAAGGAGGCAAGAATATACAATGGAAAAAAGACAACCTCTTTAACAAGTGGTGCTGGGAAAACTGGTCAACCACTTGTAAAAGAATGAAACTAGAACACTTTCTAACACCATACACAAAAATAAACTCAAAATGGATTAAAGATCTAAATGTAAGACCAGAAACTATAAAACTCCTAGAGTAGAACATAGGCAAAACACTCTCTGACATAATCACAGCAGGATCCTCTATAACCCACCTCCCAGAATATTGGAAATAAAAGCAAACCTAACCAAATGGGACCTAATGAAACATAAAAGCTTTTGCACAACAAAGGAAACTATAAGCAAGGTGAAAAGACAGCCCTCAAATTGGGAGAAAATAATAGCAAATGAAGCAACAGACAAAGGATTAATCTCAAAAATACACAAGCAACTCCTGCAGCTCAATTCCAGAAAAATAAATGACCCAATCAAAAAATGGGCCAAAAAACTAAACAGACATTTCTCCAAAGAAGACATACAGATGGCTAACAAACACATGGAAAGATGCTCAACATCACTCATTATCAGAGAAATGCAAATCAAAACCACAATGAGGTACCATTACACGCCAGTCAGGATGGCTGCTATCCAAAAGTCTACAAGCAATAAATGCTGGAGAGGGTGTGGAGAAAAGGGAATCCTCTTACACTGTTGATGGGAATGCAAACTAGTACAGCCACTATGGAGAACAGTGTGGAGATTTCTTTAAAAAGTGGAAATAGAACTGCCATATGGCCCAGCAATCCCACTCCTGGGCATATACACTGAGGAGACCAGAACTGAAAGAGACACATGCACCCCAATGTTCATCGCAGCACTGTTTATAATAGCCAGGACATGGAAGCAACCTAGATGCCCATCAGCAAATGGATAAGGAAGCTGTGGTACATATACACCATGGAATATTACTCAGCCATTAAAAAGAATTCATTTGAATCAGTTCTAATGAGATGGATGAAACTGGAGCCCATTATACAGAGTGAAGTAAGCCAGAAAGATAAAGACCAATACAGTGTACTAAAGCATATATATGGAATTTAGAAAGATGGTAACAATAACCCTATATGCAAAACAGAAAAAGAGACACAGATGTACAGAACAGACTTTTGGACTCTGTGGGAGAAGGCGAGGGTGGGATGTTTTGAGAGAACAGCATTGAAACATGTATACTGTCAAGGGTGAAACAGATCACTAGCCCAGGTTGGATGCATGAGACAAGTGCTCAGAGCTGGTGCACTGGGAAGACCCAGAGGGATCGGGTGGAGAGGGAGGTGGGAGGGGGGATCGGGATGGGGAACACATGTAAATCCATGGCTGATTCATGTCAACGTATAGCAAAACCCACTACAATATTGTAAAGTAATTAGCCTCCAACTAATAAAAATAAATGGAGAAAAAAAAAAAAAAGACGCTTACTCCTTGGAAGGAAAGTTATGACCAACCTAGACAGCATATTAAAAAGCAGAGACATTACTTTGTCAACAAAGGTCTGTCTAGTCAAGGCTATGGTTTTTCCAGTGGTCATGTATGGATGTGTGAGTTGGACTATAAAGAAAGCTGAGTGCTGAAGAATTGATGCTTTTGAACTGTGGTGTTGAAGAAGACTCTTGAGAGTCACTTGGACTGCAAGGAGATCCAACCAGTCCATCCTAAAGGAAATCAGTCCTGGGTGTTCATTGGAAGGACTGATGTTGAAGCTGAAACTCCAGTATTTTGGCCACCTGATGCGAAGAGCTGACTCATTTGACCCTGATTTTGGAAAAGATTGAACGCAGGAGGAGAAGGGGACGGCAGAGGATGAGATGGCTGGTTGGCATCACCGACTCGATGGACATGAGTTTGGGTAAACTCCGGGAGTTGGTGATGGACAGGGAGGCCTGGTGTGCTGCGGTTCATGGGTCACAGAGAGTCGGGCATGACTGAGCAACTGAACTGAACTGAACTTGTGCATTGGCAGGCAGATTCTTTTCCACTAAGCATCAGGGAAGCCCTGGTTTTGTTATTTTCTCAAGTGTTTGTCTGTTTTCTAAAAAAATTCGTTAATTTATATTTATATTTGTTATTTCTTTTTCTTGGAATTTCTTTATGTTTTCCCCCCCTCCCTTATTAAATTTGAACCTCAAGTCAAGACCTTTCTTCTTTATGATTTTGAACATTTAAAATTTATTTTTAATCATTGCCTTAGCGGCACATCACATATTTGCATCAATTGGTTTTTTTTTCCTCATTTAATTAGACGTATTTTGTAAAATACCTCATCATTCTTCTTTGACAAGGGATTAGCTAGAAGTGTGCTATTTTAAGTTATAAATACTTGGTTTTTTCTAGATAGGTTATCATTATTGGTATCTAATGTAATTCCATTGTAGTCAGATAAGTTATTCCTGTATAATTTCAGTTATTTAAAAATGTTGGGGCTTGTTGGATAACCCCCAACATGGCCCATTTGGATGAATGTGCCATGTGTTCTTGGAAAAAATACATCTTCCATAGTTTTTGAATATAGTGTTCTGAAAATGTCATCATGTCAAATGGATGATAGGTAAAACTCATTTTTGTTTGTGATGCAGTGAAGTGAAAATCTCTCAGTGGTATCTGACTCTTTGCAACCCCCTGGACTGGAGTGGGTAGCCTATCCCTTCTCCAGCGGATCTTCCAGACCCAGGAATCGAACTGGGGTCTCCTGCATTGCAGGTGGATTGTTTACCAACCGACTTATGAGGGAAGCCCCTATTTATTTGTGATGATTGATGTCTATTTTAAGGACATCCAGAAACATGAGGGAGGAGAAGAAATTTCATCAACAGCCTTTTTCCTGTCTAGATGCCATCCTTAAATTCAAGGAAGCCCTTTAGACTTCAAAACTCACTAGGAATTTTATTTACAGCCCAGTAAAATGGCACATTCAACAGAGGCACTATGCTCTCATTGTTTCCTTTATATTAAATATCCCCAACAAGGTAATTTTCTGACTTTTAAAAATTACAAATTGAATGGATTCCAATTTTAGCAAACCTCAATCTGAACATAGAATTTCTCCTACCCTACTCTTTATAAGCAATTATTGCTTTACTTTTAAGCAATCTAGACTACTTCACTGAAAAATGAATTTTTATCTGCTTATTAGAGACTTGTGTTGTTTAAGGAGGAAATATATTACCTGAACTACTAGGGTTCATCCGCTGAGAGTGACCCACATCAGCTTCCCAAAACAGATATAACAGATCCATCCACTTGCTACTTTGACCCCTGTTTGAACTTAGTAAAAGAATTGGAAGTTGAGAAGTGAAATTGATAGATACTCAAGTAGTGTACACCTGCTTAAATATAGAAGACAAATTTATTTAAATCCTAATTTTGACCTATGGCATACATTTGTGAAATAACAGTTGAGGAGTCAAACCTCTACTTAACCTATGGTCCATGACTATAATTCAGCGCAAAACATTGGACCACACTGATTCTGATCCTATGATCCTTTCATCTCTAACTAATAATATTAACTGCCATGAAGTGAAGATTTCAAAAGTAATGTACATTTTCCCCCTCACTGCAAAAAAAGCTGAATGTTTATGTTTTGATTACTTAAATTTCTTTCACTGAGGTCTGTCTTAATTCTCTGTCTTCAATACAGTGCTAACACTGGTGTTCAAACAGAGTTTTCTGGATGCCTCTCATTAGAGTAGAAATTATTCTTGGAAAAGCATCGTGCGTGTTTCCTGATAGTTTCAAAGGAAACCTGGATGACCTCAAACACTTCTTTAAAACTTCTTAATCATACTCACCCAGAGGATGGGGGTCAATGTTATGTTTCTACCAGGGCAAGAATCTGATAGCGTCAGACCTTATGCATGTGTTATGCAAAGCACAGAAAGAAACAAAAACATTTTAAGAGGTAATTTACAGGAACAATTCTCATTGTTTTGTTCTGATTTTGTATTTTATTTCTCTAAATGACTTAATTCAACATTCTTTCCATCTTTTTTTAATAAGATTTATCAGAGATAGTCTCAGAAGAGGTAATAAATAACCTCTTTAGTAATAGTAATAGTAACAATTGTTTTTGCTAGTTTCTTTTCTAAATAATCTCTTTTAACAGGGTATTTATTTATCCCTATCTGTTTATGGTATTATCACATCACCTGTCAAAGCATATTTAGAGTATGGAAATAATTTTCTCACGTTAAATACCTAATGAAAGATTGACAGTGGATTTCTTTCTTTTAATTTTTATTTTATATTGAAGTAGAGTTGATTAACAGTGTTGTGTTAGTTTCAGGTATACAACAAAGTGATTCAGTTATGCGTATACATGAATCATTCTTTTTCAAATTCTTTTCCTACTTAGGTTGTTACATAATATTGAGCAGAGTTCCCTGTTGTATACAGCAGATCCTTATTGGTTATCCATTTTAAATATAGCAGTGTGTACATATGGATCCCAAACTCCCAAACTATACCTCCCCCATTCTTCTCGGTAACCATCAGTTTGTTCTCTAAGCCTGTGGGTCTGTTTCTATTTTTTTAAAAGAAGTTCATTTTTTTCAGTGTTTTTAGATTCCATTTATAAGTGATATCATATGATATTTGTCTTTTTCTGTCTGACTTATTATACTTAGTATGATAATCTCTATGTCCATCCATGTTATGACATTTCATTCTTTTTAGGGCTGAGTAGTATTCCATCGTATATTTGTACCACAACTTCTTTATTCATTCTTCTGTTGATCTGACATTTAGATTGTTTCCATGTATTGGATATTGCACGTAGTGCTGCAGTGAACATTAGGGTGCATATATTTTTTTTTGACATTTAGTTTTATCTGGGTATAAGCCCAGGAGTGGGGTTGCTGGATTATATGGTAGCTCTATTTTTAGTTTTTTGAGGAACTTCATCCTGTTTTCCTGGATTCCCTGGTGGCTCAGATGATAAAGAATCCACCTACAATTCAGGAGACCTGGGTTCTATCTCTGGGTTGGGAAGATCTCTGGAGAAGGGAATGGCAACCCACTGCAGTATTCTTGCCTGGAGGATTCCATGGACAGAAGAGCCTGGCGGGCTACAGTCCATGGGGCTGCAGAGTCAGGCATGACTGAGCGAGTAACTTCACTTTCATATTCTATTTTCCCTAATAGCTGCACCAATTTACATTCCCAGTCCCATGCTGTTTTTCTCTGAGTTTGAAAACCACCTTCTAAATGTACAAATGGTAACAAAAATCAGTGAAAATTTGTTGTTTTGAGAGATATCCTTCATGACAATGAAACATTCATAAAGTCCTGCGTTTTGGCTTACTGTTTGATTTTGTGTTGTCTCTGTCATTAAAAATTTCTCAGGTTTTTAAAAGAACTTTAAATTATATTTTCATAGTGAGAGAAGGCACAGCCATCAGTAAATCTTTATTTTGTCTGAGAAATGCCAGACTCAGAATGTTAAAAATGCAGCATAAGTACTTGTTTGGTCTCTCCTTAAGAATAACCTTTTTTTTTAATTGAGGATTTTATTTTCTGCAAAATTATTTCCTACTCCATTGACTACAGCCACTTCCCTAAAAGTAGTTATTTTATTCATCAGCATTTGGACTCAGTCTATGAATGAGCATTACAGTTGTGTTATATGTTGATAATTGAGGGTGGTTTAAGGATGGAGGCCATACTACTTTCTGTAATTCTGAAAACTTCATAATCCAAACAACCCATTGTATTTTTTAATAAAAATTAATTTGGCAAAGAGTTTAAGCAAATTAAAGCTTAAACAAAATTGTCCCAAAGACACATACAGGTGATTTTACTTAGTGTACATTGTAACACATACAGAATTTATGTATCTTATTTTTTCATACTTGGAAAACTAAAGCCACAATTTTAGAGAAAACTACATAGCTATGATCTGTTGTATTATACACTAATTAAAAATATTGTGGTGCTCTGTCTCCTCGTTCAAAAAACCTATTGCATAATAATTCAAAATCCGAGCTCTAGAAATGGGACTAGCGGCACATCTGGGGTTTCCCTTTGTTACTGTACACTCCAGCCAACACATTTGAAGAGTTATTTCTCATATGTGTAAAGTCAGGGTAGTAGCAGTGTACTTCCTCATAGGGTTCTAGTAAAAACTAAATGTGGCCATAGCTGTAGTGTAGCTAGACACTGCCCGACATATCGTAAGCCCTTGGTCAGTGTGGTCTGTTATTGGCTATTTCTTCATAATATCCCCATCCTGTGTACTGGAAGCAGTTTGTTAGCACATGCTAGACATCCAAGAAACATTAGCTGATTTAATGAATAAATACTCATTTTTTCAATCAACAAAGCAACAAAACTGCAATTCACTTGAATGTAAGAAAAGGAGAGAATCAAGAAGCAAGAAGCACAAAGAACTCAGTGTTCCTCCCTTCTCCCCTGTCCCCGCTGCCTAGGTCCTGTGTATGTCTGTGTCCTCACCTGCTACCTCAAGTGGTCAGCAGGATGCTGCCGCCTTTACTGGGGCTGGGGGAAGCGGGGAAGCCCCAAGTTTGAGGCGTTTGGTTGCAGGCATCTTAAATTTGAGATGTCCATTCACTACACATCCAAGTGGAAATGCCGGTAGGCAATCGGACATGTGTCTGGAGTTCTAGTAATTTCAGAGGCAGGAGCACTGCGTCCCAAGGTGTGTGCTGTCAACTGGGTGGACACTGTGTGTTCCTTTTCTATCCCCAAACTGCGTACTGTGTCACCAAGAACAAAGGAAATGTCTCCAGAAAACACGCTGATGGATTTTAAATGTTGACGACTCCTTCCCTAGAACAGTAGTTCTTTGAGCCCTGTGCAGTCACTTTTTATGAACTGGATTTTTTTTAACCTGAAATACACCAGTATCCAGACTGAGACCGCATACAGGGTTTCCTCTGAGTGTAAGTGTGTGCACATGCATAGGGGCACATTCAAGGAGCGAGGCATTTTTTATTAGAAAATCCATGTTCATGAACAGATTCTTAAAGGGTCCTATGAGCCAAAAAGTATTTTTAAAATTCAGAATTTCTCCAGCATGCGTAACGTGAACACACAGCAACAGAAATGTTCTTTTATGAAAGGCAGTTTAGTAAAGTGGAACCATCACAAGCTTTGGTGTTTCCAAGGTGGTGCTAGTGGTAAAGAATCTGCCTGCCAATGCAGGAGAGGAAGAGATGCAGGTTTGGGAGGATCCCCTGGAGAAGGAAATGGCAACCTGCTCAAGTGTTCTTGCCTGGAAATCCCATCAACAGAGGAGCCTGGTGGTCTACAGTCCATGGGGTTGCAAAGAGTCGGATAAGACTGAAGCAACTTAGCACACATCCATGCACATACTGCAAGCGTTGATGCCAGTCCTCCGGGTAGAATCCAGGTAGCATTAGTTACGATAACAAAGTCTTGGTCTCCACCACATCATAACACTTCCCCTGAGAAGCCGCTGAAAGATTAAACAACTTTAAGCACAGAAAGAGACTGAAGCACAGGTGTGCAGTGAGGGCTCCCCAGATTCCTTTCTTTTCCCCGTCTTACTGACTTCCTCTGGTGATTAACAAAATTAGAAAAGTAAGTACTAAGTGAAGCCTCAGATAATACTCTCTCTGCATTGTTTTCTAAAAAAAAAAAAACATGAAGTTAAATAACAGTATTTTCTCATAAGGACTCTGACTTCCCCAGTTTTTATTTGTTTTCTTGACTGTGCGGGTGTTTTTGTGGTGTGTGGGCTTCTGGTCGCGGTGGCTTCTCTTGCTGTGGAGCCTGAGCCGTAGGACACGTGGGCTCAGTGGTTGCGGCCTCCTGGGCTCTACAGCACAGGTTCAGCACGCAGGCTTAGTTGCCTTACCACCTGTAGGATTTTCCCAGGTCAGGGATTGAACCTGCGTCTCTTGCATTGGCAGGCGGATTATGTATCACTGAGCCACCTGGGAAGCCTCTCTCCCTGTTTTTATATTTAATACATATAAATTAGCAAGATGGAGGGTGTAAGTTCCAAAGGAAGGACACGGTGGTCAGAAGCCAAGGGCATGTCCAGAGTGGAGACCCCCGGTGGGGCCTGGTGCAGCCACACCAGCCACATCTGCTGATGAATGACTGTCTCCCACCCAGAGGCTGCATCCTGTCCTTCCCCAAGAAGGGACTGCACGTTCTCAGGATGCTAACATCAAGTCATGCAGACATCGCACCCGGAGTCCCAAGCTTCCCATCCATGGGAAGCAAAGAAGCCTGTCAGAAAAGAACACTTTTCGAATGTCAAGTAATTCAGAAAGATTGTTTTTTACTCAGCAATATTCTTAACTGAAAGAAAACATACAGAAAAAATTGTTTACATCTAACTACACAGAACTCCAGTAGTGGAATGATGACTGTCCCTTCGTTTTACTTTATTTTCCAGAGTTTCTTATGCAAATCACCTTTTTCCATTTGAGGATCAGAAAAAGGAAGAAAAGGGTTCTTTTGCCTAGCAGTAAAACTTTGTTTGAGGAAACTAGATTGAAAGTACAATTAATTTCTCATTTTGACTTTTTAGATGACAAATGATAATTTTACTGACCTCCTCAACTAGGAAAACATGCACTAAAAACTAGATTGCTCTTGCATTAACTGCTACAAGTTTCTAATCTGCCAAAGTCTATCCTAATATGATTCCCAGAAATGAACATTAAGTCTCATCTGCCGTCTGATCAATCTAGGTTCTGTTAAGAGCATGATATGCTGAGATGCAGGCAGTTTGTTTCTGGTTGGTAAGGTCACAGAAGGCAGCCTTTAGTCTGGTCTGAGGACCTGAACTCCTCAGAACAGTTTCTTATTGATCACAGTCCATCAATCTTCTATTTCAAAACCAAACCTTTCAGTACCTCTTCCATAGACTCTTTCCATGTTAAACGTCAAAAGTCAGGGGCTCATGCTAACATCTTCCTTTCTCCTGTGAGTTGCATGAAGCTTTGCTATGCCATCTGAATCATCATCTTACTCTAAAAAACAGAGAAAGTCATATACAACACCTTCAGTGAAATATACATCTATCCCAGATACAAAAACACTACTGCTCCCAGGTGAACGTGGTCGTCACTTTCTCCCTCTGGCCTTCCTCTAGAGGGTCACCGGCTGCTCTTGAGCACCTGCTGTGCCTTGAGCAGGCAGTGGGAAGGCCTAGCCTTGCTGGGGGCGGAGAGGTTTGTGTGGCCATGGTTCTCTCTGTGCGGCTCTGCTGCTCCCCTGCCCTGGCTTGGAGAGCCTGTCCTTCTAGGGTTAGGTGTGTCTGTGTTCTTAAAAATGGTAACTATACTTCTTACTAGCTCGTTTTTTGTTTCAAGATGAGAGACAAAGAGCATGATCACTTTTAAAATAGATTCATGTTGTGGGAAACTGCCATATAGTGCAGGGAGCTCAGCTCAGTGCTCTGTGATAACCTAGAAAGGTAAGATAATAGGAGGGAGGCTACATGGGTGGGAGGGAGATTCGAGGGAGGGGATATGCATATAGCTATTGTGGATGTGTCTGGGGATGAAAGTAAAATCTGATGCTGTAAAGAACAGTATTGCATAGGTACCTGGAATGTTAGGTCCATGAATCAAGGTAAATTGGATGTGGTCAAGTAGGAGATGGCAAGAGTGAACATTGACATCTTAGGAATCAATAAACTAAAATGGACATGAATGAGGGAATTTAATTCAGATGACCGTTATATCTACCACCATGGGCAAGAATCCCTTAGAAGAAATGGAGTAGCCCTCATAATCAACAAGAGAGTCCAAAATGCAGTACTTGGGTGCAACCTCAAAAGTAACAGAATGATCTCTGTTCATTTCCAAGGCAAACCATTCAACATCATAGTAGTCCAAGCCTATGCCGTAACCACTGATGTTGAAGAAGCTGAAGTTGAGTAGTTCTATGGAGACCTACAAGACCTTCTAGAACTAACACCAAAAAAAAAAAAAATTATATGTCCTATTCATCATAGGGGATTGGAATGCAAAAATAGGAAGTCAAGAGATACCTGGAGTAACAGGCAAGTTTGGCCTTAAAGTCCAAAATGAAGCAGGGCAAAGGCTAACAGAATTCTGCCAAGAGAATGCACTGGTCATGGCAAACACCCTTTTCCAACAACACCAGAGATGACTTTACACATGGACATCACCAGATGGTCAACACCAAAGTCAGACTGATTATATTCTTTGCAGCCAAAGATGGAGAAGCTCTATACAGTCAGCAAAACAAGACCTGGAGCTGACTGTGGTTCAAATCATCAACTCCTTATACCACAATTCAAGCTTAAACTAAAGAAAGTGGAGAAAACCATTAGGTCATTCAGGTACAACCTAAATCAAATCCCTATGATTATACAGTGGAGGTGACAAATAGATTCAAGGTATTAGATTTGGTAAACGGTGCTTGAAGAACTATGGACAGAGGTTCATAATATTGTACAGGAGGCACTGACCAAAACCATCTGAAAGAAAAACAAATGTAAGAAGTCAAAGTGGTTGTCTGAGGAGGCCTTACAAATAGCTTAGAAAAGAAGAGAAGCCAAAAGCAAGGGAGAAATGGAAAGGTACACCGAACTGAATGCAGAGTTCCAGAGAATAGCAAGGAGAGACAAGAAGGCCTTCTTCAATGAACAGTGCAAAGAAATGGAGGAAAGTAACAACAGGGGAAAGACTAGGGATCTCTCCAAGAAAATTGGAGATATCAAAGGAACATTTCATGCAAAGACAGGCACAATGAAGGACAGAAATGATAAAGATGTAATAGAAGCAGAAGAGATCAAGAAGAGATGGCAAGAATACACAAAAGAACTGTACAAAAAAGATCTTAGTGACCCAGATAACCAAAAAGGTGTGGTCACTCACCCAGAGCCAGACATTCTGGAGTGTGAAGGTAAGGGGCTTAAGGAAGCGCTACTGCTAGTAAAGGTAGTGGAGGTGATAGAATTCCAGCTGAGCTGTTTAAAAATCCTAAAAGATGATGCTATTAAAGTGTTGCATGCAATATGTGAGCAAGTTTGGAAAACTCAGCAGTGGCCATAGGACTGGAAAAGGTCAATCTTCATTCCAGTTCCCAAGAAGGGCAGTACTAAAGAATGTGAAAACTATTGCAAAATTGCACTAATTTCACATGCTAGCAAGGTAATGCCCCAAATCCTTCAAGCTAGGCTTCAGGAGTACTTGAATTGAGAACTTCCAGATGTACAAACTGGGTTTAGAAAAGTCAGAGGAATCAGAGATCAAATTGCCAACATTTGTTGGATCATAGAGAAAGCAAGGGAATTCCAGAAAAAACATGTACTTCTCTTTCATTGACTATGCTAAAGCCTTTGACTGTGTGGGTTATAACCAACTGTGGAAAACTCTTAAAGTAATGGGAATACCAGACCAATTTGCCTGTCTCCTGAGAAGCCTGTATTCAGATCAACCTAGAACCTTATGCAGATCAATAGTTAGAACCTTATATGGAACAACTGACTGGTTCAAAATTCAGAAAGGAGTACATCAAGGCTGTATATTGTCATCCTGCTTATTTAACTTATATGCAGAGTGCATCATATGAAATGCCAGGCTGGATGAAGCACAAGCTGAACTCAAGATTGCTGGGAGAAATATCAGTAGCCTCAGATATGCAGATGCCAACACCTTTATGGTAGAAAGTAAAGAGGAACTGAAGAACCTATTGATGAAGGTGAAAGAGGAGAATGAAAAAGACAGCTTAAAATTCAGTGTTCAAAAAAACAAAGATCATGGCATCCAGTCCCATCACTTCATGGCAAATAGAAGGGGAAAAGGGGGAAGCAGTGACAGATTTCCTCTTCTTGGGCTCTAAAATCACCATGAATGGTGACTGAAGCGATGAAATTAGAAAATGATTGCTTCTTGGAAGGAAAGCTATGACAAACCTAGACAGCGTATTAAAAAGCAGAGACCTCACTTTGCTGACAAAGGTTCATATCGTCAAAGCTGTGGTCTTTCTAGTAGTCACATACAGATGTGAGAGTTGGACCATAAAGAAGTCAGAGTGTTGAAGAACTGATGCTTTTGAACTGTGTAGTTGGAGAAGACTCTTGAGAGTCCCTTGGACTGCAAGGAGATCAAACCAGTCAACCCTAAAGGAAATCAACCCTGAATACTTATTGGAAGGACTGATGCTAAAGCTGAAGCTCCAATACTTTGGCCACCTGATATGAAGAGCTGACTATTGGAAAAGACGCTGATGCTGGGAAAGATTGAGGGCAGGAGGAGAAGGAGGAGACAGAGGTTGAGATGGTTGGATGGCAGCATGGATTCAATAGATATGAGTTTGGACAAACTCTGGGAAATGATGAGGGACAGGGAGGCCTGGTGTACTTGGTATATGCAGTCCATGGGGTCACAAAGAGTCAGAAGCAACGTGGAGACTGAACAACCGCAACAGCTGATTTATGTTGTACAGCGGAAGCTAGCACCACACTGTAAAGCAATTACATCCCAAACGAAAAAAAATAGATACATCTTGGAATAATGCCAGATCTAATTAGTTGATGACTCAATCAGGTCCCATTTTCAACACATTGCTTTATTTCCACAATATATCTGCTGTTTTAAGCATGAGAGCATTCCTCTCTTTCCTTCCTCCCTCTGATGAGAGCATGCTTCTGTGTCATCAACCATGAAACTTGGTTAACACTGTGCTCTGTTCTTAGAACTAGAAAACCCATTTATGCATTTATTTTTTTCTGTTCATTATAAAATTATAAGAAAAATTGGAAAACTGAAGAAAAATAGACAATATGTACTCCTAGGCTACCTCTCAAACTGATGCTGGTAACTGTTAGTATTTTGACTTCATTTCTGCTCCTGTTTTATTTTAGGGCATAGATTTTGTTGTTGCTGTTTCTCTCTCTCTCTTTTTTTTTTTCACTTTTTAAAAAATTTGACTGAGTTGGGTTGTCACTGCAGCATGTGGGGTCTAGTTCCCTGACCTAAGGGTCAAACCTGGGTCCCCTGTGTTGGGAGCACGGAGTCTTATCCGCTGGACCACCAGGTCCCTGTGGTTGTTTCTTACATGGCTGCAATCATACTATATATACTGTGCATTATTTTACCTTAAAGGTATTTCCACTTTTCTCACAGCACTGTGAAAAAATAATTTTTATGACTGTTAAGTGTTGTTCAAGTGACCTACTATAGTTTATATAATCACTCCATTATTACAGAGCATTAGGATAATTTTCAGCTTTTATATCATAAATGCTGTTGGTCTCAAGAGTTGTGTTTAAAGATTTCCTTCTAATTTGGAATGAAATTCTTAGATTTTCTGAAATAGAAAGTGAGATTATTGGCCAAAAAGCTACTGAAAATGTGAGGATCTTCGTACCTCTCATCAAATTGTCATGGAAGGCAGTTAGTAACACGTGTGTGGGCAGCCAGCACACGAGTGAGTTAGTGCTCCTAGCCCCTCGGCTGTCCTCCCTGCTCTTCTTCTGGGCATTGGCTAGTTTCCCTCCCTTCCCCACCCGCAGGCATTGTGGTGAGACCCTTGGCTTCCTGCTCCTGCTGCTCTCTCTGCCTTCCTCCTTCCACACAAACTGGAGCTCTAGGGGCCACTCAGCCCACAGGGAAGGGGGGCCCTCCCAGAGGTCAGGCTCCCCTTCTCCAGCAGGCAGCCTGGCTTGGAGTGCTGTCCACCCCCGGGGACCACGGGCACTGTCCCTTTGGTGCTCCCCAGGGTGCTCCCCCAAAGTCTGGTCTCCTCTGTAGGCTTTCTTCTCCTTTTGCCCCCACACCAGTCTCATCTCCCCGACCTGTCCCCTGAAGCCCAGAGCAGCTGCTTCCGCCCCCAAACTAAGCCCAGGCCTTTGGTTCTTTCTGTCACAGACTTCCCCCAATAGATTTCCATATGTTGTATTTTTGTTCACATTTGTTTCTAGATATTTTTAAATTTTTCCTTTGGTTTACTTGATGACCAGTTGATTATTCAGCAGTGTTATTTAATTTTTTGTGTTTGTTTTTTCCATTTAAAAAAAGTTTTGTAAGTTTTCTACTGAAAAATCTGCTGGTAGCCTCATGGGGGTCCTCTTGTATGTAACAAGTCGTTTTATTCTTGCTGCATTTAGGATGCTTTCTTTATCCTTAAGGGCTTCCCTGGTGGCTCGGTGGTAAAGAATCGCCTGCCAATGCAGGAGGCGAGGGTTCAATCCCTGGGTTGGGAACATCCCCTGGAGAAGGAAATGGCAGCCTGCTCCAGTATTCCTGCCTAGGAAGTCCCAAGGACAGAGGAGCCTGGTGGGCCACAGTCCCTGGGGTCGCAAAGAGTCGGACAGGACTGAGCGACTAAACAACAACAACATAGACCTGCTGAGGAGGACCGGGTCTCTTCCGGTTTAAGACCCACTTTGCAGGCCGTAAGGGCTCAGTAAGGCTAACTCCCTGGGCTGTGGGAGGTGTCAGAGCATCCTCGTCTCAGAAAAGCTTATTTATAAACGCAGGTTCAAGAGGGAGGGGATACATGTATACCTGTGGCTGATTCGGGCTTCCCAGGTGGATCAGTGGTAAAGAACCCCCCTGCCAGTGCAGGAAACGGGGGTTTGAACTTGGGTTGGGAAGATCCTTGGAGAAGGGCATGGCACCCCACTCCAAATTCTTGCCTGGAGAATTCCCATGGACAGAGAGCCTGGTGGGCTGAAGTCCATGGGTCACAAAGAGTTGGACTTGAGTGAGAGACTAGACAATAACAACAGTTTTATCCTGAATCTTTACCACTTCAGTGTTCCTGTGCCTTGCTGTGGCCTCTTTGGGTTAATCTTATTCAGAACTCTCTGGGCTTCCTTCCTCAGATTTTTCCTTTCTCAAATTCCTTCCTCTGGTATTTCCTTCTTCAGATTGGGGAAGTTTTCAGACATGATTTCTTCTAATGATTTTTCTCTCTTGCACTTTCTCTTATCCTCTTGGGACCCCTATAATGCAAATGTTATTCTGCTTGATGTTGTCCCTAGGTCCCCTTAAGGTAGCTTTGTTTTTTTCTTAACACTTTGTTGTTTCACTTTGCTGCTCTGTCTGGGCGAGTTCCTCTGGTTTGTCTTCCCGTTTGTTGATTCCCTCCTACCCGCTGTTGAACCTCTCTGGTGTGTTTCTCAGCTCAGAAACACGACTGTTTGGTTTTTTTCTATCTCTTTGTTGAAGTTCTCACTGTGTTTGTTCATCATCTTTTCCCTGAATTCAGTGAGCACTTTCAGGACTATGACTTTGAACTCTTTATCAGTTAGATTGCTTATATCTGTTTCATTTAATTATTTTTCTGAGATTTTTTTTGTCTTGTTCTTTTGATTGGAACACATCTCCTTACGTTGCCTAGTTCTCTGTTTCTATGTATCAGGTGAGTCAGCTCTCACATCCGGTCTTGAAGGAGTAGACAGCATGATAGGTTGCTTGTGGGCTCGGAGGCACAGCCCCCCCGGGCCGTAAGAGCCAGCCGCCCAGGGGCTGCGTGCCTCTCGGGTTGTGATGAGGCTGTGCAGTGGGTGCGGCGGCCCCTGGAGTGACTGTGCGGCCCGCCACAGCAGCTGTGGCCGTGGTGAGTGTAGTTCAGTTTGTACCACGTTAATCTGGCCAGATCTGAGGCCCTTACTAGGAGCTAATTTCCCTTTCTTGTCCAGTGTTTCAAGCCCACACCCCAGCCGCCTCCCATATAGAGCTCCCACACTCCAGGCCACCATGCACCTGCCCTTGTTACCCCCAGGCAGGTGCCGGACAACCAGAACTGGTGGGGTTTGTTTGGAGTCTGGACTAGGCTGCTCACCCTGCCTCACCAGCTCCTTTGCATGGAAACCGCAGGCCAGGCACCACCTGCTGTTCCCCTCTCCTCGGCCCCCTGCCTGACCCCAGCGCTCCCTCTGAGGGGCCCCGCGTGGCCTGCTGTCCCCGTGGAACTCGAGTGATGGAGCTGCTGGGCTCTCTGGTCTCTCCTCTGCTTCTGGCCTTGCTGTCCCTGACTGAGCTGACGTTGTGAAGGGGAGTCCCACGCGCTTCCCGTTTACCTCCACTGCCCATTCCGCATGCATTTGAGGCTGGGAGATGAGGAGGGGAGTCCGGGGCCTGTCCTGGGGGCCCAGTGCAGCCTCGACGCAACTGCTTCTTCACAAAAAGCCCTGCTCTTTCATATGCTGGTCGTTGGAGTGGACTGTCCTCCACCCACCTTGTTGAATCAAGACCTTGAACTCATCTCGGCTCTTGGCTTTCTTCTCCACCCCAAGTCCTGCCATAATCCTGGGTGACACCAACACCCACTTGTCTGTCAATTCCACACCCTGGAGTCTTGCTTCCTGTCTGTGATTTTATCTTCCTACACCTGCTGCTTTTCACCTCTGTTCATTGTCTACCCCTTGATTGTCCGGCAACACTTATGTCCTCCACTTCCAAAATTCCAGATCAAAATATGTATCAGTATGTATTGCTGTATAAGAAACTACTCTCAAATTTAGAGGCTTAGAGCAACAGCCTCAAACCTCATGTGATTTTAACCAGAGCATTAAATGAGCCTCTCTGACTTTAAATACTTGAAACGAAGTGTCCTCTACTTGGGGCCAGCTCTCGTCTGTGGACTGGCAGATCTTTAGTCCATTTGTAAGTGGATTAGCATCTGCACACTTTAAATGTTCACACTTTACAGCATACTTTGACCCACTCATTCTCTCCTGCTTTGAGCACATGTGTGATGCCATGGTCTGTATAACAGTATTTATAGTAGCAAACAGTCAGTAACAGCCTAAATCTCCAGGGTATGGACTGGCCAAGTAAATTCATGGAGTTTAAAGTGGTCATAGAAAGTGATGTGAGTGAAATGTTTATAATTGCATAGGAAAAGCTCTCTGTAGAATGATAATGAGAAGAAATAATAATCATCTGTGTTTACAGTATGAATGCATTGTTTAAAATGCAGCATCTTTTAGAATGTATCTGTTTTCTGTTGTGCTGGCTCCTCACTGCTGTGTGGGCTTTTCTGCAGGTGGCAGTGAGCCGCGGCCCCTCCCCAGCTGTGCGGGCTTCCCGGTGTGGTGGTTCTCTTGCCGTGAGCGTGGGCTCCGGGGCTCGCGGGCTTCAGCTGCTGCGGCTCCCGGCTTCTGGAGCACAGGCTCAGTAGTTGTGCAGCACAGGCTTAGTTATTCCGCGGTGTGTGGGATCTTCCTGGACCAGGGATTGAACCTGTGTCCCCTGCATTGGCAGGCAGATTCTTATCCACTGCATCAACAGGGAGGCCCACAGCATCTTTTTTTTGTTGTTGTTATGGTGGCAGACTGCACTGTTTTAAGTTGAGTCGATATAAATAAAAGGAAGTAAAGCCTTATGGGAAGAGGTAGTTTGGCTTTTTTCTCCATTACAGAGGAAGGCAGATTTGCCAGGATAATTCGATGTCTAATAGTGGCTTTGAGACTTCACAGCCTCAATCCCAGCTGACAGCCTCTGCTTCTCCTAGAGGTCTTGTTTTCTCTGCCTTGGGGAGACATGGGGTGAGGCGCATCAGACTTGCCTGGGGAGCATTTGCTGCAACAAGTGGGGACATGGGGACAGCTGCCCACAGCTTCAGGGGCAGCTCCCCACGGAGCCTGCCCTGGACCATGTGGCCAGGACTCCCCGGGGAAAGCAGACAGGAAGGAAGAATGTATCAAAGGGGGAAAGCGGCTGTTGGAGCAGAGAACGATTTAGACGCTGAGAAAAGGCCAGCGTGGGGGCCAGTTGCTGTCCACAGAAACCCCGGCTCTGCCCTGGCCCGCTGCGGCCGGACTTGCTCTTTGCTCAGCGCCTGCTATTCTGGGAAGGAATCTGCAGGAGCTGGCAGGTCTTCAGCCCCGAGGTTTCCTCTGATGGACTGACGAGCAGGTGTTGGAGAAGCCCGTGTCAGAAATGTCACACACCCGGGGGCTCATCTTCACTTTCTACTGGAGCCTGTGATTGTGTTTAAATGTTTTATGTGTTTCTTCATGATGAAGAGATTAGTATATTATTGGTGACACTTTTCCACAGGGATACATAAAAATTGATTAAGTCCATTGTTTATTTATGTTTTGTATATTTAATACTGAGGTTATTATTACACAATTCAAACCAAAGCAAATTCAGTAGAGAGGAACTCTGTTGGTAATAAAAAGTGTTGACTTTATGACCTTAAGAAAGCATGAGACTATATTGGTGCTAAAAAAAAATTCATTGTGGGACTCCCTGATGGTCCAGTGGTTAAGACTCTGAGCTTCTGATGCAACAGGTACAAGTTCAATCCCTATTCAGGAAACTAAAATGCCACATGCTTTCTGGCAAGACCAAAAAAATTCAATTACATCTGAAAAAGTAAGTCTTGAGATTCTATAGAAAGCCACATGTTAGGTAAACTCCTGAAACAATAATCACAGCATAATCAGAAAAAAAAAAAGTAAAAAGTGAAACAGCAGAGTATTCAACTGCTGCACTCTTGACAAATAGTTTTCATGAACTGAATCATGTCTGTGTGTGTGTTGGACTCTTTGCGACCCCATGGACTGTAGCCCACCAGGCTCCTCTGTCCATGGGATTCTCCAGGGAAGAATACTGCAGTGGGTTGCCATTTCCTTCTCCAGGGGATCTTCCCGATCCAGGGATTGAACCTGCATCTCCTGCTTGGCACCATCATTGACCTCGTGGTGAAGGGGTGGTAGCCCTCACTGGCTGTCCAGGCAGTGAGTGTGCAGAGTGTGCACTCTCAGCCTGAGAGTGCCCCCTGCCCCCACCGTGGATCCACTCCTTTCATGGCTCCGGGAAGCGCCCAGCCCCCGTCACTCCATGCAACGCAGCTGGTACATGACAGTTACAGAAATGCACAGCTGTTCCGTGCTTTGCCTGTTTCCACAGCCCCTCTGCTGTCTGCAGTGTCCCGGCTCTGAGGGGCCTGGCTCCCTGGGGAGGGGGCAGCAGCCTGGATGTGCAAGTGCTTTGTAGGTGACATCTTAGCCAGGTCACCTTTCTCCAGGGACACAGGTGTGTCTCATCTGAGGAGATCCCTTCTTTCACTGAAGTGCTCATCCTGGACTCACAGATGTTGACAAAGTGCCCAGTGCGTGCTGGGGGTGGATGCTGCACAGACAGACGGTGCCAGGCCGCCACCCTGGAGCGGGCTCAGGATCTGATTGGTGAGTTGAGGGCTCCGCTGCTGACAAGGAGTGCAGAGACCTGGTGACCGGCCCCCATCTCATGTGTGGACACAACGCTGACGGCCTTTAGTCCTGGTTGGGTCCTGGGGACAACACGATCTGCATCCACTCATGTCACCTGACCCCTGGTGTGACTTGCAAGTCACTGTCTCATGGGGGCCCCTGCACCACACGCTGTAAAACCTGCCCCTATGGAGCTCTGTGCACATTCCAGAGGTGCCCTCCCCACTCCTTCGCTGGAGAGGCCCCCTTGCGTGACTCCTCAGTACCTGGCTACCTGCAGTGGCCACAGGCACACCCAGGCTTGTGACGTCAAGTGCTGCCTTCCTCAGCCCTGCACTCAGGATCCCGGAAAAGAGGGCTCACGACCCTGAGCCTGTGACCCTCTGGACTCTGCCCTCCCCGATTCGGTCGGTAACAGCAGCACCCCACAGTGTGGCGTTGGGACCAGGCCTCTTGTGTAGGGCAGGGTGTGCGGCTGAGCCTGGGGCCCCCGCAGGCCCTGCCCTGGAGCAGGACTTGTCCCCTGTGGCCCTGCCCTCAGTCCAGGCCCGATGCTGGGGAGTTGGAGGAGGTACCCCCATCCCAGACCAGCAGCCCGGGTGAACAGAAACGGGAGTTGGCAGATTCTGTAGATGGAGTTACCGCCAGTGTGTGTGGGAACTCAGAGGTGTGGGGCTACTCTCGCATCTCTCAGACCAGGTGTCCTGGCAGAGGAGGGGGCCACGGCCGAACAGCTGGCTGCCCTTCCGCCGCGGTCTCAGCTCCAAGGCTGGCCGACCAGGGCCCTGTCTGGGCATCTCCACGTGTGCCTGCCCCTGGCCTGGAAGGCCCTCCCTTTGGGTGGAAGGAGTCCAGAGATCTTTGCTTTGCAGATACCCAAACAGAGAGCCAGTAGCAGACTTGTCTACATCTGCTAACCCCCAGACAGCCCTCCTGGGACATGCCTCGTCCCCTTGGGAGTGCTAGATGTCATCCCGATGTCACGCACAGCAAGGACTCCGGACCCATCTCAGAAGACATTGCTAGGCCTGAAGGGAGTGCTCAGGCACCTGTCTTCCACATACACCCCTGGCAGCCAGTCTAGCTGGCTTAGTTTAGACAACCTAGGGACTCTTCCAGAGCTCTGATTTAAGTTAAATAGTAGCACATGCCACCTTCCCACCTGCTGTGAGTGTCACCATTACTACAGGCACCAATCAAGCGAACTTTCTGCCCCAGGGACTGCACTTCCCCCAACATCCCCACCCCCACCACTCAGACACCCCAACCACCTTTAGTGGCCATGAGGGCAGGTACCTCTGAGGGTCTCATTTCCAGTGGCCCGCTCCCCACCTGACCCTGTCCCGCCTGGTCAGGGGCCTACTTTGCTTCCTGAGGAGCATTTGTCCTGCTCCCTGCGAGTCATCACCAAGGTTTAAAAGGATGTCAAGGTATTGTAAGACCTAAAATCCCATGTGTACTCTGTGTGTGCTCAGTCCTGTCTGACTCTGCAATCCCGTGGACTGTATCCCGCCAGGCTCCTCTGTCCGTGGAATTCTCCAGACAAGAATATTGAAGTTTGTTGTCATGCCCTCCTCCAGGGTATCTTCCCAACCCAGGGACTGAACCTGCATCTCTTGTGTCTCCTGCATTGGCAGGCAGGTTCTTTACCACTGAGTCACCTGGGAAGCTGTAGAGAGGACAGACCTCCTCTGGTCTCTTAGGGTGTGTGGCTGAGCCTAAGCATTAAACGGACATAAGACAGATGAGCAGGAGGAAAGCATACACATCTTACTGATATTTTACACATACTTGGGACCTTTCAAAATAGAATGAAGTCTCAAAGAACTGAGCAGAAAATTTAAAAAATTTTTTTTATTGGAATAGAGTTGATTTACAATGTTTTGTGGTTGTGTGTTTCAGATGTACAGCAAAGTGAATCAGTTATGCATTCACATATTTTCACTCTTTTTTAGATTCATCAGTGGAAGGAGGCTTATCAAATGGTTGGCAGGTCCCAGAAAGGAAGCCCTAATGAAGTTGATTTAATTCAGAAGCAAAAGAAAGTGTTGGAGTGTGTTCAACAGGGTCAGTCAGCCTCCATCTTACGTGCTCACTGGTGGCCCTGGCAGCAGGTGGAAATGGGATGGAGAGATGGCCAGCAGTCTGGCAGGGAAGCACTTGTTTCAGCCATCTAGGTGAGCATGGTGATGCTCGCGCCAGTCTGTGGAAAACGGGAGTACAGAGGTGCCAGATTCTCTTGGTGCTAGGAGCTCAGGTTCATTGGGATTTGAGTGAAGATGCCCAGTGAGCTTCAGGCTTCTAATATGAGCAGTGATTACGTGGTGATTGCATTAATCCCAAGAGAAGAGAGGAAGAGAAATAGATCTAAGAATACTATAACTGAAACCCAGGGAGAAGAAGCTCTTAGGAAAGGAGAGACTGGCAGGAATCTTCCACATGTTTCAGAGAGAAGTTAGTGCGCTGTGGGCCAGAGGAGCATTGTCTGGATTGCTCTATCACTGAAGCATCACTGGTGTTTGAAGAGCAGTGTCAAGGACTAAAGGGTCCCAAGAACTCAGAGGAAGGGGAGGAAGTGCAGACAATGTGTGTAGACCACAAGGGGAAACCATGCCAAAAATAGGAGGGAGGAAGTGCCACAGGAGATGGGTCTTGGTGGTGTTTTCAATGAAAGTGACCTCAGTCTGCTAGTGGAATGGTCAGCAGTGCCTTCCAGTTGCCTGGGTCAAGGGGAAGTACAACAGGCTGATGAAGAAGGAACTGGGGTGTTTGAGGTGGTGCCTGGTCCCATCATAGGGAGCTAGTGTTGGGTCTGGTGGTGGCTGGTGTATTCTCAGACTCTAAGACCAAGAGGGTGTTCATCACACCCTCACTCACCATTCATCACAAAGTTGAGAGAGAACTGAAAACAGAGATGTCCTGACATCACAAAGGACTGGAGAAGAATGTCAAGGGCTGTGGAGCTGTATCATCAGTTCTACCATCACTGTAGAACATGCAGAAGTCTTGGGGGAAAGGCATCAGCTATGTCTACAAACAGTTTGATGGGACACGAGCAGGGTTAACTTCCCCTGTGTCCAGAGAGAACACTGGGGAAAGTGGATCCAGATTGTCAGCTGCGGGCAAGGTATGGAGGAGAGCCAGCAGTGGAATGGAGTGGAATGGAGAGCTCACCAACAGGACTTGCTTCTGGGAGGTCCCCGGGGAGGCAGCTGGCGGGGGCGGGGGTGCTGATGCACAGAAAGGGGGTTTGTGATCGTCGACATACTGGACGCGGTCCAGGTGTGGTCACGGGAGTAGGTTGTTGAAGTGGAAAGCAAGACTAGAGCTCCCAGTGCTGCTGAAATATGCTGGGTGGAGAAGGGGAAGGACTGGGTTGCCGAGTTTTCACTTCCTCAACTCATTAAAAACCCTGAACAACCACAAAACACCATGCATACCGAAACACTTCCCGTCTCAACAAGTGACCTGAAGGAGAAACCAGAGTGAAGTCAGCTGTCCTTCAGTGAAAGGCTCTCAGTTGAGGAGCTTGAAGGGTGGATCAGGTCACAGAGAAAGCTGTGGGCAGACCTGTGGGCCAGACAGGGTGTTGGATCTTGGCACCATTTACTGTTGTGTTACCCCTCTAAGTTTTATTTCTCTCATTTATGAAATTATAAAAATAATAGTGCATATCTCATGGTATTGTTATGAAGGTTACTGTGGGAATAAATGTAAAAAGGTCAGCATATTTTGAACATACAGTGGCTTTGGCTAATGCTACCTCTTATAATGCAAAGTCCATATTTCTGCTGTTGACAAATGTGTTATTACTTTCTGACCATATTAATTTACAATATTGTGGTAAAGTACAACAGACTTAGTGGTTTGAAACAGCACCCATGCACTTCTTTACAGTTCTGCAGGTCAGTCCCATGGGGCTAAAATCAAGGTGCAGGAGTGCTGGTCCCCAGAAGCTCTCCAGGACAATCCGTTTCCTTGCTTCGCCAGCTCGTAGAGACACCAGACTCCTTACACTGTGGCCTGCCCTCCTCCCGACGCAGCAGTGTGGCCGCCTGGGCTGCTGATCTCAGTGGGCCTTGGCCTGCAGTGGCTTGGAGCAGGGTTCGCTTCCCCACCAGAGCCTGAGGTCGGCCAGTGCAGGGACAGTGCTGAGTCTGAGCCGTTACACCACCAGGACCAGGGGCCAGATTTGGCCTGTCGGCTGTGCAGAGATGAGTTTCCTCATAGAGATGGAAAGTGGTGAAACCAGTAAAGTGTCTGTTAGGAGGAAAAAGAGTACCCGTGTAGACACATGGGTGGGCTCAGAGATGGTCATGCCCTCATGGTGGTTTGGATCACATTTATGGGGCCTGTCTTCTGGGTTTCCTTTCACCAGTCATCTTGTTCCTCTGAGACCCTGTTTAGTTCATCTCAAGACCAGCCCCTGTGTGCACAAGCATCTCTTAGCCAGGACGTATTCTAGCGAAGAGGCCTATGGGTGGCTGCCATCACTTACTATGGGGTGGCATTCCCTCCCTTTTGACCTCCAAGGAGCCTCTCTGCCCCTGTGTAGTTGGGGAGTTCTCCTTGACTATGCGACCACTACATGGTCTTTTATCTCTTATCTGGGCAGGGCCCAGCCTCCTCCATCTTGCTGCTGAGTTTCTGTCCACAGGGGAGAAACTGTTCAGCCTGGGGCCATCTGTCTCCTGCCTCACTGCCACAGATGCTGATATCATCACAGAGCCTTCTTGGCCTCCCTCTAGTAAGGACCTTCTGTGATGGTAGGTAACCCATCACATACTCAGCTCAGAAGTCTCCCTGTTGCCAAACTCTTGGCTGTCTGTGCACCAGTGCCAGACAGAAACACAGAGTCCTGGAGGAGGAGGGAAGGGTGGCTCTGTTCCTTTGCCAGTCAGAGGCGGAACGCGGTAGGCCAGCTCCTCTAGAATGGTACCCCCTCCCTGGTGATGAGGCAGGGGTTATATAGTCAGGAGGGGACTGTGATAAGGATCAAGGCAGTAGCAGTCTTGTATGCTTTCTTGCAGAGTTTCAAGAATATGGGGTTGCTGATGAGATTAGAGTATGTGCAGGGTCTTAGGGAGTCTCCTCCTCTTGAGGGGCATCTCTGGTCCTTTTAATCTTGCTTCAGGTGGTTTCCTAGCTGCTCCTCTCTTGATGAGCAACTGTTCAAAGCTGCCCCTTGGAACTCAGGAAGGTCATGGAGACTGGAGTCTTGCCTACAAGAAATGGGGGACAGAAAGGCCCAGAGCCCCACAGTGCCCTGCTTGGCATCAGTCTCCCTTTCGAAACTTTGAAACTCCTCAACCTTGAGGAGCATAGCAACCCTTTCATTTGTCTTCAAGTTGCTGCTCAGGACCCTGCTCTTTTTAACACTTTCAGCAGCATATCTCCTGCTTTGAAGGGATATAAGGGAGCTTCCAGGCCAGAGGGAGGCCTGTGGAACTACTCCCTATGACATCAAATACTGGAGAAAACTAACTAAACTAAAACTAAACATCAACAACTAGAGAAAACTGCATGGGGCCTAAAACCTGTCAGACTAGAAGGCTTCATCTGACAACAGAATTTAGACTATCTCTAACTTGTTCAGTCTTGGAAGGAAGGAAAACTGTTGCCTAATCATCACTTTGAGAGGCAACCAAAGCTTTAATGGGCCATCCTGAGAATAGAATGGAAAAGGAAAAAAAATGGAAGGAAAATTAAGAAATCTCCCCCTACTCAAATCCTGGAGCCCCAAATGAGGTCTCCTTAAGACTTCCACCTTTCTGATTTACATCACGCTGTGATTGCTATGTCAGTGAAAAGCATCTTTGCCTTGTCTAACCTAATTCACAGTGATCAAATTCTCATGGGTATGAGACACTGTCCACCCAAAGTTGTCACTGCACTGAGAGAAGAGACAGTGTCCAAAAAGGTGGATAGATGGACATGGGTGCTAAGAAGGAAAGTGGGCAAAGATACATCCCATCACATTTTCTCAACACCTTCCCACTACATGTGGCACAAAATGCAAACTCCTGAACAGTGCGGACGTTGTGTTGGGGGTCAGCACCCCCACCAGCCGGCTCTCCAGCCGCATTCCAGCCCCCTTCCCTTCGTGCACTCACTTCTCTCCAGACACACTGCCTGAATGATGTATCTGGATCAGAAACCCAGCTTAGGTAAATAAATAAGATAATTTGGATCCTGCTGAGCCTCTGATGGCTTTCTTTTGCAAACAGCCAAAGGCACAGCTCCTTGGTCAGGCTTCCAAGGTCTTCCAGGACCCAGCCCCGAGTGCTTCCTGCTCATCCACTTGATGGATTTTACTGGACGCCCTCTTGGTTTATCTGTAAACTGGAGTGTTTCACCACAGATGCACAGTACCGGTCGTCCAGACCCTGTTCATCTCTGATGGCTCTTCTCATGGGAAATCTCTTCAGAATCCTCTGTGACCTGCTTAGCTGGAGGGAGTCTTCTCCCCACACACCTGGTCTGTATTTTCTGTCCGACAACAGTCTTGGTTGGCTTGCTGCTGAAGTTCCTTAATGGCTTGTCTTCTTACCGGAATAATTCCTTGAAGACAGATTTTGTGCCCTTGTGGTTTGTAATTAACTGGATTGAAATGTTTGTTCCATGAATATAGACACCCAGAGTGAGCACATACTTTGGGCTCTAAGGATTTTATGTACCTTGCCTCCTTTAAGCTTTGCAAGAATACGATGGATGCCTTCCCGATACTCCTGTTTGACAAGCAAGGGAGGTAGGGCAGAGAGAACCTATGCTGCTGAGGAAGCGGTGGGGCTGGGGTGCCGTCTCAGATGGACGACTCCAGAGCATGCAGTTTCATCGCTGTGTTCTGAACAGCCTGGTGGACAGGCGTGTGAGGGAGGGACTGACTGAGAATCACATTGTGGCCTTTGGGCTGTGACGCAGTAGCTTCTAAAAGCAACAGAATGAGTTCAGCGCAGTAATTTTCCAATAGGATTTTCTTACGGGACTTTCTTTTTTGTGTGGCAATGGCTCCATCTACATCTAAAGAAAACTGAAATGTGGGTGAAATTCCTGTGACCTAACTCACACCCCAAAACTGGAGTAGTGATGATAACCCACACATAGATAACAAGCCCCTTTCTCTGTGTCCATCTCCTTTTCTCTTCTCTTTCCACCTTGTCACCAGGCATTTCAGTGCAACATTTGCACAGTCCTCTGTTCTGTGTAGATGGTTCAGGGCAGGCTGTCTTTAGGTGGCAGTAAGCACAGTGATTGGGAGAACTTGGTGAGGTTGGCATCTTGCTCCAAGTGCCTGCCTGCTATCTCAGTGGCTATTAATGGGATGGCTGGGAAGCGGCTCCAGCTACTCTAACCCCATGTGACTCCTGCAAAGGTCATGCTGCTGCATGAGTCTCCTTTTGCAATAGGAACCCAGCTTGGACAGCATTAAATGTGTATGCTGACAGTGTGTGTGTAGCATGTGTTCATATGGAGTGTTTCCTAAAGCATCAGTGGTAAAAGGCGTGGCAGCCTCCCTGAACAAGGAGATGATTCCTGATCTTGAGTAGTAGACCTCAGGTAGACGTGAGGAGGTTGGGTGGTGAGGCCACATGAACAGAAGAGCTGTCCCCATAGGTGTCTGCGCTATGGCTCTGCTGTGGTCTCTTTGAGATCCCATGGACTGCAAGTTGCCACTTTTACATAGTAATAATAAGAGAACAAATGCTAACATTTCAAAGTAGCATATTCAAGTACTATTTGGCAAAAAGCAATTTTTTCTGCTCAGCTAGTTTACTGCTGAGGTTG
Organism: Cervus elaphus; assembly: GCF_910594005.1. NCBI lineage: Eukaryota > Metazoa > Chordata > Mammalia > Artiodactyla > Cervidae > Cervus > Cervus elaphus. The sequence continues at coordinate 1,710,735 of NC_057843.1, read as the reverse complement.
AGATGCTGAACTGTGGTCCAGGCACTCACCTACGTTCTGTTGATCTTTACAAGCTCAGTCAAAGCCTGATTGATTATTATTTTTTTTTGATTGATTATTTTAATTGAAGTATGTTTGGCATAAAACCTTGTGTAAGTTTAAGGGGTTCAGCATGTTGATTTGGTATATTTATTTTGCAGTATGATGGCCATCTGTGTCAAGTCTGAGGCCTCATCCTTTTTTTTTTTTTTTGTGGTGGGACAATTAAGATCTAGTCCCAGCATGTGTAGGGCCCCCCAGGTGGCTCAGTGGTAAAGAACCTTCCTGCCAATGCAGGTTTAATCCCGAGTCGCGAAGGTCCCCTGGAGGAGGAAGTGGCAACCCACTCCAACATTCTTGCCTGGGACATCTCATGGGCAGAGAAGCCTGGTGGGCCACAGTCCTTGGGGATGCAGAGTCAGATCTGACTGAGTGACTGAGCGCACACATCCTCAGAATGGTTGGTGTTCATAATACGGCTTTGTTGCTGTAATCACTGTACTGGGCATTAGCTCTTCAAGTCTTACTTGTCTCCTAGTTTAAAAAGCCCAAAACCTTGTGCTGAGGTGTTTGTCTTATTTGCTTTTACCATGACTGAGCGACTTCACTTTCACTTTTCACTTTCACACATTGGAGACGGAAATGGCAACCCACTCCCGTGTTCTTGCCTGGAGAATCCCAGGGACGGGGGAGCCTGGTGGGCTGCCATCTATGGGATCACACAGAGTTGGACATGACTGAAGTGACTTAGCTGCAGCAGCAGCAGCGGTCTGTAAGGTGGCAAGAGAGATACTTGGATCCTATGTTGTATGAGCAACCAGCATTTACAGGTGGAATTAGAGTTAGATCTTCTGATTCAAACTTGACTGTACTTTCCAGCCTAACAAACAATTTTTTTCAACTGTATTATTTGAAGTGGCTTTTTTTTAGCCCTGAATTTCCAAACCTGAGTTTCATAACTTAGTAGCTGTTTGTTAAAACTCATTCCCTATTGTTAAATAACTTTGGAGAAATCTGTGTACATAGCCCCTTCTTGAAGACATAACCTTTCCAATGAGAAACCTTGAGGAAGCCTATTCATAAACCAATCCCCCCTACCCCAACCTTTTCTTTTGAAGGAAATCTACCAGCATTTCAGGGATCATAGTTTCACAGGCAGTGGATTCGTAGCAATAGTGGTTGAATCCAACAGAACTTACTGCAATACAGGCTTTTGGAGAACAGGACTTTTAAATTTATATATTAAAATATCTGAGGAAAAATGAATGACGTGGATATCCAGAAGTCTTAAAGCAGAACCAAGTCAGTGACCTGGGGAGAAGTTTCCTTGAGTGTTGTGAAGGTGACCTTCAAGTGATCTTAGGACTTGAGACTTGCCCCTTTGAGGCTGGTGCTCAAAAGCCGGGAATCATATTCATAATGAAATCAGTTTCACTTCTGGCGCCAGTGAGAGGGTAACAGGCAGGAAGGCCAGGGGTCTCCAAATGGAGGAAATAGGCTGCAAGTATCAGACATTTTTATCTCTCTTAAGCGGCAGGAGGAAACAAACTAGCTATATTTTTTTTCCTTCTCTATACAAATTTAAAAGGAGGTTTCTCTTAAAATACTGTGTTGCCATGACACCTGGTTTCACCTGAAGCTAACTATTCTCAAACCTTGAGTTAACCAATACATTTTTCTTATGGAAATGTTTGTCTTAAGCTATGTTAATGTGCTATGCATTTACCCCAGACTCTGTCTTTAACTCGGTTCTGCCTAATGGCTCAGAACCTACTTGACAAACCAGTATGTTATACTCAGGTATTGTTCCCCTAATCTATGTAAACAAAACTATTTGTATGGTAATCTGCCCTTCTACAAGATTTAAGTCAATCGTTTTATGGCCTGGGATGAATCATCTGGTGCCAAGATTATCCCAAAATGCATCTTATGGATGAGGGGCCTGGTGCCATTCTGAGTTTTAAGACATTCCTTCCTTTTCATTAACAGACTGCTAGTGACTATAGAACATCCAGCTGAAGACTAGCAGGGGGGTGCTCTTTCTGCCCCCTTCTGATGCATACATCATAAGCTTTCTCTGACATGTAGAGAAATTTCTTCTTTATATTTTAATAAAACTTTATTACACGAAAGCTCTGAGCGATCCAGCCTCGTCTCTGGCCCCGGATTGAATTCGTCTCCTCTGGAGGCCAAGAATCCCGGTGTCTTATCGTTCAGCAGCAACCTTTCGCCAGGGTGGAGGCTGTGTGTTCTTGTCTGAACTGAGTTCGTAGATCTTTTAGACACCCCCTCACCTCTGCCCTTATAGAGAACTGGCCTGGCTGCAGGATCTCAGGAAATATAAGAACCCGGTGGCGGGCTGTTGGGTTTTTCCCTCTCAGTAAATCAGGGACACTCTTGGTTAGTACTGTGTTTGCATCAAGCATTTTAGATCAGGGATAGCTTCAGTGTCTGGGTTCACGATAGTGACTCTGAAGCAAAGGTTAGAACTTCCAATGAAATAGAAAGAATATTAAATTTTTCAATTTTATTTTAAATGTAGATTGAAAAGTTTGGATTCCCTTCTGATCTTACCCTTTCACCTCGAGAAATGGTCCAACTTTATGATACCATGTTTGAATTCTGGAAAAGTTGTCTCAGTGCTCAAGTAAACAGTAATTCTGTAATTGCTTTTGAATTGATTACAGTGGATGGTAACTGCCATTCACAGAGAGGAGCTATCACCCTTCCTAACCGTCTGCATCTGATCTTTGAAAATCACCAGTGGATTCTTTACAAAATAAGGTTGCTCCTCCCCTGACAGCCTTCCTGCTCACGATCTGTGTTTCCCTGTAACTGGGCGGAAAGCCCCTCAACTCCTGACCTTGCTTCCTCTCTTGCTTTCTGGGACAGGACCACCCTTCCATCTCCCCCACTGTGTGCCGAGTCCTGGGTTCTATTCTTGCCTGCCTCTCCTCTCATGCCCCTTCCTTCTCTCTGCCCATCTGTGTTCACCTCCTGGTTGGTTTTGCGGCACACTCTTCTGTAAGGGTTCACCATCCTATTAGTTTTACGTACCAGGAATGATCGGGAGATAGTTCGCCCCCTGTTAACAAGACACTTGTAACTCTGTTAATGAGGCATATCGTTGAGAAGCACTTGGATTTTCTTGGATGATTTTACTAAACTCTGTGGCATTCCTTTTCAAGGAGTTGTGTCCAGAGGAATTCATTCATTTTAAGAATAAAATAGGAAGATGGATGCTAGAAAGAATGAAGAGAGCTTAAAGGCAGAATTGGCAAGCTGGGTGAAGAACGGCCACACCAATGAGATAATTTTCACACATGTTTTGGGTGAAGCATCTCTGTGTTCTTGTTTCCTTGAGTTATACTGTGCAGTCATGACTATTGTCTGGACTTTTTAATCTTCAACCTCTATTTTAGGATTTTCAGTTGAGCGTGAAGTCCAGTGGTTCTGAGATAGACCAGAGAGAAAGGACATTGGTCCTTGACTTGTCCCCTGTCCCCACCCCCCACGGGTGCTCTGAGTTCTGACGGATGCTGGGAGCCCTTCCCATGGACCAGATAGTGATGCCCAGACAGTGTGGGGCTGGAGTTACAGTGATAATAGCCGAAAAGAGCTTTTGACTTCTTTATCTCTTTTTCAGAAAGGTTTTTTTTTTTTTCTTTTATGACTTTTGTTTTAATTTGCAGAAACTATGTTTGTGTTAAAACCTTCACCCGGGGTCATATGAGTTATGCATATTTAAGTAAGCTGATGATCTTTTTTATTTTGGTGTTTGCTTTGTTGTCATATGTTGAAGTTTCTGGTTTTTAGGGTGTGACACATATTAGACTTCTCAGGTGAGCTTTTCCCATTATCTTTTAACTTAGATTATCTCCTCCTGCTCAGAAACATAGTTTTATTTTATTCCACTTATTTTGCCAAAAAAAACCTTTAAAATATATTTATAAGAGATTTTTACATGATAAAGAGAGAAACTGATTCACCCCATCTGCTGCCACAGTGAAAGTAGCATTATTTACCAAATAATCCTCTTCCTGACTGATTTGTGTTGCCTTAAAAAGTCGCATGTTAAGTTGCACCTGCGTGCATGGTTATTACTTTTTATCTTTTTGTTCTCTAGTGTATTTCTTTAGTTCTTTTGCAGTGTTTTATCTTATACTTTCATCTTAATATTTTTGTTATATACTCTATTAAAGAGCCAGAGGCATATAGATTAGATAGCGACGAATATGTTTTATCAAGAAGTAGGCACTCGTGTCTTCATTGTGCAGAACTTAAAATAATTTTATTTTCCTGCTGCAGGCTGGAATGGTCCTGAGGAGTGTTGGTCCTCCTTCAGTCTGCGTCCCATGGTTGTTAGCTCAGAAAACATGGCAATTACGTCTCCACTTCTCCTGAAAAGTGAAGGGAAGTGGAGAAGTCACCTGCCCTGTTTTTCTGTGAGTCACTTTGTTTTTATTAGATGCATTCCTTTAAGGTAAGAGTTATTCAAACTTGACTGTCGCAGCGTTCAATATGAGTTTTGGTTCCCTTTTGTTATCAGAGTACATATTTACAACTACACCTTTCCAGTTCAACTTTAAATGTTCTCACCACAAAAGGAAAAAAAGATAACTTTGGGAGGTAATGGTTTTGTTAACTAACCTTTTTATGGTCATCATTTTGCTATATATACCTGTATCAAATTATCGTGTTTTCTTTACCTTAAATGTGTACAGTGTTATATGTCAGTTTTGTCTTAATAAAACTGAAAACAAAAAACACAGAAAAAAGCAAAGGAGGCACTACAATTCACAGAAGATTTGACCATCAAGAAATCTAACTTACTTCGCTAGTCATAATATTCTCTGGTGAAATAAGTCAAACAGAGAAAGACATACACTCTATGATCCCACTTAAGTGTGAAATCTAAACAGTCATACAAATGAGTGTACATTGGAAACAGAAATGGTCCCACAGACATAGGAAACAAGCTTATGGTTACCAAAGGAAAGAGGGAATGTGGGGAGGGACAAACTGGGAGTTTGGGATTCACAGACACACACTATTAATACTGTATATTAGATAGCCAACAAGGACCTCTTATGCAGCACAGGGAATTATAATCATGGTCTTGTAGTAACCCATGATGGAGTAGAATCTTCAAAAACACTGAATTACTATGTTGTACAACTGAAACTAACATGATATTACAAATCAACTATACTTCAGTAAAAAATAAAGTCAGGACTTATTTAGCTCATACTAAGGGTCTCTGGGGGCTTCCCAGATGGCGCTAGTGGTAAAGAAGCCGCCTGCCAATGCAGGAGACATAAGAGACACGGGTTCCGTCCCTGGGTGGGGAAGCTCCCCTGGAGGAGGGCATGACAACCCACTCCAGTATTCTTGCCTGGAGAATCCCATGGACAGAGGAGCCTGGCAGGATACAGTCCATAGGGTTGCAGAGTCGGACATGGCTGAAGTGACAGCACGCACACAGGGTCTTTGATTCTGTTACAAGACAGATGTAAAGGCCACTGGAGTTAAATACAGGGACAGCTATAATAACAATAAAAATAAATTTTAAAATAGTAGAACATTTTTTTGTTAATTTTTTCCCCTCTCTTAAGAGTACACAGGGGCGCACCTCTCTACTGTAGACAGAGAGGGCGCACTGGGGCCGGCCCCTGGCCTGTGGGTGCCTGACCCCGCCTACAGCAACATTCTCCAGGGGCGCGGCTTGCTGCTGCCCCGGAAGGGGGACTTCTGACCTCCCAAAGGTGGTTAGTGATGGGTCTGTGACCCAGAGGGCCCCGGGTGCCCATTCAGGTATTCAGTCTTGACAGCCTATGTCAGGGGCAGCAGTGGCTGCCTGGATAGTTGAATTGTCTTTATCACATCACTTTCAAGGCACGTCTTCTTTTCCTCGGTTTCCAAGTTTGATTTAGGGGCGGTGGCGAGAAGGGCTGAAAGTGTGAAAAAGTTTCTAGAGCAAAAGCCGGAGCACAGAAGGCCCCCCAGGGCAGATAAAGAGGCCCACGACACAGCGAACAAACTGCGCAAAGTGAAAAAAAATCCGTGGAGAAATACAAGACAGTGTGAGAATGCGGCTCAGCACGTCGTGCTGGGAAGCCCGAGATAGTCGCACGTCCCAGCAGGGCGGCCGCTCGCTGCACGGACCAGGTAGTTGTTGCTTGGACTTGTTTGCTGGCCAGTTCTGTGCTTGGAGAACTGTGTGTGCGGTGGGCCCCTCTGCCTCGGGGCCCTCATCCTGGGGTCTAATTCTGACTCCTCTGGGTCTGAAGTGCATCCCCCCGGCCCCCATCCTCATGTCCTCAGTGACGTCCTGGTCTCGAAGTGTCCACATCTTCCTTGGTTGATCACAAAGTCCTTCTTCTTGGAACCTGCCCTTGAGGCTCCCTCCTATATTGCAGCTGACATTCAGCCTGATAAGCTCACCTCACTTGCTCTTCCTTCTTCTGGACTGCTGTCCACAGGCCAGCACATGTGGGCTTTCCCTCACCGCTTCAGGCGCACTTCCTGCTGCTCTCATCCGACAGGACCGCACACACGCCTCTCCCTGGGGCCGCGTCCCCCTGTACTGTCCCGGAATCTCGGGCCCTCCGTCCCATGCCCCAGAGCTTCTGCGCAGCAGCCCGCCTCCCTCCCCCACCCCTGCCTGGACTTGCCCCTTTCTCCCAGGCTCATGCCACACTGCAGTGCTTGGTGGGTCAGTTGTGATGCATCGCTCTCTTTCTTCTAAATTGCCGCTTCCTCACAGCAGGGACCGTGCATTTTCCTCTTTTTATCTCCAGCTGTTATTTTATGTGGGGTCCTGCTGCCCACCGCTTACAAAATCAGTTACATTCTCACAAATGTTGGTAGAAAGGAAAGGTGCTTTTAATCAGGATGCCGGCCATCTGGGAAGAGGGCGGGCTGAGCATCTGCTAGAAACACCTCTGAGATCCTGCTTGGCCATGAACGTTTTAAAGGGAAGGAGGGGAGTCATCTCAGTGAATCACTGAGATGGGGGGGTCAGTTACCATCCCCTCCAGGCTTGAGGGTGCCTCACAATCTTCCTCTGGATGTTCTCTTGTTCACATGGTTTGGTCATGCAGTTTGCACGGTGACTGAAGCGGAAGCTCGGGAAGAGGTCTGGTCACCTATTAATTACTAATTCTCATTTCTTCTTCTCTGATCTCTGTAGAGAACCAACCAGTCAGGCAACATATCGTGTGTCAAGACTTGAAAGGTGTGCTTGGGCAGAGATGAGTAGAGCCTGGGGCCCTGGTTAAAAGTCTGAGCCAGTGTAGCTCTGCTACGTGACAAGGACAGGACTTCGTGCTGAGGAGGGCTTCCTGCAGAGAGCTGCATCCACAGGCCCAACGCACTGCTGGGTGGGTCACAGCCGTCCATAACTACTTTGCAGTGAACGGTAGTTACTTCCTTGAAAGTGGAAACAGCTTTCAGAGCTCCTCTGACTCCGATTTCTCACGTTCTAGAGCAAGTTAGGATTTCCTGCTGACACTCCTGTGTGTCTTCCTTCTACCGGCTGTGGTTGTTTCCTTGGTCATGACAGCAGGTGTCGGCCTTTTCAGTCTCTAGTCTTCCAACAGTTTTTCTTCTGGGCTCTAGAAGTCACGGTTTCAAGATGGATTGGTGGCCAACAATTCCGACTACAAAAATAAGGAGAATGTTTTTGGGAACTAGGAATGCTGCTTGCCATCTTGGTACACAGAGGGTGTTGCAGCTCTCAGCCACTGCAGCCATCCAATCCCCCGGCTGGGCACTTGAGGGGACTCAGGATGGGCAAGCCCAGGACACAGGCCCAGATGTTAGCTGAGGGCACATCAGAGAAGTGATTTCAGAGACCCCAGACTCTTGCATCTTTCTGTACGTAAAAGGGCGCTAAATTCCCTAACTTGAGATGTCTGACTTTCTTTAACAGTGATCTTCTGATGTTCTGACTACCTGTATCCTGACTCCTCCCTCCCCTCTTTGGAGCGGCCCCTCAGAGCTATCTGAGACACCACATGGGGGCCTCCGTTAATCGTCTGCCTGTGCTTTGCTGACAGTCAGGCCAGGCCCGCTCGTCCTGGCACTGCCGCGGGGGTGAGGGGAATATCAGCGGAAGGGAGTTGGTGGCTCTGCTGCTTGGTCTCACCCATGACACAGGGTCAAATCAGACACTCGTGAGCACATATTCTCATAGTAGGAGCCATGAGCACAGTCAAGAGTGTCAGCTGAAAAATAAAGCACAGCCTACAAGCTGAGAACTTACTCATTTGGTAGACATTCTGGGGACTTAGACCCAGGACACAGCATCTCAGATAGCTCTGAGGGGCTGCCTGAAGAGGGAGGGCAGGGGCCAGGATACATAGGAGTTTTTGCAACAAAGACCAGTAAACATCACAAGATTAATGTTCATTAGAGAAAACCAGACCTCTCTAGTTGATGAATGTAGGGCTTCTCTGGGTATGAAGATGCAAGAGGCTGGGCCCCATGAAGTCACTCCTGTGACATGCACTCAGCTCTCTGGGGCCAGTGTCGAGTGCTTTCCCGTCCTGAGTCCCCTCAGGGCTCACCGACGGGGGGCTGACTGCAGCAGCTGAGGGTTTGCAGTGGGCAGCAGCTTCTTTCCTTCACAAGAGACAAACCAAAGAAGGACCAGAGATGTGTGTGTCTGTGAATGGTGGTTCCCGTGAGGAGTGGTGGATGAAGTCCAAGCCAGTGTGTTGGGGGCAGTGTCTTAGGTCTGGTCCCCATGGGGATCTGGACCTCATTCATGCAAGTGATCTGTTGAGGGGTGTGCTTGTGAGGAGCCCGCAGGAAAGTGAGGGGCAGAGTGGGGTTGCTTGTGAGGGGCAGAGCGGGGGACTTAGGAGGACGCATGAGGGTGTGCCTGTTGCTGGAAGGCTGCCGACCCTGGCCAGCACGGAGGGCTGGGGGTGTTGCAGAATCACGCCGGCCTTGGGCGAGGTGGCTGATTTGTGCCACCTCCCCCCCAGGAGCCGTTGTACCTTCCAGGCGCTGCTCAAGGCTTTTGTCAAGTGGAGGACAGTATTGTCACCAGGAGCCCTTGAAATCCAAGTTCAGAACATCTGTGGCATCTGCAGTAGGGGAGGAGGGGGGCTGCACTCCGCCTGTGGAGCCTGGGGGCACCTACCTTCCTGCAAGCCTGTTGTCAAAGGGCTTCGAAAGAGGCAGTAGTCATCAGTGTAGTAAGGGGAGGGGGGCCATACTGGGAGAACTGGGCTGGCAAGTACGGGGGCCATACTGGGAGAACTGGGCTGGCAAGTACGGGGGCCATACTGGGAGAACTGGGCTGACAAGTACGGGGGCCATACTGGGAGAACTGGGCTGGCAAGTACGGGGGCCATACTGGGAGAACTGGGCTGAAAAGTACTGGGGCCATACTGGGAGAACTGGGCTGGCAAGAAGGGGGGCCATACTGGGAGAACTGGGCTGGCAAGAAGGGGGGCCATACTGGGAGAACTGGGCTGACAAGTATGGGGGCCATACTGGGAGAACTGGGCTGGCAAGAAGAGGGGCCATACTGGGAGAACTGGGCTGGCAAGAAGGGGGGCCATACTGGGAGAACTGGGCTGACAAGTACAGGGGCCATACTGGGAGAACTGGGCTGACAAGTACGGGGGCCATACTGGGAGAACTGGGCTGGCAAGAAGGGGGGCCATACTGGGAGAACTGGGCTGGCAAGAAGGGGGGCCATACTGGCAGAACTGGGCTGACAAGAAGGGGGCCATACTGGGAGAACTGGGCTGGCAAGAAGGGGGGCCATACTGAGAGAACTGAAGGGGGCACCATACTGGCAGAACTGGGCTGACAAGAACGGGGGCCATACTGGGAGAACTGGGCTGACAAGAACAGGGACCATACTGGGAGAATTGGGCTGGCATGAAGCCTGCTAGACCTGGAGGAAGGAGGGGACAGCTAGAGACAACAGAGGACTTTTCTGACGATGGACACAAGTTCCAGAGGCTGCTGAGGGAGAGGACTGGTTCATGGTAGTCCAGGTATTCGTAGGACTGAATGTCTCAGCAATGAGGGAGATCCAGGAAATCTTGGGCTTCCTGTGATGGCCAGATCCGACCGTTCATTACTTAAGATTGTGAAGCCAGAAGAATCCCAGAAGAAGGAATCAAAGCCTACTCCATGAAGCTGAGCATGATAACCTACTCAAGGTTCTGGAGAAGAACTTGGATATCCCTCAGGACTGCACGTATGCCGACCAGAAGGCCACCGATGCTGAGGTCAGCCCTGGTGGAACAGTTCTCGGGGCGGTCACGCCACACTCTTCCTACTGCTGCTCCATCTGGACGGGGCTGGGTGTGGCCCCGCAGGGCCCACCTTTCCAGAGCAGAGCTCCCTGGGCACACCCTCTGGCTGCGCTCGAGCCCACGGGCCTCGCAGAGCTTGTCTGAAACGACAGGTGAGCTTTACAGATGAGCTCTTGCTTGCTGACTGTTAACCCTGCCGGTGCCTGCCCTTCCATTCCCTCTGTCTGTGATACTGCTTTTCACAGTCCAGATTCTACACTCCGCTCTCACTTGCCTCCACCGAATATTTCAGTATGTGGATCCAATACACTGGAAATAATTAATATATACACAGTTTTTCAAATGCTGAAGCTTTTTCTGTATTGTAGTCAACACATGTCACCAAAAAGACATTGACATATATAAACATGGTATGCCATTTCTTCTTCAAAATGTTTCTTAATGCAAGTAATGCATGCGTTTGGTAGACAAATTTGAAATACAAATTAGTAATAATAGAAGCCGTGCCAGCAGTCAGAAGCAACCACTGCCCTTCCAGGTGAGACTGTCATCTTTGTGACCACATGTGTGTGCACACACGCACACACGTACACATACACATACACGCACACACACGTATGTGAGTACACACAGGCACATGCATGTGCATTGTGTGCATTATATATAATATTGGAATATTAATAATATAATAAAATAATAAAATATAATATATCATTATATTAACAACAAATATAAAGTATATATAAAGTAATATAGTTTATTTGTATATATAAAGTAATATAATTTATTTGTAATTAATTTTATTTATTTAGAATTCACCAAACATCTGAAAAGTGACTTCAAGTCCTTCTTACCTTGAAATTTTAAGTTTAGGTACTAAGAACTGATCAAACATATTTCTAAAATGATGACTTTTGTTCTGTAAAGTTTTGAAAAATTACATTCTTTGTTTTAAACAGGCCAAAAGACATTTTCTGAAGACATAATGGAGACTTTAGTGGTGCTGTTAGCAAATCTTTTTGGGCGACAATATTTTCTTCAGTGTGTGAAAAACTTTGAAAGAGATTTTTTTCATTCAGTGGTGAGAAAAAAATATACCACCACCTTGTGATTTTATCAGAACTCTTCCCATTGTAACATGCAGTGAAATTGTATTCTTATAATGACAAAAACTTCGCTGTTGCTCACTAGAATCACTTCTTCACCCTGCCTCAGCCAGTTCTGGGCGTTTGCCAGAACTTCTCAGACAAAGCTAAGCTCAAGCTCCTGTTTCAATATGGAAGACTTTATTCCTGACAGAGATTCTTAGCAAGCTATAAGAGAGGAGTTTTTTGTTACATTAAAATCAATTTCAAACAACATCACATTCAAAATGGAGAAATCATAGCCACAGGGACATTTACATCTGAAATGAGAACATGTGAGCGTTCAGTTAAGCGGTCATTTCAAAATGTCATTATGGAAATTTTAGTGACTGCCAAATGGCACGAAATAAAACTAGGATGGATGCCTTGGGTAGGTGAGCAGAGCAAGCAGGGAGCAGGGTCGACTGATGTAAAACCGGGTTCTGTCCTGGCCGAGCCACTTAGCACGTGGGTGGCTGTAAGCACTTTCTTCATCTGTCAACCTTTGCTGGGAGGACTGAATGAATGGATGTGTGTGGTGGTGTAGAACAGCGCGTGGCACAAAGGAACAGTAAGTGTTCGATCTCATTTCATAATTATTGTTGTTTATGGACAAAATGGCCCCTGAAAAAGGCAGAAGACTTGGCAGAAAAATAATTACAATTCATAGCAGTTTAGTATGTCTTCAGATGCAAAATAGGACAGCTTTCCCATATGCTAAAGTGATGAAGGAAATAAAGTATAAAATAATTGAGTAGAAAATGGAAATTAACAAGACACCACAGCTCTCTTGTAAATCTGGCAACGATTACAATGAACAGTTATGTTGATAGGATTATACATAGGTAGCTCCTTTGCAAGTGTTAATATAGTATCTACTTCTTGAAATTTACAGTAGTGATGCAATCAGAAATACAAATACAGGGATGTAAACTCTGTCATTCGTTTCCTCAGGCTGCTGTCAGACACGGGGTGGGTTAGACACGGAGTGCTGCCTTCTCACCGCTGGAGGTGGGTCCAGGCCGGACTGGTCCCTCCGCAGGCAGTGAGGGAGGGCTTGCTGTCCGCCTCCCTCCGCCCTCCTCGGCTAGTGGACACATCACCATCATCTCTGCCTCTGTGTGCCTGAATACAGTCCACATCTTCCCCTTTATGTGGCACTGGCCACTAGGTTAGAAGCCCGCCCTGCCTCATCCTAGCTGACTGGGTGTGCAGTGACCTCTTTCTTTTCTTTCCCCTTTTAAATTTTATTTATTTTTGGCCGAGCTGAGTCTTTGCTGCTGTTCAGGCCTTCTCTAGATGCAGAGAGCAGGGGCTAGTCTGTCGTGGAGCATGGGCTCTCGGCACGTGGGCACAGGAGGTGGGGAGCCGGGGTCAGCTGCTCTGCAGCGTGTGGGACCAGGGACTGAACCCATGTCCCTGCACCAGCAGCTGGGCTCCTGGCCACCGGACCACCAGGGACATTCTGGCCCTGTGTCTGTTTTATTTTTAATTAATTAGTTAATTGGTTTCTGGCTGTGCCGGCTTCCTTGCTGCGTGGGCTTTTCTCTGGTTGTGGCCAGTGGGGGGACGCTCTCTGGTGGTGTGCAGGCTTCTCACGGCAGTGGCCTGATTGGTGTAGCTCCCAGGGCGCACGCTCAGTAGTTGGGTGCACAGGCTTCGTTGCTTTGGCATGTGGGGTCTTCCTGAACAAGAATGAAACCCATGATCCCCACATTGGCAGGCAGATCTTTGCCACTGAGCCACCAGGGAAGCCCTGACCCCATTTCTTAATAAAGTTACATTTGTAGGTACTGGGGCTTAGGATTCCAGGATAGGATTTATTGAGGGACACAATTAAACCTAATGTAGAGTAATTATTCATCATTGAAAATTGAATGCCACTCACATGTCAACAAGAAGGAAATGGTTAGGTGAATTCTAACATACCTCATATGGAGTAATATTATATAGCCACTAAAATTCATCCTTTCAGAAAGTATCCTGTGATGTAGAAAAGTGCTCCAGAGGTAATGTTGGGTATAAAAATCACACAAAAATCCTGCAACATCAGTTTGTGTGTAAAAGACAGGAAGGAAATAACATATGCCAAAACCTTTATAACCTGTATGCCTGGGTGGTAAGATCACAAGCAACTTTAGTGTTTTTTTTTTTTTAATACTTCGCTGTAAATAATGAAACTTACACTTAGAAACATAGTCCCATCCAGACTTGTAAAATTCTTGTGACCCTGTGTCTCCCAGACCCTGGTCTCCCCTGCCTGGACTTTGATTGGCCACACCCATCTCTTTCCTGTCCCCAGGTAGTTCTGAAGGGCCAGCCTGAGGACTTTGCCACCGAGGTAGAGGAACGCAATGACAGCATCCAGAAGAACGCTGTTTCCTTCCTCCTGACAATTTCTAAGCTGGCTGACATGAGAAAAGATTGCCAGCAACCTCTCTCAGAGGTTGGTAAGGCTGAGAATGTCCATGCTGTGTAGTCAAGAGCAAAAGATAAATGTCAAAATCTTGAGATAAAATTAAACATTAGAATACAAGGAGAAAACTCAGGCAGAAAGAACACTTAGGAAACACACATCATCCTCCAGACTTTTGCCATGCAACGGTGCTCCTACACTATGTTATTTGGAATTAGCTAAACCACCATGGATTTGATTTGACACTAAATGCTTAAAACATCTCTACATTTTCTGGCATTACGATAAGCTAACAGACCATCAGTTCAGTTCAGTCACTTAGTCGTGTCCAACTCTTTGCGACCCCATGGGCTGTAGCACGCCAAACTTCCCTGTCCGTCACCAACTCCCAGAGTTTACTCAAACTCATGTCCATTGAGTCGGTGATGCCATCCAACCATCTCATCCTCTGTTGTCCCCTTCTCCTCCCACCTTCAATCTTTCCCAGCATCAGGGTCTTTTCAAGATGAGTCAGTTCTTTGCATCAGGTGGCCAAAGTATTGGAGTTTCAGCTTCAGCATCAGTCCTTCCAGTGAATATTCAGGATTGATTTCCTTTAGGATGGACTGGTTGGATCTCCTTGCAGTCCGAGGGACTCTCAAGAGTCTTCTCCAACACCACAGTTCGAAAGCATCAATTCTTCAGCGCTTAGCTTTATTTATAGTCCAACTCTCACATCCATACAATTTAGTCCATAATATCCCTTTTTCTCTTGATGCTGTTTTTCTTTTGGTCAGTACTGATGTCCTCACTAGTTAAGCTTTCAAATCTGAATAACTTTGGAAATGTAAGAAAAGGACCATTGGCACATTTACGGGGCTCATCAGTATGTGTGAACTTGCTTGAGTACACTATGAAGGCAACAGGGAAGTCCTGGCATTGCGCATGCTTTTGAGGAAAGGATAGAGTAAATGAAAAAAAATAATATAAGGAAAGTGCACCCATCTGTGCCAAATGAAGTAAAGGCTTAGGAAGTAGAGAATACACTCCATGTCCAGGACGAAGAGGAGGAGGAGAAGAGGAGAGGGACTGAGAGGGATGTCAGAAGGGGCAGCGTCCTTCCCTCCCTTCTGGAAGAACCAGGCCGGGAAGAGGAGCCGTCAGCTCCACCTAGCTTCATTCATATTTCTGGATAGACTGTTCTATTGGAGTGTGGGAGGCTCGGGAGCGACCAATAGGAAAGTGTGGGTTCATTCAGTCATGGGATATGAAATTAGATAGCAGTGAGGCACTTCGCAGGAAAGAATGTCACTGTTTCCAGGAAACCACTTGCATTTCTGACGCGGGCTCAGTACACTTATCTGTCTTCTGACTTTCTCTGGGGTGATGTCTATGGGCAGGCTAATGCCCCCTCCCCGCAGAGAAGTGGGGCCCTGGTCCTGGGACCCCCTGAGTGGGTGATATGGTCAAGAGATGTTCTCTGCCCTGCTGATCTCAGAGAACAAGTCTGGGGCGGGGGAAGGGGGTAGGGGGAGGGCAGAGTGCAGACAGAGGGAGATCACATGAGACACTGCTGTACCTCTCCTCCACTCACACTCACCTCTCAGGCCTGGGTAGGGGGGGCTCAGTCATAGCTGGTGGGGTACAGGGAGGGGAGTGAGGCCGCCATTCCCTGCCCTGCTGGGTTATCAAGAGGAAACCTAGCCTAACTGGGCAGTGAGGCCAATTTTCACACTGTTACAAGAAATCTTGCAGCTTTTGTAGCTCTGGGGCATCTTTTAAAACAACTTTTTATTTGAAATACAATGATTTACAATGTTGTGTCAGCACCTTGAAAGCAATTAACCAATGATGAAATGCATTTTAAAGGACTGGTTGGTGGTCTTGGGGTTTGACCTGAGACTGTCAGATCACTGGCCTCCGTTGCTTTGTCAACGGTGTTCATCCAGTTCCCCGGTGGGGACGCAGCAGCCCCCCGGGGCCCGTCGATGAGGACAGACAACAGCGCCCGTGACACAGACCACAGCGGCTGCAGTGCGGGAGGAAGGCCTGCCCAGCGCTGGTCCAGCAGTGCCGTCCTTAACTGTTCATCTTAAACATTTTCCTCTTGAAAACCCTCAATCAGGGAGGTGGGAGGGGGGATCGGGATTGGGAATACATGTAAATCCATGGCTGATTCATATCAATGTATGACAAAACCCACTGGAAAAAAAAATAAATAAAATAAAATAAAATAAAAAAGAATTAAAAAAAAAAAAAAAAAAAAAAGAAAACCCTCAATCAGTTGCCTGGTAACAATGGAATAAACTGGGGCTTCCCAGTAGTGCTAGTGGTAAAGAACCTGCCTGCCGATGCAGGAGATGCAAGAGAGTCAGGCTCGATCCCTGGGCTGGGAAGATCCCCTGGAGAAGGAAATGGCCACTCCTGTATTCTTGCCTGGAGAATCCCACGGACAGAGGAGCCTGGTGGGCTACAGTCCACGGGGTCACAAGAAGTTGGACATGACTGGAGGAGTGACTGAACAACAAGAACAAATATATCTTACTCTTATTCCAAAATAAGAATTCAAGCTTTTCACTGAAGTGTAAAAACAAATCTTTTTAAAATACTTGAGTGTTTTAAGATAGAAAGTTAAATGAGGTAAGGAAGAGAATGTCACGTTCTCAGCTTCTCAGCACTTGTGGATTATGCCTGACTGTGAGGATGGTCTCCCCAGAGTCCCTGGCTGCTCCGGTGTGGACCAGAGACCAGCACCCCGGCCAGAGACCCCACCCCACGGGCCCTGAGCAGGCGCACATCAAATGAGGCCCCTGCAGTAGGTTGTGTTTGTGTGTCCTCATTCTTGTGATCCTGGCACCTAAGATGGTGTGGGATAGAGGGGAAACAACAGATATATAACACACACTTTAATTTTTAAGATGAACACAAGAGCCGCTGTTTCCTGCCCCAGGTGATGAGAGTAATGAGCCTGCTGGCCGGCCCTGCGTAAAATCCTGGCGCCTTATCCACGACACATGAAGAAGCAGTACATTTTTGTTTTCTTAGATGGAACTTCTGGCAAGTATTTCCTCATGCTTTTTTAATTGAATTATAGTTGATTTGAGCTTCCCTGCTGGCTCAGATGGTAAGAATCCACATGCAATGCAGGAGACGCAGGATTGATCCTGGGGTCAGGAAGATCCCTTGGAGAAGGGAATGGGAACCCACTCCAGTGTTCTTGCCTGAAAATCCCATGGACAGAGGAGCCTGGTCAGCTACAGTCCATCGGGTCTCGAAGAGTCATACATGACTGAGCAACTAAACCACCACATAGCTGATTTACAACGTTGTGTTAATTCCTGCAGCACAGGAAAGCAATTCAGTTACACACACATATACGTATGTGTCCGTTTTTCACAAATTGTCTCTGTTACGGTTTATCACAGGATGCTGGATACAGGTCTCTGTGCTGTACAGTAGGGCCTTGTTATTTATCCATTCTGCACACAGACATTTACATGTGCAGACCCCAGCCTCCCACTCCACACCGCCCTCAGCCCTGCCCCCCTTGGCCACCACGTCTGTTCTCTGTGATTCCGTCTCTGTTTCCTAGATACGTCTGTGCCGTATCTGAGATTCTACACGCAGCAGGATCACATGGTGTCTGTCTTTCCCTTCTGACTCGCTCCCCTTGCTGTGATCATCTGCGCTCTCTTCCCTGGGGCTTGAGCTGGCGTTATGATGGCCGAGCCATTAGCATGCACTGTGTCTGTGTCCCCCGTCTGCTGGATCCACTCACTGTCCCTCTTCCCTTAGGTCGCCTCTGCACCTTGGCTGTTGTACCTGGTGCTGCCCTGACCATCGGACTGCAGCTGTCTTATAAAATTGTGGTTTTCTCCAGATCTGTGCCCAGGCACGAGTTGATGGGCCACACGGTCCTTGTATGTCTAATGTTTGAAAGAACCCCCATACTGTTCCCCCTAGTAGATGTTCGGATTTCCATCCCACCAACAGTGTAGGAGGGCTCCCTTCTGTCTGCACTCTCTCTAGCGTTTACTGTTGTAGATGTTTTGAGATGGCCCTGCTGAGTGGTGTGAGGTAATGTCATTGGACTTTTGACTTACATTTCTCTGGTAATGAGTGATGCTGACTCATGGGCTTTCATGGGCTTCATGGCCATGTGTGTGCTTTCTTTGGAGAAATGTGCATTTATATCATTGCACCATTTTTATTGGATTGCTTGTTTTGATATAGAGTGGCACAAGCCATTTGTACGCTTTGGAGATGAATAGTTTGTGGGTATCTTTGCTTGCAAATATTTTTATTCCACTCTGAGGGTGATCTTTTTCTTTGGCTTGGTTTTCTTTGCTATGCTCAAGCTTTTCAGGTTAATTACATACCATTTCTTTATTTTTGTCTTGTTTTCCATTATTTCTAAGAGATAGGAAAAAAGAACTTGCAACGATTTATGTCAAAGTGGATTCTGCCTGTATTTTCCTCCAGAGTTTCCTAGTATCCTTACATGGACATCTTTAATCTCTTTGGGGTTGATTTTTTTGTATGATGTTAGGGAGTATTCTGATTTCACCCTCATTTTCACCATTTCAGGAACCTGTCCTCCATAGTGGTTGTTCCCAAGTAACATTCTTAACACCATCTCCAACACTGATTGTTTGTAGAGTTTGTGACAGTGGTCATTCTGATCGAGGCAAGGTGAACTCTTTTTGTAGTTTTGATTTGGATTTTTCTAATTTTTAGTTGATGTTGATATCTTTTCATGCGATTCTTTATAAACAGTGTGAGGTAAATTTACCTCTTGAAATTGGTTTCTTGAAGTACTGCCCTATTTGGAGTTCTTTTTGATGACCTTCCTTAGGACATTTCTTGAGGGCAGAAGAAGATTTTTACTTGCAACCCTACAAACCTTTCCTTGTGTGTACATTAAGTGCCCATTAGCAGAGGTTTTATAGTTGCAGTTCCTCAGAATGGCCACAAAGCAGCAGCATTTCTCCATGCTGCTCTTCTTGCTTTGGTGGCGGGGTGGGCTGTGGAGGATTTCATTTTTCTTTTATACTGGAGTAAAGTTAATTTACTCTACCCTACCTGCCTCCTGAGAAGCCTGTATGCAGGTCAAGAAGCAACAGTTAGAACAGACATGGAACAACAAACTGATTCAAAATTGAGAAAGGAGTACGTCAAGGCTGTATATTGCTTATTTAACGTCTATGCAGAGTACATTATGAGAAACACTGGGCTGGAGGAGGCACAGGCTGGAATCAAGGTTGCTGGGAGAAACATCAATAACGTCAGATATGCATATGACACAACCCTTATGGCAGAAAGTGAAGAAGAACTAAAGAGCCTCTTAATGAAGGTAAAAAAGGAGAGTGAAAAAGCTGGCTTAAAGCTCAACAGTCAGAAAATGAAGATCATGGCATCTGGTCCCATCACTTCATGGCAAATAGATGGGGAAACAATTGAAACAGTGACAGACTTTATTTTTTTGGGCTCCAGAATCACTGCAGCTGGTGACTGCAGCCAAGAAATTAAAAGATGTTTGCTACTTGGAAGAAAAGCTATGATAAACCTAGACAGCATATTAAAAAAGCAGAGACATCACTTTGCCGATAAAGGTCTGTGTAGTCAAAGCTTTGGTTTTTCCAGTGGTCATGTATGGAAGTGAGAGTTGGCCCATAAAGAAGGCTGAGCACCAAAGAATTGATGCTTTTGAAGTGTGGTGTTGGAGAAGACTCTTGAGAGTCCCTTGGACTGCAAGGACATCCAGCCAGTCCATCCTAAAGGAAATTAGTTCTGAATATTCATTGGAAGGACTGATGCTGAAGCTGAAACTCCTCTACTTTGGCCACCTGATGCAAAGAGCTGGCTCATTAGAAAAGACCCTGATGCTAGGAAAGACTGAGGGCAGGAGGAGAAGGGGACGACAGAGGATGAAATGGTTGGATGGCATCACCGACTCAATGGACCTGAGTTTGAGCAAGCTCCAGGAGATGGTGAAGGACAAGGAAGCCTGGCGTGCTGCAGTCCATGGGGTGGCAAAGAGTCGCACACGACTGAGTGACTGAACAACTACAACAACAAAGATTTCTGATGTTGTCGTTGTCTTAAGTGCACGAGAACTTGATGCAGTTATACTCAGACGTATATCTATTCTTTACTGTGTTCTTTTTCCCACTTAGGTTATTAAAGTATGTTCAGGAGAGTCGCCTGTGCACTTCCCTGTCATTTTTGATATGTATTTGATAAATGTTAGTGTGTATATGTGAATTCCAAGCACTTCATTTATCCCTTTCCTCTTTTTTTCTATTTATAAGTTGTTTTTTTTTTCAAGACAAGACTACCATCTTCTCACTTATAATTCGGGAAAGGGAAACGTCTCTGGGGAAGTCTGGGTTAGGACTCAGCAGCCAGTTAGTCATCTTGTTAGGTGGAAGACAGAACTTCACTGTGGCACTCGGACTTCCAGCTTGCACTCGGCCAGGGCCTCCCCCAGCTCGTTGACGGCCCGACACGAGTAAGTCCCCGAGTCGAAGGGGGATGGGCGGCGGATGTTCAGCGTCAGGACCCCCTGGTGGTTGGTCATCACGAACTTGGGATCTTCGCGGATCTCCATCTTGTTCTTCATCCAGACCACCTTGGGCTTTGGGTGGCCTCTCACTGGCACAGTTGAGAGCTGCAGCGTAACCGGCCACCACCACCCGGTCTAATAGAGGCGTCAGGAACTTGGGGGCCGTTCGGAAGTCGTGCTCCTTGAACTCGGGCAACTTGAGGGTCATACCTGTCTTGAGGATCCGGGCTGTGTTCTTGGAGACACCAGGCAAGTCACTGAGCCCACAGATGTTTTCGGTGTAAACTCGGAAATAGTACTCGTTGCCCATGATGAGATCGGACACGGTGCAGGAGGTGTGCCGGCTGCGCTCATAAACCGTGAACCACTCCATGGTTTTCTTGTCGGCTTTCTGGACCAAATACCCGGTGACCTCACTGTTGCCGTCATCCCTGGGGGGCTGCCACTCCACCAGCGCGTTGGTGCCCCACACCTCCTTCACCATCACATTCTCCGGGGGCCCTGCCTTTTCCACAACGCGGATGCGGATGGTGGCCGTGTCCTTCATGTTCTCGATCTGCACCGTGAGCTCGTACTCCCCGGAGTCGGAGCGGGCCGCCTGGCGCACGAACACCGTGTCGAAGTCGCTGGTGCGCACGTGAACTTGGGAGGTGTCGAGGGGCGCCCCGCCCTTGGTCCACACCACCTGCGGCCGCGGCTTTCCCTGGAAGGGGATGACCAGGTTGAGATACTCCCCGACTTTGCGGACATAAGTCTGGCGAAGGTGGCGGGGTAGCCGGATTTCGGGTTGTTCCACAATCTCCCGGATGGTGACCGGCTGGGTCAGGGTGGCCGGCTGGCTGCGGCCCGCGATGTTGACCCCGACCACAGGGAAGGTGATTTTGGCTCCTGTGGGGAGATTCTTGACGGTGAAGCCACAGCGCTCCACGGGTTCCGTGTTAGCAGGGATCCACTCGTCAGAGCCCTCCACGCAGTACTTGATCAGGTACCCATCGATGCCACCCGCCCCGATCTTATCCGGGGGCCGCCACTTGAGGGTGGTGGTGGTGTCGGTCACGTCCTCCACAGTCAGGTGCTGCGGTTCACTCGTGGGCGCAATAGGCATGAAGGGCTTGGTGTTCATGCTGGGCTGGGAGACCCCGATGGCGTTGACGGCAAAGACCCGCATCTCGTAGAGGATGCCCTCGATCATGTTGGTGGACTCGTAGGTGGTCTCCGTGAAGACCTCGAAGTTCAGCTTCATCCAGCGCTGGGAGCCCTTCTTCTTCCGCTCCAGGAGGTATCCAGTGACCGGCCGTCCCCTGTCATACTTGGGGGGCTCCCAGACCAGGATGGCCCAGTCCTCTCCAACCGACGTGACTCGCACTGCCTCCGGGGGGTCTGGGACATCCACAACCTTCAGGAAGATGGAGGCCACGTCCTCGCCCACAGGATTGGTGACCTTGATGGTGTAGCGACTCTCGTCACCTCGCTCCGCGCTCTCGATCACGAAGCTGCTGATGTCACCTCGCTCCTCGATGCGGACCCTGCCCTCGGTGCCCGTGAACACCTGATCCTCCTTCATCCAGGTGGCAACAGGCCGGGGCTCCCCTGTGATGGACACGTCCAGCCTCAGCTTGTTTCCGGCCACAACCACAGTGGAATTTTCTGAGGTCTGCCCGGAACAGTCAAGGTGGATTTTGGGTGGCTCCTGTTTGGGGACATACTCCACTTTGATTTCCAGGAAGTTGAGCTTGGCCGAGAGGGACAGGGCATAGCCGTCAGGCACAAACGTGTAGTCTCCCTCGTCCTCAGGCCGGACGTCATCGATCACCAGCTTGTGGAACCTCCCCACATGGGAGATGGTGATCCGTTTGCTGGGCCGCACCTCCACCCCGTTCTTGTACCACTTGCCCGTGACCTTCTCGTCGGACACCTCACACTTGAACATGGCCTGTTCCGAGGCTTTGACGGTCAGGTCCGCGATGTCCTGCAGGACTTCCAGCTGTTTCTCTTCCACGATGAGCTCCGCCTCACACTGGCCGCCGTTGGTCATGACCTGGTAGTGCCCCTTATCCTCCATGGTCACTTCCGAGAAGATGAGGATGTGACGCTTCCCATCCTTCTTGAGGCGGTACCTGGCCTTGAAGGAATCCTCCCGAGTCAGTTCCACGCCATCTTTCAGCCACATGACTTGGGCACCCTCTTCTGACACTTCCACTGCCATTTCTACCCGATCGCCCACAAACACCTGCTGGTCCTCCAGGGGTGTGACAATCAAGACTGGGGGTTCTTTGACAAAGAGCTCGGTGAAACACTTCTCGTCTTTGAAGGCAACCTCATAAGCAGCATCGTCTGCCAGCGTGCACTTGTTGATGGTGAGGATTCGCTTCTTACCAACGTTCTCAAACACGTATTTGCTTCTTGGTTTGATTTCCTGGCCATTCTTGAACCACTTGAGGGGAAGGTCTGGATCGCTGATCTCTACCACCAGCTTGATCTTGTTGCCTCTGTCCACTTGGTAGGCTGGATCCAGCTTCTTTGTGAAGGCTGCGCTCTTCTTGACCTCAACCTTGGCCTTCTTGAGCCACTTCAGCATGCCCCGGAGGTCGGTGATGCCGTACTGGAAGGCGATCCTCTCATACTCACTCTTCTTTGCCCCTTTCAGGAGCTCCCAAATCTCTGGCGGGATGCCAAGGTCATCGTCATCTTTCTTCTTTTTCTTCTCCTCCTCAACCACCTGCCTCTTCTTCAACAGCCCGCTGAAATCCAGCTCACCCGCGGTGTCTGACTTCGCTTCACCCGATCGCTTGAAGCTTTCTAGACTCTGTCCAGCGGAGTCCTGACGGGGCGCCTCCACATCGATGTTAAAGGCACAGCTATCACATGAGTCCTTGGCTTTGACCTCGATGCGGTAATCCCCGCGGTCCCCCAGTACCACCTTCGAGATGTGCAGCTCCACAGTGTGCACATTGCTGGCGGCGTCATGGGACTCCTTGAAGGGGAATCGGGCACCACTCTTGCTGCCCAGCTCCAACCACTTCCCCTTGAACCACTTGATGTCGGGTTTGGCCGGCAGCTCTTTCCCATTCAACTTGGCCACGATCACAGTTTCCTTTCCAGTCTCCACCGACACGGAGTCTGGCTTCTTCAGGAAAACGCCGGTGGGTTCCTCCGCGGTGGGAGACTGGTCTTCGGGTGGGGCTTCTGTAGGGGGCGCTTCCTTGGGAGCCGGCTTGGCAGCAGCGTCTTTGCCCGCGGGGGCCTTTTTGGCCGCTGGTTTTGCCTCAGGCATGTCGTAGGGCCTCCTCCAGCTCCTCCGACCGCAGCAGTGTCCCGATGGGCCCTAGGAAGGACAGGTGGGCCCCCCCGGGGGGGCCCTTTAAAGAGTCGGGAGACTCCCAGGAGGCTCCGGGAGGCATTAAGTTGTTTTTTTAATTCTGTCAGTCTGTTTCTGTTGTGAAAATTGGTTTTTTGTATGAATATGTAGATTCCCCCTTTAAGTATGCTGTATAATATTATTCTTTCTATCTCTGATTTACTTCACTTAGTAATGTTATCTCTTTGTCTGTGCTGCTTCCAGTGACACTGTTTTGTTCCGCTTTATGGCTGAATAGTATTCCACTCATAGATGTAGCAGTATTCATTTTTCTCTGGTTGGACATTTTGGTGGATTCTGTGTCTTGACTGTGGTAAATAGTGGTGCTGAGAAAGTAGGGGTGCACAAGCCTTTTGGAATTATGCTAGCCAGGTGTTGGCATAGGAGTGCAATTGCTGGATCATGTGGTACTCCTGTTTAAAGGAACTTTAATTTCTAAGGAACTAAAGTTCCTTAAACTTTAAAACTTAAAAACTTAAGGAACCTCCATGCTATTCCATCCTGGCTGCACCCATTTCCATCTCCACCCAGAGTGATGGAGGATGCCTTTTTCCCGATGCCCTGAGGCAGCATTTATTCTTCATAGATCCTTCAGATGATGGTCCTTCTGACCGATGGGAGGGGATTGCTTATCATGATGTTGATTTGCATAGATTTACCGATGAGTGTTGTGGAGTATCGTTCCATGTGCTTTTTTACCTTATACAGTGTGACTCCAACTTTCTGCTTGAAACTGGCTTCTTGTTAAGTCTGACCTGTTTTGAGTTCTCAGATGATTTATCCCAGCACATTCCTTGAGGGCAGGAGTCCTTTACAGCCCCACAGGCCTTGTGAATATGAGGAGCCCATGACCACCGGCTTCCAAGTGGTTGTTCCAAAACAAGGCCACAAGGGGGCAGCATCGTTTCATGCCCCACTCTTTTTTTTCCCCCACAATTTAGTCTATTGGATTTGAGTTGATTTTCAATGTTGTGTTTCTTTGAGGTGTATGGAGTCTGATTCAGTGATTCATAGACATATAGTAGACGCATATCTACGTCTATATCTGGGGCCTGGCCTCTTCTCATCATCAGGATCTTTTTCTCAGGCCTGGCAGCCTTAGAGAGCCAGAATACCGCCAGCCACCCCACTCCCTGCCTGAGCCCGGCTCTGGGAAGGCCCTGGGTCAGTGTAAGTCACCCCTTCATGTAAGTGTGGGTCAGATGGTGACGGTTAAAGCCGCAGTGGGCCCGGCTCTGGACACTGTGCCCACGCCTGGCATCATCTCAGAGCCGTAGAGCAGAGCCCCTCAGTGCCCACAGGAGCCAGAAGGACGATCTCCGTCACAGGGAGCTTCTTAAGCTCCCTTCGCTGGGGTCCAGTCGGTTTGCAGCGTTGTGCTGTAAGCCAGCACAACAGCGCTGTGCTGCACGCCGACCCAGCTCCACATGCTCCGAGTGTCCTTTTCCACTGTGGTCTCTCCCAGGAGAGTGAGTGCAGCTCCCGTGCCCCACGGTGGGACCTGGCTGTTCACTCCTGCAGGGACGGGTTTGCACCTGCTCACCCCGACCCCCCAGTCGTCCCCTCGCCCACTCTTAGGCCTGGGCGACCACCCGCCTGGGCTCTGTGTCTGTGAGGCGCGTCTGTTTTGCAGATGGGTCCTTGTGTCCAGTTTTGCTCTGCACGTAGCTGATCTTGTATGCTTGCCTTTCTGTTTGACTTACCTCACCTGCTTTGATCATCTCTAAGTTCATCCACGTTGCTGCAAGTGGCATTATTTCCCTCTCTTTTTGACTGAGTACGATTCCCGTCTTCTGTATCCGTTGATCTGTCCGTGGACAGTTAGGTTGCTGCCGTGTCTTGGCTGTTGTGAACGGTGCTGCTCTGAACCTAAGGGCCGTGTGCTTGTTGGAGCAGCCTTCTGGCCAGAGCGGGGCTGCTGGGTCATGTGGTGTTTCTGTTTCTAGCTTCCTGAGGAGCCTTCATCCTGTGCTCTGCGGTGACTGCACCCACTTCCCCCAGCAGTGCAGGCGTGTTTAATGGGCAGTATGTTCTAAGGACTGAGGACAAAGTCAGATAGTTATATTCTGAAAGGCAGTTTAAGAAAAAAAATAGGTATATGTGGAGAGGGGAATGCTACTTCTCTTATGTGTAGCTGGTACAATATCAGTTTGTAAAGTCATGAATATTTTTTCAGGAAAAATGGATTTCAGAAAAATATTTGTAGTATACCAATGTGATAAAAGTGACTCTGACCGCACACTTCAAGCTCCGGGGGTTAGTGAAGGACAGGGAGCCTGGCGTGCTGCAGTCCATGGGTCACAACCAGTCAGATACGGCTGAGCGGTGACCTGATTTCTATGATTTCTAAGACTCAACATTTTGAATATTGATTTTTTTTTTAACTGACTTCGGTCACTTATATTAAAGTGAAGAAAACCTTAATATATGGCTGCAACACTTGACAGTACTTAATTAAAACATATTATTGTTTAGATAATAGATGTAAGGAACCAAGATAGTCAAATTTTATAATAGACTAAAGTGAAAGTGTTAGGAGTTCAGTCGTGCTTGACTCTTTTGTGACGCCATGGACTGTAGCCCACCAGGCTCCTCTGTCCATGGGATTCTCCAGGCAAGAATACTGGAGTGGTTGCCATTTCCTTCTCCAATAATAGACAAAGGTGCATCTCAAAAAAGAGATGGTAACAGTCTAAAATCTCTGCATGTCCTCATGCTACGTTACGAACAATTGATGTGGATGCAGAAAATATTCCTCTCCTTCCCTTGAGTAAATGCGACAACATTGGAGAGCATTCCCTTTGAACGGTTATGTACTGAACACGGCTCACTGCCTGCCCTGACTGAGGATAACTGGTATGAGCTTTCCTGTGTTAATATGCTCTACAGACATGCACATGTGTTTGTGTAATGAGGGCTGTTTCATCATGACGTATGAGATTAGTTTTAAGATACACTGATTTAAAAAGAATCACTAAGATGCAATTTATTTCAAATGGTTTAAAGGATGCTTTTTCAAATTATGATTGAGGTAACGGTCACGTATAAAATTGACTATTTTAAAGTTAACAACTTGAGGATGTTTGATGCATTCAGAATGAACAACCACCGTCTCCATCGGGGTGTTAAATACTGTCAGTAGCCCAAGAGGGAAGTCTGCATCCATGAAGCAGAAGCTCGCTCTCTCTCTCCTCCCTCCCCCTCTGGCAGCTACTGTTCTGTCTGCTTTCCATCTTGTGGATTTAGTTCATCTGGGCGGTTAGCATGAATGCTCTTTCAGTTATGTGACTTTTTGCATCAGACTTCTCTCACTGGGAATTTTTGAGGTTCACCATGTAACATTATCAGTTGTTATTGTTCAGTCGCCAGATCGTGTCTGACTCTTTGTGACCCCATGGACTGCAGCATGCCAGGCTTCCTTCTCTATCACCAACTCCCAGAGCTTGCTCAAATTCATGTCCATTGAGTTGGTAATGCCATCCAACCATCTCATCCTCTGTCGCCCCCTTCTCCTCCTGCCTTCAGTCTTTCCTGGCATCAGGGTCTTTTCCAATGAGCTGGCTCTTTGCATCAGGTGACCAAAGTATTGGAGCTTCAGCATCAGTGCTTGCAATGAATATTCAGGGTTGATTTCCTTTAGGATTGAGTTTGTGTATATACAGATTGTTTATCTGGTGGATGAACATTTGAGTTGCTTCAACTTTTGCCTGCTGTGAATGGTGCTGCCATGAACATATGTGAACATGGATTTATTTCAGTGCATGTTTCCAGTTCTTTTGTGTGTATCCCCAGACATAGAATTGCTGGGTCATGCATTAACTCCATATTCAATTTTTGTAGAATTGCTGAAATATTTTCCACAACTGAACCATTTTACACCGCCATCTGTACTGTACAAGGGTTCTACCTTCTCTATAACCGCACTACTCTTGTTTTCCTTTAAAAAAAATTATAGCCATTCTAGTGTGTGAAGTGATCCACATCTCATTGTGGTTTTAATTTACATTTCCCTAAACACTAAAATTTTGAACTTGATCTTATACTATGAAAGAGATGCATGTAGTCTTTGGAGAAATGTGTGTTCAAGTCCTTTGCCCAGATCCAAGGTCATGCAGACTTAGCCCTGTGTTTTCTCTAAGAGCTTTTCTATCTGAGTTGTTGGTCCATTTTGGATAGATTTTGGTGTGTGGTGAAAGAGAAGGTTCTGACCTCATTCGTTTGCACGTGGATACGCAGTGGACCCAGAAAAGTCTGTTCAGTTCTTTCTCCATGGAATGGTGATGACCCCCGTCAGGACTCAGCCGACAGATATCTGTGCCCTTCTTTCTGAATTCCTGGTGCTCTTCCATTAGTCCAGCTGTCTGTCCTCATGCCAGTAACACCCTGCTGGAGCTTCCCTGGTGGCTCAGATGGTGAAGAATCTGCCTGCAATGCAGGAGACCCAGGTTCAATTCCTGGGTCAGGAAGATCCCCTGGAGCAGGGCGTGGCAACCCACTCCAGTATTCTGGCCTGGGAAATCCCGTGGACAGAGGAGCTATATACAGTCCATGGGGCTGCAAAGAGTCGGATACAACTGAGCAACTAACAGTTTCACCACCCTGTTTAATAAATATAGCTTGTGAAATGCGTGGGTCTTCCAACTTTCTTTGTGTCTAACATGGTTTTGGCTGTTCCAGGTCCAATGTAATTCCACATGAATTTGAGGATTGTCTTTCCACTTCTGCAAAAACAGCTGTCCAGGTTTCCACAGAGACTGCCGTGAATCTGTCGATCACATTTAGGAGCACTGGCATCTTAACAGTGTCAAACCATTCAATCCATAAAGGCAAGATAGCTTTCCATTTTTAGGTCTTCCTTAATTTCTTTCTGCAATGTCATAGTTTTCAGGGCACAAGTCTTTGACCTCTTCTGTTAAATTTATTTCTAGGTATTTCATTCTTTTGCATGCCATTGCAGTTGAAATTTTCCCCTTAATATTCTTTTCAGAATGTATTAATACCTTGCTTTCAGGAAGAGATACAATTGGTTTTGAGTGTTGTTCTTGTACTCTATGGGGCCTCCCTGCCTGCCAATGCAGGAGACCGGGGTTCAATCCTTGGTCAGGAAGATCCCCTGGAGAAGAAAATGGCAACCCACTCCAGTATTCCTGCCTAGAGAATTCCATGGACAGAGGAGCCTGGTGGGCTACAGTTCATGGGGTTGCGGAGTCAGACACCACTGAAGGACTGATTAACCTTTTTTGGCTTGTACTCTATATAACTTTGCCAAAGTTGTTTATTAGCTCTGATAGTTACTTTGTAAATCCTTCAGCATTTTCTACATATGGGATCATGCCATCTATGAATAGAGGAGTTTACTTCTTCCTTTCCTTCTTTTTCTTCTCACCTGAGGGCTCTGTCTAGTACTTCCAGTAGAACGTTGAGCAGCGATGGAAGCAGACGGTTTTCCTCCAAGGTGTTCGTTGCTCAGTTGTTTGGCCTCGCCTGTCACGTTTCTCCCTTGGCAGCTGGGACAGCTCTGAGCTCAGAAGGACAGAGACGAGCACCTCACCTCAGTCCTCGCTGCAGCTCCCGACAGGTTAGGACAGACACATTTGGGAGCCAGCGGCCAGTATCCCACAGGGGGACACAGGCTCTGTCTTCAAGTCTGATGCTAAGCTGGTTGGAGGGCAGGGAGATGGTGAATAAACATGTCTCAGTGGTTTCCTGCTTTCCCTACTGTGTTCTTGACTGAGTTAAATCCCAGCTTATTTCCCACACTTCTCAGCTGATTCTGGCAACTTTTGCTTGCGTTTCTGATGTTTTTCTGCGGGGAAGGGCCCTCACTCTGCCTTCTCTTCCATCTTCTGAGACATCCCAGTTTGGCACTGTTTTAACATGTTCAGTGACAACTTTGGTCATAATAATGTTCTACTATATAAGAGCACTAAAAGTCACTTTTTCTTAGCCAAACAACTAGCCTCCTTTCTGATTCAGTCCATTTAAGGTTTTATTTTGTCTCTGGAAATGCCAGCAATTCAGTGCTAATTTATCTTTTCCTCAGCTGTAGACTAAGAACAAACCCAAACAAAACTCATGCCTTTTACGCTGCTGGCTCTTTTCTATAGGTTAAACACCGGTGATGGGTTTCAGTTCATCGGAGGCCTCGCGCTGGTCACTTGGGCCATCGGGTAGATACACCTCCCTGTGTTTGGGGTTCCCGTGACCGCTGCAGGTCAGTACGCACAAACAGCCACGGCCCTAACATAACGCGTCCTCTAGCACAGGACCTCAGTGAGTGAGTTATGAGAAGACGAGGAAGGCAGTGTTGTGCTGGCATTTAAACAACTAGGTGACGCTTTCAACAGAAAACTTGGGAGAAAAGAAAGGCCCTGACTGTGTCCAGTTTTCCTGAGCCCTGGGCACCTGGGAAACTCAGCTGGCCCAGATGCCCCCTTGCGTGTCAGGATGCGGTCACCACCCCTTCCCACATGGCTAAGATGGGCTTGAAGCGACTCCTCCTTACCCACGACCATCCTCAACGTGCCCTCCACACTCTTCTGCTTCATCTCACGTGGGATGAGCTGGACTGGTTTCCCCTGCTGACCAACTGGACAAACATTTGCTAGCTTGACCAGATGTTAGGTTTCTCCTGTCCACCCCACAGGTCCCTGAACTATATAACCCACCTTCAGGCTCCTCCGAAAAGCTGCCTGGAGGGGCCCCCAGATCTGTCCGCACCCAGCCCCTGTGAGGGTCACTGTGAGGTCAATGGTACCATCACACCACGCCCCCCACTCCCACACTGATCCTCTCCAGCCTCTTGTACTAACCCTATGAATTGAAGCTGTTTCCTGCTGACCTCTGAGACCCTGCACACCCGTGGTCAGCGTCTTCCCTTTGTGTTTGCCTCCTCCACTTACTGCAATAAAATCTCCTTACCTAAGTCCAGAGGTTTTTTATTCCCCCCATACTATGCCAAAGACACAAAAGATATTACTTAGCCGAAGTATAAGTTTCACAATTCCTTGAACAATGTATATAAAGATGTCTTAAGGTGAAAAGTTTTTTTCCAAGGAGTTTTTTTTAATTAATTTTTTTATTGAAGGATAATTGCTTTACAGACTTTTGTTGTTTTCTGTCAAACCTCAACATGAATCAGCCATAGGTATACACATATCCCCTCTCTTTTAACCTCCCTCCCATCCCCTGCCCCACCCCACCCCTCTAGGTTGATACAGAGCTCCTGTCTGAGTTCCCTGAGCCGTAGAGCAAGTTCCCGTTGGCTATCTATTTTACATGTGGTAATAAGTCTCCATGCTACTCTTTCCACACATCTCACCCTCTCCTCCCCTCTCCCCACGTCCGCAAGACTATTCTCTATGTCTGTTTCTCCATTGCTGCCCTGTAAGTAAATTCTTCAGTACCATTTTTCTATATTCCATATATATGCATTAGAATATGATATTTATCTTGCTCGTTCTGACTTACTTCACTCTGTATAACAGGTTCTAGGTTCATCCACCTCCTTAGAACTGACTCAAATGCATTCCTTTTTTATGGCTGAGTAATATTCCATTGTGTATATGTGCCACAACTTCTTTATCCATTCATCTGTTGATGGACACCTAGGTTGCTTCCATGTTCTAACTATTGTCAATAGGGCTGCAATGAACAATGGGATACATGTGTCTCTTTCAATTTTGGTTTCCTCAGGGTATATGCCTAGGAGTGGGATTGCTGGGTCACATGATGGTTTTATTCCTAGTTTTTTCAGGAATCTCTATTCTGTCTTCCATAGTGGCTGTATCAGTTTACATTCTCACCAACAGTTCAAGAGTGCTCCCTTTTCTCCACACCCTCTCCAGTATTTATTGTTTGTAGACTTTTTGATGAGGGCCATTCTGACCTGTGTGAGGTAATATCTCATTGTGGTTTTGATTTGCATCTCTCCAATGATGAGTGATGTTGAGCATCTTTTCATGTGTTTGTTAGCCGTCTGTATGTCTTCTTTGGAGAAATGTCTGTTTAGGTCTGTTTCCCAGTTTTTGATTGGATTGTTGTTTTTCTGGCATTGAGGTGTATGAGCTGCTTGTATATTTTGGAAACCAACCCTTTGTCAGTTGTTTCATTTGCTATTATTTTCTCCCATAAGGTGGAAAGTTTTTAAGTTCTCATCGGGAATTCTAACAATATTTTTCTTCTAAGAGTTTTGGCTTGTATAACAGCTATGTTAAACATCTCAAACAGTACTACTTTGGCTTGAAATGCTAATGATTTTTTTAAAAAATGGAAATAAAACCCAAGTTAAAATTATATAACATCATATGCATCAAGACAATCAGTTGAAGTCTTGGAAGTAGTTTCAGAAGTCTAATTATGAGCTGTTTCTACATGTCCTGCACCGTCCCCCCAGGCAGACCCCAGTTCTGAGCATGTGCACTACGTCCCTGAGCCCCGGGGCCTGGTCTCCCGGGACTGTGCTGTGAGCCTGCACAGTGCTCCCCGGGGAACAACGCACCCCTGTGAACGTCACTTAGGTTTCTGTCTGCCTGTCCTTATCTCCCTTCTGGCCTTCCTCACCAGCTGCCTCCAGGGTCTCGTTTGTGCACTCACCCCTGCCCCCCGGCTCTGTGTATCCTGGGACTGCACCCCTCTGTCGTGGGCTCACCCATCCCTGTCCCCGATTCTGTTCTTGGCTACACTGTGGCTTCAAGCTCCATTCTCCCCAAATCTGACTCTGTGAGTACATTGTCTCTGCTTCCCCTACTTTACCAAATCTCTAGACACCAAAGGGATCGGCCTCACTGATGGTGCTAATCATGCGCTTGCTTCCAGAGAGACCTTGCTGCTGCTGTTGAGCAGTGAAGATGGAAACCAGGAGCGAGGACTCCTCTGAGCGGCTGGTTCAACACCAACGCCAAGGAGAACAGAACCTGGGATGAGCTTCTGTCACGAGGGCGGCTGTCAGATACACACACGCATGCCTGTGTTTATGTCTCTCACACAGCTCAGCTTGACAGGCATAAAGCTGGCTGCATGATGCTGTTTTGTGTCTTTGTGGTGGTGGTTTAGTCCCTTCAGTTGTGTCCAACTCTTTGTGACCCCTTGGACTGTAGCCCACCAGGCTCCTCTGTCCATGGGATTCTCCAGAGAAGAATACTGGAGTGGGTTGCCATTCCCTTCTCCAGGGGATCTTCCTGACCCAGGGATTAAACCTTCATCTCTTGCATTTCATGCATTGCAGGCAGGTTCTTTAAGTGAGCCTGATGTCTTTGCTTTCATTTAAAGGGGCTTTAAATGCTCACTTAGCTTTATTTTGCCCAGAGTCTTGAATGGGGGAGGGGGTGGCCACCCACAGGTTGTCCTGGTCTCCCGCTGGGACAGACATAAGCCAACCCACTTCTTGTAGGAACTGACCCTTCACATTCAATAGCATATATTTCAATGCAATGATTTCCTTTATTATTTCAGTATATGTACAATTTAACAAATTGCTGATTTAGATATCTCCAATCCCATGTACTTTCATCAATAGGTTTTTATTGAAGAACCTATTGATACTAATTATTCTTAAAATACTTTTAAAGACAGAAAAGAAAATACGATTCTATACTTTCATAGTAATGCTCCTAACAAGGCAAATTAATAGCCTATATGTGACGTGTCTGTGAAGATGAGCGCGTACTCCAGATTCTCCTTTTCACTTAGTAGTCATCAGTGTCACCCGCACAGATGGCCAGCAGAGCCTTCTCATAGTGCCCTGATGCGAAATTCTGAAAAGGAGCAAATATACGGCATTTGAAACACAATGTCATAAAAAGAAGCATAATTCCTCTAAACTGTACAATGAGACACCATGGGCCATTAGCATCTCAAAAAGTATTTGTTTTTTCCATCCTGATGTAACATGTCCCGGGGACTCTTCCCAGTGGAGGCTATTGAAAAGTAATGCCTTGGTCACAGTCAATAAAAGGGGTTTATATAAAGCTGATGCAACCCTAATGGTTTTTATTTATTTACTTATTTTTGGCTGTGCTTGGTCTTCATTGTTGCATGTGGGCCTGAATATGTTTTTATAAAGAAGAATGCTTAGCAGTAGAATTAATTCTTCTCCTCACCTTTAGATAAAGAGGTGTTCTAATGTTGTTACAAATTAGTGTAGAGTCTAGAGGGCACACTGGACAATATGTCTCAAAAGGTTTAAAGATGTTTATACTCATTAATGCAGTCATTCTACTTCAAGAAGGCTATCCTAAGGAAATAACGATCAATTGTTGATGAGCCCAAGATTTGTGCTCCAAAATATATGTCATTATAATTGTGTACAATAATGAAAAAGTAAAAGATAATATTTAATAATATAGGGCAGTTTATGCCCTTTACAACTTATACAATGGGATCCATGATTTAAAGAAATATTTCTTTAAGTAGTAAAACTTTGATATTTACGTATAGTTCTATAAAGAAAACACATACAACAAAATTTCACTGTTGGTTATCTGTGGTGAATAATTTGCTGTTATTGCTCAGCCACTCCGTCATGTCCAACTCTCTGCAACCCTATGGACTGCAGCACGCCAGGCTTCCCTGTCCTTCACCATCTCTCAAGAGTTTGTTCAAACTCATGTCCATTGAGTCAGTGATGCCATCCAACCATATCTTCCTCTGTTGTCCTCTTCTCCTGCCTTCAATCCTTCCCAGCATCAGGGTTTTTCCCAATGAGTCAGTTCTTCACATCAGGTGGTCAAAGTATTGGAGCTTCAGTTTCAGCATCAGTCCTTCCAATGAAAATTCAGGACTGATTTCCTTTAGGATTGACTGGTTTGGTTTCCTTGCAGTCCAAGGGACTCTCAAGAGTCTTCTCCAGTGCCACATTAGGGCAATTTAAACCCTTTTATCATCTTCTATAGTTTCTACATTGTTTTCAAAAGTGATAGTAATAAAAGTATTATAAAACTTATCTTTGTTAAAAGTCAACTCTCACGTTCACGTTCTCTTACACAGTGGTTACTTATAATTCACTGCTTTAAGTGCACAAAGTTGCATTAATTATTTGTGAATATTAGTAGATTTTGAGGTGGCCAGTTAACTGCTGTATAGCATTGAGCTAGTTTATTCATTGAGAAAATGAGTTAAGGATTTCTCAGTGAGAAACGTTCATCTTCACTAAAGGTTTATAGCTTTGAAGGTGGATGTGAGAAGAGTTTTATCAGAGACAAAGGAAGAAGATGTCTCTTAAGTGCTCCAATAATCCTTCCTCTGAAACCATCTCGACTTCCTGAGGCCTACAAGGTCTCCTGGGTTATATGGTCTCTTGGTCCTCTGGTTGTCAAGTTTCTCCTGGATCTTTCAGTAAACTAAAAAACTATTTTATGCAATTAAAATTTTCAATGGAAACAATATGGACAAGATAACAGGACTTTTTCAGTGGCTGAGTCATGTCCGACTCTTTCCAACCCCATGGACTGTAGCCCGCAAGGCCCCTCTGTTCATGGGATTTCCCAGGCAAGAATACTGGAGTGGATTTCCATTCCCTTCTCCAGGGGAATCTTCCCAGCTCAGGGATGGAACCCAGGTCTCCTGCTTGGCAGGTGGATTCTTTCCCACTGAGCCTCCTGGGAAGCACAGAGGACTCAGCTGTGCTTAAAATACACCTTAATATACATTCCAGGCCCCATCTTGGAGTTCTTTATACTTTTTTGAACCATGGGTCAAACATCATCATTTTCCACTGTGTCCCCAAGTTACACAGATGGGCCTCCATATGCTGACAGTTCTTGGCTGGGCTTTATCAGGATCCAGGGTAGAGTCTATATGTGTTAGAGTGAAGACTCCAGGCTGCAGATTTTGGAGTCATTGCATCAGCACCCTCCAGGGCTCATGGGTGCACATGTGCAGAATGTTACGGCCCCACCGTGTGTGGGGACCCGACAGGCTGCCCTCCCCTCTGGTGGCACAAGGCAGCTGATCTCAGAAGGCGCTCTGCAGTTAACGTGCTGTCATTGCAGAATGAGGTCTTCTGGTGCTGGTGGTAAGGCCTCATCACACCATCAGGGGATGAATAGCACGCATGACCAGACCACTGACTTTTGCTTAAAACACATCAAAGAGGAGTAAGTGAGGTGAAGGGGTTTTCTCCCCTACTGATGCTCTCAGGCTGCCTGACCCATTAATGTAGACGACCCCTGCCGGAAGCTTGATTGAACTTTTTAGATTCCACCATGAAGTTAAAGTTAGGCTCTCTTTTCAGTTTCAAAAAGGATGAAATATGGCTGCAGGTAGATGATGAGGAGACTTACCTTGATGTCGTGGAAAAGGGACTTCCCATATCTCTCTTTGTATCGCTTCCTTATGCTCATCAGGTCGATTTCACTTCTGGAGATTAGAATCCTGATCACGGTTTTATTGTGGAAGCCCAAGTCCTAAGAGACACAGCCAAGTGGGGGTGACCACCATGAACAAACAGCAGCTTAAAGACAGCGTGTCTGAAATGGACCCAGCCCTTTTCGTGACCGTGTCCTGTATTCCTCAGACCCTGGTGTCCCCACCCATGAGCACTGACTCAGACTGCACCTCAGCTCTGTGACCACCCCCGACCATGGTGCACACACAGTGAAGCGGTCCATCTCCTCCGCTTCTCCAAGGCCCTGTCATCTCTATTTCCAGGGACACAGCCTTGATGCTGGCCCTTCTCATTTCACCAGGTTCAGCAATAATCTTCCCTTTTCTTTTTATTTATTTTTAAATTAATTTTTATTGGAGTATAGGTGATGCACAAGGTTAGCTTCAGGTGTAGAGCAAAGTGAATCCGTTGGACCAGAACCTGAGTCGCCCAGCCATATCCGACTCTGTGACCTCATGGACCGTAGCCACCAGGCTCCTCTGTCCATGGGGTTCTCCCAGAAAGCATACTGGAGTGGGTTGCCATGCCCATCTTCAGGAGGTCTTCCTGCTCCAGAGGTCGAACCCGGGTCTCTTACATTGCAGGCAGAGTTTTTACTGTCTGAGCCACTAGGGAAGCCCTCCCCCCCCACACATATGTATGTATGCATATACATATCTGCACTCTTTTTTAGGTCCTTTCCCCATATTATCATTACAGAATATTGAGCAGAGTTCCTTGTGCTATACAGTAGGCACTAGTTGATTATCTATTTTATATATAGTAGTGTGTATATGTTGATCTCAAATTCCTGTATTTATCCCTCTCTCCTCTTACCTGCTGGTAACCATGAGTGTTTTCTACATCTGTGACTCTAAAATTCTCCCTTTAAACCTGGCCAGCCTCCTCAGCGTCTCCCAGATGCTACATTTTAGGATGCAGATTTGCTCTTTCTATGTAAACATTTTTCCTAGGCTGGGAGGTGGTCCCAGCTCTGGTTGAGGAACCATTGGTATGTCTCTAAGATCATGATTACATTTTTAAAATGAATTTATTTATTTTATTTGGAGGCTAATTACAATATTGTAGTGGTTTTTGCCATACATTGACATGAATCAGCCATGGATTTACATGTGTCCCCCATCCTGAACCCCCCTCCCACCTCCCTCCCCGTCCCATCCCTCTGGGTCTTCCCAGCGCACCAGCCCTGAGCACTTGTCTCATGCATCCAACCTGGACTGGCGATCTGTTTCACACATGATAATATACATGTTTCAAATCATCCCAACCTCACCTTCTCCCACAGAGTCCGAAAGACTGTTCTTTACATCTGTGTCTCTTTTGCTGCCTTGCACATAGGGTCATCGTTACCATCTTTCTAAATTCCATATATATGCGTTAGTATACTATATTGGTGTTTTTCTTCAAAAGAAAAACGATTACGTTTTTATTTTATCATCTGCTTGTTGTGGTAAACGGTGCAAATAAGAATTCCAGGTATTCAAAGTACTTGATGATTTAACCTCTAGTATTGAAAAATACACAAAAATTAATTTCTGTGTACTTTCTTCAGAAAGAATACCTCTGCACAAAGCAAGGTCAAATTGCCTGTTCAGATGGAGTGATGGTGACACCTGGTGGCCAGGAAGATCAGCTAATTTTTGAGGTATGAATGTTTTATGTATAGTAGTAGTGGTGTTAATCACTCAGTCGTGTCTGACTCTTTGCGACCCCATGGCCTGTGGCCCACCAGGCTCCTCTGTCCATGGGATTCTCCAGGCAAGAATACTGGAGTGGATTGCCATTCCCTTCTCCAGAGGATCTTTCCGACCCAGGGATCAAACCCAGGTCTCCTGCATTGCAGGTAGATCCTTTATGTCTGAGCTGACTCAGGGAAGATCCAGTTTTATGTATAGGCTCCAGTATTCTTGGGTTTCCCCGGTGGCTCAGCTGGTAAAGAAGCTGCCTGCAATGCAGTAGACCTGGGCTTGATCCCTGGGTTGGGGAGATCTTCTGGAGAAGGGAACAGCTACCCACTCCAGTATTCTGGCCTGGAGAATTCCATGAACTATATAGTCCATGGGGTCACAGAGAATCGGATACGACTGAGCAACTTTCATTTTTTTCAGTGATCTGTCTGCCAATTCAGCAACCATGGGTTTGATCCCTGGGTTGGGAAGATTCCCTGGAGGAGGGCATGGCAACTCACTCTAGTATTCTTGCTTGGAGAATTGCACAGACAGAGGAGCCTGGGGGTCGAAAACAGTTGGACGCATCTGAGCAGGCATGCACGCGCATGCACTACTAACAAACTTTGCCGTA
Organism: Cervus elaphus; assembly: GCF_910594005.1. Taxonomy (NCBI): domain Eukaryota; kingdom Metazoa; phylum Chordata; class Mammalia; order Artiodactyla; family Cervidae; genus Cervus; species Cervus elaphus. The sequence continues at coordinate 1,672,306 of NC_057843.1, read as the reverse complement.
AGATGAAGTGGTGAAAACGAATGATTAACCAAGTTTCTGTATTTAAGTTGTGTGATTAGAGTGCATTGGAGAAAATCAGAGATGCTTTCTTTAGTGAGGGCTGGTGAAAACAGCTTTCACCTGAACTTGACACTGGAGGGTCCTGTGTTGACACAGTCCTGACTTGACATAGTCCTGTGCATGAGATCTCTGACTGCTGGAACACAGGCCTCTCCTCTATACCCGTGACTGTGAGTACACACACTTTCCTTTTTGCACTGACACACCTCAGCAAAGTAGTTTTTATTTATTATTGGGGGCTCTCACTTGGCGCATAATTGGAATCAGTAATTGGATTATCTTCCCAAGGTCACTCACAAGCAAACCTTTACTCTTGTTGGAGAAAGAAGAGTTGAAGTCATCCAAAGTACATGCTAAGCTCTTTAGTCGTGTCTGACTCCTTGCAAATCTATGGACTGGAGCCCGCCAGGCTCCTCTGTTCCTGGGATTTTCCCAGCAAGAATACTGGAGTGGATTGCCCTGCCCTCCTCCAGGGGATCTTCCTGACCCAGTGATTGAATCTACATCTCCTTTGGCTCCGTCGTGGCAGGCAGATTCTTTACTGCTGAGTCACAGGGTAAATCCAGTCACCCAATTCTTCAGTTGCCCAGTTGTTCAGCTGACTCTTTGTGATCCCATGGACTGCAGCATGCCAGTCCTCCCTGTCCCTCATTATCTTCTGGAACTTGCCCAAATTCATGTCCACTGAGTCAGTGATGTCATCCAGCCATCTCATCCTCTGATGCCCTCTTCTCCTTCTGCCTTCAGTCTTTCCCAGCATCAGGGTCTTTTCCAGTGAGCCATCTGGTTTGCATCAAATTACCAAAATACGGGAGCTTCAGCATCAGTCCTTGCAAAGAGTATTCGGGTTGATTTCTCTTAAGATTGACTGGTTTGATCTCCTTGCTGTCCAAGGGGCTCTCGAGACTCTTCTCCAGCACCTCAGTTTGAAGGCATCAATTCTTTGGCGTTCTGCCTTCTTTATGGTCCAGCTCTCACAATCGTATGTGACCACTGGGAAGGCTGTAGCCTTGAATATATGGACCTTCGTCAGCAAAGTAATGTCTCTGCTTTCCAATACACTGTCTAGGCTTGTCATAGCTTTCTTGCCAAGAAGCAATCGTCTTCTGATTTCATGGCTGCAATCACCATCCGCAGTGATTTTAGAGACCAAGAAGAGGAAATCTGTCACTACTTCCACCTTTTCCCATGCAGTAATGGGGCCGGATGCCATGATCTTAGTTTTTTTTAATACTTAGTCTTAAGCCAGCTCTTTTCACTCTCCCCCTTAACCCTCGTCCAGAGGCTGTTTAGTTCTGCTTCACTTTCTCCCATCAGAGTGGTATTATCTGCATATCTGAGGTGGTTGATGTTTCTCCTGCCTGTCTTGATTCCAGCTTGTGCTTCATCCAGCCCAGCATTTGTCATGATGTGCTCAGCGTATAGGTTAAACAAACAGGGTGACAGCAGACAGACATTCCTTTCTCAAGTCACTCAATAGCCTTGCCCAATACACTTTTAGACAGATATTTAATCCAATCAGGTTTTCTTCTTGGAAATAGAATAACAAAGAAGCAGGGGACTGTGAGCATCAATCTTCCTCTTATGTTCCAAGGATATAGAGGTTCTTGTACATAATAAAAAATACGTACATAAGTATAAGTAAATAAATTATTCTTGATGATTAGCATGTTATCCATGCTTTCTGGCTACCTCTAAGAAGCTGGTCTCTAAAAATCACTTGGAGGATAAAACACTCTATTAAAATTACTCTACTACTGAATTTTTAAAATGATTTCCATTGAGTTTTCCGGGCTGTGATGTGTATAACGATTGGCATCAGACCTTATCAGTTTCTCAGTGTTTCGTGCATGTTGTGGATGCTGTATGCGTCGTCTCAGGCATGTAAGCATTTGTTTCTTTGAACATGGATGCACCAAAGGGTGTGCAGTTGACTATCACCTGAAAGTAAAGACGTTTGTACTTAATTACAAATACAGCTTTAGAGTGTACTGTTGTCCGGCTGTTGCCTTTTAAGTGGCTTAAAAAACCACTATGTTGAGAAACAGTCACTTCTTACTGAAAGTGTGTAGTGCTTTGACATTGTCTTCTTGACTCCATATGCCGTGTGATTGCCTGAGTATGAGGTGGCGGGGCTGGGTGGCGTCTTTGGAAGCTGTGAAAGCATTTGGTCTTTCAGTTTGTTCAGATGCTAATAAAAATGCTGAAGCACACCTCCTGGGGGAAAAGGCGCTAAGAAATACTTCTAAGACACCTCCATTTGATATAGAAAGCAGAGCATTATTTTTACTTGATGGGTCTCATTTTGGTGTGTAATAACTTTTCACTTGAGCATATCTACTTTGAAGGGAATATATTTGCATACAAATTCAAAAATGAGAATCAATACTTAAATGATTGAAGTAAAACTAGTCCTTTGGGAAAGTATACATGACTTCTGGAAAAATATTAAAAATATGTGGGTATACTTACATGGATTGCAGTATACAGTCTATAAGCAAAATAGGCTGGTTTGTCTCGAACACAGAGAACTAGGAAAAACCAGAGAGAAAAGAAGAAAGTTTGAGAGTAACAGTACATGTTTTTTTTTTTTCAAAATTTGGGAAACGAGAATAATTTTTGTTTCCAGTTATAATCCTAGAAAAGTGATATTTTGTGAGTTCTCTGTGGGATCCCTCATTGTACACTATATTACAATGTCAACATTTCAAATAGTGGTAAAACCATAACCTCTTTACAAGGGAAGGAAATTAGCATGTATACAATGAATTTAAAGATGTGAGACCCCAATGACCTGAGAAGTCAAGGTTTCCTACTGTGAATACTGACAGCTCTTAGGAAGAGTGTAGGCTCATGAAAGACATCAGCTTGCCACTGTATCAGGAGCTGATGAATTTTTTTCTCTACAGAGAATGCAGAGAAATGTCTAAATAATTAAATTCAGGGGAAACTAACTCCATCAGTTTAATTCAACTGAATGCATCTTTATGTCAGTCAGAGCTAATCGGCACTGATGCATCAAGTAGATGATTACTCACCAATAGCTACTAGCAGCTCTCGGAAGTATCCCTCGTAACACTCATTAATGGCGTCTACTATGTCTTGCCCAGAAATATTCTGAAATTCCTGGAAAACTTTAACAAATTGATTCAAAAGAGATTTTTATGAATATTATAAATTTAAAATGTAGGTATTGATTCGACTGGTTATACCCAGGAAGGCATCTGCAAATAAGTGTTGGGTTGGAGGGGGCCACCTTTTAAATTATTATAGACTTCTGTGTGTTATGGATAGTAGGAAAAACAAAACAGAAAAAGTATTGTAAAAAAAATACTGCCTGACCTGCCTCTTGAGAAACTTGTATGCAGGTCAGGAAGCAATAGTTAGAACTGGACATGGAACAACCTACTGGTTCCAAATAGGAAAAGGAGTACATCAAGGCTGTATATTGTCACCCTGCTTATTTAACTTCTATGCAGAGTACATCATGAGAAACGCTGGGCTGGAGGAAGCACAAGCTGGAATCAAGATTGCCGGGAGAAGTTTCAATAACCTCAGATACGCAGATGACACCACCCTTATGGCAGAAAGTGAAGAGGAACTGAAAAGTCTCTTGATGAAAGTGAAAGAGGAGAGTGAAAAAGTTGGCTTAAAGCTCAACATTCAGAAAACTAAGATCATAGCATCCAGTCCCTTCACTTCATGGGAAATAGATGGGGAAACAGTGGAAACAGTGGCTGACTTTATTTTTTGGGCTCCAAAATCACTGCAGATGGTGATTGCAGCCATGAAATTAAAAGACGCTTACTCCTTGGAAGGAAAGTTATGGCCAACCTAGACAGCATATTAAAAAGCAGAGACATTATTTTACCAACAAAGGTCCATCTCGTCAAGGCTATGGTTTTTCCAGTAGTCATGTATGGATGTGAGAGTTGCACTATAAAGAAAGCTGAGTGCTGACGAATTGATGCTTTTGAACTGTGGTGTTGGAGAAGACTCTTGAGAGTCCCTTGGACTGCAAGGAGATTCAACCAGTCCATCCTAAAGGAAATCAGTCCTGGGTGTTCATTGGAAGGACTGATGCTGAAACTGAAACTCCAATACTTTGGCCACCTGATGCAAAGAGTTGACTCATTGGAAAGGACCCTGATGCTGGGAAAGATTGAGAGCAGGAGGAGAAGGGGACAAAAGAGGATGAGATGGCTGGACGGCATCATCGACTCGATGGACATGGGTTTGGGTGGACTCTGGGAGTTGGTGATGGACAGGGAGGCCTGGTGTGCTGAGGTTCATGGAGTCGCAGAGTCAGACATGACTGAGTGACTGAACTGAACTGAACTGAAAAAAAAATAAGAGAAACAGGGACTTCCCTGGTGGTCCAGTGGCTAGGACTCCAGTTTCCACTGCATGGGATGCGGGTTTGATCCCTGGTCAAGGTAGTAAGATCCCTCATGCCACGTGGTGCAGCCAAAAAAAAAAAAAAGAAACAGTTAAAAAATAGTAGAAATAGAAAAGTACACAGCAGCTTGGGGAAAGCCAAAGAAAGCACCTTTAAAACCAATAAGGCAGCTTCGTGTGAATCACATTAGTCACAATGACCTTGGCTCCTTCCAGACTTATTAACCTGTGTTCAGCATATTCTGTTTAAGACAACGTGTGACACATTGAACCGGACACAGGTAATATATGTAGGTTCTTCAGCAAAACCAGAGATGGCTTTCAAAGGTTTAGTACTGAAAGGTTGTTGCTGTTCAGTCGCTAAGTCGTGTCCGACTCTTTGTGACCCCATGAACTGCTATAATTCAGTTACTGGCAGAATAAAATTCTACAGAAACTTCCTTCCTGAGCAGTGTTAATAGATGAGGCGTGTCTGCACAAACGTAATCTAAAATAGGTGCCTTGAGAGGCCTGGCTTTCCTCTGTTTGTAACACCCCCTTCCCCGCAGTCACCTGCTTGCTTCTTACTGCATGGTCGGAGAGGAGCTATAAAGGAGGACATTACCCAGGCCCAGCTGCTGGCAGCTCTTGTTACACAGCATCACTTGCAGAAGCGTCTTGTGCTCCCCTGTCCTCTGCTGGCACGCCTGCCACAGCACCTGAAACACCCAGGCCGCCCAATAGCACCGCAGCCCCGGGCTTCCCGACAACGGCGCCACAGCTGCCCTGGGCACTGGTCTAGTTACCATCGCGTCTTGAGTGGCCGTGGCTGGGTCCGCGTATCCTTCCTCCCTGGTTCCCTGGGAAGCAAGCACAGGTTTCCCTTGTAAGTGTTCTTTGTTTTTAAATCGGAGCATGGTTGATTTTTCATACTGTTTATGTTCATGGGGTTCTTACAGCAAGAACCCTGGAGTGCTTTGCCATTCCCTCCTCCAGGGGACCACATTTTGTCAGAACTCTCCACTGTCATCCGTCTATGAAGCTCCAATATTTTGGCCACCTAATGTGAAGAGCCGACTCTGGAAAAGACCCCAATGCTGGGAAAGATTCAGGTCAGGAGGAGAAAGGGGCAGCAGAGGATGAGATGGTTGGATGGCATCACCGACTCAATGGACATGGGTTTGAGCAAACTCTGGGAGATGGTGAAGGACAGGGGACCCTGGTATGCTACAGTCCATGGGGTTGCAAAGAGCTGGACATGACATAGCAACTGAACAACAGCAATAGTTGCTTTACAATGATGTGTTAGTCTCTGCTGTAAAGCAGAGTGAACCAGCCACATGTATACATATATCACTCCCTCTTGAACGTAGGATAACTGGGTGACAAGCCTTTGAACCACCAAATACAGTGGAGATGCCTATGAAAGTGCTGTCACTAGTTAGAATTAGTCTACATTTCTTGGATACTTTATAAAATGCTGGTCTGTTAAAAAATGTGGGCACTTTTCGTTTTTTCTTTGCAGCCGAGGTAATCTTTCGAAGGAGTTGATGAGCTTTTCACTTTGCCAACCCTCTGTGCAGTATCTTCTCCTCCCTCCAAACAGCGTCTGCTGCCTGGCCAGCTGGTAGAGACAGGATTTAATGTTGTAGGAGAAAAACACACAAAGAAAGCATGAGTTAATACTGGACCTCTGACTCGGAACATCACACATAGGCAGCAGGAAAATAACCATGAAATCCAGATTTCGTGCAGTGAGAAGAGAGCATTTTGTACTTTGTTTTACTCCTGCCTCTTCATCATATAAGGAAAGAACAGACATGGCCAAGCTGACCTGAGAGGGCATTTCGAACAGGATGGAAGTAGGGCTCACCAGCGCAAGGTCCTCTGGTCCCTGAAGGTCATGAGGACACAGAAGAAAGACAGGTGGGAGAGACATGTGATACCCCAGTTTATGTCACGCTTCCTGTGGGAGATCTGAAGGAAACACGCTTTTTGAACTTTGCAGAAATACTGAGTACTCTGTCTTTTGCTCTTACTGTTTTTCGGACTCTGCAAATGAACTCAGTGACATGGGACAGGGCAGGGGAAGACACCTCTCTGCGTCATCTCCATCCGGGAGTCCCGTGAAGGACCCCAAGTGTCTCACCGCTCCTGATGGAGAACCCTGACTGCTGGCTCAGAAGCACACGGGGGAGCCTGACAGGTGGAGCGGCTTGTGGCCATGGCAGGCAGACCCCTCCAGCAGCCCAGGGCCACGAGGCAGGCCGCAGAGGCTGGAACCGTGTAGGGGACACAGCTGGACATGACGGGATTCTTCAGTGAGAGCAAAGGTGAGGCCAGACCATCAGGAGAGGTTACCTGCTTCTGACCAAACTGAAACGGAGAGAGGGCTCTCCATTAACCAGCTGAGGCTCATCGTCTCAGTGGAATTTGCTCTGACAGCTATGGCATGTCTTAACTGACCCACCATCCCCTCCCCTGCTCTATTCTTCATCAGCTAACATGCTGGGAAATGCACCAATTTATTAGCTTTCTTCTGTCTGAATCTCCCCTCTACATTGCAAGCTTCTTAAGACTGGGGTCTTTGCCTCTTTTGATAATTCCCAGTCATGCTTGGCATACTGAAGGCTTTTGATGAATACTCATGGAATCAATACTGCACAAAGGAAAGAAAGATAAAGAAATACCTTCGATGTCACAGAAGTTAAACATCAGTTAGTAGAGATGGGAAGATTTTCTGGATCACTGAAGTGTTTTTAGTGATTTCCAATCACACGATGTAACTAAGTTGTGAGAAATATTTAAGAATTTTCTGCAGTTCTGTGCATCTGATATTTTTTTGAGAGGTAAGAATTTTGGACATTTAACTTGAAATGGGGCCCATATGTGTACTTCTTTGTGCAATTAATTGCCAAAAGCACTTTAAGCAGACAGGTAGATTAAGAAAATCAGCTAACGTGTGATGTAGCTTTTCCCATCAAGCAGATTTGGTCACATAAAAAGCCCTAGGTTAAGACAGTAGCCTGTTAGGTGATGCAAATGCCAGAGAAATGGCATAAACAGGTATTTGGGTTAGGAATAGAATAAACACGTGACAGGAAGAAATTAACGGGGTTCAAGTCTAGCCAGAAGTGTCGGGAACAAGCACAGTGGCTGCAGATGGTCCCGGGGGCTCCAAAATCACTGCAGTTGGTGACTGTAGCCAAGAAATTAAAAGATGCTTCCTTCTTGGAGGAAAAGCTATGGCAAACCTAGATAGCATATTAAAAAGCTGAGACGTTACTTCACTGACAAAGGTCCATAGAGTCAAAGGTATGGTTTTTCCAGTAGTCATGTATGCATGTGAGAGTTGGCCCATAAACAAGGCTGAGGGCTGAAGAACTGATGCTTTTGAACTGTGGTGTTGGAGAAGACTCTTGAGAGTTCCTTGGACTACAAGGAGATCAAACCAGTCAATTCTAAAGGAAATCAGTCCTGAATATTCACTGGAAGGACTGATGCTGAAGCTGAAACTCCAATACTTTGGCCACCTGATACGAAGAACTGACTCATTGAAAAAGACCCTGATGCTGGGAAAGATTGAAGGTGGGAGGAGAAGGGGACGACAGAGGATGAGATGGTTGGATGGCATCACGGACTCAGTGGACATGAGTTTGAGTAAATTCTGGGAGTTGGTGATGGGCAGGGAGGCCTGGAGTGCTGCAGTCCATGGAGTTGCAAAGAGTCAGACACGACTGAGTGACTGAACTGAACAACTGAACTGATTCATTGGAAGGACTGATGCTGAAGCTGAAGCTCCAATACTTTTGTCACCTGATATGAAGATCTCACTCACTGGAAAAGATTCTGATGCTGGGAAAGATTGAAGGCAGGAGGAATAAGGGGATGACAGAGGATGAGATGGCTGGATGGCATCACCAACTCAATGGACATGAGTTTGAGCATGAGTCTATCTTCTATCTATCATTTATCATCGATCATCATCTATGTAAGGAATCTACCTGATGTATCTATTTGTCTATCTATCATCTATCTGTAGAGAGAGCTTGGGGCAGAGAGAACAAGGATCCCAACTGGGGGAGAGAACGGTCTTGGTCCTGTGACAGCACCCTCAGTTGGCTGATTGTTTCAGCTGTCTCCATTATTAGCAACTCTCAGTTTCACAAACCTGTAGGACCAATTCCATTTCCTTTCTGTGAGATATCGGGACTGATTCTGTGGCATGGGGTGTACCAGAGATCGTGGTCAGCGGACATGCTGGACTTCTTCAGTTCCCTAACTCACTTTTCATATTTTTCCAGTCCTCTAAGTTTACTGATTCCAATCCTAAACTAGGAGTTCCAAAATGAGTCATTAATGTAGAAATCAGAGTAGTGGTCAAATTTCAAAATATTTAAAAATTTATGAGAAATTATACATTTTACTAAGCATTGCACAGGACTCCTGATCTTGAATAAGACTATTCATAAAGGGTATTCTACCATGTCTTTTGTAAATTTCTTACATCCAGTTTCAATTGCGAGTTAAGTAACTTCTGTAAAATCTGTATTATACCCATAAGGTGTGTTTTACAGTTTAAGGGAAATACACTGTGAAACCTCCTAAATATATAATATTTAAGTACATATTATTAATTTTCCTTGGCTTCTTATAAAATGTAGAACTCTCCTCATATTTTATATTCTATGTTGAAAGGGCAATTTTAATGCTCTGAAAAGCTATTTTAAGGTTAAACACACACACACACACTAAAGTTCCAACTCTAGAAATTGAACTTCAGAAGTAATACTTTATCCTGTGAAGTCATAATCAAAATCAGGTGAAAGCCAGTGATAAAATAAATTGTGTGTTATTTCAAAATATATATGTCTATACAGATAATATTATTGCATATACATGTATAATCTATAAAAAATAAAGCATTATTGTTTAATTTCAGGAAAAAGGAACTGCAGTTTTGCCAAGGAAAAATATTGTGCACTGATTTTTTTCCCTTTGTGACTTATTTTCTCTCATGTTTAATTTTCAGAACTGTGTGTTTTTCCTGAAATACAGAGCGTTTGCTTTATAAAAATCCACTGCAATCCTCATCCTTGGATATCAGCTACTTTTAGGTGGTTTGTAGCTCAGCCTTTGAAGAAAGGCAGAGATTCTGAGAGGCAGAGCACTTGATCACTGGAATATCACCAAATAGAAACAGAAGTGGAGAGGAATCAGGCAGGGGTGGAAACAATCCCACTTACAACTGTGCTACCCTGTTTTCGGGCTAGGCTGTTACTCAGCAGACGTGAGGTGTCCGTCCAGCCACAGGGCCTGTCTGAGCTTCCAGGGAGGAGGTGCCGTCAGCACGCTTCCCTGGGGAGCTGATTCTGAGATGCAGGCCAGCAGTTATCTTTGTTTTTTTGCCTTAAATTTTTTGTTGTTGGTGTTTAGTTGATTTATAATGTTGTGTTAATTTCAGGTGTATACAAAGTGATTCAGTTATATACATATCAAAAAGATACATGCACCCTAATGTTCACTGCAGCACTAGTCACAAGAGCCAGGACCTGGAAACAGCCTAAATGTCCGTCAACAGATGAATGGATAAAGAAGATGTGGTGCGTACACACGATGGAATATTACTCAGCCATAAAAAGAATGAAGTAACACCATTTGCAGCAACATGGATGGGACTAGAAATTGTCATTCTGAGTGAAGTTAAGTCAGAGAAGGACAAATATCGCATGATATCACTTATATGTGGAATCTAAAAAATGGTACAAATAAGCTTATTTACAAAACAGGGGCCTTGTAACTGTGGGGAGTGCTCGGGACCAACTGTGGACCAGAGAGAAAAGAAGCCAGGCTTGGAAGGAGAGTCTGGACTGGGATACAGCCCCAGTGGATACAAAACAGTCCTCATGAAAAGCATTTTTATCCTACTTTTATTTTTCTTTAATAAATGGAAATACATTTGTTTGGATACTAAGAAAATAAAGAAATGTTTGCTATTAAGATGCAACTTGTGGATTTATAACAGGACTGTTGTCTTTACTCTGTTGGGGCAGTACTAACGCCAATATGAATTTCTGACTGGAAACTGTCGTTTTAATTTACATTATGGAGTGTTAGTCCTAGAAAGCCAAGAAATGATGACCCTTCTAAGTTGAGAGAATCTTGTAGCTAATCTTACAACATTTATAAGTTAGAAAATATTCAATTGACGCTTTGCCAAGTGAGATTATTTTTAATATTAATAATGATTATTAAAAACTTGTTTCATATAATGACTCAACTTCTGTCACAAATTTAAATAGGCTTATAGCTTAGTTAGTAAAGAATCCACCTGCAATGCAGGAGACCCTGGTTCAATTCCTGGGGCAGAAAGATCCACTGGAGAAGGGATAGGCTACCCACTCCAGTGTTCTTGGGTTTCCCTGGTGGCTCAGCTGGTAAAGAATCTGCCTGCAATGCGGGAGATCTGGATTCAATCCCTGAGTTGGGAAGATCCGCTGGAGAAGGGAAAGGCTACCCACTCCAGTAAAGAGTCAGACACAACTGAGCTGCTTATTATTATTTATTATTTCCACAGCGGCTTACACAGAAGCCTCCTGTTGGGCAATGTAAAGCCAAGCTCTGTGTTCTGTATTGATGCTATCATCCCAGAGAGTAGAATCCTCAGAATAGGACTTGATGGATTATATGGGCAGTTTTGTGAGGTACACAGCCATGCTGTGCAAATCCACTTAAAACAATATTTGATTTTGTTTTTACAAATGGAAAGTTTTACTTTAATTGTAAGGTCAATGGATTTGCTTAGTTCTGCCATTTTTTTTTTTTTTTCAGTTGAACAATTTGAAAAAAGCCAACCAGCCCATCACCAATCTCTCCTCCATTGGAGCAGCTAGTACTTGGCTTCCTCAGAAACCTTTCCTTTTGGGCTTCTTTATTCCTTGGGCACAAAAAAAAAGTTTAACAAATTAAAATTCTTGGTGCTTGGCAATGAATGGAATTCTCAGTTGGTGTTACAATCGGGCTGATGTATTTATTAATTTTTTAACTAAATGATACCAAATATTGTGAAGTACCATGAAGCTTTTAATCACAATAAACACACATTTCATTGGACATGTGAAGCTACCCTGGATGAGAAAGATGACAAAATTTGAAGATTAAGAAGGAAAATAAAGTAGTTATTTAAATTTGCACACTGCCATTAGTGTTTTAAAGGAAAAAAATCACTATCAATAGTTGTTTTCTCATTTTAACTCTTTTCTATGCACAGACTAGTTCTAGCCAGGGTAGAAATAATTCTTAAGTTTTACCTTTCTCATGCAAAGTGCTACACAAAGCTGCCCATTTTTTAAAAACAAAGTTTTGTAGAATTAAAAAAAAAGAAATTTCCCAAGGTAAAGATTTGAACCTGAAGTTTCAGAAGAGAAATTAGTGTACGGCTATGGGTCTGTCTACCGTGGAATTTCCTGGTGGCTCAGACAGCGAGGGATATGCCTGCAGTGTGGGAGACACAGTTTTGATACCTGGGTAGGAAGACCCCCTGGAGGAGGAAATGGCAACCCACTTCGGTGTTTTTTCCTGGAGAATCCCATGGACAGAGGAGCCTGGTAGGCTACAGTCCATGGGTTGCAAAAGAGTTGGACATGACTGAGCAAGCAACACTGTCACTATTTTCCAGAATGGGCAGGAGATTTTCTGCGCTCTTCCCTGACCTGATGCCCCCTTGTTCTCTTTCATTTGGTAAGTTCTATAACCTGGGCTGGAACATCAGGAACTCCACCCACTGCTCCCTGCTGGAAGGTGGCCGGTCAGCAATCTGACTGATGACACAGAGGGACGGGGGCAACTTTGCTTGATCAAATTCAAGCCCCTGGCTTCCTTCGCCGTGTCATCAGACACTGAGGCTGTGTCTGAACAATTCGGTCAATACAAACTCAAACAGAAGATGGAATTACCGACATAAAGAGCTGGTAAGGAGGGCTCCCTGGTGCCTCAGATGGTAAAGAATCCCCCTGCAATGCAGGAGACACAGGTTTGATCCCTGAGTCGGAAAGATCCCCTGGAGAGGGAAATGAAAATTCACTGCAGTATTCTTGCCTGGTTAATTCCATGGACAGAGGCACCTGTGGGCTATATATAGTCCACGGGTCGCAAAGAGTCAGACACGACTGAATGATTAACACTTGTACTAAGGAGGGAAAACTAGTTTTTGTTTTCAATAAGCCAGAATCTCTTACGTCATGTGGGAGGCTCCTGGATCCCAGTTTCTTGTATTTCATCTGGTGGTTCTGACTGTTCACCAGATGGGTGGATCCTGGGCTCCTGATGCCTTAGATGGTGTGCACATTTACTAATTGTAACTGTAATATTGTCAGTCTGTTAACTCCCTCATAATATTTAATCAACTATGCATTTATCTATAACTATGATCATTTTACTTAGAGTAGATTGTTTTGAGGACAGAGATAGTGTCTTATTCATGCTTGTTTGTCTCTATATTCAACCCAAGTTTCCATTGTAGTGCCTTGAATTTACTGGCATTCAATAACTGTTATTACTGGAGTTTCCTGTCCTATTTTTCGAAAATGAAACATATCTATTTTTCAGTAGTGCAAAGTGGAGCAAATCTAGGAATCTCCTACCTGGACCAAGCTCACGAGCATGTCTCTGAAGTGTCCTGAGGTCTCTGAGTAGATGTCCTCCTGCAGGTCGCGGCTGTATTCTGGGGAGGGCACACCCACATGGAAGGGTTAGTCACGACGGAACTGCACATCCCTGTGTTTGCAGAGGTCAGCGCTGCTCCCACAAGGGTGACATTTCTTGGTCTTCTACCACCTTCTACTCACATGAGGCCCATGAACAGTCCACCCAACCAAACTGACCCCAACGATAACACAGGCCCAAGTCTGCTTTCTTATAAAAATACTATCTCTATTCCAAAATTGAAAACCAACATTGAGAATCATTTCACATTCTGTAACCCTTAAAATTCAGGACTATCTTCTCTCTCCTTAGACAACCGCCTGGCCCAGCGGTCCCCCAAGTTTTTGTCTCGTCTTAATATTTTCAGTGAAGGGTCTTAATTCTCTCCCCCGGGAGAGCCTTGTTTTTGTCTGAGTGAAATGGAGCTGACTGTCTGGAACATTTTGTTCATAATCATTGTCACATGATACATGATGCAATGGAATTTAAGGTCTTGAAGCTTTTTTGAATATGAAAGTAGTTAACCTTTCAGCTTTTAAAATGCATAAAAATCAGATTCTGAGGTGGATTCAGTGATTCTGAGGTTTATGAAAAGTGAAGTTGTTGCCTGTATTTGTAGAACTCACTGAGTGATCGTTACACTTTGCTTTGCTCTGTCTTCATAACTGTCCCTCCGGGGTGAGAGACAAGGTCCTCCCTGAGCCGCTGACCTGAGTGCTCACAGTCCTAAACTAAGGTCCACCTCGTAGAAACTCATCATTACTTTCCTGGAAACTTTGCTTCACTCAATTATCTTGGGATCACTTTGTTTTTAGTGCCCTAATCACCAACTCTACTTAGACAATTCATTAGTCTTGAGTGAGTGCTATCTCACATGTGAGTGTCTTAGATAATTCTTTAAAATACATAAACTGGAGTATTTTTCCTGTTATTTGAAAAATATGAAGTTTATAACGTGTATAAAACATATGTAAAAATGTGTATTTCCTTACGCAAATAGTAGGCTTCTCGCATCTGGAAAATTTCTCTGTCTGTTCTCGAAGCCAATATGTCAATGAGGCAGTTCTCATCAGTGCCTGCTCCCTGGAAGGACAGAGCAAGAGACACATGAAGGCACCTCCACGGGGAGTAGCCCTGTAGTGAATGGATGCCGCCCTGGTGCTCCGGGAGGAGCTGAGGGCGGGCGTGTGCTCAGGGTCAAGACGGGCCTGCTTCGGTCTGGCTTTGGTATCGACTAGGTGCGTGGTACTCAAGAAGATGGTATCATCTGAAATGAGTTCCTTCGTAAAACAGAACAGCACGGGCATCTCTAAATCATGTGGGAAAAGACGTTTAAACAGCACTCATGACACTCCTTCTCTTTGCTACTAGAATGTCAATTCTTGGGCAAACTGGTACTTGATTCTGGGTCCCTAATTCCCCAAGGATGGTGCAGAGACCTCACCCCACCTCTCCCCAGGTGTGGAGTTTTGTACCATTTGCCTGAATATTTGGACTGTGTACTCTCTGCAGCCTTTTCCAGTCATAGGATATTCCTCCCTGATGGTGATTTGAAAGACAACACACCTTTTTCAGAGAGCTTCAGAAATCCATACTATTTTATGAGACACTGAAAAAATATAACAGTTTCATCTAAACATCAACATAGGACTTTCTCCTTAGGTTTTTAGTTACATCATTTTGCAAGAGGTACAGACTGACATATGCAACCCTTAAAAAGACGTTAGTTGAAATTCATATTTTATATAAGGCCTGTGCTGATCTCCCGGTCTTCCCTGGTGGCTTAGCGGTAAAGAAACCACCTGCCGGAGCCCATCATACAGAGTGAAGTAAGCCAGAAAGATAAAGACCAATACAGCATACTAACACATATATATGGAATTTAAAAAGATGGTGACGATAACCCTATATGCAAAACAGAAAAAGAGACACAGATGTACAGTACAGACTTTGGGACTCTGTGGGAGAAGGTGAGGGTGGGATGTTCAGAGAGAACAGCATTGAAACAAGTATACTATCAAGGGTGAAACAGATCACCAGCCCAGGTTGGATGCATGAGACAAGTGCTCAGGGCTGGTGCACTGGGAAGACCCAGAGGGATGGGATGGAAAGGGAGGCGGGAGGGGGGATTGGGATGGGGAACACATGTAAATCCATGGCTGATTCATGTCAATGTATGGCAAAAACCACTACAATACTGTAAAGTAATTAGCCTCCAACTAATAAAATTAAATGAAGAAAAAAAAAAGAAACCACCTGCCAAGTAGGAGATGCTGGTTTGGTCCCTGGGTTGGGAAGATCCCTTGGAGAAGGAAATAGCAACCCATTCCAGCATTCTTGCCTGGGAAATCACGTGGACAGAGGAGCCTGGAGGGCTACAGTCCATGGGGTCACAAAGAGTTGGACATGAGTTAGCGACTAAAACAAACAACAATGCTGATTTGTGAATATGATGGCCATGACCCAGGTTCCCTAATTTTCTCCCTCTCCCTTTTCGTGTTGTTCCCAGATGGGGGAAATCAGGTCATTGGCAGGCATCCCCCTGGAGTGATTGCAGCATCTCTATAGGTGTCTCGTTTAGCATTCGGAAAGATCTGGAAAGATGTGAAAAGTCATCTGTCCCCCTTCCCTAGCCAACAAACCTCTGACAAATCTGCAGTCAGTTTCTCTCATGACTTGCCTGTAAGAAAGAATTGTTCTGATCCTTTAGAAGCAAGATTTTGCTACATTTGAGCAGTAGTTTTGGTAAAGGGCTAATTTAGGGTCACAAAAATACAGATGTCATCTATGTTTTGCCTCTGCCTCAGCATTACTGACTCATTACTTTATGAGCCCAATGTATACAATAGTTTAAAGAGATTCACAAGAATGCTAACATTTCCACTTAACATAGGAAGACAAACGGACTGATGCTGCTGTTTAGTCGCTAAGTTGTGTCCTACTTTTTGTGATCCCATGGACTATAGCCCGCCAGGCTCCTCTGTCCATGGGATTCTCCAGGCAAGAAGACTGGAGTGGGTTGCCATGCCCTCCTCCAGGAGTTCTTCCTGATCCAGAAATCGAACATGTGCCTGCTTCATTGGCAGGTGAATTCTTTACCCCTGAGCCATCAGGGAAGCCGAAAGCCATACTGGGGAAGAGATAAAAGCAAACAGCCCCAAAAGAAGCTCATTTCCTCTTTCCTCTTGGCAGCTCTGCATGGGGCCAGGTCATGGGTCTGAGTTTGCTCAAAAGAAGAGTCAAGTGATCCTGCTGCTGGACTATGGAGGCCCCCCCCCACCACTTTCATGACAACCCCCTCTCCCCAAGTGTTTCTCTCGTTTCTTCTTTGCTGACATGCCCCCTCCCTCCCTGATCGCATGTGGCAGTATCACAGGGTGACCCGCTGTACCTTCATGGCATGCCACAGCTCGTGGGCATCATACGAGGGTGGGGGGTACATGAGGCCGACCATGACGTCCTTGAAGTGATTGGAAAGCTTCTCCTTCAAGTCCCCAACCAGGTCCTGTGCAGGGAAAGCAAATACTTGCATTACACCACTTCCCAAGTTTGTGGGGAAAATGGGATAATTGCAGAAAGTCTTCTAGCAGGATTCCCCTCTCCTTGCCCCTTCACATAATAGCTAGTTTGGTTTGGGTTCACATGTGTGTACGTGGGTTACATGAGATGATGGACTTGAGGGTTTGAAAATGAGTGATGTGGTCATATCTCCACTCCAGATGTCATCTGTATGGATATTCTAGTTACACAAACACAGAGCCATGATCCTTCTTTAATCCCAACACAACTCCTCTTCTGAGCTCATAAATAAAAGTTAAAATCTGAAAAGCTTAAAATAAATAAAAGTTGAAACTGAAAACATTTCAGTAGTGAGTATAATAGTTTTGTGTGGAATTAATGAAATATTAGTCCTTAAAGAAAACATTCATTTTGTTTTACCATTAAAGCAGTGTCTTTTAGTAAAAAGTTTCTGGTTATACTGTTGCCAAAAAGCTTGTGTAAATAAGTTAAGTAAGCAGTCTTGGAACTTTCTTCAAATAGTCACCTGAAAAAGAAAAACAAGCATGCTAGATTTTTGCCCTTGAAATACAGGCATAAAGGCATGAAACTGATGGTTTTAATTGAGTTCTCATTTTACTCATATAGAGTAGATGTTTAAAAACATAAAATATGCACAATTTATGTTTTCTAGGGTTACAAAGATATCTGAAAGATTTTTTAAATGTACCATTTCTTGTTAAAATGTACAATATATATTCAGTTATATGTTAAAATATGCAACAGTTTAGTTATGTGATGATTCAATAAGATAATTCAATAAGGCACAATAAGCTTTGTTACAGTAAAAAACAAAATGGTCATAATTTTCATTTTATTTGGTATAATCTGGCATTATATTTCCTGTGTTTCTTTTTGAGCAAAGAAAAGCATCACCCACAAGGTGGGTAATTGGCAACACAGAGAATCTATTGAATTGTTGCTCAGGTCAAGGCAGTTTGTTTAATGTCTGGAGTTGTGGCTGGTCTTGGAGTATATATAAGACTTAGAAGATCACCTCCTCACGGAGCTGGTATTCCAGTCAATTCCCTTGTCTTTTGCCATCAATTGTTTCTAATTTCTGTAACGAACAGTTCTGTGTGCTGTCAGGAGGCAGGCAAAAGCAATGATAAAGCCATCGTGAACACGTGAGCTTGTGAAGACTGTTCTCCTGCCCACGTGAGCTCAGCACATCGTTTTGAAGGAAAGACAGCAGTGGACTCAGTGGGTTTTTATTTCTGCTTTTTCTCAGACAAGATGGTGAGAGCTGGAGAAAAACAACACACAGTCTATTTTCAAGAGGACCCGCATCCATAAACATCCCAGACATAATGTAAGTGAAAATGCGAGCTAATGCTTTGGAAGGCTCTGATAGTCATTTTTCACATCATAAGATCCTAAACAGTAGTTTAAGAGGGTTCTAAAAATTCAGGGACGCGAGACAGTCAGACAAGGAAGAAGTTGCTTTGGCATGGGCGTTCAGAAGTTGCTTCTGATAGTTAACTTTATTCACTTTCTCTGGGCCATTAACATTGTTCTAGATGTTTCTGTGAAGGTGTTTTTAGATGATTTACTTTTTTAGATGATTAACATTTAAATCAGTCGACTTCCAGTTAAGTGGATTGCCCTCCACAATATGGGCGAGGCTTCTTCAGGCAGCTGAAGACTTCCCCTCAAGAGTTCTGCCGGCAGCCGGTCCTTGACAGCAGGCTCCTACCTGCTCTGAGCCTCCAGTTTGCCTGAGTCTCGGCTGGCCTGCCCTGTGGATTTTGGCCTGTCCGCCTCCACAGTCATGTGGCTAATCCCTGACATCTCCCCGCGTCTAGGTGCCTGTGGGCACCCTTCCTATGCGAGGACCTTGCATGACAAGCGTGACACGCTTCCTTTAGCATGGCTCATGACTGTCTCTCGGTGAGTGTGTTCTCCCGCCGCAGCAAAATCAACCGCAAACTAATAGTGAACATGTATCTGGGGAATCCCAGATGCGTTATTTAATGAACCTGAAAATGTAACATGTCAAAATTCGTGACATGCAGCTGAGACAGTGATTGAACATCCATTTGAGCTTTAAATATTTATATTAGAAGGGAAACAGGCAGTCAATGACCTAATCTTCCACCTCAAGAAAACTAGAAAGAGAAGAATACATTAAATCCAATATAACAAGGGAGGAAATGACAGGATGGAATGCAGACTGTGATAGATTAACGTAACTGTATTACACATGTATGAAATATATATTCATATAGTTTAAATTTTAAAAAATGTAGGAAATGAGAATAAGATCATAATTAAATGAAATAGAAAATTAATAAATACTAAAACTGTCAATGAAATCGAAACCTAATTTGCTGAATGTTAATAAAATGCTAATTAGACTGACAAGAAAAAAGAAAATGCAAAAATATTGGCAATGTAAGAGTAACATACACAAATACTATAGATATTAAAGGAAAAAAGAGAATATTATGAACAGAGTTATATCACTATATATATTTTTAGTTGAAATATAATTTATTTATAATGTTGAGTTAGTTTCAGGTGATTCAGATATACATATATATATATATATATAATATGTTTATATGTTCTTTTTCATAATCTATCTCTGAGGTTATTACAAAATATTGACTAAATTTCCCTGTGCTACACAGTAGGTCCTTGTTGTTTACCTATTTTATATATAGTGATGCATATATGTTAATCCATCCTGCTAATTTATCCTTCCCTCCCCTGCATTTACTCTTGGCAACCACAAGTCTGTTCTCTGTGCGTGTGAGTCTGTTTCTGCTTTGTAGATAAGTTCATTTGTGTCATATTTCAGATTCTACATATGAGTGATATCATGCAGTGTCTGTCTTTCTCTATCTGACTTGTTTCACTAAGCATAATGTTCTCTGGGTCTCTCTATGTTGCTGCAAGTGGCATTATTTCCTTGTTGTTTATGGCTGAGCAATATTCCATATACAAACCACATATACACACCACATCTTCTTTACACATTGCTTTGTCCATGGACATCTGGGCTGCTTCAGTGTCCTGGCTATCGTGAACAGTGCTGCTGTGAACACTGGGGTGCACGTGTCTTTTTGAATTACACCAGCATCATAAAGCCTAAGATAATACCTGCTGGAGAGGCTGCACTCAGCACCTGTAGGTCATTCCTGTGCCCTGGCCGCTGGTCCCCAGAGACCGCCTGTGGCTGTGTCACGGAGCCAGGCTCAGTTTGCTGGAGGGGGTGTGGGGGCAAGGGAGCCCTTCTGCACTCCTGCTGGGAATAGGAATTGCTGCAGCCTCTTTGGAGAACAGCATGGAAGCGCCTCAGAAAACTAAACATACAACTACCATGTGACCCTGCGACCCCACTCCTGGGCATATATCTGGAGAAAAACGTAAAGATACACTACTATATTTTAAAATTTAGTTGAAAAGTATAAATTTGTTGACAGCTACAAATTACCAAAATAGAGTCAAGGAAAATTTTGAACTCAATCTAAATTTCCTTATATTAACAAAACAAAACAAAACTGGATTCACAAGTAATCCACCCTCTTTTATCTCTAGACCCAAGCGGAGTCACTTCATAAAATCCACGACACATTTTAATGTAGAAGTAAAATCAAGTCTACACAATATTGTGTAGAAAGCAGAAGGTGAAAGAAGACTTCTCAATTTATGCAACTAATATTCTCCTAATACCCCAATTAAAAGAAAATTAAATCCAGTGCCGTGCCTCGAAGGTTTAACGGTTGGCAGATGGAAAGGGTAGAATCAGCAACTCTTTGCAAGCCTTCCTCCGCCCCGAGGGCAGCTGATTGTTTCTCTGCCACTGCAGCCCCTCCCTTGAGTTTATTACACTAGATGAATGACCATATCACATGAATTTAATCCCCACCGCCCCCACCCCTGCAAAGTCTTTTTCAGGCTTCCCAGGTGGCTCAGCGGTACAGAATCTTCCTGGCAATGCAGGAGAGGTGGGGTTGATTCCTGGGTCGAGAAAATGCCCCTGGAGAAGGAAATGACAACCCACTCCAGTCTTCTTGCCTGGGAAAGCCCATGGACAGAGGCACCTGGCGGGCTACAGCCCATGGGCTAAAAAGAGTCAGAGATGACTGAGCGACTAAACAACAAGAAACGGCCTTGTCACAAATGTTCCCAAATCTGGCCGAGTGCTGAGTGGTCAGATGTGCAGCGTTTATGGTGTATACCCTGTATAAACGAACCTGTAACAAGTTGGAGAATGAAGGAATGACGTGGGAGGAGAAAGCCCTGAATTTACTGATTAAACGTAAAACATACAGGCAATGGCTTGGACATGGCAGAATCCTCCATTTGATCTTCAGTCACGTCTGGGGTCCCTATCTCTCCCGAAAATTCGTAACAGCATCTTCCCCATACTTCCCCTGTGATCGCTGTGGGCTCTGACCCTGAACACCTGCGTCGGTTCCACTGCCCGGTGGGGCTCGCGCGGCCGCTAGATGGCCTGGGGAGCTGCGCGCCTGAGCGCGGGGTGCACGGGTGCGTGTGTGCGCATGGCTCTAGCACGCGCATTTGATAAGGGACCTCAAGGAAGCTGGAGCACTTCGGGGAGAAAGACTGCCGGTGGCGCCCGGGCGGGAGGTGGCCTGGGTTCAGTCCGGGCCGAGCATCAGCTGTGAGGTGGGTGGCTCCCCTGTGTGCCCGTCCGGTCTGTCCAGCGAGGACAGCTCCCACCTCAGCGTTGACCTTACTGGACAATGTCTGCGCAGGTGAAGTCCTTAACATGTTTTCTGGCTGGTATGAGGCACTCAAAATGTCTCTTTTCCCCCAAAATATTAGGTGATTTGCTGTAGGTTAAAGTGGCGGGTACTAGCTGTGTCCTCTCCCCTCCTTTCTCTCCACCTCATTGCTTTGTTCCCTTGGGTTTCTCGCAGGCTTCACAGTATCCAGTTGTCAGTAATTCCATGGCCTCTAACTTACGGATGCATCCAACGCTGACAATTTCATGCCCCGTTACCGCGGCAGCCGGCCTCTCCTGGTCATCGCTCCTGCGGTCAGTGCCCAGGCCTCCAGAGCGCCCCCTCCTGCCCTTCCGTTTGCCCTCCCAGCACACTGACAGGTGACCCTGGAACGTGCACATCAGCTAGTCACTTCTCCGCAGAAAGGCCCTTCCCCACTCCAAACTGCAGGATGATTTACAGCTACTTTTGTGCAGCTCAGCTCAGAATATAGCAAACATGCGGGTGTTTTATGTGACGGTCTCCAGGGCCTCGATGGGCCCGCGGTGGTCACATCCCTGCCCTCACCTCCCGCCGCTGCTATCCCTGCTCCCCACCCGCTCCACCCCGCGGGCTTCCTGCAGCTCCTGGGTCTGCAGGCCTCTCCCTCAGGGCCCGGCTTGGATTCCTGTCACCTCCGCGTTCCTTTGCTGTCTGTGGCCTCGGCCTCCTTCACAGAGCCTGCTGTCACTGTTTACAATATGCCCCGGGCCCGGCACTCTGTTTATCACCAGGCTTCATCTTTTCTCCAGAGCGCTAGTTCACTCTAACATGATATGCGTGCGTGTGTGTGTTGTTTCAGTCATGTCTGACTCTTTGCGACCTACGGACAGTAGCCCGCCAGTCTCCTCTGTCCCTGGAATTTTCCAGGCAAGAATACTGGAGGGGGTTGCCCTTTCCTTCTCCAGGGGATCTTCCTGACCCAGGGGTCGGACCTGGATCTCTGAAGTCTCCCGCATTGGCGGGCAGGTTCTTGGCCACTAGCACCACCTGGGAAGCTCGCTGTAAAAACGGGTGGTGGCTCGTTTTTCAGGACGTCATGAGACAGTATTTTCATAGGGAAAATAGATATTGAGTAACATGTGAATTAGCCAACTTGTCAAGCTCAGAGCAGAGCCTTCAACTGTGTTGTCTAGTCAGCGTCTTAAACGCTCTCCGGAGGGGCAGACGCAGCTTTGCAGATGCAGTCTTTGCAGGGTGCCTCCCCCCAGCCTGACGGCCGCTCTTTCCTGTCTGCCAAAGACTCGCCCCAAAGGGGCTCCGTGGGCCCCACGGCCTGAACTCGGCTGGTGAGCAGGTGCTGTGCAAGCGGATCTGCTGGAGCCGCAGGTGGGCCGTGTCGCAGCTCCGTCAGCTCCACTTGAACTAAAAGTGCCCTGGCGGTTCCCTTTTCTTTCTTCCTTTCGCCTTCACCTAATTGTGTGCACTCAGGGCAAGACACAGGAGGATGGCCAGCACTCTGCTTGCTGGAATATGCTTTTAGCTTCTATCGCTTTTCCTACTTGCTGTTGAAGCCATGCTGTAGACCTGTATGAAGTGTGGCTTAGAAGCTGTCTTAACTCTGCCCACCCCAGTGCTCATCGTGTAAATGCGCGGAAGATGTCATATTACATTATAAAAACACCTGTGCAAAAAAAAAAAAAAAAACACCTGTGCAGTGGTAAGTAAATCTTTAAAAAAAGTATTTACTTGTAGTGACATATAGTTGACTTACCATGTTGTATTTAGTTTCAAGTATACAGCAGAGTGATTCGTTATAGGTTGCTACAAGTTATTAAGTAGAGTTCCCTGTGCTATACAGTAAACCATTTTTGTTTACCTATTTTATTTACTGTGGTATCTATCTGTTAATCCCGAACTCCTAATTTATCCCCCCACACCTTTCCCCTTTGATACCATATGTTTGTTTTCCATGTCTGTGAGTCTGTTTCTGTTTTCTGTGTAGATTCATCTGTATTATTTTTAAGGATTCTATGTTTAAGTGATATCACATGGTATTTATCTTTCTCTGTGACTTCATTTGGTATGATAATATCTCTAAGTCCATCCATGTTGCTCCAAATGGCATTATTTCATTTTTTTAATGGCTGAGCAATATTCCATTGTATGTATATACATATCGCATCTTCTTTATCCATCCTTCTGTCACTGGACATTTAGGTTGTCTTACATGTAATAGTCACATCTTGGCTATTATATGCTGCTAGGGACACTGGGATGCATGCCCAGGAGTGGGGTTACTGGATCGCATGGTAACTGTTTTTTTTTTTAAGGAATCTCCATACTGCTCTCCATTCGTCTGTCATTGGACATTTAGGTTGTCTTACATGTAATAGTCACATCTTGGCTATTATATGCTGCTAGGGACACTGGGATGCATGCCCAGGAGTGGGGTTACTGGATCGCATGGTAACTGTTTTTAAGGAATCTCCATACTGCTCTCCATAGTGGCTGCACCAGTTTGTATGCTGGAGCATGACTTCAGGTGAATCTGCCTCCTCTAGGAACCACTGTCAGATTGCCCAGCCCTTCAGCTGGGACAGTGCCCCGAGCCCAGGGGCGTCTTGGGTCCCAGCCTCCACTGCACTGGGGAGAACTGCTTTGGGTCAGGGCCTGGAGTGCCCGCACTCCTTACATGACCAGGGTGTCAGCAGTGTTCCAAGGCGTCTCTCCTGTGTCTCAGGACGAGTGTCCCCAGCTCGTCTCTAATGTAAAGTATCAAACTGTAAGAAGTATTTATGGAATGCGCCCAGAACTGTACCTTATTCAGCAGCTAAGAAAGTAATTTCCTCTCATCTTTATTATTCATGTTAATAAAAATCAGTGATGACATACAGGAAATCTATCAGCTCTCCCACAGGAAGGGAAAGCTAGCCTTGTCCAGGTGGAATAAGTCATTCTGAATGTGAGCAGTGGGGGTGGTCAGGAAGCCATCCCCAGTGTCCAGCAGGGTGACTGGGGGCGGCCAGAGGAAAAAGTGAAGGAAAAGGGAAATTTAGGAAGTTTGTCAGTGTTTTTTTTAACTGTTAAGTGTACCCTAATGGGATTTTTTTCCCTCCTTTTTATTTGCAGGCAGAGTGGACTTCTGTGAATGCAGTTCCTGTTCTGTGTCAGACCCTGGCTGGACCTGGTCCCTGACTCCAGGAGGTGAAGGCTGAGGGGCGGGAGGTGAGGTCAGTCCGCACACCTGGTGGGGAGGGAGGGGCAGGGAGCCAGGTCTGTGTGCGGCAGGAGAGGATGTGGTGTAGTCTTGGGGGGTGTGTCTGGGGCGGCCTGAGTGTGCAGGTCCCTGGGGGAGTACACGGAGCCCTGGCCGGGCAGTTTGCAGACCTGCTGGGCCTTCTCTTGATGCAGTGGGCAGAGCAGGAGGTGGCCAGCCCAGCTTGAGGGTCAGAGTGCAGATGCTGGGGACGTGATGAGAGGGGTGGGAGGATGGATTGAATTCGGTGCACAGATGGGTATTTTAGGGGGGAATTGAGATTAATGCTCCGGTATTAAAGCTAGACAGTGGAGATTTAGGTTTGGACTCCTCCTGCCTTCAGTTTAGGGATACCCAGGGTAAGGTCCCGGGGCAGCAGCTTGGGGGGGGCCCATTTCCACATCCATCTGGGTACCACGTGGCGATGCCCATATCAGGCCCGTGTGAGCCAGGGACCCGCAGCAGTGAAAATGACTAGGAGACTGGGTAACTGCCCTGATGGGGTCTCTCAGAGCCGAGGGGCCCCACTAGGCTCCTCTGAGGGTCCTCAAGCTCCCTGGAGGCCTGGGGCCCTAGCACAGGGGGTCTGCCCACTCTGAGACCTTGGGCGTGTGGTAAGGCCTCTTCCCTGGAGGATCCAGTGTCTGAGAAGGTACAAATGCCTCATTCTTAGTTTTTTCTTGGTCTGTTTTAGGGCCATTTTGTAGAGAGTGATAAAGTATTACTTTTACCTAAGTTAACCTCATCTATGAAAAGCACAGATGTATGTGAACTTTTGGGATAAGAAGTTACTGAGAATGACCTCTCTTACGGCAGTATGCACATTACAGCAACATTGGGTGGCTGATGCTGCAACTCGTATAGCTTTTACGTTTCTTTCAAAGGAAAAATACTCTGGGTGTCATAGGAACATAAGAAAAGGAACAGTTTTACCTGGAAAAAAAACAACTGGTTTCCTACTATGGCTTAATTCAGCTAATTTCATGAGCAGTGGTGGCTTTTTAGACGTCATTCGTTCTAAAGCAGAGAACACCTTTGTTTTGTGTACTGTGGTTGTTCAGAGCCTGGGGTTTGGAGATGGAGTAAATCTTTACGAACTAGTCTTAGAGAGAAAGAGTTATGATGGTATTTCATCTATAATGGTCAGTTGACAAAAAGTAATTGCTATTCCATGTCCTTTTGGACTGAAGAGTTTTCATTCTTAAGCTATGGTTTAACTGCAGAAAAAAGGAGAGAAATCCTTAATGGCACCTGCTTCGAAACCAGTGCATGATTATGTAAAGTACTCTGGACGGCTCTATTGCCTGAAACTATTTTTGAGCACCATTCTTTTCTAATGGTCTCTAACTGTAGCTTTGGGAGGAAAAGCTAGTGGGGAAGCCATTTGGATAGAGATGCGGGTGAGGACCTCAGGAGAACTGCAGGAAAATATCTTATTTTTGGGCCTGGATTATTAGTCCCTGTATGCCTTCCCTGGAGCTGAACATGGGGTGTTCCTAGGCAGTGCCTAATTGGACCAGCTGGTGGTGTCGGGCTGTGAAAGCTTCTACGTTATGAAGCTTAATGATTTCTAAGGAAGGGCTGGTGGGGTCACACATCACGTACAGGCACTTCTGATGTGTCTCTCCCCCACATTCTGTGCAACACGTTTGAGGCAGAGGAACTGTCTCTGATGCTTGGTGAAGTCAGACACCTTTGGGATCAGAGACTGGAGAGCGTACTGGACCCTGTTCGGAGGTGACTCAGAAGTTTGCCTGGAAACGGGAGGAGTTGGGGGGACTCACCCGGCCGAAGGCACCCAGGTAAGCCTCGGCGATCAGCAGCCTCTGGGTGTTGCAGCGCTGGGTCAGAATGTCGATCAGCAGGTCCTTGTCACAGCCTGGAAGAGAGTTGTGTTGGAGAGGCAGTGAGTGCCGTGAGTGCCGCACTGCAGGCAAGGAGAGCCCACGGTGCAGGGGTCAGGCCGGTGGGCCAGCTCGTCCCCTGCCGCTCCCAGTGGAGGGAGGGGGCCCAGCCTGAGTGGAAGGGTCCGGGTACCCCTGCTGTGGCCAAGGTGCCTCTGTCTCCCCCTCTCCTGGTGCTACAGACTTTTCTTTTAAAAGATTCAATAAAAATAGAGGGAAGGAGAGAACGTGGCCTTTCTTCCATCTCGCTCCTACCCCACCAGCAAAAGGCTTCCCTGAACTCCATGCTCATCCGGTTTGAACAGACCCCATGTCCTTCTCACCACACAGCTCTGAACGACTTACAACAGATGTGCATTGGGAGAAAAGTCACTGCTCTGGTCCTGCTGACAGCAGGCGAGACCACCAGGGTCCTTGTCTTTTTTGGAGGAAGCATTCCCCACAGAAATGGGGTGAAGCAGGCGCAGAGTTTATTGGCAGCACAGTTTGTGCAACGGGAACAAAGAAGCAGTTCATGTAGAGCAGGAGCAAAGCAGAAACAGACCCGGAGAAGAGAGCAGGCAAGGTCCCTAACGAGTGTGCCCGAGACGTGGTTTAAATCACCGATGTGGGGCCCTTCTTCCAGGGCTCTGTTCCGCTCTGGCAGGTTATTGCGCCTCTTTCCCCACATCTGACCTGTCCCAGGGCCCTCCCCATATACATGCTCATCTTTTAGCCAAGATGGATTCTAGCATAGAAGACTGGGAGGTTTGACAGCACTTACTATGATGTGAGAGCTGGACCATAAAGAAGGATGGATATGAAGAATTGATGCTTTTGAACTGTGGTGCTGGAGAAGACTCTCGAGAGTCCCTTGGAGAGCACAGAGATCAAACTAGTCAATCCTAAAGGAAATCAACCTTGAATATTCATTGGAAGGGCTGATGCTGGAGCTGAAGCTCCAATACTTTGGCCACCTGATGCAAAGAGTCAAGTCATTGAAAAAGACCCTGATGCTGGGAAAGATTGAAGGCAGGTGGAGAAGGGGACAACAGAGGATGAGATGGTTGGGTGGCATCACTGACCCAATGGACGTGAGTTTGAGTAAGCTCCAGGAGTTGGTGAAGGACAAGGAAGCCTGGTGTGCTGTAGTCCTTAGGTCGCAAAGAGTCGAATGTGACCGAGCAACTAAACAACAGCCTTATGGGATGGTGCCCCCCCATGACCCCTGAGGAGCCTTCTTGCACACTTGTGCCTGGTGGGACGGGGTCTAGTCTCCCTGACCTCAAGAGTGACAGATGTGCTCGTCCTCTCACCCCTGCAGAGCTGAGCTCCTGCCACTGACTCTGTCCGGGCAGTATCAGGGAAGACTCAGCCCCAGTTTAATCCACCTGACAAACCCCAGCTGCTCTGCTCAGGGGCCCGTCTGCCCCTGACTCAGCGCAGACCCTGCAGAGGAGGAAGAGCCTTGGCGGAGGGAGCTGTGAGAGGAGGGAACCAGGCCCCTGCTTGTAACAGAGGCCCTGCCCCTCGGCTCTGGGGCCTGCGCTTCCTCCTTCACCAGCCCATCCACCTGGTAAAATGCCTGGATGCACAATCGCTGCAGGGAGATTCAGCTATAATTGTGGTCACATAGAACAGCCTGCCAAAAAAAAAAAAAAAACAGCCTGCCAGTGCAGGAGACATAAAAGACACAGGTTCGATCCCTGGGTTAGAAAGATCTCCTGGAGAAGGAAATGGTAACCCAGTTTTCTTGCCTGGAGAATCCATGGACAGAGGAGCCTGGCGGGTTGTAGTTCACGGGGTCGCAAAGAGTTGGACATGACTGGGCAGATTAGCATGCACACACTCAGTCACATAGTGACCAGGAAGACCTCAGCCGCCCCTCAGCTTGACCAATATTTAGATAAACTTCTCCTTATCATAAGCCTTTGATCTCTTTTCTTTTTCTGAGAGCATTTACTTTGGAAAACTTGTGGTTGTAAATTCTTTCTTTACTCCTTTGAGATGTAAATCTTCTCCCAACCACTTGCTAGAAGGCTAGAAATGCCTTCCTCCAGGGCTTAGGATCCACCCCTTTAAGCTGAGTAAGACACTTGCTGTCCCTGGGCTCTGTGGCAGGCAGAACCCTCAGTACCAGTGGGCAGACTCAGATGTCCTCATTGCGTTGGCCGGGTCCCCACCCTATGTCCTCTGAACTACTCGCTAGCTCAGCCCAGGGCTCAGACCTCGCCTGCCTCTGTCCCAGAGGAGCTGGGGTCAGTCTCTCTCCTTTTGTAAGGGCATCCTGGCCTATTGAGTTGTGTGCGGTACACTTTTTCTCTGACACATTATGGAGATGAGTAGAAAAGCAAGTTGAAGCACTAGGATGTTAAGCAGATCATATTTTGGGGATTTAAAGCCATCCTGGAAATGTTGGGCTCATAGGAAGGCAATGAGTCGGGTGTGGAAGCATGCAGTGAGTAAGGGTGAGGATTGGGTAAAGGTGGATGAATGTATCTCTAAAGACCCAGTGTGGGGCAGGGTGTCTATTCATGTGAGAGAGATGGTCTGGCAGCTGCAGAGTGGAGGTGGGGAGGCAGAGAATCTTCTCCAAAGACTGGAATTTCAGATTTGTGACAAAAAGGTAGACTTTGGTGAAGTGGAACCGAGCAGCAGGGTGCCCAGGCTCCAGGGTTAAGTCCTCGACCCAAGGGACACGAGATGGTTCCAGAGGAGTCTGTTGACTGCGTGATCCAAAATGAAGGTGGTTTTAATAATAAGTAGAAGGCTTTTTGGTATAAACCATCTGGTGATGTCCATGTGTAGAGTTGTCTCTACTGTTGTTGGAAGAGGGCATTTACTATGACCAGTGTGTTCTGTTGGCAAAACTCTGTTAGTTTCATTTTGTACTCTAAGGCCAAACTTGCCTGTTACTCCAAGTATCTCTTGACGTCCTACTTTTGCATTCTAGTCCCCTATGATGAAAAGGATATCTTTTTTTTTTTTTTTTTTTGGCATTAGTTCTAGAAGGTCTTGTAGGTCTTCATAGACTTCAGCCTCTTTGGCATTAGTGTTCAGTGCATAGACTTGTATTACTGTGATATTGAATTGTTTACCTTGGAAATGAACAGAGATCATTCTGTAGTTTTTGAGATTGTACCCAAGTACTGCATTTTGGACTTATTTGATGACTGTGAGGGCTACTCCATTTCTTCTAAGGGATTTTTGTCCACAGTAGTAAAATGATCGTTATCTGAATTAAATTCACGCATTCCAGTCCGTTTTAGTTCACTGATTCCTAAAATATCCCTGTTGGACCTTACGAAGCATTACTATGAACAAAGCTAGTGGAGGTGATGGAATTCCAGCTGAGCTATTTCAAATCCTAAAAGATGATGCTGTGAAAGTGTTGTACTCAATATGCCAGCAAATTTGGAAAACAGCAGTGGCCACAGGACTGGAAAAGGTCAGTTTTCATTCCAATTGCAAAGAAGGTCAATGCCACAGTGTGTTTAAACTACCGCACAATTGCACTTATTTCACGTGCTAACAAAGTTATGCTCAAAATTCTGCAAGCTAGGCTTCACATAGTGACGCTAGAACTCCCAGGTGTTTCAGCTGGATTTAGAAAAGGCAGGGGAACCAGATATCAAATTGCCAACATCCATTGGATCATAGAAAATCAAGAGAATTCCAGAAAAACATCTATTTCTGCTTTATTGACTATGCCAAAGCCTTTGCCTGTGTGGCTCACAACAAACTGTGGAAAATTCTTAAAGAGATGGGAGTATCAGATCTCCTTACCTGCCTCCTGAGAAACTTGTTTGCAGGTCAAGAAGCAACAGTTACAACTGGACATAGAACAACAGACTGGTTCCAAATTGGGAAAGGAGTGTATCAAGGCTGTATATTGTCACCCTGCTTATTTAACTTACATGCAGAGTTCAGTTCAGTCCTTAGTTGTGTCTGACTCTTGGCGACCCCATGGACTGCAGCACACCAGGCCTCCCTGTCCATCACCAACTCCCAGACCTTGCTTAAATGCATGTCCGTCGAGTCGGTGATGCCATCCAACCATCTCATCCTCTGTCGTCTGCTTCTCCACCTGCTTTCAATCTTTCCCAGCATCAGGGTCTTTTCCAATAAGTCAGTTCTTTGCATCTGGTGGCCAAAGTATTGGAGCTTCATCTTCAGTATCAGTCCTTCCAATGAATATTCAGAACTGATTTCCTTGAGATAGAGTATATCATGCAAAATGCCAGGCTGGATGAAGCACAAGCTGAAATAAAGACTGCTGGGAGAAATATCAATAACCACATATATGCAGATGATACCACCCTTATGGTGGAAATGGAAGAGGAACTAAAGAGCCTCTTGATGAAGGTGAAAGAGGAGAGTGAAAAAGCTGGCTTAAAACTCAACATTAAGAAAACTAAGATCATGTCATCTGGTCCCATCACTTCATGGCAAATAGATGGGGAAACAGTGGAAACAGTGGCTGACTTTATTTTCTGGGGCTCTAAAATCACTGCTAATGGTGACTGCAGCCATGAAATTAAAAGACGATTGCTCCTTGGAAGAAAAGCTATGACAAGCCTAGACAGCATGTTAAAAAGCAGAGGCATTACTTTGCCAACAGAGGTCCATCTAGTCAAAGCTATGGTTTTTCCAGTAGTCATGTATGGATGTGAGAGTTGGACTATAAGGAAGGCTGAGCACTGAAGAATTGAAGCTTTTGAACTGTGATATTGAAAAGACTCTTGAGAGTCCCTTGGACTGCAAGGAGATCAATCCAGTCAATCCTAAAGGAAATCAATCCTGAATATTCATTGGAAGGACTGATGCTGAAGCTCCAATACTTTGGCCACCTGATGTGAAGAGCAGACTCATTGGAAAAGATCCTGATGCTGGGAAAGATTGAGAGCAGGAGGAGAAGGGAACAACAGAGAATGAGATGGTTGGATGACATCACTGATTCAATGGACGTGAGTTTGAGCAAGCTCCAGGAGATGGTAATGGACAGTGAAGCCTGGTGTGCTGCAGTCCATAGGGTGGCAAAAAGTCAGACACAACTAAGCAACTGAACAACAACAAATAAGATTTTTCAGTTATATATACATATTGATTTTTCTGTCATCACACATCATTATTATAATGTGATTTTTGTTGTTATTCTTTTGGGATTATCCACAATACACCTCTCTGAATTACTCTCCATTTTACAAAGTTCATAGCAATTCTGGCTCATTTATTCTTCTAGAAATATTTCAAAATATTTTCATATGGATCTCAAAAAATGTTATTCAAATATCAATTAAAATAACTATAAACTTAGGAATCAATTTAGAGAAGTCACTAACATGACATATCTGTTGAACTATTTATGTGTTTTTCTTTTCTAAAAGACTTAGTGAACATCTGTATGTTGCTGCTGCTGCTGCTGCTAAGTTGCTTCAGTCGTGTCCGACTCTGTGCGACCCCATAGACAGCAGCCCACCAGGCTCCGCTGTCCCTGGGATTCTCCAGGCAAGAACACTGGAGTGGGTCGCCATTTCCTTCTCCAATGCATGAAAGTGAAAAGTGAAAGTGAAGTCGCTCAGTCGTGTCCGACTCTTAGCGACCCCATGGACTGCAGCCTACCAGGCTCCTCCGTCCATGGGATTTTCCAGGCAAGAGTACTTGAGTGGGTTGCCATTGCCTTCTCCATAAAACATTTGTATAGTTTTGCAAATTACAAGAAACTTTATTTGGTTAAAATTATTCATATTTGTATTTCTATCAATATTTCAAGTTATATTATTTTTATTTTGGTCTTAACAGAATAATTCCTTAATGAAATAGATGATATTGAACTTCATGTGGACCTTGTGTCCAGAAAAATTATTGAACTCTCATGCTGCTGCTGCTGCTGCTAAGTCGCTCAGTCGTGTCCGACTCTGCGAGACCCCGTAGATGGCATAGACGGCAGCCCACCAGGCTCCTCTGTCCCCGGGAGTCTCCAAGCAAGAACACTGGAGTGAGTTGCCATTTCCTTCTCCAATGCACGCATGCATGCTAAGTCGCTTCAGTCATGTCCAACTCTGTGTGACCCTATGGACAGCAGCCCACTAGGCTCCTCTGTCCACAGGATTCTCTAGGCAAGAATACTGGAGTGGATGCTATTTCCTTCTCCTGAACTCTCATACTTCTAATAATTTTTTACTGGATTACCTTGGATTTTGAAATTTGCTGCTAACGTCTGCTGCAGAAACAAATAATTTTGACTTATTCTTTAGACATTGTGTCTTTTTCTCTTTCTTGTCCTATTGCATTAGGGCCAGGAATTACTAAATAATTCCTACTTGATGGTTTAACAGAAAAGCATAGCGTAATGATCCTTAGCAATTTTATGGGCTTGCATGATGTATGGTTGATTCTTGTTATTCGTGATGTGTTTCTACAAAGTCACCATGAACATGAATTGGTAGATGCTGAATGTTTGCTTCCAGGGGAGATACAGGAAAACTCAGACACTAGGTGTAAAGGGACACTTCCTCCACTTGTATAAATAGCGTCTGCGCACACCCTACAGCTCACACCATATTATTGCTGAGTAAGGTCAAGGGCAGGTGGTGGTGGATCTAACTTAAGTAGCACTGAGGGTCCCACAAAGGTTCGTTTTGTCTTGCAGGCAGCTTTGCTGTGATTCAGGCGTGTAGGTCAAAGATAGTTCCCGTTGTTCAGGATCTGACAGGGATGGTCTGGAAATTATATATGCTAAGTGAGACAAAATAAACACAGGTGTCTGTGCCCTAAGAGTGCATGGGCAGGAGAAGCAGCTGGTCACAGTTGGGATTGGCAAGTGGACTGTTCGAGACCGTTACCTGGGAGGTACTGCTTTTCCTTGGTGAACTGTTATACACTGTAAGACAAGTTTTATTAAAACAACTCCCTTTCATTTGCATCAGACCATATTTTTGCTTTCTTATTTTTCTAAGTATTAATAAAACACAGAGCCAAGTAAAAAAATCAACAAGTAGGATTACATCAAACTCAAAAGCTTCTGCAAAGGAAAAGACTACAGTTAACAGTACTGCATTGCATAGTTCAAAGCTGCTGAGAGAGTAATCAGTGAATGTTCTCAGCATAATAACAAAAATGGAAATGATGGGATGAGAAGGATGTGTAAGCTAACCTTACTGGGTTAAACATTTAGTGACGTGCATGTCAAATCATCACATGTACATGCACCTTGAACTTACACTGTTGGATGTCAGCTATGTCTCAGCAAAGCTGGGAAGAACCCACAGTAGCCAAGGAGAACACTCGCAGTTGTCATTTTTGGTTGAACTTTGCCAGGAGCATCAAGATGGCTTGACTTTCCAAGCATGTTGACCTGTGTCCTTGCTCTGCCACACTGAAGCATGCCTGTTCTGTCACATGCAGAACCTCCTGGAAGCCTTCAGCTAAAACACTGACAAGCAAAAGGCTGCAAGGGTCGAAGTGAATCTGAATTCTGACCCTAAAATTGCAATGACAAGAAAACTGAAGCTGGTGCAAAGAGAAAAACTTTTTTTTTCAATGAGTAGATTGCTCTGATCTATAGTTGTAAAGCAAAATATTCTCCAGAAGGAAGAGTTCATCCATAACTTTCTATTACCCTCCCTTTAGATTTTTCTAGTGATGATTGATATTTCAAAAGGCATGGAAGCAGTGCAGATTCTTAAAGTGGACTTCAGAGCATATTTAAGTTCTTTATTGTTTTCTTCTGGGGTCCTGCCAGTGGACACACACACACACACACACACACACACACACACACACACACACAAATACACAGACACACACACATACACATAGTATCGCTCTCATAAAAGTGACCTTGTCTTCCAAGCTGACGGTTCGCTTTCTCCTGAAAGGCTTTGTATGTTTGGTGCGAATGTTCTGGTGTCAGTGTTTATCTCCCTGCTCACCAGCAGCCTCCTTAGCACAGATTGACGTCTCACAGCTCTGTGTTGAGTCTTAAAGATTAAATCTTTTTTTAAAAAAACTCAACAACTTCCCCCTCCTCTCTACATTTCTTTCCTAAACTCTTGTTCGTTCATTGGACATCCACGTCTAAGGTGGGCGACCCAGCCTCCCCACCCTGGGAACTCACAGACTGGTCTGCAGTTGACAGAGGTGGACAGCCTGGGTGGAGGGGGCGGGGACAGGACTGTGCAGAAGGAGGCGTCTGGCCTGATGAGTTTGGAGGACAGAGAAGGGTTCCAAGAGGAAGGCTCACATGAGGAGGTTCCTGAGAGATGAGAGTTTGAATGCCAAGTGGATGGGAGAAGAAAACAGCCTTCCAGGTGGGGTGGAGGAGCGGTTGCGGGATTCTGGGCCAGTTTGCAGGATGTAGAGGAGCTGCCCCCCGGAAACAGCAGGAAGAGGGCTGGTTTAGCCAGATATGGAGGTCGCAAAGGAAACAGGCTAGAAAACAGACATGGTGAGAAAGGATGCTTATCCCAGATAAAGTTTTTGACTTAAGAATTTCATTTAGGAGTAGTGGTGAGACACTTAAGAATTTAAGGCAAGAACATATCAATCACATGTGCAAGGGTGAGAGGCAATTCTGTTCATCTTGTCTATTTTTTTAAATTCTACTTCTTTGCCCAGCTTTTTGTTTGAATCTGTGTTTGCCTTCTGTAGGGCTTCCCTGGTGGCTCAGATGGTAAAGAATCTGCCTGCGGTGCAGGAGAGCCAGGTTCAATCCCTGAGTTGGGAAGATCCCCAGGAGAAGGAATGGCAACCCACTCCAGTATTCTTGCCTGGAGGATCCATGGACAGAGGAGCCTGATGGACTACAGTCCATGGGGTTGCAGAGTCAGACACAACTGAATGAGCATGCACACACAATCATAAAACAAGGTAAAAACACAGAAAAAATAACCCCAAAGGAGCTAGACATCCCCAGGCTTACCGAATCCCTGGAGTGCGCCTCCCAGCAACTCGGCATCCATCACTGGGTTGAAATTAGGAGCTGGGAAGATGGTACCCTGAACCTGGTGGGAAGGGGCAAAGAGAGAGGAGCTGGGTAATTCTCAGCAAAGACTTCAGCGTGTTTTTCATATAAATAAAACAAAAGTACATTCTATATGCTTGAATTACTCTAAGACACACACACGGGTATTTTAAACAGATGTGTTAATTGTATGTCAGTTGTGGTGACTTAGTTGTGTTCTTTTTAATCCCCTGTTCTCTCCCGTATTGGGATCTAGAAACTGAGAAACTAGAACTGATAGTAGAAAAGTGTAAGAATCAGATAAATACATGTCTTCTTAGTAAACTGTAAGCATTTTCTTAGGAATTGGAGACTACTTAGAAACTGAAAAGAACTATTATGGGGCTTCATCCCATTTAAATGCTGCTGCTGCTGCTGCTAAGTCACTTCAGTAGTGTCCGACTCTGTGCGACCCCATAGAGGGCAGCCCAGCAGACTCCCCTGTCCCTGGGATTCTCCAGGCAAGAACACTGGAGTGGGTTGCCATTTCCTTCTCCAGTTCATGAAAGTGAAAAGGGAACGTGAAGTCGCTCAGTTGTGTCTGACTCAACCCCATGGACTGCAGCCCATCAGGCTCCTCCATCCGTGGGATTCTCCAGGCGAGAGGACTGGGGTGGGTGTCACTGCCTGCTCCGCCATTTAAATGAGTTACAGATTAAGCCTTTGTCTGTTGCTTCATTTGCAGATATTTTCTCCCTTTCTGACTGATGTCTTTCCCTCTTGCTCATGATTTCCTTTGCTGTGCAAAAGCTCTTAAGTTTACCTAGGTCCCGTTTGTTTACTTTTGCTTTTCTTTTCATTTCTCTAGGAGGTGGGTCAAAAAGGATCTTGCTGTGGTTTATGTCAAAGTATGTTTTTCCTAGGTTTTTCTCTAATAGTTTTATAGTGTCTGGTCTTATATTTAGGTCTAAACCAGAGAGAGAAAAATAAATATTGTATATTGACACATATATGTGGAATCTAGAAAAATGATGCAGATGTACGTGTTTCCAGAGCAGAAATAGAGACACAGATGTAGAGGATGGCCTCGTGGGCGTGGGGGTGAGGGGAAGGGGGACAGGTTGAGAGAGTAGCATTGACGTGTATAAATTGTTGTTTGTTGTTCAGTCACTAAGTTGTGTCTGCCTCTTTGTGACCTCAGTGGACTGCAGCACGTCAGGCCTCCTTGTCCGCCATCTCTGGAGTTTGCCCAAGTTCATGTCCATTGAGTCAGTGACGCCATCCAACCGTCTCATCCTCTGCTGCTCTCTTCTCCTTTTGCTTTCGATCTTTCCCAGCATCAGAGTCTTTTCCAATGAGCTGGCTATTCACGTCAGTTGGCCACAGTATCGGAGCTTCAGGTTCCACGTGTAACACAGATAGCCAGTGGGAAGCTGCGGTGTGGCACGGGGAGCCCAGCTCGGGGCTCTGTGATGACCCAAGGGCGGGACGGGTGGGGGGAGGTCCCGGGGGGTACATGTATACGCGTGGCTGATTCCTTCACTGTACAGAGGAAACCTACGCAACACTGTAAAGCAACTGTACCCCAATAAAGAATAAACAATGACTTAGAAGTGGCAGTTACCACCACAGCTTAAAAAAACATTCAGGGGCCCTAAAGTCATGTAGAAAGTTGAAATATTGAATCCAGAATCGAAATTCACAAAAATCTAGATGATGCAGGTAGGGTGGAGGGTTTTTGGCAGAAGCTTGGAAGTGCAGAGGAAGACATGAGCTTCCGAAGCCCCTCCTTTTACACTCTGTGGTGTACCAATAGTAGAGTGACCCTGCGTCTCTTACTTGAGACCGAGCCAGCAGCACTGGGCTGGGTAGGATCACACGCAGAGCAGGAACCGCCAGTTCAGGTGTGCTGAGAAGGGAGCTCCCCCTGTTTGTTGTGAGTTTGCCCAGAGATGATGGGGAGAGAGCCTTCCCATGGCGACAGGTCTCTGGGCCCTTGAGCAGGCAGCTTCGCAGAGCAATGCTGCTGAACACACAGCATTCTGGGGCCCATGTTATAAGAGCAGAAAATTAGTTAATTGATGAGCCTGGTTTCTAGTCTTAAGAA
Source organism: Cervus elaphus (assembly GCF_910594005.1). Classification (NCBI taxonomy): domain Eukaryota; kingdom Metazoa; phylum Chordata; class Mammalia; order Artiodactyla; family Cervidae; genus Cervus; species Cervus elaphus. Next base: position 1,634,739 of record NC_057843.1, on the reverse strand, counting down.
ACATGCATATACCACTGCCAAAAGATTAAGGAAAAAAATTTTGGGGGGGGGGTGGTAAGAACATTGTTCACTTGTGTTGAAGCTAAGAATTAAATTCAATTTGTGTTCCACTTGGCCAATATTAATAAGTTTTTATACTCAGAGGCACAAACGTGTCCATGAAACGTTCTTTTTAAATCCTAGATGGACAGATGTGTGATTAAAATACGGACACAGTTTAGGATCTTAGGATGCCCACACGTGTGTCTGCAAGCCGGTGTCCAGTTCACTTCTGATAAAGTGAAGGTTGCTCAGTCGTGTCCGACTCTTTGCGACCCCAAGGACTATACAGTCCATGGAATTCTCCAGGCCAGAATACTGGAGTGGGTAGCCTTTCCCTTTTCCAGGGGATCTTCCCAACTCAGGGATCAAACCCAGGTCGCCCGCACTGCAGGCGGATTCTTTACCAGCTGAGCCACAAGGGAAGCCCAAGAATACTGCAGTGGGTAGCCTATCCCTTTTCCAGCGGATCTTCACGACCTAGGAATTGAACTGGGGTCTCCTGCTTTGCCGCTGGATTCTTTACCAGCTGAGCTATGAGGGATATCTCAAGCTTATTGGCAATGAGCCAGAACTTAGTTTTCTTGAGCCAACCCTCATTTCTATACACTATTGCACAGGAGACGATAAGAGTTTTATTTGCCTATTCACTATCATCCCCTTGAGTGAGACTCTATTAAGAAAACAGACTTTGATTTTTCTTTCAGTCACTAAATTGAGTTCAGAAAGTAGACTCTAAGGTAAACTCCTAGACTGAGTTCTCTTCACCTCAGTTGTTTTCTTTGGAATCTTATAGTCCTAGAGCAATTTAAGATTTAAACTTTTGAAAGACAAGCCCTGCCTTCAAATGTGAAATTTATTCTCTGCTCTTTGTCACTGTCTTTTACTAAGTCCCTTTTGTCTGCGTAGCTTTTTCTCAGTTTTTTCATTGGGAAAACTAAAGGCTCTTTGAAGCATGTTCCTTGTAGGAGTGAGAAGGCTGTTGCACAGGTCTTGGGTGATGGTGCCATTCATTGCCTGCTGACCTCGGTCTTGCTGCAAGCTCTCAGACAAAGGGCAATCTTATTTATTTATTTTTTAATTCATGGGAGTATAATTGCTTTACAATGTCTTGTTAGTTTTGTTGTACCATGAAGTAAATCAGTTATATATATATACATATATCCTCTCGAACTCCCTCCCAGCCCCCAGCCCACCCTTCTAGGCCATCACAGAGCGCCGAGCTGAGTTCTCCTTGCTTTGTGGAAGCTTCCCGGCCATCTGTTTTACACATGCTGGTGCACATATGTCAGTCCCTGTCTCCCCGTTTGTCCCTGTCTTAAAAGCGTAAGAGAGAAAATGTGTTTGGAAACAGTGAGACATATTGTTGCATATGTGTAAGTAGCCTAGGCAGTCTAGTCTCTGAATGTGCAAATGTCCGTCACAAACTTGAGCATTTCATTCCTGGCTGGACTAGGGTCCTCCAGAATTCCGACTGGAGTAAGTGCTATAAAATGAAACCCTTCATATATTTTGCAAAAAGAAAAAAAAGACACACACACAAAGCTCTGAAAGTAATACATAAGGAAAGGAAAGTTGTTCAGTTGCTAAGTTGTGTCTTGACTCTTTGTGACCCCATAGACCGCAGCACGCCAGAGTTCCCTGTCCTCCACTATCTCCTGGATTTTGCTCAAACTCACATCCACTGAGTCAGTGATGCCATCCAGCCATCTCACCCTCTGTCACCCCCTTCTCCTCTTGAACTGTCTACAGTGATTTATTAGACAAAATTTGTATGTGAAATAAAAATCCACAGTTTTTTCTTCATAGTTTTTTTTAAAATCCTCACACAGACTACTAATACAATGTATTTTTACAATATAATGCAAAAATTCTTTCTTTCTTTTTACACTTCTCATCTCTTTTGCCACTTAAAGTTCTCTCCTTATCTATTCGTCTTAGAATAAATCAGTAAAAATGTTTTAGAAGTAAATTCAACACTAAAAGTAAAAAATAATTGTGAATGGTCAGTAATTCAAACAACACTTTTCTAGTGAGCTCTTGTCATTCATGCCCATTTATATAGCATATTAAATCATTATATTAATTTCATATCAGTCATTATGTTTCAGTTAAGCTGGAGTCAGCAACGCTGTTCCATGTAAGGTACCTACTTCGGGTTCCTTGGAATGCTGACCCCGTCGTTTAATGGCCATATTTCCGTGTGTCCCTCAGAAGTAATTGGCGTGTAGTGCTGGGCAAATGCGATATGATGCCGGTGTGAGCTGTGAGTGCTCCCCTCAGTGCGGCTAGTTGGCACGGCTGCCGCCTCACATGGTCTGGCTTTCTTCTGATGAGGACACTTGAGACCTGCTCTCTTAGTTGTTGTTGTTGTTTAGTTGCTTCTGTCATGTCAGACTTTGTGACCCCATGGGCTGTAGCCCACCAGACTCCTCTGTCCATAGGACCCTCCAGGCAAGAATACTGGAGTGGGCTGCCATTCCCCACCCAGGGATCGAACCTGCGTCTCTAATATCTCCTGCATTGGCAGGCGGGTTCTTTGCCACTTGCGCCACATGGGAAGCCCAATACAGATTGTAGGGGTGTCTCATTCTGAGTCCCCTGGAGGTATAATGTGCACCTGAACTGAAGCAGATGGCATGTTCTCGATGAATACAGATCGCTTGTCTGACCGAGTGTAATTTTACTTACTGATTTTCTAGGTCTATTTTTAGTTAACCCAGTCACTGTAATTTAACCTTTTGAAAGAGTGAGAGACTGTTATGTTAGGTATTTTTCAGCATGTATGCCTCTTAAAGCAAAGTCCCTTTTTATATATGTGTTTCTAAATTGTTCATGTCTTAGAGCAAAATGGAAATTTTGAAAAAGTGGACACTTTCCAATGTGACATAAAAAATGCATCTATGATAAAAAAAATTTTTTTGCCTTGAAAATTGACAGCTTTAGACATAGTGTCACTTGTTACAGGAAAAATAAAAGTCCTAATGCCTGTCATTTCCACTTGAATTCTTACCATAAGGTAAGCAGAATATGATCTTCACTTCTACTCATTTGTGAGTTTAGATTTTGATAGAGGAATGAAACATACTCCCTTTTAAAGAGACAGAATAAACTGCCTCATCAATTTACTATGCAGAAGGTTATGAGTAATTTGTAAATTTAAAATTGGTTCCAAAAGCTACTCCCCTGAGTGAATAATGAAAGAATTTCTTTAACTGACAGAAACATGTCAGAATTATTATCTGGAACTGCATACAGCCTGGAAGACTCACAGATTGTTCATGAAGTTGATAAAAAACGTCTTAATCATCTCATATCAATAGGCACATGGATCAGTGTATATTTCACCTCTTCATGGCTGACCTAGGGGCCAAGGTCCGTAATCCCACTCAGCGCCCACCTTTAAGTCCTTTCTCTCCTCTGCCTTTTGCGTCACCCACACACTAACCGCAGGGGAACCTCAAGAGTTCCCACCGTGAAACGTCAGCGGGCCTGACTGGTGCCTGCCAGCGGCCGGGTTTCAGAGAATGACTCAGCTTAGTTTCCATGTCATGGGGATTCCAAGATCTCCAGGGAACTGAGGAGTTTTGGAGCCCTGTGAGGAATCCCTCCAGGGGTCCTGGGCCTTCATTCATGAGCATATTGTTACCTTTGGGGCACTGGTCCCTGGTCTCCACTGACTGTTCTGAACACCCTGCACCCACTCACCTCTCACGCCTGTCTGCAAGAACGTCCTGAAGGATTTCAGTGGCTTGGAGACAAACAGCACCGTGGGGGTGATTAACCCACCCTCTCCCGGCTTCCAGGAGCCATCTTCAGTCCATCTGCTCCCCGCACACCTTCCTTGGGTCCCCTTATCTCAGCCGCTGCTCCTGCTTCCTTGATGCTCCTCTCTCCCCCAGCACCCCCACACCCAGCAAACTGTCCCCGCAGCCAGAGAGGTTCCTCCTGGGTCAGACACACCACCTATCCTCCCCTCAAGTGCCCCTGCCCAGAGCCGGGCTTCCCATGCTGGTTTTCTGCTCTGGTGCACAGGGGGGATGCTGTTCATGTGAGAGAAACATCCGGGGACACCGGGATTTATGCGCACATCCCGGGGCCTGGCCTTGAGGACGCTGCAGGGCGTCATCAGAGCCGTCCTCACACCCCGGAGGGGGGGGGTGCAGAGCAGGAGCCTGAACCTCAGCGCAGCGGTCGGCGTCCACGTCGACTCTGCCCACGACTGAGGATTCACCGCAGTCCAGAGGTTTCAACCACGTGAGCTGAGCTCTCCCACCATCCCCGGCTGTCTGTGTGGGTTCCTGTCTGACTTCCTCTCTCCTGAACCCCTCGGCTCCCGCACGCAACAGCCCCACGCTCCAGCCCCCGGGCACTGCTGTCGCCCACCCGTGCCCACCCCCGGACTCCTCCGTGATTCTGGGGAGCATCCACTCCGGGTTTGACTGATGGCTCCAAGGCCGTGTGCAGGAGTCCCTCCTGACGTCCCGCCCACCCCGGGATTGTCTGCGCCCTTCCAGAGTGCAGCCGTCTGCCATCCCTTGCCAGTGGTTGGTACCCCATCAGGAAACGACCCTACTTCCCTCCTTCCTTCAAAATACCAACAGAAAGCCGCCCCTGCAGCACTGCGCAGGACCCCAGGCACCTCTCAGACACTCAGAGGGGTGGAAGAATACACACAGACTGGATCAGTGGGCCGGAGCACCACGCACAGAGGGGAATGTTCCTCCCAACTTTCCCGGGGCTTCCAGAGCACGAAGTCTCCTTAACTGGGCTTCCTGCATTTCGTTGAGGATGGACCTGAATGTGACTGGTCGTGCAAGGTTAGAGATTGAACATTCTCATGAATAAAGGAAGAATATTTGGATTTCCAGGCATCAGTTTAGGAAGAGACACAAGTCACGAGAATGGAAGTAACCCAGGATTACACTCTTTCTTCCCAGACTCTGGAGTCAGCTCAGATTGTACCTGTTCTGTGGAGTCTTCCCTGATTTTATCGTGTATTACCTGTGGCTGACATTGCTTATTAAACATGGCCTTGCATTTTTTGCATTTACCTTTTCCTCCAAATTTTCAGTTTCTGCAGGGCAGTGACACTTCCTGCTTTTCAGAGCATTTAGGGCAGCACCTAATTCAGGAAGTGGGCCCTGAGGATGTTTGTAAAATGCTAATTAGAAAAGTGTATGCACCCAAAGGCCTCTGCATGCATCCCCCAACTTCAGAATCCGCTCTTCACACAAGCGGACTGTGCTCGGCACGCCTTCACCTGGGCTTCCTGGGCAGTTGCCACAGCGGTCTCATGAGGCTGGGGTGTCAAGTGTATTTCACAGGTGAGGAGGCGCTGGGGCTGAGTGAGTGGTGTGTCAGGAAGCCCACACTCAGCTCCAAATTTACTTTCCTGGCTGGTGCTTTTTCCATTAGAGCTGGAGTTGATGTAAAATAAAATAACATGTACTGTTGAGGCCCCTTATTCATTTCTTTTTGCCGGGGAAAATGTCCCTATTTGCAAAGGTTCCTGTGGGTAAAACCAAAACTCCAAAAGCATAAAATTCTTACTCTTAAGCCAGTTCTAATAGAACAAGAAAGGTGCGTGTGTGTGTATGTGTGTGTGTGTGAAGGAGGGGTTGAGGAAATTAGAGAAAGACAGTAAAAAATAGATCCAGTGGCTAGGCCACTGAAGTGCATTCAATAATAGAATGTCTAATAGTTAACCTCACAAAGAGCGTTAGTCACTCAGTTGTGTCTCTTTTGAAACCTGACTGTAACCCACCAGGCTCCTCTGCCCATGGGGTTCTCCAGGCAAGAATACTGGAGTGGGTTGCCATGACCCTCCTCCAGGGGATCTTCCCAACCCAGAGATTGAACCTGGGTCTCCTGGGTCTCCTGTATTGGCAGGTGGATTCTTTTTTTTTGAAGGATAATTGCTTTACAGAATTTTGTTGTTTTCTGTCAAACCTCAACATGAGTCAACCATAGGTATATATATATATCCCCTCCCTTTTGAACCTCCCTCCCATCTCCCACCCCATCCTACCCCGCTAGGTTGCTACAGAGCCCCTGTTTGAGTTTCCTGAGCCATACAGCAAATTCCTGTTGGCTGTCCACTTTACATAGTTTCCATGTTTGCATGTTACTCTTTCCACACATCTCACCCTCTCCTCCCCTCTCCCCAAGTCCATAAGTCCATTCTCTATGTCTGCTTCTCCATTGCTGCCCTGTAAATAAATTCTTCAGTACCATTTTTCTATATTTCGTATATGTGCATTAGAATACAGTATTTATCTTTCTCTTGCTGACTCACTTCAGCCTGTATAATAGGTTCTGGGTTCATCCACCTCATCAGAACTGACCACTGAACTCACCTGGGAAGCCCAAGGAAATATGCATCTAGCATGTAATAAAAATAAAGCTTAGTGATCTGATGACTACCATAGCTACTGATATTAAGATGTGCTAAGTCATTTAAGTGCTGTCTGACTGTTTGTGACACTATGAACTGTAACCCGCCAGACTCCTCTGTTCGTGGGATTCTCCAGGCGGGAATGCTGCAGTGGGTCGCCATGCTCTCCTCGAAGGGATCTTCCCTGATATTAAGATAGGCTGAGTTATGTTCTCAAATTGATGCAGAAGTGTTTATGACTATGAACCAATTACTAAATTAGTTTCTGTAAGATCTTTATAACTTAGTAGATGGACTTAAGGAGTTTAAGAAAAGGATGGAGGAACCTGGATTCAACCACACAGTCTCTAATGATTGTGGTCCAAGAGTGTCTTCCCTCACAGGACTTTATATTTTGAGGAAACAGTTATGAAGGAAGATGTAACTGAAGATAACTTTATCTGAATAACAGTTACTGTGAACATTATCTTAATAATATGCAGTACAACGCTATAAAACTTACCCTCTTCAGAATGAATTGATGGCATCAAGTGACTGCTTTCTCTTGAAGCCTCAAAATATTCAATTCCTAATCCCAGGAATCTAAGCTGCTCCCGTATTTGTAGGTGTGATTAAGTGAAGGGGTTTGAGGTAGAGAGTATCCTGGATTATCTGGGAGCCCCAAGTATAGTCCTACCTATTGAGGCAGAGGGAGATTTGACTACAGCAGGTGATATGAAGCTGACAGCAAGCTGCCATGATGCAGGCTGTGAGGATGAAAGAAGAACACTTGTGCAGGGAGGTAGGCGACTTCTAGCTGTTGAAAGGGTGAAGAAACCCCCTTCCCAGAGGCTCCAGGAGGACCCAGCCCTGGGCACAGCAGCCTGGTGAGACTGATTTCAGGTTCCTGAGTTCAGGGCTGTCCGAGGATACCTTGGTATTGTCTCCACCTTTCTGATACTTTGTTACAGAAGTAACAGAAAATGAACCATTCACCTTGGAATCCTCCTCTCCCTGTGTCCTCCCAGCCTGAACTCTTAGCTCAGGAACTTGCTCAATCCATCAGGAACCCCACCCCCTCGTCAAATGACACCCTTAAGCCAGCCCCCCGCATTCATAAATATCCAGCCTTCCCCCACACCCCGAGACGCTGTTAAGACTGTCAAGGTAGAACTTCACCTTCTATTCAATCTGCTTTATTGTTGGAGTGCTTTGGTGCCATTTCTAGGAAGCTCGCATTTGATATGATACAATGAGGAAATCTGAAATAACATTCTGTCTGGATGAATAAAAGGCAATCGGTTATTCAGTTCAGTCAGTTCAGTTCAGTCGCTCAGTCATGTCCGACTCTGCAACCCCATGAATTGCAGCACGCCAGGCCTCCCTGTCCATCACCAACTCCCGGAGTTTACTCAAACTCATGTTCATTGAGTTGGTGACGCCATCCAGCCATCTCATCCTCTGTCGTCCCCTTCTCCTCCTGCCCCCAATCCCTCCCAGCATCAGGGTCTTTTCCAACAAGTCAACCCTTCGCATCAGGTGGCCAAAGTATTGGAGTTTCAGTTTCAGCATCAGTCCTTCCAATGAACACCCAGGACCGATCTCCTTTAGGATGGACTGGCTGGATCTCCTTGCAGTCCAAGTGACTCTCAAGAGTCTTCTTTTTTTTTTGAACACCACAGTTCAAAAGCATCAATTCTTCGGCGCTCAGCTTTCCTCACAGTCCAACTCTCACATCCATACATGACCACTGGACAAACCATAGCCTTGACAAGATGGACCTTTGTTGGTAAAGTAATGTCTCTGCTTTTTAATATGCTGTCTAGGTTGGTCATGACTTTCCTTCCAAGGAGTAAGCGTCTTTTAATTTCATGGCTGCAGTCACCATCTGCAGTGATTTTGGAGCCCCCAAAAATAAAGTCTGACACTGTTTCCACTGTTTCCCCATCTATTTCCCATGAAGTGATGGGATCAGATGACATGATCTTAGTTTTCTGAATGTTGAGCTTTATGCCAACCTTTTCACTCTCATCAAGAGGCTTTTTAGTGCCTCTTCACTTTCTGCCATAAGGGTGGTGTCATCTGCATACCTGAGGTTATTGATATTTCTCCCAGCCATCTTTATTCCAGCTTGTGCTTCTTCTAGCCCAGCGTTTCTCATGATGTACTCTGCATAGAAGTTAAATAAGCAGGGTGACAATATACAGCATTGATGTACTCCTTTTCCTATTTGGAACCAGTCTGTTGTTCCATGTCCAGTTCTAACTGTTGCTTCCTGACTTGCATACAGGTTTCTCAAGAGGCAGGTCAGATGGCCTGGTATTCCCATCTCTTTCAGAATTTTCCACAGTTTATTGTGATTCACATAGTCAAAGGCTTTGGCATAGTCAATAAAGCAGAAATAGATGTTTTTCTAGAAGTCTCTTGCTTTTTTGATGATCCAGCGGATGTTGGCAATTTGATCTCTGATTCCTCTGCCTTTTCTACAACCATCTTGAATATCTGGAAGTTCACGGTTCACGAATTGCTGAAGCCTGGCTTGGAGAATTTTAAGCATTACTTTACTAGCGTGTGAGATGAGTGCAATTGTGCAGTAGTTTACTGTTCTGTAAGTATTGAACTGTGGTGTTGGAGAAGACTCTTGAGAGTCCCTTGGACTGCAAAGAAATCCAACCAGTCCATCCTGAGGGAGATCAGTCCTGGGTGTTCATTGGAAGGACTGATGTTGAAGTTGAAACTCCAATACTTTGGCCACCTCATGCGAAGAGTTGACTCATTGGAAAAGACCCTGATGCTGGGAGGGATTGGGGGCAGGAGGAGAAGGGGACAATAGAGGATGAGATGGCTGGATGGCATCACTGACACAATGTATATGAGTTTGGGTAGACTCATATGATGGACAGGGAGACCTGGCATGCTGTGGTCCATGGAATCACAAAGAGTTGGACACGACTGAGCGATTGAACTGAACTGAACTGATTTATTTATTTTAACTGGAAGATAAGTATAATATTGTGATGGCTTTTGCCATATATCAGTAGGAATCGGCCCCAGGCACACATGTGTCCCCCATCCTGAACGCCCTCCCACCTTCCTCCCACCCTCTCCCTCTAGGTTGTCTCAGCGCACTGGCTTTCGGTGTCCTGTGTCATTCACTGAACTCACACTGGTCATGTATTTTACACACGGTAATGTACATGTTTCAGTGCTGTTCTCTCAAATCATCCCACCCTCGCCTTCTCCCACTGAGTCCAGAAGTCTGTTCCTTACGTCTGTGTCTCCTTTCTGCCCTGCATGTAGGATGGTCAGTACTGTCTTTCTAATTCCACATGTGCATTAATATATAGTATTTGTCTTTCTCTTTCTCACTTCAGAAAGAAATAAGCTTTGTTTTCTAAGATGTGGTACCTATATACAATGGAATATTGATAGATATTATGATATCGGTATGATATTATAAGATAGAGATTACATTTAATGTGTGAATGGAATATTATACATATGTACAATATATACAGGCTTTGTTTTCTAACCCTAGCCCTAACCCTAGGCTTTATTTTCTAAGATGTAGTACATATATATAGTTCAATATTACTCAGCCATATAAAAAGAGTGAGATGATGGCATTTTCTGCAACATGGTTGGAGTTAGAGACTGTCATACTGAGTGAAGTAAGTCAGAGAAGGACAAACATTGAGTGATATCACTCATATGGAATCTGGAAAAATGATACAAATGAACTTAAACAAAACATTGAGTCACAGACTTTGAAAACCAGCCCCCATACTTCCTTCCATACGTGGAACAGATTCCGGAGGGAATATTTTATCATTAAATAATTAACCTACAGTTAGTATAGTCATGTTAGCAAATAAGAACAGAACATCTCTGACAAGTTAAGACATCATTGGTGATCTCATTGTCTACAAATTATTGGTGAATATTTAGTGGCAACAACAAAAGGAAATATCTGCCAAGTCCTCTTCTTGTGCTTGTCGTATCTTTACATATAATTGTGTTTGTCCAAATGGAAGCATGTTTTACATATGTGGTAATTTGCCTTTTCCTATGGGCTTTCCTGGTGGCTCAGATGGTAAAGAATCTGCCCGAAGCGGGGGAGACCTGGGTTCAATCCTTGTGTCGGGAGGCTCCCCTGGAGGAGGGCGTGGCAACCGGCTCCAGTGTTCTTGCCTGGAGAATTCCTTTCCCTAGTGCACCAGTCTGTAGGAGAGAGCTTACAGTCTCTTCTGCTCTCTTCTCTGAAGATAAAATTATGCAGCAGCTCTAAAAATGCTACTCAACCTGACTTACAAATAATCTAGTTAGTAGTAAGGTATCCTAACACTCTTTTAGTTCTCGTCTATGTCATTTAAAGAGACCTGACTCATACATGTGTGCTGAGCCCTATGGGCTGTAGCCCACCAGGCCCTTCTATCCATGGGATTTCCCAGGCAAGAATACTCGAGTGGGTTTCCGTTTCCTTCTTCAGAGGATTTTTCTGACCTGGGGATCGAATCTGCATCTCTTATGTCTCCTGCATTGGCAGGCAGGTTCTTTACTACTAGCACCACCTGGGAAGCCCAAAGAGACCTGAAATCCACGTCCCAAAGGGAACCAAGTGTACGTGTGGGTTTGCAGACCCTGGTGTTCTGAGGTGAAGGAGTCCTCTGTACCTCTTGCTCTCTGCCTGCCTACTCTGCAATTTAAACAGTGCCTTTATGGTCTTTGTTTGATTCAACGTTATCAACAAGGCTGTAGCAGGCAAGGCAAGTGTTCTTATTTCTATATTACATATGAAAATGATGACTCAATATTTGCATAACATCCTTGGCTTAATAATTGGCAAACCAGAATAATAGTGTTCTGATGTTAAACCCAGTGCTTTCCCTGTATATCTTCTCATTCCTCTTCTCTCTTTTTTTTAACCCTTTGTTCATTATTATTCTTATATTTCAAAAAATTAATGCTGCTTTCATATTTGTTTGTGTCTCTTTTAAAAAAATTAAAAAACCCTAGTGCCCATAACACAGTATAGAGGGAGTAAGAGATATCATAACTTCAAATTTTTAAAGGTTAATTGGGAAGCAAATTCAATATAGGATCCATAGCTCAAACTCAAGGAACATGTGGAGTCCTGAATTTCAATCTTAAGACAGAGATTATGTTGCAGTTAATGAGTGAAAAATTGCATTTCATGGGTTTATTACAACAGTTTCTACAAAACGAGGCTACTCATAGATGAATGGTGATTTCAGCCACTCTACTCTAATTTTATATTTTTAGAGGTTGGTAACCAGCAGTCTCAAAGCACAGTAATCTGTTTCACAAATAGAAACAGGCTCCTGGTGATTAGAAATCCCTTACCTTTGTAACAGAGATCAGTGATAACTTGATCTGGTGAACTGCCTGTTCTTGAGACGTTAATGAGAAAAAGAGTGGCTTTTCTGGGCTACTGTTTTACTTCCTTTTAAACCCTGAAAGACTGTTGTGGAAAAAGAATCATGATACTCTTTTCCCACCAGATTTTACCTTTATATTGATGCTTGATTCTAGCTGGGTTGACATTTTTTTCTTTTTTCTCAGTTAATATTAACTAAAGCAAGAGAATATAGTTTTTAAAGAATTATCAGCTAAATAAAATTCTGGATGGATAATCTGTAAATAAGTTGTTTAGCTATAAAATGAAGGAAATTTATATTTCTTTATTAAGGAAAATTTAATGCAAAGATTTTAGGATTTCACAATAATTTAGATAGATACAACATATGACTAATACATTTTACACAGTTAAAGCAATGGCCAGTTTAGGGCAATTTTTGCTTTGAATTATTTTAAATAAATATCCTGCAAAGCAATTCTGTTTCATTCTGTGAATGAAGATGTGTACATCTAAAACAAAGCAAAGCACACAAAAACACAAAAGCAGAGAATATTAGTGAAGATAAAATATGGAGTCATAGTAAAGATGGAAGACATTCATTACTACAAGATTTCTTTATAGACATTGGCTGTGCTTCTGCCATCATTGTGCCAAGGATGAAGAAGACAAAAGGACCACTTGGTACCTTGACTGGTTTTATATCAGTTGGTTCAAGGTCTCTATTTCCTAAATGAAAGGCATGATGGTATCATAGTAAGGGATCAGGGAGACATTAGTTAACTTTATGGTTAGATAAAGTACTTTTAAATTGTGTAAAAAAGCAAGAGAGTTCCAGAAAAACATCTACTTCTGCTTTATTGATTACTCCAAAGCCTTTCACTGTGTGAATCACAACAAACTGTGGAAAATTCTGAAAGAGATGGGAATAACAGACCACCTTACCTGCATCCTGAGAAATCTGTATGCAGGTCAAGAAGCAACAGTTAGAACTGTACTTGGAACAAAAGACTGGTTCCAAATCAGGAAAGGAGCATGTCAAGGCTGTATATTGTCACCCTGCTTATTTAACTTATATGCGAAATGCTGGCCTGGATGAAGCAAAACTGGAATCAAGATTGAGAGACTTTATTTTTGGGGGGCTCCAAAATCACTGCAGCTGTTGACTGCAGTCATGAAATTAAAAGACAATTGCTCCTTGGAAGAAAAGCTTTGACCAACCTAGACAGCATATTAAAAAGCAGAGACATTACTTTGCCAACAAAGGTACATCTAGTCAAAGTTATGGTTTTTCCAGTAGTCATGTATGCATGTGAGAGTTGGACTACAAAGAAAGCTGAGCACTGAAGAAGTGATGCTTTTGAACTTTGGTGTTGGAGAAGACTCTTGAGAATCCCTTGGACTGCAAGGAGATCCAACCAGTCCATCCTAAAGGAAATCAGTCCTGAGTATTTATTGGAAAGACTGATGCTGAAGCTGAAAACTCTAATACTTTGGCCATCTGATGCAAGGAACTGACTCATTCGAAAAGACCCTGATGCTGGGGAAGATTGAAGGTAGGAGGAGAAAGGGACGACAGAGGATGAGATGGTTGGATGGCATCAGTGACTTGACGGACATGAGTTTGAGCAAGCTCTGGGAGTTGGTGATGGACAGGGAAGCCTGACGTGCTGCAGTCCATGGGGTCACAAAGAGTTGGACACAACTGAGCAACTGAACTGAACTGAATTGTTTGAAGTATTTAAAGGTAATTTTTAATTTCTCAAGAATACCTGGTTTAATTGGATTTAAATAGTGTTATGCTTTTAATTGAAAAAGTTGATCAATGTTCTGATAAATAGCAATCAATATAAGTGATCTCATTGTGAAGAAAAGATCTCAGAACTCTCAAATGTTTAGGAAGGAAAAGATAATTCAGAATCTAATTTTATGGTAAATTTGCCCCTATTTTTAATCTTCATAGTAACCTGTCAGCCAGGTGTCAACCCCCACAGTGATACTAGGATCTACTCAGAAAATGACAGCCACCTGCTTCAATGGGGGATCCAGTTTTATTTCATTTTTCAAAATAATACTCAATTGGCCACTTTTACACTTTGAAGTGTTGGTAATGCACCTACAGTTTTCCTTATAGGTACTTAAGTACAGTGCTCTTTTCTTCTATAAATTACATTTAGCATGTTTTTATGTTACTTTTCTTACTTTAAAAATGTAATAGCTACAGAAATGTAAGTGTTAAAGCAGTACTCATATTCAGATAATTTGAAAAACTTGAGAACATGTGTTGAGGAGACCAAAATCCGTTAACATTCATGTGATGTCTTATATTAAAGGAAAGATTTCTGCCACATAAATATGGGTGTGTTGGATAGGAGTCTGTGGTGTGGGCTGCACCACAGAAGACACTTTCTTTCACTTTCTTTCTGGAAGGTGAAGGTTGGGAGAGATAGGTACTCATTTTATAGACCAACTATAGGGAAAAAGTAGAAAACTGTCAAGATGTTTATATAACACTAATAGTGGGATTTGGGGCTTCTCTGGTGGCTCAATGGTAAAGAACCCGCCTGTCATTGTAGGAGATTAAAGTTCAGTGCCTGGGTCTGAAGGATCCCTTGGAGAAGGAACTGGGAATCCACTCCAGTATTCTTGCCTGGAGAATCCCATGGACAGAGGACTCACAGACTCACAGACTCACAGAGTCCACAGGCTCACAAAGAGTCAGACACAACTTAGCAATTAAACCACAGCAATACAATAGCAGGATTTTAACACTGGTCGCTTCGTCGTGCAGTTTTCTGGCAAGGCAGTGGCCACCATTGGCATTCACGCTGCAGAGTGAAGTAGAGCACCTGGCTGTGGCTGCAGAGAAGGTTCTAGATGCCCGTTTTCTAACTCAGCTATTCAGCAGCCTAGGAGAGGGGAAGAGGCTCTAAATTAGAGATGGGGTTACTTGGTTGGAGGTGACAGTGTCCTGAGACCCTCCGCTGCCATGGGAACCAAGGTGAACGGTTCCGGGCGGCGGGGGGGGGGGGGGGCTTTACCAAGGGAGCCGCTACAGAACTTGAATGTGACCATGGACTCCTGGGTAGACAGCAACTCACACTGGACAAAGCCTAAAGCTGAGACTGCCCAGCTGCCTGAGGTGTGGAGGGTAGCTTTCCTGGGACTGCAGCTCCAAGTGTTTATTCCATCCAGAGTTGGAGGGGAGGTAGGCATGTGCGTGTTAACCACCAGCCGGGTGAGAGCCACAAAGCAGGTGTGTTGATCCCAAGTTAATCTGAAGGGCTCTGGCTCCATGTCTTCCTTCAGGGGGTAACAGGAACTTTGAAAGCAGACAGATAAACAAACCTAAGGAGAGGATTCCTAGAGGGAGAGGTATCCTGAAACCACAGTGGTCCCAGAGGCATCCTCCAAGGCCACAGGGCATCTTGACTGCACATTACTTAAACAGTCTTGATCCACACACCGTGGAGCTTATATGGATGTTGTGTTCACCTGAGTTATTTTGAAGAATGAGGTATCAAGTCAGTCAGGTGGTTGCTTTTTTATTGAAGTATATAGCTGATTTACAACTTTGTGTTTCAGTTGTATAGCAAAGTAATTAATTTATAAGTACACATATGTCTTTTTTTTTTTAAGATTCCTTTCCCTTATAAGTTCAGTTCAGTTCAGTCACTAAGTCGTGTCTGACTCTTTGCAACCCCATGAATTGCAGCACGCCAAGCCTCCCTGTTCATCACCAACTCCTGGAGTTTATTCAAAGTCATGCCCATTGAGCTGGTGATGCCATCCAACCGTCTCATCTCTGCCGTCCCCGTCTCCTCCCGCCTTCAATCTTTCCCAGAATCAGGGTCTTTTCCAGTGAGTCAGTTCTTCGCATCAGGTGGCCAAAGTATTGGGATTTCAGCTTCATCATCAGTCCTTCCAGTGAAAATTCAGGATTGATTTCCTTTAGGATGGACTGGCTGGATCTCCTTGCAGTCCAAGGGACTCTCAAGAGTCTTCTCCAACACCACAGTTTAAAACCATCAATTCTTTGGCCCTCAGCCTTCTTTATGAGCCAACTCTCACATGCATACATGACTACTGGAAAAACTATAGCTTTGACTAGATGGACCTTTGTTTGCAAAGTAATGTCTCTGCTTTTTAATATGCTGTCTAGGTTGGTCATAGCTTTTCTTCCAAGGAGCAATCGTCTTTTAATTTCATGGCTGCAGTCAACAGCTGCAGTGATTTTGGAGCCTAGAAAAATAAAGTCAGGCACTGTTTCCATTGTTTCCCCATTTATTTGCTATGAAGTGATGCGACCAGATGCCATGAACTTAGTTTTCTGAATGTTGAGTTTTAAGCCAACTTTTTCACTCTCCTCTTTCACTTTCATTAAGAGGCTCTTTAGTTCTTCTCTGCTTTCTGCCATAAGGGTGGTGTCATCTGCATATCTGAGGTTATTGATATTTCTCCTAGCAATCTTGATTCCAGCTTGTGCTTCATCAAGCCCAGCATTTCTCACGATGTACTCTGCATAGAAATTGAATAAGCAGGGTGACAGTATACAGCCTTGACATACTCCTTTCCCAATTTGGAACCAGTCTGTTGTTCCATGTCCAGTTCTAACTGTTGCTTCCTGACCTGAATACAGATTTCTCAAGAGGCAGGTTACATGAATGGTATTCCCATCTCTTTAAGAATTTTCCACAGTTTGTTGTGACCCACAAAGTCAAAAGGCTTTGGCATAGTCAATAAAGCACAAGTAGATGTCTTTCTGGAACTCTCTTGCATATTCGATGATCCAACAGAATTTGGCAATTTGATCTCTGATTCCTCTGCCTTTCCTAAATGCAGCTAGAACATCTGGAAGTTCACAGTTCACATACTGTTGAAGTCTGGCTTGGAGAATTTTGAGCATTACTTAACTAGTGTGTGAGATGAGTGCAATTGTGCAGTTGTTTGAGAATTCTTTGGCATCGCCTTTCTTTGGGATTGGAATGAAAACTGACCTTTCCAGTCCTGTGGCCACTGCTGAGTTTTCCAAATTCGCTGGCATATTGAGTGTAGCAGTTTCACAGCATCATCTTTCAGGATTTGAAATAGCTCCACTGGAATTCCATCACCTCCACTAGCTTTGTTCATAGTGATGCTTCTTAAGGCCCACTTGACTTCACATTCTAGGATGTCTGGCTCTAGGTGAGTGATCACACCATCGTGATTATCTGGGTGGTGAAGATCTTTTTTGTACAGTTCTTCTGTGTATTCTTGCCACCTCTTCTTAATATCTTCTGCTTCTGTTAGATCCATACCATTTCTGTCCTTTATTGTACCCATCTTTACATGAAATGTTCCCTTGGTATCTCTAATTTTCTTGACGAGATCTCTAGTCTTTCCCATTCTATTGTTTTCCTCTATTTCTTTGCACTGATCACTGAGGAAGGCTTTCTTATCTCTCCTGGCTATTCTTTGGAACTCTGCATTCAAGTTGGTATATATTTCCTTTTCTCCTTTGCTTTATAGGTTATTACAAATTACTGAGTGTAGTTGCTTGTGCTATACAGTATGTTCTTCTTGGTTACCTATTTTACATATAGTAGTGTCTGTATGTTAATCCCAATCTCCTAATTTATCCCTCCTTCCTCCTTTGCCTCCAGTAACCATAAGTTAGTTTTCATGTCTGTGAGTCTGTTTCTGTTTTGTAAAGAAATTCATTTTAGATTACACATATAGTGATACCATTTATTATTTGTCTTTCTCTGTCTGACTTAGTGTGATAACCTCTGGTCCACCCGTGTTCCAGCAAATAGCACCACTTTGTTCTTTTTACAGCCGAGTAATACTCCATTGTGTGTGCACCACATCTCCTCTATCCACTCCTCTGTGGATGAAGGCTTAGGTTGTTTTCACGTCTTGGCTGTTGTAAGTAGTGCTGCTGTAAACCCTGGGGATGTATCCTATTCCTCATTATAGCCATTAGCTTCAGCCTGTAACTTCACTTAGGTCTTCACTGTTCTTCTGAGAGTTTCATGGGACTCTATCATTTTCAAGAATCAATTTTATATAAAATTAGAAATGTTAACTTTGTTGAGATGTAAAATGATCACTGTAAGTCTTATAGGTATCCACAGATAAATTTGTAGTACTTTCCATTTTTTATCTCAGAAATTCATAATAAATGCTTCAAAATATTGTTGATCTGTAATCGTTTCTACCATGTAACATTAAAAGTTGATCACTGAACATGACAGTTTTTAAGACTTTATGGAACTTTTCTGATCAAAACCAGGCAGGATAAACAAAGTCAACTGTCTCCTCAGTTTCTTTCTGTTATTAAAGGAACACTTATAGCATTAAATGCAGATGTTAGAAAAAAATTATCAAATTAAAATTTTAAGATTTCATGATAAAAAATGGGAAAGATAGTGGAAGATTACACTAAAAGTAACAGAAGGAAGGAAATGAAAAAGACAAAGTAGAAATCAATAATACTGAAGAGAAAAAAACATGAAAGAAATGAAATGCAAGAAATGAAATCATAAGCTTGTATTCTGAACAACAGTAGAATTGGTAAAACTCCAGCCAGGCTGACAAAAACAGAAAAGATACAAACTATAAATATGAAAATAGCTGAGACATCATTACGAAAAAGGAATGCTAAGAACAATTCCATGCCCATAAACATGATAATTTAAATTCCTTTTCCTTGCCAGACAAAAACTGTCAAGTTTTACTCAAGAAAAACAAATACTATGAATAGCCAGATCCTATTCAGTTTCCTGAATTCATAGTTAGCATTTCATCAAGAGGAAGAACTTCAGGCACATAGTTTCACTGGAGATTTTTATCAGTCATTCAAGGAATACATAATAGCCAATTTCACAAACTCTCTTATAAGAAATAGAAGAGAGCACTTTCTACCTCATTCTGTGGAGCCAGAATTGCACTAACCCCAAAGCTAACCATTACAAGAAAAGAAAATTACAGAATAGTAACTGAAGACTCTTGAGAGTCTCTTGGACTGCAACCAGTCCCTTGGAGATCCAACCAGTCCGTCCTAAAGGAGATCAGTCCTGGGTGTTCATTGGAAGGACTGATGCTGAAGCTGAAACTCTAATACTTTGGCCACCTCATGTGAAGGGTTGACTCATTGGAAAAGACCCTGATGCAGGGAGGGACTCGGGGTAGGAGAAGAAGGTGACGACAGAGGATGAGATGGCAGATGGCATCACTGACTCGACGGACGTGAGTTTGAGTAAACTCCAGGAGTTGGTGATGGACAGGGAGGCCTGGCATGCTGTGATTCATGGGGTCACAAAGAGTCGGATACGACTGAGCAACTGAACTGAACTGAACTTAGTAGGTGATTGCAGCCATGAAATTAAAAGACAATTGCTCCTTGGAAGAAAAGCTATGACAAACCTAGACAACTTATTAAAAAGAAGAGACATCATTTTGCCTACCAAGGTCCATGTAGTCAAAGCTATGGTTTTCCAGTAGTCTTGTATGGATGTGAGAGTTGGACCATAAAGAAGGCTGAGTGCTGAAGAATTGATGCTTTTGAACTGCGGTGGTGGAGAGGACTTTTTCAAGTCCTTTGGACAGCTAGGAGATCCAACCAGTCAATCCTGAAGGAAATCAATCCTGAATATTCATTGGAAGGACTGATGCTGAAGCTGAAGCTTCAATACTTTGACCACCTAATACGAAGAACTGACTCACTGAAAAAGACCCTGATGCTGGGAAAGATTGAAGGCAGGAGGAGAAGGGGGCGGCAGAGGATTAAATGGTTGGATGGCATCACTGACTCAATGGACTTGAGTTTGAGCAAACACTGGAGATAGTGAAGGACAGGGAAGCCTGGCGTGCTGCAGAACATGGGGTCACAAAGAGTCAAACACAACTTAATGAGTGAACAACAACAACTCATAGTAACATAAATGCAAAAGTGCCCAATCTAAGACAATCCAGTGCAGCAATATGTAAAAACAATAAGTAGCATGACCAAGTAAGGATTATTCCAAGAATGCAAGGCTGATTTGATGTTCAAAAATCAATCAGTTTATTTTATTATACCAGACATCAAAGGAACTAAAATAGCTGAAACAGATTTGAAAAAGAAAAACATAATTAGAGGAATAATGCTGATTTTAAGAATCATTATGAAGTCACAGTAAGAATGAGACTGTGACATTGGCTAATGTTCTAGAAAATAAGATGAATGGAACAGAATAGAGAATGAAGCAACAGATCCACATAGATACAGACAAATAATCTTGAGTAAGTTGTAAAAGCAATTCAATGGAGAAAGAATAGTTTTCCCAAGAAATGGGCCTATAGAAAGTGAACATCCATATGCTAAAAATGTAAGCTTGACTTATACCTCCCATCTTATACAAAAATTAACCCCTAGTTTATCTTAGGCCTAAATAGAAATGTTAAGTGTGTGAAATATCTGGAAGAAAATATAGAAGAAAATCTGCATGACCTTGGGTTAGTCAAAAGTTTTTAGTCACGACAACAAAAATGTCATCTATAAAAACAAAAAGATAAATTGAACTTTGTCAAAATTGAAAACTTGCTCTGTGAAAAATGTTAAAAAATGAAGACAGGGAATTCCCTGGTTGTTCGGTGGTTAGGACTCCATGCTTCCGTTGCAGGGAGCATGGGTCTGAAGCCTGGTTGGGGACCTAAGATTCCACAAGCCATATGGTTTGGTGAAGGAAGAAAAGGACAAGTCGCAGAATGGGAGAAAATATTTGTAAATCATTCCCTGATGCATCAGTGGTAAAGAATCTGCAAGCAGTACAGGAGGCCTGGGTTCAATCCCTGGGTTGGCAAGATCCCCTGGAGAAGGGACTGGCTACCCACTCCAGTGTTCTTGCCTGGAGAATCCCATGGATAGAGGTGCCTGGCGGGCTACAGTCTATGGGATCACAAGAAGTCAGCACAACTGAGCGACTAACACTTAAAGATACTAAGAGATAAGCAGACACATTTTCAATGAAGGTACGGTAAATAAGTATATGAAAAAATATTGACATCCTTTACATTAAAAAGTTCAATGTAAAACTACAGTGAGATATTGCTGCATATGTTGCTGGGTGGAAGGCAAACTGTGGGCCAGCGAGGAATGACAGCTGGGCAGTTTCTTATAAAGTTTAAACACAGTCTTACCATACAGCCTGATGATCTCAATCCTAGGTATTTGTCTAAAAGCAATGGAACCCTATCTTTATTCAAAAACCTTAATTTAAGTGTTCTTAGAAGCTTTATTTGTAATTGCTAAAAGTTGGAAACAAGCCAGATATCCTTCAAACTGAACAGATAAACAGGCTGCAGAACACCCATTCAATACTGCTTTTCAGTCATAAAACGACAACCTGTGACTAATTCAACAAATTGGATACATGTTAAATGCATTCCACTAAGTGAAAGAAGCAAAATCCAAAAGGTTTTATAGTCTGTGATTCCATTTATGTGAAAATCTGGAAAAAGTAGAACTAGAGTAATGGTAAATAGGCCAGGGTTTGTCAGGGTTTGAGGGCTGGGGTCTTTGTTGACTCCTGACCGTAAGTGTGTATAGTGTTTGAGGTGATGGAAGTGTCTATAAGGAAATATATTGGATCCATAACTCAAAACTCTTAAAACTGTGTACTGCAAAGAACATATTTTACCACACATGAAGTTAACAAAATCAGCTAGGGCGGAGAGGAACCTGACAAGGGAACACAGATGGTAGCAAAGCTGTTTAAACTGCAGGTGAACCTTGTAACCACAGTCCAGTGGATTGGGAGAAAGAGTGAGCCCTAAGGAACTTGAGAAAATAGTGTTTGACCGGAAACTAACACTCAGGATGAAAGGACCCCAGGTAGTCTCCTCTTCCTGGCAGTTTCGCATGTGTTAAACTCCATGGACATGTGTTTGCATGCGTGTGTGCTCAGTCGCTCAATCATGTCCAACTCTTTGCAAGCCCATGGACTGTAGCCCGCCAAGCTTCTCTGTTCATGGGATCCTCCAGGCAAGAATACTTGGAGTGGATTGCCATTTCCTTCACCAGGGGATCTTCCTGACCCAGGGATCGAAGCTGCATCTCCTGGATTGCAGGCAGATTGTTTCCTCTGAGCCACCAGGGAAGTCCTCATGTGCATGTGCAATAGAGTTAAAGAAATGAGCTTGTGAAATTTAGGTAGTTTCAGTTGTAAATAATGGAGAAGCTAACATGTAGAGCCTGAATTAGGTCGAATGTATCAATATGAAGACAGAAGACAGATAGCTAAAGAGAGAACAGTCACCATAGGTAGCTGTACTGTGAGCCAGCTGTGTGGACAGGGAGGTGCCTGCAAAGTCTGTTAGCATTCCTCTCTGCCCCTCTGTCTCTGCTGGACCAGCTAACACGTGTTTACCAAACACGTGCTTTTCCGCCTCCATGTGAATTGCCTTTCCTCCTCTGAGGTCCCAACCCCCTACCCCCAGCATCCTCTTTGTCTTTAGCTGAGATGTGGTTTAAGCTGAGGGTCTCAGCCATTTTGGTGAGAGACTCAGTTTTCTTGGGCCTCTCCCATGTATACATGCTTTTCAACTTTGGTGTGATTTTCTCCTGTTCTCATGTCCGTTTAATTCTTACACCAGCCAGAAGAACCTAGACAGATGGAAAATTGCTTCCTCCCTGACAGGGTTATTATTTGTACTTATTTTGGCCTGTAAAATCTAAAGTAACATTTTCCAAAACCATTTCCAGTCTCTGAAGCATTCAAATTACTCGAAATCAGTATTATATGTGAGAGAAAGACCAAGCTCACTAAGGGAGGCGGTCAGAAGTCACTGACCTCCTCTTGAAGGAGAACTTGACACATCCCTGTGTGGTCACCCTACGGTGTTTGGAATGTGTCTGAAATGACCCAGAGAAGAACTGCAGCAACTGAGTCTCCAGGAGCTTTTGTAGGTCATTACATTGTCGTAGGTTCAGTTGTGACCTTGGCTGCACCAAAAATTCCCACTTCAAAACCAGTAATTCATGTGTCATTGAGGGTTCATAAATCTGACCCATCTTTGCTTTGAAGGGACTACTGTACTCACTGTGAATATTTGCCTTTTTAAAATATGAGCTACGTGCTTGATTAAACACACAGCAGTCGGCACACAGGTGATGAAGGGTACACAGGTGTGTGACCCAGGTACAGGGCCTCTATCTTTATGCACCCTTGTTGGTTTTTTTATTTACCCTTTAAAACAATGACATTTTGAGACTGGCAACTAAATGAAAGCTTAGTAGAATGTATATGTATATTCAGTACCTCTAAAGAATTGAACAATAATTCAAGCAGATTACTTTTATAGTGAAGACAAGAACAGGAGTCATCCAACTCTAAAATACAATAGGATTCATTTATTTTTTAAACCATAACTAATACACATTTCTTAGAACAATATGTCTACTGGGATTAATGTGCTTTTTTTATAACTTGAAAAAATATTTCTTCCATGCTTTTAATCCTTCTCACTTAAAAATTAAATAGCACTAACGCCATGAAATTAAAAGACACTCCTTGGAAGGGAAGTTATGATCAACCTAGACAGCGTATTAAAAAGCAGAGACATTACTTTGCCAATAAAGGTCTGTCTAGTCAAGGCTATGGTTTTTCCAGTGGTCATGTATGGATGTGAGAGTTGGACTGTGAAGAGATCTGAGTGCCGAAAAATTGATGCTTTTGAAGTGTAGTGTTGGAGAAGACTCTTGAGAGTCCCTTGGACTGCAAGGAGATCCAACCTGTCCATCCTAAAGGAAATCAGCCCTGAATATTCATTGGAAGGACTGATGCTGAAGCTGAAACTCCAATACTCTGGCCACCTCATGTGAAGAGTTGACTCATTGGAAAAGACCCTGATGCTGGGAGGGATTGGAGGCAGGAGGAGAAGGGGACAATAGAGGATGAGATGGCTAGATGGTATCACTGACTCGATGAACTTGAGTTTGAGTAAACTCCGGGTGTTGGTGATGGACAGGGAGGCCTGGCGTGCTGTGATTCATGGGGTCACAGAGAGTCAGACACGACTAAGCGACTGAACTGAAGGTTGTAATTGATAAACAGAATGATAAAATACATTGATATCTTGTTACTTTATTACAAATTGCCACAAAATAAACTGAAAAGATAATCCAGAGTGGCCTATGAGTGAAAATGATTCCCACTTTCTCTCTAACAGGACCATATAACACACAGTGTCGTATGCACAATAGCCTAGAATCACTGTTTTGTACATCATACGTGTCATGGTCTATTAGCATTTTATTTTCCTGGTTCCTTCAAGTGTAGTTATCAGAATGTCTGAAGGTTATATACATCAAAGTATAATTTAGAAAGACTGTATTCACAACTCTGCACAGTGATAATGAGACAGGAAGGGTGTAGGGCATAACCTTTGAAGGAATGACATAGCCCAAAGACATGACGTAAACTGGTTAGACCCAAATAGGTATACAGTGGCGGATGGGTTGACCTCCACTTGACCTTGAGCCTCAGTACGCACGCACTGGAATACACCAGCAAGCTGAGTGACACACCCCAGGCACCATGACCCCAAGGTCAGAAAGTGGGCAGTGACCCAATTCCTGGAAATCACAGCCCCTTCCCCCAAAATAACTGGAATACTCCTCCCACTCATTAGCCTATGAAATTTCCCACTGCTATAAAAACTGACTCCCCATGCCCAGGGGCCTGCTCTTGCCTCCTGAGATGACCCACACGCTGTCTATGGAGTGTGTATCTCTGAGTAAACCTTCTTTACATGACTGAGCACAGACACACACACACACACACACACACACACACACACACACACACACAGCACCATCGCTCACTCTTGAATTCTTTCCTGCTCTAAGCCAAGAAGCTACACTTGGCGGCCGCCCCAGGGACTCGGACGTGATCCACTCTCTCTCCTGTGTCAATAAGACGGGATGGTGACAAAGAAGATGAGTCTTAAGAAGCAGTCTTTTCTACTCCTTGGATGAGAAAGGCATGTCCACAGGCTATAAGCAGACAATTGTCTTGAAGACAATTCCAGAGAGGCTAAAGGAGGGAGACTGATGATGTGAACTCTGAAATACATTTAAAAAATTCCCGTAATCTTTTTGCTTTTGATGAACGATTATAAGAAGTTTGCACTGATGGCAGAAATCAGTGGTAGGTGGAGGGCTGGGCGTTGGTCTACAGGCAGTGCTACAGAAATGCAGTATCAGCAGGTAACGCCCTCTGAGCCGTCTCTCTATCTGCTTTCCCCACTTCCTGTTATCTTGGGAATGCATGATTCATTAGAGTAACCATAAGTCTCATTGCTCAGTCGTCACTGCTTCAGAATTTAATCTCGAGACTTAACAAAAGAAGTATAGTTTTTGAAAGTGATTTGTGATAAACTGATGACGTCCTTGTACTGTTTGTTAAGTGGGTTGATTAATTAGAAAACATAAAATTATCATCAATCATATTTTTCTTGTTCCTTGGGTTTTACAACTCCTAGTGCTATTTACATTTGCAGTTGGTTCTGGCTTTGCCCTGATGCTATGGAAATGAGCACTGTGTGTTAATGAGAGTAGACGTATAATGTCAAAATATCTTTCCTGATAATTTGCAGTCACCTGGAAACCTTGAGCATTTACAAGAAGTCAGCATATCCAGAGAGGTATGTGAGAAAGGTGTCTTATCTTCCACAGACCCTGTAGTCTGTACACTGTAAGCACTTTGGAAAATGAAAATGATACTACAACATGAAACCGGGTTTCATCCTTGCTGTCACGGTGAATAATAACTTGTAGACCAAGAGCAGACGCTTGTTCCCATGCTCCTCTTTAACGTTTTTACCTCCTCCTCTGTAACTCACTCCTGAATGATGTGGTCCCTACACCATCATCAATGGAATTTGTCATCAGTGGAATTCGTGTTTTTGACAGTTGTACTCACTGCTGTGTCCCCAGGACCCAGAAGTTAGAGCAGAGAGAGAAGCGGGAGCCCAGGTAGGAGGCAGCTGCAGGAAGCCATCAGGTAACGGTGTTGCTGGCTGCAGAGGAGCGGCGAGAGGGGTCGTGTAGTGAGCACTGTGAGTGTGGAGCCTACAGGTTCTGCTGGTGGATCGTTGTGAGGTGTGAGGGAGACCGAGGGCTTCCCAGGTGGCTCAGTGCTGAAGAATCCGCCTGCAGTGCCAGAGACTCAGGTTTGGTCCCTGGTCGGGAAGATCCCCTGGAGAAGGAAACGGCAACCCACTCCAGTGTTCTTGGCTGGAGAATCCCATGGACAGAGCAGGCTGGTGGGCGACAGTCCGTGGGGTCACAGTGAGTCGGACACAACTGAGCACACACAGGCTCATGAGAATCAGAGGAGGCAGGAGTAACTCTGATTTTCAAGGTTTTACCTTTCTTTCCCTCTGACCTAAACCAAGGATGGAGCAAGTTTTCACTTCCTGAGTAGACACCTGCTTATATGAATCTGGGATTCAGGCACAGGTGCTGAGTTGAGATGTACATTCCAAGAAGGCTCTGTGTGTAGATTGTAATTGAAACCAGTAGATTGGATGCTATGACCGAAGGAATGGCTATAAGTAGGAAAGAGAGAAGGTCAAGGATTTAGCCCTGGGGCTTTCCCTGGCAAAGAGTCTGAGTTAGACCTCACCCACATGTCTGCAAGAGAAGGCAGAGAATGGGGTATAGGTCAGGTCATGGAGGTCACTGCCAAACTCCACAGGACCCTGCTGGTGGAGGGGGTGGGTGACAGCCCAGGTAGGATGGAGCCAGGGAGATTCAGAGGCGAGGAGCTGGATAACACAAGTACAATACACTTTGGAGGACTTGTGCCATGAAAAGCAGAGTTTGCAATAACTGGCGAAGGAAGTGGGATTGTGAAAAACTCTTTAGCATGGTAGAAGCTATTTACAGATAAAGAGAATTTATTGATATAAGAGAATATATTTCTATTTCCACCCATGGAGCTTTTGCTGGTATTCAAATTTGCTCATAAATGTTATGAATATATGAATATACATACATGTGTGTGTGTCTATGTGCATGAGCGCATTAGTAATGGTGCAGACTTAACCTCCTCTCTAGAAGCCGTGTGCTAGC
Organism: Cervus elaphus; assembly: GCF_910594005.1. Taxonomy (NCBI): domain Eukaryota; kingdom Metazoa; phylum Chordata; class Mammalia; order Artiodactyla; family Cervidae; genus Cervus; species Cervus elaphus. The sequence goes on along the minus strand of NC_057843.1, from coordinate 1,607,847 downwards.
ATGTTGAGGGCCAGGGCTTCTGCATTAGTTGGGTTCAAACTCTGGCACAGCTACTTAATAAAGCTGCTAATAAGAGTTCACTTTCCCAGGTGTGTTTGTGCTCCAGGTCTTCTCAGAGCTTTACCTGCCAAGTAACCCTCGAGAGACTCATATAATAGAGGTGCTGTTATACCACCCACTTCACTGTGCTGTGTTCTGTGCTAAGCGGCTTAGTCATGTCCAACTCTTTGCGATCCCATTGACTACAGTCACAGGATTCTGTCCTCTGTCCACGGGATTCTCCAGGCAAGAATACCGAAGGCAGTTGCCATGGCGTCCTCCAGGCGATCTTCCTGACCCAAGGAACGAATCCACATCTCTTATGTCTAATCTGTATTAGCAGGTGGGTTCTTCACCACTTGCACCACCTTGGAAGCCCATATCACCCATCTCACAGGTAGGAAAATTGAGATGCAGAAAGCTTAAGTAAGGGCTTCCCAGGTGATGCTCAGTGGTAAAGAACCCGCCTGCCAAGACAGGAGATGCGGGTTCAATCCCTGGGTGGGGAAGATCCCCTGGAGCAGCCGACTCTAGTATTCTTGCCTGGGAAGTCCCATGAACAGAGAAGCCTGGCGGGCTACAGTTCATGGGGTCGAAAAGAGTCGTACACGACCGAGTGACTAAACAACAACAAAGCTTGGGTAAATGGTCCTCAGCACAGAGCCTTGGAGGTGAAGCTGGCCCCGAGTGCTTGCACAGTTATGTCTGCCCTGCTCTCACAATAAAGCAATCCACAGCTGTTAAAGGAGTTTTGAAATATTATTAGCAATATGCTTATATATGACTACAAGGAAAACGTGACTGCATCAAATTTTCCAGCCCAGTATGCATGAGTTCAACAGAAGCTTCAGTTGCAGTGGAGGCCCTCACCCACATGAGTCATGAGTCTTGTTAAATCCTAGCATGTCAAGTTCAGACAATGCAGTCCTGTGATAGTACAATGCAATCGCAGTACGAATAACCTTTTCTTATTATTTGTTCAGTGAGTCATACTGTAGATAAGCTATCAAAATCACATTTCTAGCTTGGAATGTTTCTCTCAGGAACCCTTTTCTATAGGAAAAATCTGCTTTTAAAATGATCTTGCCTTTGAATCAACTGTACTCCAATAAAAATTTTTTTTAAAAAGATCTTGTCCCTCCCAGCTTCTGCCCCCAGGGGAGGGAGGCCTTCTCAGCCTGCAGGCCCTCCAGGATTGAAAGCCTGGACTTGCTTCTGATTTACTGCCTGTCTGCCCTCCTCACCTCCATTCACACACAAGCAGCCGTGCATTTAATTCATGTTGCTGTTATTCAGTCCTCAGTCATGTCCGACTGTTTTCGACCCCATGGACTGTCACCGTCCAGGCTTCCCTGTCTATGGGATTTCCCAGGCAAGAACACTGACGTGGGTTGCCATTTCCTACTCCAGGGGATCTTCTCCACCCAGAGATCCAACTCAAGTCTGTGCCTCCCGCCTTGACAGGTGGATTCTTTAATATTGAGCCTTGTTTCGTGTTAGTTGGACTGAAATGCAGAATGCCTGGTTGCCCATTCTAGATGTTAGCTCAGCTGCCGTTGTCAGACTGTTCTCAGGCCATTCTGGAAGCAAAGCTATGAGTAACAGCATCTCTGTGAAAATACTGCTGCTAATTTCCACTCTCAATTGGACTGACAAAGGGTCTGCTCTTTCCTTCATAACATAACCTCTAATTATGTAGGATAATCACACTTAGGGGCTTCCCTGGTAACTCAGCTGGTAAAGAATCCGCCTGCAGTGCAGGAGCCTGGGTAGGGAAGATCCCCTGGAGGAGGGCATAGCAACCCACTCCAGTATTCTTGCCTGGAGAATCCCACGGACAGGGGGGCCTGGATGGCCACAGTCCATGGGGTGCAGAGAGTCGGACACGACTGAGCGACTAACACACAGCAGTCACACTTAGATCTGTTTAACCTCTAACTGGGACGGATACAGTTTTGGAGTTACATTCTGTTTCACCACTTCCTGCCTTTTCATTCCTGGAAAAATTATTTAACTTCTCTAAGCCTCAGTATATTCATATGGAAGCTGGTAGATAAAATTTTCCTTGAAGGTTGTGAAACCTAAAAACAATATATTTAAAACCACTGAGCAGAATGTCTGGAGCCTCCAAGAAGAATGGAAGGACCTTTGCATGTCCAGGAGTATTCTTGTAAAAAGATTCACAGTGACTGTCCCATCAGACAAGGCGTGCAAAGCTCCTGCTGTTTATCACAGACTCAGGAAATTTTAATAGTGATAACTTCTCTCTGTGTAAAATAAAATGTAAATTCAGGTATGGAATGTGGGCTCAACATATATAGCTTGTAATCTTCCTATGATTAACTTTTTTCAGAGTCAGTAAATGTGGTAGAAATAGGAAAATTGTCAAAAGGAAAGGAAAAGGACTAAAATTTCCTTTGAGGCAAAAAGGAAGAGTGTTACCAAATAAAGGAGTCTATAATAAATAAAATGCTACTGTACAAAATGATGGAGGAGGAAATGATAACCCAATCCACTGTTCTTGCCTTGGAAATCCTGTGGAGAGAGGAGGCTGGTGGGCTACAGTCCATGGAGTCACAGAAGAGTCAGACGACTAGTGACTGAGCACGCATACGAAAAGGGGAATCAGTTGATGACAAAACAGGACCAAAACAGCCCACAGTTTTGGTAGAAGAATCAGGGCGATGTACGTGGAAGAGACAGTGCTCTTCTGTGGATAAGAGCTTGAGTTACAGTGTCAGAAAGAGCCTTGGTTTAGATACTGATTTGGGCAGGTTCTTGGTAACGCTCTGCAGTGAAATTTCTTCCACTCCAAGAGACATGTTATGATACCATCTTCCTGACGGGTGATTTATATCTGGCTAGGTAGTAACTCGAAACAATTCCAGGCTTGCCAAGTCATTTCATTAAATCTTGCTTTTAACAGTTTTACAGTCAAGCACACCTATAAAATACTTACACCTGTAAAATACTTACAGGAAGGTGAATTTACCTTCTTGATGTAATTAACCCACTTGAATTACTTTAATCCCCGAGGGTCATCTAACGCCAAAATTCTGGAAAGCAATTTTCAAGGAGTGCATATGCTTCTTTCCTATAGAAATACAACTGCTTTACTCTAATTCTTGCCTCTTGCTTGATTTCTGTTTAAATTTTCTGTTTTGTAACTGACATAATGCTTTATTTTGGTGGCCCTAAAGATAGTCATGTGTTTATACCAAGGGGGTGAATTCAGGTGTCATTCAGTCAGAGCTGCTGAGAAGAAGGCTCAGTCAATAATTTAACTTTAATTTAAACTTAATAGTTTGACAAGCAACCCAGTCAGTAATTATCTCCCCTCTGACTTGAGGACTTTGGCTTATTATGCAAAAGCCTGCCTTTAGCTGAAGGACACACACCCAGAATGGAGATTAAACAGGTGAACTTGACTTCATATATTGGCCTCTTTAATATCCAATTCTTCCTAGTTAGTCCATAAATCTTAAGGATATATATATATATATATATATATATATATATATAAAACTGGATTTATAAATATAAATCCTAAAGAATATAAATATTAAAATATAATAACATTATTATGTAAAACCATTTATCATCACAAGTTTCTGAGATAATTTATAAAATCTAATGTTTATCTCTGAAATAGATGATCAGAACACTTTAAATGAAAGTTTAAGTCTGCTGAAATCTAACTCTTTAATCCCTGATATTCTTCTTTATCTACAGAAGCATGGCAAACTGTTGTATTTCTTTAAAAGCTTGTTGTCATTGGTAACTTTGAGTAGTCTCTGAAATGTAATTTAAATATTCTATGAATATATCTTTTGATAGATTGACATGTAAATGTTAATATAAAACCATATGTACCACACAGAATATAGTTTTAATTACTTCCAAATAATTGTACTTGAATGAACAAAAAGGGAGAAATTTTCCATTCATCCATGTACAATTATTTGAAAGTAATAATTGGGAGAAAACAACTTCTTTTACAAATTAAATCATTTACTGTGCTAGTCTAAATTATGTAACAACTTCTGTTTCTGTAGTAGAATGTAACTGCCTTACAATTAATAAGATGATAAAGGAAGTTTCAACTGCAAATAAGATCCTGAAATCTCAAGATAAAATTAAGATTCATGAACCAGCAGTGATGGAAAGTAGCTACTTTTTAGGTCCCATTCAATATTTAATTTGAAAAAAAATATAAGTAAATAAAAATTTCTAGGGATTAATACCTTGTAAATGGGTAAATAACATCATTTTTGTGCCAAAGTTTAACCAAATAGGTGTTTTCTTTTCTTGCATAAAATTTTTGCACTAAAAATAAAAGGCTTCTGGAAAGAATTTTTAATGATACAGATTTTTAGAAAATCCTTAACAAATGTATATATGATTTCCAAGGCTGTGTGAAGTGGATATCTTTTCAAATGATGTACATTTAAATAACTCAGTGTCTCTATGGGCTCTTCCAAAGTTCATGGACTGTTAGAGCAATTGGATCAAAGTGACTCAGGCAAGGAAAAAAATAAAATGACTAAACTAAGTCTTACATTTGTTTAAATTCAAAATGATTGTTAAAAAATAAACTGTATTTTCTGAACATACCATAAATTTTAAATAAAAATTAGCAATCAGGTTTACTTTTGGTTTCTTATAGAGAGAAGTAAGTATGGAGACAAAAATAGCTTATTACTACTTCAGCTAGAATTCTGAGTCAGGTGACTTAGAAAGTAGGGATCACTGAATTGCCTCTAGAGAATAATACATTATTTCAAAATTAGCATGAATTTGATATTTAATAACACAAACTTTGTTTAATAGTTACATTGAACACCTACTCATTAAAACTTTAATGAAGATAAATTAAAACACCAATATTTCTTATTGAAAATGCCAAGTACCACAAATGAAATTTTGTAAACAAGGTTCACATCTCAAAAAACTGTAAAGTTTTATGAAAATAGCCATTATACTCACATAGTCTCCGCAAAACATTTTGATGATGGTGTTTAACTTCAGGGCAGATCAGAAGGTGTTTAGTGTGTGGTCAGTTGAAAGGCTTGTTTCACCGTGTCCCTAGAAAGAACTGAAGTTCACTGTTCAATCCAATTTAAGTATGTCCACTGTCCACTTTGGTTTCTCAAGCAAGAAAACACAGGGTCAGTTATGGACAAGCATTTATTAATATACTGAGCCACCAGTCACAGGCAGAATTAATGCACAAAACAAACAGAACCAGTAGCCTAACCCCTGGCTCTGTGTTGATTTAAGAAACATTAATTATCGAACCAATCAAAGCAGTGTAATCTTTTGAGAAAGCTGGTGACTTATGGAAAGTGGGTTGATTAACCACATAGTTAATGATTTATTTTCTGCTTTGTTGTTTTTAACACTCAGACTTTTTCAGTTCCTCCAGCCTCTAGCTTCATGCTTCACATGGCTAGGTTTTATATGCATCTATACCATTCACTTGGAGAAGGAAATGGCAACCTGCTCCAGTATTCTTCCCTGGAAAATCCCATGGATGGAGGAGCCTGACAGGCTATGGTCAATGGGGTCGCAAAGAGTTCCACACGACTGAGCGACTAACACACATACCATTCACTAAATATATTAAACTGTTATGTATCTTATGTTACAAAATAGTTTATTTAGGAAAGAAATGATTACCCAACAGGAGAAGTTTTGGAGAAATCATATACGTGCACCATCATTTGTACACTTGGGCTTCCCTCATAGCTCGGTTGGTGAAGAATCCGCTTGCAATGCAGGAGACCCTGGTTTGATTCCTGGTTTGGAAAGATCTGCTGGAGAAGGGATAGGCTACCCAATCTGGTATTCTTGGGCTTCTCTGGTGGCTCAGCTAGTAAAGAATCCGCCTGCAATGTGGGAGACCTGGGTTCGATCCCTGGAGAAGAGAAAGGCTACCCACTACAGTATTCTGGCCTGGAGAAATCCATGTATAATCCATGGGGTCACAAAGAGTCACACACGACTGAGTGACTTTCACTTTCATTTGTACACTTTCCTATGTATATACATTATTTTAGGATTTAGCCTTATTACATTTTGAGGAAACATTTTTAAAGACAGCTTCAAAGTCCAACATATTGTTAGGAAATATCTGTAAGCATATGTTTCATACATTATTTCCCCAAAATCACAAAATAGATATGTATTATAGCATTTTACTGCTACTTGCCACTTAGTGAACAATCCAGTGTTCATTTGTTGTTGTTGTGGGTCAGTCACCAAGTCCTGTCTGGCTCTTTGAGACCCCATGAACTGCAGGCTTCCCGGTCCCTTGCCATCTCCTGGAGTTTACCCGAGTTCATGTATGTTGCATTGGTGATACCATCCAACCATCTCATCCGCTGTCGCCCCCCTTCTCCTTCTGCCTTCAATCTTTCCTGGCATCAGGATCTTTTCTAATGAGTCAGCTCTTCCCATCAGGTGGCACACGTGTTGGAGCTTCAGTATCAGTATTTCCAATGAATACTCAGGGTTGATTTCCTTTAGGATTGACTGGTTTGATATCCTTGCTGTCAAAGGGACTCTCAAGAGTCTTCTCCAGCACCACAGTTCAAAAGCACCACAGTTCAAAAGCTCAACTTTCTTTATGGTCCAACTCTCACATCTGTACATGACTACTGGAAAGACCATAGCTTTTTTTTTTTTTCCATTTTAGAATTTTTTTCCCCTTTATTTATTTATTTATTTTTCCAGTGGGTTTTGTCATACATTGATATGAATCAGCCATAGATTTACACGTATTCCCCATGCCGATCCCCACCTCCCACCTCCCTCTCCACCCGATTCCTCTGGGTCTTCCCAGTGCACCAGGCCCGAGCACTTGTCTCATGCATAGCCGCTATGGAAAATAGTGTGGAGATTTCTTAAAAAACTGGAAATAGAACTGCCATATGACCCAGCAATCCCACTTCTGGGCATACACACTGAGGAAACCAGATCTGAAAGAGACACGTGCACCCCAATGTTCATCACAGCACTGTTTATAATAGCCAGGACATGGAAGCAACCTAGATGCCCATCCGCAGACAAATGGATAAGAAAGCTGTGGTACATATACACCATGGAATATTACTCAGCCGTTAAAAAGAATTCATTTGAACTAGTTCTAATGAGATGGAAGACCATAGCTTTGACTAGTCGGACCTTTGTCGGCAAAGTGACGTCTTTGCTCTTTAAGACACTGTCTAGGTTTGTTAACAGCTTTCCTGCCAAGAAGCAACTGTCTTCTAATTTCTTGGCTGCAGTCACCAGCGGCAGTGATTTTAAAGCCTAAGAAGAGGAAATCTGTTATTGTTTCCACCTTTCCCCCTTCTATTTGCCATTAAGTGATGGGACCAGATGCCATGATCTTAGTTTTTTTAATAATGAGTTTTAAGCCGGCTTTTTCACTCTCCTCCACCCTCATCAATAAGCTCTTTAGTTCCTCTTCACTTTCTGCCATTAGAGTAGTATCATACACATATCTGAGGTTGTTGATATTTCTCCCAGCAATCTTGTTTCCAGCTTGTAACTCATCCAGCCTGGCATTTCACATGATGTACTTAACATCTAAGTTAAGTAAACAGGGTGGCAATAAACATCCTTGGAATACTCCTTTCTCAACCTGAACTGGTCAGTTGTTCCATACAAGGTTCTAACTGTTGTTTCTTGACCTGCATACAGGTTTCTCAGGAGACAGATAAGATAGTCTGGTATTCCCATCTTTTTAAGAACTTTCCACAGTTTGTTGTGATCCATGCAGTCAAAGGCTTTAGTGTAGTCAGTGAAGCAGAGGTAAATGTTTTTCTGGAATTCCCTTGCTGTCCCTTGATACCATAGTTTTCTTCTGCTGATTTGCATCATTGTAGCTATGGGGGTTGAGAAGATCAGGAATCAAAGAGCCACAAATTCAGGTCTGAAAGCCTCACATTCACACTTTTTTTTTCATGGCGGAAATTGCTTTATAATGTTTTGTTGGTTTTAGAACAACGCGAATCACTGATAATTATATATACGCCCTCCCGCTGGAGCCTCCCTCCCACCCCCACACCCGCCCCACTGGGTCATCACAGAGCGCGGGGCAGAGCTCCCTGTGCTCACAGCAGCTTCCCACTCGCTGTCTCACACAGGGCTGTGTGTACATGTCAGTGTGACCTCCCAGTCTGCCCCACCCTCTCCTTCCTCCCCGCATCCACAAGTCTGCTCTCCACTAGGCTCATCAGGACCGTTCTTCTAGATTCTCTACATATGCTTTAGTATTCCCAGGTGGCTCAGAATCTGCCTGCCAATGTAAGAGACCAAGTGTGATTCCTGGGTCAGGAAGATACCCTTGAGTAGGATATGGCAACCCACTCCAGTATTGCGGCTGGAGAAATCTCACGGACAGGGGAGCCTGGCAGGCTACACACAGACCATTGGGTCACAAATGGTCAGACACAACTGATTGACACACACATATACAATACTTCTTTTGACTTACTTCACTCTGTATAACAAACTCTGTGTTCATCCACCTCACTATAACTGACTCAAAGTCATTCCTTTTCATGACTGAGTAATATTCCATTGTATGTATGTAACACATCTTCTTTATCCATTCAGCTGTTGATGGACATCTAGGTTGCTCCTATGTCCAGCATTATTATAAATAAAGATGCAGTGAACGCTGAGGTACATGTGTATTTTTGAGTTGTGGTTTTCTCAGGGTATATGCCCAGGGATTGCTGAGTCATGTTGTTGATTTATTCCTAATTTTTTAAGGAATCTCCATACTGTTCTTCACAGTAGCTGTATGAATTTACATTCCCTTTAACAGTGCAAGAGTGTTCCCTTTTCTCCACATCCTCTCCAGCATTTATTGTTTGTAGATTTTTGCTTTTTTTTTTGATGATGGCCATTCTAATTGAGGGCTTCCCTGATAGCTCCATTGGTAAGAATCTGCCTGTAATGCAGGAGACCCCAGTTTGATTTCTGGGTTAGGAAGATCCACTGGAGAAGGGGTAGGCTACCCACTCCACTATTCTTGGGCTTCCCTTGTGGCTCAGCTGGTAAAGAATCTGCCTGCAATGAGGGAGACCTGGGTTCGATCCCTGGCTTGGGAAGATCTCCTGAAGAAGGGAAAGGCTACGCACTCCAGTATTCTGGACTGGAGAATTCCACGGACTGTATAGTCCATGGGGTTGCAAAGAGTCAGACATGACCGATCAACTTTCGCTTCACTTCACTTCATCCTAACTGAGGGCTTCCCTGGTGGCCCAGACAGTAAAGAATCTGCCTGCAGTTCAGGAGTCCCAGGTTCAATCTCTGGGTTGGGAAGATCCCTTGGGGAAGGAAATGGCAACCCATTCCAGTATTCTTGCCTGGAAAATTTCATGGACAGAGAAACCTGGTGGGTTAGGGGTCCATGGGGTTGCAGTTGGACCTGACTGAGTGACTAAAACTTTTATTCTAACCATGTGAAGTGATACCTCATATAGTTTTAATTTTAATTGCTCTAATAATGAGTGATGTTGAGCATCTTTTCATGTGTTTATTGGTCATCTGTACATCTTCCTTGGACAAATGTCTGTTTAGGTCTTCTGCCCATGTTTTGATTGTGTTGTTTTTCCAATATTGAGCTGCATGAGCTGCTTATATATTTTGGAGATAAATCCTTTGTCAGTTGCTTCATTTGCAATTATTTTCTCTCATTCTGACGGTTCCCTTTTCATCTTGTTTGTAGTTTCCCTTGCTGTACAAAAGCTTTTAAGTTTAATTAGGCTCCATATGTTTATTTTTGTTTTTATTTCCATTACTCTGTGAGGCGGGTCATAGAGGATCTTACTGTGATTTATGTCATACAGAATACTACCTATGTTTAACTCTAAAAGTTTTATTGTTTCTGGTCTTGCATTTAGACCTTTCATCCATGTTGAGTTTATTTTTGTGTATGGTGTTAGGAAGTGTTCTAATTTCATTCTTTTACACATAGCTGTCCAGTTTTCTCAGCACCACTTATTGAAGAGTCTGTCTTTTCTTCATTGTATGTTCTTGCTCCTTTGTCAAAGATAAGGTGCCAGTATGTGCATGAGTTTATCTCTGGGCTTTCTGCCTTGTTCCATTGATGTGTATTTCTGTTTTTGTGCCAGTGCCATACTGTTTCAATGACTGTAGCTTTGTAGTGTGTCTGAAGCCAGGAAGGTTGATTCCTCCAGCTCTGTTTTTCTTTCTTAAGATTGCTTTGGCTACTTGGGGTCTTTTGTGCTTCCAAACAAATTGTAAAATTATTTGTTCTAGGTCTGTGAAAAAAAATATCTTTGGTAATTTATAGGGACTGCATTGAATCTGTAGTTTGCTTTAGGTAGTATAGTCATTTTCACAGTATTTATTCTTCCAGTCTGGGAACGTGGTATGTCTTTCCATCTGTTTGTGTCATCTTTGGTTTCTTTCATCAGAGTCTTACTGTTTTCTGCATACAGGTCTTATGTGTCTTTAGGTAGGCTTATTCCTAGGTATTTTATTCTTTTTGTTGCAAACACATTTCTTACTCTTAAGAACAGTTTTTTTTTTTTTTAAAGAGCAAAATTTCCTGTAGCCTCTATCTGATTTTGGATAATTTCTATTGCCTTTACATTTTCAACTTTTTATTTCATCTGGCTCTATAATTGTTATCTACTATAATTTTTTATCTACAGTGGTTGAGTCTACACAGCCATTTGACTTTAACATTCCTGGACATTCTCTCTCTGTGTCTCTCTGTTAAAAAAAAAAACAACATTTATTTATTTATGTTTGGCTGTTCTGGGTCTTTGTTGCTGCATAGGCTTTTCTCTAACTGTGGTAAGCAGGGTCTACTCTGAAGTTGTGGTGTGTGAGATCCTCATTTCACTGGCTCCTCTTGTTGTGGCTCCTGAGCTCTAGAGCACAAGCTTAGTGGTTGTGGCTCCCAGGTTTAGTTGCTCTGAAGCATGTGGAATCCTTCCAGACCAAGGATTGAACCTGTGTCCGCTGCATTGGCAGGTGGATTCTTAACCACTGGACCACCAGGGAAGTCCTGGATGTTCTCTCTTTATGCATGAAATGTAATTAGTAAAAATCCTGTGAACATAATCTTCTAAGTATTAAAATTTTCTTTCTTTAAAGAGATTTCCTTAGAGTATTAGTGCACAATTGGTAAAAAATATAAATATTTTTCAGGTATATTGTATCATAATGAGATAAATAAATGATTTTCTCAAATCCCTGTGGGTGAATGCTGCTGGTAGCTGGAATGAGAGAGTAATAGTAAACCAGCAAGCATTCCAGTGTTTTAAAAGAGGGGAAGCTTTGCAAAGCATATTCAGATCAGTATTGTGGTAGGAACAAGAGAAGTTTGTTTGTTTGTTTGGTTTTTCACAAGAACGTAATTCAGTTCTGTGAAGCTCTGAGTAATATGAACATTGTGAATGTCTCATTGAAATATTTACCAGTTTACAAGTTGACAAATTTGGTTCAGAAGGATTTGCTCTTGAATCATTATTATCATCATCTCAGTTTCTAATAAATACACTGAAAAGCACGAACTCCCTGATGACTATTAATTTTGCTCTTCTTACTTTCTTAGATACATCTTGTTTTCAGAGTTAAAATCAAACATAACTGGGGAAACACAATGCTACAAATAGGAAAAGTAGGAAAATTTTTACTCAAATTGTCACCTGGTATCAAAGACCTATATAACAATGCTTAATTTTCTTGGTTATCTTTAAATCCCTTGAAAGTACTTGAAAACTGGGCAGAAATCAGACACTGTGGAAATACTAGATGTATTAGTAGCTAAATACAATGTTTGAAAACAATTGATGGACAGGGAGGCCTGGTGTGCTGCAATTCATGGGTTCGCAAAGAGTCGGACATGACTGAGTGACTGAACTGAACTGAACTGAAGTATATAATTTAGACTTTTGCAGAATTAGAACAGCAGTGAACATCTGCAAGAAAGTAATTAATGTTAACCCAATGCAGCTGGTTTTCCAAGGTCCTAGGCATTACTCCCTGACTGCAGTGAGGGATGCTTCGCCTTACTCTGACTGCAGGGGTTGCACTGTCTCAGTCTCCTGCTCTGTGAACGTCTCCTCTTCCCCGGGACCTTCCTATTTGGAAATGTCCCCTGATTAGTATTAGGTCCTTTTCTGTTTCTGTGTAAACACTTGCCCTAATTTATCTCATTTAATTCCTGAGCTTTGAAACCATCTGTCTACTTAGGAGTCCCAATTTTCGGATTGGCCTTGAGTTCCAAAATGTTTATTCAACACCCTCACTTGAATGTCTAAAAAAGAGAAAAACAAATATCATGTGTTAATGCATATATATATGGAAGTCAAAAAAATTGATATAGATTATCTTATTTACAAAGCGGAAATATATATTCAGACATAGAGAACAAAGGAACAAATGCACAGACACCGAGGAGGGAGAGGATGGATGAGAGGCCGGGGCTGGCGCACGTGCCTGTTGACACTGGGGGTAGCCGATGAGCACGGCCGGCGTAGCTCAGGCGGCTGCACTCAGTGCCCCGCGACCCAGCAAAGGTGTCAGTCACGCGGTCATGTCCGACGCGGTGCAGCCCCGTGGGCTGCAGCCCCCCAGGCTCCCCTGTCCATGGGATTCTCCAGGCAAGCATACTGGAGTGGGTTGCCATTCCCTTCTCCAGGGGTCTTCCCGACACAGGATTTAACTCGGGTCTCCGGCACTGCAGGCAGTCTTCACCGTCAGAGCCAGCAGGGCGCCCGTGGTGGCCTGAAAGGGAAGGAGATTAAACAGAGGGGATGCGTGTACGTGCAGCTGATTCCCTCTCCTGTATGGCAAAGACCAGCGCAACACCGTAAAGCAACTATACCCCAATAACGTTTTTTTTTAATGTATCAGGAAGGACCAGACATTTTTATTCACCTCAATGCAGCCCACCCTCCCATGTGAGGCAAAGCCACCACATTCCTCCCACGACCCAGCCAGCTGCTCAAACCAGGATCTGGGTCTCACCCTCAGAGCCTTTGTGTGCCCTGACGCACCAGCAGGCCCTGCTGACACGCCTTGCACTGTGTCCTGACCTGGGTCGGCGTCTCCCCTCACACCAGCCAGACCTCTGCTCCTCACCCGCACAGAGCGGCAGGGTCCGGTCTCCATGCTGAACCAGAGAGTCAGATCCCCCTGTCACCCCTCTAACGTCCTTCCCTGACTGACAGTTCAAATGAAACCCATCTTCTGCCCCCACCTTGCCAGGCTGTGCATGGCCTTGCCCTGAGCCTTTCTGCCTGCTCATCTGCCTTTCCTTCCAGACCAAAGCCGTCTCCTGGAGGGCTTGTGGCCACCAAATGTGGCTCCTGCTCAGAACCTTAACTTGACATGTAAACCTGCTCTTCATTTATGTGGACCCCTGTGCCCATATTTGGCAAGCGTGGCTCTTTCTTCCTCCTGAGACCTCTGCTTGAACATTGCTTCCTTATAATATCTTAACCTGGCCAACCTGTCCTTTTTTTTTTAATTTGATTTTTTAAAACTGAAGTAGTATAATAATGAGTACAATTCAGACAGTGAAGACTCTGCCTGCAATGCAGGAGACCCTGGTTCAATCCCTGGGTTCGGAAGATCCCCTGGAGAAAGAAACGGCAACCCACTCCAGTATTCTAGTCTGAAAAATCCCATGAAACAGTGGAGCCTGGCAGGCTATAGTCCATGGGATCCCAAAGAGTCAGCCATGACTGAACGAGTAACACTTTCACTTTTCAGAGTTCGTTTATGGTGTTGTGTTAATTACTTCTGTACAGAAAAGTGATTGCTATATGTACATATATATACACACATATGCCTTTTATTTGTATTCTTTTCCATAAGGCTTATCACAGGGTATGAAATGCAGTCCCTTGCTGTGCAGTAGGACTTTGTTGTTTATCCATCCTCTATGTAAAGCTTGCGCTGTGCTTGGCTTAGTCGCTGCGACGTGCCTGACTCTTTGTGACCACGTGGACTGTAGCCCTCCAGGCTCCTCTGTCTATGGGGATTCTCCAGGTGAGAATGCTGGAGTAGGTGGCCATGCCCTCCTCCAGGGAATCTTCCCAACTCAGGGATCAAACCCGGGTCTCCTGCATTGCAAGCAGACGCTTCACCATCTGAGCCACAAGGCAAGCTCATACATACTTATATATGATATATATAAAGCACCCAAAATATTTTTGAAGGCATGAATTTGCTTTTCTAAGGGTTGGGAACCGACGGCAAGGCAGCCTGTCGTGTTGGCGGCCGCTGGGCGTCCCTGTATGGCCATGCTCTCTCCATGTACGGTGCGTTCGGGTCACCTGTTAGTGTAAAGACCAAAGTTACAGGTCATCCAAATTCATCTACTTTTCAGGAATTTTCTTTTCCAGGACTTTAAAAATGTTATCATTGGTCATCCTAGCTAGCAATTCCTGAAACCTCCATCTTTGTAAACCTCAAGACTCTCTCCAAAGCAAAATAGGAAATGTTAGCTTTCCTGAATTGTGTTGCTTATCAGTTATAACAATAGATTTTCATTGTATAAACCACATTTGTCCAACTCTAAATGTCACTGTCAATTTCATATATCCTCTGACTCAGACAATTGCCCTGCTGTGGGGATCGGGCCCCTGCTGCTATTCCCCCACCTGCCAAGGATATGTCCACGCCTACTAATACTCCTGTTTTCCCCCCTAGTTCCTTCATCCTACTGAGTTTTGCATGGTTCTACATATGCTTTTCCACTGGTCAGGTCTTCCTGTACACTCTCAGCTGGTGTTCTGTATGCACTTCTGTGTCTGAAGGTGTATTCCTGATGTATCCATGGAGAGAGATGTATCCCACTGTCACCTACTCCTCCACTGTCTGTTCCCCCTCATCTTTTTTTTTTTCAACTGTACAAAAAATAAACAAATTAACTTAAGTTACCACTTCAGTCCTTACGTTGATTGTTTATAAAAATAACAGTTTGAAATACATTATTGAAAGTGAATACACATAATAAATAGAAAATAAGGATGCATGGTGCTGCAGACATATCAACCAACTTATCTTGATCTAACGCCCACTGCTGTAGACAAAATCTGACACAAATTCAGCATTACTGACACAGCAGTCAGAGTATCAGGGTTGCAAACTATGAGAAAATTAGCTTAAAACTCTGGAACAAAAAAACCCTCTGGATCACTCACCAAAAGAAAAAATACAATTGTTGTTTATCTGGAAGTTAACCTCAGTATAATACTGAATTATCTACTACTACCCATAGGGACAATTTAAAAAATAAAAGTGCCAGGAAAACTTCATTAACAGTATTTTTAAGTCAGTTTTTACTTTAAATATCTGATTATTACTCAAATATCCTAAGCCATGAGGCAGGCCCTAAGGCAATAAATTATAAGTAGTCTGAAATTAATAACTTAAACGTGACATGGTTAACACAGTACACACTGCGTGAGTATCTCAGCCAACCTCTTTCAGGTGAGGTGACAGAAGGTTTACATTTACAGTTTCAACTTCTGCTCAAAAGAGTGATGTCAGTATTCTAGCAACAGTGATGACATCTTATTATTGTAAATATGCTAACATACACACTTCTCTGAATTATGCTTGATTGAATTCTATGTACATGTGGTTCCATATTCCAAGTGTAAAATTTCAACGTTATGGGCTTATAATCAAAGCTGGGTTTCTGAAAGCAAATGATGAAAGCATTTCCTAAAAGTGAATAAACTAGATACAAGTAGGTGACCATTTCATTTTTTCTTTACATGTGATGAACTTCAGTTCAGTTAAGTTTAGTCGCTCAGTCTTGTCCGACTCTTTGCGACCCCATGAACTGCAGCACACCAGGCCTCACTGTCCATCACCAACTCTTGGAGTCCACCCAAACCTATGTCCATCGAGTCGGTGATGCCATCCAACCATCTCATCCTCTGTCATCCCATTCTCCATCTGCCCTCAATCTTTCCCAGTATCAGGGGCTTTTCCAATGAGTCAACTCTTCGCATCAGGTGGCCAAAGTATTGGAGTTTCAACTTCAGCATCAGTCCTTCCAATGAACACCCAGGACTGATCTCCTTTAGGATGGACTGGTTGGATCTCCTTGCAGTCCAAGGGACTCTCAAGAGTCTTCTCCAACACCACAGTTCAAAGGCATCAATTCTTTGGCGCTCAGCTTTCTTTGTAGTCCAACTCTCACATCCATACATGACCACTAGATGATGAAGCATCAATTCCCGAGGTATGTTTGTTTCTGGAACATACAGCTTACATGCGCTGCTTTCAAAGACAGCCACCATCTGCTTTACAACTTCACTGAAAAACACTGTGGCAAGCTGAGAGTGTAGAAGTGAGTAAAATTCAAAAGAAATTGAAAAATCCAAAGTACAAGTTATTGGGTAGCCAGGAAGACCTGGGTGAACTTGCCAAATAGTCTCCAAATGAAGAGCTTCCCATCAGCACAGGATACCTTCACCAAGTGTGGTTTCACTACGGTTACTACTGGTGTACTGCACTTCAGTACAGGTGGAAATCCAATTTCTAATCGTGTTTTGCAGTATTCAGATCTCCTTGACATTATATCTGATTTTTTGCACCAAAAAACAAAATGCTTGTAATTCTCCATTCCATCATACATTGCCTGAATAGAATAACCTACAATTCTCCTTTCTGAATATTCCTTTCTTTTGTTTATTAATGGTGCAGCGATTCTGAAGAAGGTTCCTGCGTGTATCTTCTTAGGCAAACTTGAGGTACATAGTGGAAGAGTTCTGCCATCAGCATATACCAGAGGAAGCTGAATGACGTGCCTCACAGGCTCTGGTGTCTGCTGCCGACTTTGGACAGCGTCCCGAGACCACCTTTGGGCTCTATTACCTGATGAGCTGCCACGATCATCTTAGTGAAGACTGCCACCAGTAAGCTGGGACCAGGCCCCAATCATCATCTTTTCAAGTGAATTTTGGTCTCTTAAAAACTCTGAGGGAAAGAATATTTCTTGTGTTTTTAACTGCAGGAAAGTAGATTTTAAGTCTATTTAGACAAAGGCTTTTTAAATATAATTAAATATATAATTTTTAATATAGTTAAATTATATAATTTTTTATATAATTACAAAGCAACAGCCATACAACAGAAAATTCACAATTATCTTTGCTGATACCCTAAACTCTCAAGTTTGAAAATAGCAATTGGCGAGACTTAGAACTTCCCTAAGTGAAATTTTGGCAGCTTGTCACACAGATAGAAAAGTCAGAGTAGAACAAGGAAGACTCAAGTACTCTTACATGACAGAAGAGGACAATGCTGTCTTCTAAAATTACTACGGCCAGAAAATAATGAATGTACTTTTTATGCTCTTACCACTCTTCTCTTTTACTCCTCTTTTTATGTACTGCGCAAGAATTTTGGTATGCAGATATTTAAAAATGCCCATTGTCACAAAATTCTTTCTTTTTTTTAAAGTGAAAGTTCTAATAGAATCATGCAATGCTCTGCATTAGGCCTAACCTTGAAAACCACTGTCTAACCACTGTCATCTAGTGGTCATATTTTAGAACACAGTGACTCTAATCATTATTACCCTCTTTCCAAGACAAGTAACAGCTTTTTAAAAATGGCTGTGATGACCATTAAAGCAGATATACACACATAACCCATAAAAAAAAATCCCCAGATAGCTAACATACTGAAGTACCCCAATACATCAAATGCATCTTAATATTTTGTAATACATTTATCTTTACCTGTTCATGTTCTTGAGCATTATAAATGATTCAACTTAATGAAGCTAATCCCAGGCAGAGTTGAAAAGAAAATATCAATTCATACTTAAGTATGAACAGACTAATAATCTCCATGTCACCTCACCTCTGCCCCTCAAATCTCATGGGGTTGTTCATAACATTTTTACAAGTTATGCTCCTTTTTAAAATTTTAGAAAATGTTTTATCCTTTTTATTCTTCTTAGCCCAAATGACCAAAATATAAAATCAAGTTATTGGAACTAAAATGATAACAACCAGTATTAGAAACCCATGTATTTTAGTATCCCAAAGATAAACATGCACAGTTATTCTTAGCTGACACATAAGCCATGTGAGAGTCACTGCAGAGAACCTCACAGCTCAGGCCATCCCAGTGGAGCTGCTCTGGTAATAAGAGTGAGATAGAAGATTTCTGGGCTCAACATCAAGGAGGATCAGGCAAACACATAAGCATTAAAAATAAAAAGAAAGGAGGAAAGGTTTTCAAACACAAGCAAGCTAGAAAGAGACAGGGAGACCTAGCCAAGATGGTCATTCCCTCTGACTTAATCATAGAACTGAGAAAGAAAAAAGCTAAAAGGAATAAAATCCAAGCTCCACAGCTTTGCATGGGAAATGATATAGCAAACTCTCAGAGCCAGAATATAAGAAATTAAGACGCAAGGGAGGAAGTGAAGGGGCTTCTCTTTCCATCACACCTAAGAACATTAACCCTCTTTGCAATTCTGAGAGATGCCAGTCAGAGAGAAGTGGATAATGCTGCTGTGAGGTGACACATCTACGGTTTCATTGCACTGGAATATGAGACTCCTGCTTGGCCTCCTCATGCCACGGAGGCAGGAGGCAAATGGGTTGTGCTGCCAGTGAGGGGAAAGGACAGCTATGTCCAGAACTCCAGGGATTCTCTGAGCTATTTCTTAGTACTGCATGCCTAGTAGCAAGATTACTGAAAAATTACAGGTACCAATAATAATAATAATGATGATGATGGTACAACTACTGAGGGTGCAGATCCATTAGTAATTTAGATCTTGGTCACCTGTCAGAAAACCCCAACAAGCTGAAGGTCTATTGAAGGTCAAGGAAATGGAATGGGTAGAAGCAGAAGTTTTAGATATTAGCCAATTCCAGAAAAATATCTACTTCTGCATCATTCACTATGCCAAAACCTTTGACTGAGTGGATCACAACAAACTGTAGGAAATTCTTAAAGAGGTGGGACTACCAGACCATCTTACCTGCCTCCTGAGAAATCTGTATGCAGGTCAAGAAGCAACAGTTAGAACCGGACATGGAACAAGGGACTGGTTCAAAATTGGGAAAGAAGTACATTGAGGCAAGGAGTACATTGAGGCTGTATATTGTTACCTTGCTTATTTAACTTATATGCAGAGTACATCAGCAAAATGCCAGGCTGGATGAAGCACAAGCTACAAACAAGATTGCTGGGAGAAATATCAACAACCTCAGATATGCAGATGACACCACTCTCATGGCAGAAAGCGAAGAGGAATAAAGAGTCTCTTGATGAAGGTGAAAGAGGACAGTGAAAAAGTTGACTTAAAACATAACATTCAAAAAACAAAGATCATGGCATCTCGTCCCATCACTTCATGGCAAATAGATAGGGAAACAATGGAAACAGTGACAGATTTCATTTTCTTGGGCTCCAAAATCACTGCAGATGGTGACTGCAGCCATGAAATTAAGACGCTTGCTCCTTGGAAGAAAAGCTATGACTAACCTAGACAGCATATTAAAAAGCAGAGACGTTACTTTGCCAACAAACGTCCATCTAGTCAAAGCTATGGATGTGAGCTGAACCATAATGAAAGCTGAGCACCTAAATTGATGCTTTTGAACTGTGGTGTTAGAGAAGACTCTTGAGAGTCCCTTGGACTGCAAGGAGATCCAACCAGTCCATCCTAAAGGAGATCAGTCCTGAATATTCATTGGCAGCACAACCCATTTGTCTCCAATACTTTGGCCACCTGATGAAAAGAACTGACTCATTGGAAAAGCCCCTGATACTGGGAAAGATTGAGGGCAGGAGGAGAAGGGGATGACAGAGGATGAGATGGTTGGATGGCATCAGTGACTCGATGGACATGAGTTTGAGCAAGCTCTGGGAATTGGTGATGGACAGGGAAGTCTGGTGTGCTGCAGTCCATGGGATTGCAGAGTCAGACATGACTAAGTGACTGACCTGAACTGAAGGTCATGTGACCAGTCACAGAAGAGGACAGAGCAGGTGACTATCATCTCCTTCCTTTTGCTGGTGTGTACATGTAGAGTTAGCATTTTCTTCTCTTCTGATTTTATACAAGTTTTATTGCAGGTTAATTATACCTTTTGGTAAGAGAATTTTCAAATGGGACTATGACTGTTTGGGGATTAAGTCCAGTGACAGATAACTGACTACTAAGATTTTGTGCCTCCTAATTTTGTGGAGAGGGCGGACGCATCACTTGCAAATAAGATAGTTATATTTCATTAAATAGAAGAACGGAGTTTGTTGGTGGCCACACAGGAGCTCACACCAGTAGTAGCCACCGGTGATTCAGTTATTGTCTTTCAGTTCCAACTTGCCATTCAGTTGGCATGCCCATTCTGTTTTTGTCAGCTCATATGTTAGCTCTATCAATGAAGGGTGCTAGAAGGAAGCTGCAAACTGAAGAGGAAGAGGGCCTGACTGACTCGTCCTGTCTTCTCATTTTTCATAGCTTCATTCCAAAAATGTCTTTACCCTGACAAAGGTAGTTCCTTCCCATAGCAGCAGTTGAATCCAGTTTGCAGTTTTCCCATCATGGGCAGAACCCTGGGTACACTATATCACCTCCATACACCATCCCTACACACCTTACTTCCAGGCCTAGAAACACCATCAGTCATTCTTTGAAGAAGTCTGAGACCCAACCACATGGAGAACCTTCCCTAAGATTTTAATAATTTGAATTTGTTCCCTTTGTTCCCTCATCCTATATAAACTATAGTTTTTACTCCCATGATACATGGTTCTCAGACTGTGGTCCCAGAATCAGCAACATCAGCATGTCTTGGGAACCAGTTAGAAATGCAGATTTCCTAGCACCATCCAACCTACTGAGTCAGTGACTCAGATGGTGTGAGCAGAAATCTGTGTTTAACAAGCACTCCAGCTGACCTTGACACATATCTAAATTTGAGAGCCACTATTCACTGCCTTAGAGTTCTCATTTCACTCTTTTGGTTGCCTAGTTAACAGTATAGTTAACTATTCCTTATATTATATTCTCTGTTCAAATACCTGGTGTGGAATAACCTAATACTGTAGTGTTCTATCAAATGTTTAATGTAGTATCAACACTAATTCTTTTTAAACTCTTTCAAAAATAGAAGAGAAGGAAACATTTTCTATGAGATCAGCATTATCAAAGCTGGAAAGACATCATTAGAAAAGTCCAATATTCTTTATGAATAAAGATGAAAAAATCTTTAAGAAGTAAAAAATGTACACTGTATCCAGCAACATAATAAAGACATTATGCAACATGACCAAGTGGGAATTATCCCAGTAATTCAAGAGTGGACTGACATATGAAAACCAACCAATGTAATACACTACAATAATAGAATGAAGAATAAAATACCACAATCATCTCAATGAAGAAAAAAACATTTGACAGAATCCAACATCTTTTTATGATAAAACAAAACTAAACAAATAACAAACAAACAAAAAACTCCACACAACAAAGGGGAACATCCCACAACATGATAAAGGTTGTCTATGAAAAATCTGTAATATACTCAAAGGTGAAGAGCTGAAAGCTTTCCTCCTAAGATAAGAAGACAGAAAGCAAAGATATACTAGAAGTTCTAGTCAGAAAATCAGGCAAGAAAAATAAATAAAAGACATCCAAACTGGAAAGGAAAACTATCTACCTGGAGATGACATGATCCTTAAGACAGAAAATTCTTAAGAGTAACACACACACACACACACACACACACACACACACACCCCCAAAACAAAACAAACTAGAGCCAATGAATTCAACAAAGTTTCAGGTTACACAATCAACACACAAAAATCAGATGTATTTTATACATGAGAAATGAATAGTCTAAGAGTGAAATTAAATGTAAAGACACCCCATATTCATGGGTAGAAAAGGCTTAAGTTATTAAGATTATCGTCTTCAGTTCAGTTCAGTTCATTTCAGTTCAGTCGCTCAGTCGTGTCCGACTCTTTGCGACCCCATGAATCGCAGCACGCCAGGCCTCCCTGTCCATCACCAACACCCGGAGTTTACTCAAACTCATGCCCATCAAGTCGGTGATGCCATTGAGCCATCTCATCCTCTGTCGTCCCCTTCTCCTCCTGCCCCCAATCCCTCCCAGCATCAGGGTCTTTTCCAATGAGTCAACTCTTCGCATCAGGTGGCCAAAGTATTGGAGTTTCAACTTCAGCATCAGTCCTTCCAATGAACACCCAGGACTGATCTCCTTTAGGACGGACTGGTTGGATCTCCTTGCAGTCCAAGGGACTCTCAAGAGTCTTCTCCAACACCATAGTTCAAAAGTATCAATTTTTCGGTGCTCAGCTTTCCTCACAGTCCAACTCTCACATCCATACATGACCACTGGAAAAACCATAGCCTTGACGAGATGGACCTTTGTTGGCAAAGTAATGTCTCTTACTACACCCAAAATGACCTATAAGTTCAGTGCAATCCTTAGCAAGACGCTGATAGTTTATGGTGGTGATCTCCAAAGATTTAGCTTCCAGGCTTGATTACTCAGAGCTTTTGTGTGCAAAAGTTCTACTACAGTGAAAAAGAGCAGAAAGCTTCTGACACAGACATCAGAAAGGGGATGGAGAATGCCCCTCACTAGTGTTAGCAAGAGAGCTATATACTTTTTCAATTGGTTATTAACAATAAATCAAAAGAATGTCTCAAGTTTGTAAAGGTCCTACCAGACCCACTCCCACAATTTACATTTTAAGATGGCAGGATTAGTCAGAAGGTTCTTAAGAGAAACATGTCCTCAAGCAAGACACCTTGTTGTTATATAATCATTGGTACAGAGTTTAAGGAAAAACTTATCTGAGAGCAAGATGAATTGTTTTGTTGTATAATCATCAGCTCTGGGCTTAAACAAAAAAATGTTTTATGTGACTAACATGAAGGAATGTAGAAAAAAGTTTGTCCTTTTCTCCTCCTGGGGACCCCCAGACTTCTTATCAACGTACCTAAGAATTAACTCTTTCAATACCAACTACCTTCCCCTGCCGTCCCCTCCCTGAAATGGAAAAGCTGGTCTTAAAATTCGTGAGGAATTCCAAGGGACAATGACTAGTCAATAAACCTTTAAAAAGAACAAAGTTGGAGAACTCATACATTCTGATCTAAAAACTCAATATGATAAAGCTACAGTAATCAAAACTGTGTGCTACTGCCATTAGGATAGAAAAATAGACCAACAGACGAGAAAGCTCAAAAATAGACCCATACATCATTGTTCACTGAATTTTCAATAGGGGGTGCCAAGACAATTCAGTGGGGAAAGAATATGATGCTCAGTCACTAAATACTCACATGCAAAAAAGAATGACACTGAAATCTTACCTCACACCACATACAAAAGTTCAAGAAAGGCCAAAGAACTGAATGTGAAAGTGCAACTATAAAACTTTTAGAAGAAGAAAACATATTGTTAATTCATAACTTTGGACTTGATATTAATGCTTAGATAGGACACCAAACAAAGCACCAAAAAAAAAACCAAAAAACTGATAAACTGGACTTCATTAACACTAAAACTTTTGTGCATCAAGACACAATCACGAAAGTGAAAAGAGAGCCCACAGAATGGCAGAAATTTGCAAATTATACATTTGATCAAGAGTACTGTGTCCAGAATTTATAAAGAACTCTTACAACTCAATAATAGAACAGTCATCCTGATTCAAAAATAGGCAAAGGATTTGCATAGACATTTCTTAAAAAAAAAAAAAAAGTCTATATAAATGGCAAATAAGGATACAAAAAGATGCTCTATACGATTAGTCATTATGGAAATGCAAATCAAAACCATAAGATACCACTCTAAACCCACTAGGATGTCTACAAACAACAGGCAACAAAACGGAAATTAACAAGTATTGGCAAAGACACACAGAAGTGAGGCTCTCCTAAATTACAGATAGGACGATAAAATGAGGAGCTGCTGTCAGTTCCTCAAATGGTTAAACAGTACTACGTGACCCAGCAATTCTATTATATACCTAAGAGGACATGCTCACCAAAAAACATGGACAAGAATGTTCACAACAGGTTAATATTCATATTAACCTAAAAGTGAAAACCATCCAAATACCAAATGATATTATCAACTGATAAGTGAATAAAGGAAAATTCCATTTTGTGCATTTTGTATATGTACAATATAGAATATTCACCCTTAAAAAGGAATAAGATTTGACACATGATACAACATGGATGAACCTTGAAAACATGCTATTTGAAAGAAGCCAGACACAAAATGTCACATACTGTATGATTCCATTTATATGAAATATTCAAAATAGGCAAATCTACAGAGAAAGTATATTACTGGTTTCCAGGGGATGGGGATGGGGAAATTGGTAGTGATTGCTAATGGTGATGGGGTCTATCTTTTGGGATGATGGAAATGTTCTAGAATTGATGCTAATAGTTGTACAATTTTGTGAATAAACTAAACATCACTGAATTGTACACTGTGGAATAGTTAAAATGGTGACTTGTATCTCAATATAAAAAATCTACCTAAGTTTAAAAAAAATTGTGACAAGATATACCTAATTAAATGGATAATTTTAACCATTTTAAGGTTAGTTCAATGGCATTGAGTACATTTACTCATTGTTGTGCAACCAGCCTCACCATCCATCTCCAGAACTTTTCTTGCAAATCTCTGCAACTCCATGGGACTGTAGCCCACTAGGCTCCTCTGTCCATGGGATTTTCCAGCCAAGAATACTGGAGTGGGTTGCCATTTCCTTCCCCAGGAGATCTGCCCGACCCAGGGATCAAACCCATAGTTCCTGAATCTCCTGAATTGCAGACAGATTCTTTACCACGGAGCCACATGGAAAGCCCAAAACTGAAACTCTATCCATAACTTCCCACTTCCGTTTCCCCCAAGTCCTGGCAACCACTATTCTACTTTCTATGTGAATTTGACTAGATATTTCATATAAGTGGAATCATACAGTATTTGTCCTTTTGTGACAAAAATATGAGTCCTGCTTATTTCACTTAGCATAACATCTTCAAGGTTCATCCATGTTGTAACATGTGTTACAATCCTTTTAAAGGCTGAATAATATTCATTTGTGTATATACCATATTTTCTTTATCCACTCACACAACAATGGACACTTGAGTTCTTCCACCTTTTGGTTACTGTGAATAATGCTGCTAATAAACATGGGTGTATAAGTAACTGTTTGTATCCCTGCTTTTTAAAAAATTTTTAAAAAGTTGTGAACTCACTTTGAAGATTTTGAAATGAAACTAATTTTGAAAATACACATATGTTTTGCATTAGCTTAAGGACCAAAAACTTATTTTAGCTGAAAGTCACCCAAAGGAGAACCTAAAGATCAATGGTACCATTTGCTTTAAAGAAATACAAAAGACATAAAAGTATCCATTGCAAATTTATTATGCATTAAGAAGCTTAACTTAAAAACCAACAGCATAGTAAAAAAAGATATGTTATCTTTGTTCATAGCAGAACAGGTTTCAAAATATATTTTCTTTTAAATGTATTCAGTCAGTACACAATCCTTTATAAAAGTTGTATATATATTTTTTCTGTCAATACTTTCATTATATTTATAAATACAAGATTTACACAGCACCCCATCAAAAAAATTAAAACTTTATGATATAGCTACATATATTTCATACCTACAAAACTTTCAGAGGAGTGCTACGTTAAAGTTGGGCCCTAGTTAATGCTCCACTTACTCGTGCAGCAAAACACACATAAATCTAAAGTTTTCTTTGTCCATAAAACATCTTGAAAAATTAGCAAGACACTTGTGAAACTGAGCTTCTTAAACCCATATTTTAGAAAGGGATCTGCTGTGCATATTCCTATGAGATTCAAAAGGCAGATAACAGATGAAAACAAAGGCTGAAAACAAATGCCTCCATAAAACAGTTAAGGTGGGGATGTGATGAATGAGAAACACCGAAAAGCAGGACACAGGATATGTGGGTGGGAGTAAATAGTAATAAAACATGACGTGAGTCTAAACTGGGATATAAACTCCACTGGTATCCAGTTGCTAACTCTCATCTTCACTTAGGAATGTTTACATTGTTGAAAACGTTCTTACAAGCACCCTCCAATTTCTATGTTGCCACCAGAATGCTTGATGTATGTTTTTCTTCTGTAAAATAACCATGGATCTAACCAAGACATCAGGTCCAGGAATCTGAACTGCTAGTTCTTCATGATTTAGATTTATTAAAAATTTTTCCTTCCTCTGGTAAAGGTATTAAATAATACTAATCAATATTGTTACTATCCAGAGGTATATATGCTGAATTTCATTCTAGCCAAGAATAGGAAGCAGAGAAGGAAAGGAGATAAGACTAGATTTTTGCTGATCTTAGAACAAAGGCAACAGATCCCTGACTGAGTGACTCCTGAAGCAGCCTCTTATAAACAGCTATGGGATAAATGCACACAGTTCAGAGGAACGGAAGAGGAGAAAATATGGGATTTTTTATCTTAAATTTTGTCAGAGACAGCAGTTGTATTAGAATCCTGCACCTTTTGAAAAGGACATGATCACTCCTACACTGACATTATTAAAGGAAAGCCATCATTTCTACCACAGGTGACTTCTTCTATTTGAGTCTCTGAATGTGGATCCCAGAGAACTTTGAGAGTTGCATATTATTTGCAGGAAAGTATAACATTTCAAATCTTAATTAGTTCTAACGTATAATGGAAGGAAAAGGAAAAGAATGGTGGAAAAGGAACAGGAGGAGGAAGGGGAGGAAGACGGAGGGATAGAGGTGGTTACTTCTCAAACTCAGCCCTGAAGGATGCCACTAGTATCTCCCCTCCAGCACCATGAAGTCTCCATGTGGTGTGGCTCCCCCATGACTCTCAGAGGTGGCGTCCACAGAATCCTTTCTGCAGAATTCACAGCTCAGTGCACTGATGCCCAGGCTCTTCAAGGGAAGAAAGCTCCCAGATGCTGCTGTCCTGAAGCAGTGGCTCAATGTCCTCATCACTGCCCCGTTCTGGAGTGCTGGCCAGGCTGCCACTGATACTGCTGCTGTGTTTTTGAATTCCACTGCCTTTACTGTACTCAGGGATGAATACAGCAACCAGGAAAGACATAAAAACTATACACGCCCCAAACAAAAATGGCGGGCCTGGGATGACAGCTCCCTGGTGGGTGTGGAAGCAAATGAAGATGAAGAATTTGGTTAGCCTTTCAAAGTGAAATTAGTACTGGATAAACCAAAAAAATAAAAAAATAAAAACCACACCATTGAAAAGTGAGTTATTTTCTCATTAGCAAATGTTCATTAACTGTCATGGCAAATTCTAACAAAGTCTGGTGTCTGGAATAAAATGGAGGGCAATTAATCACTGCTTTATGCACCACTTCCTGACAGCTTAACCAAACATGTAAGCAACAGCTGTTTATCTCTAATCTTGCCCTGAGAACTGAGATCATGCAGTCTGTATACGTAAGAACATTAACTCCAGTTTTGTACAGAAATCTATATTAAACATAGACTGGAAGGAGGGAAATAACAGCAAGTAAAAGGTAGAAAGAGCACTTTAGCTCAATTTGTAGCTGGAAGTTTAGGTCATTTCATCTTTTATTTGGCCTGAGTTTCACCAGAGGATAGCATTTTGACCAGAGAAATGATGTAGGTAAAAATAGAATCTGAACAAAGGCAGGACAAATATTTTACATAAGACATTATCACTGAAATGATCCCTCCCTAGTCCCAAGAAGCAATGAACACAACACTTACTATTGTCAAATACAATAGTAATATTATAAAACTAAGAACACTTTCTAAATTTAAGGTCACAAGATTTTGCTCTCATCAGATACAACTGTTAAAAACTAGTCTTATTACCAAATTACCTGTAGGGCAGCATTGTTAGAAATCAATTCTGGTTCCAACTCAGTCAGTTCCACATGGAACATGTAGAATATGAAGCCATACAAGGCTGGTCCCAGTCCATTACAGAGTCCTCTTATTCCAGTTATGATACCCTGGGCAACTCCTAAGTCAGAACAAAGAGAAGGGAGCCAGTCTTCTCAGAAAAGCATCTCAAGATTGGAGACTTAAGAGCCCTTTCTTCCAAACTATAAAATACTGATTAAACTGGACTGAGTACCCATCATACTGATATCCATTCATTGTACAAATGCTTCCTTGTCCTTTTCTATGCCCTTATAATGCTGTCCTCACTATCTGTCCTAAGGATCTACAAGGATATGAAATGACACCGATGTTTCTAAAATCCCTTTGAGGCTGAATTCCCCCTGAACAACAGATCTTCCTATAAACAGGGAATGATAAAATGAAAAATTTTAATACTCTCAATTTATAGGCAATTTCTACTTTTTTGTGGATTGAGATTTTCCTCTTCTGCTTATTTAATGGTGCTTTTACAATAAAAATCTGTCCTTTGCCTCTTGTATCCCTGCCCAAGTGTCAGTCCATAGGGGTCCTGAATCTGTGTGCTTCCAGCACCTTCTGACAGATTCTGTTCCTCACAGTGATCGCTGTACTCCAAGTACACCTGTACTGAAAAATCCCAGAAGTGTCAATTTCTAGGTATCTCTGGTGTCTCATGTGGCAGGTAAAAAATTAGCCTGAATCATGAGATGGATGTTTCTGTAAGTCAAAAACGGTCAAATATAATTCAACCTAATATACTGTGTTCTAATAAGTTTATATATTGACATTTAGAAACATCTGTATTAATACCATGTAAGCATAAAAAAACCCAAAGCAAATTCATGCAGTGAGAGACAAAGATAAGAGTCTCTAAGAGCCAAGGCAATGCCCATCCTTCACAGATAGCTCATGCCTTTACGTCAACCACACCTCTCAAGGATGCAGTCAACTAAGTTACCGTAACCAGGGTAACACACAGATTTGAGGTCTTCAAATGATACTGCTATATTTAAAATAGATAACCAGCACAGATCTGTTGTAAAAAAAAAAAAAATTTAAAAACAAAAGTAGATATGAGTAAAATGGCTAATTTCCAATGTGAAAAAAATAAGTGCAACCAATAAACTATCCTTTCCAATCTAGTTTTTTTTAATTGAAACTTTATAAAGATCTCTAAGACATAAAATTTTTTTTCTTCCAAAATTCACTATTTCCTGACTATAGTCAGGTAAACCACTAAGTGATGGAGAAGGAAAATAATTTTAGCAGTAAGAAGTATCTGACAGGGAAGCCAGAGGCACAAGAAGGATGAAGAGTCTAGACATTTACAGTGCTACTCTACATAATCATCTCACTTTGTCTCTCACTCTGCATCCAATTATCAAGAACTACACAGATTTATCTGCTCTTTATCTGCTCAAAGAATCATT
Source organism: Cervus elaphus (assembly GCF_910594005.1). Classification (NCBI taxonomy): domain Eukaryota; kingdom Metazoa; phylum Chordata; class Mammalia; order Artiodactyla; family Cervidae; genus Cervus; species Cervus elaphus. The sequence goes on along the minus strand of NC_057843.1, from coordinate 1,578,393 downwards.
TTCTAAGCTGAGTAAATAATGGACTTTAAGTGATTCCAAATTAAAGAAACTTCAGTGATTATAAGTGATTAAATAAAGGGCTCATGGTTTTTCTAGCTAGTCTATCATTATTTAACAGATATTTGTTAAAATATGAGTATAGTCTAGTAAATTCTGATGGTAACATAAAAGAAGAGTCAAAACTGAAAAGAGAAATTAGATAGTTGTATTTCTAAGTATTCTGACTTGCTGTGTCCAGATTTCAAAAAGGAGTATAAAATCAAAGCAGGAAGGAGAAGAGAATTTTCCTATTTGCCAATGTAAAGAGGTATGGTTGCTCGGCAGGGACCACACAGCTGTAACCTGTTTCTATGCTGACGTGGAAAGAGGCTCCGAGATGCTCATGCTCCTGGCAGGTACATCCCCACCGAGGGAAAGAAACAGTGGGGGGACAGTGGCCTCACCTTGCTGATTTGACTCTGCGTTCTGAGAGACGAGGGTACTGACCGCTGGAAACGTAATGCTGGACACGGCGGCCACAATCCCTGCTGCCCACATCATCCTGCAATGACAGGTCAGGCTGTGGTCAGCGGCAGGCCAGCCCCAGTGACGGTGCTGTTCAGAGGACAAGTGGCAAAAGCACAAATTGCTTTCCGTTGTCTTGCATTAAGTTGTATTTATTTTTTTCCTCTTTGAAAATTGTTTTTTTTTTTTTTTTTAAACCTAGAAAGTTACACAGCACACTGTTAATACTAATACTGATCACTTCATGAGCTGGGAAAGCTTCATTTCTTTATCTTACCTGTCAAAATATGTTTTTCTTCCTGGTTTCTCTATTGCCATCTTTAAATGCAAGCTCAATGAAATTCAAAAGGATTTCTTGTTTCTATAAATCCACATTTTTTCTCACCAATTTTCCACTTTTCTCTTTGTACTTTTCAAAGGCTGACCTCCAAACTGCCCTTAGGCTGCTCAGGTTTTCACCCTCAATAAAGTGTGCAACCAACAGAAAAAAACGGAGGCCTGAAGTTCAGGATGACATCTTGCAGACTTCCAAGTCTGCTTCCTTTAGACCTGCATCTCAGTGAAAGGAGCCTATGTTCCTTTGAACTTATGTGTGTGTTAGTATTAAGCGTGAGTGTGAGCAAAGTCCAGTGCCAACTGAGCTAGAAACCTGTTTGGCCAAACTGTCTTGGGGATGACAAGAATAACCTTACTTAAAAGGAAAAACCCTTTAGGTCGACAGAATCAGCTGTTGAAACAAAGTTCATAGGACTAAAATAAAGGTTTCCAAGAACAAGAAGAATCTACCACTAACCACCTAAAGCATTTCAAGTTCTAAACTGTGTCATTCATCATTTGGTTGTAAAATAAGGACCAAGTCAAACATTTTAAATGAAGATATGAACCATAGTATTTGGTAATAGGCACATAAGGAAACTTGCCACACAAAAAAACAGCACTCACTTCTTTTCATTTTTTCTTATTCCACAGGGCTTAATTTGACTTGCTTTCCTATTAACAGGAATCTAATTGTTAGAAGTAATAAGACTGCCTCTGGGTACAGAAGCTTTTGGAGGAGATCTTAGTGTTCATCTAACTCACATACTTTATATTATAAAGATTATGTCACTGTCCAATGTTACTCAGCTAATTATAGCAGTAAATCCTGCCATAATCAGTCATTTTTCCTTGTTTTCTTGTTTTGTTTTTGACTATACGTGCTGTCACCAAAAACTGACAAATATGTTTAACAATTAGGCATAAAACTTTCTTTTGGAGGGTTGGAGAAAGAGACACATATATTTAGTTAAGTAACATCTCACTGAAAGCTTGCTGAGGTGAAGGCAATCTGTCTGAATAAAGTGGAATTATCTAGCTGTACCCTTCCTCAAACTAAGGCTAAAGAGTTTTTGAAATTGTGAATACACTATGCTAGTAAAATAACTCCTGCTTCTTTTGCATGAACACTCAGCTAATTGAAGCTCCTCTAAAAGATAAATCTGTCATGAGAATCTATCGGAGAGACTTACCATGCTTGAGATCCAAAACCATACCAGGCTAGCTGGAACATCTGGAAGCCTAAACCAAGGAGAACAGTGTTCTTATTCCCTAATGCTCTCATCAAGCTAGTAAGAAAGACCGTCTGCAAAGCAAAGGGGATAATCATTAGAAATCATATAAGCACAGAGATTTGATGCAAGCTCTGTGAAAAAGCCCATTAATGGTGACCAAGAACCTCTAATTGCAGCCCACTTGACCTGAGACCTTGGAAATCACACAGAACTGATGCAGCTCTAAAAGCAGTGAAGCTTCAAGGACTTCCCAAACTGACTTGGGCTCAGGGCCTCCAGCCTCCTCCCAAAGAATCTGTTTATGTGTTGCTTCTTGTTGTTCAGTCACTAACTCTTCGACCCCATGAACTGCAGCACATCAGACTTCCCTGTCCTCCACTATATCCCGGAGTTTGCTCAAACTCATGTCCACTGAGTCTGTGATGCCACTGAACCATCTCATCCTCTGTTGCCCCATTCTCCTCCTGCCTTCAATGTTTCCCAGCATCAGGGTCTTTTACAATGAGTTGGCTCTTTGTTATCAGGTGGCCAAAGTATTAGAGTTTCAGCTTCACTCCTTCCAATGAATATTCAGGGTTGATTTCCTTTAGGATTGACTGCTTTGACCTCCTTGTAGTTCAATTGGTGGGAGTTAACAGTTTCACAAAGTTGGATTGATACAAATATGATTTTAACAAATATAAAATGTGTTAGTCACTCAGTCCTGTCCAAGTCTTTGCAACCCCATGGACTATAGCCTGCCAGCCTCCTCTATCCGTGGAATTCTTCAGGCAAGAATACCAGAGTGAGTTGCCATTCCCTTCTCCAGGGGACTTTCCTAACCCAGGAATTGAACTCGGTCTCTTGCACTGCAGGCAGATTCTTTACTGTCTGAGCCACCACTCTGCTAAAAATTAGGTGAGACAGACTGAAAGGGGATAAGATAAAAGATGAATTTGGGCTAACTAACCAGAGTTAATATTAAAAAACAAAAAACAAAATCATAAGCAACTTGAAAGTTTAACATAATTTACATTGACTGATACAGTTAAAAAGTAAAAGGCGTTTATCAGAATGTATTCCTATGAGGTATATCAGTTCTAGTATTTTGGGAAAACAATTTTGTGGCATTCTCATTTCTCTTCCAGACAGACTTATCACAGAAGAGCATTCCATATGGCCTACCATGCTTTAAAACAGCATATAGCCTCATCATGAATCCCAGCCTTGTGGTGAAGGGGCCTGCATAACTCAGTGAAGCTATAAGCCATGCCCTGCAGGGCCACCCAACACGGATGGGTCATAGTGAAGAGTTCTGACAGAACATGGTCCACTAGAGGAAGGAATGGCAAACCCCTTCAGTATTTTTGCCTGGAGAACCTCACGAGCAGTATGAAAAGGCAAAAAGATATGACACCAGCAGATGAGCTCCCCCAAGTTGGAAGGAATGCAATATGCTACTGGGGAAGATCAGAGGGCAATTATGAATAGCTGCAAAAAGGATTAAGTTGGTTGGACAAAACAGGACTGACACTTAGCTGTGGATGTATCTGGTGATCAAAGAAAAGTCTGATGCTGTAAAGAACAATACTGCATAGGAACCTGGAATGTTATGTTTATGAATCAAGTTGGACGTAGTCAAGCACAAGATGGAAGAGTGAACATCGACATTTTAGGAATCAGTAAACATCGACATTTTAGGAATCAGTAAACTAAAATGGACAGGAATGGGTGAATTTAATTCAGATGACCATTATATCTACTACTGTGGGCAAGAACCCCTTAGAAGAAATGGGGTAGCCCTTATAGTCAACAAATGAATCCAAGACGCAGTACTTGGGTGCAATCATAAAAACAATAAAATGATCTCAGTTCATTTTCAAGGCAAACCATTCCAATATCACAGTAATCCAAGTCTATGCCCCAACCACTAATGCTGAAGAAACTGGAGTCAAACAGTTCTCTGAAGACTTAGAAGACCTTCTAGAACTAACACCAAAAAAAGATGTCCTTTTCATTACAGAGGACGGGAATGCAAAAGTAGGAAGTCAAGAGATATCTGGAGTAACAGACAAGTTTGGCTTTGGGAGTACAAAATGAAGCAGGGCAAAAGCTAACAGACTTTTGCTAAAAGAACACACTGGTCATAGCAAACACCCTCTTCCAACAAATTAAGGGATGGCTCTACACATGGATTTCACCAAAGAGTCAATATTGAAATCAGACTGATTATATTCTTTGTAGCCAAAGATGGAGAAACTTTATACACTCAGCAAAAACAAGACCTGGAGTGGGCTGTGACTCAGATCATCATCTCCTTATTGTAAAATTCAGGCTTAAACTGAAGAAAGTAGGGAAAACCACTGAGCCATTCAGGTAAGATCTGAATCAAATCCCTTAAGATTATACAATGAATAGATTCAATAGATCTGATAGAGTGACTACAGAACTATGGATGGAGGTTTGTAACACCGTGCAGGAGTCAATGACCAAAACCATCTCAAAAGAAAAAGAAATGCAAGAAGGCAAAGTGGTTGTCTGAGAGGGCTTTACAAATAGCTGAGGAAAGGAGAGAAATGAAAGGCAAGGGAGAAAGGGAGAGATATAACCAATTGGATGCAGAAAATAGCAAGGAGAGATAAGAAGTCTTTGTCTCAGTACATCAGCAAATTTGGAAAACTGAGCAGTGGCCACAGGACTGGAAAAGGTCAATTTTCATTCCAATCCCAAAGAAGGGCAATGTCGAATAATGTTCAAACTACCATACAATTGCACTCATTTCACATGCTTGCAAGGTTATGCTTAAAATCCTTCAAGTGAGGCTTCAGCAGTACATGAATCAAGAACTTCTAGATGTTCAAGCTGGGATCAGAAAAGGCAGAGGAATGAGAGATCAAATCGCCAATACTTGATGGATTATAGAGAAAGCAAGGGACTTCCAGAAAAACATTTACTTCTGCTTCACTGACTATTCTAAAGCCTTTGATTGTGTGGAAAACAGCAAACTGTGGAAAATTCTTAAAGAGTTGGGAATACCAGATCACCTTTCTTGTCTCCCAAGAAACCTGTATGCAAGTCAAGAAGCAAATTTAGAATCGGACATGGAACAACTGACTGGTTCCAAATTGGGAAAGAAGTACATGAAGGCTGTATCTTGTCACCCTGCTCATTTAATTTATATGCCAAGTATATCATGAGAAATGCTGAGCTTGATGAATCACAAGCTGGAATCAAGACTGCTAGGAGAAATATCAACAACTTCAGATATGCAGATGATACCACTATAATGGTAGGAAAGCAAAGAGGGACTAAAGAGCCTCTTGATGAGAGTGAAAAAGTTGGCCTGAAACTCAACATTAAAAAAACTAAGATGAAGCCATCCAGTCCCATCACTTCACAGCAAATAAAAGGGGAAAAAGTGCAAACAGTGACAGATTTTATTTTCTTGGGCTCCAAAATCACTGCGGACAGTGACTGTAGCCATGAAATTAAAACACACCTGCTCCTTGGAAGGAAAGCTATGACAACCCTAGACAGCATTTTAAAAAGCAGAGACAATGCTTTGCTGACAAAGGTCCGTTATAGTCAATGCTATGGTTTTTCTGTAGTCACATATGGATGTAAGTTGTGTCATAAAGAAGGCTGGGCACTGAAGAATTGATGCTTTCAAATTTGGTGCTGGAGAAAACTCTTCAGAGTCCCTTGGACTGCAAGGAGATCAAACCAGTCAATCCTAAAGGACATCAACCCTGGATACTCATTGGCAGGACCGATGCTGAGGTTGAAGCTCCAATACTTTGGACCCCTGATGGGAAGAGCCAACTCACTGGAAAAGATCCAGATGCTGGGAAGATTGAAGGCAAAAGGAAAAGGGGGCTGCAGAGCATGAGATGATTAGATAGCATCACTGACTCAATGGACATGAATTTGATCAAACTCTTGGAAATAGTGGAGGACAGAGGAGCTTGCGTGCTGCAGTCCACAGGGTCATAAAAGGTTGGACATGACTTAGCAACTGAACAACATAGCTATTTCAGGGAAATAGCCTCTCTGCAGTCCCATACAATATAGTGAATGTACCTATGCATATCAATGAATTAACTCGAAGCACATATGCCCTTTTTGTGGTCCTGTATTTATAAAAGATGGGGGTATATTTAATTGCTGTTCAGTTGCCTAGTCATGTCACACTCTTTGCAACCTCATGGACTACAGCACACTAGCCTCCCTGCCCCCCACCATCTCCTGAATTTGCCCAAGTTCATGTCCATTGCATTGGTGATGCCATCCAGCCATCCATCCTCTGATGCCCTCTTTTACTTCTGCCCTCAATCTTTCCCAGAATGAGGGGCTTTTTCCAATGAGTCTGCTGGGCACATCAGATAACCAAATACTGGAGTTTCAGCTTCAGCACCAGTCCTTCCGAAGAGGATTCAGGGTTGATTTCCCTTAAGATTGATTTGTTTGATTTCCTTGCTGTCCAAGGGACTCTTAGGAGTCTTTTTCAGCACCACAGTTCGAAGGTATCAGTTATTTGGTGCTCTGTCTTCTTTACGGTCTAGCTCTCACAACTGTACATGATCACTGAGAAGTCCACAGCCTTGACTATACGGACCTTTGCCAGCAGGGTGATGTCTCTGCTTTTCAACATGCTGTCTACGTTTGTCACTGCTTTCCTGCCAAGAAGCAAATGTCTTCTGATTTCATGGCTGCAGTCACCATCTGCAGCGATTTTAGAGCCCAGGAAGAGGAAACTCTCACTACTTCCACCTTTCCCCTCTAACTGCCATGAAATAATTACATACAATCCTAATGTACTGACTTAGCACACTTCTTCAGTTTTGTGGATAGCAAAAATTGTAATATTTACAAATTTTCACTTCTGTTTTTCCCTTTCACTATTTTTCAGTATTAAAATAATATTGAAACATTCTTCTGGTTAATTTCAGAATAGTGGAGAAAGACTATAGTTGGTGGCTGTAAAAGCAAATTTTTATGTGCCAAACCCATGCATTAGGGGTAACCACACATATTCTAAAAACCACTAGAAATTTCTATTAAATTCCAAAAGGAACAAGATGTTGGAGAAGTAGGTGGATGTGGAGTACATCTCTCTTCATGGATACATCAGGAACACACCTTCAGACACAGCAGTACTTGCAGAACACCAGCTAAGAGCAGACAGGAGGACCTGACCAATGGAAAAGAACATATAGAACCACACAAAACTCAGCAGGACGAAGCAACTAGCAGCGAAAACTGGAGTGTTAGTAGGACTGGATCTGTCCTCGGCAGGTGGGGAACTGAAGCAGGGGTCCGATCCCCACATCAGGGCAATTGTCTGAGTCAGAGGAGAAACACTTAAGGCTGAGAGTGAAGCAGCTGATCTGTGGCAGCCTAAATGGAATGAGAATCAGACTGTCCCTGCCGCAGCCATATATAGCCTGGACAGGGATGCAGGTCCCCTGGAAGGCACAGCAGCTGGGAGTTGGGAGTCTAGGGATTGCAGAGCAATCCCAGGGCGAGTGCTGCTATTGACGGCAGAGACACAGGCTGAGGGGCCGTGAGGGAGGAGTCTGTGGTGGGAAATGCCTGTGGAGGAAAGCAGGCGGCCATGGATGCAAGGCAATACTGCTGAGTTACGCCTACAGGGTGAAGCCATCACCACAGCCCTCTCCCCCCACACACCAGCATCAGCACAGAACAATAGAGAGGCTGGCCCGTCAAGTGCCTGACGCACTGCACTACAGAGCAGGACCCCACCCAGGGGGCCCATCAAGTGCCTGATGCGCTGACCTACAGAGCAGGACCCCACCCAGGGGGCCCCTCAATGTGCCTGACATGCAGATCTACAGAGCAGGACCCCACCCAGGGGGCCCCTCAATGTGCCTGACGCGCTGCACTACAGAGCAGAACCCCACCCAGGGGGCCCGTCAAGTGCCTGACGCGCTGACTTACAGAGCAGGACCCCACCCAGGGAGCCCCTCTATGTGCCCGACATGCAGACCTACAGAGCAGGACTCCAGCCAGGGGCCCCTCTATGTGCCTGATGTGTAGAACAGAGAAGGACCCCAGGCAAGGGAGCCCTCTAAGTGCACGAATGGATGGAGCTACAGAGAAAGAATATCTAAAGCAGCCTTCTGATCACCAGCTACCAGAGGCTTGAAAAGAGACTCTGATAGGACCATAACTCCTGTGACTGAGGCAGTCCATGTCCTTGCACACTTGGCGCTGCCAAGGTCCATGGGACCTAGGCAGATGAGCCACCTTCATGCTCAACCCTCAATGGGCCGAGTTGCCACAGGAAAAAAAAGTCTTGCATCTATGAACATGGGATTGCTTTGGTTGTGTCCAACTCTTTTTGACCCTGTGGACTGTGGGCTTCTCTGTCAGGGGGGTTCTCCAAGTGAGAATACTGGAGTGTACTGGCCTATACTGGCTGTCATATCCTTCTAGAGCACTATATTCCTGCTGCCCTACACACCAACTCCCCTGAGTACCTGGTGCTGCCAGAGCCCCTAAGACCCGAGCAGCTGCACCACCTCCACACCTGGCCCTCACAGGGGCAGACCCAAGTCCTCCAGGGCAGCCTCAGGAGCAAACCCCAGTGGAGGACCCATTCGCAGTGGTGGAAATAAAACCACAATTGAAACCCAGGGGGAAGCGTGGCTGAGGCGGAAGACCCAAAACCTTCCCACCAGCTGTATAAGCTGCAGATTAAATCCACATGATCAACTAGGCAGATTCTGTGCCTGTGGAATATAAAAAAGGTCACTGAGAGCTCCCGCAAAGAGAACGCACTAGTTCTGACAGCTGTGACCATCTGAGGTAGGCACGCACAGCAGCAGGGCCGGACTAGAGCCTGAGCGGCCCCGCAGGGTTCAGAGACCAGAGCAATGTGGAGGGCGTCTCACAGAGGTGAGGTGGACTATGACTCCCAGCAAGGGAAAGGATGCTGACAGCAGATACTCAATGGATACATTTATTATTCTTATATTTCGATTAGCTCTGTAGTTTCTTTTGGATTCCCCCCTCTTCCCTCCCTCTATTGTAGTTGTCAATTTTATTAGCAATATGAAACCTAATTAAGCTTTTGAGTTTTTCTTTCAATCACACTTAATCACACTTTTTTATTGCTGTTATAAACCTCTGGGTCTACATTGGCCTTTTGCAGTTTTGTGGTGTTTTTTTTTTTCCTTCTCTTTTTCCTCTTTTTATAATTTTAGCTTAAAAATTTTTTAAACCTATTATCTTTTCTACATTTATTCCTTTGTTTGCCTTTCCTACTGTTCTTTTCCCCTTGAACTTAATATTATATATATAAACCTTTCTTATCTACCTCTATTTAACTTTACCTTTCTTTCTTTCCTTTATCTGACCATATTTGTTGGTTTTGTTCTTATTGCTTTATTCCCCAGTTGGTACCTTGCTTTAGTTTTGTTGTCCAGTTTGTGCTCTAGTTAGTTTTGTTCTTAACTGGTAGATATCATTTTTGGTTTCCTTTGTTCACCAGGTCAATCTACTGTAATGTTTTTGATTTTGCTCATGCGTGTATATGTATATGTGTATATTCCATTATGCTAATTAATCTTTGCTTGATTTTGTAACAGGCATTTGTGTGGGGTTCATCTTTGGTTTATCATTTGTGGTATTTGTTTTAATACCATTTAGCGCCATAAAAACCCACCTATGGAATCTCTGTTCTGGCCAGAGATCGAGCCTCGTGCCTTCGGAGCGGGAGCACCGACTCCAAGACCCTAGACTACCGGAGAACTCCTGACCCTAGGGTGTATCAAATAGTAAGAACTCCCACAAAGGAAACCACTTGAATACAAGAACCAGCATCACCCAACCACCAGCAGCATTCTGTGCAGGACACCTGATCCAAACAACAAACAAAACAATACAAACCCAGTCATCAGCAGACAGGAGTACCAACTCACTCAGCCTTGCCCATCAGAAAAAAAAAAAAACTTAGCGCAAATCTTACACTATATTAAGCCTAAACAAACCACTGGACGAACCTTAGGAGGGCAGAAACCGAAACTAAGAAAGAATTCAACCTTGAAGCCTGGGAAAAGGAGACCTCAAACACAGTAAGTTTTTTTTAAAAAAAGAAAAGGCAGAGAAATACTGCACACATGAAGGAACAAACTAGAAACACAGAGTCCACATAAATGAGAGGAAATCGGCAACCGACCTGAGAGAGAACTCAGAATAATGACAGCAAAGGTGATGGAAAACTTGGAAAACAGAATGGAGAAAATGCAAGAATCAATTACCAAAGACCCAGAAGAATTAAAGAATACACATACAGAGACAAACTACACAACTACTGAAATTAAAAACACTTTAGAAGGAATCAGTAGCAGAATATCTGAGGTAGAAGAATGGATCAGTAGTTGGAAGATAAATTGGAGGAAATAACTTCTGAAGAGCAGAATAAAGTAAAAAGAATGAAAAGAACTGAGGATAGTCTCAGAAACTTCTGGGACAATATCAAATGCACCAACATTCAAATTATAGGAGTCGCAGAAGAAGAGAAAAATAAACGGGATGAGAAAATTTGGAAAATTTCCCCAACATGGAAAGGGAAATACTCAATCAAATTCAAAGAGAGGTGCAAAGAGTCCCATACAGGATAAACCAAGGAGAAACACACCTAGACACATACTAATCAAACTAAAAATGATTAAACACAAGGAAAGAATATTAAAAGCAGCAACGGAGAAGCAACAAGTAACATACAAGTGAAACCCCATACATTTTAACAGCTGATCTTTCAGCAGAAACTCTGCAGGCCAGAAGAGAATGGCAGGATATATTTAAAGTGCTAAGAAGAAAAAATCTACAACCAAGATCACTCTATCCGGCAAGGATCTCATTCAAAATTGATGGAGAAATCAAAAAGCTTTTCAGACAAGTAAAAGTTAAGAGAATTCAGTACCACCAAACCAGTTTTACAACATATATTAAACATATACCTATATAGTCAGGAAATGTAAGAGAAGATAGGGATCCACAAAAACAAGCCCCAACCAATTAAGAAAATGGCAATAGGAACAAATATATCAACAATTACTTTAAAAGTAAATGGATTAAATACTCCAACCAAAAGACACAGACTGGCTGAATGGATATAAAAACAAGACCCAAATATATGCTGTCTACAAGAAACCCACTTCAGACCTGAAGACACATATAGACTGAAAGTGAGAGGATGGAAAATATATTCCATGCAAATGTAAAACAAAACAAAGCTGGAGCAGAAGTCCTTATATAAGACAAAGCAGTCCTTAAAGAATATTACAAGAGATAAGAAAGGACACTACAGATACATCAAGGGATCAATCCAAGAGGAAGACATAACAATTTTTAATATCTATGCACCCAACATAGGAATACCTCAATATGTAAGACAAACACAAACAGACATGAAAGGAGAAATTGACAGTAACACAATAAAGTGGGAGACTTTAACACTCAACTTACAAAATGGACAGATCAACAAAACAGAAAATTAATAAGGAAACACAAGTCTGAAATGATACATTAAACGAGATGGACCTCATTGATATCTTCAGGACATTCCATCCAAATGCAGAAGAATACACCTTCTTCTCAAGTGCACATGGAACATTCTCCAGGATAGACCACATCTTGGGTCACATATCAAACCTCAGTAAATTCAAGAAAACTGAAATCATATCAGTGTCTTCTCTGACCACAGTGCTATGAGACTAGATTTTAATTACAAGAAAAATACTGTAAAAAACACAAACACATGGAGATTAAACAATACATTTCTAAATAAGCAACATGTTACTAAAGAAATCAAAAGGGAAATCAAAACATTCACAGAAACAAATGACAATGAAAACATGACAACTCAAAACCTATGGGATGCAGCAAAAGTAGTTCTAAGAGCAAAGTTTATGGCAATACAATCCTACCTCAAGAAACAAAAACATCATATAGACATCCTAACGTTACACCTAAAACAACTGGAGCAAGAACAAAAAGAGAATCCCCCAAAAGTAGCAGAAGGAAAGAAATAATAAAGATCAGAGCAGAAGTAAATGAAAAAGAAATGAAAGAAACAATAGTAATGATTAATAAAACTGAAAGCTGGTTCTTTGAGAGGATAAACAAAGTTGACAAACCTTTAGCCAGACTCATCAACAACAGAAGAGAGAAGAATCAAATTAACAAAATTCGAAATGAAAAGGGAGAGGTTACAACAGACAATGCAGAAATACAAAGGACTGTAAGACACTATTATGAACAAACAAATGGCAATAAAATGGATAACCTGGAGGAAATGGACATATTCTTAGAAAAGTTCAATCTTCCAAGAATGAACCAGAAAGAAAGAAATTATGAACAACCCAATTACAAGCACTGAAATCGAAACTGTGATAAAAAATCTCCCCAAAACCAAAAGCCCAAGACCAGACGGCCTCATAGGTGAATTCCAGCAAATGTTAGAGAAGAGCTAATGCCTATCCTCCTAAAACTCTTTCAAAAAATTCCAGAGGAAGGAACACTTCCAAACTCACTCTTCAAGGCCACCATCACCCTGATACCAAAACCAGACAAAGACAATACACAAAAAAGAAATCTACAGGGCAATATCACTGATGAACATAGATGCAAAAATCCTCAACAAAATTTTAGCAAACAGAATTTAAGAACACATTAAAAAGCTCATACACCATGATCAAGTTGGGTTTATTCAGGGATGCAAGGATTCTTCAATATATGTGAATCAATCAATATGATACACCATATTAACAAATTGAAAGATAAAAACCATATGATCATCTCAATAGGTGCAGAGAAAGTCTTTGAAGCAGAAAAAGTATTTGACAAAATTTAACACCCATTAATGATTAAAACTCTTCAAAAAACTGAGCACAGAAGGAATCTACCTCAATATATTAAAGGCTATATATGATAAGCCCACAGCAAACATGATTCTCAATGGTGAAAAACTGAAAGCATTCCCTGTAATATCAGTAAAAAGAAAAGAGTGTCCACTCTCACCACTATTATTCGTATTTTTTAAGCCTTAGGACCAGCAATCTGAGAAGAAAAAGGAATAAAATAAATCCAGGTTGGAAAAGAAGTAAAGCTCTCACTGTTTGCAAATGACATGATAGTATACACAGAAAACCCTAAAGACACTACCAGAAAACTACTCTAGCTAAACAGTGCATTTAGCAAAGTTGCAGGAAAAAAAATCAATACAATAAAATCACTTGTATTTGTATATACTAATAATGAAAAATCAGAACAAGAAATAAAGGGATCAATCCCATTCACCATTATAATCAAAAGAATAAAACATCTAGGAATAAACCTACCTAAGGAGACAAAAGAACTGTACACAGAAAACTATAAGACATGGATTAAAGAAATCAAAGATGACATAAACAGATGGAGAGATAGTCTATGTTCCTGGATAAGCCAAATCAATATTGTGAAAATGACTATACTACCAAATGCAATATACAGATTCAATGTGATCCCTATCAAATTACCAATGGTATTTTTAACAGAACTAGAACAGAAAATTTCACAATTCATATGGAAACACAAAATACCCCGAATAGCTAAAGCAGTCTTAAGAAAGAAAAATGGAGCTAGAGGAATCCACATTCCTAACTTCAGATTATACTACAAAGCTACAGTCATCAAGACAGTATGGTATTGGCACCAAAACAGAAAGATAGACCAATGAAAGAAGATAGAAAGCCCAGAAATAAACCCATGCATCTGTGGGTACTTTACTTTTGACAAAGGAGGCAAGAACATACAATGAGGCAAAAACAGCCTCTTCAATAAGTGGTGCTGGGAAAACTGGACAGCTACATGCAAAAGAATGAAATTAGAACACTTCCTAATGGCATCCGGTCCCATCACTTCAAGGCAAATAGATGGGGAAATGGTGTCTGACTTTATTTTTTTGGGATCCAAAATCACTGCAGATGGTGATTGCAGCCATGAAATTAAAAGACGCTTACTCCTTGGAAGGAAAGTCATGACCAACCTAGACAGCATATTAAAAAGCAGAGACATTACTTTGCCAACATTGGTCCATCTAGTCAAGGCTATGGTTTTTCCAGTGGTCATGTATGGATGTGAGAGTTGGACTATAAAGAAAGCTGAGCACTGAAGAATTGATGCTTTTGAAGTGTGGTGTTGGAGAAGACTCTTGAGAGTCCCTTGGACTGCAAGGAGATCCAACCAGTCCATCCTAAAGGAGATCAGTCCTGGGTGTTCACTGGAAGGACTGATGCTGAAGCTGAGACCCCAATACTTTGGCCACCTGATGTGAAGAGCTGACTCATTTGAAAGGACCCTGATGCGGAAAGACTGATGGCAGAAGAAGGGGACGACAGAGGATGAGATGGTTGGATGGCATCACCAACTCAATGGACATGGGTTTGGGTAGACTTCAGGAGTCGGTAATGGACAGGGAGGCCTGGCGTGCTGCGGTTCATGGGGTCACAAAGAGTCGGACACGACTGAGTGACTGAACTGAACTGAACTGAACTAACACCATACACAAAGATAAACACTAAATGGATTAAAGACCTAAATGTAACACCATAAACTATAAAACTCTTAGAGGAAAACATAGGCAGAACACTCGAGAACATAAGTCAAAGCAAGATCCTCTATGCTCCACCTCCTAGAGTAATGGAAATAAAAACAAAAGTAAACAAGTGGGACCTGGTTAAACTTAAAAGCTTTTGTACAGGAAAGGAAACTATAAGCAAGGTGAAAAGACGAACTTCAGAATGTGAGAAAATAATAGCAAATGAAACAACTGACAAAAGATTAATTTCCAAAATATACAAGCAGCTCATACAACTCAATACCAGAAAAGCAAACAATCCAATCAAAATGTAGGGAAAAGACCTAAACAGACATTTCTCCAAAGAAGACACACCGATGGTTAACAAACATATTAAAAGATTCTCAGTATCACTCATTTTTAGAGAAATGCAAATCAAAACTACAATGAGATATCACCTCACACAGGTCAGAATGGTCATCATCAAAAAGTTTAACAATAAATGCTGGAGAGGGTGTGAAGAAAAGGGAACCCTCTTGCACTGTTGATGTTAATGGAAAATGACATAGCCACGATGGAGAACAGTAGGAAGAAAAAACTAGGACTAAAACCACCATGTGATTCAGCAATCCCACTCTTGGGTATATACCTTGAGGAAACCAAAACTGAAAAAAAACCCCCATGTACTCCAATGTTCACTGCAGCACTATTTACAATAGTTAGAAGAACATGGAAACAACCTAGATGTTCATTGACAAAGGAATGGATAAAGAAGTTATGGTACATATACATAATGAAATATTACTCAGCCATATAAAGGAATGTATTTGAGTCAGCTGTAATGAGATGGATGAACCTAGAGCCTATTATACAGAGTGAGGTAAGTCAGAATGAGAAAGATAAATATTGTACACTAACGCACATCAACAGAATCTAGAAAGATGGTACCAAAGAATTTATTTAGAGGGCAGCAAAGAAGAAACAGACATAGAGAATAGACTTATGGACATGGGGAGAGGGCTGTAGAGGGTGAGATGTAGGGAGAGAGTAACATGGAAACTTACATTACCATATGTAACATAGATAGCCAATGGGAATTTGCTGTATGTCTCAGGGAAATCAAACAGGGTCTCTGCATCAACTAGAGGGGTGGGATGGGGAGGGAGATGGGAGTGAGGTTTAAGAGGAAGGGAACATATGTATACATATGGCTGATTCAAGTTGATGTTTGACAGAAAACAATAAAATTCTGTAAAGCAATTATCCTTCAATTAAAAAATTAATTTTTAAAAAATGCATATTAAATTCCTCCTAAATCACAACCTCCAGATTTTATTAAAAAGAGAATAATTCTATGATCTGTATCCACATCAGTGGATACAGTGGGTATGATACTGTTCATAACTATATAACATGCTACCATGGCAGGGAAGGAGTGGAACTGATGTAGGGGTGCAAGAGATCTTCATGAACATTTCTTTGCAGCTTCCTGTGAATCTATAGTTATTTCAGATTAAAAATGTTAAAAAAAAAAAAAGTGGGGTGGATGGGTAAAATAACACTTACCTGAGCCACAATAGACAGAATTCCTACCATAGCTATGAAAGCTGCAATTTTAACAGATCCAAATCCTATGACCTGTGAAAATGAACACATTTTGCAATATAGACATTATATAAATAATAAGAAATGTTATGTTCCATTAAAGCTATAGAATAAAATAGTTGAGGAAAGTTCATGAAACCTTGACAATGGAAATTTAGGCAGTGCTGAAAGCTAAACCTACTTAACCAATAATTTATAGCTACATCTGTCATGAGAAATCACTGTAAGCAGGCACAACTTAAGATAACTAAGATTAGCTACTAGTACAATATTTCTATTACAGGTCTCCCTACTGTTTTCATATGCTTTCCCCCCTACAATCCACCAAGAGCTATGTAACATTATCCACTGCTAGGGAAAAAAATGAAGAAAAGAAAAATTTGATTTTTGATGCTGTCAACATAGAATATGTTCACTTGGAAAGTTAAGTGGCTCTCAACTTTGGCTGCACATTAAAATCATGTGGGCAACAGAGAAAGGGAGAAGGGAGAAAAGAGATGCTGGAACTCACTTGATATCAATTAAATCAGACTCTCTGGGCCCAGACACAGGTATGTTTTAAAAAGCTCCCATGGTTATTCCTATGGAGCAGCCAAAGTTAGCTAGCAATGATTTCTAAGCCTCTTAATCTTAAGAGTAGCTATGAAATGCCTGAAACATTTAAGTTTTAAACATCAAGTTTTTAAAGTTAGTTTGCCATCTATTGAAACTACAAAATCCAGAAAAAAACTTTAAAAACTATTATAAATAATCTTCACACTTCATAAATGATTATCCTGCTTCAAAGCACACAATTAGCTAGTGAAAGAGAGCCAGAACTTCTGGTTCCCAAACCAGTGCTGCTGGCATTAACACTATTCTATTACTCTCCAACTGAACGCAATTAAAAAAATTGGAATCTATGGTGGTGGTGGGTCAGTTGCTAACTCATGTTGACTTTTGCGACCCCATGGACTGTATGTAGCCCACCAGGCTCCTCTGTCCATGGGACTTCTCAGACAAGAATACTAGAGTGGGTTGCCATTTCCCTCCCTAGGGGATCCTCCCAACTCAGGATGGAACTCACGTCTCCTGTACTGCAGAGTCCTTACTGTTGAGCCACCAGGGAAGCCCATATATGTATTTTTTAATTGAAGTACAGTTGACTTACAGTGCTGTGTTAATCTGTGCTATATAGCAAAGTGACTCAGTTATACATGCTATACATTCCTTCTTATATTCTTTTCCCAGGACACTGAATATACAGTGTGCCGTGTACACTGTGCTATACACTAGGACTTTGTTGTCCATTCATTCTATATGTAAACGTTTGTGTCCACTAACCCCAAAAACCTAGCCCATCCCCCCTCATTCCCCCAATAAATATATTTCTAAAACAGCTTTACTGAGGTAGAATTAAAAATACTATACAATCCACCCATTACAAGTGCACAATTCAATTCAATGGTTTTAGTACTGACATGGGCTTCCCTGGGGGCTCATATGGTAAAGAATCTGTCTGCAGTGTGGGAGACCTGGGTTCGATCCCTGGGTTGGGAAGATCCCCTGGAGGAGGGCACAGCAACCCACCCCAGTATTCTTGCCTGGAGAATCCCCATGGACAGAGGAGACCAGTGGGCTACAGTCCATGGGGTACCAAAGAGCTGGACACGACTGCGCAACTAAGCACAGTACAGTATTGATACCGAGTTGGGCGATTATTACCATGATCAACTTCAGAAGATCTCATCACTCTTCAAAGGAACATGGCACCCCATTAGGAATCCCATTCCCACAACTCACCCCACCACCCAGTCAGTAATCCACTTCCTGCCTCTCTGTATTTATTTATTCAGAGCATCTCCTACAAAGGGAATCGTACTATATACGGTTCTGGCTTCTTTCACTTGGCATAACATTTTCAGAGTTCACCAATGTTGTAGCGTGCATCAGCACTTCATCACTTTTTATTGCCAAAGAAAATCTGTACATTGCATTGTACAGATGTACCATGTTTGTTGATCCATTTCATCAGTTAATAGGCAGATAAGCTGTTTCTACTTTGCTTCTACTTTTTTGGCTGTGTGAATAATAATTTGTGTTAAGAGTTTTTGTACAGATATGCGTTTTCAATTCTCTTGGCTATATACCTAGAAATAGATTTGCTGGGAACCCTATGTTGGCCACTTTGAGGAACCACCAGGCTCTTTTCCACAGTAGCTACCCCCTTTTACATTCCCACCAGCATGTATGAGGGTTGCCATTTCTCCATACCCTAGGTTGTCGTTTTGTTTTTTTTTATTACAGCTTTCTTAGCAGGTGTGTTTCATTTCCTTGATGGGTAATGATGTCAGCCATCCTCTCATGTGCTTATTGGCCATCTGTATATTTTCCTTGAAGAAGTATGTATTCAAAATCTTTTGCCTACTTTTTTAGTTGAGTTATATGTCTTTTTATTATTGAATAAAGTTTTAAATATATATTGGATAGAAGTTTCTTATAAAATAGACGATTTATAAGTAAACACAATTTAAACTAAAAATATATGTGTATGCTAATTATATGTGAGTTTTAAAAAGTGAGCATAAATACAGAATAACAGTTATTCTGACTCGTTTTAACTGTTGTTGTTGACAGTGATATAAGCATATGTATAGGAAAAATGGATGGAGAAGAAAATATTCACTATTGTTAACTATACATGTGAAGAAAGTTGACTTTTTTTTACTTTCTTCCTTGGGCTTTCCTATTTTTCCTATATTATTTCCCACATTAAATGTACATTTAATGATGCATATGTAATTTTCCACATTTAACACCTGGGCTTCCCAGGGGGCGCTAATAGTAAAGAATCCACCTGCCAGTGTGGGAGATGCAAGAGACATGGGTTTGATCCTTGGGTCAGGAAGATTCCCTGGAGTTAGGAAAAACCCCACTCCAGTATTCTTGCCTGGAAAATTCCATGGCAGAGAGCCTGGCAGGTTACAGTCCGTGGGGCCACAAAGAGTTGGACACAACTGACTGACTGAGCACGTGTGCACACACACACACACATTAAACACAGTATCTTACTACTTTTCCCTCTAAATCTCCAGCATCCTCCAACCATAAATGAGTAAAACAAAAAAAGAACTGCTTGAAAAAAAAGCTTTATTTAAATGTGCTACCATATAAAATATAGTCTCATACTCTCAGGAAAACTATGAGTGGCAAACTTAACAAATTTTATTTGAAATATCTCTAAAAATAGAGGAATTTGTCTTACGGGGAGGCTTGCTCTGACAAAGTGGAGTAAACCATTAGGAGAAAGACTTCCAGTGAAATCAGTGAAAGACCAAGGCAGGATTGCAATGAAAGGCAGTTCAGATCTCAGCAATCCCAGAGACCTGAAACAGCAGTTGGAAAAGTAAACGTTTTTTAATTGCCTTAAGTCAATTCCCTTTTGGGGGAAAGTATGAAGCATAAACTTTTAAAGGGAGAAAAATCAGAAGACAGAAAAGATTACTTTGGTCATTATTTGTGACCTACCTTGAAGTCCACAGTGGTGTTTTTTTGTTTTTAGTGGGGAGTGTGTGTGTTGGGGGAAGGAGGGGGTGGTTTGCAACATGTGGGATCTTACTTCCCCAACCAGGGATCAAACCTGCATCATCTGCACTGGAAACATGGAATCTTAACCACTGGACTGCCAGTAAAGTCCCTACAGTGGCCTACTGTAGATGGCTAAGCAAACTGGATGTGATCAGACCCAGGGGTCACGGTACTTCTGAAATAAATTTTACCTCTCTGAAATTTAATGAGTATTATCAAAGATTTAATACATTCTGTTTCTACTAATTCTTTCTGTGTAATTCTCATAATTCTCAAGGAAATTTTTCCCACAGTAAACATTTTATTTTAAAAAATTATTGTACTAGAGGTCTCCTGACTGCTAATTATATGTCAGCAGCTACATTTACAACTAGAAGTAAGTTAACACAGTTTTTCCTCTTACAGCACTGTGTGCTTAGCCGCTCAGTCATGTCTGACTCTTTGTGACTCCATGGACTGTAGTCCACCAGGCTCCTCTATCCATGGGAATTCTCTAGGCATGAAAACTGGAGTGGGTTTCCATGCCCTCCTCAGGGGATCTTCCCAACCCAGGAATTGAACCAAGGTCTCCTGCATAGCAGGTGGATTCTTACCAGCTGAGCTACCCAGGGTTTTTCCATAAAACACTTCAAGACAGATCCCAATCTCTGATTTTCTGGCATTCCTTACTCACCTGCCTGAGATAGAGAAAAAAACTTGAATACTGTCCAGCTTCAGGAAGGTATGAAAGAAAAACAGTGATGCAGATTAATAAAATGGTAGAATCTTTTCCAACTTTCTTCAGTGACTAGAAATAAGCAGAAACAGAAACATAAAAAGCAAATAGATACTGATGTCACTGATATTCTGGGATATCAGCTTCACTGTTTTTTGATTTCTTAAGGTGGATAACAAAATATGAATGGATTAAAAAAGGAAGTGAGCCTTAACATTAAATCTATTACCACCTCTCTAAGGACATTACAAGTCCTAATTTCAGAGGTACATATTTCAAATATTACAGCCTTTTCTTTATAAAAAAATTTTTTGCTCATCTTTGTTAATAATACTGGTTCACATACTGAAACAGACCCTGAACATACTATGAAAATACTGAAAAATTTTAAAAAACACACTGCTCCAGAACCTTTTAAGAAAATCTCATCTCTTTTCGCTCATAATACAACTCCTTTAAAGCCACAAACATTACAGAGTTTTCATTACACATAAATTTATTCTTTAAAATGTTAATAATAAATTTGCCCACACAATTGGCAGAAAAATACATGTGCTCCAGGCATGGGGTCAGTGGCAAGATTCTCTGACTAGTGACAACTTTTTCAATATTATACCTTTGTCCAAAATCCTTACACCCTTTTCTACACAGGATGTCTGAGTAGACCAAAAGGTGCATCTCTTGTCTCTCATGGTAACTGTATACTTCAGTTCAGTCACTCAGTTGTGTCCGACTCTTAAGAATTATCAGTTTTATATATTCTTTGGTTTACAGTTCACATCTGTCCCTTATTTGCAATTATATTTTTTCTATTTTTACTAGAAAAAAAAATAAACCAGCAACTGCTAGGATGCATGAATCTGCAGAAATGCACATTTATTTGCATGGTTTAGAAAGATATTTAGGAAAGTGTCTTCATGCTTTTATTTACCGCAAAAGGGTCTGCTTGTTTCCAAGAAATCCGGGCTCCCCAGGAGAGAGGTCTCATTTTCTCTGGCAAAGATTCTGGAACAGCCAGTAAGATGAAGCAGATGTCTAGAAGAGCTACCACTGTGGCTACTAGCACAACAAGGCTGTCTCCATAACTGGCAGAAAGGTACGCTCCAATGGCTGGGCTGCTGACCAGACTGGCTGCAAAAGTGGCTGAGACCTATGGAGAAAGAACACTCTCACCCAGGGTTGCATCTCCAGCAGGTACACACTTACATTCCTGTTTCCAACCAGGGACCCACAGGTGCATATCTAAAACCACCCTTCTCTAACTTTAAAAAGACGAAAGAATTGTATTGCACACAACTTTTAAGAATGAAAAGTAATTTTCTTTTAAGAATTTGCTCACAAGTTATTAACTAATTTGAATAACTTTCCAATTCTTGTAGCTTTCTAGAGGTAACTTCTAAAGTTACCTCTAGAAAGCTACACGAATAAAAAAATGATTTATTTAGAAATAAAAATTATAAAACCTTCCCCACAAATAAACCATACATATTTTAATCTTCTGTAATTAGGAAACAGGGATATAGAGAGAAAGGAACAAAAAAAGTTTTTGCAGGGTTGATAACAAAATCAACAAATTACTCAGAAACCAGGCTTGATTTCATCTTCCAAAACTGTGCACTGTTTTACCACTTCATTAGCACTAACTAGGGGTGGAAATCCCTGGCAGTCTTAGAAAAAGTTATATAACAACAACAACAAAAATCCAAAAAGATTTATTGAGGGAGATCTCAAAAGCTTTTTAATTAGAGAAATCCCTGGGCTAGGAGTTTCTGTCATACTGTCACCCCCAACGTCCTAAAACCAAAGACCACTGAGTCAACTGATCACACTTAGAACTTGAATCCATGTGACACTTCTTCACACTGCTTCCCTATAAGCATGTAGAAGGCTCTCTCTATTGTGAAATGTAGTCTGAATGTTCAGAAGCTTAAGTGGACAGCCTCCAAATTACAACCAGACTGAGTGTAAAAAGCACATTTACAAGCTGGTCATCTAAACTTCTAATGGATTTTAATAGGAACTACAGAAATCATTAACTATAACTGAAATTATGACTCCTGGGTAACCAATGATATTCTTCCTTCATCCACACCCCCGAGTGACTGTAAAAATACAATGTATTGGAAATTAGTATTATACCAAAATTATAGAAGCCAAAAGTTAAAAAATTTTTTGGGGAAAAAAAGGAAGTACATAGAATTCCAATTTGAGGAATAGGAATTCCCTGGTTCAATAATTATTGAGCATTTATATGTGCTAGAAAAATAAGAAAACAGAGCTCCTGCCCTTAATTATATAGCATTCCAAGTGTAAAGAAGTAAAGATCATAGAGCATACAAATATGTCATTATTTGTCAAAAAGACATTTTTAATTCTTTCATCATAATTCTATTCTTTATCTGTAAGGTAGCTAGCAAGCTTTTTTCCTTTTTCTTTTTTCAGGTTTGTCATCTCAACATCTAACACATAGAGTTAAATGTAAAGGTTAGTCATTGGCCAAACCCTGAGTCCTATGATCCAGTCCAGGTAGCCTTATGGCCTGGAGGACATACTTCAGCAGGGCACTCCTCTAACTAACTTCTCTCAACATACCTATGAACAGGCATTATTATAACTGGCATTTTACAGATGAAGAACTGAGCTAGAGATAGGGAAACTAAGTCATGATCACTTTGGTTCCATAACTGTCTGTCTCTGAAATCCTTCCTTAAATACTATGGCTTAGCACAATAGCTTTGTGAGGGATTTTTCTGATGAAGGCAAAAGAACAAAAATCTAATAAAACTGAAAAGGAATGAGTGTTTCCAGCAATGTTGAGAAAAGCTTCACAAGTGCAATAAATGAGGCTTCTGGCACCCCTCAACTCTGCTGACCAACCCTCAAAAGCCCACCTTGAACATCCTGCCTTCTTTTTTTTTTTTTTTTTATTTTAAATTACATTTTATTTTATTTTATTTTTTTTAAATTTTTTTATTAGTTGGAGGCTAATTACTTCACAACATTTCAGTGGGTTTTGTCATAAAATCTATGGCTGATTCATCCTGCCTTCTTTGAAGCATTCCTATCTGTTTCTCCCTCTGTCCTCCTCCACAGCACTCAGGAGATGCCCCTGTTTTAGGACATGACATGAGAAACATTCAGGGGAGGAGGGAAGAAGGAAGGAAGGAGAAGCAAGTAGTAGCTAGAGGGCTTGGAGAAATTTTTAAACTACTGATGTCTAAAGTCAACAAACTAAAAATGACTGTTGTGTTTTGTGGAACAACAGTAACTGGCATATATGTCCATCACTGATCCATACAATTATTCACTCAGTCAACACTGAATGACTGCTTACTGTCTTCCAGGAAGTGGAATTTAACAGAAAAAATAAGACCCAGGAGAGAAATAACCTGAGTTTTTGGCATTCAGTCCCTCTCCAACCATTCAACAATCCAGTCAGGTTATCTTTCTTCTTCCATCTTCTTACTATAAACATTTCAAACACAGGAGAGTTGAAAGAACAAAATGTACACTAATGGGGAGCAAAATAAGCTACCCCAAAATGTGCCACTTTGGCATGTGGATTGTTTCAAGCAGAAGGCAATTATGACCCAGGAGACTCAGGCAAAGCTTTTTACCTTTCCCAGAATAGCCTACTGCAGTCCATAGCGTCTAAGAGTCAGACACGACTGAGTGACTGAACTTAACTGATAATGACCTAAAAGAACTTAGAAAGGAGGCCTATGCCAAGAAATACTGGTAAATACATTAAATACATTAAAAAAAAACTTTTTACATTAGATACTAAATACTAAAGGTAACTTTTTATATTAGAAAGATAATACTATGATAAAGATAGTAAGTACTAAAGATAACTTTTTATATGAGAAAGACTTATCTACATGTAATGGCAAACATTTGATTTTCTCTCCTCATCTTCCTGTGAATTATCTTCCTTCCCTTTGAAGTCCCAGACCCCTATAGTCTTTCTCCTTAAGTCAGGATGGTATAATAAGCCTCAACCACTGACAGTTCTTGAGTCTCTCACATCTTTGTCAGACTCCCACACATATGAAATTAAATTTGTTTTTCTCCTATTAATCTGTCTTTGGTTTTAGTTGCTAAGTCGTGTCTCACTCTTGCAACCCCATGGACTGTAGCCCACCAGGCTCCTCAGGATTCCCCAGGTAATAATACTGGAGTGGGCTGCCATTTTCTTCTCCAGGTTCTCCCCAACTTTATGTCAATTTAATTATTTTGCTCACTCTTCCCTTGTGGCTCAACTGGTAAAGAATTCGCTTGCAATGCGGGAGAACTGGGTTTGATCCCTGGGTTTGGGAAGATCCCTGGAAAAGGGAAAGGTTACCCCACTCCAGTATTCTGGCCTGGAGAATTCAATGGACTGTATAGTCCATGGGGTCACAAAGAGTTGGACATAACTGAGCGACTTTCACTCCCTTAACTCAAAGAACCTAAAAGGGAAGAAGGGAAAACTTTCCCTGTTCATACCCACATACCCCAAGAGGTTCACACAATGGACACATGCCCACAAATGCTCACCTGTCACTTTTCCCCCTTGAACCACTTAAGTAATTCTCAGAGTTGTGATACTCTGACCTAAATGGCTTCAGATTGCCATCTTTTATAGGTCTTTCTTCTCCTACAGAATCACAACGCAAATATCTTGCCTAAGAAAATTATAAGTGACTTTCTAATATTCAATTACCCCAAAAAGGTCTCCTATAACTTTTGTTATTGACTCAACAATTATTTCCTGAATGAATGTAGCCCTTTTTCCGTAGTGCTACATTTCAAATAAGTGTCTGAGTCACACAACCTGCAATACAGTGACAATGAATTAACATAACTGAGGTTCTATCACCTCTCCAATTCTAATTAGGTGCACAGAGATCTATGATTGTAGCAACTGTTTACTGTTTATGGTTCCTCAAGAGATCAGCTAACAAGAAACAAATCAAACCAAATTTAAAAAAAACTTTGCAAGTGACAACTCACATATCCTGCCAATCTTCCAACACTAAAACCAAAGGATAAATCAGTAGCAATTTCTATCTTGCTATTTTTAGTTTCTCACAAGTCTCCTTTTTAATTTCAACTGTTTTGGATTTTCTTTACATAATTAATACTATTTTAATAAAAGCTCACTTTCTAGTAAATTTTTAGTAGAGTATTTATTATTTCTCTGGTTAAAAAACATAATCTATTATCTTACCCATCCATAAGCAGTACTTCGCTCATGTTCCTGAGTGACATCAGCTACATAGGCAAATATGACAGAGAACGTGACTGAGAAGACTCCAGATATGGAAATCATTGCAAAATACCACCTATAAAAAGATTATTTTAAGCATTCATAAGAGAAGTAGTATATACACACTTTTATAATCAAAACCAAAGATATCATGTAAAGGCTATAAACCAAAATATAAATTGTAAAAATACATGTATATTTAAAGATATAAAGGACAACAAATAAAATTATAATCAAGATGGAGAGTAAGTAGAAACATACCAATATTGTCATTGCTCAAGGGGTGTCAGTACATACAGTTAAAAAAAATGAAAAAGTAGGAATATGCAGTAAAGTTAGTTTTAATGGCAGCCAGAACAGAAATGAAACCTTTCTAAATTTCTGAAGTTTTAGCTGAGAAAAATACATATACACAAAAGCAGGAAGCATTTTAAAAATTAATAAGACAAAAAAATTTCTACCATATAAAATAGACACTTAACAAAAATCTAGTTAAAATATTAGCCAACAGAATTGCATAGAACAAAAAGTAGTGTTTTAATTCTAGGATGTAATGATGTTTCAATATTAGAAGTCTATTAATATAATTAATCATGGTAATAGATTTAAGGAGAAAATTCAAATCATCTCCACTGATACTAATGGCATCAAAACTTGATATTCCCTTGAGTTTAAAAAGGAAAATCTCTAAACAAAATAGGAACTAGTATTTTTCAACCCAAAAGCTAGTTTGATACTCAAGGATGAAACATAAAATTTCCTTCATATACATGAGGAAGATAGGTCCATAATCAGCACTTTTATTTAACAATAATAAAAGATTTTTATGCATTAGTCAATACAAGCAACAGAAGCAGCAGCATGAAAACTGGAGAGAAGAGATAAAATCATTTTAAGATTATAAAGAAAACAATTGTAAGATATTGAGAGGACACTGAAAATACAAAAAACCTAATGCATCAGAAAAGCATGACTTGTTCTTGAACAGAAAAATTCAATACCAAAAAGTATTTTATAAAAATTTATCTGGTAGGAACCAAAATGATTCATTATAGGTACCCAACACATTTAGAACATGACAAATGTTGACATAAAATTCCTATCAGATAACCAAATGAGAGTATTCACATTGAGTATCCCCCAAATCTATCAATTGCATTTAAACCCTAAATGACTGGAACACAAAAGACCCTTTCATTCTAAACTGTGTTATTCACATAGGAATAGCATCTCAGCAACAGGAATTCTGGCCAAAATATCATTCTTTGGGCTCCAGAAAAACTAAGTTACAGCTCAGGTACAAATTTCAACACATTTTTATTAACTAAATAACCTTGGTTATTACATGCTAATTATTCTCTCCCCATTTATCATGAAAAAATAAGATCAAATTAAAATTCACATTATAATTTAGAATAGGCTACTGGTCATAATACAGTACACACTAAAGTGACTCCTGCCCCCCTTTAAAAAATTAATTTATTTTTGTCTGCACTGGGTCTTTGTTGCTGGATGCAGGCTTTCACGAGTTGTGGTGAGTGGGGGCTACTCTCCAGCTGTGGTGGGTGGGCTTCTCACTGCGGTGGCTTGTTGCGGGGCAGCAGCTCTAGGGCACGCAGGCTTCAGTAGTTGTGGCACACAGGCCTGCCTGCCCAGGGGCATGTGGAATCTTCCTGGACCAGGGATGGAACTAACTTCCCGTGCATTGCCAGACAGAATTCCAACTGGACCATCAGGAAAAGTTGGACTCTTGACTTTTAATGCAAACTATGTTCATGGCAGTGCCCTAGGATAGGGGTCCTCACCCCCAGGCAGTGGACTGTGGCCTGTTAGGAACCGGGCCACCCAGTGAGAGGTGAGCAAGAGAAGCTTCACCTACTGTTCCCCATGGCTCCCCACTGCTCGCATTACAACCGGAAACACACACCCACCCCTCCTTGTCTGTGAAACTGGTCCCTGGTGCCAAAAAGCTTGGGGATCGCTGCATGAGCTGACAAAAACTACACATCTGCAAAGTCAAATGAGCCACAACTGAGTGAGTACAGAGACTGTCTGCCCCCTCCCAGGACCCAATCATGTAACTTACCTCATGACAAAAACAACTGCCCTTAGAGACTACTTTTATTTCTATTTCTTCACCTAAGTAACTATCTTAGACTTAATTTCATGTCCTCATTTATAAAATGGGCATGATGGCAACTGCGTACTAGTTTTCAGAATTAGCAAAGAGTTCAAATGAAAATACAGGTACAATTGCTCTGCAAAGGTTGAAAAGTGCTCTGCAGACGTATTGTCCATATGTGACCCCAAACAGACAGTCATGATGGAGGGCCCAGTCACTCACCATGGACTGATTCTCATCAGTGGAATTGGGAAGCAGGTGAAGAAGACAGTGCCAAGAAGAAAGGGCTTCCTTCCCCACACATCAGACAGTGCGCCTATGAGTGGGGCACTCAAAAAAGAGAGCAGACCCTGGAGAAGAAAGCAGAAGCAAGGGTCAAATTTATAATGTGATCCCCAAATTACTTATAATTTTCATTTTCTAAATGAATTTCTAAATGCTCTAATTCATTTTAGTGGCTCTGAAACAGAATAATTTGTAACATTAAATACAATGTTTTTTTAAAAAAATTCTAACAAAATTTGTAAGCATGCTATTTGAAAGGGAAGAAAAGGATAAAAGCTTGTTTTCTGGGTGAAACTGGAGAAGTGAGGTGATATGAAATATATATACTCACAGCTGGCCCTTAATGTGAACACACACCAAAGGTATGGGAAGAAGTCAGAAACTTAACTCATTTTATAAATACATACAACATATCTGTTACATGCAAAGCTCTGAATTAAGTGGTGAAATGAAGACACTCAGATGAATACATACCTTCTGCCCTCAAAGGACTTGTAAGCTAATAGGGATAAACAGGATGAATGTGCATATACTAAATGTCCATTAAAGACGTAGATTCTGTTTGTCTGATGAATTTAGGATAGAGATAATGAAAAGTTGCAGGCTAAAGGGAAGCAAGAGCACCACCATACATAAGCAAAGGAAGTAAAAAAACTCACATTTATCACTTCCTCACAATTTGCCAGTCACTCTGCTGGCTGACCACTTCCATATCAATTTCCTTTTTGATGTCAGGGCCCTTGAGGCCACAGGCCTGCCTCTCAGATTCTGTTGGTGCCCCTGTCCTCCCTTTAGATGCTCTGCCTATATGCATGGCCACCATCACCTACATTATGAACAGCTTTCCAATCTCTCTTCTGAGTTCTGTGTCTACAGTCAAATGTGCTTTCCTACTTGGAGATTTAACATGAGCACTGTTCCCTATAAACCTGACCAAACACCTACACTTCCCATCTTGGCTAAGAAGCTGTCCAAAGCTTCCCCATCATTCCTTCACTCCCCAAGGTGATTTTTCAGACCATTCTCTTATAATGACTTCTCTCCATCTATTCCTTGCTATGATGCATTTCAGCATTTCTTGCCTGGATTTAAATAAAATTATCTTCTAACTGTTCCCTGCCCCTGGTTCTACTTCTTTTCAATCTGTCTTCCACATAACCCCAAGAGAAACCTTGATGAGCTGCAGACTTCAGTTTTTTGATACCTTATTTAAAATCTCAACTGTGCAGAATTGAAATTCTTCAAGTGTATGAACTCTGCTTTTAAATACTAAAATTAAAAATGAGTGGTGGAAACCCAAGATAGATAAGAGCAGGGAGATGTTGATAAATAATGAAACTAGGTGATGAGTACATGGGTGTTTATTATCTTATTCTCTCCTTTTGTATATCTGAATTTTCATAATACATTAAAAAAAAATTCTTCAGCACAGCATACAGATAGAACCCTCCAAAATCTAGTACCTAGCACACATCCTGGAGACGGAAATGGCAACCCACTCCAGTGTTCTTGCCTAGAGAATCCCAGGGACGGGAGAGCCTGGTGGGCTGCCGTCTTTGGGGTCGCACAGAGTCGGACACGACTGAAGCGACTTAGCAGCAGCAGCACACATCCTATGCTTTGGCAATACGCAATACTTCTTAGTTTTCTGAACATACTACTACATTCCTTTGTGCAAATGGGCATTTGCAAGGCCCCTGCTGTGTCTGTAGGCATCTTCCACACTTGGCTCTGGTAAACTACTAGTCATTCTTTTCAACTCGGGGCCAGGAGTACCCCTGCCTCTATTTTCTTAGCTACTCAAATATAATTAATAATGCTCGTTTTTGAAGGGTGCAAAACAAATGACTCCTGTCCCCACCCTGGCACGTATCTCTTCTATTGTAACTATAATACTCTATTACAATTACTTGTTATTTGTCTATCTTTTTTATTAGATTAGAAATTGAGATTAAGGTCAGAGGAATGGTTTCCTTTCATCTCTGTACCCTTGGTACCTACCGCACAGTCTGATAATAAAGGCTTGCAAAGAGGTTTGGTAAGCTGAATAGAACTTTTATGAGGAAATCAACTCATGTTTCTAAGGCTGAGAAGAGAAAGAACAGGATTCTAATCCCCTATCAGCCACTAGTAAACCCAGAGACAATGGGCCAGGAGATGGGTAAACTGAAGCAAGGGGAGGTCAGACTAAGACTCAGTGGAGGGGAGGAAAGCGGAGACGAAAAGCATTTGACTCCTCTGAAATAAAATATTAATCTATGCCTAGGTATCCTTGGAAGAAATGCTATAACAAAACTAGACAGCATATTAAAAAGCAGAGACATTACTTTGCCAACAAAGATCCTTACAGTCAAAGCTATGGTTTTTCCAGTAGTCATGTATGGATGTGAGAGTTGGACCATAAAGGAAGGCTGAGCGCTGAAGAACTGATGCTTTTGAACTGTGTTGTTGGAGAAGGCTCTTGAGAGTCCCTTGGACTGCAAGGAGATCAACCCAATCAATCCTAAAGGAAAACAATTCTGAATATTCAATGGAAGAACTGAAGCTGAAGCTCCAATACTGTGGCCACCTGATGGGAAGAGCTGACTCATTAGAAAAGACCCTGATACTGGGAAAGACTGAAGGCAGGAGGAGAAGGGGACGACAGAGGACTAGATGGCTGGATGATATTACTGACTCAATGGACATGAGTTTGAGGAAGCTCGGGGAGATGGTGATGGCCAGGGAAGCCTGGAGTGCTGCAGTCCATGGGATTGCAAAGAGTTGGACAAGACTGAGCGAATGAACGAGGCATCAAACCCTGCAATTTATAAGACACATTAGATTTCCAGCATTTGGTCTGTTTTTGCATCAAAAGAGTTAAATGATCTCTTTAACTAAGAGCTAAACAACTGCAGAAGCAGGGCTGAAATTCACGACTTGCAACATCAGTTTTATAAATTTAGAGAAGAAAACATTTTACATTGCTTTAAAATTTTCTAAAAATATCAAACACCTGAGTTCTTGGGTAGTATAGAACTGGTCAAGAAAACCATGGAAATAAATTTAAGAGGACAAAAGAATAGAAATAAGAATCACCACAAAAACAGTAACAAAATCTAAACACAAAGAACCCTGGAAAATTTTTTGGGCAGTTCTGATTTTAGATTTCATACAGTAAGATATGGAATGCATGCCATTAAAACAAAGGACATGAGAAGGCCAAGAATTAAAGTTTTATTTAAAATAATGCAGTTTTTTTTTTAAAAAAAGATACTGTTATCTAGATTCTAGATTTCAATTGTAATTTAATCTATTCATTAAATAATTATTATTTTAAAGTGATGCTCAGTGACAATTGCTGTTCAGTTGCTCAGTCATGTCTGACTCTGTGACCCCATGGACTGCAGTCCACCAGGCTCTCCTGTTTTACACCATCTCCCTGCGTTTGCTCAAACTCACGTCCATTGAAAAGATGATGCCATCCAACTATCTCATCCTCCGTTGCCCCCTTCTCCTGACCTCAATCTTTCAATCATTAAATGATCATTAAATAATTATTTTTTAAAAATAATTCTCAGTGACTATTGATACTGAAAATATCCTCTGGGAGAACCTACATTTATTATGATGCTGAAATACAATCTAATAAAATACTTGCCTCTTTGGAAAGCTTGTATTTCTCAAAAATCAAAGACTTTCTTCTGTTTCAGAATTACTTCTTCACCACCCAATCCAGTCCTAGATCCTATTATGCCACATTATTAAAATAGTAGATTGAGAGGGATGTCTGTACCTTGAGTAGGCAAGTACTGCAGCAGTCCTGAAGAGGAAGAGCACGGTTTGAACATGAGAAAATATTTAAAGATTAAAACCAGACTGGGGCTTCCCTGGTGGTCCAGTGGTTAAGACACCATACTCCAAATGCAGGGGCACAGGTTTGATCCCTGGTCTGGGAACTAAGGTACCACATGCCACAAAGCATGGGCAAAAAAAAAAAAACCACTAAAGTGACATCAAAATCTTAGCTTTTAGCATAAATATAGTTAGCTCTCATTATCTCATTATCTACACTGGTTATGTTCTGTAACTTTTCCAGGAACACTGAATTAAGAGAATCTGGAACTGCTGTTGTAGAGGAAACACAAGGTTGTATTCCTACCATTCTCTGGTCACATATTTTAATTAACTGATCAATATACAACCTTGGTTTATATATACTTCTCTTTAAAGATGACTTGTTTAACATGTAGACTGTTGATTTATTAACACTGAGGTCTCAGCCATCAGCACTATGACTCATGTCTGAATGAGGCTTATCTAACACAGTATTTTCTCCATAATGGATATCAACACCCCTCTACACTTAGAAACACTTAACAACAAGTTGGCACTACACTTGAGGCCATTTTAAATGGAGAAACAGTAAAAATGCAAGATACATAGCACTAAATGGACTGCAAAATGGACATGCTTACACTATGAGACCCAAAACAAAAAGAATGTCCTTTGTTCAACCTCAGCTGGAAACATGCAGTTGGGCCAACTCAGATTGCCTCCTTATGCCATACATGAATGAATAGGAAAGCACTGTACCGACTTAGAGGTTGCAAATGAATTTAGTGAGTAGGCAGATTTTGCAAATATGAAATCTGGAAGTAACAAGGGCTGAATGTACTAAGCCAGGCTATCAGGGTCCGGTGACTACTGGATAAAACATGGGGTGCAGGAGTCCAGTGTGGACCAAGAATTAGTACATCAACTTTGTAAGTTAGCTTCCCAGTCCAGTAGATTTTTAAGGTGGCATAATTAACTGGTCAGTAATCCTTATGACTATAGAGTGGAAGTGAGAAATAGATTTAAGGGACTAGATCCGATAAACGGAGTGCGTGATGAACTGTGGACAGAGGTTCATGACATTGTACAGGACACAGGAATCAAGACCATCCCCATGGAAAAGAAATGCAAAAAAGAAAAATGGCTGTCTGAGGAGGCCTTACAAATAGCTGTGAAAAGAAGAGAAGCAAAAAGCAAAGGAGAAAAGGAAAGATATTCCCATTTGAATACAGAGTTCCAAAGAATAGCCAGGAGAGATAAGAAAGCCTTCCTCAGCGATCAATGCAAAGAAATAGAGGAAAACAACAGAATGGGAAAGACTAGAGATCTCTTCAAGAAAATTAGAGATACCAAGGGAACATTTCATGCAAAGATGGGTTTGACAAAGGACAGAGATGGTATGGACCTAACAGAAGCAGAAGATATTAAGAAGAGGTGGCAAGAATACACAGAAAAACTGTACAAAAAAGAACTTCACAACCCAGATAATCAGGGTGGTGTGATCACTCACCTAGAGCCAGACATCCTGGAAAGTGAAGTGGGCCTTAGAAAGCATCACTACGAACAAAGCTAGTGGAGGTGATGGAATTCCAGTTGAGCTATTTCAAATCCTAAAAGATGACGCTGTGAAAGTGCTGCACTCAATATGCCAGCAAATTGGGAAAACTCAGCAGTGGCCACAGGACTGGAAAAGGTCAGTTTTCATTCCAATCCCAGAGAAAGGCAATCCCAAAGAATGCTCAAACTATCACACAATTGCACTCATCTCACACGCTAGTAAAGTAATGCTCAAAATTCTCCAAGCCAGGCTTCAGCAATACGTGAACCATGAAATTCCAGCTGTTCAAGCTGGTTTTAGATAAGGCAGAGGAACCAGAGATCAAATTGCCAACATCCACTGGATCATTAAAAAGCAAGAGAGTTCCAGAAAAACATTTATTTTTGCTTTATTGACTATGCCAAAGCCTTTGACTGTGTTAATCACAATAAACTGTGGAAAATTCTGAAAGAGATGAGACTATGAGACCATCTGACCTGCCTCTTGAGAAACCTGTATGCAGGTCAGGAAGCAATAGTTAGAACTGGACATGGAACAACAGACTGGTTCCAAATAGGAAAGGGAGTACATCAAGGCTGTATATTGTCACCCTGCTTATTTAACTTCTATGCAGAGTACATCATGAGAAACGCTGGGTTGGAAGAAGCACAAGCTGGAATCGAGATTGCTGGGAGAAATATCAATAACCTCAGATATGCCAATGACACCACCCTTATGGCAGAAAGTGAAGAGGAACTAAAAAGCCTCTTGATGAAAGTGAAAGAGGAGAGAGAAAACGTTGGCTTAAAGCTCAACACTCAGAAAACTAAGATCATGGCATCTGGTCCCATCACTTCATGGGAAATAGATGGGGAGACAGTGGAAACAATAGCTGACTTTATTTTTCTGGGCTCCAAAATCACTGCAGATGGTGAATGCAGCCATGAAATTAAAAGACGCTTACTCCTTGGAAGGAAAGTTAGACCAACCTAGACAGCATATTAAAAAGCAGAGACTTTACTTTGCCAACAAAGTTCCATCTAGTCAAGGCTATGGTTTTTCCAGTGGTCATGTATGGATGTGAGAGATGGACTATAAAGAAAGCTGAGCACCAAAGAATTGATGCTTTTGAACTGTGGTGTTGGAGAAGACTCTTGAGAGTCCCTTGGACTGCAAGGAGATCCAACCAGTTCATCCTCACGGAGCTCAGTCCTGGGTGTTCATTGGAAGGACTGATGCTGAAGCTGAAACTCCAATACTTTGGCCACCTGATGCAAAGAGCTGACTCATTTGAAAAGACCCTGATGCTGGGCAAGGTTGAGGGCAGGAGGAGAAGGGGACAACAAAAAATGAGATGGTTGGATGGCATCACCGACTAGATGGACGTGGGTTTGCATGGACTCCAGGAGTCGGTAATGGACAGGGAGGCCTGGCATGCTGCAGTTCATGGGGTTGCAAATAGTCGGACACGACTGAGTGACTGAACTGAACTGAACTGAATCCTAACATGGCCTTCAATTCACTTCAGTTGCTCAGTCGTGTCTGACTCTTGTGACCCTCTGGACTGCAGCACACTAGGCTTCTGTATCTACCACCAACTCACAGTGGTTGCTCAAACTCAGGCCCACCAATTCGGTGATGCCATCCAACCCTCTCATCCTCTGTCCTCCCCTTCTCCTGATTGCTGCCTTCAATCTTTCAGGGTCTTTTCCAATGAGTCAGTTCTTTGCATCAGGTGACCAAAGTATTGGAGTTTCAACTTCAGCATCAGTCCTTCCAATGAAAATTCAGGACTGATTTCCTTTAGGATTGACTGGTTTGACCTCCCTGCAGTCCAAAGGACTCTCAAGAGTCTTCTCCAAAACCACAGTTCAAAAGCATCAGTTTTTCAGCACTCAGCTTTCTTTATAGTCCAACTCTCACATCCATACCTGACTACAGGAAAAACTATAGCTTTGATTAGATGGACCTTTGTTGCCAAAGTGACATCTCTGCTTTTTAATATGCTGTCTAGGTTAGTCATAGCTTTTCTTTCGAGGCCCAAGAGTCTTTTAATTTCATGGCTGCATTCACCATCTGCAGTGATTTTGGAGCCCAAGAAAAGAAAGCTCTCACGGTTTCCATTGTTCCCCCATTTCTTTTACATGAGGTAATGGGACCAGATGCCATAATCTTAGTTTTTTGAATGTTGAGCTTTAAGCCAGGTTTTTCACTCTCCTCTTTCATTTTACCAAAAGGGTCTTTAGTTCTTCTCTTTCTGCTATAATGGTAGACATGGCCTTACAGGCTCTAATTTGAGAAAATAGCAATTAAAGCTTATTGTTGATTTAAATGCAATTATCTAATAAACTTTTTAAACATACAAAGAATGGCAATTACAACTCACTTGAAGCAAAAATACATGAATTTTATACTTTATACAGCTATCATAAAAGTATTAAGCATAAGCTTTCCTTAACATAGGTAGCTGACAAATATTTGACTAAATAAATGTATCAATATCATTAAAAAGTTTTAAAACTAAAAATTTGTTTTGTTTTGTTTTCCTTCAAGTATTTTAATTAACTCTGCAACTCAGTATGAGAGAAAAATGGTACCCATGAAAAATAAGATATAGTCATTTAAGTACTTCTGAAAACTTTCATTTTTCCATGAAAAAGTTCACATCTTATGACATTCTTTATAAGCCACAAGGATGTACAACATATAGACACAGATTACACAAAAATTATATTCATTCACTTTGATTTTTCATACAGTATTTTACTAATAATGACTTTCATCTCTTTAAAATTTTAAAAGGAGATCAAAGAGAAATTTTCACACTGATGGAATTGTTTTTATTTATATAACTGACAAATGCAAATTTTTTCACACAAAAAACAGTATTACAGCGAGAGTCGCCTTTCAGACCTAGGTAGGACACGTGAGACCCCACAGAGCACGGCTTCCTTCCCAGGGCGCACAGCAGTCAGTCTTACAGGACAAGTGGCGGATGTGACCCACTGACGTCTAGGAAAGGAGGCTGAGAAGCGTGAGGAAGGCCCAAGAATGGCGAGAGACCCCGAAACCTCAGGGAGAGGCCTACATGGGAGAAAGGGCCGAAACGCTTCCTTTTGACTGAGGGAGAAAAGGAGATAGGTACAGGGAAGACTCACTGAAACAAAATTTTAATTAAAATATAAAGAAACAGACTGTTTTCACAGGTTTTCCCTTAATCTTAGAAGTAGCAGCGCCATTACTTCAAATTGATCCCAAGAAACAATAACAGTACTTCTATATGCCAATCTGCTCTGTGCCTTTCACACAAATGTCTTACCCTAAGAGAAGGGCACTACTAGGGTAAGTAACTAGCCTAAGGCTCAGGGCTCATAAGCAGTAGAAGCAGGATTCAGCTCAGGCTGAGGTGGCTCTAAGACCTGAGACTAACCCGGACCATAATTCAAATCAATTATCACACTGTATTTCTTAGTAACATTTTAGTGTCTCTGTCCTGAAGCACACAAAGTACTAGACTTTACCTACTTGTGAATTCTCTTAAGCACGTTTCAATAAATGTATAAATTACCAGTCTGTTATAAAACAATATTTAAAATTTATGACGTCATCTCTCTCAAGGAGAAGGCAATGGCAACCCACTCCAGTACTCTTGCCTGGAAAATCCCATGGACAGAGGAGCCTGGTGAGCTGCTGTCTATGGGGTCACCCAGAGTCAGACATGACTGAAGCAACTTAGCAGCAGCAGCATCTCTCTCAAGTAGGTTGCTTTACAATTTTGCTTACAGATAATTAAAAGGATAGTTTTTATCCAACTTCCTGTCCAAATTAAGGAAGCAGGATTATTGTGTATGCGTCTGTATGAAAAACACTTCTGTATTTAGTAATACTGAAGAGTAGCCAAAAGGGGACTTTAAAGGTATCTTGTTTTTTATTTTTTTAATTCTTATGAGACATCAGTCAACAATTTCTCTGTGTGTTTGTGCTATGCACTGGTTAATGATTTAATTCATTAAATAGCAGGATAAGACAATTCAGCAGTAATTCCTAGGATCAGATAAGCTCTTGAATATTAAAATGTCCCTGTATGAGTGTTCAGGCAGAGGATCTACATGACCATGTCCTTGATCAGACTTAACCATCCAGTCTAGACTGATAAGAAGCATTGCATGTGAATCCCTGTGTGGCCAAGCCCTGGGATGGATTGCTGGGTCTTCCACTTTCCCCCTCTTTCAGCCTCTTGCTGTGATGTCAAAGCTAGACAAGAATAAAGCAGCATGCTTTAGAGGCACTTTCTTCATACTGATTGACCCAGTATAAACCAATCCTAGACATCCAGCCCACTTAGTTTTAGTTAGTTTGGGACACTGACGAAGATATCTAGTTTTTTAATAAGTATAAAATAAGCTAAAGAAGAAAGCTTCAGAAAGTTTCAAGGTGGACACTGGGCAATCAGACCAACTCTCTTCATGAAGAATATTATTAGTCACTCCATCTGGTCATGTTAAATCCAGCAGTAATAACTTGACTTCATCTACTAAGTCAAACCACAGCATCTCAGCCTGGTTATACTTCCAACGAAGTGTAGCCAGAACTACTTTAGTGGTTAGTTTTATGTGTCAGTTTGGCTAGGCTATAGTACCCAGTTATTTAGTCAAACACTAGCGTGGGTGTTGCCATGAAGCTAATTTGTAGAAGTGGTCTAACATCTACAATTAACTGGCTTTAAAGGGTATTTTTGTTGTTTAGTTGCTAAGTCAAGTCCAACTATTTGTGACCCACCAGGTTCCTCTGTCCATGGGACTTCCCAGCTAAGAATACTGGAATGGGTTGTGATTTCCTTCTCCAGGGGCTCTTCTCAACCCAGGGATTGAATCCATGTCTCCTGCATTGGCAGGCAAATTTTTTACCAACAAGCCAGCCACCAGGGAAGCCAAAGTAAAGGGTGGTACCCTCAATAATATGGGAGTCTCATTTAAGTCAGTTGAAGGCCTTAAGAGGAAAATCTGAGGGTTCCAGAGGAAAGAATTCTGCCTCAGGACTGTAGCATCAACTCCAGCCAAATTTCCAGCCTGTCTTACATATTTCAGACTTGCTAGCCCCACAATCATGTGAGCTAGTTCCTTAAAGTAAGCCTCTTTATATATATTCTGTTGGTCTTACTTCTCTGGAGAACTCTAACACAACTTATTGCTAGTCATATAACAATGTCCGCCATATACTTCAATTTCATAAAAATAAAAATTGCTAGTGAAAAAATTTTTAAGTAGGATTTTGAAAACCTGAGAAGTATGACTAAGTATGAGTTTTTCTCTTTATAACTGTTAAGATGAACAGGTACTAAATTAATAATCATTAAAACGAGAGGATTAACATAAAATAAATTTCATTATTGAAAGACAGAGAATTGAACAATCTTTATTAGAAAAATAAAGAACTTGAAGGCACTTCATAAAAGTAGCCAGCAAATAATGTAAAAATACCTAACCTCACTTGCAAGCAAAGAAATACAAATAAGATTACAGTGAGACATCATTCTCAGGCTATCAAATTCGTACAGATCTGAAAAGTAATACTTGTAATACAGCATGGTGAAACAGATATACATACTGCTGATGGGGGTGTGAAATGGTACAATTGCTCTAGGAGATAATGTGGTACTATATATTCAAGATTTTTTAAAATGCCCACACTTTTCTACTCACTAGTTATAGTTTTACAATTCTATTTCTAAGGAAACAATAAAAATATATAAAGATTTATCTTAAAAATTTACTCAGAATTATCTTCAATAGTTTGCAATTACAAACCACTTATACAGGGAAATGGATAAATAAATTATGGAATATTCATACAGTGGAGTATCATATAACCATTGCAAATAATACATGTAGTTTTTACTTTGCATGGTAGTACAGAACTGAAAGAAATGACTGCAAGCTGAAACCATGTAGTTATTTTAATCAATGGGAAAAACTGATTTATTCTTTGACTTTCAGAAATTTTTGTCAGAACACTGAAAACTCCTTTTCTATCACTTATAAATGTCTAGTGAAATGAAAGAAATAGAAAAACTAGTATTTATTTAGTACACTGTAATTTAAAGCATTAATAATTAAAATGTTCTTTGTAAAAAAAAACCTTAAGAGTCATAAAACTAGCACTTGTCTTCTTTGAAAGTCTTATAATATATGATGCACATATCTTCTATGAACTGGAAAATTGTCATATGCCTTTCTAGGTTTGGATCAGATTCCAACATATCACTGGATCAAAGAGGCAACACAACACACGTTTTGCTGTACATGCATGAACTAAGAGATGCACACTGACCAGGTCACCAACACTTTGAAATGTCACAACGGGTTATGATGTGCATCTGTTATTGACACAGTGTTCTGTGGACTGAGGAGTTAGCAGCTGTTTGTATTTTATGCAACTACTCACAGTTAATACACATGGTAATGGAAATCTGAATTGTGTGTTGGGATACTCATGCCATTTAACTGAACTGTGGCAACTGAAATTTGTGTGTACTACAACACGCAAAGAGAGGGCTGCTTGTACTTCATGTAGTTTTAATGTCATGGGGAAATTAGTAAGTAATTAGTAGTAATTAGTATAATCAGTAAATGCTGATATAAGGAAAAAACAGAAACATAGTTATGGTCTCTAAGAAAGCTAGATCTTGACTTTATCAAAAGGACTAGAAAAAAGACTGGAAGAACTTTTAATTCAACAATATTTCTTGTTGTTTGGTCGCTTAGTTGTGCCCAACTCTTTGGTGACCCCATGGACTGTGGCCCACCAGGCTCCTCTGCCCACGGGATTCTCCAGGCAAGAATACTGGAGTGTCTTGTCATTTCCTTCTTCAGGGGATCTTACAGACCCAGGGATCAAACCCACATCTCCTGCACTGGCACATGGACTCTTTACCATCTGAGCCACCAGGGAAGCTTAGTGCTAAGAACTATGCTGGGGATAGCAATGAGCAAAGTGGACAAAAATGCATGTCTTTAAGAAACTTTCAGTCTAAAAGAGGAGGAGTGAGAACATAATAACAAGATAAAGATAAAGCAAAATATACAGCATGTCAAAGGAGAGAGAATGCTTTGGAGAATGAGCAGAGGAGGAGGATTAAGAGTGATGAGAACTGGATACACTACTCAAGATGGCAGTCAGTGAAGCCTTCACTGAAAAAATAATATCCAGGTGAGGAGCTGAGGGTTAGGGAGTAAAGTCCATCAAAACCTGGGAAAAGCAAGCAGAAAAAAACAGTACCTGCAGAGACCTCAGGCAGAAACAGGCTGAGGAAGTTGTGGCTGCAGCAAGGTCAGTAGGAAGTAGAACAGAGTAGAAGGATGCTGTCAAGAGAAAATGGGGGTTTGGGTTGGGTTGGTTAAAAACAGTGCCATAGGGACTTCCCAGAGATCCAGTGGTTAAGACTCTGTGCCTCCAATACAGGGGACAAAGGTTCAGTCCTTGGTCAGGAAATTAAGATTCCACATGCTGCTTGGCACAGCCTATACACATATATATACATACACGCTCGTGTGTGTGTGTGTGTGTGTGTGTGTGTGTGTATATATGTATATATATATATATATATATATATATATATATATATGTAAAAGAGAGGAAGAAGAATGCCACAAACTGGTTTATATTTTATCATAATCTCTACCAAAGGGCTTCCCTGGTGGCTCAGTTGGTAAAGAATATACCTGCAATGCAGGAGACCCTGGTTCGATTCCTGGGTTGGGAAGTTCCCCTGGAGAAGAGATAGGCTACCCACTCCAGTATTCTTGGACTTCCCTTATGGCTCAGATGGTAGAGTCCACCTGCAATGCAGGAGACCTGGGTTTGATCCCTGGGTCAGGAAGACCCTCTGGAGGGCATGGCTACCCACTCCAGTATTCTTGCCTGGAGAACCCCATGGACAGAAGAGCCTGGTGGGCTGCAGTCCATCAGGCTGCAGAGTCGGACACGAATGAGCCACTAAGCATGGTACACGCAGCACCGAAAGGGGAACAAGTAGGGTTTGATGATGGTTCTATTTTGAAGCAGAATCACAGAATTTGCTGATGGACTGGGTTTGGGATACATATGGAAGAGAAAGAAGACTGATTCCAGGAATTTTGGCATAAGCAAGAATAGCATGACAAGTAATTAATATGAGGAAGAACTGTGAGTTGGTCAGGCTGGAGGGAAAGACCAGGAACTTAGTTTTGGAGCTGTTAACTTTCAAATACTTATTATGCAAGGAAGTACAGATGTCGATTAGGCAACTGAATATACAAAGTCTGAAGTTTCAGCCCAAGGTCTAGGAAGATCCTTATTTGAGAATTTACAGTCTTAAGTCTGATGACATCATTAAAGGAGTAAGTATAGAAAGAAAAAAGGAATTGGCCCTGGCTTGAGCCACTTATCTGTCAGAAGTATAGGAGATGAGGAACATAAACTACTTGTCAGAAACAGGGTTAAGAAAGAAGTTAATTTGAAAACACAATTTTTAGAAACTCAAATTACTGTATGACCCAGAAATTCTACTCCTAGCAATGTACCTATGATAAAGTGGAAACAATGTCCATATCAAAACTTGTATACAAATGTTCACAGCAGCATTATTCACAATAATATAAAAAACCAGAAACAACCCCAAATGTCTATCAACTGATAAATGGATAAACTTTTGTATGGATAGAGTGAGATATTGTTTGGCCGTGAAAAGAATAAAGTACTAATAAGTACTACAGGTGAACTTTGAAAACAACATTTATATGAAATGTCCAGAATAGACAAACCAATAGAGACAGAAAGTAGATTTATGCTTGAGGTTAGGGAGGAATGAGGAGTACAGGATTTCTTTTTGGAGCAATGAAAATGTGATAAAATTGACCGTGTTGATGACTGGATAACCCTGAGTATAATGAAAAAATCATACATACACTTTAAATGGATGACTTGCATGATAGGTGAATTATATGTCAATAAAGCTGATGCAATAACCAAAACCACAAACAAACAACCACCGCCCCCCCCAACTGGAGAATTCACAAAACAGAACTGGTTACTCTTGTATACTTTATTGATGCTCACCCCAAATCTAAAACTTCTCGTCCATGCATTATGATAGTAAACTTACAAAGTGAAAGTTAACTGTAGAAAATCTACAAAGATGAACAAAATATCTAAGGAAGAAAATTAAAAATCATCCATAAATCCACATCCTTTCAAACTTTAGGTGATTCCTTTTTAATCATTTCCCCCCCTGCTTACTTACATTTATTTTGGTCAAAATAAAACTGAAACCATACTATATTACATTATATGGCTATACCACACATATCTATTCTTCTAATTTTAAGAAATTTAAAAAGTTTCTACATGTTTACTATTACAAACAGTCCTTTAGCCGAATCTCTGAATAACTCAATTTGAGAAGAACAAATTTCTAGAAATGCAATTACTTTGTTAAAATATGTGAATATTTTTTTAACTCTTAAAATACTGCCTTCCAGAAAAGCTATACCGATTTATCCTCTCATCAACAGTGCAAGGGGACACTATTTTCCACAAATTGAACTAGTTCTTTTCAGTTTAAAATTTTTTACCAATGTGCATGAAAAAATATTATTTTATTTAATTTGGGACACATTTCTTAATAGTGATAAACTTATTTTCATATTGACATCTTTTGTAAACTGCCAGCTTACATCCTTCTTTGCTCTTGGATATTAGTCATTTTCCTACAGTTTTACTTTGAGAATGCTTTTATGTATTCCTCCTTCTATCATAAATAACATTTTGTCATTTGTATTTTAAGTTTGATGATGGTGGCTTTGACTTACCAAAATTAAAAGATTGATGCAAATGACTCAATCTTTTCATTTATGAATAATTTTTATTCTAAAAAAGAAACTCTTTCCCCAAACTGGTGAGAAAATGATCATCAAGGTTTCTTTCTAACAGTTTCTGTTCTTTATTTTTCTTTGCAACATTTACTAAGTATTTAACACATGAATGCAGAGTGCTAATAGTTTTACATATACTAGCTCACTGAATCCTCATAATC
Source organism: Cervus elaphus (assembly GCF_910594005.1). Taxonomy (NCBI): domain Eukaryota; kingdom Metazoa; phylum Chordata; class Mammalia; order Artiodactyla; family Cervidae; genus Cervus; species Cervus elaphus. The sequence continues at coordinate 1,534,807 of NC_057843.1, read as the reverse complement.
ACCCTACAAGAGATCTTTTATCTTTCTCATTGCTTTCCAATGAAGGGAAGATTAAATTATATGACTAAGGTAACCGCTAATAAGATGCAGAACAGAAATTTAAAGCTAAAGCAATATAAAGCCATATTTGTTCCACTGTGCTCATATCCATAGTAAGACATTTTAATAGAGCTATGCTTGGCTACTCCACTACTCTTGCCTGGAAAATCCCATGGATGGAGGAGCCTGGTAGGCTGCAGTCCATGGGGTCGCTAAGAGTCGGATACGACTTCACTTTTACTTTTCACTTCCATGCATTGGAGAAGGAACTGGCAACCCACTCCAGTGTTCTTGCGTGGAGAATCCCAGGGACAGAGTAGCCTGGTGGGCTGCCGTCTATGGGGTCACACAGAGTCAGACACGACTGAAGCGACTTAGCAGCAGCAGCATGCTTGGCTGTAGGGTTCTCTCGTTATATCCTCATCAGAGAAACAACAGCCAGTTACTAAAACATGTAACTCCTTAAGTTCAATAAACTGAAGTTCAATAGTTGCTGAAGTTAAGTAAGTCCTGGTCCACACCCTTGAATCAATTTAAATACTTTTTGTTCTATGTTTTTTTACAATAATATTGTGGGTGTCTCTAAGTGAAAGTATGATAAGCATGCCACTTGGCTTTCGAACACAGACCAAGTTGGTGCTTTTCTGTAAAACCAGACTAAAATAGATTTTATTAGCTCCACATGATAAAAGAAAAAGATCTACTGAGTAACTTTCAAAGAATGCACTAAAATGATAAACTTTGTAGTATTTGTAATCAATACCCTCTCTCATTTAGTTTTTCTTTTGATCATGTAGATAAAACTGCTCACAAACTAGTGCTTAAATAAAAACACACCAGATTCTTGATAATATTCCTCCTCTCAATGAGTATTAAAAATGTCTTATTTTACTTTATTTAAATTGTCCTGTTTTACTCATGTTATTATTGTAAGCATTCTCAAATTCTTTTTGAAAATAGGCAAAGAATAAATAGTATTCATTACAATTAATGTTGCTCAAAGCTATGCATTCAGCAAATTCCTCTGACTGAATTTAGCAAAGTACTATGGTATAATTTTAAGTGTGCTGTTCAATACAATGTAAAATTATGTAGACTGATATTACCTAAGTTCAAAAGAACAAATTAGATGCTGAACACATAATACTTTACTACAAATTGGGACTGGAACACAGCATTATATTTTAACCCCTTATTTATAAGCTTTTCTGACAAATATCACATTAAAATTTAAACAATGAATTAGGCTAATTATGTCAAGTGGTTGAGAGCTCAGAAAGTTGTGTCTAGAACACCAGCCTTGCCGTAAGACTTTATATCTAACTAAATCTTAATGATTCCTTCTTCATTCTCAAAGTCTATCTCAAAAGAAGACATTAATACTTGACTGATTTTTAAGATTGATTTTATTCTGTTAATAGAGGAATTACAAGTTCACATAATTATACCCTTCATATTCTGCTCTGTACATGTTAATAAAAATAAAGCAGTGCCTTATGGATTTGGGTTGTATTTTATTTTCACTTGGATAATTCAACTAAAAATTTGATTTACAAACGGTAATAGTTTTTCAGAGTCCTATTTAAACTTCCAGAGTTAAGCTATCAAGGATTCCTGGCTTTGGTTTGTTGTGAACCAAACAAAAATTGTTCTTACCTTTACACCCTGAATGAGACCATTCATGAGGAATGTGTGTTGAGGAAATGTTTCATGTAGAACCTACAAAAAGCAAACAAACATCAAGAAAAATTCTAAAGTAAATGAAAGGGAAGATTTCTGACTCGTGTTAATGGCAGACTAGGTAACTAAACCCTGAAATGAAAAATATTAAGGAATAATGAAACATGGAAAATGTCTTAAAGGTATGAAAAGGTAACAAGATAGGCAAAAATCTAAATAAAGAACCTAATAAGGTATGCCCAGGATTCAGCTGCTTTTGCTACAAAAGCACGAACAATTTAAAGGTACACTGCAAAGAGTTACTCAAACTCAGTTATGAACCTGCAGCCCAGCTTCATGTCATGTACATAGTCCAGGAAACCTCAAACGTTAAATTTGGATTATACTGATCCACACTGGTAGCCTCTCCAGATGTTTAGAAGAAAAAAAATCTAAAGTTATTTCTGAAAAGGCAGTCATCACCCAGGATTCACATCAACCACACATATACTTTCTCAAATATAATGACAAGGACATAATCAAAGGCAATCAGATACAAAAGCAAATAAGACACCATGAAAAAGAAAACAGCAAACAATACATAACAAATATTCAAAGACCTCACGTTTTGGAATTATTTAACAGACTTTAAAATCAGCATGCTTACTGTGTTACAAGACATATAAAGTAAGCTTGAAACGTTGTAGCAGATTAAAAGAACAAAAAGAAAGTCTAGAACAGAAAAAATTAAATTAAAAACTCAATGCATATGTTTAACAAGATTATATTCTTTGCAGCCAAAGATGGAGAAGCTCTATACAGTCAGCAAAAACAAGACCAGGAGCTGACTGTGGCTCAGATTATGACCTCTTTAGTGCCAAATTCAGACTTAAATCGAAGAAAGTAGGGAAAACCACTAGACCATTCAGGTATGACCTAAATCAGATCCCTTATGATTATACAGTGGAAGTGAGAAATAGATTTAAGGGACTAGATCTGATAGACAGAGTGTCTGATGAACTATGGATGGAGGTTTCTGACACTGTACTGGAGACAGGGATCAAGACCATCCCCATAGAAAAGAAATGCAAAAAAGCAAAATGGCTGTCTGAGGAGGCCTTACAAATAGCTGTGAAAAGAAGAGAAGCAAAAAGCAAAGGAGAAAAGGAAAGATATTCCCATTTGAATACAGAGTTCCAAAGAATAGCCAGGAGAGATAAGAAAGCCTTCCTCAGTGATCAATGCAAAGAAATAGAGGAAAACAACATAATGGGAAAGACTAGAGATCTCCTCAAGAAGATTAGAGATACCAAGGGAACATTTCATGCAAAGATGGGTTCGATAAAGGACAGAGATGGTATGGACCTAACAAAAGCAGAAGATATTAAGAAGAGGTGCCAAGAACACACAGAAAAACTGTACAAAAAAGAACTTCACAACCCAGATAATCAGGGTGGTGTGATCACTCACCTAGAGCCAGACATCCTGGAAAGTGAAGTCAAGTGGGCCTTAGGAAGCATCACTACGAACAAAGCTAGTGGAGGTGATGGAATTCCAGTTGAGCTATTTCAAATCCTAAAAGATGACGCTGTGAAAGTGCTGCACTCAATATGCCAGCAAATTTGGAAAACTCAGCAGTGGCCACAGGACTGGAAAAGGTCAGTTTTCATTCCAATCCCAAAGAATGCTCAAACTACCACACAATTGCACTCATCTCACACACTAATAAAGTAACGCTCAAAATTCCCCAAGCCAGGCTTCAGCAATGCGTGAACTGTGAACTTCCAGCTATTCAAGCTGGTTTTAGAAAAGGCAGAGGAACCAGAGATCAAATTGCCAACATCCGCTGGATCATTAAAAAGCAAGAGAGTTCCAGAAAAACATTTATTTTTGCTTTATTGACTATGCCAAAGCCTTTGACTGTGTTAATCACAATAAACTGTGGAAAATTCTGAAAGAGAAGGGAATACGAGGCCATCTGACCTGCCTCTTGAGAAACCGATACACAGGTCAGGAAGCAAAAGTTAGAACTGGACATGGAACAACAGACTGGTTCCAAATAGGAAAAGGAGTACGTCAAGGCTGTATACTGTCACTCTGCTTATTTTACTTATATACAGAGTACATCATGAGAAACGCTGGGCTGGAAGAAGCACAAGCTGGAATCAAGATTGCTGGGAGAAATATCAATAACCTCAGATATGCAGATGACATCATCCTTATGGCAGAAAGTGAAGAAGAACTAAAAAGCCTCTTGATGAAAGTCAAAGAGGAGAGCGAAAACGTTGGCTTAAAGCTCAACATTCAGAAAACTAAGATCATGGCATCTGGTCCCATCACTTCATGGGAAATAGATGGGGAAACAGTGTCAGACTTTATTTTTCTGGGCTCGAAAATCACTGCAGAGTGTGACTGCAGCCATGATATTAAAAGACGCTTACTCCTTGGAAGGAAAGTTATGATCAACCTAGACAGCATATTAAAAAGCAGAGACATTACTTTGCCAACAAAGGTCCGTCTAGTCAAGGCTATGGTTTTTCCAGTGGTCATGTATGGGTGTGACAGTTGGACTGTGAAGAAAGCTGAGCACCAAAGAATTGATGCTTTTGAACTGTGGTGTTGGAGAAGACTCTTGAGAGTCCCTCGGACTGCAAGGAGATCCAACCAGTCCATCCTAAAGGAGATCATTCCTGGGTGTTCACTGGAAGGACTGATGCTGAATCTGAAACTCCAGTACTTTGGCCACCTCATGCTAAGAGCTGACTCATTGGAAAAGACCCTGATCCTTGGAGGGATTGGGGGCAGGAGGAGAGGGGGATGACAGAGGATGAGATGGCTGGATGGCATCACCAACTTGATGCACATGAGTTTGAGTGAACTCCGGGAGTTGGTGATGGACAGGGAAGCCTGGCATGCTGCGACTCATGGGGTTGCAAAGAGTCGGACACAACTGAGCAACCGAACTGAACTGAACTGAAATACAGTTTAAGAGATAATAACTGAACCAAAGGTAGGTCAAGAGAAGTGTCCAGAATGTAGCAGAGACAAACAGACAGGATATAAGAGAAAGTAAGAGACACAGAGGATCCAATAAGAAAGTCTAACAATTTAATCTAGTCCAGTAATAACAGTGAGGCAGAGACAATATTTTAGGAACCAATGACTGAGAATGTACTTGAATCAATGACAGACATCAATGAAGAGATTAAAGCAATCTATCAAATTTTAAGCAGTGTAAAAAGAAATCCACATTTGCAATCAAGTTAAAATATAGAGAATCTTAAAAAAATTCTTTAAAACAGAAATAACAGATTACTTTCAAAGGAACAACAGTTAGATTGTTTCTTAAGACTAACATTTTTGAACTGAGACAAGGAGCATGCTATTCTATCATCAGTATAGTAAGAAAAATAAAACAAATGCCAACCTAAAGTTGTATACTCAGTTAAAATGTCCTCTGACACAAAGGCAAGTATCCATAGTTTTAGATTTGGCAAAAACAAGTTTACCAACTTATAGTAATGAGTTTACTAACTTATAGACTTCACTAATATTAAAAAAAAAAACAAAAACCTTCCAGGAGAAGGTAAATGATGGAGGTATAATTAAGGTTCAAGATGCAAAATAAAATAAAGATCATGGAAAATGGTATATAAGTGGACAGGGATGATACAAAACAAAAATAACGGGTCTTATAGTTTTTATTTTCAACTATACAGAAGTAAAATATTTAATCAGATTTTACAGAGTAGTGTGTACATGACCATGTAAAATGGATAGCCTACAAAGACCTGTTGTATAGCACGTGGAACTCTGCTCAATGTTATGTGCTTGCCTGCATAGTAGGGAGCTTTGAGGGAGAATGGATACACGTATATGTACGGCTGAATCCTTGCACTATTCACCTGAAACTACCAGAACATTGTTAATCAGTTGGCTATATGCCAATACAAAATAAAAAGTTTGAAGTTAAAAAAAAAAAAAAAAAACTTAGAGAAGGAAATGACAACCCACTCCAGTATTCTTGCCTGCTAAATCCCATGGCAGAGGAGCCTGGTGGGCTATACAGTTCAAGGGCTCACAAAGAGGCAAACAACTCTTTGTGACTAAACAACAAAAACAAAATACTTAATAGTATTCATTTACCTCATTTATGCTAATATGCAGGACATCCTAAAGGAATCTTTAAGGAAATCAACCCTGAATATCCACTGGAAGGACTGATGCTGAAGCTGAAGCTCCAATACTTTGGCCACCTGATGCAAAGAGTCAACTCACTGGAAAAGACACTGATGCTGGGAAAGACGAAAGGGAAAAGGAGAAGGGGGAGGCAGAGAATGAGATGGTTGGACAGCATTACTGATTCAATGGAAATGAACTTGGACAAACAATGGGAGACAGTGAGAGACAGGGAGGCCTGGCATGCTGCAGTCCATGGGGTTGCAAAGAGTTGGGCATGACTTAACAACTGAACAATAACATGTAAATATTATACAAAATTAAAGATATTGATTAATAGTAGACTTTGATAAGTTTACATGTAATGCTATAGAAACCACAAAAGTAACAGGAATAGAGTAGAATACTTCTAATGTAATAGAAAAAAAATTAGCCTAACTATTCAATGCAAATAAAGGCAAAAAGGAACAAAATGACAACTTAGAACTGCAGTACATAGAAAAAAATAATGAGGTAACTGAATTCACATAGCCTTAATATACCAGTTAAAAGGCAAAAAAAAAAAGTGTAGCCTAAAACCAAATTTTAGACAGAATCTGAATCACAGGATTTGGAACCAAAAGATCACATCACTCATACTGGGTTGGCCAAAAAATTCCTTCAGTTTTTAAATAAAAATAAAAGACAGATTTTTCATTTTGCCAAGACCTTTATTGAATAATGTATTCACCATTTTCTTCTGCCATTTTCCAGGCAACTTCATAATTCAATCTTGCCTAAACTTTTTATCTTTTTGAGCAAAGAACTGTTCCAGGTGGCTTCTAACAGTCTTTCAGGGAATTCAAATTGTTTTCCATTAAGAGAATTTTGTATAGACTGAAATAAGTCAAAATCTAAAAGTGCAGTGTCTGGTGAACACAGTGGATGAATCAGAACTTCCCAGCCAAGTTACAACAATTTTTGCCTGGTCATCAAAGAAACATGCATTATCCTGAGGGAAGATCACGCATTTTCTGTTGACTAATTTTGGATGCTTTTCATTGTGTGCTTTCAGTTGGTCTCAATGGGCACAGTACTTGCTGGAATTAATTGTCTGGTTTTCCACATAGAGCCCCTAAGAAAGGACTTCCTACCAATCCTGCCATATACATGACATCACCTTCTGTGGATGAAGACCAGCCTTCAGTATGGTTGGTGGTGGTTCATTTCATTTGCTCAGGAATCTTTTCCATTTCACATTATTGTACAGTATCCACATTTCATTGTCCATCACAATGTTAAAAACTGGTACATTTTTGTTACATTTAAGTAAAGAATCCTGTGTGAAAATACAGTCAAGAAGGGTTTTTCTTTTGCTTAACTTATGTGGAACCCAAACATCAAAGTGACTGACATAACCAAGCTGGTGCAAATGATTTTCAACGCCTGGTTTGGATATTTTGAGTATGTTGGCTCTCTCCCATGTGGTGTAACATTGACTTTGGGGTACCATCCGGCAAGAAATCTCCCGTATGAAACTTGGCAAGCCACTTTTGATATATTCAACAGTCACAGCACCTTTTCCATATACTGCTCAAGTCTTTTTTCTGTGTTTCAGTTGTGTGTTTACCTTTCTTGAAATAGTAAAGCATAATACGTCCAAAAAATGTTGCTTTTTTTCTTCCACCTTCAATATTAAAATGGCTACAAAAAAATTCACTGATTTTGATGTTTTTTAAAATATTCATGCTGCTATGACAACCATCACAATACAATTTAACAAAATTTTCTAATGAAGTTAAAAGCAACTAAATGCAACTAGATAAAAATGGATAAACTGAACTTCTGCATAAACTGTGATCCCATGAAAAAGAAAATCAAGCACATGAACATAAAGACATGTACAAGAATGTTTATAGCAGCATTGTATAAACAATGGAAAAACTAACAGTGCACAATAGAAAAAAGGAAGCCCCAGAAGACAACATGAATGTTATACATTATGCCCTTTTTAAAAGTTCAAAAATGACCAGAACCAAATAACATGGACACATCCATGTGTTTATATATATAATAATGTGATCTAAATCTAGAAAATAATCAAGCAAATGACAAAAAAATTCAGAATTGTAGTTATCTTTGTGGATGGGGAGTAGGGAAAGAGATAGGCAAACAGGACATAAAAATAAATTGTTATTGGGTTATGCATGGGTTCACCAGTATTTAACACATCCTTAAAAACTATGTTGCAGCAATAAATTTTAAAAACAAAATAAGAAGGATAAAACAAATGGGGGAATGAGTGTTTAATTAAATGTTTCATTCCATGAGTGAAACAAATCTATGTATCACTAAGACAGTTATGACTAATCTATTTCTATGCACTTGAAATCCTATGAATTACAAAAACAGGGGGAAAGATAGAGTGACTAGCCTCTAACTTCAGACAGTTTACCTCCACAGGTTTTTCAAAAAATGAAACTAAGATTCTTCCACAGAAATGATTTCAAATCCATCCCTTAATAACATAATTTTCATAGGTTAGAAAAGATTTGCCATCGCAGCTAGTGGCATTTGAACTCTACTCACTGCACTGAAAAACAAACAAAAAATAGAAAAGATGAAGGACAACAAATAAGTGCAAAATCAGTTTTCAGAAAAATCTTTCCTAATAAATTCCACAGAATACAGAGATACAGAAATATTCAAAGGGGATACTAATCAATATTAGGACTGTTTAATGATTTGTCATATGCATCATAGAAATATGGTAAAACAACAAAACATAACAGTCAGTATATTTTAAAAAATGTTTCTCTGATCCCTGGTGTGTCAAAACATTTTCTGATGAGAAAAAATTTTCTCTTATCCAATCTTTTAGCCCGTTTTTCCCTATTATACACTGTCAGACCAAGGCTGAGGGTTTAACAGGTATTTTTCAAACTCCCCTTGTCTATGGGTTTCCTCACAGTTTCTGCCAGTGGAAAAAAATAGGGTTGGGGAAGCACTGGTGAACACTACACCAGTAACTCCAGGACTGCCTTCATTCTGTCAAAGGGACAGTAATTCTGTTCACCTCTGCTGCCCCAGCTTCATCCTCACCTTGCAGACCTCTGGTCTCCCCTAAAACAGTTCTACATTCAAGATGATCCAAATACGCATTCACTTGTGCAGGTAATGTATTTAGGATTAAGAAATTAACTCTTTAATTTGGCAAGACCATATCCATGTCAATCTTAAAGGAAATCAACCCTAAATATTCACTGGAAGAATTGACGCTGAAGCTTAAACTCCAATACTTTGGCCACCTGATACAAAGAGCTGACTCATTGAAAAAGACTGATGCTGGGAAAGACCGAGGGCAAGAGGAGAAGGGGGTGAAAGAAGTTGAGATGGTAGGATGGTATCACCGACTCAATGGACATGGGTTTGTGCAAAAGTGAAGAACAGGGAAGCCTGGTGTGCTGTAGTCCATGGCGTCCCAAAGAGCTGGACACAACTGAGAAACCAAACAGCAACAACATATCCATGTATGAATGACAGAGTATGGATTTACTGAACTGCACGTTAAAATACATAGCTCTAAAGGAATTAGATATGACTGAGCAGCAGGCATGGCAGGGCAATGGAATTTCTGGCAGTATGAGAAACTGCTTCTGGGTAATAAAGCAATGATGCAGGCAGTTCCTCTAAAATTTTTCAATATGTGCTTTTTAAAACTTTTCTACTTTTTCCTATTAAAAAAAGATGAAATAGTAAAGCTTTATTAAAGAAATAAGTAAAACAAAACAAGTCAATAATTTCTTTTCTACTAAGCTAAGGACTAAACCTTTTTAAAACAAAGCAGCTATAAAGAAAACAGCAAACTTTCCCAATTCAAAAAATTTTTTCAGTATATGAATAATTATACTACAAAAGACAGTAACTGTTATCACAACAAACCTAATGCTAGGACTTTTCTGGTGGTCCAGTGGTTGAGAATCCACCTGCCAATGCAGGGGACCTGGGTATGAGGCCTGATCCAGGGAGACTGCACATGCTGTCAGGAAACTAAGCCTGTGTGCCACAATGACGGAGCCCGCATGCTCTAGAGCCCGGGCTCTGCAACCAGAGATGCCACTGCAACGAGAAGCTGGCACACTGCAACTAGGAAAGGCCTGCAACCAAGACTCAGCAGAGCCAAAAATAACAATAATAATTTTAATTAGCTAATTTTTTAAAAGTACACTGACTTTCAGGTCAAGATGGTGGAGTAGAAAGACCTGCATGCAACTCCTGTGAGAGCACCAAAATTGCAACTAGCTGTTGAAAAACCAGCAACAGGAGGACACTGGAACCCATCAAAAAAAGATACCCCATATCTTAAGACAAAGAAAAAGACACAATGAGATGCCAGGAGGGGCTCAGTCATGGTAAAATCAAATCCTATACCTGTCAGGTGGGTGACCCACAAACTGGTGACAGTAATACCAAGGAAGTTCTCCCACTGTTGTGAAGGTTCAGAACTCCCCATCAGGCTTCCCAACCTGGGATCTGGCAAAGGAACTGAGAATCCGCAGGGATTCTGACTGTGAAGACCAGCAGGATTTGATTACAGGGCTTCCACTGGACTGGGGGAAACAGACTCCACTCCGAGAGGGCACAAACAAAACCTTACGTGCACCAAGACCTCGGGGAAAGGAGTAGTGACCCCACTGGAGGCTGAACTAGACCGACCTGCTAGTGTTGGAGGGCCTCCTGTGGAGGCATGGGTCACCAGCGGCTCACCGTGGGGATGGGGGCACCGGCAGCGCAGTCCTGGGGGTTGCCACTAACCCTACCAGAGAGGTGACTAGCCTCAGGCTAAAACACAACCAGGGAAGGACCACAACTCCACCACCCATCAGCAGACAACGGAATTAAGTTTTACTGAGCATGGCCCTGCCCACCATAGCAAGACCCAGTTTTCCCCACCAGTCTATCCCATCAGTAAGCTTACACAAGCCTCTTAGCCACCTCCATCAGAGGGCAGACAGAAGAAACAACAATAACATTCCACAGCTGCTAGAAGAAAAACCACATTATAGGAAGTTAATCAGCATGAAAAAGCAGAAAATTATGTCCCAGATTAAGGGACAAGATAAAACTCCAGAAAAACAATTAAATGAAGATAGGCAAGGAGGCCTGGTGTGCTGCAGTCCATGGAGTCACAAAGAGTCAGACATGACTAAGCAACTGAACTGAACTGAACCTTCCAGAGAACGAATTCAGAATAACGATAGTGAAGATAATCCACGATCTTGGAAAAGCAATGGAGAAGATGCAGGAAGTGTTTGCCAAAGACCTGGAAGAACTGAAGAACAAAAGAGCAGAGATGAACAATAAACTAGAAGGAACCAATAGCCAAATAACTGAGGCAGGAAAATGGATAGATGACCTGGAGGACAGAATGGTCAAAATCACTGCCACAGAACAAACTACAGAAAAAAGAATGAAGAGACTTCTGGGACAACAATAAACGCACCAACATTCACATTATAGGTGTCCCAGAAGGAGAAGAGAGAGAGAATTAACCCAAGAAGATATCTGAAGAAATATTAGGTGAAAACTTTCTTAACATAGGAAAGGAAACTGTCAAGTCCAGGCAGCACACAGAGTCTAAGGCAGGATAAACCCAAGGAGGAAAACACTTGAGACACACAGCAATTAATATGACAAAAATTAAAAACAAAGATAAAATATTAAAGGCAACAAGGGTAAAATGACAAATAACATACAAGCGAACTCGCACAAGGTTATAAGCTAGTTTCTCAATAGAAACTGTACAAGCTAGAAGGGAATGGCACAATATATTTAAAGTGATGAAAGAGAAGAACCTACAACCAAGAATACTCTACCCAACAAGACTCTTATTCAGATTTGATGAAGAAATCAAAAGCTTTCCAGACAAGCAAAAGAATTCAGCACCACCATACCAGCTTTACAACCAATGCTAAAGGAACTTTTCTCTAGGCAGGAAACAGAAGGAAAAGACCAACACAAAATAAACCCCAAACAATTAAGAAAATGGTAATAGGATCATGTTGTTGTTCAGTCGCCCATCATGTCCAACTCTTTGCAACCCCATGAACTGCAGCACGCCAGGCCTTCACAGCCCTCACCATCTCCCAGAGTTTCCCCAAGTTCATGTCCACTGCATCAGTGATGCCATCCAGCCATCTCATCCTCTGATGCCCTCTTCTTCTGTCCTCAATCTTTCCCAGTATCAGGGACTTATTTTAAATGAGTCAGCTCTTCACATCAGGTGACCAAAATACTGAAGCTTTAGCTTCAGGATCAGTCCTTCCAGTGAGTATTCAGGGTTGATTTCCTTTAAGACTGACTGGTTTGATCTCTTTGTTGTCCAAGGGACTCTCAGGAGTCTTCTCCAGCAACACAGCTTGAAGGCATCAGTTCTTTGGCGCTCTCCCTTCTTTAAGGTCCAATTCTGACAACTCTACAGGACCACTAGGAAGACCAGAGCCATGATCATACAGACCTTTGTAGGCAGAGTGATGTCTCGGCTTTTCGACACACTGCATAGGCTTGTCATGGGATCATACATATCAATGACTACCTTAAATGATAAGGGATTGAATGCACCAACCAAAAGACACAGACTGGCTGGGCAGATGAAAACATGTGCATGTATCAACCTCTATTTAACAAATCACTCTACTCAACTCCAAATTGTATGTAATTATTTAGTATTTTTAGGTTAATCATGTTTCGATTATGGCTTGCAACTGTAATTATCTTCTATTTTTGTCTGGCTATTGATACTAAAAACTTGATAAACATCTTCTACTATTGTGATTTTTGCTTAATACAATAATTGTAACATGACTGGTTAACAGAAAATAATAGAATTCTTTATCACTAAAACTATAATTTATTAGAAAAACCTGCAATCACTTTAAAAAATCCAGATACTTCCAGTTTTTTAAGAAATCTCCACACTGTTTTCCATAGCGGCTGTACTAGTTTGCATTCCCACCAACAGTGTAAGAGGGTTCCCTTTTCTCCACACCCTCTCCAGCATTTATTGCCTGTAGACTTTTGGATAGCAGCCATCCTGACTGGCATGTAATGGTACCTCACTGTGGTTTTGATTTGCATTTCTCTGATAATGAGTGATGTTGAGCATCTTTTCATGTGTTTGTTAGCCATCTGTATGTCTTCTTTGGAGAAATGTCTGTTTAGTTCTTTGGCCCATTTTTTGATTGGGTCATTTATTTTTCTGGAATTGAGCTGCAGGAGTTGCTTGTATATTTTTGAGATTAATCCTTTGTCTGTTGCTTCATCTGCTATTATTTTCTCCCAATCTGAGGGCTGTCTTTTCACCTTGCTTATAGTTTCCTTTGTAGTGCAAAAGCTTTTAAGTTTCATTAGGTCCCATTTGTTTATTTTTGCTTTTATTTCCAATATTCTGGGAGGTGGGTCATAGAGGATCTTGCTGTAATTTATGTCGGAGAGTGTTTTGCCTATGTTCTCCTCTAGGAGTTTTATAGTTTCTGGTCTTACATTTAGATCTTTAATCCATTTTGAGTTTATTTTTGTGTACGGTGTTAGAAAGTGTTCTAGTTTCATTCTTTTACAAGTGGTTGACCAGTTTTCCCAGCACCACTTGTTAAAGAGGTTGTCTTTTTTCCATTGTATATTCTTGCCTCCTTTGTTGAAGATAAGGTGTCCATAGGTTCACGGATTTATCTCTGGGCTTTCTATTCTGTTCCATTGATCTATATTTCTGTCTTTGTGCCAGTACCATACTGTCTTGATGACTGTGGCTTTGTAGTAGAGCCTGAAGTCAGGCAGGTTGATTCCTCCAGTTCCATTCTTCTTTCTCAAGATTGCTTTTGCTATTCAAGGTTTTTTGTATTTCCATACAAATTGTGAAATTATTTGTTCTAGTTCTGTGAAAAATACCGTTGGTAGCTTGATAGGGATTGCATTGAATCTACAGATTGCTTTGGGTAGAATAGCCATTTTGACAGTATGGATTCTTCCAATCCATGAACACAGTATGTTTCTCCATCTGTTTGTGTCCTCTTTGATTTCTTTCATCAGTGTTTTATAGTTTTCTATGTATAGGTCTTTTGTTTCTTTAGGTAGATATACTCCTAAGTATTTTATTCTTTTTGTTGCAACGGTGAATGGTATTGTTTCCTTAATTTCTCTTTCTGTTTTCTCATTGTTAGTGTATAGGAATGCAAGGGATTTCTGTGTGTTAATTTTATATCCTGCAACTTTACTATATTTGTTGATTAGCTCTAGTAATTTTCTGGTGGTAGGATGGGGAATACATGTAACTCCATGGCTGATTCATGTCAATGTATGACAAAACCCACTGCAATGTTGTGAAGTAATTAGCCTCCAACTAATAAAAATAAATGAGAAAAAAATAAATAAATAAAAGCAAAAAAAAAAAAAATCCAGGTACATATCAGAATTATCTTGGAATTGTTTGAAAACTATGAATGCTCATACTTTGCTTTTTTTCCTACAAAGTTTCAGATGTGTTTCAAATGAGCTGCCAAGCTTAAAAACAATTGGACTATATTACAATCTTTCACTTTTATCTAGTGTGTTTCATTTTTTTCTATTTCATGCTCAGTGCTCCCATTTCATTTAGTTTATGCTTTCCAATTTCTGCATCTATCTTTTTTGATGTTCTTTCTCAAGCCATTACCAATCATAGTAGAAAAGCTTTTATATACACACACACACACACACACACACACACACACACACACACATATAGTATGTATAGGACTATATATATATATATGTGTGTGTATATATATATATGTTTTAGAAAACTTACAAATTTTTGCCTAGTTAAAAAATTTGATATTTTGAGTCCACTTGACTTAGTATGAATAGAATGCTAGACTTCTAATTTATATTCATTCAAAATTTTGGTATCGTTTATATATTTTGGCCGTATCACCGTTAAAAGTTTAACTTATTGTCTTGTGTGTGTGTGTGTGAGTCACTCAGTCATGTACAACTCTTTGTGACCCCATGGAATGTAGCCTGCCAGGTTTCTCTGTGCAGTAATTAAAAAATAATTTTGAATGAGGCTTGAAATTTCTAATCCAATTCTGAGAATGTGAAGAAATATTATGTTGTTTTAAAAAAAAACCACGAGATTAACATGTGATATAGTATTAACGAAAGTACAGATTTTGTTCAAATCTTACAAAATTCTATGTTAGTGTCTCTTATTTATTTTCATACCTTATTCAAGACCCCACACTGTGTTTAATTGCAGTGAACAGCTCAAGCTGCATGCAAAAAATTCTGGTAAATTTTCTTTTATTTTTATTCTATCACAAATATTTTCTAGTTTTCATTGTTATGGCATCTTAGATATACCCCTCAGTTAAAAGTAGGTATTTAATTTCCAAATACATGGGATTTTTAAAAGTATCTATGATATTAATTTCTCATTTAAATGCTTTCTTTTCTACAATCACCATCTATGTTTCTTCAGTCTTCTAATTTTATTGAGGTGTTCAACAGATAAGTCAGATGTCTCTTAGTAAATGTCACATTAGACTTGAAAATATGTGCTTTATTTTAAAATATCTTTTGATATTGACCACTAACACCACTTCACAGTAATAAGAAAACAGAGTCTCTATTTCAATACCTTTAAGACCATGAAATTTCTGCACCTGGTCTTATGTCTCTGGATATGTTCCAGTGTCTCCTAATTTATAGTCTATGGGAACTTGATACAATTTGGATCCTACTGTTATGTGAAAACTGTATAAATCTTAATTATGTCAATCAGTTCATAATGCTTTTCAGGCCTACTATCTTCTTCCACTTCTCTGTGCAGTGCAGTGCTCACTCACTTCAGTTGTGTCTGAATCTGTGCCACCCACAGACTGCAGCCCACCAGGCTCCTCTGTCCATGGGATTCTCTGGGCAAGATTACTGGAGTGGGTTGCCATGCCCTCCTCCAAGGGACCTTCCCGACCCAGGTATTGAACCCAAGTCTCTCACATCTCCTGCATTGGCAGGCGGGTTCTTTACCACTAGTACAATTTGGGAAGCCTCTGTACATTCATTCTATTAATTTCTGAGGGTTTGATATCAAAATTCCAATGAAAAATCTTAATTCATTTACTTACAAAAAATTGTTATAGTGGAATTATATGTAACTTTTCCCAGTATTTTCCAAGTCTTCTGTAAATGTGTTATCATATAACTTAAAAATAAAAAAACTAACAAAGTATATTAAATATCTCAAATAAGATCAAAGTTTTACTTTTAGATATCTTTCTGTGCTAAAAATTTCAAGAAAGATACTGCCTTTATTTTTGAGAAGCAATACAGTAAACAAAAAATATGATGGCATTTGTTTATCTCTTAAAAGAAAAAAATAAAAGAAAACTTTAGAAACTTAGAACTGAATTGACACCCAGAACAATGAAGCTAATAAATATCTGTATGGTATGTGTATATTACATATGTATGTATTATACACACACATACATTACATTCAAACATACACATATCTGTTTTCTACTTCCACATCAAGTATCACTGACAGAACAGAAAAAAATATGAATCTAATTTACAACATTTTCTGTTTACTTGGAAGAATACTGAAACACTTTGGGATGATACAGAGCAGATGGGAAAAGGCTTTATGAACCCTTTAGAGTTGAAAAACTAGTCACATGTTAAGGTGAAAAAGATCTTTTAGGTAAAATTTTCAGGATTCAAGGGGACCAAAAAACAAAACTGGAGGATGCCATCCATAATTCAACAGGTTAATAAAAGGTTACAAAGTAAGTGCCTGGTATCTTGCTCTCACAGCTGCTGACCTCTCCATCTGTCCCCAATATAAGAATCACAAGTGTAGTTCTCTGAAGTGGGACATGTAAATGGGATACATGCAGAATTGAATGGGGGTGGGATACACAATTTATAGTCTCCCAGGTCACTTCTGGCTTCCAAGAGTGGCATATAACCCTATCATCACTTCAGAAACTACCTCAGTACTATAGAGGAGATCCCAGAACATCCACAGTCTTTGAGCTCCTACAAGCAGTGCTTGCATGCAGTACTACAGAACAGGGATTTCCACCTGAGTTGGAGAAAAATACTCTGGCTACCAGGTGTCTAGACCATGGGTGGCAAATTGACAAACTAATATGCTTTTTCACTCATATCATTATCTTCCAAGTGAGTTGGTTGTCAATATGTAAATCACAGGAAATTTAACCAAAGTATAAATAATTTTCTAGCATTTCATAGGAACGCATAAGGTTTCAAAACATGGGGACTGAACTGCCATGTCACCAACTGTCTAAGTCGATAGTGGCTGCTGCAATAGAAAGAACATGTATTCCAACAATAATACAAACCTATTCTTACCCCACTTCTCACATTTACAACACTTGGGTAGCCCCAAAAGACATTTCTTTTCACAATTCCTGAACTACCCTCTCATTTGTAAATATAAAATACATACAATTCATCAAAAGAATTTGAGGAAAACCATGGGAAGACACAAAAAAAGATACAGGAAATAAAAGATAATCTACCTCATTGCCAAATAACCAAATCATACAATTTATACACAATGAAGTCACTCAGTTGTGTCCGACTCTTTGCGACCCAATGGACTGTAGCCTACCAGGCTCCTCCATCCATGGAATATTCCAGGCAAGGATACTGGAGTGGGCTGCCATTTCCTTCTCCAAACCAAATCACAGTAGGAAACAAAAGGAAGCTTTAAAATAAGTTTAAGTGTCCTCCAAAAGATTCAAGGGGATGCCACATGCATTAAAAACAATCTGTTGCAGAAGGACCAGCACAAAACAAGGCAAAGCATCAAACAAGTAAGGAAAGTCTGTCTTAAAGAACTGATTGTAAGGAGAGAACAAGATGGCAGAGGAGTAGGTGGATGTGGAGTACATCTCTCTCCACGGATACATCAGGAATACATCTTCAGATGTAGAACTGCATGCAGAACACCAGCTGAGAGCGGACAGGAGTACCTGACCAGTGGAAAAGAATATACAGAACCATGCAAAACTCAACAGGATCAAGACACTAGGGGCAAAAATAGGAGTGTTACTAGGACTTGGCAGCTGGGGGAACTGAAGTAGGAGTCCAATCCCCACATTGGGGCAATTGTCTGAGTCAGAGGAAAAACATTTAAGGCTGAGAGTGAAACAGCTGATCTGTGGCAGCCTAAATGGAATGAGAATCAGACAATCCTTGCCACAACCATACACACCCTGGACAGGGACGCAGGTCCCCTAGAAGGCCAGTGGCTGGGAGCTGGAGTTTAGGGATTGAGGAGCAATCCCAGGATGAGGGCTGCTACTGACTGCGCAGAGACGGACCGAGCAGATGTGAGGGAGGAGACTGTGGTGGGAGATGCCTTCAGAGGAAAGCTAGGCAGCCATGGGAGAAAGGTAACAGTGCTGAGTCACGTGTAGGGAGGGGAGCCATCCCCATAGCCTCTCTCTGATAGAGGCTGGACAATCAAACACCTGGCGCACTGAACTACAAAGCAGGGCCCTGCCCAGGGTGCACCTTTAAGTGACTGATGGTCAGAACTACAGAGGAGGACTCCACCCAGGCCACCCCTTTAAGCTCCCTCTATGTGCCTGATGTGCCAAACAACAGAGGAGGACTCCAGGTAAGGGAGACCTCTAAGTGCTTGAACGGGCAGAGTTATGGAGATACCTTATGCGAAATGCTTGGCTGGAGGAAGCACAAACTGGAATCAAGATTGCTGGGTGAAATATCAATAACCTCAGATATGCAGATGACACCACCCTTATGGCAGAAAGCTACGAAGAACTAAAGAGCCTCTTGATGAAAGTGAAAGATGACAGTAAAAAAGTTGGCTTAAAACTCAACATTCAGAAAACTAAGATCATGGCATCAGGTCCCATCACTTCATGACAGATAGGGAAACAATGGAAACAGTGAGAGACTTTCTTTTTTTGGGCTCCAAAATCACTGCAGAGGGTGACTGCAGCCATGAAATTAAAAGACGCCTGCTCCTTTCAAGAAAAGCTATGCCAGCTAAACAGCATATTAAAAAGCAGAGACATTACTTTGCCAACAAAGGTCCATCTAGTCAAAGCTATGGTTTTTCCTGTAGTCATGTATGGATGTGAGAGTTGGACTATAAAGAATGCTGAGCGCAGAAGAATTGATGCTTTTGAACTGTAGTGTTGGAGAAGACTCTTGAGAGGCCCTTGGACTACATGGAGATCCAACCAGTCCATCCTAAAGGAGATCAGCCCTGGGTGTTCATTGGAAGGACTGATGTTGAAGCTGAAACTCCAATATTTTGCCCACCTGATTCGAAGAGCTGACTCATTTGAAAAGACCTTGATGTTGGGAAAGATCGAAGGCAGGAGGAGAAGGGTAGGACAGAGGATGAGATGGTTGGATGGCATCACTAACTCAATGGACGTGAGTTTGGGTAAACTCCCGGAGTTGGTGATGGATAGGGAGGCCTGGTGTGCTGCGGTTCATGGGGTCGCAAAGAGTCGGACACGACTGAGCAACTGAACTGAACTGAACTGAATGCAATCATATTCAAAATTTCCAGCAAGTCATTTTGTGAATATTGAAGAGTTGATTACACAATTTACATGGATATAGAAAAGCCTTATAATAGCCAAGGCAATCTTTTATAAAAAATAAATTATTATTATTTTTTACATATACATTTATCTGTTCTACCCCAGTCTCCCCTCCATTCCCAGCTATAGCCAAGGCAGTCCTGAGGAAGAAGAACCAAGTCACCTAAGTTATAGAAGATATCAAGAAAATGCTAAAGAAATCAACATAGCACAGTACTGACACAGGATATATACAAAAATAGAATATAAAACTCAGAAAATAAATCCATGTGAATATAACTGTCTGATTTATGATAAAGTTGACAGATGGAGTGGGGAAAAATTTTTTTTTTAAATAAATGACACTGGTTCAACTATATATTAATATGAACCAAAATGAATCAACTCTTATATGATTTTTCTAGAAAAAATCATGAAACTGGTTCATGAGAAAAATCAGACTGAGAATTGGTATAAAAGATGTGTGTGTGAAAAATAAACAAATAAATCTTGGGGGAAGAAGGTTTCTTTTTAAAAATTTTTTTTGGAATATAGTTCCTTTACAATCTTCTGTTAGTTTCTACTGTACAAAAAAGTCAATTAGCTACACATGTGCCCGTTTTTTGGATTCCCTTTCCATTTAGGTCACCACAGAGCACTGAGTAGAGCTTCCTGTGCTATACAGTAGGTTCTCATTAGTGGAAGAAAGTTTCCTAAACAAGATTTTAAAAAAGCAACTAAACATAAGAAGAAGAAAAAAAAAATCAGTAAATTGAACTGTGTAAAGATTATGAACTTCTGTTCATCCGAAGACACTATTAAGAGAATGAAAAAGTAATTCAAGGAGGGAAAAAAGACATTATCAATAAACATGTGAGTGTTCAAAAATAAACAAACATTTTGCTGTTACTGTTGTTCAGTCCCTAGTCGTATCTGACTTTGCAACCCCATGGACTGCAGCACGCAGGGCTTCTCTGTCCTCCATCATATCATGCTGCTGCTGCTAAGTCGATTCAGTCGTGTCCGACTGTCTGTCCCCACAGACAGCAGCCTACCAGGCTCCTCTTTCCCTGGGATTTTCCAGGCAAGAATACTGGAGTGGGTTGCCATTTCCTTCTCCACTATATCTTGGAGGTTGCTCAAACTGATGTCCACTGAGTTGCTGATGCTATCTAACTACTCATCCTCTGAATGTCTGAAGTTGTTGATATTCCTCCCAGCAATCTTGATGAAAGCTTGTGTTCCATCCACACTGGCATTTCCCATGATGTACTCTGTGTGCATATAAGTTAAATAAACAGGGTGACATTATACAGCCTTGTTCATCTCTCAATTTTGAACCAATCAGTTGTTCTATGTCCGATTCTAACTGTTGCTTCTTGACCCACATTTAGGTTTCTCAGGAGACAGGCAACGTAGTCTGGTACTCCCATCTCTTTAAGAGTTTTCCATAGTTCATTGTGATCTACACAGTCAAAGGCTTTAGTGTAGTCAATGAAGCAGAAATACATGTTTTTCTGGAACTCCCTTGCTTTCTCCATGATCCAATGAATGTTGCCAATTTGATCTCTGGTTCCTCTGCCTTTTCTAAATCTAGCTTGTAGATCTGGAAGTTCTCAGTTGATACTGTTGAAGCCTAGCTTGAAGGATTTTGAGCATAACCTTGCTATCATGTGAAATGAGCTCAACTGTATGGTACTCTGAACATTCTTTGGCATTGCCCTTTTAGGGGACTGGAATGAAAGCTGACCATTTCCAGTCCTGAGGTCACTGCTGAGTTTTCTACATTTGCTGACATATTGAGTGCAGCAGTTTAACAGCATCATCTTTCAGGATTATAAATAGCTCAGCTGGAATTCCATCACAATCACTAGCTTTGTAGTAATGCTTCCTAAGGCCTATTTGATTTCAGACTCCAGGATGTCTAGCTCTAGGTGAGTGTCCACACCATCATGGTTATCAAGGTCATTAAGACCTTTTTGGTACAGTTCTTGTGTGTACTCTTGCGACCTCTTCTCAATCTCGTCTGGTTGTTAAGTCCTTACCATTTTTGTCCTTTACTGTGCCCATCTCTGCGTGAAATGTTCCTTTGATAGCTCCAGTTTTCGTGAGGTCATCTTCAGTCTTTCCTGCCCTGTTATCCCTCTCTCTCGCTGCACCGTTTGCTCACTTAAGGTCTTCTTTCCTCTCGCTGCTGCTCTGGAGAACTCTGCATCCAGCTGGGTGTCATCCTCCCTCTCTTTCTTGCTTTTGCTTCTCTTCTTTCTTCAGGAATTTGTAAGCCTCCTCAGACAACAATCTCGCCTTCGTGTATTTCTTTTTCTTTGGGATAGTTTTGGTCACAGCCTCCTAAACAACGTTACAAATCTCCGTCTATAGTCCTTCAGGCACTCTGTTAACAGATCTAATCCCTTAAATCTATTCATCACCTCTACTGTATAATCATAAGGGATTTGATTTAGGTCATACTTAATGGCAAGAGTAAACACTGACATTTTAGGAATCAGTGAACTAAAATGGACTAGAATGGGTGAATTTAATTCAGATGATCATTGTATCTACTACTGTGGCCAAGAATCCCTTAGAAGAAAAAGAGTAGCCGTCAACAAAAGAGTCAACAAAAGAGTCTGAAATGCAGTTCCTGGGTGCAATCTCAAAGACAGAATGATCTCTGTTCAATTCCAAGGCAAACCATTCAATATCACAGTAATCCAATCTATGCCTCAACCAATAACGCAGAAGAAACTGAAGTTGAACAGTTTTATGAATACCTACAAGACCTTCTAGAACGAACACCAAAAAAAGATATCCTTTTCATCCCAGGGGACTGGAATGCACAAGTTGGAAGTCAAGAGATACCTGGATAAACAGGCAAGTTTGGCCTTGGGAGTACAAAATGAAGCAGGGCAAAGGCTAACAAGAGTTTTGCAAAGAGAATGCACTAGTCATAGCAAACACCCTCTTCCACCTACACAACAGATGACTATATACATGGACATCACCAGATGGTCAATACCAAAATCAGATTGATTATATTCTTTGTAGCTGAAGATGGATAAGCTCTATACAGTCAGCAAAAACAAGACTGGGAGCTGACTGTAGCTCAGATCATGAACTCCTTATTGCCAAATTCAGACTTAAATTGAAGAATGTAGGAAAAACCACTAGACCATTCAGGTATGACTTAAATCAAATCCCTTATGGTTATACAGTGGAAATGACAAGTAGCTTAAAGGGATTAGATCTGGTAGACAAAGTGCCTGAAGAACTATGGACAGAGGTTTGTGACATTATACAGGAGGCAGTGATCAACACCATCCCCAAGAAAAAGAAATGCAAAAAGGCAAAATGGTTATCTGAGGAGGCCTTACAAATAGCTGAGAAAAGAAGAGAAGTGAAAGGCAAAGCAGAAAAGGAAAGATATACTCATTTGTATGCAGAGTTTCAAAAACAGCAAAGAGAGATAAGAAAGCCTTCCCAAGTGATCAATGCAAGGAAATAGAGAAAAACAATAGAATGAGAAAGACTAGAGATCTCTTCAAGAAAATCAGAGATACCAAGGGAACACTTCATGCAAGAATGGGCACAATAAAGGACAGAAACAGCAAGGACTGAACAAAGCTATGGTTTTTCTAGTAGTCATGTACGGATGTGAGAGTTGAACCATAAAGAAAGCTGAGCACGATGCTTTTGAACTGTGGTGTTGGAGAAGACTCTTGAGAGTCCCTTGGACTGCAAGGAGATCCAACCAGTCAATCCTAAAGGAAACCAGTACTGAATATTCATTGGAACAACTGATGCTGAAACTAAAGCTCCAATACTTTGGCCACCTGATGCAAAGCACTGACTCATTGGAAAATGGCACGGCAGAGGATGAGATGGTTGGATGGCATCACTGACTCAATGGACATGAGTCTGAGTAAGCTCTGGGAGTTGGTGATGGACAGGGAAGCCTGGCTGCTGCAGTCCATGGGTCACAAAGAGTCAGACACGACTGAGCAACTGAACTGAACTTAATGGCCTAGTGGTTTTCCCTACTTTCTTCAATTTAAGCCTGAATTATGCAATAAAGAACTCATGATCTGAGCCGCAGTCAACACCATGTTTTGTTTTTGCTGACTGTATAGAACTTCTCCAATTTTAGCTGCAAAGAACATAATCAACCTGATTTTGGTATTGACCATTTGGTGATGTCCATGTGTAGAGTCAACTCTTGGGCTGATGGAAAGGGTGTTTGCTATGACCAGTGTGTTCTCTTGGCAAAAGTCTGTTAGTCTTTGTCCTTTTTCATTTTGTACTCCAACACCAAACTTGCCAGTTACTCCAGGTATCTCTTGACTTGCTACTTTTGCATTCCAATTTCCCATAATGAAAAGGACATCTTTTTCTGGTGTTAGTTCTAAAAGATCTTGTAGGATCTTTTAGATCTTGATCTTCACAGAAGTGGTCAACTTCAGCTTCTTTCACATCATTGGCTGGGACACACACTTGGATTACTGGGATGTTGAATAAGGCTTGCCTTGGAAACAAACTGATATTATTCTGTTGTTTTTGAGACTGCACCCAAGTGCTGCATTTCTGACTCTTCTGTTGAATGAGAGCTACTCCATTTCTTCTAATGGATTCTTGCCTATAGTAGTAGATATGATGGTCATCTGAATTAAATCCATCCATTCCTGTTCACATTCATTCAGTGAGTCCTAAGATGTCAATGTTCAATCTTGCCATCTCCTAGTTAACCACATCCAATTTATCTTAACTCATGAATCTAACATTCCAGATTCCTATGCAATATTTATTGTATTTATTGGACTTTACTTTCAGCACCAGACACATTCAAAGCTGAATGTCATTCCCGCTTCAACCCGCCACTTCATTCTTACTGCAGCTATCAGTAATTGCCCTCCACTTTTCTGCAGTAGTATATTGGACACCTTCCAATTTGGGTGGCTCATCTTCTGTGTCACATCTTTTTGCCTGTTTATACTGTCCCTGGGGTTCTCCAGGCAAGAATACTGTAGTGGGTTGCAATTTTCTTCTCCAGGGTACCATGTCCTGTCAGCACTCTTCACTATGTCCTGTCCATCTTGAGGAGCCATGCAGTGCATGGCTCATAAATTCATGGAGTTACACAAGCCCCTTTGACACAGCAAGGCTGTGATCCATGAAGGGAAAACAAACATACATACATGTAAAAAAAAGAAAAGAAAACAAACATATCCAGAATATATAAAGAAATCCTACACATAATAAGAAAAGAATAGACAAAACAATTATTTAAAACAGATGAAATACTTGAGCTGACACTTCACAAAGACAGTCACAAGACAAATATATATAAAGGACGTTAACTTCATTGATCATCAGGAAGATGGAAAATAAGGCCACACTGTACACACTGGAATCATTAACAATGAGATATCAATTGTGGGTGAAGATGTAGAGTCTGGTTTACGGGAGGGTAAATTGATTCAACCACTCTGGAAACTTTTGGCAGTATACAGCAAATTGAACAAAACTCTGCAGTTTATTCCTAGGTAGAAAGAAGAAAAAAACGTATACACATTCACCAACAGACATATACAGGAAATACCATAAAACCAATATGTGTAATAGGCAAACACAGGGAACCCAAATGTTCATCAACAATAGAATGGATTTCTGTGGTTTGCCAAAAAGAGTCACAGAACTCAGAAACTGTTACACTCGCAGCTACAATTTAACAGAAGGATACAGCTCAGAACTGCAAAACCACTGTTGTTGCCTGAAGTTGAATAGCTTAATAAGTAAGTGCTCCTCAGTTTGTTGCGTGCCTCTGGTTGTACTGAAATGGTTGTTTGTGATTGTTTTGTCCAGTTTTATTAGGACAGAATTTGCTGACCTTCTGTTGTGTCATACCAAAGTGAAAATTCTGATGGTAAAATTCTGGAAAAAGTGAAAATTTTGGTGGCGCAGGTGGGATGAACTTCACTTCCAAGTCCCTTGACACCTGTGACAATTCAAGTATGATTAGAGTCCCGAATGGGAAAGATAGAAAGGGCAGCAAAAATATTTCAAACAATAATGGCCAAAACTTCCCAAATTTGATTAGAAAAAAATATGTATATATACACATACACACACACACACATGTGGGAGTGGGTTGCCAGCTCCTTCTCCAGGGCACCTTTCCTATCCTGGGAATGAACCCGTATATCTTACATCCACTGCACTGGTGGGTGGGTTCTTACCACTAGCGCCACCTCAGTTCAGTGCAGTCACTCAGTCGTGTCTGACTCTTTGCGGCTCCATGGACCATAGCACACTAGGTGTGTCCATCATCAACTCCTGGAGCTTGCTCAAACTCCTGTCCACCAAGTTGGTGATGACATCCAACCATCTCATTCTCTGTCATCCCCTTCTCCTCCTGCCTTCAACCTATCCCAGCATCAGGGTCTTTTCCAGTGAGTCAGTTCCTCACATCAGGTGGTCCAAGTATTGAAGCTTCAGCAGCAGTCCTTCCAATGAATACTCAGGACTGATTTCCTTAGGACTGACTGGTTTGATCTCCTTGCAATCCAAGGGACTCTCAAGAATTTTCTCCAACACCACAGTTCAAAAGCATCAATGGATTGCTGCATCAAAAGTGCATCAGTGGTTTGAAAAGTGCCACCTGGGAAGCCATATATACATACATGTATATCTACAGACCTCAGAAGCTAATCAAGCCCCAAGTATATAACCCAGAAAGAGAATTCCCTGGCGGTCCAGTGCTTAGGACTCGGCACCTTCATTACCAAAGCCCAGGTTCAACCCCTCGTCAGGGAACTAAGATCCTGCAAGCTGCAAGACATGGCTAAAAAACAAATAAGAAACAAACAAAATACAGATCCACACCTAGACACATTATAACAGAAACTGTTGAAGACAAAGATAAAATCTCTAAAGCAGCACGAAAAAGAAAATGAATTACTACTTATAGTAGGGACAAACAAACTTATTGTGTAAAGGAACATAAATATAAGATAAACATTTTAGGTAAGATGGTCTGTGTTACAACTACTCAACTCTGCCACTGTAGAACAAAAGCTTTCACATTCACTGGGCACTGCTGTGGTCCAAGCAAACTTTACAGTTGAATTTCATACAGTTTTCATGTGTGACCAAAAGCATACTTTTTAGAAATGCAAACAAAAAAAAAATTTAGTACACAGACCACATAAAAACAGGTAGTGGGCCAGATTAAGCCTGTGGACCATAGTTTACAGACCCCCTGACATCAAGTGAACTACAATACTTACTAACAACTCTCTTCCCATCAGATGTAATGGATGCCAGAAAGCAATATAATGATATATAAAAAGTGCTGAAAAATTATTAAAAAATCTAGAATGCGCACTAAATATTTTATATACCAAATTCTAAGACAAAGAGACCCACCAACAGCTACCCTGCATTGATATTTTCATGTCAACTCTTCTTAAAATTATATTAACTTGATAAGTTGAAAATCAGCATTTTTTTTAAAGCATTCACAAGTTTATAGATACAAAAGCATGTTACAGATTACAACATACAACAAACAATAATAAGACAGAAATAAATGCCAAACAAAGGTCATTGCATCTGATTAGCTAAGACGTGGTAACTGTCAGCTGTGCAAAAGAAGGTAAAGATTTAATATAATGTCATCATATTAATATAATGTCATCATATTAATATACTGGGCTGCCCTGGTGGCTCTGTGGTAAAGAATCCACCTGCCAATGCAGGAGACGCAAGAGATGCAGGTTCGATGCCTGGGTCAGAAAGATCCCCTAGAGTAGGAAATGGCAACCCACTCCAGTATTCTTGCTTGGAAAATTCTGTTAGGGGAAGCACACTGACTGAAACCACCCACCCTGGCCAGGTACCACAGTAACCATCTGCATGAGTTGTTTTAAGACAGGAGGTCCCGGTAAGGAACTCAGAACCAAAAAGCCACCACCAACCACCGGAAGAGTTCAGGAAAGGTCAGAAGGAGACACCACATGTTCAACCAGCTCCCAGAATCCTTCTCGCTGGTGTCCATCTTAGCTGAGCAATGTGTGCGCCACCAGGAAGGGCTCTGAGTCAGAATGATTACCCTAGGACAACCCGGAAACTAATCCCATCACCATACAGCCCGAGCCTGCGAGCCAAGCAGCAGAGCAGTCCTCCTGGGTTCCCTTACCCAACTGCTCTCCGCCCAGGCACCCCTTCCCAATGAAAATCTTTCTCTGTCAGCATATGTGTCTCAGACAATTCATTTCCAAGTGTTAGACAAGAGACCACTTCTGGGCCCTGGAAGGGGTCCCCGTTCCTGCAACAATTCCATGGACAGAGGAGCCTGGTGGGCTACAGTCCACGGGGCTGCAAAGCGTTGGACACAATGGAGGGACTGAGCACACAAATATACACCACGTATTACCGGTACTTTTAGTGAGCGGTACTTACTTTAATAATTATATGACACACAAAAGGGTAGTGAGAGGGTAACAGGCAGGAAGCCTAGGGAACCCCAAATGGAGGAAATAGACTGCAAGTGGAGGATTTTTTTTGGTTTTTCCTTCTCTATACAAAATGAAAAAGTTTTCTTTTAACTATGTATTTGCTTGGAAATCTGCCTTCAAGATTCATGTCAATTGTTTTATGGCCGGGGATGTTCACTTTGTGCAATGCTATCTCAAAATGCATGTTGTGGGAGAGGGGCCTGATACAACTCTCAGTTTTGAGATGATCCTTTAACAGACATATAACTCTTAGCTAAAACTAGCACACTTTCTGCCCTCTTCTGATGCCTATGTCAGAAGAGGCCTATGCCTATCTCTTTATACTTCAATAAAACTTTATTACACAAAAGCTTCAAGTGATCAAGCCTCATCTCTGACCCTGGATGAAGATCCTCTCCTCCGAAGGTCACGATTTGCAGCGTAGCTCATGGCTTGCAGCTGCAACCTTTCAGTAGGTTCTGGATACTATGGTCAAAAACACCATTAGGAAATCGTCAAAATCATATAAGATGAGTCTGGAACACTTTATGAATCCAGAAAGCAAACAATATCAATTTGCTTATAGTCAGAACTTTACTTCCTTTTCAAGTGCAGAGCAAATCATGCCTCAAAGTGCCTGTGTACTCTGCCCAAAATGCCTGACAAACAGCTCTATTCACCCATCCACCTCACTTCTCAAGAGAAAACACTGGTTATGCAAAGGAAGCAGAAGGGCTGGACTGTGGAGCTGATGAGATAGGCTACATGTCTGTTATATGAACATATACGTTGAGAGTAAGTAAGAAGGTATAGGAAAACTGAATGTGGCAGCAAAGTGTTTGAAGAGCATTCTTTGGATTAGTAATCACCATACAGAGAGAAGATGGGGTGGTAGGAAGAAATATTGAGTCCTCGAATTTTTAGCAGGATTCCTGAAATGTGAGCTTACAAAAGAAAATCTGCAAATTGCAAAAAATAAAATTCTTCATTCAAAAGAACTAATATTAAGCATATCTTTATTGAAATACATCCTCTGTTTAAATATACTTTAAGACATTTAAAGAAGTTTAAGCAGAGTACTTTATTTACATTAAAATGAGATCAGGCACTCTAAAAGGATACATATTTTGGTGAGAGGGTAGAATATCAAACAGTAATGTAAGATAAGAGAGAAGTCATTTTTATGTATGAGCTAATAGTACTACTGGGAGGTTAAGGCCATTGTGTAAGGCCACCTTTGTGGTTTTGCTTCAGTATACTAGGGGTGGAGACCTTTCTGATGGTGCCTAACTAACAAACTAAAGCTGTAAGCTAGGACATGGCCACACAAGAGAGGCAACAAATCCCACAGAGAAAATAATAAGTAAAT
Source organism: Cervus elaphus (assembly GCF_910594005.1). NCBI lineage: Eukaryota > Metazoa > Chordata > Mammalia > Artiodactyla > Cervidae > Cervus > Cervus elaphus. The sequence continues at coordinate 1,505,465 of NC_057843.1, read as the reverse complement.
TCTTGGGAATTCCCTGGTGATCCAGTGGTTCAGGATCTGCCTTCCAGTGCAAGGGATGCAGATTCAATACCTGTTGGGGAATTAAAATCCCACATGCCACGGACAGCTAAGCCGACGCATGCACATGTCACAATGACAGAGTCCACGTGCTCTGCAGCCCCCACGCCACCAACACAGATAAGGCCACACACCACAATGAAGAGCCCGTGTGCCACAACTTCGACTAGACGTAGCCAAAACAAAACAAAAAAAAATTTTTTTTAAAGACATAAATTGTTCTACACTACTTAAAACAGTCCTAATGAATGTTAGGATGCAGTCACACTGCACAAAATATGGTTATGTATATACTGCTCTGTATCTCCAAACTCTGATCTCAGGACTTTCTCTTGCCCTGGAAACAGAACAGAGTGCTTGCTATCTACTAGCTACAGCAGAAGTTGGGGCAGGGGGAAGGAATATGCGTGAACGATCATCCTTAAATTATACCAAGGCAGATGACAGACTCAAGATTCCAAAAACTGGAAACTGGACTTCAATAAACTCCATCATAAAGGAAGAGAATAACAAACTCCAGCTGTCATGAAACAAACCCTATATTTGCCCCTTCCTTTTTGAACAACCTAATATTATCACTTCTCTGTCCAACCAGAAAAGGCAGAAAGTGGAGGGTGTATGCCAGAGCAAATCTTTCTTTTCAAAAAAAGGAAACCAATTCTCCCACATCAAAAAAAAAGAAAGACACAAAGTTACCAAAACTATGGTAAAATCTGGAGGAGACAGGAAAGTAAAAGACATTTAGCTTAATTTAGCAACACCAAAAGCTTAGAAAAAGCAAGAGAACATGGGCTTCCTTTGTGGCTCAGCTGGTAAATAATCCGCCTACAATGTTTGATCCCTGGGTCGGGAAGATCCCCTGGAGAAGGGAAAGGCTACCTACTCCAGTATTCTGGCCTGGAGAATTCCATGGACTGTATAGCCCATGTGGTTGCAAAGAACTGGACACAACTGAGAGACTTTCACTTTCATTAACTGAGCAATACTTTGTCTATGACACTGTAGAGTGACACTAGCAAATCTGTATTCCTCACCAAACCTTTGCAAGAAGTAAAACTGCTCAGAATCTGCAAAAAGAGCATTTTAGCTGCCTTCTAAGATTGCATTCCAGGGTCTAACAGGGACACAGAAACCCTAAGAAAATTGTTTTGGGCAGTAAGAAAGAAGATATACTAGGCCCCTGGGGCACATTAGCTAATCAATTAAATTTAAAAGGGATCTGATAATCTGGCAGCAGCTGCTCGAGGGGGCAGGGGTGGCTGAGAGGAGCTTACCCACGTCCAAGTCAGGGCAGCCAAGAGGAGCTACCTCACGTCCAAGGAGCAGATGGGAGGAGCTACCCCACGTCCAAGGTCAGGGGCAGCGGCCCAGAGGAGCTACCCCACATCCAAGGTAAGGAGCAGCAGCTGCGTTTTGCTGGAGCAGCTGTGAAGAGATACTCCATATCCAAGGTAAGAGAAACCCAAGTAAGAGGGTAGGCCCTGAGAGAGGGCATCAGAGGACAGACAGATTGAAACCACAATCACAGACAACTAGCCAATCTGATCACAGGGACCACAGCCTTGTCTTAATGAAACTAAGCCATGCCGTGTGGGGCCACCCAAGACGGTCGGGTCATGGTGGAGAGGTCTGACAGAATGTGGTCCACTGGAGAAGGGAATGGCAAACCACTTCAGTATTCTTGCCATGAAAAGTATGAAAAGGCAAAAAGTCAGGACACTGAAAGATGAGCTCCCCAGGTTGGTAGACACCCAATATGCAACTGGAGATCAGTGGAGAAGTAACTCCAGAAAAGAATGAAGGGATGGAGCCAAAGCAAAAACAACACCCAGTTGTGGATGGGACTGGTGACAGAAGTAAGGTCCGATGCTGTAAAGAGCAATATTGCATAGGAACCTAGAAGGTTAGGTTCATGAATCAAAGGAAATTGGAAGTGGTCAAACAGGAGATGCCAAGAGTGAACGTCAACATTCTAGGAATCAGCGAACTAAGATGGACTAGAATGGGTGAATTAAACTCAGATGACCATTATATCTACTACTGTGGGCAGGAATCCCTTAGAAGAAATGGTGTAGCCATCACAGTCAACAAGAGAGTCCAAAATGCAGTACTTGGATGCAATCTCAAAAATGACAGAATGATCTCTGTTCGTTTCCAAGGCAAACCATTCAATATGATGGTAATCCAAGTCTATGCCCCAACCAATAACACTGAAGAAGCTGAACAGTTCTATGAAGACCTACAAGACCTTCTAGAACTAACACCAAAAGAAATGTCCTTTATATTATAGGGGACTGGAATGCAAAAGTAGGAAGTCAAGAAATACCTAGAGTAATAGGCAAATTTGGCCTTGGAGTGCAGAATGAAGCTGGGCAAAGGCTAATAGAGTTTTGCCAAGAGAACACACCGGTCATAGCAAACACCCTCTTCCAACAACACAAGAGAAGACTCTACACATGGACATCACCAGATGGTCAACACTGAATTCAGACTGTTTATATTCTTTGCATCCAAAGATGGAGAAGCTCTATACAGTCAGCAAAAACAAGACCAGGAGCTAATTGTGGCTCAGATCATGAACTCCTTATTGCCAAATTCAGACTTAAACTGAAGAAAGTAGGGAAAACCACTAAACCTTTCAGGTATGACCTAAATCAAATCTCTTATGACTATACAGTGGAAGTGAGAAATAGATTTAAGGGACTAGATCGGATAGACAAGAGTGCCTGAAGAACTATGGACAGAGGTTCATGACATTGTACAGGAGACAGGGATCAAGACCATCCCCATGGAAAAGAAATGCAAAAAAGAAAAATGGCTCTCTGAGGAGGCCTCACAAATAGCTGTGAAAAGAAGAGAAGCGAAAAGCAAAGCAGAAAAGGAAAGATATTCCCATTTGAATACAGAGTTTCAAAGAATAGCAAGGAGATAGAAGAAATCTTTCCTCAGTGATCAATGCAAAGAAATAGAGAAAAATAGACAAGGAGGGACTAGAGATCTCTTCAAGAAAATTAGAGATACCAAGGGAACATTTCATGCAAAGATGGGCTCAATGAAGGACAGAAGTGGTATGGACCTAACAGAAGCAGAAGATATTAAGAAGAGGTGGCAAGAATACACAGAAGAACTATATAAAAAGAGATCTTCACGACCCAGATAATCACGATGGTGTGCTCATTCACCTAGAGCCAGACATCCTGGAATGTGAAGTCAAGTGGGCCATAGGAAGCATCACTACGAACAAAGCTAGTGGAGGTGATGGAATTCCAGTTGAGCTATGTCAAATCCTAAAAGATGATGCTGTGAAAGTGCTGTACTCAATATGTCAGCAAATTTGGAAAACTCACCAGTGGCCACAGGACTGGAAAAGGTCAGTTTTCATTCCAATGCCAAAGAATGCTCAAACTACCACACAATTGCACTCTTTTCACATGCTAGTAAAGTAATACTCAAAATTCTCTAAGCCAGGCTTCAGCAATACGTGAACTGCGAACTTCCAGATGTTCAAGCTGGTTTTAGAAAAGGCAGAGGAACCAGAGATCAAATTGCCAACATTTGCTGGATCATCGAAAAATCAAGAGAGTTCCAGAAAAACATCTATTTCTACTTTATTGACTATGCCAAAGCCATTGACTTGTGGATCATAATAAACTGTGGAAAATTCTGAAAGAGATGGGAATACCAGACCACCTGACCTGCCTCTTGAGGAACTTGTATGCAGGTCAGGAAGCAACAGTTAGAACTGGACATGGAACAACAGACTGGTTCCAAATAGGGAAAGGAGTACGTCAAGGCTGTATATTGTTACCCTGCTTATTTAACTATATGCAGAGTACATCATGAGAAACACTGGGCTGGAGGAAGCACAAGCTGGAATCAAGACTGCTGGGAGAAATATCAATAACCTCAGATATGTAGATGACACCATCCTTATGGCAGAAAGTGAAGAACTAAAGAGTATCTTGATGAAAGTGAAAGAGGAGAGTGAAAATGTTGGCTTAAAGCTCAACATTCAGAAAACTAAGATCATGGCATCCGGTCCCATCACTTCTTGGCAAATAGATGGGGAAACAGTGGCTGACTTTATTTTTCTGGGCTCCAAAATCACTGCAGTTGGTGATTGCAGCCATGATATTAAAAGACGCTTACTCCTTGGAAGGAAAGTTATGATCAACCTAGACAGCATATTAATAAGCAGAGACATTACTTTGCAAACAAAGGTCTGTCTAGTCAAGGCTATGGTTTTTCCAGTGGTCATGTACGGATGTGAGAGTTGGACTATAAAGAAAGCTGAGCGCCGAAGAATTGATGCTTTTAAACTGTGGTGTTGAAAAGACTCTTGAGAGTCCCTTGGACTGCAAGGAGATCCAACCAGTCCATCCTAAAGGAAATCAGCTCTGGGTATTCATTGGGAGGACTGATATTGAAGCTGAAACGCCAATATTTTGTCTACCTGATGCAAAGAGCTGACTCATTTGAAAAGACCGTGATGTTGGGAAAGACTGAAGGCAGGAAGAGAAGGGGATGACAGAGGATGAGATGGTTAGATGGCATCACCACCTCAACGGACATGAGTATGGGTAAACTCCAGGAGTTTGTGATGGACAGGGAGGCCTGGTGTGATGTGTTTCATCATGGGGTCGCAAAGAGTAGGACACAACTGAGAGACTGAATTGACTGACTGACTGACTGATAATCTGGTATAGGGTCAAAATGCCCCAGATGTCTGGAAGGTGGTTTTAGAATTTCTCACAGGATATCAAAAACACTAAAGTATTCCTCATTTCAATTTGAATTCTTACCAAATAAAGAATGGTTACAGAATAACTTCTACATTGAGAAGCCCGCTGAACAACTACAAGTATAGACAACCGATTGCATCAGAAAAGCACTATTTTGAAACTCTGAACTTTATAACCTAAAGACATTGGGGGGGAAAAAAATCAGAAAACATTTGGTAAAAATTAAATTATAACAGCCTGTTAAAATGAATAGACTGGTGTGTCTATATTTATATTAAAAATATGTCTTAGAAAAGCAATCATTCAAGACACATGTGCCTGTAACACATACATTTGTTCAAAGAAAATGCACGTTTTACACCTGTGTCCCAGGCAGCCCCTAGGCACTAGGGACATAGTGAAGAACACAGCAGGCAGGATCTCATGAAACTTGAAATGGAGACCACTTATCCCTCATTAACCAATAACCTTCTACAGTAAAAGATTAATGAAGAAAAAGGCAATGCAATGAAAAAGAATAAAACAGAAGATTAAAAACACAGGCAGTTTAACCTTACTATTTCATCTAAGATGTAATTTTAAATGTGCAAGAAGAATGAGAAACTTTAAAAAGTGTATAGGTAATACCTATATAATAGGTAATACTGTAAAGGTAATAGCCACCCTCTCATGGTCTCTATTTTCTAAACCTAATTTGGGAACAAAGCTTACCTGGATCCAAAGGGATTCTCTGGTAAGGCAAAGTGGTCATCGGGAAGAGTTAACCAACAATCACTTTTATAAAACAATTTAAGACAACTCAACTCTTTAAGGCCAATTAAAAAATACCTTTATTAAAACTGAGTGTTAAGTAGTTACTAGGCACTTAGAGTTTGCACCCCAATCTTTTCTTCAGCATCTCCCTTCCCTCTAACCACATCGTATATCAAACCTCCAAGTTCTTGCTAAGGGATTAAATGGTCTCTGCAAAGAAATGGCTATAGGTCAGCTACCAAAAATGGAAATTCTTCATTCTTTCATTCATCACTGTCACTGTTATATAGTACTTACCAATCTCTTATTACTATGTTCTTAACTCAAAGGCTGTTACACCCATACTAAGTAAGTTACAAACTTCAACAAAGCATTGCAATGTTTTCCTCTAGGACTTCCAAAAGATTTCCCTAACTATGCAGACTAGAGTTCACACACAAGCACTCCCAAGATTTTGGTTCAATGGAAGTAGTCCTGCTACCCAAGAATATTTAATAAGCAGATATTTTGTTGCAGGTGGTTCACAGTCTACAGTGGAAACAACACAATTACACAGTCTTAAATTACTGTCAAGAGCTACTCTCAAACACATACCTATATATATAGCTTATATACTTAAGGATGTCTCTGCTCTCATAAACAAGGACCTGGTTCAGCAATACTTACAGTTAACATTGAAGTTGTCAATAGGCCCCATGCAAAGAATTCAAGGAAGATGACAACAGCAGCATGGTATACACTTGGTCGGCCAAAGCCTTGTAGCTAAAAAAAGAGGAAAATTATCATGAAAAACAGTAAACAGGTAAAAGAAACCCATTATCCTAAAATGGTACTTAACACACACAAATTGTATAAACATACTGCTTAATATGGGTAGGTCCTACCTATTTTCCAGTGGTCATGTATGGATACATGAGTTGGACCATAAAGAAAGCTGAGCACCAAAGAATTGATACTTTTCAACTGTGGTGATGGAAAAGACTCTTGACATCCCTTGGACTGCAAGGAGACCAAATCAGTCAATCTTAAAGGAAATCAGTCCTGAAAGTTATTGGAAGGACTGATGCTGAAGCTGAAGCTCCATTACTTTGGTCACCTGATGCGAAGAGCTGACTCATTAGAAAAGACCCTGATGCTGGGAAAGATTGAAGGCAGGAGGAGAAGGGGACAATAGAGGAAGGGATGGTTGGATAGCATCACTGACTCAATGGACATGAGTTTGAGCGAGCTCTGGGAGTTGGTGATGGACAGGGAAGACTGCCATGCTGCAGCCCACGGGGTCGCCAAGAGTCAGACATGACTGAGTGATTGAACTGAACTGGTATTATTTAAGATAAAACTTCATTCTGTGGTATCCCTGATTTCTTCATCTTCCCTTACAGAAGATGGCAAGATTACAGACTTTCTACTTGGGCTGTCAATGTAAATCCCTGGAACTCTGGTAGAAAATCAACTGGTTCTTCAAGAGACTCAGGTTCCAGGACCTGAATATTCTGCAACACACTAATTATGGGTTCCTTAGCCATTTGGCCTAAGTCTGAAGTTGCCCTTGTTGCATGAGAGGCAGACAGGGAGTCAACACTAAAAAGCTTCAGGGGCAGCATAGATGATTTAAAATGATAGGAGCTGGGGGAGGAACAATAAGCATTAGGTCAAATCTGAAAATACACTTTGATATATAAAGGTGTCAAAATCTAACTTTCTGTTTCTCTTTTGTTTTAAAACTGTGCCTATTCTGCTAATTTCCTTCAGTTTATGACTTCTGGAGATAAAATCTAAAAGTCTACTGGATTAATGTTCTTTGACTCTGTGACAATGGTTATTACAAGGTCAAGTGCTTTATCAGCATTTTGTAATAACTGGAAGTGATATTTACAAAAGACTCTGTAAAAATCCCCATTATTCCCATACTTTTCATACTTCAAAAGGTAAAAGCATATCTGGCATTGTTTAATTAGAATCTAACCATGAGTAAATGATCAAATTCAGATTATGAGACATATATAAGATAACCGGCCTGGTCTCCTTAAAAATGTCAATGTCATAAAAGACCAAAGTAAAGGTAGGAGACTAGTACAAATTAAAGGAGACAAGTCATGACAACCAAATGGGGGATCCCGAACTGGGTCATGGATAAAAAGGAGACAAGAGGAAAAAATTTGAATATGTAATATATATTAGATAATCATATGGCATTAATGTACTGCAACTTATGGCTATCAAATGATTTATCAGAAAAGAAGGTACATATATACTTTCTAAAGCAAACATCACAAAATTTAATTTTCTTAATTGTTGAGCCTTGATGAAGGGAGTGACTATTCATTTTACTATTCTTCTAATTTTTCATTGCTTTGAAAATTTTCAAAATTTTCAGGCCAAGAACAATTGTTATTAAAAATCCAAACTTGTAAATTTCTAGATTTTTGCAACAACTAATAATAAGTAGTTTTAAATGCCACTTAAATAAGACATTTGCAAAACAGAAAGCATTTTACAAAATTTTAAAAACAAAAAAGGACCATTTAAGCACCAAACAATTAAAACAAAAGAAGATCTTTATTATAACACAACCTTTAAAGAAGGTTTTGAAACTGGAGGGTAGAGGGCACAACCTTTAGAAGAATGGCATAGCCTAGGATATATAGAACATAAACTGGTTAGAATCAACTAGGTCTCCTGAGAAAACTACGTGCGGGTCAAGAAGCAACAGTTAGAACCAGACATGTAATGACTGGTTCCAAATTGGGAAATGAGCATGACAAGACCACATACTGTCATCCTGCGTATTTAACTTACATACACACAGAGTACACCATGTGAACTGCCAGGCTGGATGAATCACAAACTGGAATAAAAACTGCAGGGAGAAATACTAACAACCTCAGATATGCAGATGATACCACTCTAATGGCAGAAGGTGAAGAGGAACTAAAGAGTTTCTTGATGAGGGCGAAAGAGGAGAGTGTAAAACTTAAAACTCAACATTAAAAATACTAAGATTAGGCATCCAGTCCCATCATTTCATGGCAAATAGAAGGGGATAGAGTGGAAGTAGTGACAGATTTTATTTTCTTGGGTCCGAAAGTCACTGCAGATAGTGACTGCAGCCATGAAATTAATAGACACTTACTCCCTGGAAAGAAAGCTATGACAAATCTAGACAGCATATTAAAGAGCAGAGACATCACTTTGCCAACAAAGATCTGTATAGTCAAAGCTATGTTTTCCCAGTAGTCATATAAGGATGTGAGCTGGTCCATAAAGAAGGCTGAGCATCCAAGAATTGATGCTTTCTGGCTGTGATGCTAGAGAAGACTCTTGAGAGTCCCTTGGATAGCAAGGAGATCAAACCAGTCAATCCTAAATGAAATCAACTGTGAATATTCATTGGAAGGGTTGTGGCTGAAGCTCTAATACTTTGGCCACCTGATGCAAAAAGCCGACTCACTGGAGAAGAACTTGATTCTGGGAAAGAATGAAGGCAAAAGGAGAAGAGGGCAGCAGAGGATGAGATGGTTAGATAGTATCACTGACTCAATGGACATGAATCTGAGCCAACTCCAGGAGACAGTGGAGGACAGAGGAGTCTGGAGAGCTATAGTTCATGGGGTCACAGACTTGGACATGATTCAGTCTGTCTGTCACTGAATTCTTTCTGTGACACAGCATTAAGAATCCAAGCTTCATTAAGTCCTGAGCCTAGGTGTGGGATCTCAATTAAAACAGAGGTGGGTTCAAGTCCCATCTGAGTTGTAACTGAACCAATTATAGAGTAGCTTTTCATCCTAGCTACTTCATCTCCTGCAAGGTAGCCAGAGCAACCATTTAAATGTAAACTGATCCTCTTCTCCACCCTCCCTGGGTCCTACTGCACTGAGTCACACATCTGACACGTCCAACACGGTCCTACACTTCCCTATTTCCTTTGTTATCTGCTATGGTTTTCTACAAGATGTCTAACAAACTTCATTTACTGTCTACCTCCCCTAGACTGGAAATATAAAAAAATGCCATGAAGGAAATGGATTTTTAAAATCTGTTTTGTTCAGAGATGTACTCCAAATAGTACAACCCACTATAATAAGCCCTCAATAAAATGCACGTGAGAGGGAAGGAGCTCTTTGGAAAAATAACGGTTTTTCTCTGGTCTCTTAAACCACAAAATCTAGAATTTAGAAAAAATGACCCCTATTCCTCAAAGACATCGTATGGAGAGGATAAAAAGGAGAACCACATACTACATTAGTATTCAGAGTAAAACAAATTTGAGCAATACTAACCAAAAGCAACATGTGGACTTTGGGTTTTGACTAACGGGAAAAATTGAGTCAACTGTGAGGTAAAATTCACATTTTAAACCAAGATAAGAAAACCTTAAACATAAAAAATTTTCTCTGCCCTCTGGCCTCCCCTCTCCCCACTGTTGATAGTTTATCTGCCTTATGCATCAACCAAACCTTTCCCATCAGTAGAAATTTCCCCTCATCCACAAATGGCAACATTCTCCTAAGACAACACCTTAAATATAACATTCTTTCTTGAAAAGAGGTCACATGGCTCTCAGATATGGATTGTGTAAGCTGCCAATAATCTGTTAGTTGATGTATAGCCCTGTCTCAAAAACACTGGATATAAATGTGTCTTGACCTCTGAAGAAGTGTAGTGATATAACTGTGTGTGGACCAAACGATTTTCAGAGTTTTCTGACATGCTCCTCCTGGTTAAAAACCTCAAGTTTAGCTCAAACAAAAATTTTCATTTCTTTCTTAGATCAATTAATTTTCCATCAACCCAATCATAGAAATTTGAAAATAGAATAGGTATTAAGTGATACTCAAGACTTATACTCATCATAATAATGGTACTGAAGACTTCGTTAAGTCCTTAAATCTTAGAGTCACAAACTAATGTATTAAAATTTTAAAACAGAAGGTATCTGTAAACTGTTTTAAAATCTACAGAATGAAAACAAAAGCAGAAGTAATGATAAAAATAAATTTTAAAAAGTAAACAGCTTATATGCATTTACTAATAATTTCCAAATTATCTAGGTTTAAATTACCCACTCCCACACTGCAAAGAATCTATTCTCAAAATGTGGATGAATATATGTCAACAAATTGCATAACTATCCTTGTAAATCATTCATTTTATCAATCATCATGCACACAAGAATTTTTAAAAAAGCAAATAAAAACACCCCAAAACCTCTGAAAACTGCTCACTCTAGGAAGCAAAGGAGGGTCATTCTATTTCTCATTTACAGTTTCTGAGGTTTAGTGTAGTACTTTTCCCCAGGCAAGCTCTATTTATGAAGACCACTGGGATAGAGATCTACGTGGCTACAATGCTAATTAAATATAAAAACAGACACTCAATTTGTGGGCATATATCATTAGACAATTAGACAACCCATCTTTTGTTCAAATATTAAATGTTTATATCTGTCAGTTAGAAACTGTTTAAATTAACATCTCTTCTAAAATGCAAACACTATTTCATCTCTATGTAAACTACTTTAATTATTATTCATGCCTAAGCAAATACGAATGTGGCTTGACAGCCAGGCCTTGATATAGTGGGAATTTTGTATGGGCAACTGCATAGGAGATGGTGACAAAAATAAATCTGCTTTCCTTCCAATTCTTCCTTAAGTTCTCCGTGGCTAGTATGCTGATGAAAAAAGCAGCACGTGCTTCTTTAAATTATGAGCTAATTAGAAACAATTTACTAAACTTTTAACTAATTATTTCCAGTTGAGCATGATGTAGCAAAGCCTTTCTGGGTCAGTTCAATGTCTCCCCTCCCTCTCCATTTTCAATCATCAGTCAGTTCAGTTCAGTCACTCAGTCATGTCCAACTCTTTGTGACCCCATGTACTACAGCACACCAGGCTTCCCTGTCCATCATCAACTCCAGGAGCTTGCTCAAACTCATGTCCACAGAGTCCGCGATGCCATCCAACCATCTCATCTTTTGTCATCCCGTCTCCTCCTGCCTTCAATCCTTCCCAACATCAGGGTCTTTTCAAATCAGTCAGTTCCTCGCATCAGGTGGCCAGCTATTGGAGTTTCAGCTTCAGCATCAGTCCTTCCAAAAAATATTCAGGACTGATTTTCTTTAGGATTGACTGATTGGATCTCCTTGCAGCTCAAGGGACTCTCAAGAGTCTTCTCCAACACCACAGTTCAAAAGCATCAATTCTTTGGCACTCAGCTTTCTTTATAGTCCAGCTCTCACATCCATACATGACTATTGGAAAAACCACAGCTGGACTAGATGGAACTTTGTTGGCAAACTCTGCTTTTTAATATGCTGTCTAGGTTGGTCACCACTTTTCTCCCAAGGAGCAAGCGTCTTTTAATTTCACGGCTGCAGTCACCATCTGCAGTGATTCTGGAGTCCCCAGAAATAAAGTCTCTCACTGTTTCCACTGTTTCCCCATCTATTTGTCATGAAGTGATGGAACCGGATGCCAGGATCTTAGTTTTCTGAATGTTGAGTTTTAAGGAAACTTAAATCCCTCTCCATTTTGCCCCTTTATAAATCAGTATAGAACATCTTGAGATATTTTGAAGCACAGGATGAAAAGTATGTGATGTCTTTACACATTCACATCTCTCCCACAGATGATGATCCTGCCTCGACTACTCTTAACTCACTACCCCCTCCAAATCTTTCTTGACACTCCACTCAAGAGTGATCATTCCAAAACACAAATATCATCCCATTAGTCCAGTATGTGTGTATGTGTGTTATTTGCTCAGTCGTGTCCAACTCTTTGCGACCCCATGGACTGTAGCGTGCCAGGCTTCTCTGTCCATGGAACTCTTCAGGCAAGAATACTGGAGTGGATTGCCATTCTCTTCTCCAGAGGAACTTCCCAACCCAGGGATCAAATCCTGGTCTCCTGTCTCACAGGCAGATTCTTTACTGTTTGAGCTACAGGGAAGTCCTGTAGAAGATTTCAAAAAATGAACTACAGATTCTTCCCATTCCTGTACACTAAACCTTTTAACAGTATGCCTGTGCTGTCAATTCCATTAGGTTTATTCCTCCACTTCCTAAGATATGGAGGGGCTTAGCAACTTGATCTAACCAACATATATCAGCTAAAGTAACAACACAGACCTCTGATGAAGGCCTCCAGAGGCCTTCAAGACTGCAGAGAAATCCCATCTAGGCATACAAGGATGAGAGCATGAGGCTCTCCCTATGAGGCTGTCTCGATCAACCAAGGGCCTGATACAGGGGCAAGGCCAGCTGAGATCATCCAACTCCAATCAAGCCAGCAGATGACTGAAGAAGTATGAATAACTCCCTCCATTCCTCCAAAACAGAAAAATGCAGTGAAGTACCCCACACTGAGATGAGCTGAAAGTGTTAATCCAAAGAATACTTGTTTTAAATCACTAAATTTTAGGGTAAGTAAAGTAAGTAAAGTCGCTCAGTCGTGTCCGACTCTTTGCGATCCCACGGACTGTAGCCTACCACGCTCCTCTGTCCATGGAATTTTCCAGGCAAGAGTACTGGAGTGGGTTGCCATTTCCTTCTCCAGGAGGTCTTCCCGACCCAACCCAGGGATCGAACCCAGGTCTCCAGCATTGCAGACAGATGCATTTGGGGTAGTTCCTTATAGAAAGCAAATACTAATAGGAATTGACATAACCACCACCCCCTTGCCCTCATGATTAAACTCAAGACTGTTTTAAGTCTCCTCTGTTGCTCCCCAATCTCACCCTTAGTCCAAACATAACTCAATGAAAGATGTGAGATTAAAGAATAACCTCCATCACATCCTTTTTACTTCTATTTTAAAAAGTAGATGGAATAATCATCATATTTATTATAGAGATTTGCGGTTACAAAGAGAAACAAGAATTTCTGAGAAATCATTTTTTGAACACTAAGCTACAAAAAATTAGTTCACAGTAACAGTGGTGGTGGGAGCAGGTGAACGAGGATTATAAATATAATATAAACATGTGAGACAGGCTACAACATGAATGAACCTTGAGGACACTATGTTAAGTGAAATAAACCAGTCACACACACACAAAAACAAATACCTTATGGTTCCACTTATACGAGGTGGAATATAAACATGTGAGACAGGCTACAACATGAATGAACCTTGAGTACACTATGTTAAGTGAAATAAACCAGTCACACACACAAAAAAACAAATACCTTATGGTTCCACTTATACGAGGTATCTAGAGTAGCTTAACATAGGAAACCAAAAGTACAATGGTGGATGCCAGATGGAGTAGGGGGAAAGAGGAAATTGTTATTTACTGGGTATAGTTTACTTTGCAAGATGAAAATGTTCTGTTAACAATGCAAATATACTTAATACTACTGAACTGTACACTTAAAATTTAAGATCTTAATTGTTTTATATGATCTATATTTTACAATTAAAGAAAACTTATATGTACACATATATATGTACATATATATATGCCTGCAATGTGGGAGACCCAGCTTCAATCCCTGGGTCAGGAAGATCCCCTGGAGAAGGAAATGGCAACCCACTCCAGTATTCTTGCCTGGAAAATTCCATGGACGGAGGAGCCTGGGGTTGCAAAGGGTCGGATACAACTGAGCGAGTTCACTTACACACATATATATAGGTAGACTATATATATATATATATATATGTATATATATATATATATATATGCATGGGGATATTCAAAATCATGTAAGAGACCCCCAAGGAGCATTCTTTTCCTCCTTTAGAGAAGACCTGCAAAAGCGGCTGAAACTGAAGGAAAGGAAGCCTGTGTTATTACAGATGATGAGAGGCCCACATGGATTAAGACCTGTTTCTTTCAAACATAAACCCCAAACAGAGACATCCAAGAGCAGCCAAAGGTCTAGACTTGTCTTACAGTTTCCTTTCACACACAGGGTGCTCCAGGGTGCTTACTACAGGAGTTATTTTTTTAATTTAGTGATGATTTTCCTAGCATATTCAAAGTTAGCTTGTAGGTAAATAAAAGGCATGGTCCATAGCATTCTGTTTAAAAGACTGTATATTACCCATTATAGGAAAAGAGTAAGCACTCATTTTTTTCTTTTAATGTGAGGAATTAACATTGTATTGCTAAAGAAAGAAAACAACTTCAACTCTCAGCTCTCTTAATTAAGCCTACTGTGATTCTTTCCTCAGGAGACAGTGCCTAGAGGTTTAATGTCACTCTGGCTATACAGGAGTTTGTAAAAAAGTGAAAATGTTAGTCAACCAGTTGTCTTTGACTCTTTGTGACCCATGGACTGTAGCCTGCCAGGCTCCTCCATCCATGGAATTCTCCAGGCAAGAATACTGGAGTGGGTAGCAACTCCCTTCTGCAGGGGATGTTCCCGACCCAGGGATCAAACCTGGGTCTCTAGTACTGCAGGCAGATTCTTTAGCTTCTGACCACAGGAGTTTGTAAACTAGTCATCAAAACAATACACAATGCAAAACAAGTACTCCCTGGACTTCATTCAAAGCCAGACACAGCAATCAACCAATGAATCACTGCACACATAATTCTAAAAGTTACCTAATGAGCTTAACACAAAGAGCCAAAATATCAAATACATGAAAGGCGTTATTAAGGGAATTACATACTTGGACTTAGTACTTCTATCTTAATGTTTTATATAACAGTAGAGACTAATAAGAGAGTTAAACAGTAGAGACTAATAAGAGTTAACTTTTAGGTAGGTTGATAGAGAGTCCAGGGCCCTTCAGGAAGAGGAGGAGGCAACCCTTTTTTTTTCACATTCTTTCCCCTTAGGCCTCTGAGTTGCTATGGCAACAATCTATTTGCCTAAGACTAACTCTAACCCCAGAGCTAATGATTATACAACAAAACAATGTATCTTACTCAGAAACCTGTTTTTCTTCAAAAACCTATGCCTTTGATTATATGGATACAATATATCCCAACCAGAGACATCTTGTTCAGACACTTGTTTGCCTTGGTTAATCTTGTTTTGATGCTATCTCAAGACGTATGTGAAGGGAGAGGAGGCTGGTAAGACCTTCGCAGCTTTGAGCTACACATACCTTGAGGTACACATAATGCCCCGCTAGAGCATGAGGGTGGCTACTCTCCCACCCCTTTCCAGTGCCTGTTCTCTGAAAGCTCCTCTCTATTCTTTCACTTTAGCAAAATTTCTGCTACACAAAGCTCTGAATGACTGAGGCTGCGTCTTTGGTCCCAGAGTGAATTCTCCTTCGGAGACCACGAATTCAACACCATTCACCATAAGCTATCACTAATGAGTTAATTATCTTTCTGCATTCCTCTTTATGGAAAAGACATACATAAAAACATTACAACTATTACATGAACATACGAAAGTCATAAAACCTTAAGGGAATATATTAATTAATATATGTTCTACTCTCCGTAGGCAATCACAATGCTAGAAATGCATCAATATTTTCACACATGTACATTATAGGTAAAAACATTCTTTTACATAAATGTTAACAGAATATGTATCTTCTTTCTTTCCTTTTAATGACTACCTTAACCTATTTTTCCATGTCACTGTATACAAATTCTTGTTCTCTGTAACCAATACACTATATTCCACTATATGAAAACACCATTATTTTAACCATTCTATGTTGATGGATATCAATGGAGTTTTGTCTTTTTTAATGTTGTTGAAATAATAATTTTCATTTTAAAGATAATTTTAAACCTACAGAAACCAGTAGAGTCTTTGTATATCCCTTATGTGCTTCCCCAAATGTTAACATATTAAATGACTATGGTATCATTATTCAAACCTGGAAGCTAACATCACTACACTACTTTTGGCTAATTCACGAATCTTATTTGAATGCACTTTTTTCCCACTAATTTATTTTTCCTAGTTTAGGATCTAATCAAGGATTTCACACTGCATTTAGTTCTCATGTTTCCTTAGACTTTTCCAATCTGAGATGATTCCTAAGATTTTTATTTTATATTTTCATGATCTTGACACTTTCAAGAAGTATTGGTATACACTTTACCAGTTATTTTGTAGAATGTCCTTCAATTTGAATTTGTCTAATGTTCTCTCATGATTAGGTTAATGATAATCACTAAAAATGTTTATTGAGATATAATCCATATCTCATAAAATTCACCTTTTCATATATTCACAAAGTTTTAAAACCATCACCCAAAAAGAAGTCCCATACCCATGATCAGTCACTCCCCATCTTCTCCTCACCCCATCCCCTGCTAACAATCTAACTTCTTAAATGTGTCTCTACAGATTTGCCTATTCTAGAATCATATATAAATAGAATTCACAAATGGAATCATACAACATGTGTTTTATTGTGTCTTGCTACTTCCATTCAGCATAATATTTTCAAAGTTCATCAATGTTCATTATTCAATTCTATAGCCAAATAATATTCCATTGTGTGAATGTACTGCATTCTGCTTATTCATTTATCAGTTTAATAGACACTTGAGGTCTTTCTACCTTTGGCTATTACAAATAATGCTAGTATAAACACTGATGTACAATTTTTGTAGAACATGATTCTCTTGGCTATGCATTAAGGAGAACTGCTGGGACAATTAATATCCTCTTATATATACAAATGTACAGTATTCTAGGATAAATTCCTAAAAGTGGAATTGTAGGGCCAAAGGTTAAACATACTTTAAATTATAATCAATAAGAAACAATTAAAATAAAAAAGCAATACAAACTGTGAGTGGGAAAAAAAGAAAACAAACCACCTCAGATTACATAGCTAATCAACAAATGTCTCTAACACACATAATGCTTCCTTAAAAAAAAAAAAAAAATCAAGGAAAAGACTAAAAACCAAAGAGTAAGATGGGCAAAAGACAAACTGTTCATAGAATAAGGTCTTATATCAAATAGCCCTTCAACAACTTCATTCATAATAAGAAAACTGCAAATTGAGCTTTACTCAGATAATTTCTCATTGTCAGATCAGGCAAATCTTCCAAAGTTTGACAATATTCCCTCATACTGCTAATGGCATGAAAAATTGTACAATGTGGCAACATCTAGCAAAATTACTTAGATATTTATCCTTCAAAGCAACAATTCCACTTTAGGGATTTGTCCCAAAGACAAAACAGGAATAATATGAGCTGTCATATAGACAGGGCTCTGGAACACTTCAATGGGGCTTCCCCCTCAAGGGACTCGTTCATTCAGTAAAGTACTACCAGAATAGACCATAGTAAATCCACACACTAGAGTATTACACAGTGATTTAAAAAAGCTGTCAACATACTGCTTCAGAGCAATAATCAGAATATGCTGTTAAGTAAAAAAAGCAAGGTATGTACAGTAATTTTTAATCTAAGAGATCAAATACTATCAATACCTATGCACACACATACATTTGCTTATAATAAAAAACAAAACACAGGTGCAAGGAAGCATCCAAAGCAGTATCCAAAGAAAACCAGTTACATACATGAGGAGGGAGAGAAGTGGGGGTGACAGATGGCAGTAAGATTTCATATCTTCTTTTACATAATTGCTTTTGGAACAAAGGATTATCGATGCTTTGAAAGTGAAAGTCACTCAGTCACATCCTACTCTTCAGGATCCCATGGAGCCTGCCTGGCTCCTCTGTCCCTGGAATTCTCCAGGCAAGAATACTGGAGTGAGTAGCCATTCCCTTCTCCAGGGGATCTTCTCAACCCAGGGATCGAACCTGGGTCTCCTGTACCTCAGGCAGATTCTTTACCATCTGAACATAAAACAAAATTAAATCCAAATGAAATAAATCATACAGAACACCTTGTGTATCAAGGTGTTGTTTAGTTGCTTTAAAATACAGAATTTGAACGCACATCCTAAGGATCAAAAAAAATTAAAAAAAAAAAAAAAACCTAAGCTGTTTTAAGGTAATCATGTTGGTACCAGGAACATTGTTTTATTTTCTGAAACTTCAAATGTATCTAGTAGCACACAGTAAATAAGTTACTATGCTATTATCTCTAGGAACCAAGATTTTCATTGTAAGAGAAAAAGATACAAATGTAAAATGAAAGAAGTAAAAATTTGAAATCTTAAATTTGGTTTAAAAATATCAATATAGATTGTGGTATAATTACCTTAAAGGAAAATAGGATTTCCTAATTCTATTCACTGAATAGGTCTACAAAGAAAATGAGCAACCTAACAGGAGTGAACACCTCCTAGAGTACAGATTGTGGTCTTGAAACATCATTTCCCACTAAAAGAAAACTGAAATTTTTGGACAATAAGTTGATTAAAGGTTTTTGGTCAAAAAACATACATAATCTTGGAACACATTTTGCCAAAAGCAAAGATGCTGTAGACAACTACGGTCATATCAGAAGGATTCAGGAACCAATCTAAAGGCCCCCCACCCCGCCCCCCCCGGGGAAGGACTGAGTAAGAAGAGTAGAATCTGCAGAGCTGAAATGTAAGATCTTTGGTGGATGTTGGAAAACTAAGCTATTATTCTGAAAACTGGGAAATGTGGGAAAAAGTGAGAGAAGCATGTACTCCCCTTTTCTACATCTCAGGATAACCAAACACTGATTAGCTAAAGTTCTTTTTAAGAATTTTGATAATGAATGAAAAAGGAATGATTAACATTATCTTCACACTTTGTAAGCTGAATGAAATAGTAAATCCGGGCAATAACTATTAATGGCCTTAAAGTCATTATGTCCCTTCATGAATCACAGCCTTGTCATGGCAATGGGGCTTATGTCATGCAAGGCCATGCAATGTGGATGGGTCATAGCGGAGAGTTCTGATTAAATGTGGTCCATTGAAGGAGGGAATGGCAAACCGTTCCAGTATTCTTGCCACGAGAACCCCATGAACAATATAAGGCAAAAAGATATGACACCAGATAATGAGCCCGCCAGGTCAGATTGTGTCCAATATACTACTGGGAAAGAGTGGAAGACAATTACAAATAGCTCCAAAAAGAATGAAGTGGTTGGGCCAAAGCAGAAATAATGCTCAGCTGTGATGGTGGCTGGTGGTGAAAGTAAACCCCAATGCTGTAAAGAACAATACTGCATAGTGTGGGGAAAAAGCAAATTAGCCAAGATGGTGTGGTCAGGCTCTCCTGCCCCATGCTCCCTCACACGTTATCGCCCCATGTTCTGTAAACAATGACCCTGCACAATTACGGAACATCTGAGATCACTTACAGCACTGCACATGTGCATCACGAGGCACTTGCTTGGTCATGGGCTATTCTGTGTGCTACACCAGTAAAAACTTTACTTGGGAAAGCCCTGAAGGGTTGTGTGCAGTTACGCTGTGTTCTGTCTAATGCTATGGCTGCTGCACCAGCCAGGAGAGAATAAATGCATCTGCAGTTCCCATGGACCCTAGCATTTTCTTCCAGCCTCTTAGCACGCACCTTGCCTATCATGGGTTCAGCGAACAATGCAGACAGTACGAACAGGATGAGCAAGACAGCTGGCACTGTGAGCAGGATCAGCAGTACACAGAGGAACCTGGAATATTAGGTTAGTCAACAAGAGTCTGAAATACAGTACTTGGCTGCAATCTCAAAAATAATGGAATGGTCTCAGTTCATTTCCAAGGCAAACCATTCATCATCACAGTAATCCAAGTCTATGCTCCAACCAAGGATGTTGAAGAAGTTAAAACTGAATAGTTCTATGAAGACCTATAAGACCTTCTAGAACTAACACCAAAGAAGATGTCCTTTTCATCAAAAGGGACTGGAATGCAAAAGTAGGAAGTCAAGAGATACCCAGAATTATAGGAGAGCTTCCCTGGTGGTTCAGATGGTAAAGCGTCTGCCTGCAATGCAGGAGACCCAGGTTTGATCCCTGGGTTGGGAAGATCTCCTGGAGAAGGGAATGGCAACCCACTCCAGTATTCTTGCCTGGAGAATCCCACGGACGAAGGAGCCTGGTAAGCTACAGTTCATGGGGTCGCAAAGAGTTGGACACGACTAAGTGACTTCACTTCACTCACTTACTTGGCCTTGGAGTAAAAAATGAAGAAGGGCAGAGGCTAACAGACTTTTGTCAAGAGAACACACTGGTCATAACAAACACCTCTTCCAACAAAACGAGATACAACCCTACACAAGGACACCACCAAATGGTCAATACAGAAATCAGATTGATTATATTTGCAGCCAAAGATGGAGAAGCTTTGTACAGTCAGCAAAGTCAAGGCCTAGAGCTGACTGTGGCTCAGATCTTAAATTGAAGAAAGTAGGGAAAACCAGTAGGCCATTCAGGTACAACCTAAATCAAATTCCTTATGATTATACATGGAAGTGATGAATAAAGAGATTAGCCCTAGTGACCAGGGTGCATTAAGAACTGTGGACAGATTCATAATGTTGTGCAGGAGTCACTGACCAAAACATCCCAAAGAAAAAGAAATGCAACAAGGCAAAGTGGTTATCTGAAGAGGCTTTACAAACAGCTGAGGAAAGAAGAGAAGTGAAAAAGCAAGGGAGAAAGGGAAAGATATACCCAACTGAATACAGAGTTCCAGAAAACACCAAGGAGAGATAACAAGGACTTCTCACAGGAACAGTGCAAAGAACAGAGGAAAATGATAGAACAGGAAAGACTAGATATCTCCTCAAGAAAACTGGAGATATCAAGGGAATAGATCATGCAACGGTGGGTATGATAAAGGATAGGAATGGTAACGAACTAACAGAAGCAGAAGAGATTAAAAAGAGATGGCAAGAATATACAGAAGAACTATACACATAAGGTCTTAATGACCCAGATAACCATGAAGCTGTGGTCGTTCATCTAGAGCCTGACACCCTGGAGTATGAAGTCAAGTGGGCCTACGGATGCATTACTACAAACAAGGCTAAGGATAGTAGAGGTACTAGAATTCCAGCTGAACTATTTCAAATACTAAAAGATGATGCTATTAAAAGTGTTACGCTCAGTATGTCAGCAAATGTGGAAAACTCACCAGAGGCACTGGAAAAGGTCAGTTTTCATTTCAATCCCAAAGAAGGGCAATGCCAAAGAATGTACAAAGTACCATACAGACACACTCATTTCAAATGAGTTAGGTTATGCTCAAAATCTTCCAAGCTAGGCTTCAGCAATAGATGAACCAAGAGTTTTCAGATGTACAAGTTGGGTTTAGAAAAGGCAGAGTAACCAGAAATCAAATTGCCAACATTCATTGGATCACAGAGAAAGCAAAGAAATTTCAGAAAATCATCTACTTCTGCTTCATTGACTATGCTAGTCTTTGTGTGGATCACAATAAACTGTGGAAAATTCTTAAAGAGATGGAATATCAGACCACATTACGTGTCTCCTGAGAAATCTGTATGCCGGTGAAGAAGCGACAGTCAGACCCATACATGGAACAATGGACTGGCTTGAAATTAGGAAAAGAGTACTACAAGGTTGCTTATTGTCACCCTGTTTATTTAACTTGTATGAGGAGCATATCATGAGAAATGCTGGGCTGGGTGAATCAAGATTGCTGGGAGAAATATCAATAACCTCACATAGGCAGATGATACCATTGTGATGGGAGAAAGTGAAGAGGAAGTGAAGGGCTCTTGACAAGGGTGAAAGCAGAGAGTAGAAAAAGCTGGCCTAAAACTCAATGTTCAAAAAACTAACATCATGGCATCCAGTCCCATCACTTCATGGCAAATAGATGGGGAAAAAGTAAAAATAGTGATAGTTTTTATCTTTATTTCCTTGGGCTCCAAAATCACTGCACATGGTTACTGCAGCCATGAAATTCAAAGACCTTTGCTTCTTGGAAGGAAAGCTACAACAAACCTAGACAGAGTATTAAAAAGCAGATACATCACTTTGCCTACAATGATCAGTACAGTCAAAACTATGGTTTTCTCAGTAGTCATGTATGAATGTAAGTGTTGGTCCATAAAGAAGGCTGAGTGCTAAAGAATTGATGATTTCTGTGATTTCGAATTGTAGCGCTAGAGAAGAATCTTGAGAGGCCCCTGGACTGCAAGGAGATCAAACCAGACACTCCTAAAGGAAATCAACCCTGAATATTCACTGGAAGGACTGATGCTGAAGCTGAAGGTCCAATACACTGAGCACTCAAAGCAAAGAGGCGATTCACTGGAAAAGACCCCTGATGCTGGGAAAGACTGAAGGCAGCAGGAGAAGGGAACAGCAGAGGATGAGTCGGCATCACTGACTCAATGGACATGAGTCTGAATTAACTCTGGAAGATAATGAAGGACAGGGAGGCCTGGCGTGCTGCAGTCCATGGGGTTGCCAAGGGTCGGACATGACTGAGCAACTAAACAACAACAACAGAGTCATTTGGTAAAAGTAAACAAAGCATTTCACAGGGGAAGAAACAGACTAATATCTGAAACCTGACCATTCATAACATCACTAAGAGAGTCAAAGATTATTTCTTGCATGATGTGATAGAACAAGAAATAATACACCTTATAAATTATTCTTTCCAAAATCAAATGAAACAAACAAAAGCTTGGAAGCAATTCAGGTGATATTTAAAGGCCTGTTTACACAAAATTTAGGTGAAAAAGAGATAATGTTTCAGGAACAAGATGGCAGAGGAGAAGGAAGGCGTGGAGTACATCTCTCTCCACGGATACATCAGGAATACACCTTCGACACAGAAGTGCATGCAGAACACCAGCTTAGAGGGGACAGGAGTACCTGACCAGCAGACAAGAATATATAGAACTATGCAAAAATCGGTAGAATGAATGAACTAGGGGGAAAAACAGGAGTGTTAGTAGGACTGGACCTGCCTTCGGCGGGTGGGGGAACTGAAGCAGGGATCCGAACACCACATCAGGGTAACTGTCTGAGTCAGAGGAGAAACATTTAGGGCTGAGAGTGAAAACCTGATCTGTGGCAGCCTAAATGCAATGAGAATCAGACTGTCCTTGCCACAGCCATACATACCCTGGACAGGGACGCAGGTGCCCTAGAAGGCACGGTGGCTGGGGGCTGGAGTTTAGGGATTCTGGAGCAATCCAGGGAAAGGGCTGCTGTTGACTGCGCAGAGATGGACAGCGGGGATGTGAGGAAGGAGCCTGTGGTGGGACATGCCTGCAGAGGAAAACCATGCAGCCATGGAAGCAAGGCGATAATGCTGAGTCACGCGCTGGGCGTGGAGCCATCACCATAGCCTGTCTCCCCGCAAACATCAGCATCGGCAGCTGAACAACATAAAGGCTGGCCCATCAACTGTCTGATAGGGCGAACCACAGAGTAGGACCCCACCCAGCGTGCCCCGTTAAGTACCTGACATGTCAGTCTACAGAGGAGGACTCCAGCCAGGGGGACCCCTCTATGTGCCTGACACGACAAAAAACAGAGAAGGATCCCTAGCAAGGGAACCCTCTAATTACCTGAACGGGCAGGGGTGCAGAGAAGACTCACCTCAGAGGCCTTCTGATCACCAGCTACCAGAGGTGCGAAAAAAGACTCTGACAGAGCCATAGCTGCTGAGGCAGAGGCAGTCCTCGTCCCAGCACACTTGGCGTGGCCAGGGTCCCCGCGACCCAAGCAGCTATGCCACCTTCATGCTCAACCTTCACTGGGCCAAAGCTGCCACAGGCAGATACTCTGACGTCTATGCCAGCAAGGCTGCTTCTGTTGTGTCCAACTCTTTGCAACCCTGTGAACTGTGGCCCGCCAGGCTTCTCTGTCGGGGGGTTCTCCAGGCAAGAATACTGGAGTGGACAGGCCAAAACTGGTTGCCGTATCCTTCTAGAGCACCATGTTTCCTGCTGCCTAGCCGCCAACCCCCGAGCGCTGCGAGAGCCCCTGCGCCCCAGGCACCTGCACCACCTCCATACCTGGTCCTCCAGGGCAGCCTCAGGAGCAAACCCCAGTGGACGACCCACATGCAGAGGTGGAAATAAAACCACAACTGAAACCCAGGTGCACTGTGGCTAAGAAAGAAGAGCCAGAACCTTTCCACCAGCTGTACAAGCTGCAGATAAATCCACATGATCAGCTAGGCAGACTCTGTGTCTGTGATATAACAGGACACTGCCAGCTCCCACACAAGAGAGCGCACTAGTTCTGATAGCTGCGGACACCGCTGGCAAGAACACAGAGGGGCAGGGCCAGATGAGAATCTGAGCTGCCCCCACGGCAGGTGCAGAGATCAGCACAGGGCATCCTGGGGAGGGGAGAGGGACGCGACTCCCCGCGGGTGAAAGGGCTCTGACAGCAGTGACTCCAGGAATGTATTTACTATCCTTATGTTTTGACTTGTTCCATAGTTTCCTTTGGATTCTTTCTTCTTTTTCTTTTCTTCCCCCCTCTGTTATAGTTGTTGATTTTATTGGCATGATGAGATCTACTTAACTGTTTGAGTTTTCTTTTGTTAGATTACACTTTTTACTGTTCTTATAAACCTCTGCCTCTATATTGGACTTTTGCAGTTCTGTGGAGTTTTTTATTTTCTTTTCTCTTTTTTAAATTTTAATTTTTAACTTTTTAAAACCTATTATTTTTTTCTACACTTATTCCCTTGTTCCCTTTTCCTCTTGTGGTTATTCTTTAGTGTATATAAATATTCTTAATCTAGTTCTATTTAACTTTACAAGTCTATTCTTTCTTTTCTTTCTTTCCTTTTCCCTGAACATATTTGTTAGTTTTGTTTTCATTTCTTTATTCCCAACTTGGCACCTTGCTTTAGTTTTGTTTTCCAGTTTGTCCTTAGTTTCATTCTTAATTGGTAGATAAAATTTTTGGTTTCCTTTCTTTGCTGGGTCAATTTGTTGTACTTTATTTTTGTTGAACTGTTTTGATTTTGCTTTTGAATGGATATGTTTCTATTTCATTATTTTAATTTTTATTTGCCTGATTTGCAACTGCCATTTGTCTGGGGCCTGATTAAACTTAAAAGTTTTTGTACAGCTAAGGAAGTTATAAGCAAGGTGAAAAGACAACCCTGAGTGGGAGAAAATAATAGCAAGTGAAACAACTGACAAAGGATCAGTTTCCAAAACATACAAGCAGCTCATAGAACTCAATACCAGAAAAGCAAACAACCCAATCAAAAAGTGGGAAAAGACCTATACAGACATTTCTACAAAGAAGACATACAGATGGCTAATAAGCACATGAAAAGATGCTCAACACTGCTCATTATTAGAGAAATGCAAACTGAAAAGGGAACGCTCCTGCACTGTTGCTGGGAATGTAAACTGATACAGCCACTATGGAAGATGGTACGGAGATTCCTTAAAAAACTAGGAATAAAACCACCATATGACCCAGCAATCCCACTCCTAGGCATATACCCTGAGGAAACCTAAACTGAAAAAGAACCATGTATCCCCTTGTTCACTGCAGCACTACTTACAATAGCTAGAACATGGAAGCAACCTAGATGTCCACCGACAGATGAATGGATAAAGAAGTTGTGGTACATATACACAATGGAATATTACTCAGTCATAAAAAGAATGCATTTGAGTCAGTTATAATGAAGTGGATGGACCTAGAGCCTATCATACAGAGTGAAGGAAGTCAGAAAGAGAAAGATAAATATCGTATACTAATGCAAATATATGGAATTTAGAAAAAATGGTACTGAAGAATTTATTTACAGGGCAGCAGTGGAGAAACAGACATAGAGAACAGACTTATGAATTTGGGGCGAGGGGAGAAGAGGGGGAGATGTATGGAGAGAGTAACATGGTAACTTACATTACCGCATGTAAAACAGATAGTCAACGGGAATTTGCTGTGTGGCTCAGGGAATTCAAACAGGGGCTCTGTATCAACCTAGAGGGGTGGGATGGGAGGGGTGTGGGAGGGAGGTTCAAAAGGGAGGGGACATGTGTATACCTATGGCTGATTCATGTTGAGGACTGACAGAAAACAACAAAATTCTGTAAAGCAATTATCCTTCAATAAAAAAGTTAAATAAATTTATAGCTAAAAAAAAGAGATAGTGTTTCATGTAGAATAAGGTGATGAATACATGGGTATATTCATAACAAAATAGTAAAAACACCAAAAATTTATTGTTACCAAAATTTTAAAAAACAACTTGCCACATCAACAGTGCTTGAGAATACCTGTCTCCTCATATTCTAATACTACAAATAAGTTTCACAGTTTCGTTAGACTTTTAAAAATGATTATCTCATTCTATTTTGGATTTCCCTGATTACAAATGAAATTGAGCTTCTTTCCTATGGTTACTAGGCATTTGTATTTTTTTTCTATGAATTGTTTACCTTTTATACTTTTCATTAAAAGTGCAATATATCATATTTATTTACAGGACCCCTTTATGATCAATATAAACAGTTTTCCTGGTGGCTCAGACAGTAAAGATTCTGCCTGCAATGTGGGAAACCAGAGTTTGATTCCCGGGTTGGGTAGATCCCCTGGAGGAGCAAATGGCAACCCACTCTAGTATCATTGCCTGGAAAATCCTATGGATGGTGGAGCCTGGCAGGCCACAGTCCACAGGGTCGCAAAGAGTTGGACATCACTGAGCAATTTCACTAACAACCAATATCAAAGATATTTATATTGTACAACAGTAAGTCAATACCCCTCATCCACTGGCACCCACACCCTTTAAAAAAGACACAAACAAAGAAATCAACAATTCATTGGAGACTTCAATATCCACTTCCAATAATGGATAGAACAATTAGATAAGATTGGCAAATAAACGGATTTCACCAACACTGTACACTAACTAGACATGACAGATACTGAGTATCCTACCCCACTACAGCAGAATACACATTCTTTTCTTGTGCACATGAAAAGACTAAAAAACAAGTCTGAATAAATTTTAAAGAATTAAAAATCACACAAAGTGTATTCTTGACCACAATGAAACCAGAAATCAGTAACACAAACATTTGGAAAATTCATAAATGCAAATATTAATCAACGTATGCCTAAAAGTGATGATGGGTCAAAGAAGAATTCACAAGGCAAGTTACCAAACTATCAGATGAAGGAAAAGGAAAACATAACATATCAAACCTTCTTGAGTGCAGCTAAAGCAGTGTTTAGAGGTAAACTTATAGCTGTAAATGCCTGATAACCGAAGATTTGAACTCAATAATCTAACTTTTCACTTTAAGATACTAGAAAAGAGCAAACACAAAGGGAAAAAAAAAAAAAAAGGCAAGAAAGAATAGATTATAGAAAAAGTAAATGCAATATAGAAAAGCAACAAAATAAAAAGTTGATATTTATGAAAATATCAAAATATTGACAAATCTTTAGCAAAACTAACAAGAAAAAGAGGGAAGACTTAAATTGATAAAATCAGAAATGAAAGAAATGTCACAAGGGATTTACTCAGTACTCAGGCACATGTATGCCAATAAATTGGATAAACGAGTTGTAAGGGGACAAATTCCTAGAAACACAAAATCTACTAAGGCTGAATCAAGAACAGACTATAAAAACAGACCTAGAACTAGTAAGAAGACTGAATCAGTGATCAAAAACCTCCTGACAAAGAAAAGCCCTGAACCTGATGGCTTCACTTCAAACCAAACATTTAAAGAACACCAATCCCTCTCAAACTCTTCTCACAACTGAACACATTTTATGAAGCCTCTCTATGATGACAGCATTACCTGTATAAAGTCAGACAAACACACTTCAGGAAAAGACAACTAGAGACTAGTTTTCCTACATTGTTGATGCAATAGTCTTTAACAAAATACTAGCAAACCAAATGCAGCAGCATACTAAAAGAGCTATATACCACGACCAAGTGAGATGTATTCCTGGAATGCAAAAACAGTTCATATATGAAAAGCACCCAATGAAATACACCACATCAAAATGAAGGGGGAAAAATCTCACATGCTCAACCTCAAATGATGCAGAAAAAGCATTTGACAAAATTAACACCTTTCTATGGTTAAAAACAAAAAATGCCAAAAAACAAGCATCTAAGGAAACTATCTCAATATAATAAAGGGCACATATGCAAAATCCATACCTAACATCAAAATAGTCAAAGGTGGGAAAAATGGAAAAAACTTTTTATCCAAGATCAGGAAGATGCCCACTTTCACAGTTTATATTCAACACAGTAGTGGAAGTTCTAGCCAGAGTAATTAGAGAAGAAAAAAAAAAAAAAACCCATACTGGAAACGAAGGAGCAAAATTACTTCTATGTAAGATGTCGTGATCATTTATGGAAATCTCAAGGAACCTTGAATAGCCAAAAGAAATCTAGAAAAATTAGAACAAACCTGTAGTTCTCACATTTCCTGATTTGAAAACATGTTACTGGGTTAGCTAAAAAGTTCCTTTGGCTTTTAAATTAAAAAATAAAAGACATATTTTTAATTTTCACCATGAACTTTATTGAATAGCATATTCGCCATTTTGTTCCACTACCTTCTGCCATTTTTCAGGCAACTTCAAAACTCCACCATCCAACGCTTTTATCTTTTTGAGCAAAGAACTGCTCCAGGTGCTTTTTACAGTCTTCCAGGGAATTGAAACTTTTTCCATTAAAAGAATTTTATAAATACTGAAATAAATGGAAATCTGGAGGTGCAATGTCTGGCTAATATAGCAGATCAATCAGGACTTCCCAGCCAAGATGTAACAGTTTCTGCCTGGTCATCAAGGAAACATGCAGTCTTGCGTTATCATGATGGAAGAGTATGTGTTTTCTGTTGACTAATGCCAGATGCTTTTTGGTCAAGTATTGCTTTTAGTTTGTCTAACTGGGAGCTGGGCTTGTTGGAAATAATCGATTGCTTTTCCAGAAGGAGCTCATAATAGAAGACTCCCTCCAATCCCACCATAAAACACAACATCACCGTCTTTGGATGAAAACCAGCCTTGGTAGTGGTTCATTTTGCTTGCCCCATAATCTCTTCACTTCTACATTATTGTACACTATCCACTTTTCATCACCCATAACAATTTGTTTTAAAACAGAGTGTTTTCATTATGTTTAAGTAGAGAATCATGTGCAGAAATACAGTCAAGATTTTTTTGGCTTAATTTAGGTGGAACTCAACCATCAAAGTGATTAAAACAACCAAGCTGGTACAAATGGTTTTCAACACTTGATTTGGGTATTTTGAGTATGTCAGCTATCTCCTGCATGACATAACACTGATTGTTCTCGATTAATGTCTTGATTTAATTGCTATCAACTTCAACTGGTTTACCTGACTGGAGCATTGTCCAGCAAATCTCCAGCACAAAACTCTGGAAACTGCTTCTGGTGTATTCAGTTAGTTGCCGCACCCTCTGCATACACTGCACACGTTTTTGTTTTCTTCTTTTGCATTTCAGCTGCATTTTTACCTTTCATGAAATAATGAGGCATAATATGCCCAAAATGTTGTTTTTCCCATCTTCAATATTAAAATGGCTACATAAAAATTCACCAATTTTGGTTTCTTATTAAATGCATGCTGATACAACAGCTGTCACAATAAAATCTAACAAACTTGTTCTAAATGAACTTAAAGACAACTAAGCACTACCAAAGCCATCTTAGGAAAAACCAGAATTAACTTTTTTGCCAACCCAATACAAAAAATAATCAAAACAGTGTGGCGCTGGGATAAAGACAGACATGTACACCAAATCAGTATAAAAGAATCCAGAAATAATCACTTGCACAATGGTCAAATAATTTGCAACAAGGGTGCTAAGACCATTCAATGGAGAAAGAACAGTTTCTTCAATGAACAGTGCTAAGGAAGTGGGATATTCACATGCACAAGAATGAAGGAGACCTTTTTACTTTACATCATGTACAGAAAGGGCTTCCCTGGTGGCTCAGCGGGTAAAGAATCTGCCCGCAATGCGGGAGACCACGGTTCAATCCCAGGGTTGGGAAGATTCCCCTGGAGAAGTGAAAGGCTACCCACTCCAGTATCCTGGCCTGGAGAATTCCAAAGAGTTGGACACGACTGAGTGACTTTCACTTTCACTTTCTCAAGTGCAGAAAACAAACTCAAAATGGATCAATGCCTTGAACATAAGAGCTAAGACTATAAAACTCAGATGACAACACAAAACAAAAGCTTCATGACACTGGACTTGGTCATGATTTCTTGGATAGGACCACCAAAAGAAAAAGCAAAAAAAGGAAAAACAGATACACTGAACTTGATCAAAACACAAACCTCTCCACTGCTCTGTGACAATCTGGAGGGACAAGATGGGGAGGAAGGTGGGAAGTGGGGGGTTCAGGAGGGAGGGGACATACGTGTGCATGTGGCCGATTCATGTATGGCAAAAACCATCACAATGCTGTAAAGTAATTATTGTCCAATTAAAATTTTTTTAAACAGTAATAAAAGAAATCCATATGCTGATAGCCTCACCTACAACTCTAAATAAAAATAACTATTCTAAAAAAAAAAACCAAAAACAAACCACTTGTATTTAGTGTTCTTGTATCAAAGGACATTATTAACAGAAAAGAGACTCATAGGAGAATCTGCAAATCACATATCTGATAAGAGATTAATATCCACAGCATATTTTTTTTTAAAGTCATACAACTCAAGGACACACACACACACACAAATTAAAAATTGGCCAAGAAGAAATAAATACATGAAGGGATGCTCAGTATCACTAATCATTAAGGAAATGAAAACCAAAAGAAAAATGTGATATTACTTTGTGTTTATTAGGATGCCTATGATTGAAAAACAAAAATTAAAACCAGAAAACAACAAGTGCTGACAAAGATATAGAGAAATTGGAACCCTGGTATACTGTTAGTGAGAATGTAATATGCTATGGCCATTGTGAAAAACAGTATGGGGTTCCTATAATAGATCCAGTAATTCTACGTTCTATATGCAAAAGAACTGAATGCAGGGTCTCAAAGAGGTATTTACACCTACACTCATTGTAGTGTTATTCACAACAGCCAAAAGGTAGAAGCCACCCAAATGTCCACTGGTGTATGAATGTACGAACAAAATATGCTGTATTAATGTAATGGAATATTTTTCAGCAATAAAGACAGGAAATTTTGACATGTTACAACATGGATAAACCTCGAAGAGACCATGCCAAATGAAATAAGCCAGTCATAAAAGGACAGATGCTGTATGATTCTATTTATACTAGATACCTAAAGTAGTCAGATTCATAAAGACAGAAAGTAGATAGTGGTTGCCAGGGGCTGGGAGGAGAGGGAAATGGGGAGTTAATAGTTTAATGGGTACTGACTGAGTTCAGTTTGAGAGAATAAAAAGTTCTGGAGACTGACAATAGTAATGGTTGCACAAACATTCTAATGTACTCAAATGCCACTGAACCATACATTTAAAAATGGCCAACACAATAATTTTTATGTTATGTATATATATAATATTAATTTTTTAAAAAAAGTAATTCAGAATAGATCACAGACCCCAAAATTAGGTCCCTTAGTTTCATGATGAGCTTGTATACACAACACTATCATCACCATCCATGCAAGAAAAAGTTATGGTGGACTCCATTAAAATAAAAAATTTGTGTTTAACAAAGAGTTAAACTTTTATGCATATATAATAGCAAGTAAATATAAAGAAGAGCCAACCTGAGATGAAGAATACAATGCATGAAATGAAAAATCCACTAGAAGGAGTCAACAACAGACTGAATGGTACAGAGGAATGGATCAGCAAGCTGAAAGAGAAATAGAAAAAACTAAAGCACAACTGAAAAAAGGAAGAAGAACAAAAAGAAAGGAGCATAATGTAAAAGACCTTTAGGACAACATCAAGCATACTATAATACAAGTATTACAGGGGCCCCAGAAGGAGAAAAGAAAGAACTTACTTGAAGACACAATAGCTGAAAATTTCCTTAACTGGGGAAAGGAAACAGACATCACAAACAGTCCAGGAATCATGGACATCTGAAACATGGTCAACCCAAAGAGGACCACACCAAGATAAGTAGTAATTAAAATGGCAAAAATAAAGAGAGAATACTGAAAGCTACAAGTACAAGTGAACTATCATAAGGCTATCTATCAGCTGACATCTCAGCATAAACTATGCAGATGAGAAGGGAGTGGCACAATATTTAAAATGATGAAAGGAAAAAGACCTACAAAGAATTTCATTCAGATTTGATGGCGAGATCAAAAGTTTTACAGAGAATCAAAAGCTTGTTCAGCACCACAAAATCAACTTTACAAGAATGTTAAAAGGGACTTCTCTAAGCCAGAAAACAAAGGCCACAACTAGAAACAAGAAAATGTAAAAGGAAAAATCTCATCTGTAAAGACCAACACACAACAGCTAATAAATAAACCATGTATAAAGCCAGTACGGATAATTAGCAAAATTAGGTAGCAATAATTAGCAAAATCATCTCTATCTACAATAAGCAGTTAAGAGATATAGAAAACAAAAAGATGTAAAATAGAATGTCAGAAATGATAAGTGTAGGGTTGCAGGAGTAAAAATGCAGGGTTGTTAAGATGCATTTGAACTCAAGAGATCAGCAACTTAAATACAGAAAGCGTTAGTCACTCAGTCGTTCCAACTCTACAACTCCATGGACTGTAGCCTGCCAGGCTCCTCTGACCATGGGATTCTCCAGGCAAGAATACTGAAGTGGGTGGCCATTCCCTTCTCCAGGGGATCTTTCCACAGTTTTGCAGGTCAGTTTTACTTCAAAAACAAAGAAACAAGCTCACAGAAAAAGAGATCCGATCTGTGGTTACCAGAGATTGAGCAGAGGGATTGCATGAAGGAGGTCAAAAGGTATGAATTTCCAGTTATAAGTACTAGGAATATAATGTACAATATGATACATATAATGAACACCACTGTGTTATACATGAAAGTTAAGATAGTAAGTCCTAAGAGTTCTCATCACAAAAAAAAATTTTTTTCTTTAATTTTGTATCCATGAGATGACAGATGCTCATTAAGTTTACTGTGATAACTATTCCATGATATATATATAAGTCAAATCATTATGCTGTACACCTTAAACTTATAGATGCTGTATGTCAATTCAGTCAGTTCAGTCGCTCAGCTGTGTCCGCCTCTTTGCGACCCCATGAATCGCAGCACGCCAGGTGTCCCTGTCCATCACAAACTCCCAGAGTTTACTCAAATTCATGCCCATCAAGTCGGTGATGCCATTCAGCCATCTCATCCTCTGTCGTCCCCTTCTCCTCCTGCCCCCAATCCCTCCCAGCATCAGGGTCTTTACAAATGAGTCAACTCTTTGCATCAGGTGGCCAAAGTATTGGAGTTTCAGCTTCAGCATCAGTCCTTCCAATGAACACCCAGGACTGATCTCCTTCAGGATGGACTGGTTGGATCTCCTTGCAGTCCAAGGGACTCTCAAGAGTCTTCTCCAACACCATAGTTCAAAAGCATCAATTTTTCGGCACTCAGCTTTCTTCACAGTCCAACTCTCACACCCATACATGACCATTGGAAAAACCGTAGCCTTGACCAGACGTACCTTTGTTGGCAAAGTAATGTCTCTGCTTTTTAATATGCTATCTAGGTCGGTCATCACTTACCTTCCAAGGAGTAAGCATCTTTTAATTTCATGGCTGTAGTCACCATCTGCAGTGATTTTGGAGCCCAAAAAAATAAAGTCTGACACTGTTTCCACTGTCTCCCCATCTATTTCCCATGAGGTGATGGGACCAGATGCCATGATCTTAGTTTTCTGAATGTTGAGCTTTAAGCCAACTTTTTCACTCTCCTCTTTCACTTTCATCAAGAGGCTTTTCAGTTCCTCTTCATTTTCTGCCATAAGGATGGTGTCATCTGCATATCTGAGGTTATTATTTCTCCCTGCAATCTTAATTCCAGCTTGTGCTTCTTCCAGCCCAGCATTTCTCATGATGTACTGTGCATATAACTTAAATAAGCAGGGCAGCCCGAGAAGAGCTACCACACGCTTGAGGTCAGGGGCTGCAGCCAAGAGGAACTACCCTACCCCAGAGGTATGTCAATTATATCTCAATAAAACTAGAAGAAAAAATTTTGAAGCAAAATTAAAACTTGTGCTCTATAAAATGAAAATGGAATGGAAGTAAATATTTGCAAAACTCACATCTGATAAGGCAGCAGTACTCAGCCTTTCTGGCACCAGGGACCAAGACAATTTTTCCATGGCAGGGGGGGTTGATCTTGGAATGATTCAAGCACCATTACATTTATTGTGTACTTTATTGCTATTAATATTATATCAGCTCCACCTCAGATCATCAGGCATTATTAGATGCCGGAAGGTTGGGGATCCCTGTGATAAGGGACCTAAAGCAAGAATATATAAAGAGCTCTTAGAGCTCACTAATAAAATGACAACCCAATTTAAAAACAGGCAAAAGAAGACAAACAAGTGGTCAATAAGCACATGAAAAGATGTTCAACTCATTAGCCATCAGGGAAATGCAAATCAAAACCATAGTGAAATACCTCTTCACACCCAGTTTAGGGGCATTACTGTGTAAGGATATGTTACTTGAGCAGTTAGCCATCTTGAAACCACAAGTTGATCCTAAAGACCAGAAGTCAACATACTGAGAAAAGCAAAGTCTGTGAAAGTAACGAGCCTTCGAGGCACACCAAGGGGTGATATTAAACTGCTAAGCTAAGCACACTGTTCCTGGACTTATGTACAATAATAAATCCCTTTATCAAATACACTATTGCATCATGCACAGTTAACCTGTTAAAAATGAAAATATTTGAGTTTGAACCAAGTCTGTAACTATGTAAACTATTGTCTATATTATAGTTCTAAACAAATATATTCTAATTAAAAGTTGGTACTCCATAGTTGGAAATTACTGCCGTAAGATTTGGTCAGCCATCTCTGCATCACTATAAAAGACATATGTGAAAAGTATGTTTCACCATGAGCCTTCAATATTTTAATAATTTTTACATATGCTTTGTATTTATACCTACCTGGTTAGTAAAATGCCCCATCAAAAATAAAATTTTTATTAGAAAGCTTTTAAAATACAAACACAAGGAGAAGAACGCAAATGGTTTTAAAAAACAAATAAATGACTATTATCTAAAAGTGTGCTTTTCTTTCTCCTACCTAATAATATAGGAATGCAAGTTGGAAAAGCAGTTTTATTGCCTATTTCTTCAACTGAAATAACTCCCACAGAAATTATAAAAATTTTCTTGGTCCTACATTAAACAGCTGAATAAATGACATAGCTATTATGCTGGTAAGATCAAGAATTCATAAAATATTTATAAAATAACTATTTCCTCATTCAAGCTTTCAAACTTAATTTACCAACTGCCACCCAACTTAAAGCAAACCAAGATACCAAGAACTCTTTTGTAAATATTCTACCTCTATCAGGATTCTTTTTTTTAATTTGAAAATATTTAGTTTTAATTGGAGGATAACTGCTTTACACTGCTGTGTTGGCGTCTGTGTACACGTTGTACAATGTGTATCAGTTATTAAATATACATATACCCCTCCCTCCTGAGCCTCCCTCCTACCCACCTCCCCCAGCATTCTTTAACAATAAAAATATTCAACTCCAGGGTGTTCCCTGGCAGTCCAGTATTTGGCGCTTTTATTGCCCCAGTCCAGGACCTGGTACTTTTATTGCCCTTAGTCAGTTTGGGGAACTAAGATTTCATAAGCCAAGAGCCACAGCCAAAAGAAAAACATCAATTTCCAAGAGATCAATTCATTCAACACATATTTGTTGAGTTCTGCTATATGTCAGCTAGATTCTCAGAATAGTAGCAATAGAAGAAACTATCCCTGCTCCCATTTCATGTAATATACAATTTAAAATGGAAATAAACACTCTGAAGGACAGGAACACAGGTCAGGGACAGTCTATTACAAAAGGTCCTGAGATGTAAACAGGCAAAAATTATCCTTTTATAGCAACAGACACCCTGATAAAAGCACATTACTATCATTTTATCCTAACTATAATCTTTTGAGATAGGAATTATTTTTATCCCCATTTCATAGATGACAAAGCTCAGATGCACAGAATTTAAGTACTTTCCCAATTCACATGATTAGTAAGTGCCAAAGCTGGTATCACATCTGGAGAGTCAAATACCTCCAGAATATGTGCTACATTTGTATCACTTATACTGCCTTTCTTTCTCCACAAATAGAATCAGGACATACATATAGCAGGTAGCCTGGATTACAACTTCAGTTAAGGGGTAATAGAAGTCAAAGGTAGTTTCTCAGGCAAAGTAAGGCATAGACCTCTACTTACTCACCCATTTCCTTCCCAGCACTAAGAAGTCTGCCCTAGACAGTGTGTATCTAAGTGAAGGATTATTTCCACCAACCCCTTCGACTGCTTTCCCAACACGACCTGAAAAGTTCAGATGAATGAGGACATCTGACTTTTGTCAATCAGGTCATCTGCTTTATAGTTTTAACTGTACCATCAAAATAACTGAATTGTAAATTCTGTCACATATATCACAATTAAATTTTTTAAAAAATCAACTGTATTTATATGTTGGCAAAAAACAACTGTGAACTTTAAATTTCTTAATAATTTACATTTATAGTACGTTTGGGCTTCCCTGGTGGCTCAGCTAGTAAAGAATCCACCTGCAATGTGGGATACCTGGGTTTGATCCCTGGGTTGGGAAGAAACCCTGGAAAAGGGACCAGCTACCCACTCCAGTATTCTGGACTGGAAAATTCCATGGACTGTATAGTCCATGGAGTCGCAGAGTCGGACACAACTGAGCGACTTTCACTTCCCTTTCATAGTACATTTACATTACATGTAAGGTATGAGTGTGACAAGTGACACAAAAGAACTGTTAAAAATTATAAAGCACAGCTGAGAAAGATATAAAACAAATGCAGAGATACCTTGTTTATGGATCTATACTTTTTCAACTCTTTCTAAACTGATCTTCTGGATCGCCACAATCCCAATGAAAATATCAGCCGACTTTTTTGTAGAAATTGACAGGCTGATTTTATAATTCTAAAATGCAAAGGACTCAGAATAGCAGCCATGAAATTAAAAGACATTTATTCCTTGGAAGAAAAGCTATGACAAATCTCGACAGCATATTAAAAAGCAGAGACATCACTTTGTTGACATAGGGCCATATAGTCAAAGCTACAGTTTCTCCAGTAGTCACGTACGAATGTGAGACCTGGCCCATCAAGAAGGCCAAGCCCCGAAGAATTGATACTTTCGAACTGTGGTGCTGTAGAAGACTTTGACAGACTCTTGGACAGCAAGAAGACCAAACTAGTCAATCCTAAAGGAAATCAGCCCTAAATATTCACTGGAAGGACTGATGCTGAAGCTCCAATACTTTGACTACCTGATTCAAAGAGCCTGATCATTAGAAAAGACCCTGATGCTGGGAAATATTAAGGGCAGGAGGACAAGGAGACAACAGAGGATGAGATAGTTAGATGGCATCATTAACTCAATGGACATGAGTTTGAGCAAACTCTGGGAGACAGTGAAGGACAGACAAGCCTGGCATGCTGCAGTCCATGGGGTCGCAAGAGTTGGACATGACAACAGAATAGCCAAGATCATTTTAAAAGAGAAGAACAAGGATTTAGGACAAACTCAACTTGTTTCAAATCTTATTATGAATCTCCAGTAATAGAGACTGAATGGTATTGATGTAAAGATAAACAGATCAATGAAACAAAATAGAGAATCCAGAATAGACTGACACATATATGGAAAAAATGAATTTTGACAAAGGTACAAAGGCAATTCAATGAATAAGTCTTTTCAAAAGATGATACAATAATTCATTGCCATATACAAAAAAAGAACTCCCATCCATACTTTGCACCATATAAAAATTAACTCAAAATGGGTCATAAAACTAACTGTAAAATCTAAAAAGATTCCAAAAATATAAAAGAAAATAATTGTGGTATTGAGTTAGGATTTCTTAGATATGAAACCAAAAACAATCCTTAAAAGAACATACTGATAAAATTAAAACTTCATCAAAATTAAAACTTCTGCTCAGAATATCTGCAAACATATATCTGATAAAAGACTTGTAATCCAAGTAAATAAAAAATAAATAAATATTACCTTATAATATATCTCAATTATAAGATAATAACACAAAAATAACAAATAAAAAGGCAAAAGAGGTGAATAGACACTTCACCAAGAGGATATACAGATGGCAAGTAAGCTTATGGAAAGATGCTAAACAAAATTAGCCATCGACAGATACAAAATAAAAGCACACTACTACAGATCCAACAGAAGGGCGAAAACTGACTGACCAAGGGTTGATGAGGATGCAAATGAACTCTCATGGTGCTGGTGGCAATAGAAAATTTTAAATTAAAATTTTAAAATTTGAAAAGTTTGGTAGTTTCTTAAAATGTTAAACAATACACCTACCATGTGTTCTAGCCATTCTACTCCTAAGTATGATATTTACTTAAAAGAAAATAAGGTATAGTTCATACAAAGATTGGTTGATGACTGCTCATTGCAGTTTTATGTGTAACTGCCCAAAACTGATAAAAGCAAGTGTTCACCAAGGGCTGAATGAAACACCAAACTGTGACACATCCATACAACTGAACACTTTGCAGTTGCTGTTCAGTCATGCAGGCGTGTCCAACTCTTTGTGCGCCTGTGGACTGCAGCACGCCAGGCTGCCCTGTCCTTCACCATCTCCCAGAGCTTGCTCAAACTCATGTCCATTGAGTCAGTGATGCCATCCAGCCATCTTGTCCTCTGTCACCCCTTTCTCATCCTGCCTACAATCTTTCCCAGCATCAGGGTCTTTTCTAATGAGTCGGCTCTTCACATCAGGTGGCCAAAGTATTGGAGCTTCAGCATCCGTCCTTCTAATGAATATTCAGGACTGATTTCCTTTAGGACTGACTGATTTCATCTCCTTGCAGTTCAGGGACTCTCAAGAGTCTTCCCCAACACCACAGACCTAAAGCATCAATTCTTCAGTGTTCAGCCTTCTTTATGGTCTGACTCTCATATCCATACATGACAGTGGAAAAATATATATACACCTGTTAAGCAGAGAAGGTTGTACACTTTTGTCATTACTGTTGAATGTTTTCCTTGATAGTCTAGTTCATATAATACAGAAATATAAGAATAAGACATGAATTTATTGCCATTTAAAAAACTTGTGACTATCCAGAAGACATCAGAGAATTAATGTACTTTAAAGGTAAAAATTACCAATGTCAGCAAAAAAAAAAAAAAAAGACTAAAGACCCAATAGTAATTAAAAAGAGCCTAAGAGACTGTTAGGAACAACTTTATGCCAATTAATCTGAAATTTTAGATGAAATGGACAAGTTCCCAGCAAAATACAACTTACTAAAACTGACAGAAAAAAATAAAAAATCAAACAGAAAATCTGAATTGTTGTAAAACGTTAGTCCAAATAAGTGAAGAACTACAAAGTTCTATAACTGTATTATCAATCTTACACAAACTCTTCAGAGAATGAAACAAAACCCTCCAATTTGTTTTATAAGGTCAACCAAAACATCATATAACAGCAACAAGTTAATTTCACTGATAATCGTTAATTATTGTTTTAAACTTGACTGATTTACTTCTCTAATACATTTACTGATGATTGCCTAAATATTTAGATTAAAAGATACACTGCTGTAGTCCCTGTCTTTGAAGACTTAATCTGGTAAGACAAACAGAGGGAAAGGATGCTCAGATACTCAAAGAAGCAAATTCTGAAAAATCCTGCCTTTACCAGGCCTAAGTACAAAAAAACAACTGTAAGTGTGTGTTCTGAAAAAGACCGGGCTTAATAACTGAAAGCTGTCTAGACATCTGCATAATTCTAAGTATGAAAGTATAAATGTCTCTGCTATGTCTAAGCATAAATGTCTCTGCTATGAAAGCATGATGTGGTTACTCAAAAATCACAATAGATCAGCTACTCATGAATGTTTTTAATCTTTTTTCTATTGTCATTTATTCAACAGAGTTTGGTTGCACGACTGTCCCAGTACTGTTTTATTACTGAAATGACATACTGATTCCTAATAGTGTTAAGAACAGAAAGCTATTTTTAAAAATAAATTTCCCCTAAAATGTCCCTAGGACCTCTTTCACTTTTTTCTTTTTTTTTTGGCCTGTACCACTCAGCATGTGGGATACAGGATCCTAGTTCCCTGATTAAGGATCAACCCAGTGCTACAGTGGAAGCAAGGGGTCTTAACCACTGGACCACCAGGGAAGTCCCCTCTTTAATTTTTTACAAACAAAACATATCTAGTGATTTCAGCCTTTTCTGTTTGTTTGTTTGTTTGTTTTGGTAACAAACTGCTCTTTGATATTATTTCCATTCTGCCCATATGACATTGTTGTTCTTGTAAATAAAAATTAGTCCTTACAGGGGCCTCTCTGAAACAATCTGAGGAAAATCAAGTAAACAGACATCAAATGTAACCAGAACGGCACTGATCCTAAGAAGCCGTCCATCAGGGATCTTAGGTGGTATCCTAGTACTGGCTTTTTTTTTAAGTTTAATTAGAGGAGAATTGCTTTATAACATTGTGCTGGTACATCACCATGAATCAGCCGCAGGCATACGTGTTCCCTCCCTCCCACCTCCCACCCCTCTAGCTGTCCCAGGGCACTGGGCTGAGCTCCCTGTCACATGGCACATTCCCACTGGCCATCTATCTTACATATGGGGATGCACGTGTTTCCATGCCGCTCTCTCAAGTCATCCCACCCTCTCCTTCCCCCACTGTGTTCACCAGTCGGTTCTCCATGTCTGCACCTCCACTGCTGCTCTGCAAATAGGTTCATCAGTACCATCTTTCTAGATCCCATACACATGTGTTAATATACAATATTTCTTTCTCTTTCTGACTTACTTCACTCTGCACAATAGGCTTTTGGTTCATTCACCTCATGAGGACTGACTCAAATGTGTTCTTTTTTTATAGCTGAGTAATATTCCATCATACATACGTATAATTTCTATATCCATTCACCTGTCAGTGGACATAAAGGTTGCTTCTATGTAGTTCATGAACACTGGGAAATACCTAGTATGCTAAATTCAGTTGTATTTTTTTTGCCGCAGATCTTTAATTCTCATTAGATGCTCAAAGGTAAATGACTCCAAAAGGAATTTGCCTTTACCTGGTAATAGGAAATATGCTTTCAAAGATAATACAAATAATTCTGACACAATATTTCAAGGTGTTAGATACACACCCAACTGAGGAGAGACAGCAAAGAAAGGACCCTAAAACAAGGACTTGTTCGCTACACACAGACCTCCCTTTTCTAGAATCTCTCAGAATGAACACGCGAGTCCCTTCTATTATCCACGTCAATACATCTCTTTGTCAAACAAGATAGAAAACGGTTCAACCAAACCCCTGGACATGGGCAGTCTTGCTTGTGATTATTAGTAGCATCTAAGAACCTGAAATGATGAATACACTAATATATAGAATCAAGGTATAAGGAAGTGCCAACACATCAAAATGAACCAATCCTTGTTGTTACTTAGTTGCTAAACAACTTGGGGTGGGGGGTGGAGGCAAAGAATGTAGCACCAGTTAGCAACACTAGAAAGAAACTACAAGCAGGAAAGACTCATGATTTGGGGGTACTGGCATATGACACAAGCATATTAAAGGCATACGCTTCTTTCCCAGGCCACACACATTACAAAACGTGATGAACTCTGTTACCTGCCCATTCTACTGATCTCACTAAACAAAGCAAGCACCAAAATTCATTGTCAGTATTCACTGCAATGTATCAACACTGACTAGATGCACCCTCAGAGACAAGGAAAGACTGGACAGGAATCAATTTATTCCTAATTAGCATCAAGACTCCTATCAGGGAATCAACTGTCTCAGTTTCATTGAATACACATCTCTCAAAAGTTTCTGCTCTAAAGCACATAAACTTAGCAATCTTAATTTTTAGGTTGGGGTCTAGTTCCTGTATAGATTAGTACATGGGAGAGAACTGAACGTTTTTTATCTGTCAGGGATCATTTATACATTCTGACAAATCATTTATGTCCAAAATATTGAGAAAGGTTGTATAACTTGCCGTAGTTATATAGGTAATAAAAGATGCAAAGGGAAATTCCAAGCATACTCACCTAATCATTATGCTATAATGTGTCAACTTGTCAGGTTATTTTTTTATACAAGAAGCCAATTTAAGGACAGCAGTAATGATCATATTTACATTCTTGATTCCACTAATCAATAAGGTGGAGAGCAACCTGATGGTAAAGCAACAGTATCGAAGTCAAAACCTAGCTCAAAAATGCTGAGGAACTGAAACACAGGAATGCAGAAAGGATAAACAAACAAACAAACAAACCTAAAATCTTTACCTGGTAAACTTAGATAGACTTATTAATGTATTAGATGAAAAGATGGAAAAGGATGAAGGAGACTACCTCCAAGGTTAGTACCTTGGCCAATGGTCAGTAATTATGTCTATTGATTCAAAAA
This sequence comes from Cervus elaphus, assembly GCF_910594005.1. Taxonomy (NCBI): domain Eukaryota; kingdom Metazoa; phylum Chordata; class Mammalia; order Artiodactyla; family Cervidae; genus Cervus; species Cervus elaphus. The sequence continues at coordinate 1,462,429 of NC_057843.1, read as the reverse complement.
CAGGAGGAGGAGCTGGCAATTTGGTCTCCTTTAAGCGGCAGGAAGACAAGCTTACTTTTTATGTAATCAAAAACAAAACGAAAAAACCCAATTCCATAGAATTTCCCTCCTCCTATCAAAAAACCTTCCCACTTTTCAGAAATCTTATCTTTGAAATGAGGAACCCTTAAGGGTTTTTGTTTTTCCAAAAATAAAAAGTCATTTGGGTAGGAAGGGGTCTTCAACATCATTTAGCATTCTTTAAAAGCAAATTAAACCAGAAGTCGATTGCATATAATTTAACTTTCCTAAAGTTTCTATTTTTCTTTGGAAACAAGTCTCGTTGGCATTAGTTTGTATTCACTGTACCATTTCTATGTTTCCTGTCTAAAACAGACTCCAAAAAAATATTTTAAGAAATAACACTGTATGCTCAAGAGTTCCACCGTCAGTCATCTAAACGCCACGGACAAAGCCTGTTCTGCCAACCCAGGCCAATAAAACCAGTGCTTCAGAAGTCATCTGAATCTCACGTGAAACTGTTAAAGGGATTGGCCTGAATAAACTCCTCAGCCGGGCCCTGGGCTCGGCAGCTCCCTCTGAAATCCTGCTCACCAAACGCTGCAGCGACAGCCTAGAGAACCAAGAAGGAACAGGAAGGAGCTGCCCAGCCTCCACGCCACCTTCCGGGTCCAGGATCCAGGGCCCAAGGCAGGTTCTGAATGCTCTCCGCACATCTTCTAAGTTGGCTCAAGCCAGAAATGCACCATGAAAGCAGTACCGGCTGTCACGTGTATGGAGAACTCTGAAAAAATCAAATTACTTATATTCACAATCCCACATCGGGCGTCTTCTGAAACAACCAGTCGCCTAGATTTTAATCTAGCGGTGAGCAACGCTAGGAAAGCCTAGCAGTGATGAAGTCGGCTGGCTGAGTCGGAAAAGGAAAAGCTTTCCGAGAGCCAGAGCCCTTGCGCCGAGCCGACGGTCACTGTCTCATCCCCAGGGGAACCAGACCCCAGTCCCGCACTGGGCGGCCCTGGACTCCGGCCGCGACACGGCCCTACCTCCCCTGACTCCGGGTTTCGGGATGAGCAACGCGTCCAGCCTCCAAGCCCACGCTCACCGAGTTGCCGCCCGCAGCCCGCGAGCCCGCACGCTTCTCCGGCATGGCTCCTGCCTCCGCCTCCGACGCTGCTTTCTCCTCCGGAGGTTCCGCGTTCATGCTGCGGTCATGCCTCCGTCGGCTCCGGGCGCCCCGGGATTACAGCTCAGCTGCAAATGCGGCTGCGGGGCCCGCGCTCTCATGGGCTCTGCGGCCCAAAACGGCCGCAGGTCAAGCGGCAGGCCAGCGGCCTCCGCTGGCTGTGAGGGATGCTGAGGCAGCAAGAGCGCGACTGCAGCGGCCGCAACCACAGCCGCCGAACCGAAAACAACTCAGGTACCTGCCCACCTCTTCCTCGGCGGGCCTGGGTAGTCAGAAGGCCCCGCCCCACCCCCGCTTCCCCACAGGCCGCCGCGAGGAAAGAGGCCTCGCCCCAGATCTCAGCTCCCGGCAGAAGCTCGGCGCCAGCACCCGAAGCCTCAGCGGCGCCCGCCCACCTCAGGCCCCGCCTCCACGCTTCCGGGGCCTCCTTGCCTTCCGGATTCCGCAGCGCGCCGGAGATGCGTCATCTCCTAAGGCCTCCAATCGTAGTTTCTTTTTCCTGAGCTGGTTGGGCAAGTGAGAGTGTCAGGTGCATTATTGTTAGCGACTGCACTTTTGGTCTTGGTTTGGAAACCAAACCGCCGAGCTAGTTTTCACTGATGCCGCCAACAGTTATATGGATGGGCACGTTCTCAGTTCAGTCCAGTCGCTGAGTCGTATCCAACTCTTTGCGACCCCTATGGACAGCACAGCCAGGCTTCCCTGTCCATCACCAACTCCTAGAACTTGCTTAAACTCATGGCCATACAGTCGGTGATGCTAGCCAACCATTTCATCCTCTGTCGCCCCCTTTCTCCTCCTGCTTTCAAACTTTCCCAGCACCAGGGTCTTTTCCAATGAGTCAGTTCTCATCAGGTGGCCAAAGTATTGGAGCTTCAGCATCCGTCCTTCCCACAAATATTTAGGACTGATTTCCCTTAGGATTCGCTGATTTGATCGTTCCAATATGGAAGTATCTCCTGATTCTGAAATCCCTAAATGGGAACTATAACTACCATATTTTGTTCCTATTCAGAATCTGAAGCTGACAAGAGCTTACCTGGGCTGTGGGATTCATGGGAGGACATACAGGTCCCTGTTCCAGTTCAGAGCTACTTGATGGTACCAACACGTTGAATATGAACTGATTACTTTGCTGGCCAAACACTCGGCTTTCTTTGCCCACTGAAGCCAAATAAAAAATACAGAGACAGAGTTTGAAAGAAACAGAAAAATGGCTTTAATGCTCAGCCATTAAAGAGGAGCTTGTGTTCTTCCTCTTGCTTTGTTTCAAAATCAGTCATAGGCTGGTGTCAGTAACCCAGTAATCGAGTCTGACAATTTGTGGCTCTGTGGCCTTCTTTCTGATATGTAAGAAAGAAGAACTACAAGGGGAAGAGTGTGCTATAAAGATGAGCACCAGATACAGTTTGTATTTAGCATACAGTCAAAGGATAATATGTGCAAAATGTAGCTCCTGCAGAGTTAGGGGGCAGGAAAGCAAACTTACAGGCATGAAGAGTTAGGATCAGTTAAAGTAAGAAAAGAAAGAATATTTAGGCCTGCTCACTGTTCTATCTTCATTATTCTCAGGAGAGGAAACAAAAAACTTATTTCATCTCTTTTTTTTTCCACTGAAACAATTACTCAAAGTCTCAGATCCTCTTTAGATAAAATGCTGATGTGCAGAGACCAGGTAACACTAATGGTTGTGATTCCATAAATGCTATTGTTATGATTACTGGCTGGAAAGGACCTTGTGAGATATTACATCCTAGTTTGCAGATGCCAACCCAAGTTTCAAAAGCCGGAGTAATAAACCTGAAGTCTCCAGCTCTCTGAGTGCGGTGCTTGGTTTCTTGAGCACTGGTTTCTGAAACATTTCTGGAGGCCCCAGCGAGATTCCAACCATGCTGGCCCCTTGAGCCGCAGGACTGGTGGCTCAGCAGAGGAGCCCCAAGATGAACGAGGAGGCACGCCACCTGACGGTATTCTGGGTTCTCTTTTGGATCGGCATTCTGACTCTCCGGAGGGCTGAGCCCCGACCAGACTCACTAGAGGACCCGACCAACTCACCAGGATTGGCCACAGGAAAAGGTAAGACCCCAGGGCCCATCCCCAAGCAGGAAATCCTACCCTACTGGGTAGAAGAGGAGACTGATCACCTCCTTGGAGCTCCCAGGAAGGGAGAATCAGATAGGGAGACCTGGGGACTCCGGAAAAGGGAGGTATTGTGATAACCTCCGAGTGATTGTGTATACATGATTGCTGATTGAAGGAAGTAACAGTGAGGTCCACAGTCCTCAGACTAGGGAGCCTGAGAGGGTCCAAAACATGCGGTTCTGTGATGACCTCATAAGACTGAAAGATGGTGCCAGTCTCTGGGGGACTCGATCCCTCCCAGTGAGGCTGGTCCAGGTCGGGGGTTTATACCAAACTGCCAAAGCTAAGAGGTGTCTTAGATCTCCCTCTGGAGAGCAACCAGGTGGAAGAAAAATGAGCATGAATGAGTGTGCGGCTTGATTCGCTTGCGCTTCAGGCTCGATTGTGTGGCTTCATGGCCTTCATGGCTACAGAGTCCGAGTGGGCCTTAGCATGCGGTTCCCTGGTGACTTCATACAGCTCAAGGTGGTGTCTGCCTCTGGGGGACCCAGTCCCTCCCTGCGAGACAGATTTGGATCAGGGGTTTATACTGATCCGCCAATGCTAAGAGGCACCTTAGTTCATCCGGGGAGCGCGGCCGAGTGGGCACCTGAATGGTCTCCTGTTTTGAGGGGGGCCCCCACCCTTGTCTGTCTGTGTGTCACCAACTCAGGGCGGGATACACAGGGAGGGAGAAATTATTGGTTACCCGTTATTCTTCTGTGGACTGACTGCTTGAGCTGACATCTAAGAGATTAGGTTTTCCTCAAAACCCTGCCAGGTAGATTACATTTGTCAACATGGGGTGGGGGGGAAGTTCCTTAAGCCAACAGGTTTAGATCACATGATAAAGAACTTTAAGAAGGGCTTTGTAGGAGATTACGGAGTCAGGATGACCCCCAGGAAGCGTCCTAATTTACGTGAGCGCCACTGGTCGTCCATTAACGTTGGGTGGCCGCCAGAGGGTGCACTCCACCTGCCCGCTGTCCAAGCAGTGCGCCAGGTAGTCGCTGGGACTCCAGGACATCCAGATCAGTTTCCATACATAGACTCGGCTTCTAATAGCACAGACCCTTCCCCTATGGGCAAGATTTTGCACGAATAGACAGGGACAGAGTAGGGTATTTGTGGCACAATCACTCAGAAAAAAGAAAGAAGAAGAAAAAAAACCTATATTCCAGGGAGATCCAGTGGAAGACCCACTACTGCCCCTGCCACATGTTACCCTGACTCCACAAGCCCTGGCACAGCTAGCGCCAGACTCATTGCCAGAGAGTCCACCCCCCCACTCCCTGTGTCCCCTGCACCACCTCATGAGCAAGACTCCAGCCCCGAGCCAGTAGGGAAGCGGCTCTGCTCAGCCAAACAATCTAACCAGCTCGCCACAGCCCATCAGATGCCACTGCAAGAAACTCAAGGTCCTCAACAAGTGAACAACAAGTGAACCAGTCCAGCCTGGTCGTTCCATCCTCTATTACCAGCCCTTCAGGACTACTGATCTCCTAAACTGGAAACAGTGTAACCCAGTATACTCTGATAAACCATAGCCTATGACTAACCTCCTAGAGTCCACTTTCCACACCCATCAGCCTACATGGGACATCTGTCACCAGCTCCTTATGTCTCTCTTCACCGAGGAAAGGTGATGCATCTCGATGGAAGCCCCAAAATGGCTCCGAGGACAAGCCCCACAGAGGTCTTAGATGTGGAAGAATGGGCACCAGAAGCGATGCCAGAGACGAGACTTAATTGGGGTTTCAAACCAGAGAAGGACAAGAAACCCTGAGTCGCTACCATGATGCCCTTCTACATCGACTTCGAGCGGGAGCCAAAAAACCCAGCCATATGCCCAAAATTAGAACAATAATCCAAAAAGCAAATGAGACCCTCAATGATTTCTATGAAAAACTATGTGAAGTGTTCCGGACATACACCCCGTTCGACCCAGAGATGGCCGAGAATCAATGGATGATTAACACTACCTTGGTGGCTCAATCCTGTGCAGACATCCAACAGAAGCTCCAAAAGCTAGAAGGCTTCACTGGGATGAATGCCACACAGCTCCTGGAGGTAGCAAAGTCTTCATGAACTGAGACCATGAAGCCCAACGAGAAACAGACGAGAAGATGAAACCGAAAGCGGCCCTGCTAGCAGCGGCACTGAGGAGCTCAGATCCAGTGAGGCAGACCGTTCCCACGCGGAAAGGGGAAGCTGAGCAGAGACCACCACTACGCTACAACGAGTGGGCCCACTGCAAGGAGACCGGGCCCTGGAGAGATGAGTGCCCCCATCGCAGAGGGACATCTAAAGGGTCAAAAAGGTTCAGTCAACCCAACAAAGAAACCTCGCTGTCCAGAACCTCATCGACCTGGCCGGAGCAGAATCAGACCAGGGAAGACAGGGCTCCCTGATCCTGGGCCCCTGGGAGCCCATGGTCACGATGAAAGTAGGGGGCCAATCAACGACTTTTATGGTGGATACTGGAGCTGAACACTCCGTGGTAACCACAGCTGTGGCTCCCCTCACAGGATGAACAGCAACCATTGTTGGGGCCACGGGGGACATGGCAGCCTGCTCACTTTGCAAGGCCCGTTCCTGTCAGCTGGGGAGTCATCTGGTGACTTCTGAATTTAGGTTCTTACCGGAATGCCCCATTACCTGCTGGGTAGAGACTTACTGACAAAACTGGGGGCACAAATCACCCTTGCCCCCAGAAAGCCTGCGAACCTCACCCTGGGGAGCCAGTCAGCTCTGATGATGGCCGTGCCCATGCCCAGGGAAGGTGAATGGCTTATCTATTCCGCAGGGAGGGAACAAATAAATCCCCCCAGCCTGCTAATTAATTCCCTGATGTCTGGGCAGAGAAGGGACCCCCAGGTTCGGCCAAAAACCATGCCACCATTGTCGTGGACCTGAGGCCAGGAGCCACTCCTGTTGGACAGAACAATATCCAGTACCACAGGAGGCACGCCTGGGAATTCCAGACCACATCCAGCACCTACGAGATGCTGAGATCCTAATATCAGACCCTAATGCCAGTCTCCCTGGAACACTCCGCTCTTACCAGTCAAAAAGTCTGGAGGGAGGTTGGATGCATGAGACAAGTGCTCGGGGCTGGTGCACTGGGATGACCCAGAGGGATGGGATGGGGAGGGAGGTGGGAGGGGGGTTCAGGATGGGGAACACATGTAAATCCATGACTGATTCATGTCAATGTATGGCAAAAACCACTACAATATTATAAAGTAATTAGCCTCCAACTAATAAAAGTAATTGGGGGGAAAAAAAAGTCTGGAGGGAATGATTACTGCCCTGTCCAGGACCTCTGTGCTATCAACAGTTCATTGATCACCCCCATCCAGTGATCCCAAATCCCTACACTCTCCTGAGTCTTTTACCTGCTCAGGCAAGCTGGTTCCCCTGCCTTGATCTCAAGGATGCATTTGTCTGCCTCCAGCTGCCCTTGTTTGCCTTTGAATGGAAAGATCCACACACTGGAGAAACACACAGCTGACTTGGACTTGACAGCCACAAGGCTTCAAAAACTCACCTACCCTGTTTGGTGAAGCCCTGGCTGCGGACCCTGCTGCCTTTCCCAGAGAAACTTTAAACTGCACCCCACTTCAGTATGTGATGACCTGTTGCTCACCAGTCCCACCCAGGGGGACTGCTGGAGACCCCAAACTGCCAGAGCTGGCTCTACTCTCCACCACAGGGTACAAGGTGTCGTGGAAAAAGGCTCGGATCTGTAGACAGGAGGTCAAGTACTTGGAGTTTGTCATCTCAAAAGGGCATCAAGAGGAAGCAAGCCATCTGTTCACTACCTCAGCGGAACACCAAGAAAGAAGTCCATGAGTTGCTTGGGGCTGCCGGATTCTGCTGTATCTGGATACCAGGTTTCTCTGAAATTGCCAAGCCTTTGTTTAAAGCCACAGCAGGGTCTGATAAGGACCCCTAGAGTGGGGACCTCAACAGGGAAAGGCCTTCGAGGAGATAGAGACTCTTGACCAGCGCTCCAGCATTAGCGCCAGGTGTGACATGGGACTTTAACCTCTTTGTACATGAGAAAAATGTACTGCCCCGCTGCACTGGGGCTTCTCACACAAACAGCTGGGCCACAGCAGCGCCCTGCCACATACCTGTCCACAAACAGCTGGGCCACGGCAGCGCCCTGCCACATACCTGTCCACAAACAGCTGGGCCACGGCAGCGCCCTGCCACATACCTGTCCACAAACAGCTGGGCCACGGCAGCGCCCTGCCACATACCTGTCCACAAACAGCTGGGCCACGGCAGCGCCCTGCCACATACCTGTCCACAAACAGCTGGGCCACGGCAGCGCCCTGCCACATACCTGTCCACAAACAGCTGGGCCACGGCAGCGCCCGGCCACATACCTGTCCACAAACAGCTGGGCCACGGCAGCGCCCGGCCACATACCTGTCCACAAACAGCTGGGCCACGGCAGCGCCCTGCCACATACCTGTCCACAAACAGCTGGGCCACGGCAGCGCCCTGCCACATACCTGTCCACAAACAGCTGGGCCACGGCAGCGCCCGGCCACATACCTGTCCACAAACAGCTGGGCCACGGCAGCGCCCTGCCACATACCTGTCCACAAACAGCTGGGCCACGGCAGCGCCCTGCCACATACCTGTCCACAAACAGCTGGGCCACGGCAGCGCCCTGCCACATACCTGTCCACAAACAGCTGGGCCACGGCAGCGCCCGGCCACATACCTGTCCACAAACAGCTGGGCCACGGCAGCGCCCTGCCACATACCTGTCCACAAACAGCTGGGCCACGGCAGCGCCCGGCCACATACCTGTCCACAAACAGCTGGGCCACGGCAGCGCCCGGCCACATACCTGTCCACAAACAGCTGGGCCACGGCAGCGCCCGGCCACATACCTGTCCACAAACAGCTGGGCCACGGCAGTGCCCGGTCACATACCTGTCCAAACAACTGAATCCAGTGGCTGTGGGGTGGCTGCCAGGCCTCCAGGCATTAGCTGCCACTGTGATTTTGGTCAGAAAAGCAGATAAGCTTACTCTAGGACAAAATATAAATGTAAAGGTTCCCCATACTGTTATTGCCCTGATGAACATAAGTGGCTGACCAACTCCAGGATGACTCACTAACAAGGACTGCTTTGCGAAAACCCACGGACCCAACTCAAGACTGTGTGGACACTGAACCCCACCAGCACTTTACCTATGGAAGTGGGATCATAAGCGTGAGGAGGTCATAGATGAAATTTACTTCAGCAGGCTGGATTTGACAGATGTTCGCCTCCAGAACCCAGAACTGGAACTGTTCACTGATGGAAGCAGTTTCGTCCAAGACGGGTAGTGCAAAGCAGGCTCTGCCATAACAACTGACGAGACAGTGAAGGCTGAGACCTTGCCACAAGGGTGGTCAGCACAGCGGGCTGAGCTGTGGGCACTCACCCAGGCGCTAAGGCACGCTGAAGGGAAGCGAGTCAACATCTATACTGATTCAAGGTATGCCTTTGCCACCTTACATGTTCATGGAGCCATTTATAAAGAAAGGGCACTATTGACAGTAGGGGGAAAGGAGATTAAAAACAAAAAAGAAATCCTTCAGCTGTTAGAAGCACTCTGGAAGCCTTCCCAAATGGCAGTCATCCATTGTAAAGGCCATCAGCGAGGAACTGAACAGTCAGCAAAGGTTGGAGACCCAACCAAGCCCCACAGTGGGCCCCGAGTCAATCTCTAAGGTCCTCTTGGCACCAGAATTGCCTCCATCCCCAAGGTATACCAAGGAAGAAGATCAGTGGGCTCTAAATGAGGGAGGAATAAAAGAAAAGGAGGGCTGGTGGAAGCTCCCAGACCAGAGACTCTTTGTCCCCAGCAATAATGCAGTCCAGCTGGTAAAACAGCATCATGACACAACTCATTCAGGAAAAACTGCCTGGAGAGCTTACTAAGCCGCTACTATTTCATTCCTAAGCTCCCAGCCCTGTGTGCCCAGATCAGTGCTACATGTGTGACTTGTGCACAAAGCAATGCCAGCCAAGGATCAAGACCCAACCCAGGGGGGCAGCTGGAACACTGCCCTTTGAAGATCTAGAAGTGGACTTTACTGAAGTCAATCCCTGCAGGGGCTCTAAGTGTTTACTTGTAGTCTCCACCTACTCGGGACGGGCTGAAGCCTACCCCGCGCGCACTGAACAGGCACAAGAAGTGGCCAAGGCCTTACTAAGAGACATGATCCTGAGATATGGGCTGCCTCTATCCATACGGTCTGACAATGGGCCAGGTTTTGTGTCTCAGAGAATCCAAACTTTACCCAGGACACTGGGAATCAAATGGAAGCTTCACATTGCTTACAGGCCAGAGCTCAGGGAAAGCTGAATGCGTGAATTGGACCCTCAAGACTACATTAGCTAAACTCTGTCAGGAGACCCAGTTATCTTGGGTCAACAGGTTATCCCTAGCCTTACTCAGAGTCTGATGCACCCCAAGGTCCTCAGGCTATTCTCCCTTTGAGATCTTATATGGGAGAACACCCCCAGTGATAGGAAAACTCAAGGGAGACCCCCCCAGAAACTAGCTAACCTGGAGATGTCCTGACACCTCCAGGCCCTGAGAAAAGTCTTCCACCGTATTGCCAGAGAAACCTCAGAAAGGACAGCCATTCCTTTGGGCAACTGGGTTCATCCTTATCAGCCAGGAGATGAGACATGGGTTAAGGACTAGAAAAGGGAACCACTTCAGCCAGTTTGGACAGGCCCTCACGTGGTTGTCCTGGCAGCCCCTACTGCTGTTAAAGTTATAGGTGTCACCCCTTGGGTCCACCACACCAGAGTCAAGGAGGCAGCAGCTTCCTGTGATGAGGACACCTGGAAAACATTTTGGGACCCTGAAAACCCCCTCAAGGTCTGGTTCCAAAAAGAACAGCCTCCACCCACGAAGGATGCTAAGCCATGCTCCAGTCACTCCAGAAGCTGAGTAACCAATGCATGGCAGGAGCTTGAGGACCCAGCTATCAAAACAGCAATGGATTTTCATTGTCCACCCTGGCCTCTTTCCCTGATTGGTATTATTGATGTGTTTGTCACTACAGGACTAGCTTCAGTCACACCCTGAGACTGGGATTTGGGTCAGAAGCTGTGATTCATTTCAGTTGCTGAGTCGTGTCCGACTCTTTGCGACCCCATGGACTGTAGCCTACCAGGCTCCTCAATCCATGGGATTTTCCAGGCAAGAATACTGTAGTGGATTGCCATTTCCTTCTCCAAATCATCTTCCCGACCCAGGGATCGAACCCAGGTCTCCCGCATTGCAGGCAGACGCTTTACCATCTGAGCCACCAGGGAAGTCCAAACCTGTAGGCAATTTAGCCAGGGACCAATGTAATCAAACTTTAAAAGGTGAGTGGCCCATTCATCCTCCCACAAACAATATGGTGCCACCCCCTTCAAGGCCTTTTCCTTGTTTGTGGGACAGATGCTTACTTATGTCTACCAGTCAAATGAATGGACCTTAGCTTTCCTCACTCCCCAGACGAACACTGTCCCTAACAACCAGAATCTCACCATACCTTTGGCAGCACATTGTGGTCAAAAAGAGCCATCCAGTTTATACCCCTACTAGTTGGTCTGGGAATTATGGCTGGGGTAGGTATGGGAATAGGAGGAATTGCTTCATCAACCACCTTTTACCATACACTATCCAAGGACTTCACAGATGATATTGAGAGAGTAACCAAATCCTTAGCGGCCTCACAGGACCAGCTAGACTCCCTGGCTGAGGTGGTTTTGCAGAACAGGAGAGGGCTAGACCTACTGACAGCTGAAAAGGGAGGGCTCTGCCTCTTCTTAAACAAAGAATGCTGCTTTTATATAAGCCAATCAGAAATAGTCAGGGACATGGCCCAAAAGCTAAGGGGACAAATCACAAAAAGGAGAGAGAAACTAGCTAATTCCTGGCATAATTGAATAATATCTGGAGCTGGCATCATGGCTTCTCCCTTTGACAGGTCCTCTCCATGTTCTTGACAGCACTCTTGTTGGGCTCTTGTTTTCTCAAAGCAATTACCTGGTTCATAACCTCTCAGATTGAATCCATAAAGTTACAAATAGTAATAGCTCAATATAGCCCCCTAAACGATGGGGAGCTCTGAATGTCCTACCAAAACATGAGATGATGCTTTCTACAAGTAATAGAGGCATCAAAAGTGGGGAACGAAGAGGAAAGTTAACATTTTACATCACTTCCTGCTCCTTCTGCCTCTGTAACTCAGCTTGCTCCTTGCAAAGTCTGGATCACATAGGTCACATAGCCAGAAAGTGGGGGCTTACAATACTAGGAACTGGAGCTTCTCTCACTAGCCCTTGTCCTGCTCTTTGCAATTGCCCGGCCCCTGCAAACCAGCTTAATCATGCCTGTCCATGTAAAGGTCAGGCATTCCCCTCCCCACCTTGACCACTGTTCCCATGTGCGGGAAACCCCTTAGTTTAAACCAGCCTATTAGCAGCCAGTATTGCCCACTATAGTAGGTCTATAAAAACTCTGTAACCCCTGTGTTTGGGGCTCAGAGCTTGGAGTGTTAACTCCTCTGGGCCCGCGGGCGTGATAAACCTGAGTTCTCCAGCTCTCCGAGTGTCGTGTTTGGTTTCTCGAGTACTGGTTTCTGCGACATTTCAAGTGAATAACACCTGTCTTCAAGGAATGTTCTAGGAGTGTTCATCAAGACACAGCACAGACATTCAAGAGTCCATTGCAAGATGTTTCACTCATACCCTTCAAAAAAATCACAGGAAATGATGTCAACCTTGCTAAATATTAGAGAAATCCAAATCAAAACTACAATGAAGTTATCACCTCACACTAGTCAGAATGGCCATTGTCAATACTCTACAAAGAGCCAAGGCTGGAGACGGTGTGGTGAAATAAGAGCCCTCCTCCATCAAAGCTTGAATGTCAGTTGGGAAGAGCCACTGTGGAGACAGTGTGCGTGCATGCTAAGTCACTTCAGTCGTGCCTGACTCTTTTCAACCCTATGGACAGCAACCTGCCAGGCCCCTCTGTCCTTGGGATTCTCCAGGCAAGAATACTGAAGTGGGCTGCCATGCCTTCCTCCAGGGGATCTTCCCAACCCAGGGAACAAAGCCCTGTCTCTCATGTTTCCTGTGTTGGCAAACAGGTTCTTTACCACTAGCGCCACCTGGGAAGCCCATGGAGACAGTGTGGAGGTTCCTTAAACAATGAAACTGGGAACGAAATTAAAATATTTCTGTTGACTTAAAAGTTGACCTAAAAGTTGAGATTTATGTTTTATTTGGTGGGAATTTTTAGGGCTTTAGGCCCAGGAGTCACCATCTCAAGTAACCCTGGGAACTGCTCCCAGGAGGTGAAGGGAGGGGCCAGGTTACAGAGAACTTTGTAACAAAGAGCAGGTGGTCTGAATATCAAAAGATTATTGTTAGAGAAAACCAGATATCCTGAGTCAAGGAATTTAGTGCTTTTCTGTGTACTGGAATCGTTCCTTTCATATGCACCTCGCCTATCTGGGGCCAGCATCCTGTTTTCACATCCTGAGCTTCCTTTCCTCAGGGCTCACGTTAGGGCGTGCCTGCAGTCTATAGAGAAGGTGATGGCACCTCACTCCAGTCCTCTTGCTTGGAAAATCCCATGGACGGAGGAGCCTGGTAGGCTGCAGTCCATGGGGTCGCCAAGAGTCGGATACGACTGAGCGACTTCATTTTCCCTTTTCACTTTCATGCATTGGAGAAGGAAATGGCAACCCACTCCAGTGTTCTTGCCTGGAGAATCCCAGGGACGGAGGAGCCTGGTGGGCTGCCGTCTATGGGGTCTCACAGAGTCGGACACGACTGAAGCCACTTAGCAGCAGCCGCAGTCTGACGGCTGCTAGAGAGCAGATATTCTTCTCCTTCCTGAGTTCCCTGAGGGCTCACCAGCTCACACTGGAGGGCTGCAATTGCTGATGACTAAGACATACTTGTTAACTGATACAGCAGGAAACAGCCCATTTCTCACTCCCTAACACCATACACAAGAATTAACTGTAAATAATTTACAGATCTCAGTGTGAGGACAATCTAAAACCCTTGTGGAAAGTATAGGCAGAAAATGCTTTGTTGTAAACTACAGCAAGTTCTTTTTGAATCCACATCTTAGAGTAACAAAAAATAAAATAAAAATAGGCCAAAGGGACATAATTAACCTTAGCATCTTCACAGCAAAGGAAACTAAATGAAGACAAGCTTAAGAGTTCAGTTCAGTTGCTCAGTCATGTCCGACTCTTTGCGACCCCATGAACCGCAACACGTCAGGCCTCCCTGTCCATCACCAACTCCCAGAGTCCACCCAAACCCATGTCCATCGAGTCAATGACACCATCCAGCCATCTCATCCTGTCGTCCCCTTCTCCTCTGCCCTTAATCTTTCCCAGCATCAGGGTCTTTTCCGATGAGTCAGCTCTTCACATCAGGTGGCCAAAGTATTGGAGTCTCAGCTTCAACATCAGTCCTTCCAATGAACACCCAGGACTGATCTCCTTTAGGATGTACTGGTTGGATCTCCTTGCAGTCCAGGGGATTCTCAAGAGTCTTCTCCAACACCACACTTCAAAAGCATCAATTCTTCGGCGCTCAGCTTTCTTTATAGTCCAACTCTCACATCCATACACAACCACTGGAAAAACCATAAGAAAAAATATTTTAAAACAAAGATCCCCACAAAGAATTCATCTCTAAAACATACAGAGAGCTCAAGCAGCTGAATTAAAAAAAAAATACCCAATAGGAAATGGGCCAAAGCCCTCAATGGACGTTTCATGAAGAAGTCATACACATGGCCGTTAAGCACTTGAAAAGATGCCCAGTATCACTAATAGTTAGGGGCAGGCAAATAAAAAAATCCAATGAGCTATCATCTCACACCAGTTAGAATGGCCATCTCAGAGAATTTCCAACAATACGTGTTGCAGAGGATGAGGTGAGAAGGGAATGCCCCTGCACTCGTGGTGGGAATATAGATCAGTACATCCATTAGGCAAAGAGTATGAAGTTTCTTTTAAAAAACTGAACATAGAAGTACCATAGGATCCAGCAAGCCCACATCTGTGTGTAGATACGGAAAAAACCAAAATTTGAAAATACGCCTGCAGCCCTACAATCGCAGCTGCTCTAGGACCATAAATAAGACACGGCAGCACTCTAAGGGCAGAACACAGATGAACAGGTAAAGACGGGGTCCCTAGACATAATACAATATTATCCAGCCATTAAAAAGGATCAACTAATGATATTATAGCCACAGGGAGGAAAGTAAGTGAAGTGGGGGAGACAGGGCAAGACAAGAATCATATGGTATCACCTCTAGGTGGAATCTGAAAATGGAGATGAACTTCTTTACCAAAGAGAAATGCCCAAGGAGAATCTCAAAAACATAGAAGCAACTCCTGCCGTTCAATTCCAGAAAAATAAATGACCCAATCAAAAAATGGGCCAAAGGTCTAAACAGACATTTCTCCAAAGAAGACATACAGATGGCTAACAAACACATGAAAAGATGCTCAACATCACTCATTATCAGAGAAATGCAAATCAAAACCTTAGTGAGGTACCATTACACCCCAGTCAGAATGGCTGCTATCCAAAAGTCTCCAAGCAGTAAATGCTGGAGAGGATGTGGAGAAAAGGGAACCCTCTTACACTGTTGGTGGGAATGAAAACTAATACAGTCACTATGGAGAACAGGGTGGAGATTCCTTAAAAAACTGGAACTAGAACTGTCATATGACCCAGCAATCCCACTTCTGGGCATACACACCAAGGAAACCAGATCTGAAAAAGACACATGTACCCCAGTGTTCATCACAGCACTGTTTATAATAGCCAGGACATGGAAGCAACCTAAATGCCTATCAGCAGACAAATGGATAAGGAAGCTGTGGTACATATACACCATGGAATATTACTCAGCCATTAAAAAGAATTCATTTGAATCAGTTCTAATGAGATGGATGAAACTGGAGCCCATTATACAGAGTGAAGTAAGCCAGAAAGATAAAGACCAATACAGTGTACTAACGCATATATATATGGAATTTAAAAAGATGGTAATGATAACCCTATATGCAAAACAGAAAAAGAGACACAGAAGTACAGAACAGACTTTTAGACTCTGTGGGAGAAGGCAAGGGTGGGATGTTCATAGAGAATAGCATTGAAACAAGTATACTATCAAGGGTGAAACAGATCACCAGCCCAGGTTGGATGCATGAGACAAGTGCTCAGGGCTGGTGCACTGGGAAGACCCAGAGGGATGGGATGGAGAGGGAGGTGGGAGGGGGGATCAGGATGGGGAACACATGTGGATCCATGGCTGATTCATGTCAATGTATGGCAAAAACCACTACAATATTGTAAAGTAATTAGCCTCCAACTAATAAAAATAAATGGGGGAAAAAAAAGAGAAACACCCAAGGAGGAAAAGAGAAGGGCAGGGAGAAATGAGCTGGTTCAGATTAACATACACATACCACTCTATGAAATCATCCATGAGGACCCCCTGCATAGCACAAGGAACCCTCAACACTCCATCACAACTTATATGGGAAGAGAACCTGAAAAAGAACATATATATGTCTAGCTATGCATGAATCAGCAGCAGCATACATGAATCAAGCACTTGCCTGCAAAGACGTCTCCCTCACTCATTACTGTGCTCAGTTGTTCAGTCATGTCCGACTCTTTGCAACCCCATGAACTGTAGCCTGCTAGTGTCCTCTGCCCATAGAATTTTCCAGGAAAGAATACTGGAAAGGGTTGGCATTTCCTTCTCCAGGGGATCTTCCCAACTCAGGGATTGAACCTGCATCTCTCACATCTCCTGCCTTGCAGGCAGATTCTTTACTGCTGAGCCACACCAGGAAAGACCCACTCATTATTAAATCAAAGCTAATCAAATCTGTCTTGAAGAATCCCCTCCCACTGGTCAGAACAGCCATCATTGGAAAGATCTCCAAAAAATAAATGCTGCAGAGGACATAGGGAAAACAGAATCCCCCTGCACTCTGAGTGGGGATGCACAAGGGTGCAGTCATGATGCAGAACAGCATGAAGGGGCCTGGAAAAAAAACAGAGGAGCCGTGGGATCCGGGCTCAGATCTGGAGAATATCACAGGTTGAAATGACACGTGCACCCATTTTCAGGGAAGCACTATTTACAATAGCCAAGACAGAGAGTCCACCAAAATGTCCAGCAATGGAAACATGAGGACTGAGTGGCCCGTCTATACACTGGACTACTCCTCTGGCTCTGGGGGTGGAATCAGGATGGGAGAATGTGGACCTCTGACCAGCAGCTGGTTGGAAGAAGGGAGGCCAGTCCTGAGGGCAGAGGGTTCCCTGAAGTCTGTGGACCCCAGTGCCCTGATGGGCTGCATCCCCACTGGGGATGTAGGCAGGGCTGAGCCCCTCTGATAAAGCCACAGCAGCACTGGGCTCAGAGGTCTCCTGATGGTGTCTCAAACTCTGAGACTGTGTTTTACAAACGAACAAGAGATAAAGCTGGGCTCCTAAGGGCCAGTCCTTCCAGCTCTGAGTTGCTTCCAAAAGACCACCATCACCTGTGTGGGGTCAGCTGTGACCCACTGCCCCCTCCTGACCTTCCCTCTTCCTCCTGGTGATGACTCCAGTGACATTTCTAGCCTGGACCCTTCTCCCAGGCCAGATGCATCTGTCCATCCACTGCCTCCCCATCTCACACTGTGGGCTAACAGGCCCCTTGGAGGACTGAACTCCTGCGGCTCCCCACACCCAGGAGGCAACCCCACCATTCCCAGCTGCTGAGCCCAGACACCTGGTGTAACCGAGCAGGAGCTTATGGGGCATCCCAGGACAGACCCCATCCCATATCCTCTGCTGTAGCTCCTCTTTGACGTATGGAGAGTATCTGATGCACACTCCCTGAGTTCTTTTACAGGTATGAAAACCCTCACTGAATGGAAGAAGAAAACTATTTGATTAGCATGAACACATAGTCCCCAGAGCTTCTAGTGCCTGAGGATTTGTGAGGTTAGCTGCCTGTTACCTCACCAACCAGAGAACCATGCACCAGGGGATCACACACTCTGTGACCCGCTCCCTCATGTGGCCTGAATAGTTGCTTCGCAGAAACCCTTCAGGGATTTCAGGGTTTAGAGAAGGAGCCACTGGTTCTCCATGTATGGGTGCCTTTACAATTAATGCTGCACTTTCCTTTGTCACAACTGGTATCAGGCGACTGGCTTTACTGAGCTCAGGTGTGTAGACTCAAGTTCGGTTTGTTGCAGAAACCAGTAATTGAGCAACCAAGCACTGCACTCGGAGAGCTGGAGAACTCAGATTTATTACGCTGGTGGGCCCAGGAGTTAACACTCCAAGCTCTGAGCCCTGAACAAAGGGATTACAGAGTTTTTATAGACAGATTACAGTGGGCAACACTAGTTTATAGGCTGGTTTAAACTAAGGGAACATACGTGCAGGAACAGCAGTCAAGATGGGGAGGGGATATCTGAACTTTGCACACAGGACAGGCATGATTAAGCAGGTTTGCAGGGGCCGGGCAATTGCAAAGCGGAGGACAATGGTGGGTGAGATAAGCTCCAGTTCTGAGTATTGTAAGCCCCCACTTTCTGGCTATGTAACCTATGTGATCCAGACTCTGCAGGAGCAAGCTGAGTTACAGAGGCAGAAGGAGCAGGAGGTGATGTAAAATTTTACTTTTTCTCTTCAGGTTCAGTAACACAGAGGCACCCCATGTTCCCAGTTCCTTGTGCCCCAGTGACTGTCAGCTCCTCCTCCAGGGCGTACGGCCAAGCCCCACACTAATTCCCCTCTACACCTACAGCCCTGGCCCAAGCCTAACCCCTCCATCAGGCCCTGATAAAGCTCCCTGCCTCCTTGGTGCATCTCACATCCCACCCCAACATGGTCTTTCTGAAACATAACCAAGACCATGCCCCTCTCCTCCCTGCGGTTCCCTCACCTGATGAAGCCAGGCCGTCATCCATTCCAGGTGACTCCAAGGGCTTCATTCTCTCCAGACTCCACCTGTGTGGCCGCTGTCTGTGCCGGTCTATATGGGCCTGTGGTGATCTCCTAAAATGAGGGTTATTTTACACACAGAGAATGGGGTGAATGGTGGCCCCCAAAGATGTGTCCCCCCAGAACATGGGAACAGGGCCATATCTGAGAAAAGGGTCTTTGTAGATGTAGTTAGGTCATCTAGGGTTAGGGTGACCTTCAATCCCACTGACAAGAATCCTTAGAAGAGATGAAAGAGGACACAGAAGAGAAGCCTCTGAAAGGTGGAGGCCGAGATGGGAGGGAGGGGGCCAGAAGCCCAGGGACCCCTGGAGTCCCTGAAACTGGAAAAGGCAGGAAGGATCCTATCCTGGAGCCTCTGGAGGGACCTCAGCCCTGCTCCACCTTGATCTCAGGTGTCTGGTCTCCAGGACTGGGGGAGGATGAACTCCTGTTGTTTTAAACCACCCAGCTTGTGATCATTTGTTAGAGAAGCCACACAGACCCTGCTTTGTAGGATCCTAGAAGTGTGGGTCTCAGTAAAGGCAGATGGAGGGTGTATTACAGAACACTTAGAGTCAGCACTGGATCCTCAGAAATGCTAAAGCAGTGGCTGGACTCCAGAATGTTGAGGGGTCAAGTCTGAAGCCTGTCCCTAGGGGTACTGGCTGCACACGCCTCCCTAGGTTCTTACACCAGTACATGTGGTGTAACATCTCAGTCCTGACTGAGGACATTTAATATCAATGTTCACATTGCTAATTAAGAAGCCACTCATTACACAGGTGAAAACCCAGTTGGGACGCTTGCTACAGGGATGAGCAATTCTGAAGATGGTGAGGGGTGTGGACTTAGTCACGTGCAGCCAGAAGCCCTCCCACCCCACCCACTCCCCTCCCAAGGAGGGTCCTCAGTGGGAAACTGGGAGACCCCATGGAAGCATCTCTAAGTAAATGCTGGCTGACCCCCAAACCAGGCTAACTACTCCCGAACCTCATCCACCCTTCCCAGGTAAAACACTTGAATATGTGCAAAGACTTCACAGGCTGGAGAAAAGTGTTCAGAGCCACTCCAGCGACAGCACGCTTGCTGAGTTGGCTGCTGTAGGCCAGGCATGATGGTCCTGGCCTGGGTAATCCTCTGGAAGCTTTCCAGTTTCCTACCTGAGTTACCCCTCCTGTTTTGCTCCCACTGCCTATTTTCTTGCTTCCTCACTTCTGCCTGGGAAGACTTCCAACAGCGGAAACAGGCGACACAGCCCATCCTTAGCAAGTGGCAGCCTCGCACTTCCTGCAGAAGGTCCAGCAGAGCCCCCACAGACGGGATCCCCTGAAACACCAGGGCCCCTTGCTTTCTCTTGCCAGGCCAGCTCCGCAACTTCTAGGCAGAGGAGACAGCATCAACTACAGCTGCAGGCCCTCTTGCTGCCTTGAGGAGGTTTACATAGACCTCAACGCAGGCACACGTGCAAAGGGTGGGCCAGCCAGGTCAGCCAATTGTTGTCCATCTGGGCTTGTGGTTTCAGAAAATGGGCCTCGTTGTCCTGGCCAAAGTTCCAGGAACAAGTGTGGGTCCTGTGGGTCAGGATGGATATGGGACTGCAACTCTGACTTTTTTTCTAATCATTTTATCTGGCCCACAAGTGGGAGAGGATTTCAGGAAGGCCTTCTTCTAATGAGAGAGACCCAGGGGTCAGCAAGAGGAGGGGTAGGGGTGGAGACAGGCTCAATGCCCAGGTGCAATGGAAGCCTCTAGAAAACCTGCTGGAAGGAGACCACACACAGTGAAGCCCAGGGTCGCAGACCTGTCCAGAAGCTGCTGTCTGTTACCTCAGGTCCTGCTCTGAGGGGCTCAAGGTCAGATCTGTCCAACAGAGGGGCTGGGGTGCTCTGCAATGGGGCTCTGGGCACAGTTCCTGGGTGCTGAGCCCTGCAGGGTACCTGCCCAGGTGAGCCCCATATCCTGGGAGGGGCGAGTGAACAAGTATTCTCTCTGTGCAGTCATCACAGAGCAGCTTAGTGACTCTCACGTGGGCAGTGCTGGAATTAGATGAGAACAAGGACATGTTGGGGGACGTTCCCTGAAACACCCCCAGGCCCCTCCAGAGTGAAGAGTTCAGTAGGTGGGTACTGGTTGCTGTGCTGGAGTGGGAGGCTTCATGGGTGCCTCTTGTTTCTTCACCTGACACCACAGAGGCCTCTGCAGGACACAGAAGACAGCCTGCCCAGGGACGGTGGGAGCTCCTGGTGACCAGGCACGGGACGTGAGAGGGAAGGACCAGGCTGAGGGGGGCCTTTCTGCTCTGAGCTGGGAGTGGACAAGCCAGTGGTGAGTGTGATCCAGGAAAGCGGCCCTGGTGATGGAAGGCTTGTTGAGGCCGTCTGAGCACGAGTTGGAAAATAATTTCCAGACATAGTTTCAGAAGGGAGTGAGTTTGTATTAAGAACAAAGGGCAGAGATAAAGTGAGCACTGTGAGCACAGCGGGCCAATATCCTGACAGACTAGGGAAAGCTGTCAGTTTTCATGGGTTAATAGCCAAATTGTATACCTTCAAGACAAAGAAAATTCCTGCTGGAAGGTTGATGTTAGGCGATTGGTTGGGGCACCATCAGGTGTTTACTGGAGTGGGCATCTTTGCCTGGTGGGGAGTCAGGAAGCTTGTTAGTGATGGTCAAGGGCTTTTGGGAACAGATGCAAAGGGACTCAGTCAGCTTCACAGGTGACCTTGGTTCTGGGCTCCGCTTCTGTGGCCTTGGTGTGAGGCCTCCCACCTGTGGCCTGGGGCTGAACTCACTCAACAAGAATGACACTGCTTCAGAGTAAAAGTTCCATCAACTTTTCTCTGTAGGAGAGATCCAGTGACCCTAGGTCTGTTTGGAAAATTCCTGGATACTGCAGGGATACATACCAAGTGTGCACCTGGATTCTGGACCTTGTTGGCAGAATCTGCACTTTCTCTCTGTTGGCCCTAAAAGGGTGCAGGCTGGCAGCACCCCTGAAAAACACTATCTTTTTTTGCCTTTCATTCATCAAATGAACATATATTTCACAACATTCTGTTTGCTGAGAGTAACAGACTGCTTGGAAATTCTTGCTTGGAGGTCATTTTTAAGTAAATGACCCTGTGTTACTTTAGGGAAGGCCCCCACACTCACAAAGAAAAGCAAACAAATGTCAAAATGGGGTAAAAGTGTCTGTTCCATGAAATTCTCTGTTGGGGCGATCCACTGATCCTAGGTCTGTCTGTAAAATTCTTGGATAGTGCTTTGACACATACTGAGTGTGAACCTGGATACTGGACCTTGTTGGCAAAATTAGCATTTTCTCTCTGTTGGCCATAGTAGGTCTGGGCTTAGCAGCTGCTTGAAAATCAGTCCAATGGCTGATGTCCCACTTATGACAGCAGTAGCTTTGGTCAAAACCCTGGAATTTCTGAAGCAAGCAGGTGGCTTGCAGCAAAATAATTTCCACTGAAATATCAACTAAACTAGGTAAGAACAGTACAGCACTCAGCTCAATTAGACACACTCCTGCAGCCTCTCTCCTCACGAGTATTTCCAGTATGAGGTAGTAATCTGTTCACAAGGCTCAAAAAGTGCAGGGAAACATTCTGGCTGTGACCCTGGAAATTGGGGCCTCTGTGGAAATGTGGTGTTCTCACATCTTAGACTCTGGACAGTTGCTGAAAGATAGATGCCTGAAAAGCACTCTTCTTGTTGCCATTCATTCAACGGAGGAGCATAGGTTTCCCAGCATTCTGTTTGCTGAGAGTAACCCACTACTTTCAAATCCTTGCTTGGAGGTCATTTTTAAGTAAAAATTTCCCCTCACCTGTGTTACAGTAGGGAAGGTCCCCACACTCAGAAAAGCAAACATCAAAATGTCTGTTCCATCAAGTTTTCTCTGTAGGAGGGGTCACTGATCCTAGGTCTGTCTCAAAACTCCTTGGATTGTGCTTGGACACATATTGAGTGTGAACCTGGATATTGGACCTTGTTGACAAAACTAGCTTTTACTCTCTGTTGGCCATAGTAGGCTGGGGCTTAGCAGCCGCTTGAAAATAAGTCCAATTGCTTTCTTCCCACTTAGGACAGCAATAACTCTGGTCAAAACAATGGGATTTCTGAAGCAAGCAGGTGGTTTGCAACTCCTTGCGGCAAGATCATTTCCATTGGAATGTCAACTAAACTAATGTCAGTGTTAGGATCCAGTGGTCCTAAGACTGTCTGGAAAATTCTTGGATACTGCAGGGACATATACTGAGCGTGAACCTGGTTATTGGACCTTGTTGACCAAATTAGCATTTTGTCTCTGTTGGCCCTAAGAGGGTGCAGGCTGGCAGCTGCCTGATAATCCACCCAAATGATATTTTCACACTTATGACATCAATAGGTTTGTTCAGACCTTTCTGATTTCTGACACAAGCAGGCGGCTTGCAACTCCTTTCCGCAGGATCACTTCCATTAGAATATCAAATAATCTAGGTAACAACAGTATGGCTCTCAGCAGGCTTAGACTATTTACCAAGCCTGTTACCTCAGGGGCAGACACAATACAAGCTAGGAATGTGTTCACAAGGGTCGGAATGTGCAGGGAAACATACTGGCTATGACTCTGAAATTACAGCCTCCTTGCAAACCTGGAGTTCTTACATCTTGGAGTCTAGACAGTTTCTGATAAGATGCCTTAAAAACATTCTCTTTTGATATCTTTCATTCATCGAAGAAACATAACTTTTCCAGCATTCTGTGTGCTGAGAGTAACACACAGCTTGAAAATGTTTGCTTGGAGGTCATTTTTCAGTAACAATTTCCCCTGACCCTGTTACTGTAGGTAGGCCCCAACACTCACAGAGAAAAGGAAACAAACATCAAAATGTCTGTTCCATCAAGTTTTCCCTGTCGGAGGGATCCAGTGATCCTAGGTCTGTGTGGAAAATTCTTGGATACTGCAGGGAACATACTGAGTGTGAACCTGGATCCTGGATGTTGTTAGCGAAATTAGCATTTTTCTCTCCATTGGCCCTAAAACGGTGTGGCCTAGCAAGTGCCTGAAAATCCATCCAATTGCTCTCTTTGTACTTATGACAGGAATGTCTTAGGTCAAACCTTTGGGATTTCTGAAGGAAGCAGGCGGTTTGAAATTCCTTACTGCCAGATCATTTCCAGTGGAATGTCAGCTCATTTGGTAACAACACTAGATGGCACTCAGCACTCTCAGACACACTGCCACAGCCTGTTTCCTCATGGGCAGTCCCAATATGACCTAGGAATGGGTTCACAAGGCTAGAAATGAAAGGAACATACTGGCTGCGACTCTGGAAATTAAGGCCTCTGTGCACCCATGGTGTTCTCATGTCTTAGAATCTAGACTGTTGCTGATGGATAACTGAAAAACACGCTCTGTTTTTGGCTTTCATTCACTGAAGGAACAGATTTCACAGCATTGTTTGCTAAGAGTAACAGCCTGCTTGGAAATTCTTGCTTGTCATTCTTAAGTAACAATTTCCCCTCCCCTGTGTTACCTTATGGAAGGACCCCACACTCACAGGGAAAAGCAACCAAATGTCAAAACATCTGTTCTATTTAGTCCCCTGTTGGAGGCATCCAGTGATCATAAATCTGTCTGGAAAATTCTTGGATAGTGCTAGGATATGACCTGAGTGTGAACCTGGACACTGGACCTTGTTGGCAAAATTAGCATTTTTTTTTTTTTTTTTTGGACATAGTAGGCTGGGGCTTAGCAGCTGCTTGAAAATCAGTCCAATGGCTGTTTTCCTCGACAGCAATCAGTTCAGTTCGGTTGCTCAGTCTTGACTGACTCTTTGTGACCCCATGAATCGCAGCACGCCAGGTGTCCCTGTCCATCACCAACTCCCGGAGTTTACTCAAACTCATGTCCATCGAATCGGTGATGCCATCCAGACATCTCCTCCTGCCCCCAATCCCTCCCAGCATCAGGGTCTTTTCCAATGAGTCACCTCTTCGCATGAGGTGGCCAAAGTATTGGAGTTTCAGCTTCAGCATCAGTCCTTCCAATGAACACCCAGGACTGACCTCCTTTAGAATGGACTGGTTGGATCTCCTTGCAGTCCAAGGGACTCTCAATAGCTTTGGTCAAAACACTGACATTTTTGAAACAAGCAGGCAGCTTGCAATTCCTTGTAGCAAGATCATTTCCATTGGAATGTCAACTAAACTAGGTAAAAACAGTATGACACTCATCTCTGTCAGGAATACTCCTGCAGCCTGTTTCCTCATGGTTAGTCCCAGTATGATGTAGTAACCTGTTCATAAGGCTCAGAAAGTGAAACATACTTGCTGTTACTCTGGAAATTGGGCCCCTGTGGAAATGTGGTGTTCTCACATCGTAGAATCTAGACGGTTGCTTAAAGATAGATGCCTGAAAAAATACTCTGTTTATTGCCATTCATTCAACAAAGGACCAGAGGTTTCCCAGCATTCTGTTTTCTGAGAGTAGCCAACTACTTGCAAATCTTTTCCTGGAGGTCATTTTTAAGTAAAAATTCCCCTCCCCTGTGTTATAGTAGGGAAGGGGCAATACTCACAGGGAAAAGCAAACAAACATCAAAATCTCTGTTCCATCAAATTTTATCTGTAGGAAGGATCCAATGATCTTAGGACTGTTTGGAAAATTCTTGGATACTGCAGGGACACATACTGAATGTGAACCTGGATATTGGACCTGGCTGGTAAAATGAGCATGTTCTCTTTTTTGGCTCTAAAAGGGCTTGTAGCTGCCTGACAATCCATCCAATTAATATTTTCCTACTTATGACATCAATAGGTTTGGTCAAGCCTTTCAGATTTGTGAGGAAAGCAGTCTACTTGCAACTCCTTGTAGCATGATCATTTTCATTAGAATGTCAGCTAGTCTAGGTAACAACAGTGTGGCATTCAGCACTCTTAGAAAACTTCCCAAGTCTGTTTTCTAAAGGGCAGACCCAATATGAGATAGGATTTTGTTCACAAGGCTTGGAAAGTGCCCGGAAACATCCTGGCTATGACTGGAAATTAGGGCCTCTGTACAAACCTGGAGTTCTCATGTCTTAGGATCTAGACAGTTCCTGATAGATAGATGCCTGAAAAACACTCTCTTGATGCCTTCCCCTTCATGGAAGGGACATAGCTTTCCCAGAACTCTGTGCTGAGAGTAACACACTACTTTAAAATGCTTGCTTGGATTTCATTTTTCAGTAACAATTTCCCCTGACTCTCTTACCAGAGGGTAGGTCCCCACACTCACAGGGAAACAAAAACAAACATCCAAATGTCAATTCCATCAAGTTTTCTCTGTAGGAGATCCAGTGATCCTAGGTGTGTCTGAAAAATTCTTGGATACTTTAGAGACACATACTGAGTATGAACCTGAATGCTGGAACTTGTTGGAAAAATTAGTATTCTCTGTCCATTGTCCCAAAGTCGGTGTGCCCTGGGAACTGCTTGTAAATCAATCCAATTACTGTTTTCTTACTTGTGACAGCAATCTCTTTGGTAAAACCCATGGGATTTCATTTTTTTAAAAAAATTAATTTATTTTTTATTGAAGGATAATTGCTTTATAGAATATTGCTGTTTTCTGTCAAACCTCAGAATGAATCAGCCATAGGTATACATATATCCCCTCCCTTTTCAAACTTCCTCCCATCTCCCTCCCCACCCCACCCTTTTAGGTTGATACAGAGCCCCTGTTTGGTTTCCTGAGCCATACAGCAAGTTCCCGTTGCCTGTCTATTTTACATATGGTAATAAGTCTCCATGTTACTCTTTCAATACATCTCACCCTTTCCTCCCCTCTCTCCATGTCCATAAGTCTATTCTCTGTGTCTGTTTGTCCACTGCTGCCCTGTA
Organism: Cervus elaphus; assembly: GCF_910594005.1. Taxonomy (NCBI): domain Eukaryota; kingdom Metazoa; phylum Chordata; class Mammalia; order Artiodactyla; family Cervidae; genus Cervus; species Cervus elaphus. Next base: position 1,436,186 of record NC_057843.1, on the reverse strand, counting down.
AATAAATTCTTAAGTACTAGTTTTCTAGATTCCGTATATATGAGTTAGAATATGGTATTTATCTTTCTCTTTCGGACTCATTTCACTCTGTATAATAGGTTCTAGGTTCATCCATCTCATTAGAACTGACTCGAATGTGTTCCTTTTTATGGCTGAGTAATATTCCATTGTGTATATGTACCACAACTTCTTTATCCATTCATCTGTTGATGGACATCTAGGTTGCTTCCATGCTCTAGCTATTGTATACGGTGCTGCAATGAACAATGGCATACATGTATCTCCTTCAATTTTGGTTTCCTCAGAGTATATGCCTAGGAGTGGGATTGCTGGGTCATATAGTGGTTTTATTCCGAGTTTTAAAGGAATCTCCATACCGTCTTCCATAGTGGCTATATCAACTTACATTCCCATCAACAGTGTAAGAATGTTCCCTTTTCTCCATACCCTTTCCAGCATTTATTGTTTGTAGACTTTTTGATGAGGACTATTCTGACCCGTGTGAGGTGATATCTCATTGTAGTTTTGATTTGCATTTCTCTAATAATAAACAGTGTTGAGCATCTTTTCATGCATTTGTTAGCCATCTGTATGGCTTCTTTGGAGAAATGTCTGCTTAGGTCTTTTTCCCACTTTTTGATTGGGTTGTTTGTTTTTCTGGTATTGAGTTGTATGAGCTGCTTGTATATTTTGGAAATTAATCCTTTGTCAGTTGTTTCATTTGCTATTCTTTTCTCCCACTCTGAGGGTTGTCTTTTCACCTTGCATATAGTTTCCTTTGCTGTGCAAAAGCTAAGTTTAATCAGGTCCCACTTGTTTCCTTTTGTTTTTATTTCCATTACTCTAGGAGGTGGGTCATAGAGGATCTTGCTTTGATTTATGTCATTGAGTGTTCTGCATGTGTTTTCTTCTAAGAGGTTTATAGTTTCTGGTCTTACATTTATGTCTTTAATCCATTTTGAGTTTATCATTGTGTATGGTGTTAGGAACTGTTCTAATTTCATTCTTTTACATGTAGCTGTCCAGTTTTCCCAGGACCATTTATTGAAGAGGCTGTCTTTGCCCCATTGTATATTCTTGCCTCCTTTGTCAAAAATAAGGTACCCATAGGTGCATGGGTTTATTTCTTGGCTTTCTTTTTCCATTGGCCTGTACTTCTGTTTTTGTGCCAGTACCATAGTGTCTTGATGACTGTGAATTTGTAGTATAATCTGAAGTCAGGAAGGTTTATCCCTCCAGCTCCATTCTTCTGTCTTAAGGCTGCTTTGGTTATTCGGGGTCGTGTTTCCATATGAATTGTGAAATTTTTTGTTCTGGTTCTGCGAAAAATGCCATTGGTAATTTGATAGGGACTGCATTAAATCTGTAGATTGCTTTTGGTAGTATAGTCATTTTCACAATATTGATTCTTCCTACCCAGGAACATGGAATATCTCTTCATCTGTTTATGTTATCTTTGATTTCTTTCATTAGTGTCTTATAATTTTCTGTGTACATTGTGTAATTTTCTGTGTATAATTTTCTGTGTTCTTTTGTCTCCTTTGGTAAGTTTATTCCTAGATATTCTTTTTGTTGCAATGGTGAATGGGATTGATTCCTTAATTGCTATTTCTGATTTTTCATTGTTAGTATGTAGAAAAGCACGTGATTTCTGTGTATTGATTTTGTATCCTGCAACTTTGCTAAATTTGCTCTTTAGCTCTAGTAATTTTCTGATACTCTCTTTAGGGTTTTCTATGTACAGTATCATGTCATCTGCAAACAGTGAGAGCTTTACTTCTTCTTTTCCAATCTGGATTCCTTTTATTTCTTTTTCTTCTCTGATTGCTGTAGCTAGAACTTCCAGAAATATGTTGAAAATTAGTGGTGAGAGTGGACACCCTTGTCTTGTTCCTGATCTGAGGGCGAGTGCTTTCAGTTTCTCGCCATTGACAGACAATAATGTTTGCTGTAGACTTATCATATATGGCCTTTACTATTTTGAGGTAGGTTTCTTCTTTGCCCATTTTTTGAAGAGCTTTAATCATAAATAGGTGCTGAATTTTGTCAAAGGTTTTTTCTGCATCTATTGAGATGATCATATGGTTTTTATCTTTCAATTTGTAATATGGTGTATTCCATTGAATGATTTCCACATGTTGAAGAATCCCTGCGTCCCTGGAATAAACACAACTTGATCATGGTGTATGAGCTTTTTGATGTGTTGCTAAATTCTGTTTGCTAAAATTTTGTTGAGGACTTTTGCGTCTATGTTCATCAGTGATATTAGCCTGTAGTTTTTTTTTTTTCTTGTGTTGTCTTTGTCTGGTTTTGGTATCAGGGTGATGGTGGCCTCGAGTTTGGAAGTGTTTCTTCCTCTGCAATTTTTTGAAAGAGTTTTAAAAGGCTAGGTTCTTCTCTAAATGTTTGATAGAATTCTCCTGTGAAGCCATTTAGCCCTGGGTTTTTCTTTTTGGGGATATTTTTGATCATAGCTTCAATTTCAGTGCTTATAATTCATAATTTCTGTTTCTTCCTGGTTCAGTCTTGGAATATTGAACTTTTCTAAAAATCTGTCCACTTCTTCCAGGTTATCTATTTTATTGCCATATAGTTGTTCATAATAGTGTCTTATAATTTATAATAATCTTTGAATTTCTTCATTGTCTGTTGTACCCTCTCCTTTTTCATTTCTAATTTTGTTGATTTGATTCTCTGCTCTTTTTTCCTTGAAGAGTCTGGCTAAGGGTTTGTGAAATTTGTTTATCTTCTCAAAGCTTTTAGTTTTATTAATTTTTACTATTGTTTCTTTAATTTCTTTTCCATTTATTTCTGCTCAGATCTTTACAATTTCTTTCCTTCTACCAATTTTGGGGTTTGTTTCTTCTTCTTTTTCCAGTTGCTTTAGGTGTAAAGTTAGGTTGTCTATTTGATGTTTATCTTGTTTCTTGAGGTAGGATTGTACCGCTATAAGCTTCCCTCTTAGAAGTGCTTTTGCTGCATCCCATAGGTTTTGAGTTGTCATGTTTTCATTGTCATTTGCTTCAGAAATTTTTTGATTTCTTCAGCAACCTGTTGGTTATTTAGAAATGTGTTGTTTAATCTCCATGTGTTTGTGTTTCTTACAGTTCTTTTTTTTTTTTTTTTTACTTGTTATTGATATCTAGTCTCATAGCTTTGCGGTCAGAGAAGATGCTTGATATAATTTCAATTTTCTTAAATTGCTGAGGTTTGATTTGTGACCCAAGATGTGGTCTATCCTGGAGAATGTACCATGTGTACTTGAGAAGAAGGTGTATTCTTCTGCATTTGGATGGAATGTCCTAAAGATATCAATGAGATCCATCTCATCTAATGTATCACTTAAGACTTGTGTTTCCTTATTAATTTTTGGGTTTGATGATCTATCCATTGGTGTGAGTGGGGTGTTAAAGTCTCCTACTGTTATTGTGTTACTGTCAATTTCTCCTTTTATGTCTGTGTTTGTCTTATGTATTGAGATGCTATGTTGGGTGCATAGATAGTTATAAATGTTATGCTTCCTCTTGGATTGATCTCTTGATCATTATGTAGTGTTATTCCTTATTTCTTGTAATCTTCTTTATTTTATGGTCTATTTTTTCTGATATGAGGATTGCTACTTCAGCTTTCTTTTGCTTCCCGTTTGCATGGAATATATTTTTCCATCCTCTCACTTTGAGTCTATATGTGTCTTGAGGTCTGAGTGGGTTTCTTATAGACAGCATATATATGGGTCTTGTTTTGTATCCATTTAGACAGTCTGTGTCTTTTGGTTGGAGCTTTTAATCCTTTTACATTTAAAGTAATTATTGATATATATGTTCCTATTGCCATTTTCTAATTGTTTGGGGTAGATTTTGTAGATTTTTTTTTCTTCTGTTATATGTCTTGACTATATAAGTCCATTTAACATTTACTGTAAAGTTGGTTTGGAAGTACTGAATCCTCTTAACTTTTGCTTGTCTGAAAAGCTTTTGATTTCTCCATCAATTTTGAATGAGATCCTTGCTGGGTACAGTAATCTTGCTGGCAGATTTTTCGCTTTCAGTACTTTAAATATATCCTGCCATTCCCTTCTGGCCTGTAGAGTTTCTGCTGAAAAATTAGCTGTTAAGCGTATGGGGTTTCCATGGTATTTCACTTGTTGCTTCTCCCTTGCTGCTTTTAATTTTCTTTCTTTGTGTTTAGTCTTTGTTAGTTTGATTAGTATGTGTCTTGGTGTGTTTCTCCTTGGGCTTATCCTGTATGAGACTCTCTGTGCCTCTTGGATTTGACTGGCTATTTCTGTTTCCATGTTGGGGAAATTATCAACTATAATCTCAAAAATTTTCTCATACACTTTCTTTTTCTCTTCTTCTTCTGGGACTCCTATAACTTGAATGTTGGTGCATTTTATATGATCCCAAAGGTCTCTGAGACTGTCCTCAGCTCTCTGTCAGAAATACTCCCACCCCTGTTTCCTCATGGGCAGTCACAGGATGACCTAGGAATGTGTTTGCAAGGCTCGGGAAGTGCAGAGAGACACACTACCCGGACTCCAGAAGTTAGGTCCTCTGGGCACACCTGGAGGTCTCATGTCTTAGAAGCCAACCAGGTCCTGCTGGATAGAGGCCTGCAAACACACTCTTTGTTGATGCCTTTCTGTCCTCGAAGGAATGCAGTGTTCCTAGCATTCTGTGTGCTGAGAGTCACACACTACTTGAAAATACTTGCTTGGAGTTCATTTTTCAGTCACAATGTCCCCTGAGGGTGTGATAATAGGGAGGCACCCACATGTACAGGAGGAGAACCAGCATTCAGACATCTGTTCTCTCACGTTTTCTCTGTAGGAGAGATCCAGGGAGCCAAGGTCTCTCAGGAAAATGCTTGGATCTTGTGGGGAGACATCCTGAGTGAGACCGTGCATACTGCAGCTTGTTGGCAAAATTCGCGTTTTTCTCTCCTTAAGCCCTAAAGCGGTGCAGACTAGCAAGTGCTTGCAAATCCATGCAATTGTTGTATTCTTACTTCCTACACAACTAGCTCCTATCCATCTTTTGAGATTTCTGAAGCAAGCGGGTGGCTCGTGACTCCTAGTGGTGGGTCCAGTTGCACTGGCATGTCACCTCCACTAGGTAACCACAGTATGGGGCCCAGCACTATCAGACACACTCCCACAGCCTGCTTCCTCATGGGCAGTCACAAGATGGCCTAGGAATAGGTTTGCAAGGCTCAGAAATTGCAGGGAGACACACTGCCCTGATTCTGGAAGTTAGGTCCTCTGGGCAAGGCTGGAGGTCTCACGGCCTAGAAGCTAGAGAGTTTCTGCTAGATAGAGGCCTGAAAACACACTCTCTGTTGACGTCATTTCTTCCTCGCAAGAATGTAGCTTTCCCAGCATTCTGTGTGCTGATAGTCACACACTGCTTAAAGCACTAGCATGGAGATCATGTTTTAGTCTCAATTTCCCCTGAGGTGGTAATCATTCTGAAGGGTGCCACACTGCTGGAAAGGCAAACCCACATCCAAACATCTGTTTCCTCACATTTTCTCTGTAGGAGACATCCAGGGATCTTAGATGTGTCTGTAAAATTCCTGGGTTCTGCAGGGACACATCGTGAGAACCTGGACAGCAGACCTTGTTACAAAATTCAGTTTTCTCTCTGTGACCCCTAAGACAGTGCAGCCTAGCAAGTGATTGAAAATGCATATAATTGCTGTTTTCTTACTTCCTACAGGGCGGGCTCTTTTCCACCCTTTGAGATTTCTGAAGCAGTTGGGTGGCTCCCAACTCCTACGGGCGGGTTCAATTGCAAGGGAATGTCACCTCCACTAGGTAACCATAATATGGGACCCAGCACTATCAGACACACTCCTGCAGCCTGCTTCCTCTTGAGCAGTCAGGGGATGGCGTAGGCATAGGTTTGCAAGGGAATATCACCTCTACTAGGTAACCATAATATGGGACCCAGCACTATCAGACACGCTCCTGCAGCCTGCTTCCTCTTGAGCAGTCAGGCGAGGGCGTAGGCATAGGTTTGCAAGGGTCAGAAAGTTCAGGGAGACACACTGCCCTGACTCTGGAAATTAGGTCCTCTGGGCAAGGCTGGAGCTCTCATGGGCTAGAAGCTAGAGAGTTTCTGCTAGATAGAGGCCTGAAAACACACTCTCTGTTGATGTCTTTTCTTCCTTGAAGGAACATAGCTTTCCCAGCATATGGGACTCTCAGCAGCTGAGAGTCACATGCTGCTTGAAAGCACTTACTTGGAAATCATCTTTCAGTCACAAATTCCTCTGAAGTTGTGATCATTCGAGAGGTGCCACACTGACAGGGAAAGGCAAACCCACATCCAAACGTCTGTTCCCTTACGTTTTCTCTGTAGGAGACATCCAGGGATCTTAGGTTTGTCTGTAAAATTCCTGGGTTCTGCAGGGACACATCGTGAGTGGGAACCTGGATAGCGGACCTTGGTGCAAAATTTGCACTTTTCTCTCCATGAGCCCTAAGGTGGTACAGCCTAGCAAGTGTTTGCATATCCATAAGATTGCTATTTTCTTGAAACTTCCAACAGGGATAGCTCTTTTCCACCCACTGAGATTTCTCAAGCAAGGGGTTGGCTCATGACACCTAGTGGCGGGCCCAATTACAATTGACCACAGTATGGGTCCCAGCATTATCAGACACACTCCTGCAGCCTGCTTCTTCTTGGTCAGTCACGGGACAGCCTAGGAATAAGTTTGCAAGGCTGGCAAAGTGCAGGGAGACACAATGCCCTGACCTGGAATTTACGTCCTCTGGGCAAGGCTGGAGGTCACACGGCCTAGAAGCTGGAGTTTCTGCTAGATAAAGGGATGAAAACATACCCTCTGTTTATGCCTTTTCTTCCTCGAGGAAACATAGCTTTCCCAGCATTCTGTGTGCTGAGAGTCACACACTGCTTGAAAGGGCTGGCTTGGAGATCATTTTTCAGTTGCAATTCCCCTGAAGTTGTGATCATATGGAAGGAAGCCACACTGACAAGGAAAGGCAAACCTACATCCAAATGTTTGTCCCTCATGTTTTCTCTGTAGGAGACAGCCTGGAATCTTAGGTTTGCCTGTTAAGTTCCTAGGGCCTGTGGGACACTTCCTGTGTGACAACTTGGATAGCAGACCTTGTTGGTAAAATTTGCACATTTTTCTCCGTGAGACCCCTTCAGCAGTTCAGCCTAGCAAGTGCTTAAAATGCATCCAGTTGCTGTTTTCTTGCTTCCTACAGGGCGAGCTCTTTTCCACTCTTTGTGGTTTCTGAAGCAAACAGGTGACTCGCGACTCCTAGTGGCGGTTCCAATTGCACTGGAATGTTACCTCCGCTAGGTGACCACAGTATGGGACCCAGCACTATCAGACATGCTGCCGCAGCGTGCTTCCTCACGGGCAGTCACTAGACAGCCTAGGAATAGGTTTGCAAGGCTCGCAATGTGCAGGGAGACACACTGCACTGACTCTGGAAGTTATGTCCTTAGGGAAAACCTGGAGCTCCCACGGCTTAGAAGCTAGAGAGTTTCTGCTAGATAGAAACTGAAAACAGTTTTCTGCCTGAAAACACACTCTCTGTTGACGCCTTTTCTTCCTCACGGGCATATAGCTTTCCCAGCATTCTGTGTGCTGAGTGTCACACTTCTTGAAAGTGTGAGCCTGGAGTTAGTTTATGTTTCAGTTCCAATTTCCCCTGAGGTTGTGATCATTCAAAAGGGTGCCACACTGCTGGAAAGGCAAACCCACTTCCAAACATCTCTTCCCTCATGTTTTCTCTGTAGGAGACATCCAGGGATCTTAGATGTGTGTGTAAAATTCCTGCGTCCTGTGGGGACACTTCCTGAGTGAGAAATTGGATAGTAGACCTTGTTGGCAAAATTTACACTTTTCTCTCTGTGAGCCCTAAAGCATTGTGGCCTTGCAAGTGCTTGAAAATGCATAAAACTGCTGTTTCTTTGCTTCCTACAGGGCGAGCTCTTTTGCACCTTTTTGGGTTTCTGAAGCACAGGTGGTTTGCGACACCTAGTGGCGGTCCAGTTACAAGGACTACTGAGAATTCTGAACCACACAAAATGGCCACACTCTAAATCCACCTGTGATGCAAACACAGTCAATGTTCAAAACCAGAAATGGCATACGTGTTACAGTAGTGGACTAGCCATAAAGAAAATGTAACTCGACTTCTGCTAAGCATCTGTAGTGACTGTAACAACGAAGCCAGCTCAATTCAGCTCTTAACAAATTTCTAAACGATTTAAAGATTTAAGTACCTTGTCGTTTTGCATTTCTTCTCATTGCTTTTTCTCATTTTCAACTTCCCATAGGAGAGAATTCTGAAAAAGATACACACAGTGCTTTAGGGTCAATTCTTACAGACGTTGCGTGGACTGCAGGATAGCTACACTTCTGTCTGAAAGCATAAAGCACCTCGGGAGAAGCGGTGAACCTCGCGCCCAGAGTGAAGTGCTGGCACGAGGCCGGATGACAACTTTTACACTAACTTGTACACAGACAATCTCCTCCTTCCCCGACTGATCTTCTAGATAGAAGGACGCCAGGTCCCTGGGGTAAGTGGAACTGCTTTATACTTGCTTTCAGTTTTTGCAGTTCAGTGGTCACTCAGGAAACTGGTGCCAGTTTCACATGCCAAATTCAAACCTGAGACAAAATTATCCCCACCTCAGGGCCAGCCCACAGGTCAGGGTGAAGTGAGGGGACTGCCCTGTGTGGTCTTTAGTGAGGTGTGTGTTTCATCTTGGGTTCTGTGGGGGGAAAACGTGCTGTACAATACATATACTAGCATTGTATGTATGTAAATGCTAGTCTCAGTTTGTCCCCTCTATTATAGCCACGCTTTCCGGGAAACAGACTCACTCAGAAGGACAATGCAGGTAGTGGAGTGCAGTTTATTACGCCGGCGGGCCCAAGGCAGAGTCTCCTCTTAGCCAAGGACCCCGTCCAGCATTTGTGAAAATCTTTTATACCCCATGCGTACATGTCCAGACCCACCACCTACCCCATGTGTACGTGTCTAAACCCACCACCTACCCCATGTGTACATGTCCAAACAGTCAATAGTCAATAAGCCCACAGTTACATTCCAACCAGTTAATAATCGATAAGCCTGTGATTACATCCTGACAGATACGAAAAAAAGTTTATGACCTGTCCGGAGACAGGGGTGATTACGGTATGCTTCCTCTTAGGCAATGAGTAGCCTGGATGTGATCTTCAAGATTCCACTGTCTGCAGGGGGTCTTATCCTTCCATTGTCGTCCCCACAGGCACTAAGCAAAGAGTTCAGAGTCCGCTGGAGAGGCAGCCGAGCATGGCCAGCACGGACAGGCCTGAGATGGAGTCCAGGCCCTATGAATTCCTTCTTCACCTCCTCTCCTTCCCCTGTTGTGTCCTCAAGGTCATTCTCTGTATCTGTGCCTCTATTTGAGCCCTGGAGATAAGTTCATCAGTACCATTTTTCTACATACGCTGTGCTTAGTTGCACAATCCTGTTCATTCTGTAGCCTGCAAGGCTCCTCTGGCAATGGACTGTATCCTTCAGGCTCCTCTGCCAAAGGGGATTCTTCACACAAGTATACTAGAGTGGGTTGCCATGCCCTTTTCCAGGGCATCTTCCCAAACCAGGGATCAAACTCAGCTTTCCCACATTGCAGGCAGATTCTTTACTGTCTGAGCCACAAGAGAAGCCCAACAATAGTGGAATGGGTAGCTTATCCTTCCTTAAGGGATATTGCCAACCCAGGAATTGAACCGGGGTCTCCTGCATTACAAGAGAATTCTTTACCAGCTGAGCTACCATGGAAGCCTATATATATGTATAGATAGACAGATAGATAGATATATGTATAGATTCGTATAAATGAAAAAATACACACACACACACACACACACATATATATACACAAATATACAATATTTGTTTTTGATTTTCTGGCTCATTTCATTTTATGACTGACTGTCCATCCACATCTCTTCAGAGGACCCATGTTCATTTCTTTAATGGCTACATAATATTACACTGTAAGTATGTAGCACTTTTCCTTACCCATTTCTCTGTTGATGGACATTTAGGTTGATTCCATGTCCTGCTGCTGCTGCTGTTAAGTCACTTCAGTCGTGTCCGATTCTGTGCAACCCCATAGACAGGCTCCTCTGTCCCTCGGATTCTCCAGGCAAGAACACTGGAGTGGGTTCCCATTTCCTTCTCCAATGCATGAAAGTGAAAAGTGAAAGTAAAGTTGCTCAGTCCTGTCTGACACTTCCTGACCCCATGGACTGTAATCTACCAGCCTCCTTTGTCCATGTGATTTTCCAGGCAAGAGTACTGGAGTGGGTTACCATTTCCTTCTCCAGATTCCATGTCCTAGTTATTATAAATAGGGCTGCCATGAACATGAGTGTGCAAATGTCTTTTTGAATTATGGTAGTCTCAGCAAACCCAGTGGGATTGCTGGGTGGTATGGTAGTTCTATTTTCAGTTTTTTAAGGAACCTGCATACTGCCCTCCATAGTGGCTATATCAATTCACATTCCCACCAACAGTGCAACAGGGCTCTCCCTTCTCTACATCCTCTCCAGCATTGTTTGTAGATTTTTTGATGATAGGTATTGTGACTGATGTGACATAATATCTCATTTGCAGTTTTGATTTGCATTTCTCTAATAGTGATAGAATAGTGAGTGATGTTGAGAGTCTGTTGTGTTTGGTATTCCATCCTATGACTTACTTATATAATATGTAAGTGCATTTGAATAGATTCTGATTGACCCTTTGCACTATATAAAGTGATATGCTTAAACAAATGCATATTGACAGGTATCCATCCTAAATGATCACTCCCAATTCCCCACTCCATGTTCTGCTTATCTATGTAGCTTTACCTTTCCAAGAATGTCACAGTGGGGTCATACTGGGTGCAGCCTTTTCAACTGGATTCTTTCACTTAGCCATATGCATCTAAGATTTATCCCTGTCTTTCAAGGGTTGATGTTTCATTCCCTTTCACTGTTGAGTGTTATTCCTTTGCATGTATACAGAAAGAAAATAAATGTCCCTCTCCCCTTCCAGGTTCTTGGTTGAGCCCTAGTTCTCCATTATTAAACACAAATTATCAGGAGAAAAACAGAAGTTTAATTAACATGTATACCTTTTGCATAGAGAGGAGATGCTGTGGAAAACTGAGTCACTCCCTGAAAAGACCGAAGACTTCACCTTAAACAGCCCTTCAGCCCCAAACAGAAAAAAGACCTTGAGGGGAAGGCAAAGCACAGTAAATAAACAGATGGTTGTTTGCAGATTTAAGTCCTGACTTCTTCACTGATAAGGGTTCCTTCCTTGAGATGTAATTATCCTTCTCCTAGGTTCAAAGAGGGACACCCTTACAAATGGAGATTTCCCTAATAAATGTAATTGTACCTCACAGAAGGGCAACCTCAGTCTTCCCCGGTGAGCCAGCTGCTAAGAATCTGCCTGCTAATGCAGTGGACACAGGTTCTAGCCCTGATCCAGGAGTCTCCCACAGGCCTCAGAGCAGCTGAGCTCATGTACCACAACTACTGAGCCAGTGCTCTAGAGCCGGGGAGCCACAGCTCCTAAAGGCGGGCACCCCAAGTCCTGAGCCTGCACACCTGGGGCCCGTGCTCTGCACCCAGAGGAGAACCCGCCTCCACAACTAGAGAACGCCCGCTCAGAGCAACGGAGACACAGCGTGGCCATAAGGAAATGAGTAAACCTTAAAAAAAAAAATAGGCGGCAACCTCTATTCAGGTTTTTAATTATTATTTTAAATTAATCCAACTAAAATAACTCATGTCAAGCAGACATAATTTGGGGTGGTGTGTTCTGGTCCCCTTGATATCTGTGTACACCAATGTGCTTGCACATTCATCTACTGAAGGATATCCTGATTTCTTCAAGTCTATTCACAAGTAGCTATTGTGAATAGAACTGCTGTGCAAAGTTGCATCCTCATTTGCATTTGGACATAGAATTTCAGAGCAACTGCCTAAATACTGAAAGCATGATTGCTGGATCCCAAGGTGAGACCTGTGGAGCTTTGGGGAAAACTGCCAGACTGTCTCTCACGGGGGCTGCACAGGCATCCCACCAGCAATCAGGAATGGCTCCTGTTGTTCCTCACCCTCTGGCAATGACTATTATCTTATCTTTGGAGTTTGGCAGTCCTAAGAGGTGTGGCGTGATATATGATGATTTTAATTTGTAATTCCCTGATTGTACATGATAGCCTATGTGCTATTTATTTTTAACAACTAAGGAAATTCTGATATGTGTGGCAAAGTGAGTAAAGTTTGAAGGCATATGCCAAGTGAAACAAGCTAAAGAGAAATGCATGAATAATCTATGATTCCACTGTGAGATGCCCAGATAAGCCCACCGCAAACACCAAGTAGAATAGGGCTGCCAGGGGAAAAGGGGGGTTGGACTTGTTGGACTTGGACAAGGGCCAGTGACCGTATATGATGATGGTGCTGGTCAGTCAGTCAGTCAGCTCAGTCGCTCAGTCATGTCCGACTCTTTGTGACCCCATGAATTGCAGCACACCAGGCCTCCCTGTCCATCACCAACTCCCGGAGTTAACTCAAACTCATGTCCATTGAGTCGGTGATGCCATCCAACCATCTCATCCTCTGTCGTCCCCTTCTCCTCCTGCCCTCAACCTTTCCCAGCATCAGGGTCTTTTCAAATGAGTCAGCTCTTCCCATCAGGTGGCCGAAGTATTGGAGTTTCAGCTTCAACATCAGTCCTTCCAATGAACACCCAGGACTGATCCCCCTCAGGATGGACTGGTTGGATCTCCTTGCAGTCCAAGGGACTCTCAAGAGTCTTCTCCAACACCACAGTTCAGAAGCATCAGTTTTTCTGTGCTCATCATGAGACACAGGACACAGCCAGCAGCAGCACCTCCTCACACAGATTTTCAGTCAGTGCCTGTCAACTTTCTACAGCCCTGGTTTCTCTCCTTTGGGCCTGAGAGCTCAAGGCCTCATGAAATTGAGGTGTTCTCCTTCTCAGACAATGGAAACTAGCACACAGCCCCCTGCCTCACTCTGCCAGCCAAGTCTAGCAGCTCCTCTTACTGAAGAGCCACGTGTCACACGTGTTCTATAGAAGTCCTCAAATGAACACCAACAATGCCAACGAGAAGACCTAGGGTGGGGGAGGGCTGAGCTTAATGAAATTATCACCAGGGGCGCCAGACCACCAGCTGCTAAGGTGTGTGGCATCAACTTCCCACTGGCCTGACATCTTGGAGGTCATGTCCTCAAACTGGTGACAAGACACCTATGAGGCTCACTTTGGCAACAGATCAGCAGGTGGTGAGACCTGGAGGGAAAAGCGGAAGTGGACAGAGGTGGATCCTGCAGCAAGAGCGGATTCTCCGAGTTGCTGTGCTTGGCATGTGCAATGCTTAGTTGCTCAGTCATGTCCGACTCTTTGTGACCTCATGAACTGTAGCCCTCCAGGTTCCTCTATCCATGGGGATTCTCCAGGAAAGAATACTGGAGTGGGGGATCTTCCCAAACCAGAAATCGAACCCACGTCTCCTGCATTGCAGGCAGATTCTTTTACTGTCTGAGCCTCCCCAGAAAAGAGTTTGTAAATGGAACTGAGTAAGGTCAGGTTATTTGACCAGAGACCAAGCCCTTGGCCTCTGAAAGCTCTTGAATTTTTATGTGCTTCGCTCTCACTACTCTTTCTTGACTTTCCAAGAACTTCAGAAGGTTACGAGGTAGGGAGAGGAAAGGAGTGAATGATCAAGGAGAATTGTAGTCCTACACCTAAACTATGATCCTAAGATACTGTCAGTTTTAAAAAGACATCCACCTCCAAGAACCCAACTCAGGAGATATCCAGAGTTTGAACGTCACTGAAGAAATTTTCATTTGCTTCTTCCATATTGCATCATGCACACTCCTTAATTTTCAGTCTCTAAAATCTAAATTAATGGGGACATCTGCTTCTAGCAAATGCAGTCAGTGTTGTCTTGCCATCACCAGTATGCAATCATAAAACCAAAGGAAGAAAAAGAAGAGTAAAATAGGACAACACAGTACAGCTTCCAGAAACCAGATCCTTTCCCAAATCACCCCCTTTCCACACCCATCTTGCTTCCTCCCACGTGCCTCAATCTGCTGTCATAATTCAACTGCAAATACACGTGTGTACTCAGTTGCTGCAGTCATGTCCGACTCAGTGTGTCCCCATGGACTGTAGCCCACCAGGATTCTCTGTCCATGGAATTCTCCAGGCAAGAATACTGGAGTGGGTTGTCTTGCCCTCCTCCAGGTGATCTTCCTGACCTAGGAATTAAACTTCTATCCCTAGTGTTTATGTGTCCTAAACTGGCAGATGGGTTCTATACTACCAGAGTCACTGGGAATCACCCTGCTACAAATATACTTAACAGGAAATGCACTCCAGGCCTGTTTGGTCTGTCATCAATCAAAACCCACCAAGATTTGGTCAGAACTGAAAAATTCAAACAATAAAAACTTTGTAAAGACAAACTACACTCAAGGATTCTGTGTGCCCCCAACCAGTTCAGCAAACAAACGACTCCAAAGGGGAGAGTCTAACTCTTTCTGGGCAGAGGGGTGCCCAACTCTCAGCCTGATGGTCGTTAGGTCCCCCAACATGGCTTTCGCTCTAGGCCAAAGCTGTCCAGTGAAATGTACTGTGGACTACAAATTCAAGCTCCATATAAAACCTTAAATTTTCTAGTAACCACATTGAAAAACAAAAGCAGATGAAATTAATTTTCAAATTATATTTTTATCCAGTAAACAAAAAATATTATCATTTCAACATGTGATCAATATGTCACAAATCATGGTTGGCATGGAGATAAGTCTGACCTTATTTTGATGACTAAATACATTCCTTTCTAAGACAAAGTGCCACTCCTAGGATGGAAAGCTAAAATGGGAGCCCGTTTACATTGGGAGTAAGCCTGTCAGGTAAAATACAGGACATCTAGTTAAATTTGGTTTTCAGTGAATAATTTTTTGTATAAGTAACATCCCAAGTATTGCAGGAGATGGACTTCTATTAAAAAAAAAAAGTTTTCATTGTTTCCCTAAATTTCAAATTTAACTGGGATTCTGGTAAATCCAGCCACCTAAAAGGCATGATTAGAACGGACTCCTCCTTTAGCTAAAAGAGAGTACATCAGTGGTGAGTGAACATACCTCCCTCTGATCAGGGCCAGAGTTACGATCACGGGAGCATGACGTGTCTCAGGTGGCCAGTAGAGTTCGGAAGTGCAAAGGTGTGTCTTCCTTGGTCCAGCACAGACCACAAGGTACTGGCAACTCCACAAAAGAGGAGGAGATGAAGGCAGAGGAGATGAAGGCAGAGGGAGAAAACGTGGCCAGTTCAGAGAAGCAGCAGCAGGTGATGGTGCCCAGGAGGTCACAGGCCAGCCTGCTGGGGAGCCTCACAGTTCAAGGTGTGAAGCACTCTTCCCAGGGTCCAGTGGTGATCACACCTGCAGGAAGGCGCACAGCTAAGCAGTAGGGGTCACTGAAGCCCAGTGGCTACTCTGCTCTGCCCTTGTTTCTTTTCCATGAAGTTTACAAAATATCCATACATCCTGTACTCCCATGAACCTTGTGCAATACAAGGTTCTTAATGTGGCATCGGCACCTTTCCAACCTGCTGTAGGATCTTCTTTACCAATTAAATTGCCCTTTATTTTTACTTTATGTACTAAGAACTCTCACAATGGGTGACGAGAGAGAAGTATTGTTTCCAACTTATTAGATATTCCTTAGTGTCTTCCAAGTGAGAGGGGTGAAACATGCCCCCCAAATTCCTAAAATTCCTCAAAATACCAAAACAGTAGTACCTGGTTAAAGCTAAGGGGCACGGTGGTCCCAGAACCTTAGGGAAGATATGTTTCAGGTTGATTTATTGTTGAGCATGTGTAAGGCTTGGAGGAATGACCTCATACAAATTCTTGAGAATTTCTATTTTTAGCCACTTCCCAGGTGATGCTAACACTGCTGGTCCAGTGATGACACTTTGAGAACCACAGACTTACACAAGGAGAGAGCTTCCACAGAAATTGAAATGGCACTTTTTGAGACACTTAACTCTATTCTGAGAGCTTCCTCACACAGAAAACCCAGATGCCAACCTGAAAATTGGCAGAGTAGCTCTTCCACAACTAAGGATGTAAAGAAAATACCACGTGAAGATGCACTGAAAGGGCAGAGATGCAGTCTAGTCAGGACCCATACTCCTGATGGGTGACCCAGAATTAGGAGGGGACATTGCCAACTTTGTATCTTCCCTGGGAGGACATGCTGAGCACCTGAGCCCTGGTAACCTGAATGAGGAAGACAAGCCCCCATAACATCTTGATTTGAAACCAGCAGAGCTATGTCTGGGAGAGAGCTGGGGGTTGTCGTAAGCCAAGACCCCACGCTTAAGAGGTTAGTGCCAAACTTACTGATGCTGAATGTTGTCAGCAATGACGCAGAATGTTGGCACAGGTCACATGGGAAGGAGAATTATGTACTGATTTTAGGACACATGCCAAAGGGGCAAGGATCTCTTGAAACTTTCTCCAAGGATGAAATCGCTGATTGATGACATTTAACAAACCCTCCCTGTGCCCAGCTGGCCCAGTGCCAGCAGGAGACATTGCTGACATCCCCCACTTACCTTGCTAGCACTGCTTGCCCTGCTAGTCTCTGTGTTCCCTGGGGAACAGACATATCCAACCCAGCCATGCCCACAACGCTCCTCCAAAATGGCTTCACCCCCAAGGGCCTGGATTCCCCCACAATAGCCTCCTTTCCTACCACTCACAGCTGGTGGACTCAGCCGTGACTTGCATCCCCTCAAGGTGATTCCCACTGCAGGTCAGCTCCAGCCAGAAGTACATCTGCAACTGTTGAAGTGGGGCTCACTTCAGCTGCACTGGGGGCCAGCTGACCCAGCAGCATGCCCAAAGCAACACTGGGACATCTAGGAGGTAACCGCACTCAGCCTACACAGCAGACACCCTGGATTTCCTGTCTCTGGTGACCTGGGGGAACCATTCCTTTGAGCTGCACAGGAGACACTCTACATAAATCCACTTATTCAACATGAGCCATAGTTTATCTACCTAATATTAGTGCATAGAAACAAAAAGGCAAAATAAAGAGACAAAAGATCTATTCTAAATGAAAGGCTAAGACATAAACTCAGAAAAAGAACTAAAAAAGATGGAAATAAATAATCTGCATCAAATGACTGCAAAATAAGGGTCATAAAGATATTTACTGGGTCTTCCCTGATGATTCATGTGTTAAGGTTTTCCTGACAATGTAGGTGACAAGGGTTAAATCGTTGGTCTCGGAACTAAGATCCCAGGCTGCAGGGCAAGTAAACCTGCATGTCACAGCTACTGAACTCATGTACCCTAGAGCCTGTGCTCCACAACAAGAGAATATAGAACAATGGGAAGCCCACGCCCCAAAACTAGTGTGGCCCCCACTCTGTGCAACTAGACAAAGCCAATGACACAGAAAGACCCAGTGGACCCATTAAATAAATGAATAAAAGATATTTACTTCTATCAGGGGAAGCATGAAAGAACGGAGTGAGAACCTCCACAAAGAGGCAATAAGTATAAAAAAGAACTGATTATAACCGAAGAATACAATAATGGACATGAAAAATACAGCAGATGAGTCAACAGATTAGATGATGCAGAAGGACAAGTCAGTAAGCTGAAATACAGAGTAGTGGAAATCACCCAGTTTGAGCACCAAAAAGAAAAAAAATAAGCCAAAAAATTGAGGAAAGTTTAAGGCATTTGGTGGATAATATCAAGCATACTAACATTCACATTATAGGGATTCAAGGAGAAGAGAGATAGAAAGATAAAATCTCACTTGAAGAAACAATGGAAGAAAATTTCCCTATATTGTTGAAGGAAACACTCAGGTCCAAGAAGCACAGAGAGTCCAACACAGGGTAAACCAAAGGAGAAACATGCCAAGACATATATTAATCAAACTAAGAAAAATTTAGCAAAAAGAGAAAATATCAAAAGCAGGAAGGGCAAAGCAACAAATAACGAGGGAATCCCCACAAGGTTAACAGCTGATATTTCAGAAGAAACGCTACAGGCCAGAAGGGTGTGGCATGATATACTTAAAGTTATGAAAGGGGAAAACTTACCAGCAAGATTATTCCAACCAGCTACGATCTCACTCAGATTCAAAGAACTCAGTACCTTTACAAATAAGCAAAAGTTAAGAAAATCAGCACCACCGAAGCAGCTTTACAACAAATATTAAAGGACGTTCTCTAGGCAGGAAGTAGAAGGAGTGAATAGACATGGAAAAAAAAAAAAACAATAATAAAGTAAATAATAATAGTATCATGCATATCAATAATTACCTTAAATGTAAATGGATTAAATGGTCCAACCGAAACACAGACTGGCTGAATGGAAACAAAAACAAGCCCCATATAAATCCTGTCGATAATACATCCACCTCAGGCCTAGGGACACACACAGACTAAAACTCAGGGCCTGGAAAAAGGTATTCCATGAAAATGGAAATCAAAAGAAAGCTGGAGTAGCAATTCTCATATCAGATAAAACAGACTTTTAAATAAAGACTATTACAAGAGACAAGGAAGGAAACTACATGATGATAAGGAGACCAATCCAGGAAGAAGATACTGCAGTGATAATACACATGCATCCAACACAGGAGCACCTACATACACAGACAAACACAAACAGCCATAAAAGGGGAAATCGACAGTAAGAAAACAATACTAGGGGATTTTAACACCCCACTTATACCAATGGGCAGATCACCCACAAAGAAAATTAGTATAGAAACATGTGCCTTAAATCACACAGTAGACTAGATGGACCTTATTGATATCTTTAGCATATTCCATCACCAAACAGCAGAATGCATTTTTTTTCTCAAGTGCACATGAAACACTGTTGGGAATGGATCACATCTTGGGTCACAAATCAAGCTGTGGTAAATTTAAGAAACTAAAATCATAGCAAGCATATTTTCTGATCACAATGATACATGATTAAAGATCATTTATAGAAAAAATTTGTAAAAAGCACTAACACACATGGAGAAATCAAACAGGTCACTGAAGAAATCAAAGCGGAAATTTAAAAATACCTAAAAACAAATGGCAATGAATAAATGACAACCCAAAACCTATGCGATGCAATAAAAGCAATGCTAAGAGGGAAGTTTAGAGCAATACAAGAAGCCTACCTCAAGAAATGAAAAGAACATCAAATAAACACCTTAGTCTAACACCTAAAGAACCTAGAAATAGAAGAAAAAGAGCCACAAAACCTCCAAAGTTAGCAGAAGAAAAGAAATTATAAAGATCAGAGCAGAAATAAATAGAAATGAAGGAAACACTAGCAAAGATCAATAAAACAATAAGATAAGGCTTGGAAAACATGAACAAAATTGACAAATCATTAGCCAGACTCATCAAGAAAAATAGGAAAAAGACTCAAATCAACTCAAAATGAAAAAGAAGACCTTACAACAGACAACACAGAAAGAGGAAGGATCATAAGAGATAATCAGAAACAACTGCACAACAATAAAGTGGATAACATGGAACAAATGGACAAGATTCTTAGAAAAGTACAATCTTCTAAGATTGAACCAGGAAGAGATAGAAAATATGAATAAATCAAGCACTAACACCAATCACAAGCTCTAACTATGAACACATCAATCACAAGACTACTAACTGTGATCAAAAGTCTCTAACTACCAAATGCCCAGAACTTCACAGGTGAATGCTCTCAAATGGTAGAGATGTGATAATACCTATGCTGGTCAAACTCTTCCAGAAAAATGTGGAGGGAGGAGCATTCCCAACTCGTTCTTTGAGGCCACCATCACCATGAACCAAAATGAAGCAGAAATGCCACACAGAAAAGAAAATTACAGGCTAACATCACTGATGAACATCATTGCAAAAATCCTGAGGAAGACGCTAGCAAAAACAAAATTAAACAAAAACACAGTAAAAGGATCATACATCAAGTTCAAGTGGGGTTTATCCCAGGGATGCAAAGATTCTTCCCTATCTGCAAATCAATCAATGTGATACGCTATATTAACTAATTGAAAGATAAAAACCATATGATAATCTTGATCGATGCAGAAAAGGATTTTGACAAAATTAAACACCAGTTTATGATTTTAAAAATGCCCCATAAAAGGGCATGGAAGAAACCTACCTCAATGAAATAAAGGTCATATAGGAAAATCTCTCAGCAAACATTATTCTCAGTAGTGTCAAAATTTAAGCATTTCCTCTAAGATCAGGATCAAGACCATGGTGCCCACTCTCATTCCTATTAATATAGTTTTATAAGTCATAGACACAGCAATCAGAGAAGAAAATGAAAAAGAATGCATGTTGGAAAAGAAGTCCATCTCATTGATTGTAGATGACCTGTTTCTATTCACAGAAGACCCTAAAGATAGAATTAGAAAAATACTAGAGCTAATCAGTGAATTTAGTAAAGCACAGGATACAAAATGAATACACAGAAATCCTTTGCATACCTATAGCACAACAAGAAAAATCAGAAAGAGAAACTAAGGAAACACTGCCATTCCCCACGGCAACAAGAAGAATAGCATAGCTAGGAATAAACCTACCTAAACAAGAGAAAACATGTCTATGCAGAAAGACAGGTTGTATGACACAAGATACCAAAGATGAAACAAACAGAAAGATATGCCATGTTTTTGAATTGAAAGAAATCAATGTTGTGAAAATGACTATACTACCCAAAGCAATCTGCAGATTCAATTCATCCCTATCAAACAACCAATGACATTTTTTAGAGAACTAGGGCTAATAATTTTACAATTTATATGGGGAAAAAAGACCCAGAATGGCCAAAGCAATCTTGGAAAGAAATGTGGAACTGGAGGAATCAACATTTCTGACTTCAGATTATACTACCAAGCTAGAGTCATCAAGACACTATGGTACAGGCACAAAAACAGAAACAGAGGGCAGTGGACCAAGACACCTATTATACCAAAGAAAAGAAGTCAGACACAAATGCAAACACATGATCCGGTTTTTATGAAATCCTAGGCAATGGATCTAATCTCTTGAAACCAGCAAATCATTGGCTGCCTGGTGTTGATCAAAGTGGTTGGGAAAAGGACAAGAGAAGATTTGTGGTGATGGAAACATTCTGTATTTTGCCTGTGGTGGCTGTACATGGGTGTATTTATCTGTCAGAAATTGTAAAACTGTATACCCTTAAATTAAGTTTTACTGCATGTAGATTATACTAAGGTCATGAAATGATACTTACCATGATTTGTCACTAGATAAATGCAGTTTAAAACCACAATGAGAAACCATCTCACATCTAAGATAGCTTCAATGTAAAGATCAGGAACAACAGAATATAACAAGAGTGCACAGGATTAACAAGTGGTGGGAGAATGTGGAGACACTGGAACCCTGCATCTTGCTGGGGAGAATGGAAGATGATGTGGCCACTGTGGAAAACAGTTCACACATTCCTCAAAAAGTTAAAATTGGCATATGAGCTGGCAAAACTGCTCCTAGGTCTAAACCCAAAAGAATTGCTGGTAGGGACTCCAAAAGAAACTTGTACACGAATATTCATACCAGCACAGTTCACAACAGACAAAAGGGAGATGCAACCCAAACGTTCATCAATGGGCAATGGATAAACAAAATGTGTTGCATACACAGTTACCCCTCAAACAACACAGATTTGAACTTCACAGGTCCACTTATACCTGTATTTTTTCCAATAAATACATACTATGATAGGTCCCATGGATTTTGAATCCACAGAAGTTAAACCAAGGTTATAGAGGGCTGACTGTAAAGTGTACACAGATTTTTAACTATATGGAGGATCTTAATACTTTTTTGCTTTCAGAGAACTAGTTTTGTAAAGAGAATGGTGCTCAGAGATATAATCTGATACTTTGATCTCCATCTGCCTACCTCCCACCTTCATTCTGAAGTCTAAGAGCTGCCTCAGTATCAGCATGGCCCACAGCCATGACTTTTCGCCTCTCCTCTGTTCCTCCAGGTGCCCCCCGCCCCCTCCCCACATAGTAGTCACCGCTTATTGTTCCTCAGGCCCAAACAACGATTCCATTCTTGGCCCCTTCCTTCCACCAGCTCCAGACATGAATTGAAGAAAAATAAAGTTGATTCCGTCTTTGAGATACATCTAGCTCTACCCATACATGAGCACTTGCTTTATTACACTGCTAGTACCAGTGACTTCCCTGATCGCTTAGATGGTAAAGAATCTGCGTGCCGTGTAGGAGACCCCAGTGTGATTCCTGTCTTGGGAAGATCCACTAGAGAAGGGATATGCTACCCACTCCAGCATTCTGGCCTAGAGAATTCCATGGTGTGTACAGTCCAGGTGGCTGAAAAGAGTCAGACACGATTAGGTGACTTTCATTCATTCTCTCACTGACTCAGTATCAGTGAGCAGGCAAGTCGATTTCAAGTAAATGCTGCTTAATTAACTGCCCATCTAGATGGAATAAAATCAATCCAACAAAAGTCAGTTCCAAGTGAATAGTGAACCTAAGTGGAAAGGAAAGAAAAACCATTAGATGACATAGGGGAATATCTTCATGATCTCAGGTAGCCAAAATTCCAAGGGCAGGAATTTGTGTCTGCTGTGTTCACGCCACATCTCCAGTGTAGATGCCCAGTGTTTCCAGAGGGAACATAAAGAAACTTCAATGCCATCTGGAGGAAACTACATACATGCAAGCACTTGGGTCATTGTGAAGACCAGATTGAATGTCATATAAATGTCACTTCTCATTAGTCTAACATCTAATGCAATCCTAATTAACAGCCATTCAGACTGATTTTCAGGATAAACTGATTCTAAGTTTCACATGAAAAATGACCAAGAACACCTAGGAAAGCCTGAGGGAAAAAAGCCAGGTCCAGTGATGAGGTGTGATAAGGCCTACCAGGAAATAAGACAGATTTTAAAGCCAGGATTATTATCTTTTTTTTTTTTTGAAGAATCCAGGCCACTACTGTTACAAGTTTCATTATTGGCTCAGATACCACTACATAAAACACTATTCCAAAGACTCTTGACTTGTCAGGTGCCTCCCGATTCAGAGATCTCTGCTCTTATTTTATTTCTGGTTTCTCACTCAGATCATTTATTAGGAGTGAAAGTTGGGTAACCCCATTCACACTTATGCAACACAAAAAGCCGCATACGTACTCAGAGTGTTACCCTCTGTAGGCAGGTGAGAGGTGCCCAAGTGGCAGGAGGAAATGAAACTGCGATTGGTGGGCTTTTCTTACTCCTGTTTTCTTTTATAATTCTGTGTTGTCATGACAATACCTGGTTCTGCCTGAACTTAACTTGATCTCAAATCTTGTGCTTACCAAGCGCATTTCTCATGGAAATGTCTTCCTTAAACTATGTTAATGTATCTAAAGACTATGTATTTGCTTGGAAATTTGCCTTTCTTTAAGATTTTTGTCAATTGTTTTATGGCCAGGCATGACTCACATTGTACCATGCTATCTCAAAATGCATGTTGTGGGTGAGGTGCCTGGTGCAACTCTCTCAGCTTGAGGTGTTTCTTTTCTCTAATTAGCAGCTTGCTAACATGTATATAACTCCTTGCTAGAACCTAGCAAGGGGTCACTCTTTCTGTCCCCTTCTGACGTCTATGTCAGAAGCTTTCTTTATCTCTTATACTTTAATAAAACATTATTACATATAAAGCTCTGAGCGATCAAGCCTCATCACTGGCCCCAGATCGAATTCCTCTTCTCCAGAGGCCAAGAATGCTGGCATTGGTCACAGCTCATTGCAGCAACATTTCAATACAGAAGAGACCCTCCAAGAACTAAGCATCTTTTAATAGTACAGAGCCATAGATTACAAAATGAAAATACATGTGACCCCGCCCCCCCCCACCCCCCCACCAATTCGTGCAGCTCCACAGGTGCCACTATGTGGGTCACGAAGATCCCTTGGAGGAGGGCATGGCAATCCACTCCGCTGTTCTTGCCTGGAGAATGCCATGGACAGAGGAGCCTGGCGGGCCTGGCACATGGGGTCACACAGAGTGGACACAAGTGAAGTGACTGTACACTCACGCACCTTCATGTGTCAGGAAAGAGCTGGAGCAACAGGCAGATTTGGCCTTGGAGCACAGAATGAAGCAGGGCAAAGACTAACAGAGCTTTGCCAGGATGATGCACTGGTCATAGCAGACACCCTCTTCCAGCAACACAAGAGAAGACTCTACACATGGACATCACCAGATGGTCAAGACCGCAATCAGATAGACTATACTCTTTGCAGGCAAAGATGGAGAAGCTCTATACAGTCAGCAAAAACAAGACCAGGAGCTGACTGTGGCTCAGATCATGAACTCTTTTTGTCAAATTCAGACTTCAATTGAAGAAAGTTGGGAAAAGCACTAGACCATTCAGGTATGACCTAAATCAAATCCCTTATGATTATGTAGTGGAAGTGAGAAATAGATTGAAGGGATTAGATCGGATAGACAGAGTGCCTGAAGAACTATGGACGGAGGTTCGTGACACTATACAGGAGACAGGGATCAAGACCATCCCTAAGAAAAAGAAATGCAAAAAAGCAAAATGGCTGTCTGAGGAGGCCTTACAAATAGCTGTGAAAAGAAGAGAAGTGAAAAGCAAAGGAGAAAAGGAAAGATATTCCCACTTGAATGCAGAGTTCCAAAGAATAGCAAGGAGAGATAAGAAAGCCTTCCTCAGCAATCAGTGCAAAGAAATTGCAAAGAAATAGAGGAAAGCAATAGAATGGAAAAGACTAGAGATCTTTCCAAGAAAATTAGAGATACCAAGGGAACTTTTCCTGCAAAGATAGGCACAACAAAGGACAGAAATGGTATGGACCTAACAGAAGCAGAAGATATTAAGAAGAGGTGGCAAGAATACAAAGAAGAACTGTACAAAAAAGATCTTCATGACCCAGATAATCACGATGGTGTGATCACTCACCTAGAACCAGACATCCTGGAATGTGAGGTCAGGAGGGCCTTAGAAAGCATCACTACGAACAAAGCTAGTGGAGGTGATGGAATTCCAGTTGAGCTATTTCAAATCCTGAAAGATGAGGCTGTGAAAGTGCTGCACTCAATATGCCAGGACATTTGGAAAACTCAGCAGTGGCCACAGGACTGGAAAAGGTCAGTTTTCATTCCAATCCAAAAGAAAGGCAATGCCAAAGAATGCTCAAACTACTGCACAATTGCACTCATCTCACATGCTGGCAAATAATGCTCAAAATTCTTCAAGGCAGGTTTCAATAGTACGTGAACTGTGAACTTCCAGATGTTCAAGCTGGTTTTAGAAAAGGCAGAGGAACCAGAGATCAAATTGCCAACATACGTTGGATCATTGAAAAAGCAAGAGAGTTCCAGAAAAGCATCTATTTCTGCTTAATTGACTACACCAGAGCCTTTGACTGTGTGTATCACAAAAAACTGGAAAATTCATCGATAGATGAGAATACCAGACCACCTGACCTGCCTCCTGAGAGACCTGTATGCAGGTCAAGAAGCAACAGTTAGAACTGGACATGGAACAACAGACTGGTTCAAAATTGGGAAAGAAGTAAGTCAAGGCTGTATATTATCACCCTCCTTATTTAACTTATATCCAGAGTACATTGTGAGAAATGTTGGACTGGATGAAGCACAAGCTAGAATCAAGATTATCAGGAGAAATATCAATAACCTCAGATACGCAGATGACACCACCCTTATGGCAGAAAGCAACAAGGACCTTGATGAAGAGCCTCTTGATGAAGGTGAAAGTGAGTGAAAAAGCTGTAAGAATTGACCCTAAAGCACTGTTTTCAGAATTCTCTCCTATGGGAAGTTGAAAATGCGAAAAAGCAATTAGAAGAAATGCAAAATGACAAGGTACTTAAATCTCTAAATTATTTAGAAATTTGTTAAGAGCTGAATTGAGCTGGGTTCATTGTTACAGTCACTACAGATGCTTAGTGGAAGTCAAGTTACATTTTCTTGGCTAATCCACTGCTGTAACACATATAGCCTTTCTGGTCTTGAACATTGAATGTGTTTGCATTATAGGTGGATTTAGAGTGTGGCCGTTGTGTGTGGTTCAGAATTCTGAGTAGTCCTTTCTAGGTTCACCCGAAAGCTGAGACAAAGCGTGAGCCTTTCCTGTGGACAGTGCTGTCCATCAGAAAGATAATATGCGACACATACACAATCTAAAACTTCCTAAAAACCAAAGGGCTACTGGACGTCCTCTTTTCACAGCGAGTCTTGAAATCTTCCCTGTGATTTCCACATCGAGCTTTGCACTGGCCTGTCTCGTGTGCTCATGGCTCTGCGAGGTGGGTGACTGCCGTGGCCGACAGCACAGAGCTGCCAGGCTGAGTCGAGTGACTCGGAAACTTGGCCCGTTTGACTTGTTTGTCATTACCCTGTGAGGAAGTGAAGGGGGGTGTAGAGGAATGAATGTGAGGAAGGCCCAGGGATGCAGGTGAGCTCCATCGAGACAGTTTAAAGCAATGAGAGGAGCGAGGGCAATAGAGTGAGTCCTGTCCCCCCGCACCTGAACCCCGCCCCAAGTCCAGCTTCTCTCTACAGACCTCATCGTTGTCAATGGCTTGCATGTTTCCTCCAGAAGCTTTTCTACACCTGAGATGGAACTTCTTATTCATTATGGTTTATAAGGCTTAATATTGTTCCGAGTGTTCATATTTACTATGGGACACTTAGAGAATATTTTCTCAGAATTAAAATGTTCAGAGTTGATAACTACTAATGTTATGCACATTTTGGTGCAAGTCATTTTACATCAGGAAAGCAAGCGGTGCAGGCTGTGTCATTTGCTGTTTTGTAGGACCAGCTGATTCGAAACCTGGAAACCCTGAGAGCTGAACTGGACCAGATGAGGCTGCTAGGGGCTCCCCTCCACCACGGGTAGGCTGCTCCCCCGGGCAGCTGCCCTCAGCAGTGTTGAATGTGATAAGGGCCTGTCTGGTGTGTGGACAGTATGACTGGGTGTCGCTCATGGTCGCACCTCAAGGAGCCTGTAGCTTCGTGGCCAGCGAGAGGTAAGAGACAAGCATCGTTCCTTAGGGTCGAAGTTGGTACCAGGGAGAGTGGTGGTCACAGTATTGACAAAACTCAAAACCACAGGCGGAGGTTTGGAAGTGGGGGGCTGACCAGTTGATATTTGGGTGTATTCATTTGAGGGTCCTGACAGACTGTGACACTGATGTTTCTGAAGAGTCGCAGAAAGTTATTGACCTGTAGTCTTCTTTACGTGAATGGAGACTGAGGCATCACTTGCCATTGGCTGCGGTGGGAGGAATCACCTGGCTTGTGAATGAGGTGAGCTGGTTACTCAGCATCCTGATTTTTTCTTACTTGTTGTTGCGGGGGCAGTAATTCTTATTAAATATTTAAATGTTTCTTTGGCTTCTTCATGGAAAATGGTCACACGTGAGAGATAAACTTTAGCAAAAGTTATTAAAGTGCTTAACTGGTGACATTCATACATCTGTAGGAAATTGACTGCTGCTTGAATCCTGACTTAGGAAACCGTTTGGAGCCCATATGCATATTTCTGCGTTTGTGTGCTTAGGGGATCCTCGCGGTCCAGGGCCCCCACCCAGCCTTCTTCTAGAGAAAAGGGATATCATTAGAGACAAAGGCAGATCCAGAAACTGGCCCTGTGTCTGAAACCATGGCGGGTGGAGCTCAAGGAGAGCACGTGCCCTGCAGAGCAGATGGGGGACACGGCCGGTCTTGCTGGCAGAGCTCCTCCAGGGTGCGGGGCTGGTGCTGTCAGACGTGGAGACCCCCTGCTCCTGGGCTGGACGAGGTGAGTGTGAGGAGGTCTGTGTAGACAGTGCAGGAAGAAGAGGTGAACACGGCCTCCTGCTCTTGGGGGGTTTGGGTAAGGAGGAGGGCGCTGGTGCCAGGACCCGAAGGCCTGGCACGGTTGGGGGCTTCAGATGGAGAAGCCTGGGGCCTGGTCAGCAGTCCCCTGTGTGTGTCAGCGAGAGTGAGAGATGAGAAGAGGAAGCAGCCGCGGGGCAGGAGGGGCCGCTGTGCTCTGAAGACAGTGGGCCCCAGCGGCTGGTGCGAGGGAGGGGTGTCTCCAGGAGGCAGCTCTCCAGGGGTCACGGCAGTGACTTAGCAGCACAGGCCGGGCCTCGGAGCGGGGCCTGCAGGCACTGTGGGCTGGGTGGGGGGAACTATGTTGGCTCAGGAGGGAGGGAATGGGGACTGAAATCCTGGCTCACAGTTAGGGCAAGCTCGGTGTATTTGGCAGGACCTCCCAGTGGAATTGGTCACCTTGTCTATGACACTTCTCTCAGAGGAAAGAGCCTCTGGTGAGGAAGGGGAGAGAGATGGAGGCTGCACTCCGCGAGGGGACCGGGAGGTGATGGTCGGGGGGCGACCAACCCGGAGGCCTTTGTGGGCCTCAGAGGACCCGCGAGGGTCCACAGTCCATGGTGGGACTGTGTTGTACCTCCCACCCAATTCAAGTGTGCTCTGGCCCCAGGCCCTTGCGTAGAAGTCCAGCAGAGAAAGGAGTGGTTCCGTCAGGAGGGAGGGGAGACCGGAGGGAAGACAGGTGTGGCTTGGGGAGATTCCAGACTTCATCTCCTGTGTAGCACTGTTTTCCTCGCAAAACCGTCGAGCAGAGCAGTGTGTGAACCCGAGCAGCTGAGCTGGTGGCTGGCCCTGGCCGCTCTGCAAACGTGTGGGTGTCCTGTCCTCGGAGGAGGGCTCTGTCTCCCGGGTTTAGGGACTCCTGCACGTGCAGGCACCGCCCTCTTCCCAGAGACAGGACTGAGCAGAGCCCGGGCCTCCTGCCTCGCAGGCGGCTCCCAGACAAGGCGGGCCGCCCCGCCTCTCAGCAGGCCCCGCCTGCATGAGCTCCTGGCACCGCCAGGCCCAGGCCTCAGTGCTCAGGGCCTGAGCATCTGTGCTGAGCTCCAGAGTTCAGCCCAGAGTCTGGTGACAGGCTCATCTCTGCTTCTGATGGGAAACACCAGTGCGGCTCAGCTCCGAACTGTGGGTCCGAGGGCTTTCTGCTGCTGGTTGTCTGAGGCACCGTTAGAAGCGCTGAGAGCGATGCAGACAGTGTTCCAGGCAGACGGGTGACTGTGACCCACGGCCTTCATGCGGCAGAGGGAGGTCAGAGCAGCCGCGGGCCGGAAGGGAGGTGCGGGTGCCAAGGAGAAAGCAGGGCAGGTGCAGGTAAGAATAAGAAATTATTCACTTATGTTAGATTTTAAATAAAATGCCATCTTTCTATCTTTCCAAACCCCACAGAGTTTCATACTTTGAAAATTCTGCAGAGAACAAATCACTTCATTCTGAAACCAGAATTTTCTTTTTTTTTTTCATTTATTTTTGTTAGTTGGAGGCTAATTACTTTACAATATTGTAGTGGGTTTTGTCATACATTGACATGAATCAGCCATGGATTTACATATATTCCCCATCCCGATCCCCCCTCCCACCTCCCTCTCTACCGGATCCCTCTGGGTCTTCCCAGTGCACCAGGCCCAAGCACTTGTCTCATGCATCCAACCTGGGCTGGTGATCTGTTTCACTATAGATAATATACATGTTTCGATGCTGTTGTCTCGAAACATCCCACCCTCGCCTTCTCCCACAGAGTCCAAAAGCCTGTTCTGTACATCTGTGTCTCTTTTTCTGTTTTGCATATAGGGTTATCATTACCATCTTTCTAAATCCCATATATATGTTTTAGTATGCTGTAATGTTCTTTATCTTTATGGCTTACTTCACTCTGTATGATGGGCTCCAGTTTCATCCATCTCATTAGAACTGGTTCAAATGAATTCTTTTTAATGGCTGAGTAATATTCCATGGTGTATATGTACCACAGGTTCCTTATCCATTCATCTGCTGATGGGCATCTAGGTTGCTTCCATGTCGTGGCTATTATAAACAGTGCTGCGATGAACATTGGGGTGCACGTGTCTCTTTCAGATCTGGTGAAACCAGAATTTTCATGGAGAGTCTCCTTTGAATGTGTCCAACATAAGATCAGGGTAGATCAGAATCAGTTCCCAACATCTGCTTGATTATCTCTAAGGAAGACAAGAATACTCGGACTGTGCTCTAGGGAGTTTTATTGTTAAAAACAATAAATAATTCTCTACTATGGCAAAAGGCAATTATTCTGCAGTGTCTGAGTTTATCCTCTTGGGACTCACAGATAATCCAGAACTTTGAGCTACTATCTTTGGTATATTCCTAGTAATCTGTTTAGTGTCCTGGATAATCTTGGTTTGATTGTGCTAATACAGGTCAGCCCACAACTTCACGCACCCGTGTATTTTTTTCTCAGCCATCTGGCTTTTATTGATTTTTCTTTACTTCGTCTGTCACCCCAAACACCTTGGTGAATTTTCTGTGTGAAGTTAAAAGTATAACATTTTATGCATGTGCCATTCAGGTGTGCTGCTTCATCACATTTGTAGTTTGTGAACAGTATTTGCTCTCAATCATGGCCTATGGCTGGTATGTTGCCATTTGCAACCCTTTACTCTTTGCCATTCTCATGCCTAAAAAACTCTGCAATCGGATCATTGCTAGCACATATATTTATGGATTCATTGTTGGTCTTGCACAGACAGTCGCAACATTCCTCTTGTCTTTCTGTGGCTCCAATAGGGTCAACCACTTCTACTGTGATGACGTTCCATTGGTCATGCTGGCTTGCTCTGACACTCAAGTCAAAGAGCTGATGCTGTTAACCACTGCTGGGTTCAACACCCTTTGCTCTCTACCGATCATGATCATTTCTTTGCCATTCTGAGGATGATCTCATTCTCTTTGCCATTCTGAGGATCCATTCTGCTGAAGGAAGGCAAAAAGCCTTTTCTACCTGTGTTTTCCATCTCACCTCCATTTTTATGCAACAATCATTTTTATGTACCTCCTGCCCAATTCAAGCCATTCTCTGAACACAGACAAATTTGCTTCAGTATTCTATGTGGTAGTGATTCCCATATTAAACCCATTGATCTATAGCTCGAGGAATCAGGAAGTAAAGAATGCACTGAAGAGAATTATAGAAAAGTTCCATTTGACTGTCAAATAACTGAAAAAAAGGACAGGGAGGAATCAGAGGACTTGGAATTATGGCTTATCTAGAGTCAAAATGCTGATAAATAATAGTGTCAAATTCCTCACTTCCAGTGTTCATATTTACTCAATATGTCTCCCATTGTTTCATTATTGGTGATTTACACATGAAAGGCATTTTTTAAAAAATTTGGAGGTATTCAATTTTAAAAGGAGAAAGAGACAGACAAACAAGGAAAGACAGAGAGAAACTGAGACAGAGATATCTTAACCTGTTTGAACATACATTTTTAAAATTAAAGAAATGGAACATCAGGCATAATGACTTTATCTGAATTCTGTGTCATATGGATCATACTAAGATAGATCAACATTTGGTATCTTATATTTCAAGTTTGCTGCATAGATAATCTGGAAAATATGGCAAAGTTTAATAGCAAGACTTTTCTTTTTTTTTTTTAACACTCTGAATAATCTTCCTAACACTCTTCTTCTTGCATTCAGCTCAAAGAATAGCACCAGCAGAACAACCTTGACATTGAACCCTTGGTGACAACCAATACTGACACTGTATCAGTTTAGTTCACTGGAGCTCTTTCCTGCCATTATAATTCCTTGCTTGTTCTATATCAGTTGTGATTAGAAACAAGGACTCTTCCTTCACACAGTTTGGGTAACAATTTTAGTTTTTCCAAGTAATAGTTGTTATTGGGTAAATTATTATATTTCATGTCTCTTTTCCTTGGTTTCTTCATCTACAATAGTAATAGTTCCTTTGTCCTGGACTGATTGTGAAGATTAAATAAAATTATGACTATAAAAGGCTTACATAGTTCATAGTACAAACCAAGCGCTTCATGAGCGTTGACTATTACACCTAATTAGTAACATTATTTTCAGCATTGTTATAGCATGCATAGCCTTTTTAGAAAGAGTTGGCAGCATAATATGCTTAATTTTAAAATCAACAAAATGAAAATGTAAAAGCTAACAAGTTATTGTATTGTCATCATTAAAGCAATTTCATTCCTTTTCATTTTTGTTTCAAATTGATAGAAATGATTTTTTTAAACTGTACATATTTAAAGTACTCAATTTGATAAGTTTTGAAACATCACCACAGTGAAAATGCTGAACGAGTTTGTCCCTTTCCCCGAGATTCCTCCTCCACTGACCCTGGGCAGCCACCAATTTGGTTCCTGTTATTGTGGGTTGCTCTGTGATTCTTACATGCATGCTGCATTCTAAGGTGCTTCAGTCATGTCTGACTGCTTATTTCCTACAGTTTCATGTAAATGGAATCAGCATGATTCCAACATGAACTCTTTAAGACAGAGAAATTTTATTTCTCAGAAGTGCAAATAGCTTCATGTTGAACATTTGGCATAATTATTCTCTAAAAGTGCATTGTCCACACCACTGAGCTATTCTGAGGCCATTCTCCTCCCACACATGCGTGCATGCTGTCACTTCAGTCTTGTCTGATGCTCTGTGACCCCGTGGACAGTAGCCCACCAGGCTCCTCTGTCCATGGGATTCTCCAGGCAAGAATACTGGAGTGGGGTGCCATGCCCTCCTCCAGGGGATCTTACTGATCCTCGGATGGAAGAGGGGCCCTGGCTTCTCCTGCATTGGCAGGCAGGTTGTTTACCACCAGCACAAACTGGGAAGCCCATCCTACCTCCCACTGCCCCTAAATTTCATCACAATTGCTTTTATTAATTTTGTTGCGGTATAGTTGCTTTACAATATTGCATTAGTTTCCTGCCATGCAGCAAAGTGAATTAGTTACACATATACAAATACCCACTGTTTTTCCGATTCACTTCCCATCTGGGGACCACAGAGCACTGAGGAGAGGTCTCTGTGCCCTACAGCAGGTTCTCCTCAGGCATCTGTTTTACACACAACAGCGTGGGTAGGTCAGTCCCAACCTCCCAATGCACTCATCTGTCTTTCCTCCCTTGGCAATCGTAAGTTTCTTTTCTATATCTGTAATTCTATTTCTGTTTTGCAAACAAGTTCATCTGTACAATTTTTGTAGATTCCACATAAGGGATATGATATATTTGTCTTTCTTTCTGACTTACTTCACTCACTTTGACAGTCTCTAGGTCCATCCCTGTTCCTGTTAAGAGCATTGTTTAATTCTTTTTTATGGCTCAGTAATATTCCACTGTACATACGTACCATATCTTCTTTATCCCTTGCTCTGTTGATGGACATTTAAGTTGCTTCCATGTCCAGGCTTTTGCAAATTGTGCTGCAATTCACACTGGGGTGCATGTATTCTTAGAAATTATGGTTTTCTTCAGATATATGTCCAGGTGGGCTTCCCCAGTAACTCAGCTGGTAAAGTTGCCCAGGAGACCTGGTTTTGATCCCTGGGTGGGGAAGATCACTGGAAGGAGTCCCCATGGACAGAGGAGCCTGGTGGGTGACAGTCCACAGGTTTGCAAAGAATCAAACGTGAATGAGCAACGAAGCACACACGGCAGCTGCAGTTTTATTTGCTTTAAGGAACTTCCATACTGTTCTCCATAGAGGTTACACCAGCTCACATCCCCACCGACAGGATAGGAGGGCTCTTTCTTCTCCATACCCTCTCTAGCATGCATTGCCTGTAGATATTTTGAAGATGGATAGATATTTCCCCAAAGAAGACATACCGATAATAATAAAAAAAAAAAAACATGAAAACATGCTCAATATCACTAATTGTTAGTGAAATGCAAATCAAAACTACAGTTGGGTAGCAATGACAACCCACTCAAGTATGCTTGCCTGGAGAATTCCATGGGCAGAGGAGTCTGGCAGGCTACAGTCTGTGGGGTCTCGAAGAGTTGGATATGACTGAGTGACTATCACTCACTCACTCACCTAATTGGCCATTTTAAGTTTATTTTTGAATGGCAATTTTAAATTTATTTTTTCTTGTGTTTGTGATTATATTTGAAACTGAATTTTTTTGGTTCTTCCATTCCTGCTATTAAAATAAGCATATATTTTCTTGAAACAAAATTTAAGCTATTTTTGTTGCATTTAGTAAGGGTTGCATTAATAAAATATTAATTATTTTGTTCCAAACTTTTCAAAGTAAAACTGGAGATAAAATCAGTTAAATCTTATTCTGTGTGTCTGGTGCTGAATGACTCTTTAAATGGATGGTATCAGCTAATTTTTATAACACTCTACTGAGACGGGTATTTAAAAAATAAAAAAATTCAAAACAGTTTATGTAGTTCTTTAATAAGCATGTAGCTAATAACTAGAGAAAAAAATGAGTTTAATTTTGTTAAAACAGATTTTTAGTGACTATTTTAAACATTTTTAACTGGCATCAGAGAAGACTTTCAAGAGTCCCTTGGACTGCAGTGCAATCAAACCAGTCAATTCAAAAGGACATATCAGTCCTGAATATTCTTTGGAAGGACTGATGCTGAAGCTGAAGCTCCAATACTTTGTCCACCTGATGCAAAGAGATGACTCATTGGAAAAGACCCTGATGCCGGGAAAGTTTGAGGGCAGGGGGAGAAGTGTATGAGAGAGGATGAGATGGTTGGATGGCATCACTGACTTGATGGCCATGAGTTTGAGTAAGCTCCAGGAGTTGGTGATGGACAGGGAGGCCTGGTGTGCTGCAGTCCATGGGGTCACAAAGAGTTGGACACGACTGAGTGACTGAAATGAACTGGTTTTGAACATTGATCCAAATTCATTTAAAAACTAAATTTAAATTATTTGTTTAATTAGAAAAATAATTTGAAAGATAGATGAGTCTGAATCTGGCACAATGAATGAATCTTTCATGGGGCTCACATACTCTGGAAAAGAAAATGAAGGGAAAAGTCACCACACTGGGGAAAAGCTATTCAGGAAAAGATATACAGGAGAAATGAACTCTAATGGTCCTCAGCCTGGGTTATTAATTATACAATAAAATATCAACATCTATGCTTATTAATTATCTAAAAACCAAATTAAGTAACAAGAAGAAGGTCGGAGGGAAAAAAATCTGTGTATAAATATATAATCACTAATGGTTTTTCTTCATAGATAACACTGTAATGTTACTATGAAGCAGTCAAACTATATTAAAATATGGACTTCTGTGAACTAATATGTAAATAAGAAATATAATTGAGGGAATATGAGGTACTTATACATAAGCAACAAAAAATTAAACTCATCAGAATACATTCTAAGCATATTCTTGAAAATCTAGTACTTTTACAATTTATTTTGTTAAATTAATAAATCATACTTTCAAGAAAATTTAATTCTTTTAAGGACTACTTTAGATACATTATATAAGTGGAATAATGAGCAATTTATCCCACTCTAACTGGCTTATTTTACTTATAATATCCTCCAGGCTCATTTATGTTGTCACATATGGCAGAATTTCTTTCT
The DNA here is from genome assembly GCF_910594005.1 of Cervus elaphus. Lineage (NCBI taxonomy): Eukaryota > Metazoa > Chordata > Mammalia > Artiodactyla > Cervidae > Cervus > Cervus elaphus. The sequence goes on along the minus strand of NC_057843.1, from coordinate 1,400,546 downwards.
TTTTAAGGCTAATATTCCTAGGTATGTATATGCCACCTTTTCTTTTTTTAATTTTTTTATTAAAGGATAGTTGACATTTCTGCAAAGAGATTCATATCTCTGTGTATACATATATATACATTATATATATATGTATATATATATAAAATGCCTGGAGGGCTACAGTCCATGGGGTCACAATGAGGTGGACATGACTGAGTGACTGAGCATGCATTATATATATACATATATATTCTTCATGTTCATTTCTATTATGGTTTATCACAGAATATTGGATATAGTTCCCTGTGCCATACCGTGGGACCTTATTGTTTATCCATCCTATATGTCCTTGCAATTAAAACATATACAATAGAATACTACTACTGAGCCATAAAGAAAAAATGAAATAATGCCATTTGCAGCAACATGAACTGACCTAGAGATGAACTGAGTCACTGAACCACAAGAAGTATGGCTGGAACATATCTGACAATGAGACATGTTAAAGCTGGCAGGTTTTATGGAGGAAATTATTGTATCAAATCTTGTAATTTTGTATAGGTTTGAAAATTTCCATAGTAAAAAACCTGATTACATGAAAATTAGTTTTTCTAATAAAAAGATAAAAATGGTTGAAAGTCTGTAAGTAGTTGTTTCAGCTTGTTGTTTGAAATACTAATATGTCTTTATTAAAACTACTATCATACAGGTCAGCAAATCTTTACATGAGAAAAAAAATATACATATATACCTTCAAACTGTCCTTTACAGTTGCTACCTCTGAATGTGATAGAAAAAATGGAATTCAAAATGTAAAAAAATATATATTATAGGTGATGTGTGTGTACTTCAAAAACAAGAGAATTTAGAGATGTACTTTCATAGTTTATTGCTCTTTGGTTTATGTTGGTATGATAAGGGATTCTATAGTGGGATTCTTATTTGAGGAAAGAAAAATAATTTCTTTGGTTGAGATATTTAAAACAATTTAATGATATACATATGTATATATGCATGTATGTATTTGTCTATCTATCATCTATTATACTACTACTATAAATGACAAAAGTATACAAGAATTTTGTTAGACATTCTGAAAGGGACACAATAATAGTACGTCGAGAATTTTAGATTGCATTAATTTTGAAATATATAGCCCTTCTGCAGTTAGACCTTGATTCTTGATACTAGCTAATGATTTAATCAGCTGTGACTTGAGACAAATTATTTAAATTATCTGAGTGTCTCTTATCTAAAATATGGGAGTATTTTTCCTGCACTATTGTGTTTTGTAAGGAATAACAATATAAAGTGTGTGGATCTTTTTAGTACCTTGCTTGGCACAGAATTAGGACCCAGTAAATCTTAGTCACAGTTATCGTTACTATCATTCTACTTGCAGTTATTATAGCAGCATCAATTTGCAGTTTGCAAATTCATTTACTGTCCATTAAAGGTTTACTCACCAAAAGTGCGTGGTGTTATAAGTAATATTTTTCTTTCTTAATTGGGACTCAGAGTTTATGACTTTCCCAACTGTGTGTGTGGGGAGGTAATTGATGAGCTTGAGTCAAAGCTACATCCTGCTCCAAAATCTCTAATCTTCCCACTGCAGCCTGCAGTTTGATCTCCCAAAGGAAGATGCTTCAAGGCTGAGGACAGAGTCATCCCTGAGGAATCGGATGATTACTTCAACACACTCAAACTGCACCCCATATTCATTAATCCTGAGTTGAAACTTTGTTTGTTGAAATTAGTTTCTGTTAATATATCCCCAAGAAAAAGCTGAGAAACATCATTTTAATAAGTCTCCTTGAAACTGATTAAAAGGTAAATCTACCTTTAGCAATTACAGTAGGGAATTCTGTTTGCAGGGAAGAGTTTTGTAATAAGACCCAGAGAGACAGTTTCATCACTGACACGTAAGCACACTCTCACTTCAGTTTCTCTTTACTTAATGATCAGCAGTTGTTCAATTAAAGTAGACAAGTAAAGAATGGTAGCTACAAAAAATTATATTTTTCTTAGTTTTCCCAGATATTCTGAATTTTTGCAACCTGACTAGAAATGGAAATATTAACCTAATTTCTTTCATATTATATATTACGGGCAAGCAATAGGCACTGCGGAACTTTTAAATTTTCTGGAGAGATACTTCATATTCACGAACACCAAATACTTTGGTAATAGAATTACTGGTTAATTTTTTTCAAATTCAATGCTGCTACTATTTATTTTTTCATAATTCAGATTTTTAACATATGAGGGAAGGTATTGCTAGAATGCATTAAAGAATACCTTGGGTTTAATACTTCCCTGAATTAAAAAAAAAATCCTGAAGAGTCAGCTAGGTAAAAGCTAACTCAGATGGAGATAAGATTGAAATAGCTAAAGTAAAATATATGTACTACCAATGTGAGATGCCATATACCATTTGTGCATAGTTTGGATTTGGTGATAATGTGTGAGCTGCAATAATTAGACAAAGTTTTGGTTTCTTTGTAACTCTAGAATAAAAATTATGAACCAGAATATGATTTAAATGCTCATATTTATGGTTTGATCATTTTCTAGAAATTAGACAGGGCACAAAAATCTCATCACGATGGAAACAAGATTTGAAGGCATCAAATGAAGTTCAGTCAGCGCCAGTGCCCAGCGTCCAGTTGTGTCCTGCTCTTCATTACTGCATGAATTGTAACCTGCCAAGCTCCTCTGTCCATGGACTTTTCCAAGCAAGAATACTGGAGTAGGTTACCACTTCCTAATCCAGGGAATCTTCCCAGCTCAGGGATTGAGGCTGCGTCTGTTGCGTCTCCTGCACTGGCAGGAAGATTCTTTATCATTACCTGGGAAGCCCTCAAATTAACTTACTCTGTGAAAACAAATAAAAAACTTGCTTCAAGGAATAAGTCAAATTTTCAGCTTAAAAGTATCAGAGAAATAATTGTGTATGTGTGTGTGTTTAATACTAGGGTCTCCTACACTGCAGGCAGATCTTTACCATCTGAGCTACCAGGGAAGGCCAAATAAAAGCTAAAAGAATACAAATGAAGGTATACATAGAAAATTAATCATGAATAGCTGTATCCTCCTTCAAAGTTAAATAAGAAAGATTGAAACTAGGTATATTAGAAATTAAGTATCAAAAACTGGGTAAAGAAAATAAAAAGCCTTATGTAACTTGATTTAGGAATTAAAAAAACAACACCAACAAAAAAGAAAACATAATTAAATGGAGTCATTTTTTAGCCACTTTATCTGTAGTTCCTGACACAACTGGGGACTGAATAAATTATTGTTTAACAATAAATGAATTTCTCAAAAAGTTTTGGCAGTTTGACTCCCAACAATACCAATCTCATTATTTTCAAAGGATGTTTCCTCTTTCATGTTAATTTAGTTAATTATTAGTAAAATTTAAATTTTACTAATAATTAACATACAATTTACTAAAGATTTAATGCTTCCCTGGTGGCTCAGTGATAAAGAATCTGCCTGCCAATGAAGGAGACACAAGTTCTATCCCTGGGTCAGGAGGATCTTCTGCGGAAGGAAATGGCAACCCACTCCATGTTTTTATCTGGAAAATCCCATGAACACAGGAGCCTAGTGGGTTACAGTCCTTGTGGTTGCAAAAGAGTTGGAAATGACATAGCAACTAAACAACAACGATTTAATAGGCATAAAAGAAAAAATATTTTTAAAGAATGAGCTTGGCAAGTGAAAACTATATATATAATTATTAATGTTAATGCAGAAAAAATGTAAACTCTTACAACTCTGTTGAGAATCTTTATTGAGTCTCCAGTTTGTGTCAACAAACACATATAAAGAGGCTGATAAGAGACCAAAACTTCTTCCCATATGATAAATAGCAGAGAAGACAAAGGAACAAACCAACTAAAAGTCTGGTATAATGATGAATGATATTGGGGAAAAAAAGGTAAGTTAGGGAAGAGCAGTAGTGTACTAGCAATTAATGCTGATGTGGCATTATGATAATACAGACATGATTCTAGATCTTTTACACAATTTACATCCTTTATATTTGCATAGTTTACACACACATTCAATCCTCAAAGCCACACCAGAGGCAGTTACTTTGTCCATTTTTGTTTCAAAGTTGTTGAAAGCAAAACAAAGGGTGTTATGTGAATAAGTATTGTCATGGCTCATGCCAACAAAGCCAGAATTTGGGCCTAGATAATCTAACTCTAGAGTTCTCACCTTTCACACTGTGAAAGTGTCCAGGGGGTGAAAGATTGAGATGTCAAAGAAAGGTATCCTAGGCAGAGGGAACAAATACAAACATGGGGTCTCCCAGGTGGCGCTAGTGGTAAAGAACAAGTTTGCCAATGCAGGAGATATAAGAGACATGGGCTTAATCCCTGGGTTGGGAAGATCCCCCTGAGGGAGGGCATGACAACCCACTCCAGTATTCTTGTCTGGATTATCAAGAAATTATCAAGAATTTTTAATATTTAATTAAAAATTTAATTAAATTTAATAATTTAATTTTTAATATTATCAAGAAATATTAAAAAAATATATGGATAGAAAGAAGGGAATGGGGGGAGGGGGGAGAATTAAGATAAATGTAGTCAGAAAGCCATAAACAGCCTAATCATTCCCAGTTCTGTGGACCCCTGTAAAATTTTTGAAGTGATATTGATTAACCTAAATCCTGTTACACAGAATGAAGTAAGACAGAAAAAGAAAAATAAATATCATATATTACTGCATATATATGGAATCTAGAAAAGTGGTGCTGAGGAACCTATCTGCAGGGCAGGAACAGAGACACAGACATAGAGAAGGGACTTATGGACACAGGAGGAGAAGGAGTTGTCGACCAGCCCCTCAGCATGTCCGGCTCTTTTCAGACCCATGGACTGCAGCATGCCGGGCTTCCCAGTCTTTCACCATCTCTTGGAGTTTGCTCAAACTCATGTCCATTGTCAGTAATGCCATCCAGCCATCTCATCCTCTGTCACCCTTTTCTCTTCCTGCCCTCAATCTTTCCCAGCATTAGGGTCTTTTCCAGTGAGTCAGTTCTTCATATCAGGGGGCCAAATCATTGGAGCTTCTTCCTTAGTCCTTCCAGTGAATACTCAGTGTTGATTTCCTTTAGGATTGACTGGTTTGATGTTCTTGCAGTCCAAGGGACTCTCAAGAGTCTGCTGCAGCCCCAAAATTTTAAGGCATCAATTCTTTAGCACTCAGCCTTCTTTATGGTTCAACTGTCACATCCTTACATGACTACTGAAAAAAATCATAGTTTTGATTATACGGACATTTGTCAGCAGAGTAATGTCTCTGCTTTTTAGGAAGTTGTCTAGATTTATTATCTTTTCTTCCAAGGAGCAAATATCTTTTAATTGTGTGGCTACAGTCATAGTCTGCAGAAATTTTGGAGCCCAAGAAAATAAAATCTAGCACTGTTTCCACTTTTTCCCCATCTATTTGCCATGAAGTGATGGGATTGGATGCCATGACCTTAGTTTTTTAATTATTGAGTATTAAGCCAGCTTTTTCACTCTCCTCTTTCACCTTCATCAGAAGGTTCTTTAGTTTCTCTTTGCTTTCTGCCATTAGAACAGTGTCATCTGCATATCTGAGAGAGCGGGCAGATTGAGAGTGTGTCATTGACATGTACACACCACCATGTCTATAATAGATAGCTAGTGGGAAACTGCTGTAGAGGACAAGGAGCTCATTTGGTGCTCTGTGATGACCGAGAGGGATGGGATGGAGGGGGGAACTGGGAGGGAAACTCAAGAGAAGGAGATACATGTCTACTTAAAGCTGATTCACATTTTGTACAGCAGAAATAGACACAACATTGTAAAGCAACTATATTACAATTCAAAATAAATTTGAAAAACCCATAAAAAAGAATCTGATTTCTATACTGGGTGAAATGGGAAACTATTGGAGGATTCTGTGCCAGGGAGTGAGATAACCTAATTTAGTCTTTAAACAAATTACTCTGCTTTACAATCGACTGAAGAGAGAAAGGATGGAAACAGAGAACCTAGCTGAAAGGATGATGGATAAAAACATGGAGTAGCATTCTAGCTGGCAAAATAAGTTGAATGCCAGATAAATTGGAAGAAAACACCAATCTGAATTCCTCCAAGTCAAGAGCGACTCAAGGTATTTGCCTGGAGCAACCATAGGATTCAGAGGAGTTTGAGAGGAACAGACTTGAGAAAGGAAAGGGAATGGTATTAAAAACTCAGTTTTGGACACTAAATCTAAGATGCTTAGTGTACCACCAAGTAAAGACTTCAATCTGATGTTGAATATGAGAGTTTAGAATTCAGAATGCACAAAGGTGAAGAATTACATTGGGAACAATTTGCATATGGACACTGTTAAATGGAATAAGACTGAATGAAATTAACAAGTAAAGGAAAATGTGTATATATAATCAGATGAAATTGACAAGGACTTGAACTTGTGTCTGTCCAACATTTAGAGGTCAAGGCAATGAAGAGAAACCAGCAATGAACCAGGATGAACATTCAGGAAGAAATTCAGGCAGGGGGTCATGAAAATTCAAATGTGAGAAAATTCATCAAGGAATGAAAAACTATGGTAAATATGGTGATAGATTAAATAGCATGATCTTATTAAGTGGACTTTATATTGAATAATGGGAATAAAAGGATGACTGGAATGATTTCATGAGGAGTGGGAGGACATACACTGGGGGCAGCATACAAATACAAACAACTTTGCAAAGAACAGTGCTGCAAAAAAGATAATTTTGCAGTAAAGTAAGTACAAGGCTATGTTTATTTGTTTGTTTGTTTTTTCCAGTAGTTATGTACGGATGAGATGGTTGGACTATAAAGAGGACTGAGGATCAAAGAATTTATTCTTTCAAATTGTAATGCTGGAGAAGATTCTTGAGAGTCCTTGGACTGCAAGGAGATCAAACCAGTTAATCCTAAAGGGAATTAACCCTGAATATTCATTGGAAGAACTGATACTTAATCTGAAGCTCCAATACCTTGGCCACCTGATGTGAAGAGCCAACTCATTCAAAAAGATCCTGATGCTGAGAAAGTTTGAGGGCAGGAGGAGAAGGAGGTGACAGAGGATGAGATGGTTGGATGGCATCACTGACTGAATGTACATGAGTATGAGCAAAATCTTGGAGATAGCGAAAGACAGGGAAGACTGGCGTGCTGCTGTCCATGGGTTGAAAAGAGTCAGACACAACTTAGTGACTGAACAACAACAGCAAAAATGTTAAAGTAGACTTACTGTCTTACTCAACATTTCTATTTTTCAGTATTTAATCTTAAAAATGTTGGATCATTCTAAGCTAATCTTCAGTAAGAGAATTTATTATAGGATTAGTATTTTCTAATTTGTTGTTCTTTAGTCACTATGTCATGTCTGACTGTTTTGGTCACAAGTCATGTACATGGACTGTAGTCAGCTAGCAACCTCTGCCCATGGAATTTTCCAGGCAAGAATACCAGTGTGGGTTGCCATTACCTTCTCCAGTGGATCTTCCTGCCACTTCCTTTTCCTTGGGATCTATCCCAGGGATAGAACTTGTATCTCCTGTATTGGCAGGTGGATTCTTTACTACCGAGCCACCAGGGAAGCATCTTACTAATTAGAAAAAGTTACAGAATATTAAAATTGGATATATTACAGAGTATTAAAAACATATTTTGGAAATAATCTTACATGGTATATAAAATCCTGATATTGTGGTAATAGTAGTGTTAGTATCTGGTGTCTAACTCTTTGCAACTCTGTAAACTATAGTCTGCGAGGTTACTCTGCCCATGGGATTCTCCAAGCAAGAATACTGGAATGGGTAGCTATTCCCCTTTCCATGGGATCTTCCTGACCCAGGGATTGAACCCAGGTCTTCTGCATTACAGGCAGATTCTTTACCATCTGAGCCACCAGGGAAGCCCAGAATCCTGATGTATCACCAGGCTTTTATATTTGTGGGCCCTGAATTTGGCAATTCATCCAGGAGCCATGGTTAGTGAATCCACTAATGCAGAACCTCTGAATTGGAAGGACAACTGTGCTATGCTATGCTGTTTTGTATAAGGGAATTTATCAACCCTGCATTTGGTGGGGAGGGAGGAGAGGTGTCCTAGAACCATTCCCCCCTGGATGTTGATGAACTACTGACTTGCTGGAAAAAAATGGGGACAGGCAGTATAAGTAGTAAATCGTCATATACTGTAAGAGCATATTTTAATAAAGTACATAAAATATGAAGGAAAATGAATTGTCTTCAAACTTAAAGAGTAGAAACCTGTAGTGGATGACTTATACTGTATATTTTTCATATTTTTCTTATATCAAATTTTGTTATGATGCATGCATATACATTTGACCCTTGAGCAATGTAGGATTAGGGACATGAACCCCACTGGTTGGAGAATTTGCCTTAACTTTGCATGATATGCAGTTCTTCATCTGAAGAGTCAACCAACTTTGGATAGAATAGGACTGTAGTAGTATTTATTGAAAAGAAAATGGCATACGAGTGGACCCATGCAATTCAAACCCGTGTTGTTCAGGTGTCAACCATACTTTATTTATGTTCTAAAAAACATTTTCTTTTCATAAAGTAAAGCATATATAAAAATGCCCAATACCTATCAAGTTTTCTAAAACTCTAAACTCATGAATTTTATTGAGATATTTTAGTAAATGAGGTGATATTTTTAAAGTCTTGTTAATTATAAATTAATAAGAAAGAGATGAATTATTTAATTAATAATATTAGGGAAATTAGCTCGCTGTGTGGAAAAACAATAGCTTAGATTCTTGCTGCAGGTCACACAACCAATTAATGCGATGTAATTTTAAAAGTTGAATTTTAATGATACATGATGTAGACAGAGGGTATTTATTGTTCTTAGGTCTACACATAGCAAAGAATAAAGAAAACAACTTATGATTTACAACATCTAAGTGAAAAACACTATATATAAAGCAAATAATTTGAATCAGAATCCCTTCAACTAGGAAGGTCACAGGGAATGGAAGAGAGAGATGTAAACAAATGATGACAATGCATCAGAAACAGTTGGGATATTTAAATAGTTTACCACTTTTTTTTTTTTTTTTGCTTTTGCTTGCTTTGTTTCAAGGAACTGAATTGGACATGCACAATCAAGGATAACCACTTTAGTATTCTTGCTCTGAGAACCCCATAAACAGTGTGAAAAGGCAAATGGATAGGACACTGAAGATGAACTCCCCAGGTTGGAGGTACTCAATATGCTACTGAAGATTGGTAGAGAAATAACTCCAGAAAGAATGAAGAGACGGAGCCAAAGCAAAAACAACACCCAGTTGTGGATGTAACTGGTGATGGAAGTTAAGTCCGATTCTGTAGAGAGCAATATTGCATAGGACCTGGAATGTTAGGTTCATAAATCAAGGCAAATTGGAAGTGGTCAAACAGGAGATGGCAAGAGTAAACATTGACATTTTAGGAATCAGTGAACTAGAATGGACTGGAATGGGTGAATTTAACTCAGATGACCATTATATCTACTACTGTGGGCAAGAATCCCTAGAAGAAATGGAGTAGCCATCATACTCCACAAGAGTCCAAGGTGCAGTATTTGATGCAATCTCAAAAAATGACAGAATGATCTCTGTTTGTTTCTAAGGCAAATGATTCAATATCACAATAAAAAAAACAAAAAACAAAAAACAAAAAAACCAAGTCTATGCCCCGACCAGTCACGCTGAAGAAGCTGAAGTTGAATGGCTCTATGAAGGCTTAAAGCTCAACATTCAGAAAACTAAGATCATGGCATCCGGTCCCATCACTTCATGGCAAATAGATGGGGAAACAGTGGAAACAGTGGATGACTTTATTTTCCTGGGCTTCAAAATCACTGAAGATGGTGACTGCAGCTATGAAATTAAAAGATGCTTACTCCTTGGAAGGAAAGCTATGACCAACCTAGACAGCATTTTTAAAAGCAAAGACATTACTTTGTCAACAAAGGTCTGTCTAGTCAAGGCTATGGTTTTTCCAGTGGTCATGTATGGATGTGAAAATTGGACTATAAAACAAGCTGAGCACTGAAGAATCGATGCTTTTGAACTGTGGTGTTGGAGAAGACTCTTGAGAGTCCCTTGGACTGCAAGGAGATCCAACCAGTCCATCCTGAAGGAGATCAGTCCTGGGTGTTCATTGGAAGGACTGATGTTGAAGCTGAAACTCCAATACTCTGGCCACCTGATGCAAAGAGCTGACTCATTTGAAAAGACCCTGATGCTGGGAAAGATTGAGGCAAGAGGAGAAGGGGGCTACAGATGATGAGATGGTTGGATGGCATCACCAACTCAATGGATATGGGTTTGGGTAGACTCTGGCAGTTGGTGATGGACAGGGAGGCCTGGCATGCTGCAGTTCATGGGGTCGCAAAGAGTCTGACATGATTGACTGAACTGAACTGATGAAAACTACAAGACCTTCTAGAACTAACACCCCCAAAAGATGTCCTTTTCATTATAGGAGACTGGAATGCAAAAGTAGGAAATCAAGAGATACCTAGAGTAACAGGCAAATTTGGCCTTGGAGTACAGAATGAAGCTGGGCAAAGGCTAATAGAGTTTTGCCAAGAGAACACACTGGTCATAGCAAACACCCTCTTCCAACTACACAAGAGAAGACTCTACACTTGGATATCACCAGATGGTCAATACCGAAATCAGATTGATTATATTCTTTGTAGTGGAAGATGGAGAAGCTCTATACAATCAGCAAAAACAAGACTGGAAGCTGACTGTGGCTCAGATCGTGAACTCCTTATTAGCAAATTCATACTTAAATAGAAGAAAGTAGGGATAACCACCAGACCATTCAGGTATGACCTAAGTCAAATCCCTTACAATTATACAGCAGAAGTGACAAATAGATTTAAGGGATTAGATCTGATAGACAGAGTGCCTGAAGAACTGTGGGCAGAGGTTTGTAACATTGTACAGGAGGCAGGGATCAAGACCATCCACAAGAAAACAAAATGCAAAAAAGCAAAATGGTTGTCTGAGGAGGCCTTACAAATAGCTGTGAAAAGAAGAGAGGCTAAAGGCAAAGGAGAAATGGAACATACGTCACTTTGAATGCAGAGTTCCAAAGAATAGCAAGGAGAGATAAGAAAGACTTCCTCAGTGATAGTGCAAAGAAATAGAGGAAAACATTAGAATGGGAAAGACTAGAGATCTCTTCAAGAAAATTAGAGATACCAAGGGAAAGTTTCATGCAAAAATGGGCTCAATAAAGGACAGAAATTATATGGACCTAACAGAAGCAGAAGATACTAAGAAGAGGTGGAAAGAATACACAGAAGCACTATACAAAAAAGCTCTTCATGACTCAGATAATCATGATGGCATGATCTCTCACCTAGAGCCAGACATCTTAGAAAGTGAGATCAAGTGGGCCTTAGAAAGTATCACTACTAACAGAGCTAATGGAGGTGATGGAATTCCAATTGAGCTATTTCAAATCCTAAAAGATGATGCTGTGAGAGTGCTGCACTCAATATGCCAGCAAATTTGGAAAAGTCAGCAGTGGCCACAGGACTGGAAAATGTCAGTTTTCATTCCAATCCCAAAGAATGGCAATGTCAATGAAAGTTCAAACTACCACACAGTTGCACTCATCTCACACACTAGTAAAGTAATGATCAAAATTCTCCTAGCAAGGCTTCAAATATTTGTGAACTGTGAACTTTCAGATGTTCAAACTGGATTTAGAAAAGGCAGAGGAACCAGAGATCAAACTGCCAACATCCATCGGATCATAGAAAAAGCAAGAGAGTTCTAGAAATACATCTACTTCTGTTTTACTGACTATGCCAATGCTTTTGACTGTGTGGATCACAGCAAACTGTGGAAATTCTTAAAGAGATGGGAATACCAAACCACCTGAACTGCATCCTGAGAAACGCGTGTGCAGGTCTGGAAGCATCAGTTAGAACTGGACATCGAACAACACAGTGGTTCCAAAACAGGAATTGAGTACGTCAAGGCTGTATATTGTCACCCTGCTTATTTAACTTATATGCAGAGTACATCATGAGAAATGCCAGGCTGGATGAAACACAAGCTGGAATCAAGATTGTTGGGAGTAGCATCAATAACCGCAGGTATGCAGATTACACCACCCTTATGGCAGAAAGTGAAGAAGAACTAAACAGACTCTTGATGAAAGTGAAAGATGAGAGTGAAAAGTTGGCTTAAAGCTCAACATTCAGAAAACTAAGATCATGGCATCTGGTCCAGTCACTTCATGCAAATAGATGGGGAAACAATGGAAACAGTGAGAGACTTTATTTTGGGGGCTCCAAAATCACTGCAGATGGTGACTGCAGCCATGAAATTAAAAGACCCTTGTTCCTTGGAAGAAAAGCTATTATCAACCTAGACAGCTTATTAAAAAGCAGAGACATTACTTTGCCAACAAAGGTCCTTCTAGTCAAAGCTATGGTTTTTCCAGTAGTGATATATGGATGTGAGAGTTGGAGTATAAAAAAAGCTGAGAGCTGAAGAATTGATGCTTTTGAACTCTGGTGTTGGAGAAGACTCTTGAGAATCCCTTGGCCAGCAAGGAGATCCAACCAGTCTATCCTAAATTATATCAGTTCTGAATATTCATTGGAAGGACCGATGGTGAAGCTGAAACTCCAATACTTTGGTCACTTAATGCTAAGACCTGACTCACTAGAAAAGACCCTGATGCTGGGAAAAATTGAAGGTGGGAGGAGAAGGGACCAACAGAGTATCTGATGGTTGGATGGCATTACCGACTGGATGGACATGAGTTTGAGTAAGCTCCAGGAATTGGTGACAGATAGGAGAAGCCTGGCATCATGCAGTCCATGGGGCTGCAAAAAGTTGGACAGGACTGAATGACTGAGCTGAACTGAATCAAGGATTAGTGTTTTCATGATGACATCATTTTAGTTTATTTTTTCTTATTTTTAAAAATTAATTTATCTATTTTAATTGAAGGCTAGTTACTTCACAACATTATCTAGTTTAAAATAAGACCTAATGTTACCTTTGTCTTTATAGGCTATTTTTTTTTTCCTAATTGATACTTTATAATCACAGTTGCACCCTTGAGGGTCAGTGAACCTGGTGGAGTCATGTCTGGGGAATATTAGGAATTAACTCCCCAAGGAATAGAGACTGCACTATTGAAGGTCTACTTCAGTCATTCAGGACCCTGGGTCTTCCAACTTTCAGGGAAAGATTTCTACAACCAAGTAGGTTAAGAGGTACTGTTGGTCATTTCCATAACCCTCCTTTTCCAAGCCTCTACACTTTTTACAATTTAAAGGAAAGTAGAGGACCCTATCTAACTCTGCTCCAACTGGATGAAGCTGACATGTATACACAATAATGAAATACTTTCTTAGCCCACACCAAATAAAATATCCTCTTTGATGTCTGCCCAAGACTTGGGTTTCCTTTAGAAGAAAACACTTTGTTGATGAAACTGTGGAAGTCAGTTCCTAAGGAAGAAGAGCATTTGTATGTACGAGTGTTGTCTTTCTCTCAGGGGAAACTTTTGGTCTTTAAAAAAAAAAATGTCGAAAGAGACATTTGTGGCTGAAAGTAATTCACAAAATAGGGAGGGTTTTTTTTTTTTTTCTCAAAATTGATGAGGCTGTGTGGATTTGGCTTCTTTTTCCTTTTATTACAAAGAAGAAATATAAGAAAATAAGCTTGATTACAATGTATGCTCAAAGAAAAGTAACTCAGTATCAAAATTTCTGCTAATTACCTCTAAAATATCCAAATTGATATTTATCATGGAAGACCAAACTGAGACTCAGTTCAGTTCAGTTCAGTCGCTCAGTCGTGTCCAACTCTTTATGACCCCATGAACCGCAGCATGCCAGGCCTCTCTGTCTATCACTAACTCCCAGAGTTTACCCAAACTCATGTCCATTGAGTTGGTGATGCCATCCAACCATCTCATCCTCTGTCATCCCCTTCTCCTCCTGCCTCAATCTTTCCCAGCATCAGGGTCTTTTCAAATGAGTCAACTCTTCACATCAGGTGGCCAAAATATTAGAGTTTCAGCTTCAATATCAGTCCTTCCAATGAACACCCAGGACTGATTTCCTTTAGGATGTACTGGTTGGATCTCCTTGCAGTCCAAGGGACTCTCAAGAGTCTTCTCCAACACCACAGTTCAAAAGCATCTAGAGTTATTATGTTACCATCATGGAAATGGGCAAATGATATTCAGATCAATATTTTATCATTTTTTTCCATTCTTTTGCCAGAATGGTGAGCTGTAGTGCCAGTAGCTCTTCTAAGATGTCTGTTCAGGAAGATAAGTTAGTTGAAACACACCTTTCGCAAACTGGGTTGTGCCTCCAGCAAGAGGAAAATAAATGAATGGGGGAAAACAGTTTTTACGTCACATTTTATGTATGTACTTATGTATAAGTATGCATGTGTTTGTATATATGCATATTGGGATCAGAAGAGCTGACTCATTTGAAAAGACCCTGATGCTGGGAAGGATTGAGGGCAGGAGGAGAAGGGGACAACAGAGGATGAGATGGCTGGATGGCATCACTGACTCAATGGACATGGGTTTGGGTAGACTCCAGCAGTTGGTGATGGACAGGGAGACCTGGTGTGCTGTGGTTCATGGGGTCACAAAGAGTCGGGCACGACTGAGCGACTGAACTGAACTGATATGTATGTATATATGTATGTGGTGGTTTAGTCGCTAAGTCGTGTCTGACTCTTGTGATCCCATGGATGGTAGCCATATATATATATGGGCTTCTCCAGTGGCTCAGCGGTAAAGAATCTGTCTGCGGTGCAGGAGCCAAAGGAGATGCCGGTTCGATTCCTGGGTTGGGAAGATTCTCTGGAGGAGAGCACAGCAACCCACTGAAGTATTCTTGCCTGGAGAATCCGGTGGGCAGAGGACCCTTGCAGACTAAATCCATAGTGTTACAGAGAGTCAGACACAACTGAAGTGACTTAACACACACACGTATATATACATAGGTGCATGTGTATTTTTTTTTTTTCTGGAAAACACATTAGGTACAAGTCATCACATTAAGCTGAGTCAATAGAAAGAGGAGGAAAAACTTAAAGGACACGCTTTCTGACTACTCACAGTAACTTGTTAAAAAAACAGCAACAACAAGAAATGAAGCTTCTCTTTGGGTAAAATGTTTAGGGGAAAAGTATGGGGTTATTCTTTCTATTTTGCACACTTCATTTTAATTTGCTATGGTGAGATTTTTTCTTTTTCTTTTTAACTTTACTCCTGAATTAAAATTAGCTAGTTATCTTCCTTAGCCTCAGAAGTGGAAAGAGGTGTAGAACTCTCAAAAACCACATCATGCAAGTTGAACATCATGATAGGAGTACCACTTCTGTATAATTGCTATTTCTCTTGTCAAACCTTTTAAAAGCAGGAGTGCAGGCTGTTTTTACACTAACAATTTACCAGATAATTTAGAAAGCATTCCTGATTATAAGTGTTGAAAATAATTAATGTAAAACTATTTGTTGCTGTTCACTCACTCAGTCGTGTCTGGCTCTTTGTGACCCCATGGGCTGCAGCATGCCAGCCTTCCCTGTCCTTCACTACACCCTGGAGATTGCTCAAACTCATGTCCATTGAGTAAATGATCATAAAGAACTGTACTTTTTAACATATGTGTATTCTAACTCTAACTACAAGTGTACTTTTTCACTTTTAGAGAGTACTGTTTGAAAGTGAATAAATTACATATGAATCCAAAATCTGCCTAATTCACAGATAGAAATATTGAATTGTCTCCACTTTTCTATCCATTGAATATCCTGTTTAGCTTTTATTATATTTAGCATAATGTACATTTGTTAAATGTCTATTAAAACAGATAAAATGTTACGTATTTAAGTTTTACTCCACTGAGAAGTAAATATGGGAGCAGGATATTTAAAAATACTTTATTCTCTCTATTATTAAGTATAACTAAAATAATCTAAACCTAAAATATTACATATCTTTATAAACATTATTTTTATTAAACCTCAATTTTTGGCTTCAGAAAATTATAAATAGTCAAACAGGAGAGTTTGAGAAGGGATATATTTATTTGTTTGGATATTCTGCTTCAATGAGCAATAATTTCTCAAGTTAAAACACACATGTTTTGGCATCTGATGACAATTCCTTACTCCTGATAATTTATCTGTCTTTAACTTGTCTCTTTTCAGCCATTCAGAGACTAGAACAAATGATTGAAGAGAATATTACCAGGGTGATGGAATTCATTCTTTTGGGTTTTTCAGTCCAGAGAGATTGAAATCCTTCTCTTTCTTCTCATTTTAGTGGTATATTCTCTAACTCTGGTGGGAAACATTGGCATGATTTCCTTAATCCAGTTGGATCCTCACCTTCACACACCCATGTACTTTTTTCTCAGTAATCTGGCCTTTGTAGACTTTTGTCACCCCTCATCAATAGCCCCAAAGTTCCTGGAGACCCTCCAGACCAAGCACAGGTCCATATCTCTCTGTGCATGTGCGCACAGCTGGGCCTTTTCCTGAACTTCTTGATTTTGGAGATGTTCCTTTTTACAGTAATGGCTTATGACCGCTATGTGGCCATCTGCAATCCTCTTCTCTACTTGGTGATCATGTCCCAAGAGGTGTGCATGCAATTGGTAGCTGGCCCTTACTTATACAGCTTTTCTGTTGCTTTTCTCCACACAGTTGTTATTTTTCAATAGATCTACTGTGGCCCCAGTGTTATCAATCACTTCTATTGTGATGATGTTTCTTTGCTGGCTCTTGCCTGCTCAGACACCAGCCTCAAAGAGATCTTGACTTTTATCTTTTCTGGATTCAACATGATCAGCTCTTTGACCATGGTCCTTATTTCTTACCTGTACATTGTGGCTGCCATCCTGAGAATCCAATCTGCAGAAGGGAGGCGCAAAGCATTCTCATCCTGTGGTTCTCATCTGACTGCTCTCACTATATTCTACGGGACTCTGATCGTCATGTATCTGCAGCCCAAATCAAACCATTCCCTTGACACAGACAAGATGGCCTCTGTCTTCTACACAATAGTCATTCCTCTGTTGAATCCCATGATCTACAGCCTGAGGAACCAGAGGTAAAAAATACCTTGAGGAAAGCCTTTGAAAAATGTTATTTCCTGTCTCTAATAAACATTAAGATGTATTGTGTAACACTCACTGTCTTGGAACTATGCCACATGCAGATAGGTTCTTTTTGTTATCTTTGATAGATTAATTTTATTTTCACCATTTTTAATTTAAAAAAATTACAAAACAGTGGCTATAATTTCTTTCACTATACAATATATCCCTGTAGGTCATCTATTTTACACACAGTAGCCTGTCCTTCTTAATTGCATATCCCTAAACTCCCTCTTAGGAGAAGGCAATGGCACCCCACTCCAGTACTCTTGCCTGGAAGAGCCCATGGACAGAGGATCCTGGTGGGCTGCTGTCCATGGGGTCGAGAAGAGTCGGACACGACTGAGCGACCTCACTTTCACTTTTCACTTTCATGCATTGGAGAAGGAAATGGCAACCCACTCCAGGGTTCTTGCCTGGAGAATCCCAGGGATGGGGGAGCCTGGTGGGCTGCCGTCTATGGGGTTGCACAGAGTCGGACATGACTGAAGCAACTTAGCAGCAGCAGCAAACTCCCTCTTAGGCTGGGACAAGCTCAAGCAGAGAGCAGCCAAGACGATATAACCCCCCGTTCAAGGTCAGAGAAATCACAGTAAAATGGTAGGAACAGGCAGAGGGCATCAGAGGTCACACAGACAGAAATCACAATCACAGAAAAGTAACCAATCTAATCACATGGACCACAGGCTTGTCTAACTCAATGAAACTATGAACCATGCCATGTAGGGCCAACCAAGACAGACGGGTCATGGTGGAGAGTTCTGACAAAATGTGGTCCAGTGGAGAAGGGAATGGCAAATCACTTCAGTATTCTTGCCTTGAGAACCCCATGAACAGCATGGAAAGGAAAAAAGATAGGACACTGAAAGATGAACTCCCCAGGTCAGTAGGTGCCTAATATGTTACTGGAGATCAGTGGAGAAATAACTCCAGAAAGAATGAAGGGATGGAGCCAAAGCCAAAACAACATCCAGGTGTGGATATGATTGGTGATAGAAGCAAAGTCTGATGCTGTAAAGAGCAATATTGCATAGGAACCTGGAATATTAGGTCCAGGAGTAAAGGAAAATTGGAAGTGGTCAAACAGGACATGGAGGGTGAAGATCAATGTTTTAGGAATCAGGGAACTAAAATGGACTGCAATGGGTGAATTTAACTCAGATGGCCATTATATCTACTACCCTGGGTAAGAATCAGAGTCATCAAAAGAGTCTGAAAGGCAGTACTTTGATGAAACCTCAAAAATGACAGAATGAGCTCTGTTTTATTCCAAGGCAAACCATTCAATATCAGCTCAATTTAGTTCAGTTCAGTTCAGTCACTCACTCGTGTCTGACACTTTGCGACCCCATGAACTGCAGCACGCCAGACCTCCCTATCCATCACCAACTCCCGGGGTCCCCCAAATCCAAGTCCATTAAGTCACTGATGCCATCCAACCATCTCATCCTCTGTTGTCCCCTTCTCCTCCTGCCCTCAATCTTTCCCAGAATCAGGGTCTTTTCAAATGAGGCAGCTCTTGGCATCAGGTGGTCAAAGTATTAGAGTTTCAGCTTCAACATCAGTCCTTCCAATAAACACCCAGGACTGATCTCCTTTAGGATGGACTGGTTGGATCTCCTTGCAGTCCAAGAGACTCTCAAGAGCCTTCTCCAACACCATAGTTCAAAAGCATCAATTCTTCAGTTCTCAGCTTTCTTTGTAGTCCAACTCTCACATCCACACATGACTAATGGAAAAACCATAGCCTTTACAAGACTAACCTTTGCTGACAAAGTAATGTCTCTGTTTTTCAATACGCTGTCTAGGTTGGTCATAACTTTCTTTCCAAGGAGTAAGCGTCTTTTAATTTCATGGCTGCAATCACCATCTGCAGTGATTTTGGAGCTCCCAATAATAAAGTCAGCCACTGTTTCCACTGTTTCCCCATCTATCTGCCATGAAATGAGGGGACTGAATGCCATGATCTTAGTTTTCTGAATGTTGAGCTTTCAGTCAACTTTTTCCACTCTCCTCTTTCACTTTCATCAAGAGGCTCTTTAGTTCTTCACTTTCTGCCATAAGCGTGGTGTCATCTGCATATCTGAGGTTATTGATATTTCTCCCAGCCATCTTGATTCCAGCTTGTGCTTCCTCCAGGCTAGCATTTCTCATGAATACTCTGCATATAAATTAAATAAACACGGTGACAATATACAGCCTTGATGTACTCCTTTTCCTACTTGGAACCAGTCTGCTGTTCCATTTCCAGTTCTAACTGTTGCTTCCTGACCTGCATATAGGTTTCTCAAGAGGCAGGTCAGGTGGTCTGGTATTCCCATCTCTTTCAGAATTTTCCACAGTTTATTGTGATCCACACAGTCAAAGGCTTTGGCATAGTCAATAAAGCAGAAATAGATGTTTTTCTGGAACTCGCTTGCTTTTTTGATGATCCAGCAGATGTTGGTAACTTGATCTCTGGATCCTCTGCCTTTTCTAAATCCAGATTGTAAATCTGGAAGTTCACGGTTCACGTATTGCGGAGGCCTAGCTTGGAGAATTTTGAGCATTACTTTGATAGCATGTGAGATGAGTGCAATTGTGCAGTAGTTTGAGCATTCTTTTGGATTGCCTTTCTTTGGTATTGGAATGAAACCAAACCTTTTCCAGTCCTGTGGCCACTGCTGAGTTTTCCAAATGCTGACATATTGAGTGCAGCACTTTCACAGCCTCATCTTTCAGGATTTGAAATAGCTCAACTGGAATTCCATCACCTCAACTAGCTTTGTTCTTAGTGATGCTTCCTAAGGCCCTTTTGACTACACATTGCAGGATGTCTGGCTCTAGGTGAGTGATCACACCATCATGATTATCTGCGTCGTGAAGATCTTTTTTGTACAGTTCTTTTGTGTATTCTTGCCACTTCTTCTTAATATCTTCTGCTTCTGTTAGGTCCCTACCATTTCTGTCCTTTATTGAGCCCATCATCCAAGTCTAAGCAGTAATGCTGAAGAAGCTGAAGTTGAATGGTTCTATGAAGACCTACAAGAACTCTTAGAATAAACATGCAAAAAAGATGTCCTTTTCATTATAGGGGACTGGAATGCAAAAGTAGGAAGTCAAGAAACAACTGGAGTAACAGGCAAATTTGGCCTTGGAATACAGAATGAAGTAGGTATAAGGTTCATAGAGTTTTGCCAACAGAACGCACTGGTCTCTATGACCCTCTTGCAACAAAACAAGAGAAGACTCTACACATGCACATCACCAAGTGGTCAACACTGAAATCAGATTGATTATATTCTTTGCAGCCAAAATTGGAAAATATCTATATGGTCAGTAAAAATAAGACCAGGAGCTGAGTGTGACTCAGATCATGAACTCCTTATTGTCAAATTCAGATTTAAATTAAATAAAATAGGGAAAACCACAGACCATTCAGGTATGACCTAAATCTAATTTCATAGGATTATACAGTGTAAGTGGGAAATAGATTTAAGGGACTAGATCTGATAGACAGAGTGACTGATGAACTATGGACTGAGGTCCATGACGTTGTACAGGAGACAAGGATCAAGGCCATCCCCAAGAAAAAGGAATAAAAAAAAAACAAAACAGAACACCAAATAGCTGTCTGAGGAGGCATTTCAAATAGCTGTGAAAAGAAGAGAAGCCAAAACCAAAGGAGCATAAGAAAGATATACCCATTTGAATGCAGAGATCCAAAGAATAGCAAGGAGAGATAAGACAGCTTTCCTCAATGATCAGTGCAAAGAAATAGAAGAAACCAATAGAATGGGAAAGACTAGAGATCTCTTCCGGAAAAATAGAGATGCCAAGGGAACATTTCACGCAAAGATAGGCTTAAAAAAGGACAGAAATGGTATGGACCACACAGAAGGAGAAGATATTAAGAAGAAATGGCAAGAATACACAGAAGAACTGTACAAAAAAAGATCTTCATGACCCAGATAATCACGATGGTATGATCACTCACGTTCACCTAGAGCCAGACATCCTGGAATGCGACATGAAGTGGGCCTGAGGAAGCATCACTACAAACAAAGCTAGTGGAGGTGATGGATTCCAGTTGAGTTATTTCAAATCCTGAAAGATGATGCTATGAAAGTGCTGTACTCAATATGCCAGCAAATTTGGAAAACTCACCAGTGGCCACAGGACTGGAAAAGGTCACTTTTCATTCCAACCCCTAAGAAAGGAAATGCCAAAGAATGTTCAAACTACTGCACAATTGAATTCATCTCACACGCTAGTAAAGTAATGCTCAAAATTCTACAAGCAAGGATTCAACAATACATGAACCGTGAACTTTCAGATGCTCAAGATGGATTTAGAAAAGGCAGAGGAACCAGAGATCAAATTGCCAACATCTGCTGGAACATCAAAAAAGCAAGAGAGTTCCAGAAAAGCATCTATTTCTGCTTTATTGACTATGCCAAAGCCTTTGACTATGTGGATCACAACAAATTTTGGAAAATTGTGGAAGAGATTGGAATATTAGACCACCTGACCTGCCTCTTGAGAAACCTGTATACAGGTCAGGAAGCAACCATTAGAACTGGACAGGGAACAACAACTGGTTTTATATAGGAAAAGCAGTGTGTCAGGGTATATACTGTCACCCTGCTCATTTACCTTATATGCAGAATATTTCATGAGAAACCCTGGGCTGGAGGAAGCACAAGCTGGAATCAAGATTGCCGGGAGAAATATCAATAACCTCAAATATGCAGATGATTCCACCTCTATGGCAGAATTTGAAGAACTAAAGAACCTCTTGTTGAAAGTGAGATAGGAAAGGGAAAATGTTGGCTTAAAGCTCAACATTCAGACAACTAAGATCATGACATCCAGTCCCATCACTTCATGGCAGATAGATGGGGAAATAGTGGAAACAGTGGCAGACTTTATTTTTTTTTGGTTCCCAAATCACTGCAGATGGTGACTGCAGCTATGAAATTAAAAGATTCTTACTCCTTGGAAGGAAAGTTATGACCAACCTAGACAAGCATATTAAAAAGCAGAGACATTACTTTGCCTACAAAGGTCTGTCTCGTCAAAGCTGTGGTTTTTCCAGTAGTTGTGAATGGATGTGAGAATTGGACTATAAAGAAAGCTGAGCCCTGAAGAATTGATGCTTTTGAACTGTGATGTTAGCAAAAGGTTTTGAAAGTCCCTTGGACTGCAAAGAGATCCACCCAGTCTGTCCTAAAGGAAATCAATCCCGAATATCCACTGGAAGGAATGATGCCAAAGCTGAAACTCCAATACTTTGGCCATCCTAAAGAGAAGAGCTGACTCATTTGAAAAGACCCTGATTCTGGGAAAGATTGAAGGTAGGAGGAGAAGGGGATGACAGAGGATGAGATGGTTGAATGGCATCACTGACTCAATGGACAAGAATTTCGGTAAACTCCAGGAGCTGGTGATGGACAGGGAGGCTTGGCATGTGGCAGTCCATGGGGTCGCAATGAGTCAGACACGACTGAGCGACTGAACTCAACTGAATCCCCCTTTCCCTCTTTCTCTTATTGCTTTTGCTTTCAGAGACAGATCTCAAATATAGTCCTGTGACATGTCAAAGTGTGTTTAGCCTGTTCTTATCTAGGAAGTTTATGGTTTCTAGTCTTACATTTAGGTCTTTAACCATTTTGAATTCATTTTCATGAGGTAGTGTTCCAATCTCACTCTTTTACATAGAGCTGTTCAATTTTTCCATCACCGCTTGTTGAACAGACTGTCTTTTCTCCACTGTATATTCTTCCCTCCTTTCTCATAGCTTAAAAACAAAAAGAAGAAAAGAAAAATTGATCCTAGTTGCAGGAGTGTGTTTCTGTGCTGTGTATTCGGTAGAGTTGCTCCCAGTTCCCAGCTAAACGTTCAAGCCTAAATCACCATATGCTCACAAGGGGCATTCAGGCTCTTACTGTGACAAACCAAATTCCGTTGAGTAACATTTGTACAAGCAATACCAGATACGCACAGACTCCTTTTCAAAAATATAGTATGTGTTTATTTATTTTGGCTCTGCCGGGTCTTCACTGCCGTGCACATAACTTTCTCTAGCCACAGAGAGCAGGGCTACCCTCTGGTCACCGTGTGTGAACTTCTCATTGTGGAAGCTTCTCTGTTGCAGAGCAGAGACTCTCCACTCCTGGGCTTCAGCAGTTGTGACGCTCGGGCTTAGTTGCCCCATGGTATGTGAAGTCTTCCTGCCCCAGGGTCCAAATCTGTGTCCCCTATTTCGGCAGGCAGATTCTGAACCACTGGGCCACCAGAGAAACCCCCCATACTCCTTTTTAATACACACTCAAACCTAGGAATACAGTCATCATTTTCTTAAAGCTTTTAACATGCTTATATCTTACCCTAGGTATTTGACTGTACCAACATATAATAATGTTTTCATACTAGTGAGGTAACATTATATGTAACTAGAAAACATAAAATGAAGTTTGACTCAATCCTCTTGTACCCACTTCTGGATTGCCATTATATGCATAATTAATCATCTGTTTTCTAAAAATCTTGAATAACTTCAATTTTATTTAAGACATGTAAGTGCATAATATTTGACCCTGATGGAACAGTAGGATCTGTAGGTATACTTCTGAACAAATGATAAAGGCTTGTGAGATTGATGGCACTCTTAAAACTGATAAATTAAATTTTCACTAAAATTTAAAGACTGACTTTAATAGAAGCATTATTTCATATTATCTAGATCACTAACATCTTAAAAATATCTACAAAAACCATCAGTAGGCAGGATTTTATGACTATTGCCCTAGGAGTCATTTCAAAGGTTCCCCAGAATCAAGTGGCTTTTTATTCTATCTACACTTTTCTCCACCAGATGGTTCAATCTTTCTGTGGGTTATAAGATCCTCAGATTCTGTGTAACCATCATTTCTCAGCACTCTCCTAAACAGCAGACCAATATCCAGAATTAGGCATCTGAGCTCATAATAGTCGTTCTTCAATGACAAGGCCTTATGCACAAACTGATCCAATTTTTTTTTTAAGTAAGAAGCAGAGATAAGGCTGTCTTCTGGAATGCAAACTTACTACATTCCTGCACTTTCCCCATATCTCCATAGAATAAAGAGGAGATTGTTGTTCAGTCACTGAGTTGGGTCTGACTCTTTGTGACCCCATGGACTGTAACCTGCCAGGCTTCTCTGTCTACAGAATTTTCTGAGCAAGTATACTGGGGTGGGTTGCCATTTCTGACTCCAGGGGATCTTCCTGACCCAAGGATTGAACTCACATCTCCTGCTTGGCAGTCAGATTCTTTTCTGTTGAGGCACCTGGGAAACCCACTTTTTAAAATATCTATGCAGGCTTAAAGTCTAGCTGGAAAACTTACCTTGACAGTAACTGATGCTCTTGCTATTTATTTTATAAGGTATTCATTAACATTATATACAAATAAATATTTCAAGGGATAAATTTTGAGCTCATTAGATTTATTTTCCATAAAAAAAGTGGAACCATGAAATACATGTTGGTGCTCAGGCATCACAGAGTTACATTCTGTACAGTGTCTTTCCCATGGATAGCCTTCTCTTCAATGTCATCACTGACTTGTTTTTTGCTGAGTATAGTAGATTTATTTTATTTTTAACTTAATGTCTTAAAAACTTTATACATCTATGGAAACTTCTTTTTGTGTATGTATGTATGTTTTATTTCTGATTATCCTGTTAGGAAATAAATAAATTATGTAATAATTTGCACCAGAGAGAGACTTTTGCATTTCAACAATTATCTTTTGATTAGGTGTAAATTGAGTATTCATGAAAGGGACATTGCAGTTTATGTGATATAGGATAAGATCTATATTACCACGTGCCACTTAACTCAAACATGACCAAAAGAAACTCTATACAAGGATAATTTTAAATGAGATAGCTATTTTTGTTAATTATCAAGTTATCTCATAAAGATAATACTCAATTTTTGTCAATTCAGCTTTCCACATATCATGATTTTATTAGATAAATTTATCATATACTCCTTAACTAAACATTTTTAAAGACTTCAGCATCAAAGATAGAATGAAATACTTAATTACAAAAATCTATTAAATTGTATCAAAAATACGTATTAGTAACAGCATTGTTTTCAGTTAATTTTCTTGTTTTTACTCTTCTAATAAATTTTTTAGAGCACAAATCTTTATAATGGTTGGTCAGGCTGGCAGAACAGTTTCTGTTACATAGTAGATAGTCATTAAATATTTGTGGATAGATGACCAAATAAATGAAGATTCTTGATTATACTTTAAAATGTAAATTTAAAAATAAATCAATTTTATAAATGAATAGGTTAATGATTAGGTTAATAATTTTAAAAAATCATTATTTTTTAGATTGTGAACATTTTACTGCATGTCATCTATCTAAGCATTAACCTCAGTGTGCTAATATGTTACTCTAACAAGTTTATTTGAAATAATAAAACAAATACATGCAATCAACTGTAATTTAAGAATCTAGGAAAAACAGGGCCTTTATTTGCCCATTTCTTTTGCTAAGATCTGTGTGCAGTTTTTTTTTTTTTCATATTGGAGAATGAAAAATATGTTGATTCATTAAACAGCTATAATGTCTATTGATTTCTCTTGAGATTCAGTAAGAAATAACATAACTGGACAACATTTTTCAAAGGGATTTCATTACACTAAAAAAAAAGGCAGGAAAGAGTTCTCAATCCTTTATAATTTATTCATCAATTATCTCTCAGGGTTATCATTGCTTATGGTACTTATCCTTTCAGCAATAATTGCACTATATACTATTTAAATTTAAGCTAAATTTAAATAAGCACCAAAGATTATTGTTAATGAGACACATTGGACATTCACTTTGCATGGTTAGGTCTGTCTCAAAAGATGGCAGCATTAGCACAACAAATTTGTGGATTAAAAAGATGAAATGAAAATGCTTTCCAGAATACTGGACAGTTACATTTAATGTTACATCTTCTTTCACAATTTAATGGTTAAAAGTTTACAATTTATTTGCTTGATTTTTTCCCCAAAGATTTACTATTGCAAATAAGTTTCCTCCATCTTCCTTTATGTCAATAATGATGCATAGAAAGCTGGAGAAATTGCAGTTGGAGGTTCAGACATACTATTAATTAGGACTTAAAACTGAATTGACATCTTTTGATCAAAATTAATAAACAGAAGTTCACTGTTATCCACTTTAAAATTATGTAAAGGAAAATGAGGCCCAAAGTTGCCAACTCTAGGTAATAATTCTCTGGAGGGTGCTGCTAACAGAGGAAGATATCCAAAAACAATAAATTACAGATTTTTAAGACAGATAAAGAAAAGACTCATTGAAAGGGTAAAATTAAAACTATGGGTGTTAATAAAATAGTTTTTGTGAATTGTTAACTATAGAATCAATATTCGATCTGAAAATTAGTTGTATTTTCTCATCACTACAGAAAATATTTAGATCATAATTTTTAAACAATAGATTCTTATTATATAAGGCCCTTGGGGAAATGTATCTATCAATAAAAACTTTTATGTTTGTGATAAAACATAACTAAAATAAATAGCATAAATAAACAGTGACATAATGTTTGTGAGAATGACTCAATATTTGAAAGATATAAGTTTTACTGAATTGGTCTGTAAAGGAAATTCCCTCCAAAATTTAAAAAAAAAATATTCTAAGAGTGACAAGCCTTTTTTTAAAGTTTTGGTGAAATAGCTCAGAAGAAAAAGATCGAGTCTTTCCTGCAAAATTATCTAGCTGTGTCTGTCATTACATAAAGGAAAGCTTACCAACAGACTGATGATTGGAAAACAAGGTCCAGAAACGGATCCACAGATAAATGAAGATTTGATGCATCATAGGGTGTCATTAACAATAAATGGAGAACACATGTTTAAAAAAAAATCGGTAGGAAAACATGATATCAGTTTCAATAAAGACTTTTAAAAAATGGTCCACATCAAAAAATCTTAAAAACTGGAAATAGGACTGCCACATGACCCAGCAATTGCACTGATGGGCATACACAATGAGGGAACCAGGATTGAAAGAGACATGTGTACCCTAATGTCCATTGCAGCACTGTTTATAATAGCCAGGACATGGAAACAACCTAGATGTTCATCAGCAGATGAATGGTTAAGAAAACTGTGGTACATATACACAATGGAATATTACTCAGCCATTAAAAAGAATACATTTGAATCAGTTCCAATGAGGTGGAAGAAACTGGAGCCTATTATGCAGAGTGAAGTAAGCCAGAAAGAAAAACACCAATACAGTATACTAACGCATATGTATGGAATTTAGAAAGATGGTAACGATCACCCTGTATGCGAGACAGCAAGAGAGATGTATTGAACAGTCTTTTGGACTCTGTGGGAGAGGGCAAGAGTGGGATGATATGGGAGAATGCCATTGAAACATGTAAATTATCATGTGTGAAACGAATTTCCAGTCCAGGTTTGATGCATGAGACAGGGTGCTCAGGGCTGGTGCACTGGGATTACCCAGAGGGATGGGATGGGGAGGGAGGTGGGGGATGGAGAGGGAGGTGGGAGGGGCATTCGGGATGGGGAACACATGTACACCCAGGGAGGATTCAAGTCATTGTATGGCAAAACCAATACAATATTGTAAAGTAAAATAAATAAATAAATTAAAAATGGGAAAAAAAATCAGAATAATAGAAACTAAATAACCGACAAGGATATATTGTACAGCACAGGGAATGTGTTCAATATTTTATAATAACTTGGTGTAAAATGCAAAAAAACCTGAATCACTATGTTGTACACTTGAAACTAATACAATATTGTAAACCAAATGACCCTCAGTTAAATATGAATAAAATACTCTTCTTCTGTTTTTTTCTTATTCCCTAGCTTTCAACTTTAAAAATAAATTCATCCATATCTACGACTGTGAGAAGAAATACCTTAGAAGAAATAGAGTAGCCATCATGGTCAACAAAAGAGTCCGGAATGCAGTACTTGGATACAATCTCAAAAACGACAGAATGATCTCTGTTTGTTTCCAAGGCAAACCATTCAATATTACAGTAATCCAAGCTTATGCCCCAACCAGTAATGCTGAAGAAGCTGAAGTTGAACGGTTCTATGAAGACCTACAAGATCTTTTAGAATTAACACCCCAAAAAGATGTCCTTTTCACTATAGGGGACTGGAATGCAAAAGTAGGAAGTCAAGAAACACCTGGAGTAACAGGGAAATTTGGCCTGGGAGTACAGAATGCAGCAGGGCAAAGGCTAATAGAGTTTTGCCAAGAGAACGCACTGGTCATAGCAAACACCCTCTTCCAACAACACAAGAGAAGACTCTACACATCGACATGACCAGATGGTCAACACTGAAAACAGATTGATTATATTCTTTGCAGCCAAAGATGGAGAAGCTCTATACAGTCAGCAAAAACAATACTGGGAGCTGACTGTGGCTCAGATCATGAACCCCTTATTGCCAAATTCAGACTTAAACTGAAGAAAGGAGGGAAAACCACTAGACCATTCAGGTATGACCTAAATCAAATCCCTTATGATTATGTAGTGGAAGTGAGAAATAGATTTAAGGGATGAGATCTGATAGACAGAGTGCCTGGTGAACTATGGACGGAGGTTTGTGACATTGTACAGGAGACAGGGATCAAGACCATCCCCATGGAAAAGAAATGCAAAAAGACAAAATGGCTGTCTGAGGAGGCCTTAGAAACAGCTGTGAAAAAAAGAGAAGTGAAATGCAAAGGAGAAAAGGAAAGATATTCCCATTTGAATGCAGAGTTCCAAAGAACAGTAAGGAGAGATAAGCAAGCCTTCCTTGGCAATCAATGCAAAGAAATAGAGGAAAACAACAGAATGGGAAAGACTAGAGATCTCTTCAAGAAAATTAGAGATACCAAGGGACTATTTCATGCAAAGATGGGCTCAATAAAGGACATAAATGGCATGGACCTAACAGAAGCAGAAGATATTAAGAAGAGTTGGCAAGAATACACAGAAGAACTGTACAAAAAAGATCTTCATGACGCAAATAATCACGATGGTGTGATCACTCACCTATAGCCAGACATCCTGGAATGTGAAGTCAGGTGGGCCTTAGGAAGTACCACTATGAACAAAGCTACTGGAGGTGATGGAATTCCAATTGAACTGTTTTAAATCCTGAAAGATGATGCTGTGAAAGTGCTGCACTCAATATGCCAGGAAATTTGGAAAATTCAGCAGTAGCCACAGGACTGGAAAAGGTCAATTTTCATTCCAATCCCAAAGAAAGGCAATGCCAAATAAAGCTCAAACTACCATACAATTGCACTCATCTCACACGCTAGTAAAGTAGTGCTCAAAATTCTCCAAGCCAGGCTTTAGCAATACATGAACCATGAACTTCCAGATGCTCAAGCTGAATTTAGAAAAGGCAGAGTAACCAGAGATCAAATGGCCAACATCCACTGGATCATCAAAAATGCAAGAGAGTTCCAGAAAAATATCTATTTCTGCTTTTTTGACTATGCAAAGCCTTTGACTGTGTGGATCACAATAAACTGTGGAAAATTCTGAAAGAGATGGGCATATCAGATTGCCTGACCTGCCCCTTGAG
This sequence comes from Cervus elaphus, assembly GCF_910594005.1. Taxonomy (NCBI): domain Eukaryota; kingdom Metazoa; phylum Chordata; class Mammalia; order Artiodactyla; family Cervidae; genus Cervus; species Cervus elaphus. Next base: position 1,370,714 of record NC_057843.1, on the reverse strand, counting down.
AAACCTATATGCAGGTCAGGAAGCAACAGTTAGAACTGGACATGGACCAACAGACTGGTTCCAAATAGGAAAAGGAGTATGTCAAGGCTGTATATTGTCACCCTGCTTATTTAACTTATATGCAGAGTACATAATGAGAAATGCTGGGCTGGAAGAAGCACAAGGTGAAATCAAGATTGCTGGGAGAAATATCAATAATTTCAGACCACCCTTATGTAGATGACACTACCCTTATGGCACAAAATGAAGAGGAACTAAAGAGTCTCTTGATAAAAGTGAAAGAGGAGAGTGAAAAAGTTGGCTTAAAGATCAACATTCAGAAAAGTAAGATCATGGCATCTGGTCCCATCACTTCATAGGAAATAGATGGGGAAACAGTGGAAACACTGTCAGACTTTACTTTTTTGGGTTCCCAAATCACTGCAGATGGTGACTGCAGCCATGAAATTAAAAGATGCTTATTTCTTGGAAGGAAAGTTATGACCAACTTAGATAGCATATTAAAAAGCAGAGACATTACTTTGCCTACAAAGGTCCATCTTGACAAGGCTATGGTTTTTCTAGTGGTCATTTTCTAGTGGTCTCACATAGGGATGTGAGAGTTGGACTGTGAAGAAAGCTGAGTGCCGAAAAATTGATGCTTTTGAACTATGGTGTTGGAGAAGACTCTTGAGAGTCCCCTGGACTGCAAGGAGATCCAACCAGTCCATCCTGAAGGAGATCAGTCCTGGGTGTTCATTGGAAGGACTGATGCTTAAGCTGAAACTCCAATTCTTTGGCCACCTCATGCGAAGAGTTGACTCATTGGAAAAGACCCTGATGCTGGGAGGGATTGGGGGCAGGAAGAGAAGGGGACGACAGAGGATCAGATGGCAGATGGCATCACCGACTCGATGGGCATGAGTTTGAGTAAACTCCGGGAGTTGGTGATGGACAGGGAGGCCTGGCATGCTGCGATTCATGGGGTCATAAAGAGTCGGACAAGACAGAGCAACTGAACTGAACTGAAATCTCCAGGGAAAAAACAAAACTAACAAATTTGCCTCTCACTATGTGACAAAGTACACATATATCCACATATTGAAAATAGACTATAAAATGAACAACTGGAAATGTCAGGATCTAGATACCTTGTCTCCGAGTCTGGTCACATGGGACATGCTGGGATATCGTCTGGAAGAGAAAACATACTTTTCTAAACTTTGTTTCTGCCCTCATAAAAGATAGAAGATATTAATAAACTGCTTTCAGTTTTGGAAGGTGCATCTTCTATATAAATGAGGGCATTTGTCACCACACAGTAGATCTTCTTAAACAATGACAGTTTGTGTAGGATGTATTACTATATTCAGAAAGGCCTCTTTAGATAGCACTGCAGGCAATTCTATATTTCTATAGCAGTCCCAAAATTGAGATTCAGCACTTCAAGAAACTATATGTATTAGCAGAAGAATTCAGATATTTTAAATAGAGAGGTTTTTTTTTTTTTTTTTTTTTTTTGCTTCAGCAAGTTACCTTTCTAACTTCTAGAAATAAGCATCACCCTGTTACTGGCTCTGGTTGAGACAGAGGACCTCACCATGCATCAGACATCAGGTCATCATGGGTCCTAATGTCTCTATTACAAACACGGAGGCGTAAGGTCTCTTTCATGATAAATCAGGCAATCCATCAAGAACTTTTATGTATTTCATGGAATTTGCATAAGAGGAGCTGGACCTGAGCAAATTCTAAAAGTCCAAATAATTTTCAGGATAACTTCTCTTACTTTCCCAGGACAGTGTGAGGACTTTTCTGTGACTAAGGAGTGAGCAACATGGAAACTTACAATACCACATGTGAAACAGACAGCCAATGGGACTTTGCTGTATGGCTCAGGGAGCTCAGACAGGGGCTCTGCGACCATCCAGAGGGGTGGGACGGGGAGGGAGATGGGAAGGAGGTCAGGAGGGAGGGGACATGGGTGCACCTATGGCTGATTATTGTTCATGTAGGACAGAAAACTACAAAGTTCTGTAAAGCAATAATCCTTCAATTAAAATATAATTAATTCAAAAATGAAAAAGAAATATCAAAAAAGAATAATAATAATATAAAAAAATAAAAAACACAAAATACTTAGCCTCCTGATAGTCAGTTTCTTATGCTATAGTGGTTAAAGCAAAGAATGTATTGCTGCAGTATTATTATCCCAGAATAAAAGTGAAAATGAAAGTTGCTCAGTCTTGTCTGACTCTTTGTGACCTCATGGACTATACAGTCCATGGAATTCTCCAGGCCAGGATACTGGAGTGGGCAGCCTTTCCCTTCTCCAGGGGATCTTGCCAACCCAGGGATCGAAACCAGGTCTCCTGCATTGCAGGCAGATTCTTTACCGTATGAGCCACAAGCTTCCCTGATAGCATTTATATATATATATACACACACATACATATGTATATACATATATATATATATAAGTTATATATATATATATACATAATGATAGGAGAATGTAATCAATAAACAGAGCTTCCATAAATAAACACTTTTGTCCCCATTACTTGGTAAGAGAGATCTATTTGATTAGACAGATAAGCAAGGGGAAGTTCACTTAGATTGTGTGTAGATGGTCTCCCTGGGATGGTTCAGTGTTTAATATATGACATACTCATAAAAATGTTGCTACCTCACTCTGTGACTCTTGGCTTAGTCACTTTGGAGACTGCTGTATGCAGGAGACCATTTCCTTTAAGGTAACAATGGTCACTCCATAGGATTGGGGGGTGTCACAGAACATTTTTAGGAGCCATGACTGAGCACTGAAGGTGAGGAAACATTTCTCTCCCATCTCCCTAGAAGCTAAAACTCAGGTGTTTGCATTTTTCCTGTTTCTCCTGTACATGCGTGTTTGGTCATGTTTGACTCTTTGCAAACCCGTGGACTGTAGCTTCCCAGGCTCTTCTGTCCATGGGATTCTCCAGGCAAGAATACCAGAATATCAATGGCCATTCCCTTCTCCAGGGGATCTGCCAGACCCAGGGATAGAACCTGCCTCTCCTGCATTGGCAGGTGGGTTGTTTACCACTGAGCCACGGGGGACGTCCTGTTAATAATTCAAAGGAAGTTAAAATCTAGAACTGCTTTTTAAATTATAAAGAAATACTGTTAAAAATGCTGCTACAGTTACAAAAGAAAGTGTGCAGTCTGCTGAAGCAGGGACTAACTCTTTACATGCATTATCCCAATTTTCATAAGAATTTGATGAGGTGGACAATTAGTATTTATCACTTTACAATTAATAACAATAACATTTAAGAAGTGACTCAAAGTCTCACAGTTGTGAAATGGCAAATCTAACTTTCAAATCCAGGTTGCCTGAGTCATAAGCTCTTGCATCTTATCATACAAGACATATTTCCTTCTAGTCACAAGGAAAATTAACAGAAACAAACTAAAATGTGGGTACCTGGGATTGTTCTCAATAGCATTGAACTTGCTCTTTCAGATCCTGTCATATAACTAAAGGCTGTAAAGTATCTTTTAATATCTGGTAGAAATCATAGGATTTATAGGATTTTTTTGTTTGTTCTTTATCATCTTGCAGAAATAACAGGATTTTTGTTGTTTAATCTTAGATTTGTCACTTAGGGATTACATTGTAATTGGCTACATAATAGTCGATTATATTATCACTCTACATTTTTCTCTTTGGGAATCATTCCAGCCACACCACTAGAAAAAGTATTATTGCCAACCTAAAAATCCACCTGGCATTGGGAATTATCTTGGGATAATCTCCCACTTGTCTCATCAAGAATATAAATATTTATCCCTTGTAACATCTATGTGCAAAATCTGGTGTCAACCTCTTGCACAATATAAATACTACAATTCAAACTTCCAGATGGTACCAAGGTAGGTGACAGATTCCCTGAAGCATTAACAGTGTGTGGTGTGGATATAACAAAGACACTGTTGCCTTAGATAAAATGTATCTTCCCTGACTCTGAAGGGTTTTCTGAGTTTGTGTAGGTATGTGAGCTAGAGGAGTGAATGGGGGGATGGTGGAGTATAAATCTGACCTGACCTTCCCCATGGCATTTTCTAAAAGCCATTGACTGATTCATTGTGGTCCTTATTTCCATGATGGGAAATCCAAGTATGGCTATTTTGGAAATCTTGTGATATCCAATAGTCTAATTAACTGAGTTAGCTAAATTAGGTGTGTAGCTCAGTCATGTCCAACTCTGTGACCCAACTGACTGTAACCTGCCAGGCTCTGCTGTCCATGGAATTTTCCAGACAAGAATATTGGAATGGGTTGCCATTTCCTACTCCATAGCTAAATTTAGTAAGCTAAATTTTATCAGCAAGCCAAACCTTAGCTTCTATGAGAATATACATGTATTAACATACAATATAACTATTTTATGATTGTCCCTGTAATTATCAACTGAAGGAACTTATGATTTTGAAGTCAGATTTTGAATGATTAAATAATCACAATAGTATTAATATTTATAATAGATAATGTATTTATTGTTTCATGCATCTATAATATAACAAGCTCTGTAAAGTGTCATAAATTATCCAATTTAATCCTGATTTCAATTTTATGGTATAAGATACTTGGATTCAATCCCTGGGTCAGGAAGATCCCCTGGAGGAGGAAATGGCAACCCACTCCAGTATTTTTGCCTGTAGAATCCCATGCACAGAGGAGCCTGGTGGGCTATATAGTCCATAAGGTTGCACAGAGTCAGATACAACTGAAGTAACTTAGCACGCATGTATATATTATGCTAATTAAATGAAATAAAGAAGTTTAGGCCTAGAGAAATTCAATGACTTATAGAACATTCAAAGTCACATCTGAGGTTAAACTAAATTTTGCCTGACTCCATACCCTGTTTGTGTTTAATTAGTACAGTACAGCATAATTTGAAAAGGAGAGAGAGGGCAAACTTTACACTTAATACTTTAAGCAGAAGAGCAAAATGAAAATCCATCATTGGGTAGTTTTTAGAAGTAGATTTGTCACATAAGATTTCCTTGGGGATCAGTGGGGCTCAGCTTATGTTAGATTAATCAAGATCTCAGTTCAAAGTAGTATGAGATGAACTCTTCAAAGGAAGTGGAATTGTTGTGGGATGCTCAGTCTCCCATTCAACAACTGACTACAGAAACCCTCTAGACAGTTTTTCAGTTTTCATGGAAACTCAAGGAAGAGAAATCAGACTTTGATCTCTTAACCTGTTTTTGGATATGATATACTCATCCAAGTCACTAGTGGGCATGCCCCATGTTGAATGATCTTGTAGTCATGGCATCTGAAGAACAAGAACCTCAGATGATGGCTGAGGTTCTTTCCCACACTGACATTCTATATTCAAATGATATATCATAAAATTCCTACAGCAGTAGAAAGTATTTCAACATCAGACCCATCATAGTACTTTGGTTAAGAAGTGAGAACAGGATTCTGTCAGTGCATACTCTGAAAATGTAATTACATTTCTATGTTTCAGTTTTATCACTTATAAAGTTAAAAAAAAATCTATCTGTAGAATAATAGGTTTTGACAAAATGATGCAGGTCAAGTGATTGAAAAATGTATTGATAATTTTAGTTTTGTTTGTTGCTTTCACCACATCAGTATCATCTTTAATGCACATAACTAGGTATCACAGTGAATATATCAGGGCTCCAGTTCAAGGAAAACCCAAGTTAAAGCTGTTCAAGAAAACAAGCTATAGTTTGCCTCGGTTGTCTTATTGGTGGTGGCAGAAATACTCCATTTATGTTTGGTGAGAGTTTATAACGTTTTTCATGCTGCATGTCTGTTCATTTGTTGTTTCAAGTTTTAATAAACTTGCCTGATTCAACAATTCCTACTAATAATCTGCAAACATATAAAAGTTTAGTAAGCTATTATGAAGTTCTTGAATATATATTTTTGCCTTAGATGACAAGCATAAAAATAAATACAGTAGGTCTGATTTTATAAATGAGGATATGATGACATAAATAAAAATGAAATAATTTAAAGTAGTAGAACCAGGATTAGAGTCCAGGTCTCCAGACACTTACTTTCCCCAGTTTCTTCATTTTTGCGGCCTCTTTTGTTCCAGTGATATCAAACAAAACAGGAGTCAGGCTGTTGGAGTGTCTCACAGACAACACACACACACACACACACACACACACACACACAAGAAAATTCAAGAAAGTCCTTTTCATGATTATTGAATTGATTCTTTACAAAAAGGAAGACAAAGAGTTAATAAAAAGAATCTGACTGGAGCCCATTATACAGAGTGAAGTAAGCCAGAAAGATAAAGACCAATACAGTATACTAACACATATATATGGGATTTCAAAAGATAGTAACGATAACCCTATATGCAAAACAGAAAAAGAAACACAGATGTACAGAACAGACTTTTAGACTCCGGGAGAAGGCGAGGGCGGGATATTCTGAGAGAATAGCATTGAAACAAGTATACTGTCAAGGGTGAAACAGATCACCAGCCCAGGTTGGATGCATGAGACAAGTGCTCAGGCCTGGTGCACTGAGAAGACCCAGAGGGATGGGATGGAGAGGGAGGTGGAAGGGGGGATCGGGATGGGGAACACATGTAAATCCATGGCTGATTCATGTCAATGTATGGCAAAAACCACTACAATATTGTAAAGTAATTAGCCTCCAACGAATAAAAATAAATGGAAAAAAAAAAAAAAGAAATTACACTTGTGCAACATAGACACATTAATTGCTTTCTCATTTAAGAGTTTGGATTCATCTTTTTCCAATCAACTTTTTCCTTTTAAAGATTTAGTTCCCAACAAAGATTGGATCCTCTAGAAGATTGTGGGTCATATTTTTGAGGCAGGGAGAATTACAGGATTCCCATGCATAGCAGAGAGAATAGATCCTCATTATTTGTTCCTCTTACTACTTACTGCAGTGTTCCTGACTTAAGCCACTTCCAACATTGCATATCTTTAATTGCCTGCAGGATACTCCATCTCACTGTATTTTTCATTGACATTCACCCTAAGTTTTTTCATTTGGGCACTCTCTCCTTCTCACTATATAATACTTTTTCCCAATATAGTCTTAGTTTAAAAGTTTATTAATAAGTACAGCAATATGGTTGTCCTTCAAAAGAATGTTCTGTGACCTCACACCAGACATTATTATATCCATACTCCAGAGTCAAGAAAGAGACATAAACCTAGGGAAAGGGAAGGAACAATTATATGCCTGTGTAAAAGATTTACTGCTACCTAGCAATTTATTTGTATAGAACACACACACACACACACACACACACACACACACACACACACAGTGTCTATTATGTTTAAGAGAAGTCAGATCCTGCACCCACGATGTCAAAGATAAGATGAATTTTGGTGGGATGTGTGTTCAGGAAGCAGGGGACATGTACCTATAGTTGATTCATGTTGATGTATGGTAAACGCCATCACAATATTATAAGGTAATTATCTGCCAATTAAAATCAGTAAAAAATTTAAAAAGATAAGATGAATTTTTAGACAACTGGGCATTTCAAGCTACTAAGTAAGCAACTAAAAGTAAAAAAATATATATATGCTAATGTGTATTATGTATCAGTTATGTAAGTATTTTACAAATATCTGTTTTTCCTCTAATCGTCACAGAGTGGTTAAATAACTTTATCAAGCTCACATAACCAATTAGTATATATTCTATATGTAGCAAAGCTTAGATTTGAACCCAGTCATCTCTTGCATAACTGGTATGCTCTTATCTGTTATTTTAAATTACCTCCCAACATCACAGCTATTCTGTAGATTAATCCAGTGTATCTGTGGATGCAGTCTCCCTAGAATTTTTCTCAACTATACTTTCCTGTACAAGGAAGAATATGATTTTAGGATTTGAAAAATAGGGGTTTGCCTATAAGGACTTTGCCAGCTCTTCTAGTTCTACTAGGACTTATCAACTCAGCCAAATTCATTCTTTTTCATCTTTAAAGGAATTAGTATCATCTCTTAATGTGCACAGTCTTTAAAGAATCACTGCTTCTTGAAACATCATACCTGAATAACATTCTCTAGCATCAATGAAGGTTTTAATTGTTTTTTTAAATAAAGTGACAAAAGTATGACAAAACCACTACAATATTGTAAAGTAATTAACCTCCAACTAATAAAAATGAATGGAAAAAAAATAAATAAAGTGACAAAAAAAAAGAAAACAAACCAGGCACATGACAGAAAATGTCTTAATGGTTATTCTATCCTTATCTTTGCCTCTTTAGAAGGAAGAATAAAAATATCCTTGGTTCATCAATCACTCAAACCAGTTAATGTATCCTGATGCCATTTATTTCAGATGAGAAAGACAAGATAACCAAGAGGATGTTGGAAAATAATTATACCATGCCAGTTGAGTTCCTACTTGTTGGATTCACAGATTATCTACCTCTCAGAGTTGCACTATTCTTGGTATTTCTCATAGTCTATACACTAACTGTGGTGGGAAATGTAGGTTTAATAATCCTAGTTAATATCAATTCAAGCCTTCAAACCCCCATGTATTATTTTCTCAGCAACCTGTCTTTCTTAGACATTAGCTACTCAACAGCAATCACTCCTAAAATGCTGGAAAATTTCTTAGCATCCAAGAAAAGCATTTCCCTCTCTGGCTGTGCACTACAGATGTTTTCCTTTGGTTGTTTTGCTGATGCTGAATGCCTTATCCTGGCAGCAATGGCCTATGACCGCTATGCAGCAATCTGCAACCCACTGCTCTATTCTGCTCTTGTGTCTCGGAGAGTCTGTGTCTTCTGCGTTGTGTTGGCCTACTTCAGTGGGGGTGTGACTTCAATGGTCCACGTCTGTCTCACATTCAGGCTGCCATTTTGTGGCTCCAACGTCGTCAACCATTTTTTCTGTGACATCCCGCCTCTCCTGGCTTTATCCTGCACAGACACCTACATCAATGAACTTCTGCTCTTTGCCTTGTGTGGCTTCATCCAGACCAGCACTTTTGTGGTCATCTTTATCTCATACTTCTGCATCCTCCTCACTGTTTTGAGCATCAAGTCCTCAGGTGGAAGAAGCAAAACGTTCTCTACCTGTGCCTCCCATCTCATAGCAATCACCTTATTCTATGGAACACTTCTGTTTATGTACTTGCGTCCCACTACCAGCTACTCCCCAGACACTGACAAAGTAGTTGCAGTGTTTTATACAGTTGTCTTTCCCATGTTTAATCCAATAATCTACAGTTTCAGAAACAAGGATGTAAAATATGCCCTCAGAAAGCTATTGGACAGAAACTGGACTTTCAAATGAATAGGATTTGAAGTTATTTAACAACATTTAAGGCAAAGCCTATCCTTCCAATCTGATAATCAGCTGTACATCACCCTATATGTCAAATATTTTAAATGTTTTCCCACCTTTCAGAAATAAAAATAACTACTCATCCTCTATTCTGTAGAATGCTTTTATCCTCTCTTACAAAAACAGACTTGTGAAAATTCTGCTCTGTGAAATGTTTCTGAATTAAAATAAATAATAGTTGCTCTTTGTACATTGAATTTTTTATATTCTTTATCATCTAATATTGAAGGTATTTGTTGACTTGTCTGTCAACCTCTCCATATGAGAAAGTCCTTGGCAGCTGGGAATATGTATCTTGCTTGATTTTTCCAACACCTATGCAGCTTGGTGTAAGGCATGCCATCATTATATATATTTAGTGAATAAGTGGATGAATGGATAGGATGAATGAATGGATAGATGAGTGAGTAAATTCAGTTTTCTGTGTTTGGGAAAAGAAGCCTAGATTCTGCACTTACAGAAAATTTACCATCAGAGAAATTTGACATTACTCATAATGGATAATCGTGATTACAATGGCTCTCAGAAAATCAGATAGAAGCACATACAGTGATAGTCACATTCATATTAGGAGAGAGTGAAATTATAGCATGTATTTTCTCTTTAGGCTAGATTGATTACCATAATAGGCTCTTTCATTCACTGTGGATACCTGGGAAAACCAACCAAGTTTGTGAAGATCATAAAGACTATTAACTATGTACATTACTAATTATTTATACTTAAGTTGCTGACTCTATCTTCAGGAAGAGGTCAACAATTGCTTTGATCACTGTATTCTGTAAATTGACCATGTAAATCAATTGAAGTATGAATCCTTTTTTCTCTGGGATCAGTTTTGATGATTAAATTATCAGACATTTTCTGCGGTTGCTTTTAATCCTTGAGTCCTAATTTCCTTTTTATTTTATCTTGACAGAGTTGAAGGAATACACTGTGTAGATATGAATACATCATACAGTGCATTTGGTAGTAATTGTAGAGCTATAAATGGCTGGATTTGTTACAGGATTACAACCCTGAAAATAAAGACAATAAAATATTACCAGTGAAATGGGTTGTTTTGAAGTATAAATGAACTAATATATGTAATCTTCCTAGTATATGAATAATTTGATAATTAAATGATCAAATATATAAAAATCTCCTAGAATATACATAAAGCTCTTGTTGCCTGTTAAAATATAATGGCATACACTTGTTCATTATTTTACCATTATTATATGATTTTAAGATAGCAGCTGGGTTTGCTTTCCTAGAAGAAACAACAAATTTTAACAATATCCATGAATAATTCCAGAGATTCTGAGATGCTGAGAGAAATTAAAAAATAAAAATTGGAACCTAAGATTCAACTCAGTGTCCCTTCATCCTGTTGAAATATTTGCCCTCCATGAAAACTTTATCAGAGTACAGAGTACAATGTCATTCATTCGATCTTATTCTTGAATTGTTTCTGAAAAGTAGGGGTTATTGTGTATTGTTCCTTTAATGTTAGTGTTTCCTCCTGCTGCAAAAAGCTAATGAGATTTTCATGGAATGAGCTGATTTCCTCTAGCCATCTATCTTTTGTGTTAATGAACATAAGGTTGCACCAAGAAGCATGTCAGCTTCCTTAATAGGGACCTGTTAAATTTAAGAGATTTTTCATTTGCAAAAATAAATTGGTCTAAAATAAGTAAACTACAACTTCCATGTAAACCATAAAAATGTAGAAGTTTAATTAGCTCAGTTTCTAAAAGCAGCATTATTGACAGTTTGGGTCACTACTCCTTTGTTGGGAGAAGAAGAGGAGGAGAGGTTTACCCTGTACAGTTTAGGGTTTTAGCAGCCTACCTGGTCTCTACTCACTTGATACTAGAAGCATCCTCCCTGTTTAGGTTAACCAAAAATGTATCCAAACCTTGCCAATGTCTCACTGGAGGCAAATTATACCTAGATGAGAATGAGAACTAAAAATCTTTCTCAACTGTATTTCTCTGTCCATAACACAAGAGAAACCCACAATAGCAAGGTTACTGCCTGAACTTAAGTCAGAATAATAATTTGGTAAGAACAACTCAGATGTTATTTTATTTATTTTGGTCTGAAGTATTTCCCTAATTCATAATATCTGGTTGATAATATACACACAGGAATTCATGACATAATCTTAATGAACACATAAAATGAGAAATATATATATATATATGTATTTGTTTGCTAAGTCACTTCAGTCTTGTCAGACCCTGTGCGACCCCATAGACGGCAGTCCATCGGGCTCCCCCGTCCCTGGGATTCTCCAGGCAAGAACACTGGAGTGGGTTGCCATTTCCTTCTCCAATGCATGAAGGTGAAAAGTGAAATTGAAGTCTCTCAGTCGTGTCTGACTCTTCTCGACCCCATGGATGGCAGCCTACCAGGCTCCTCCGTCCATGGAATTTTCCAGGCAAGAGTAATGGTGTGGGGTGCCATTGCCTTCTCCATATATATGTATATATATAGTGAAAAGCCACATTTCAGAATAAAGTAGAATATTTGTAACAATTAAGTAAATTATTAGATTTACTTTTCTGCCTATCTATGGTCAGAGAAAGAGAATACTGAAAAGATATATTTCATTTCAGTCATAAGAAGGTAATGTAACATTACAAATTTGAAATGCTAAATTCAGGTTCCCTCTATAGAAAATGTCTGCATTTTGATGAATATCTTCAGTTCAGATCAGAATTAAAATCTATGCTCCAATTCTAATCTTGATCACCCTTATACTGAGTCTTGGAGATCAGGGGCTAATTAATTTTATGGCATAAGTTGAAAAATACCAATTTTTCCAGTGACATAAGGCAAAAAATTATATTTAAAGGACAAAGCAGATATCTTCAAAGGAATTTGTTGCCATTGTTCAGTCAATAAGTCAAGTCCAACTCTTTGAGACTCCATGGACTGAGGCAACCAGGCTTCCCTATCCATCACTGTCTCCCAGAGTTTGCTCAAACTCATGTCCATCGAGTTGGTGATGCTAACCAGCCAACTCATTTGTTACCCCCTTTCCTTCTTTCCTTCAATCTTTCCAAGCATCAGGGTCTTTCCAATGAGTTGGCTTTTCACATCAGGTGGCCAAAGTATTGGAATTTCAGCTTCAACATCAGTCCTTCCAATAAATATACAGGGTTGATTTCCTTTAGGATTGACCAATTTGATTTCCTTGCAGTCCAAGAGACTCTCACGAGCCTTCTCCAGCACCATGATTCAAAAGCATCAGTTATTTGGTGCTCAGTCTTCTTTATGGACCACTGTCACATTCGTATATGACTACTGAAAAAAACCTAGCTTTGACTATATGGACCTCTGTGGGCAAAGTGATGTCTCTGCCTTTTAATATACTGTCTAGATTTGTCATAGTTTTTCTTCCAAGCAGCAAGCATCTTTTAACATCATGGATACAGTTATTGTCCGCAGTGATTTTAGAGCCCAAGAAAATAAAATCACATGTCACTGTATCCAATTTTTCTCCTTCTAATTGCTATGAAATGATGAGACTGGATGCCATGATCTTAATTTTTGCATTTTGAGTTTTAAACCAGCTTTTTCAGTCTCTTCTTTCACCCTCACCAAGAGGCTTTTCAGTTCCTCTTTGTTTTCTGCCATTAGAGTGATATCATCTGCATATCTCATAGGTTGTTGATATTTCTCTCAGCAATCTTGACTCCAGCTTGTGATTCATCCAGTCTGGTATTTCACTTGATGTACTCCGAATATAAGTTAAATAAGCAGGGCAACAATATACAGCCTTGACATAGTCTTTTCCCAATTTTGAACCAGTTCATTGTTCCACGTAAGCTTCTAACTGTTGCTTCTTGACCTGCACATAGGTTTCTCAAGAGACAGGTAAGACAGACTGGTATTTGCCTCTCTTCAAGAATTTTCCACAGTTTGTTGTGATCGACAAAGTCAAAGACTTCAGTGTATTCAAAGAAGTGGAAGTAGATGTCTTTCTGGAATTATCTTGCTTTTTCTATGATCCAATAAATGTTGGCAATTTGATCTCTGGTCTTCTGCCTTTTCTAAACCCAGCAAGTACATGTGAATGCTCTTGATTCACATACTGCTAAAGCCTCGCTTGAAGGATTTTGAACATTACATTGTTAGAATGTGAAGTGAGTGCAATTGTAGGGTAGTTTGTCATTCAATTTATCTGTAACTAATTTTTTTTTCTCAGAAGTAAGTAAAAAAAAAATATATTTTTGAAAAACACAAGGTAACATTTGGCACCTTGATAAGAATGGAGACTAAGAAATAACATTGAGAATCCATATTTTGTTTTAGTGACTGCAAACACTATTAAGTATGATAGAGAGTACATGCAGTCCTTTTAACTGACACATCACTATTAGTCCTAACTATATATGCCTATGCTTCATTGTAATTTTATACAAAATTAGTCTCCAATGTGATAAAGACAAACAAACAAACAAAAAAAACATGGTTTTATCATATCTTGCATACATGCATGCTAAGTCACTTCAGTCGTATCTGATTCTTTGAGACCCTATGGACTGCAGCTTGCCAGGCTCCTCTGTTCATGGGATTCTCCAGACAAGAATACTAGAGTGGGTGGCCCTGCTCTGTCCAGGAGATCACCCCAACCCAAGGGGTGAACTCTTACATCTACCTACATTGGCAGGGCTTAAAACTCAACATTCAGAAAACTAAGACCATGGCATCTGGTCCCATCACTTCATGGCAAATAGATGGAGAAACAGTGGAAACAGTTTGAGACTATGTTTTTGGGCTCTGAAATCACTGCAGATGGTGACTGCACCTATGAAATTAAAAGACTCCTTGGAAGAAAAGCTATGACCAACTTAGACAGCATATTAAAAAGCAGAGACATTACTTTGCCAACAAATGTCCATCTAGTCAAATATATGGTTTTCCCAGCAGTCATGTATGGATGTGAGAGTTGGACTATAAAGAAAGCTGAGCACCAAAGAATTGATGCTTTTGAACTGTGGTGTTGGAGAAGACTCTTGAGAGTCCTTTGGACTGCAAGGAGATCCAACCAGTCCATCACAACGGAAATCAGTCCTGAATATTCATTGGAAGGACTGATGCTGAAACTGAAACTCCAATATTTTGGCCACCTGGTGTGAAGAACTGACTGACTTGAAAAGACCCTGATGCTGGGAATGATTGGAGGCAGGAGGAGAAGATGACGACAGAGGATGCGATGGTTGGATGGCATGTCCAACTCGATGAACATGAGTTTGAGTAAACTGCGGGAGTAGGTGATGGACAGGGAGGCCTGGCCTGCTGTGGTCTATGGGGTTGCAAAGAGTCAGACATGACTGAGCAACTGAACTGAACTGATTATATTAATAAGCCATAAAGAAAGCATACCCTTGAATTAATTTCATGTGTGTGTGTAATCTCTCATAAAACTTTAATGTGAATGATTGTTAAAATTTTGGAGTATGATGTTGTGAACTGTTGTTGTTTAGTCACTCAGTCATGTCCGACTCTTTGCGACCTCATAGACTGCGGACCACCAGGCTCCTCTGTCCTTGGGATTTCCCAGGTGGGAATGCTGGAGTGGGTTGCCATTTCCTACTCCAAGGGATCTTCTCAACCCAGGATTCAAATCCGTGTCTCTTGCATTGCAGGTGGATTCTTTACCATTGAGTCACTGGGTCAGTTTCATAATGAATCAATGAGGTAAATAAAGTATGTTTGAATGGTTCCATTTTACAGGAAAGAGGACAACTGCAGCTGTTTCACCATCAGAATATTTAAGCACATGTCTGAGTAGTGTCTATGTCATTGAAACACACATCTTTAGTTTCTGCAATGGCATTTAAATGCAATTGCAATTGCATCTCTGTGTTGCACCTTATCCCAAGATGTTTGAGTTTTAGAGAGCATGTTTTTTAAATTGCTTTATCTAAAAAATAAATATATTTTATATAAAAAGTGAGAACAGAGGCACCTTCTGAACAACCATTGAGATGACTTGCAGTTTTGATTAGTTTCGGTCTCAAGAGAATAGAAAAGATGCTAATGATTCAGCCTGTGGACATCTGATATTCACGTCTACACAAAGAACTGTTAATACTAACTGTGGCCACAAAAGAAAAAGAAGCAAACATAATAAAGCTTTACTTTCAGTAATAAGTCCTTTGAGAGCATGAAAACTTGGTCTTTTCTAGATCTTCTGCTTACCCTGGACTTTGCTTAACTGTGAGTATGTTTAGGAAGTGGCAATAGTTTTATTTAAAATTTTGACATTTCCTGTTATTTCACACTAAAAATCTGTTACCAGCTGTATGATTTCAGTACTTTTCTCAAACAGCCAGATAACAATGTCCTAGTCTGTGTTTTATTTATCTTTTTAAATGCTTTCTTCTAATTTTTTTGGAGAATGGGGACTATTTACTTAATACACATGCTCAATATTTCATGTGTCTGTGTATGGTTATGGTATTTAATATGGGACTTCCCGGGTAGCTCAAATAGTAAATAATCTGCCCACAATGCAGGAGTCCTGGGTTCAATTCCTGGATTGGGAAGATCTCCTGGAGAAGGGCATGGGAACCCTCTCCAGTACTTGCCTGGAGAATTCCATGGACATAAGAGCCTGGCAGGCTGCAGTCCATGGGCTTGCAAAGTCAGACACAACTGAAGATTAACATTTTAACACTTTCATTTTCACACATGGTAACTTAAAGCCATTTTCACAGTTGCAGTAAATTTGAGATATTCTATGGAAAGTAGAATATCTCAAAATTTTAATTTATTTGGCTATAGTACAAGAAAAAGCATTTCTTCCTAATGTTATTAACAATAGTTTATTAATAAAAACTCTTTTATTCTACATTTATTTTATAGTTCTAATAATCATATTTAAAGAATTATTTTCTACTTTTCTTGAGTTTATCATTGCATCCTGTCTGTAACAAAAGCTGGGGATCCACACAGACACTTGATCTCCAGAGCTCAGGAATGCTTTTGCTATACACTGCTACTTCTGCCCACTGCAAATCCAGTGTGCCTGCATAAAGTTGTCTACAAATAAATATGTATTATTTTTTATTATTTTATTTTATTTGACCACATCGTGCTGCTTGCAGGATCTTAGTTCCCCAACTAAGCATCCAGCCTGGAGCCCTGGCAGTAAGAATGCCACTGGACCATGGAAATTTCCAATATGTCTTATTTTAAATTAGACAGTATGATCTATGTAGTTTTGAGTCTTTCATTATGTCAAGGTGGTGGTTGTTGATAGTATTTCTTTCTAAATTTTTATTAATGGCTGCTATTTAAGTTTCTATGTGTGTGTGTGTATTGATGTTTTATAAACAACTTTAATCATAAAATTTTAGTTTATATTACTTTAAGCTATATTTATATACAGGCTTCTCCATGGCTCAGTAGGTAAAGAGTCTGCCTGCAGTGCAGGAGACACATGAGATGAAGGTTTACTCCCTAAATCGTGACGTCTCCCTGGAGAAGGAAATACTGCAACCCTCACCAGTGTCCTTGCCTGAAAAATCCCAAGGACAGAGGAGCCTGGTGGACCACAGTCCATGGGGTCACCAAAGAGTCAGATTCGACTGAGTGGCTAAACATGGAAATGCATATTTTTATACTTATAAATGTGCATAGCTATGAATTTATAAGTAACAAATAGTTCATATAGCATGCATTCAATTCTATATGTACCTGTATACAATATTCTGTAGCAACATGAACAAAATAAAAATGAAATGCAATGTTTACACATAATGTTTTACAATTTCAGTTGTAAATATTATAAAACATAATCTTATTTGGGAAGCAAAGCTTCATGAGAGAGTATAGTGAGATAGTTCAGTTCTGGTTTACAGCATAGTTATACCATCGTTTTGACATTGTTTTGACTGTTTTGATAGATACTTGGCTGGGATCACTTTTTTATTATCCTGATAAATGCTTTTAACTTTGTGATTTCTCTCACCATTACCTTTCTTTTTGTGACCTTGATCATTGTTGATTGTGTTATTTCTAATGTCTGTTTGGAGTTACAAGTAAAAAGTAAACTACAATGAAGGAATTTCATATTTTTTAAACAAATACTTTTCTCTGGGGAATCTTGACTTTTCAGGATACCTTTCTGAGATTTGGAAGAAGTGCATTTGAGTATGTTCTTTCGGTCACAAAAATGTTTCCAGTAGTTCTTTTTCCTAAGGGAATATTCACCATTATTATTGTTCAAAAGTAGACTCTAATTTTATCAGATAAGTGATACTGTTTGGTATCAGAAATCTTGAATTTAGTGACAGAATGACTCTGCATTCTAGTTGTGATTCTAACAGCATGAGAGAAAATCATACTTTTGTGTGATGTAACACTTTTCCCTTCCTAGAGTTTTCTATTATGCGTTCCATTGATAAAGCTGTTGCTATAACTCTTGCTGTTTAACCTGTTGTATTGTTACATGGTTTTCCCGTGTCCTGGTGTTGAGGCATGCCTATCAGTATCGTGCTTCAGGTCACTATTACATCCTCTATGTGAAGACTACGCTAATTAAGCTGGCGCAGAACTTTGTTTTTCCCTCTCTTTCTCTGAGTAATGAAGAGAAACTTATACACACTTGTTTTCTTTGTTTCTTTTCATTATTATAAGGAATACGCAGCAGGTCAAAGCAAGAGTTATATTGGAACTCAAGCCATCTTCTTACTGGTCAGAATTTTGACCCTCCTTAATCAATAGAAATTGATGAGGCTAGACAAGACATTCTGGCAAGGCTTTATTGTGACCCCGATGCAGCGGGGTGGGGGGAGTGAAAACAATTATAGGTTCCCTTGCTTGCTCCTCAAAGCGGGACAAGCTGTTCCTTTGATGGGGTGAGAGTAGAGGTGGGTCCCAAGAGTCAGGCTGGAGGGATGACTTATATGGCTTGTCAACCCTTTTGGTGGTGTAAATGCAGGGGGCACGCAAAGTACCCTGGTTTTGCTCCCAACACCATAGTTTCGCTCCCAGATCTTTTGAAGTGGCAGTTGGATTTTTGGTCTTATTTTTTTCGGGCGGGGGGAGGTGGGCAGGGACAGGGTTGGTCTTTTTGTGTCTTGTTTTCCATAATTGGCCCCACCCGTGCATGTGCACAGCTATCTTTGAGTCCTTCATAGTTTCTTTGTATTTTGTGGCTCAAGGAGACATTTGTCCAGGTGCAAGCACTGCAGCAAAGAGTTCCAGGTCTCAGGTTCCAGCCTGTTTCAATCCCAGTCCTAACACACCAGTGACACGATGTCCCCATTACACTAAGAATCCTCACAGGAAGAAAAAAAATATTCCCATTAAAAAAGACACAAATGTGCTTTTGGGTTTCCCACGTGGCGCACTGGTGAAAGAATTCCTCTGCAAATGCAGGAGACACAAGACACAGGGGTTTGGTCCCTGGGTCTGGAAGATCCCCTGGAGGAGGAAAAGCAAGCCTTTCTAGTGTTCTTGTTGGGATAACCCCAGGGACAGAGGAGCTTAGTGGGTTACAGTCCATGAGGTCACAAACAGTTGCACATGACTGATCACCTAGTACCAAATTATAATACCCCAATTCTGTATTTTACAATCTAGATATTTTAACAGAAAAAAAAAGATACTTATTTTCCAACAAATTATTTCTTCTTTTTCCTGGATATAGTAGACTTGGATTCCCAAATTCATTGATCTAAAATATAGACAGGGTCAAGTTTATAATCTCAGTTTGTGAGTGATGAACCTCTGTACTAATACAATGAAGATTTTGGTTTGTTTAACAATACCTGAATTTTTCATCCCAGGCTTATCCATATCCTGACCTCCACAGACTTCAAGTTCCTTGAGAGCACAACTCAAACACCCCTCTTAAGATGTATAACACCTAACCCAGTGCCTTGCATAAAATGTATGCTTGTTATTTTAAGCCACCAATTCTTGGGAACTTGTTACAGCAACAATAAGAAACTAATACTCAACAGAATAAAGTAACTACCATCTCTATTCACCCTCTCCTTCATTACTTTTCTTCATGGTATTCACCCTTGTTGTATGTGAAACATCAATAGGTATTTATTTGATTCATTTCTCTAATAATGAAAGGTTGTTGCTGAATGATAAGACGCTGGGATTCTTGGCCTCCAGAGGAGATGAATTCAATCTGGGGCCAGAGACGAGGCTTGATCGCTCAGAGCTTTGTGTAATAAAGTTTTATTAAAGTATAAAGGAGATAGAGAAAGCTTCTGACACAGGCATCAGAAGGGGGCAGAGAGAGTACCCCCCTGCTAGTCTTCAGCTGGATGTTCTATAGTCACTAGCAGTCTGTTTATGAAAAGAAAGGAATGTCTTAAAACTCAGAATGGCACCAGGCCCCTCATCCATAAATTGCATTTTGTGATAATTCTGGCACCAGATGATTCATCCCAGGCCATAAAATGGTTGACTTGAATCTTGTAGAAGGGCAGATTACCATACAAATTGCTTTGTTTACATAGATTAGGGGAACAATATCTGAGTATAACATACTGGTTTGTCAAGTAGGTTCTGAGCCATTTGGCTGATTGAAGACAGAGTCTGGGGTACATTAACATAGCTTAAGACAAACATTTCCATAAGAAAAATGTATTGATTAACTCAAGGTTTGAGAATAGTTAGCTTCAGGTGAGACCAGGTGTCATGGCAACACAGCATTTTAAGAGAAACTTCCTTTTAAATTTGTATAGAGAAGGAAAAAAATATTGCTAGTTTGTTTCCTCCTGCCGCTTAAGAGAGATAAAAGTGTCTGGCACTTGCAGCCTATTTCCTCCGTATGGAGACCCCTGGCCTTCCTGCCTGTTACCCTCTCAATAACATGTAAACACCTTGAGAGCATGGTGTTTTTCTTGTGCATCTCTAACAGATATAACATTTATTGGCAGAAAGTATATATGTAGTAAGTGTGTGCTAAGTCTCTTCAGTCATGTCTGACCAGGCTCCTCTGTCCATCACAATTCTCCAGGCAAGAATACTGGAGAGGGTTGTCATTCCCTCCTTTAAGGGATCTTCCCAGTCTAGGTGTCAAACCTAGATCTTTAGTGTCCCCTGTAATAATACAGGGTTCTTTACAGTGGTGCTCCTTGGGAAGGCCTCATATAACAAATAGTATATATTAAATATATGAAAGTATATACAAATGGTTAATTTATTGATATTAAACCATAAATATTGCTCAGTTAATATTATATCATGCCAAAAAAGCAAGTGAAATTGAGTGACAGCCTACATTTTTAAAAAGCAACACTTATCTGACCAATATAATTTTGGTACTTCACACTCACTCCTTGCCTCTTCACATGAAGTTTTTTAGGTTTGTTATTTTAATGCTAATAAAAAAGAGTCGGACATGACTGAGCGACTGAACTTAACTGAACTGAACTGAATAAAAACAAAACAAACAAACATACAAAAATCGTCAGAGATGTGAAGCTAATAGTTTTGACACTTCACACTCACAGCTTACCTCCTTACATGAAGTTTTCGGGTTTGTTGTTTTCATGTTAATTAAAAAGAAAAAAGATGGGAAGGCAAATACAAGAGTGTGATATAAAAAATTATCAAGTTAAATTACAGTGCTAGGTTTTGATGAGCTTTAATACTAAATAGCAAATTAAAATATGTCTCTATCACTTCCTCCTGTTTCAACTATCGTGGAAGGCATAGCCATTGTTTGTCCAAGTGGGGAATCTGAGCATGGGTGAGGCAAAAGTTTCTGCTGTTTGAGATTTGTAAACAAAAGGAGTTGAATATTATGAAAGAGTGTCAAAAGCTAACAGGGTATTATAAAATAGGAATAGGTTAGCCACACATTTCCATTACAGAGTTTGTAGCCCTAGTAAGCAGAGATCTTGTATGTGTCGTTGCCCAAGTCAGGTGGTTGATACAAGCCATATATGGGTTAGAATGTCAGTTCTACCAATTAGTAGTTTCATGCTCTAAGATAGTTTCCTTATTGCAATGTTGGCTAGAAACTGAGAAGGAAGGAATAAAATAATCTCTAGTTGCAAAAATGTGAGTCATTATAAATGTATTGTCTAGCAAATACATGGTCTGGTGCTGAAGCTAATTTCTTTTTTCACTTAATTACAGGCTAAACCTGTAGATGCTTCCTGTTATTATGGACACCATATTATGGAGAAATCATATATATATATATATATATATATATGTTTTTGTCTGAGTGATGCCATCTTATTCTGCAGCTGAAGAGCTATACAAGCCTGAATGCGTGGCAGGTTGGAATCACACAGGTGTGAAGGAACCCCTTCTGGTAGGTTTAACTGAAAATTCTCCGTTGCAGGTCCCCCTCTCTCTGCTCCTTTCCCTTGTTTGTTCTGTCACTCCGACAGGCAGCGGGGGATGTGCACGCTGACCCGGCCGCGCGCGCGGCATCACCCACCAGGGTCCTCCTCCCCGGTGGCCTCTATCTGTGTGTTGGCTGCTCTGCTGTCTGTGGTCCTGAATGCTGGCCAATTTCCTTTCAAAACACAAGTTCAGCACCTTTTCTGGGTGTGTTCTACAGTTTCTTTTTTGCGTTGTATGTAACCATAGAAGGCATTCTCCTTTCTATGATGGCTTATAACCACTATGTAGTAACAGCCAAGCTGCTGTTGTTGTTTTATTTTTCAAGCTGCTGTTACATACAGTTATTATGACCCAACGGGTTTGTATTCAGATGGTTCTTTTATCTTACTTGGGAGGGCCCATTAACTCCCTGACACACACAATAGTTTTGCTAAAACTCGACTTCTGCAGTCCTAACATTGTGAATCATTATTTCTGTGACATTCCCCCTCTTCTGAAGCTCTCTTGTTCAGATGCTCATAACAGTGAAATGATGCTTTTAATATTCTCTGGAGTCATTGCAATGTTCACTTTTATTATCATCATGGTCTCTTATAGTCACATCATCATTGCCATCCAGAGAATCAGCTCAGCTGAGGGAAGGCACAAAGCCTTCTCCACGTGTGCCTCCCATCTGACTGCTGTGACCTTATTTTATGGGTCTGTGACCTTCAGCTACATCCAGCCAAGCTCTCAGTATTCCGTGGAACAGGAGAAGGTCTCTGCTGTGTTTTATACATTGGTGATCCCCATGCTAAACCCACTGATTTATTCCACTGAGGAATAAGGACGTGAAAGATGCAGCAAAACGGTCAATATGGCAGCAGAGAACCTCCACTTGATGCAGTTTTCTCCGTGGCTTTGCCAATCTAACATTAATCTGAAAATATATTTTTTGAACATTGTGTAACAAATGTCACACAACAAACACAACTATAATCAAGACTCATGGGATTTGCGACCCAAGTGTTGAGTTTGACAAGGAGACTAAAAATCACTCTATTTCACCTTTCATTATTTTGCAACTTAATGGCTTTATTCTTGAAAAACTGATATTTTTTTTTCCTAACAAATTCTCATGATAAACTCTGAAAGAACTCACCATGAATTTAGAAGAAATTGTCATTGACTCAAAAATCAATAGAAAACTCCAACAATAGGCATTTGTCAAATGCATTGCTACTGCAGAAGAAAACTGAAATGTTTCATTGGCATGGTTTTCTTCGATACTACCATTGCTTTTTGTTCTAAAAATGTCATCACTCAAGTCTCACTATATCTTCGATTTTATGCTTACATTGCATATCTTATAATATCTTAGAAACATAGCTTAGAAAAATGACTAAGGAAATACTCATTAGTTATAATTTGCTCATTCAACACATTTTTACTCAGTACTTTTTATTGTACCAGTTACTCTGTTTGGTCCAAACCTAAAAAGAGTCAATGTATGGAACTAAAGCTTGTTAGAGGATCTGGTAATGGAGGACTAAGGTAAGTGGGAAGGACTATTAACATATAAACAAATATATGAATTTTGCTCTAGGCTAGAATTCTAAAGCAAAAGCTGTAGAAAATAAGTCTAGCAAGCTATTTTCTGCCATATATAAGAAGGCCTTTAATAGCAGTGTAACACATTTTACACCCTCTCAGTGGCTAATAAATGAGAGTATCAATGATGTGCAAATAGCATTCTTTAAGAAATTTCCCAGGATATCACTGTTACCAATATTTTGGAAAATAAAAGAACAAATTAGGAAAAAGCTATTCTGAAATAGATAAGAAGAGTAATACAAAGAAAAGGACATATTCAAGAGATAGTTCATGAAAATCACCCACAAGGCTTGAGAAAGGATTAAGGTTTCTTTTTCTTTCTTTTGAGAAAAAGAGGTTTGACATGACCAGGAAGAATTGAACCTGTGTCACCAGTCAGATAAATTGGTTAAGAGAAAAAACAATAGATGTAAGATCCTCATAGCATAAGAATTTCTAAAGGAAGATTTTCTGGGAAGAAAAGATCTCCTAGGATGTTCAAGAAATAACAAAAAGATCAGAACTGGAATAAAGACAGAAAGAGAGGTGAAACAGGAGATGTTTCCAGAGAGGAAAAGAGGTCAAGATCATGTCTGTATATGTACAGGGTTAGAATTTGAGTGAAGAGGAGGCACAGTGGGAGTCAGAAGGAAAAGTGACATGATCCAAATTACAATTTAAAAAATTCACTCTGCCCTAACTATTGGTTCAGGCATAGACCATAGAATGGCAAAATGGAAGGCAGAAATCCAGGCAGGAGGTTGCACAATGATTTAGCCAAGGAAAGTTATGACCAACCTAGATAGCATATTAAAAAGCAGAGACATTACTGTGCCAGCAGAGGTTCATCTAGTCAAGGCTATGACTTTTCCAGTGGTCATTTGTGGATGTGAGAGTTGGACTGTGAAGAAAGCTGAGTGCCGAAAAATTGATGCTTTTGAACTATGGTGTTGGAGAAGACTCTTGAGAGTCCTTTGGACTGCAAGGAGATCCAACCAGTCCATACTAAAGGAGATCAGGTGTTCATTGGAAGGACCGATGCTGAAGCTGAGACTCCAATACTTTGGCCACCTGATGCGAAGAGTTGATTCATTGGAAAAGACCCTGATGCTGGGAGGGACTGGGGGCAGGAGGATAAGGGGACGACAGAGGATGAGATGGCTGGATGGCGTCACCGACAGGATGTACATGAGTTTGAGTAAACTCCAGGAGTCGGTGATGGACAGGGAGGCCTGGTGTGCTGCGATTCATGGGGTCACAAAAGTCAGACATGACTGAATGACTGGACTGAACTGAACTGAACTGAACTGAACGGAACTGATGGCACATTAGAGCAGAGCTGTCATGGTGAAAATTGTGAGAAAACAAATGAAAGATATATACTGATGAGAGACCTGGCAAGATGGTGAAGGAGGGAAAAGCCAAAGGTGAATCCAAAGTGTTTAACAGGCAAACAAACAAAATACAATGGCACATCCCCAAACCTACAGTGTATATATTGTTTCAGTCACCTACAATCTTTCTGAAGTTGAACGTGTGATGGGGGCAAGAGACTTCAATACATGTGAAAGGACAGTGTGTCTTAATTCTATACTAGTAAACATGATACTTAAATTTGCTAAACAATTTTACTTATAAAAAGAGAATAAACATACCACTTTAGAGTTTCGTCCATAGATATGTAAATATATATATATATGCGCTTATTAGTTATACAATTATAAATATAGAAACAGATTAGCATTTTTAAGGAGTGAAATACTACAAGAGAGAAAGAATGTGAAAAGTTGTATAATTCAGTAAAATTCAGGGATCTCAGATTTTAAATAATATGAATCAAAATATTTAAAAAAACAATTATGTGATATAGTATACTGAACAGAGCTTGTAGACTATTCTAAGATGAATGTTACCTAACATTAAATCTCAAAATTTTGGAAAGCGTGAATGTGTCTTGAATATTGTAAAATATTATGTACTTATTATTCATAAAAATTATATGTATAAATTTATTTTTAATTTATAAAAATATGCTTTTTTTTAAAAGAAAGCATTTCCATGAATGGAAGATTTGTATCTGTGTCATTAGCAAGATAAATTAGTTAAGAGGAAAAAATTAGACATAAGTACTTCATACCATAAGAATTCTATGTCTATACATAGATGAGAGAGCTAGAACTAAAACCAATGTAGCAATTGCAATTGGTATTTATAGATAAGGGAACATGAGTGATTAACTATTTTTACAAATTTGTAGTTTTCATGAATCCCTTCTGTATGCTGGACATGTTTCAAAATGAAAAACACAGGGAACAGTTTTTATGAAACAAGAGAGCACTTTTACTTCTGGATGGATGGATGTGATTAAAACAGGATTTGAATAAAAATGAGAAGAAAAGCAAAGATAAGGTACACATGTTATCTGTTGACAAAAGTGAATAGCTACTCAGGAAAAGAGAACGGAAGTGGTTTAGAGCTCAGGCAGCTGTAACCTTAGAGAGGTGAGCTGCTTTTTGTCTGACTGATGCAAACACACTTGAAAATGCAGTGCTGGGCTATAAGATAGGATCCACAAGTGTTCGGGGAAAACTGTGGTGCTTTCAGCAGATACTTCACAGGTTTCACTATGCATGTGTGCCTGTTTTCTCAGTCATGTACAGCTTTGTGACCCCATGGACTGTAACCTGCCAGGTTCCTCTGTCCATGGAATTTTCCAGGCAAGAACACTGGAGTGAGTTGCCACTTCTTTCTTCAAGGGATCAAACCTGTGTCATCTGCATTGTCATCTGCATTGTCAGGAGCCAGGTTTCACTATACAAGGTTGTATTTCCTCTTGGAATATTAGCAATGTTCTGTGCCTGAGTAAGTCCTGAGATCAAATAAGTAAAAGAGCAGACAGAAAGCAGGTGATGGGTGTAGATAGATAGGGCTCCCTGGTGGTTCACATGGTAAATCATCTGCCTGCAATACAGCAGACCTGGGTTCGATCCCAGGGTTGGGAAGATCCCCTGGAGAAGGAAATATCAATCCACTCCAGTATTCCTGCCTGGAGAATTCCATGGACAGAGGAGCCTGGAGGGCTACAGTCCTCGGGGTCACAGAGTCAGACACGACTGAGTGACTAACACCGTCTGTAGATAGATACGGGGCTTCTCAGGTAGTACCGTGGTAAAGAACCCACATCCAATGCGTGAGACCATGGGATGCAGAAGACAGTTTTGATCACTGGTTCAGGGAGATCCCCTAGAGGAGGAAATGGCAACTGACTTGAGTACTCCTGCCTGGAAAAATCCTATGAACAGAGGAGCCTGACAGACTACAGTCCATGGAGTCACATGGAGTCAGACACAACTGAGTGGGTGGGCACACACACACAGATAGATAAGGCTACTGAGGTGGTTCAGTGGTACAGATTCTGCCTGCTAGCGCAGGAGACCCAGAAGATGCAAGAGACACAGGTTTGATCCCTAGGTCAGGAAGATCCCCTGGAGGAGGGAATGGAAACCCACTCCAATATTCTTGCCTGGAAAAATCCCATGAACAGAAGAGCCTGGTGGGCTACAGTCCACGAGGTCACAAAGAGTTGGACACAGCAGAGGAACTGAGCATAGGTAGATAGATATTGTTTAGGATGGTCCATATAATGACAGAATTAAGTGGAGAACTTGTGAAAAGCAGAGAGGAACTTTTGATATTGCTCCAAATAATGCAAATATTAAGGATTGTGATCCACCAAAGGGAACACTCCTGATTCTGACCTGTGTCCTGTGACTGCTCTGGGAGAAAAAAGAAAACAGTGGAGCTGTCTGCAGTCAGAAGGGATGACAAAATGAACTGGGCTTCAGGAGCCTAAGCACACAGCTGTTTCTTCCCACAGGAAACGGGATGGGCCACTGGGCAGAAGACTCTAAGGAGCCGGTTCTGGGTCACAGAGGCAGACTGGACTCGCCTGCTATCTGGTGCTCAGAAGACACCGCGTCCTCTGGAGGGAAGAGCCAGTGGCAGAGGGAGTGCGGGTCTCCTCCCAAAGCAGTTTCCAGGTCTGGGCCCTGCTTTAAGTCGGGCACAGAGGCGCTAGGTGTTTCTTTCTGAAGCACAAGGGGGTCAGTCTCTGTGAATTCAGACCCAACTGGAAAGGCAAGGTGGAATCTCTCTTGGTCTCTAGGTGCTTGGGTGATGACGCCCACGGAGGCGAGAGGCCTGCATCCCCACGAGGCCGGCAGCCACTTCACGATTCGCTGTGAGGTGCAGCTGTGTAGGGCACGAGGCCCAAGTTGACACCTCCAAAACACTAAAATGCATTTTCTGCAGTGTTTGAGGGCTGAAGAGAGACAGAGAGATGGAGAGAGAGAGGGGCCCACTTCCCAGTCAACAGCACAGGGATTCTACCCCCGAACAAGGACAGACTGGAAGAAAGAGGAGGTCTGGCTTCAAACAGAAGACCCAGCTCAATTAATAGTTGGATAAACATAGTCATCCTGTCATTGTTCATCTCTTTTTAAACAGAAAGTGAAACCCTCTGTTGTGAAAAGTAGCATCATCTTTAGTTTCTATGAAACTTCTGTTTACAAGAAATCACAGAATACAAACAGAACCATAGGACATCTACATGGTGGAGCTACAAAAAGGTTTCAAAAAATACTAAAATTAACATATTAAAAATAGGGAAAATTTGGAAAAACAATTTTAAGATGAAATATTTCAAGAGAGAAATAAAGTTAAATGGAAACATTCTGTTCTCAGCTTCGCTGAAGTTGCTATATTAGATAGCTATTTAGATGTGTTTACAGGGAAGCATGCAGTGTTTGCCCTTTTGGGACTGGCTTATATCACTCAGTAAAATGCATGTTATTATCCATGTTATGCACATGGCAGGGTTTGCCTGTTGTCTAAGGTTCAGTAATGTCCCATATTATGAATAGACCCCACTGTCTCCACATTCTTTTTAATGGTGGTGGACATTGGGTTTTTCCACATTCTGGCTGTTGTGACTAAAGCTACAATGGCCTTGAGAGTGCAGATATCTCTCTGAGGGGAACAGGAAAATGGGGAACTGTGGCTCAATGAACTTAGAGTTTCAGTTACGTGAGGTAAATACATTCCAGAGATTTGTTGTATAGCATACAGCTTATAGTTAACAATACAGTTTGTGTACTTAAAAATTCAATCAGTTTCAATCCCTTATTAAGTATTCACACAGCAAGAGAGAAACAAAACAAAGATCCATGAAAAAACTTTTAGAGGTTTAAGAATTATCTATCACCTAGATTGTGGTAATGATTTCATGGATGTATCAGTTCAGTTCAGATCATTTGCTTAGTCATGTCCAACTCTTTGCCATCCCATGAATCGCAGCACACCAGGCCTCCCTGTCCATCACCAATTCCCGGAGTTTACTCAAACTCATGCCCATCTAGTCGGTGATGCCATCCAGCCATCTCATCCACTGTTGTCCCCTTCTCCTCCTGCCCCCAATCCCTCCCAGCATCAGGGTCTTTTCCAGTGAGTCAACTCTTCACATGAGGTGGCCAAAGTATTGAAGTTTCAGCTTCAGCATCAGTCCTTCCAATGAACACCCAGGACTGATCTCCTTTAGTATGGACTGGTTGGATCTCCTTGCAGTCCAGGGGACTCTCAAGAGTCTTCTCCAACACCACAGTTCAAAAGCATCAATTTTTCGGTGCTCAGCTTTCTTCACAGTCCAACTCTCACACCCATACATGACCACTGGAAAAACCATAGCCTTGACTAGACAGACCTTTGTTGGCAAAGTAATGTCTCTGCTTTTTAATATGCTGTCTAGGTTGGTCATAACTTTCCTTCCAAGGAGTAAGTGTCTTTTAATTTCATGACTGCAATCACCATCTGCAGTGATTTTGGAGCCCCAGAAAATAAATTCAGCCACTGTTTCCACTGTTTCCCCATCTATTTCCTATGAAGTGATGGGACCAGATGCCATGATCTTAGTTTTCTGAATGTTGAGCTTTAAGCCAACTTTTTCACTCTCCTCTTTCACTTTGATCAAGAGGCCTTTTAGTTCCTCTTCACTTTCTGCCATAAGGGTGGTGTCATCTGCATATCTGAGGTTATTGATATTTCTCCCGGCAATCTTGATTCCATCTTGTGCTTCTTCCAGTCCAGCATTTCTCATGATTTACACATATGTCCAAATTCATGCAAATCCATATTTTCCATATGTGTAATGCTTTGTACCTCAGATATACATCAATAAAAAATTGTTATAAAAGAAACAAAAGGCTTTTTTAAGGTGGAAAAAATATTCCCATAAATGCTGAAAATAAGAGCTCAAAGGAATAATTTAAAATGTATTAGATACACCATAAGATAGGAATAATAAACTGAAATACACTCCAATAAAAATTATTTAAAATGAGACACAGAAAAAGAATAAAAGAAAATACAAAGCAGAGCATAGGATATATATTTGCTCCAATTGAATGACCTGAAATACTTGGAGTTATTGCTCTAGGAAAAGAGTAGAAAATGGATAATAATAAATAATTTAAGGTAAAGGGCCTAAAATGTCATCAAAACTGATTAATCTTCAACAAATGTATTCAAGACAAGCAGAATGTCCCCAATCAAAATATGCAGAGAAACCCATGAGTAGGTGCTTCATGGTCAAAGTAGCAACAATAAGATTTAGGAAAAACTTTTCAGAGAAATTAAAATATGGGGGGGGGAGGATGGGACCAACTTACATTTTTAAGTATGAAAGAAAATGGAGTAAATATGTAATACTCTATTCTTTGGGAAAGAATTCTTCAAAAATGGACAGGAAAAAGAATAGTAATGACTTTATCAACAAACAGAAGCTAAAAGGATTTTCCAGATTTATAATAAGAAATAATGTAAGTTTTAAGCAGAAGGAAATTTCCCCTGTATACAGAACATAATAAAAATATCCACATGTGAAAAACATTAAAGAATATTGACTGAGTATTAACTATCAAGCTTAAAGACATGTCAAAAGTGATTTTCCACAGGGATTAGATCATGTGAAGAGGTAAAACATGGGATCAACATAACATAAATGACAAGCAGGAATAAGTGAATTAGACTGTTGAATGTTCCTTCCAGTGTTAAATGTGAGAAAATATTGATTTTTAAAAAAATTGTAGCAAGAGAAAAAGTTACAATTTCTCTAGCAAGTAATGAAGTAGTGAATTGTAATATGTACATAATTTAATAAGAGAAAGTTTAAAAATGTAATCTTTATTGATTGAATAAAACACTATAAGGAGGAAATAAAGTTCAGAAGAAAAAGCATAAATCTAAAGTGAGATGCTCCATGTAAAATCAGCTATGCCAATTTTTATCTACCAAAAGAAAGATTAATAAAGTAAATTAAGACTTATGACTTCAACATTATTGTCACTTGGGATTGCATAATTTTTAGTTATGGAGACTGCCATGTCCTTGGTAGGTCAACATTAGATGCAAGTTACACCTATTCTCCTCAAAGAAGATAACTAAAAATACCTCTTTGTGCATGTGACCAGTCTCTTAGTCATATCTGAATCTTTGCAACCCTTTGGACTATAGCCCACCAGGCTCCTCTGTCCATAGAATTTTTCAGGCAAGAATACTGGAGTTGGTTGCCATTTTCTCCTCCAGGGTAATCTTACTGAGCAGTGGGATTGAACTGGCGTCTCCTGTGTCTCTAGCATTGCAAGCAGATTCTTTATCCACTGAGCCATCAGGAAAGACCCCAAAATACCTTTAGACATTATTAGATGCCCTCTACAGGGAAAAATTGCATACACTACAAATCACTGGTACATGGGAATAATTGAGACTTATTTTGCAGTGTTTTTGACTTGAAATGTTTGTAAAACCATCAAGATAAAAATTTACATGCAATAGCTGTCTGAGTAATTGACAATGCAAGTCAATAAAAATAATAAGCTGCAATTTAAGATTGTGTAGAGAAAAAAAATTAAAAAAAAAGGAAATTTAAGCACTCTACCTGCCTAAAGTTTATGGGTTGCCACAAAACCTGAATTCATTGTAAATCTGTAGCTTTATGACTTGTCTCTGAAAAATTGTTAAAACACATGAGTCAAGCATTTAATTCAAGAATGTACCTTTAATGATCAACACAAAAATATAGACATCAGGAGAAAGGCAATGCTATTTTTAAATGCACAGAATTTCAAGAAAGAAACAATTTACTGAAACTTGTTGATATATAACACAAAGGTAGGGATCTTGAATGCTTTCAGGTAGCCAACAAAGATATATCACTGCATGCAGATTTTTAATTAGATAAACTTGCAAACATTTCACATCCAAAGCATTGCAAAATAAGAGACTCAGTTTTCCTCATGTCCCCCAAACACATCCATCTTGGATTTAAATGATAAAAGAAAAAAAAAATCAAAGATTGAACTTGCAAGTGTGCACAAAGAGTTGCCAAAAAGTACATAGAAAATGACAGAAATATTTCTCATGTATGTAATATATATATATATAGAACTATCAATGTAGAAGAACACCTACAAAGTGTTCATATCTGTTAAGAAGAAGTTTCCATTTCTTTAAATTTTTCAGTTTTTTTTCCACATTGCCTCCAATATTAACATACATCATTTTAATTCCAAAATTGTGAATTATTTAAGGAAAAGCCATTATGCATTAAAAATGTCCAGCAATGTGACTGTTCTAGTGATAATGGTCACCGTTAAGTAGTAAAGCCTTAAATTGGATACATCTACTATCTGATTTGATATTTGCAGAAACTCTCTGGACCTGGTGCTGTGTGTGCACTTAGTCACGCAGTCACATTCAATTCTTTGTGACTCAGTGGGCTGTAGTCTGTCCGCCAGGCTCCTCTGTCCATGGGATTTTCCAGGCAAGAGTACTGGAGTGGATTCTCATGCCCTCTTCCATGGGATCTTCCCAACCCAGGGATCAAACCCAGGTCTCCCACATCACGGGTCTTTACCATTTGAGCCACCAGGGAAGCCCCTCTGGACCTGGGGTTATTATTTATTTTATGCAGTTGAGGAAACATGAGGCTTAAAGTTTCAGTGATTTCAGTTATACGGATAAAAGATAGCAGACCTAGAGTTGTAAATCATGGAATATTATTGTCAAAGCAAGTGCTCAAAATCCCTCTGTTGTATGGCTTCTCCACAAAATAAATGAGATAATTTCTTAAAATGTTATCACTGTTTCCCAAATAGATCTCTTTCACCACCATAAAATTCTTTGGAATAGATTGTACATGGGCGTGTGCATGATATAGTTTAAAAGCTGACAGCTTTTTTTTTTTCCACTTTGCAAATCAGTCCCCCTGATAATCACATATATTAACATGTTTCATGCTTTCCAATTACAAGGTGAATTTATAAAGGCATATTCCCTGAAATCCCTGAGATTATATTTGGGCAAGCAGAGGACGGTTCAATAGAAGAAGAAGAAGAAAAAAGGGTGGGGAATTAACTTTCTGGAAAAAGAACAAAGAAATATATTATAGGAAAGAAAAAAAATGGCCTTAAAATTTATCATCAATGCTACTTTAATTCCTTGGAGA
Source organism: Cervus elaphus (assembly GCF_910594005.1). NCBI lineage: Eukaryota > Metazoa > Chordata > Mammalia > Artiodactyla > Cervidae > Cervus > Cervus elaphus. The sequence continues at coordinate 1,337,866 of NC_057843.1, read as the reverse complement.
CCTTTCTCTTCTGCTTGACTCTACTGAGAGCCTTTTTCACTTTCTTGTTTCTAAGACTGTGTATGAGTGGATTCAGCATGGGGATGATAACTGTAAAAAACAGAAGCCACTTGATCCTTTCCCAAGGAGTAGGGCTTACTAGGTTTTAAGTAAATGACAATCAGAGTGCCAAAGAAGATGGTGACTGCCAGGAGATGGGAGGCACAAGTAGAGAAGGCTTTTCGCTTCCCTGAAGTGGAAGTAATTTTCGGGATAGTAGGCAGAAAGGACACATAGGACACTGAGATTGTGATAAGAGATGCCACCAGAGTGGAGACAGCAGAAAGAATATCATGGTTTCGATGTCCCCTGTGTCAGTACAGGACAGGGGTAAAATTGGGGGTGCTTCACAGAAAAAGTGATAGATTACATTGGAGTCACAGAAACACAGTCCTCTCATGCAAAGCACAGTAAGGAAGGAAACTATAAAGCCAATCAAATATGATGCAAAGACTAGGGAGCAGCAGCGTCTAGTGGACATAACAACCGGGCAATGCAGAGGGTTGCAGATGGCTGCACAGCAATCATAGGCCATGGAGGAGAGAAGGAAACATTCAGTGGCACCAAAAAGATAAAAAAAAATTCATCTGGATGAAGCAATTCAGGTATGAGGTATACTTGTTGGAAGTCAGTAAGTTGTCTAAGGTTTTAGGGGTGATGACATTTGAGTAGCTGAGGTCAAGAAATGACAAGTGACTGAGGAAAAAATACATGGGTGTGTGAAGCCAGGAATCCAGGGAGATTATCAGTATCATCTTCACATCCCCCAGCACAGTGATCAGGTGTATCAGGAGAAAGTGGGTGAAGAGGACCAGCTAGATCTCTTCAGAGTCAGTCAGTCCCATGAGGATGATATCAGACACGTGTGTGATATTCCTTCTGCACATAGTGTTCAAATGCTCTGTTAAGAAATCAAAGTTGATACTTAGCAGGAATTACTCTGACTCTTTGTGTTTCTGTGAATGGTGTGATATATTTCTCTTAGTTTAGAGTTTCTAGAAAGTGATAATAATGAGGGATATAGAGAGTATGAAGAGAAAAATATTAATTTGATTGCCAAACATAGAAATAGGTGTGAATTGACTTTTCAACATAATATGATAGAAGCTACTACATCAAATAATCAGAATGACTGACACTCTTTTAAATGCATTATTCAGTCAATGCATTTAATTTCCATGAGATTTTTATATCATAGGTGGTATTAATACTATTAGCCACATTTTTCAGTTTGGAAAAAGGGCACAGAGAATTTATGTAATTTATCCAGAATCAGAGATATTAAATGTTGGATCAAGACTGGAGAGAGAATGTCCATAACATGATATTCTTATTTATGATTAATTTTAGCAAACCAGGGGAAAACAATGCTAGATATATAATAAACAATATAAAAGAATAATGCACCACATATTGTTCTTTTCTTTCTCCAATATTATTTAATAGTATACTACAGAAATATAAATTTCAACCTTTGTGGGCTTTAGTAGACCATATTAAATTAATAGACTCTATATTAGTATTAATCTCCAAATGATATAATGTTTTCTGAACTTGACCATTGAAAATTAAATTTCTTCCAAAATTATGTATCTAAAATATTCATAGTACTTGCAGATCATGATTATATTAACTCTGAACTTCTGAGGCCACAAATCCTGGCATTACTTAAAGTCTAAATGATATCTGTATGCATGTTCAGCTGATAATATCCTCAGTTTTGTCATCCTTACCTAAACTTTCCAATTTTTTAAATAATACTTCCCTGAAGCCAAATGTGATGGGGAAATTAAATTAACTAAAAATTAATTGGAAGACACTCTCTTCCAATATCACCTGTCTATAAGTATTTCAACCTCACATTTTGCTCAAAAATGAGAGATGAAGACCATTTAAGTTGAAAATTTTTATAATATGATATTTGTTTTCTTTGAGGCAATTTAAAAAAAATATTATGCAATCATTTTGTTTTATTTGAGAAAAAAAGTAAATCTACATATAAATTGTCTCCAGGACCTGATCAATTGTAAAATTTATCCAGAATTTATGTCTAAAAAAGGGATTTGTAGGCAGAGCAAAGTAAGTCTTGCCTCTCATCCTGATAACTCCAGAGTACCTCATATACTGAGGACTGATAATGCAACATTTGATCATCCCTGTGGACCAATTACTAAGGAAGGTTGCTTTGCATGTCTCCAAGGACAAAAGTTCAAGGACTAAATGCAGCTATGTAAGTTTTGAAAAGCTACTTGTGTTTTCCCTTAGGAACTACACAATGAAGAGCGTTATGGTGATCTTCCTTTGTGGTGCTCTAAATTTGGAGGGTTCTTTTTTGCATGTTTGTTCTAAGAGGTCTTGTAGGTCTTCATTCAACTTCAGCTTCCTTAGCATTACTGATCAGGACATAGACTTGGATGATGGGCTCAATAAAGGACAGAAATGGTACGGACCTAACAGAAGCAGAAGATATTAAGAAGAGGTGGCAAGAATACAAAGAAGAACTGTACAAAAAAGATCTTCACAACCCAGATAATCACAATGGTGTGATCACTCACCTAGAGCCAGATATCCTGGAATGTGAAGTCAGGTGGGCTGCAGAAAGCATTGCTATGAACAAAGTTAATGGAGGTGATGGAATTCCAGTTGAGCTATTTCAAATCCTGAAAGATAATGCTGTGAAAGCACTGCACTCAATATGCCAGCACATTTGGAAAACTCAACAGTGGCCACATGATTGGAAAAGGTCAGTTTTCATTCCAATCCCAAAGAAAGGCAATCCCAAAGAATGCTCAAACTCCCAAACAATTGCACTCACCTCACACACTAGTAAAGTAATGCTCAAAATTCTCCAAGGCAGGCTTCAGCAATACGTGAACTGTGAACTTCCAGATGTTCAGGCTGGTTTTAGAAAAGGCAGAGGAATCAGATCAAATTGCCAACATCTGCTGGATCATCAAAAAAGCAAGAGAGTTCAATAAAAACATCTATTTCTGCTTTATTGACTATGCCAAAGCCTTCGACTGTGTGGATCACAATAAACTGTGGAAAATTCTGAAAGAGATGGGAATACCAGACCACCTGACCCACCTCTTGAGAAACCTATATGCAGGTCATAAAGCAGCAGTTAGCACTGGACATGGGCCAACAGACTGGTTCCAAATAGGAAAAGGAGTACGTCAAGACTGTATATTGTCATTCTGCTTATTTAAGTTATATGCAGAGTACATCATGAGAAACACTGGGCTGGAAGAAACACAAGCTGGAATCAAGATTGCTTGGAGAAATATTAATAATCTCAGATATGCAGATGATGCCACACTTATGGCAGAAAGTGAAGAGGAACTAAAAATCCTCTTGATCAAAGTGAAAGAGGAGAGTGAAAAAGTTGGCTTAAAGCTCAACATTCAGAAAACTAAGATCATGGCATCTGGTCCCATCACTTCATGGGAAATAGATGGGGAAACAGTGGAAGCAGTGTCAGACTTTATTTTTTTGGGTCCAAAATCACTGCAGATGGTGATTGCAGTCATGAAATTCAAAGACGCTTACTCCTTGGAAGGAAAGTTGTGACCAACCTAGATAGCATATTAAAAAGCAGAGACATTACTTTGCCAACAAAGGTCCATCTAGTCAAGGCTCTGGTTTTTCCAGTGGTCATGTATGGGTGTGAGAGTTGGACTGTGAAGAAAGCTGAGCACCGAAAAATTGATGCTTTTGAACTGTGGTGTTGGAGAAGACTCTTGAGAGTCTCTTGGACTTCAAGGAGATCCAACCAGTCCATCCTAAAGGAGATCAGTCCTGGGTGTTCATTGGAAGGACTGATGCTGAAGCTGAAACTTCAATACTTTGGCCACCTTATGTGAAGAGTTGACTCATTGGATAAGACCCTGATGCTGGGAGGGATTGGGGGCAGGAGGAGAAGAGGACGACAGAGGATGAGATGGCTGGATGGCATCACTGACTCGATGGACATGAGTTTGAGTAAACTCCGGGAGTTGGTGATGCCCAGGGAGACCTGGCGTGCTGTGATTCATGCGGTCGCAGACAGTCGGACACGACTGAGCGACTGAACTGAACTGAAATTTATGCCTAAGGTGATAGAATAACTGTTCCTAGAGAAATACTTAATTACTCTGTAACTGAAACCAGCAGGGTCAGAACAATACATTTTTGAGAGTGAAACTTTTATGTTTAAATGGGTGATACTATTATGAGGGTAAATATGTTCATTAGAAAGAAATTGAGGAGAAAACAAAATTCAAGGAATAATATGAAAACATTTCAAAGCTGTTGTAACATTTTAATGAATTCCTCACAATTGTTTGTGCTCATAGAATGCTTATTTGTATGTATGTGATGTTGCTGTTGTTTAGTCACTAAGTGAAAGAGAAGAGAGTGGTAGTCACTCTGAGTCATGTCTGACTCTTCGCGACCCCATAAACTATATATATCTACAGCCAAACCTCCTCTGTCTATGGGGTTTTCCGTGCAAAAATACTGGAGCAACTTGCTATTTTCTACTCTAGGGACCATTTCCATTTTATAACTAAAACTTCATAATATAGCAAGACTAATTGAGAGGCTAACAGGCAGGAAGGCCAGGGGGTCTCCAAATGGAGGAAATAGGCTGCAAGTGTCAGACATTTTTATCTCTCTTAAGCATCAGGAAGAAACAAACTAGCGATATTTTTTTCCTTCTCTATACACATTTAAAAGGAGGTTTCTTTTAAAATACTGTGTTGCCATAATGACACCTGGTTTCACTTGAAGTTAACTAGTCTTAAACCTTGAGTTCAGTTGGTTCAGTTCAGTTCAGTCTCTCAGTCATGTCCAACTCTTTGCCGCCCCATGAACCGCAGCACACCAGGCCCCATCACCAACTCCTGGAGTCCACTCAAACCCATGTCCATTGAGTCCATGATGCCATCCAGCCATCTCATTCTCTGTCGTCCCCTTCTCCTCCCGCCCCCAATCCCTCCCAGCATCAGGGTCTTTTCCAACGAGTCAACTCTTTGCATGAGGTGGCCAAAGTACTGGAGTTTCAGCTTCAGCATCAGTCCTTCCAATGAGTACCCACGACTGATCTCCTTTAGGATGGACTGGTTGGATCTCCTTGCAGTCCAAGGGACTCTCAGTTAACCAATGCATTTTTCTTATGGAAATGTTTGCCTTAAGCTATGTTAATGTGCTATGCATTTCTCCCAGACTGTCTTCAAGTCGGTTCCACCTAATGGTGCAGAACCTACTTGACAAACCAGTATGTTATACTCAGATATTGTTCCCCTAATCTATGTAAATAAAACTACTTGTATGGTAAACTGCCCTTCTACAAGATTCAAGTCAATTGTTTTTTGACTCGGGATGAATCATCTGGTGCCAGGATTACCCTAAAATGCATTTTATGGATGAGGGGCCTGGTGCCATTCTGAGCTTTAAGACAGTCTTTTCTTTCATTAACAGACTGCTAGTGACTATAGAACATCCAGCTGAAGACTAGCAGGGGGGTGCTCTTTCTGTCCCCTTCTGATGCCTGTGTCAGAAGCCTTCTCTATCTCCTTTATACTTTAATAAAACTTTATTACACAAAAGTTCTGAGCGATCAAGCCTCATCTCTGGCCCCGGATTGAATTCTTCTCCTCCAGAGGCCAAGAATCCTGGCTTCTTTTCATTCAGCAACAACCTTTCATCTTGGGGGCTCATCCAGGATCCTTCGGCACAAGGTAAGGATGCTTGGAGCTCTAGTTCTTGGTTCTCCTAGCGAACACGGTTTCTGCTGTACTTTACTAACGCTATGGTGTGTTTGTGTGAGTGAATGAAATGCCCTGCCCGAACGAAGTGAGTGGCCCCGCTCTGCTCATATGGCCTATGGCAGAAACCTGTCAGGGGTTTACACCAACCTGCCAATGCCAAGAGGCACCCAACATCTCCTTAGGGGTCTGACCAGATATGGGCAAAGCATGTGGACTAAATTTGCCTTTCTTGGTCAAACTTTTCAGTCTCTCTGACCATTTCATAACTCCTTGGTAATTAGAAGTACTAACTTAATCTGTCCCATCATAGACTTTCAAGGGACGTGTAATCTATGCTGTTACTGTGTACTGTTTCTTAGGTCCCAAACTTGGATTGGTAGTCAGGAAGCGCCTAGCCTCGCTAGGAATCACTAGTTTGGAAGCTAGATGGAGCTTCAAGGGCATCTCAGAGTTTAAAGGTTACTCAGATTGGAACCACAATGGGTTTTTTTCCTTTGGTAACACTGGTTCTTAGTGGACCAGAGGAGGCTCTTACACTGGTGTGGTGATGCTTGGAAGGAACATCTCAGTTTTATGTTCGTATTGGTCTTATTGTGGCCAGGAATATACTCAGGGTTGTGCACAGGCACTCAGGTGACGAATGTTCCCCCCAGCGGTCTTAGCTTGGGAGGCATTCTGGAAGGTTACTCTGACTGCACCCCGGGTGGCATCAGAGGCAAGCGAGGTTTTAATGGTGAAGAGCTGGACGTCAGTCAGGGATGCCATCAGGTCTACGCCTGGTGCATCCCCATCCCATCTCGGTGGTAGAACCGGGAGGGACGAGTATGTCGCCTGAGTCAGTAAGGGACAGACTAAGTCCGACCAGGAAGGAAAAGTTTTTGGTGTAAATTTTGTCTACACCCCCATCTAGGGCAGGGAGGGATGTCTCTAGTAGAAAGATGGCGCTGGTCGCTTTTTTTCTCTCTTACAGATGGGAGCTAACAATTTCAGTCTCACTGCTTTGAACTGTATCCTGAAAAACGGATAGATTTGATCCCCAGGGCTTAAAGAAGACACACCTGGTCTTCCTATGTGATACTGCATGGCCGCGGTACCCACTGGAGGATGGCAAAAGGTGGCCAGTTGGAGGGTCTCTTAAGTGTAATACTGTTTTACAATTAGACAGGTTCTGTAGAAAACAAGGAAGACGTGATCAGAGTCATTTTGTCAGATGTATTCTTGAAGGACTCAGGCAGTTGCATTCTAAGCCTTTAAACTATGGCAAATTGGAAGACATAGAACAGGAGGAGAAGGAAGCCCCTGGTAAATTCCTAGATAGACTTAGAAAAGCCCTTCACATATTCACTGAGATTGATCCCGAAAGTGAAGAGGGAAAAGTGATCTTAAAAGATAGTTTTCTCACTCAGTCTGCTCCAGATATCCGCCGTAAGCTATTAGAAGAGGCGTATGGACCTAATCAGTCTTTAGATAATCTGTTACAACTGGCTCAGACAGTCTATTATGGAAGGGAATATGAGGAAAAGAAAGTCAGAGAAAGACAAAGTAACAGGCAGAAGCCCTCACAATGGCTGTGAGAACTGCTCTTAAACAACCTGAGAAAAATGCCCAGAGGGACCCAGGTGAAAAGGGATGGGATTTCTATTACTGTGGAAAGGAGGGGCACCTCAAGCAGGATTGCCCTCAGGCAGCTAAGCTGCCCCCTGGCTCCATGTCCGGTCTGCAAAGGACCACACTGGAAGAGAGACTGCCCTCAGAGGCGTAGGTTTCAGGGGTCGGACTCTCAAGACAATCATGACTGAAGGTGCCTGGGGGTCCCCACACAAGCTCCCATCCTAATTACACCTGAGGAACCCTGGGTGTTAATTACTGTGTGTGTGTGGGGTCAATCCTTTGGTTTCCTTTTAGATACTGGGGTAACTTATTCCATGCTTACTGAAGCCCATGGCCCACTTTCTTCCTGATCTGCTTCCATAATGGGACTGTCTGGATGAGCCAAAAGGTATTATTTCAGTTATTCTTTATCTTGTAACTGGGATTCTGTGCTATATTCACACGAGTTTCTGATTGTGCCAGAATCTCCCTCACCCCTTTTGGGGAGGGATATACTGAGCAAAGTCCATGCCTCTGTTTCCATGAATATGGAGCCCTCCCTTTCTCTCCCTTTAGTTGAACAGAATGTAAATCCTAGAGTAAGGACTGATGGAAAATCTGTGGGTCGAGCACAAAATACTATTCCTATAGTTGTCAAGCTCAAAGACCCTCACTTATTTCCACACAAGAAGCAGTATCCACTGAAACCTGATGTTAAGGAAGGGTTAAAACCCCTCATCGATAATTTAAAGGAACAGGGACTATAACAGTCCCTGTAACAGTCCCTGCAACACTCCTATTTTGGGTATAAAGAAATCAAATGGTAAATGGAGACTAGTTCAAGATTTATGAATAATAAATGAGACTGTAGTTCCCTTACACCCCGTGGTGCCTAATCCTTATACTCTACTGTCTGAAATTCCTGAACGAGACAAATATTTTTCAGTAATCGATTTGAAAGATGCCTTCTACTCAGTGCCTTTGGCGGAGGAAAGTCAATTTCTATTTGCCTTTGAAGACCCCACGCAGCCAGCTTCTCGGTTAACCTGGACAGTTTTTCCCCAGGGATTTCGTGACAGTCCTCACTTATTTAGGCAAAGTTTGTCATGAGATCTACAAAACTTTAATAGCTCTGAAGTGGTGGTGTTACAATATGTAGACGATATTTTACTCTGTACTGAGACAGAGGAAGCTTGTTCACGAGTCTCAGAAGATTTCTTAAACTTTCTGGCAGGCTGCGGTTACAAGGCATCAAGAGAGAAGGCTCAGCTTTGTCAACAATCTGTTAGATATCTGGGCCTAATCATATCAGAAGGGACTAGAGCCATAGGCCCTGAGAGAATTAAACCTATACTAAATCATCCCCTACCTATGACTTTAAGACAATTGAGAGGATTTTTGGGAATCACAGGCTACTGTCATATTTGGATTCCGGGTTATAGGGAACTTGCCCGGCCTTTATATAAAGTTATAGCTGAAACTCAGCAGGCCCAAACCGACAAACTGGTTTTGTCTCCAGATACTCAAAAGCCTTTTAAGGTTCTTCAGACTACTCTCCTGCAAGCTCCCCCTTTGAGTTTGCCCACAGGGTCACAATTTAACTTGTTTGTCACTGAAAGAAAAGGTATGGCCTTGGGAGTTTTGACAAAACCCCGAGGGCCTCACCAGCAACCTATTGCTTATCTAAGCAGAGAATTAGATGTAATTTCATGTGGGTGGCCCCACTGTCTAAGAGTAATTGGGGCAGCGACTTTATTAGTACCTGAAGCTTTAAAAATAATTAATGGACGAAACCTTACTGTACTGACTTCTCATAATGTAAGTAGAATCTTTTTTTTTTTTTTTTTCGGTGAGAGGCAAAATCTGTCCCCCAGGGAACCAGTGCCCAGTTAGCCGAGCTTGTGGCTCTGACCCGAGCTCTAGAGTTAAGCAAAGGGTAGCGAGTAAATATCTACACTGATTCTAAGTATGCTTATTTGACTTTACATGCTCATGCTGCAATATGGAAAGAAAGACAGTTTAAAACAGCAACAGGAGAACCTATTAAGCATTTCAGACAGATCGTGAGACTTTTTTTTTTTTATTAGTTGGAGGCTAATTACTTCACAACATTTCAGTGGGTTTTGTCATACATTGAAATGAATCAGCCATAGATTTACACATATTCCCCATCCCGATCCCCCCTCCCACCTCCCTCTCCACCCGATTCCTCTGGGTCTTCCCAGTGCACCAGGCCGGAGCACTTGTCTCATGCATCCCACCTGGGCTGGTGATCTGTTTCACCATAGATAATATACATGCTGTTCTTTCGCAACATCCCACCCTCACCTTCTCCCACAGAGTTCAAAAGTCTGTTCTGTATTTCTGTGTCTCTTTTTCTGTTTTGCATATAGGGTTATCGTTACCATCTTTCTAAATTCCATATATATGTGTTAGTATGCTGTAATGTTCTTTATCTTTCTGGCTTACTTCACTCTGTATAAGGGGCTCCAGTTTCATCCATCTCATTAGGACTGATTCAAATATTCAAATATTCAAAAATATATTCAAGGATATACAATGGAAAAAAGACAACCTCTTTAACAAGTGGTGCTGGGAAAACTGGTCAACCACTTGTAAAAGAATGAAACTAGAACACTTTCTAACACCATACACAAAAATAAACTCAAAATGGATTAAAGATCTAAATGTAAGACCAGAAACTGTAAAACTCCTAGAGGAGAACATAGGCAAAACACTCTCTGACATAAATCACAGCAAGATCCTCTATGACCCACCTCCCAGAATATTGGAAATAAAAGCAAAACTAAACAAATGGGACCTAATGAAACTTAAAAGCTTTTGCACTACAAAGGAAACTATAAGTAAGGTGAAAAGACAGCCCTCAGATTGGGAGAAAATAATAGCAAATGAAGAAACAGACAAAGGATTAATCTCAAAAATATACAAGCAACTCCTGCAGCTCAATTCCAGAAAAATAAATGACCCAATCAAAAAATGGGCCAAAGAACTAAACAGACATTTCTCCAAAGAAGACATACAGATGGCTAACAAACACATGAAAAGATGCTCAACATCACTCATTATCAGAGAAATGCAAATCAAAGCCACAATGAGGTACCATTACACACCAGTCAGGATGGCTGCTATCCAAAAGTCTACAAGCAATAAATGCTGGAGAGGGTGTGGAGAAAAGGGAACCCTCTTACACTGTTGGTGGGAATGCAAACTAGTACAGCCGCTATGGAGAACAGTGTGGAGATTTCTTAAAAAACTGGAAATAGAACTGCCATATGACCCAGCAATCCCACTTCTGGGCATACACGCCGAGGAAACCAGATCTGAAAGAGACACATGCACCCCAATGTTCATTGCAGCACTGTTTATAATAGCCAGGACATGGAAGCAACCTAGATGCCCATCAGCAGATGAATGGATAAGGAAGCTGTGGTACATATACACCATGGGATCGTGAGACTTTTAACTGCTATCTATTGTCCTAAAGAAGTAGCTGTTAGGCATTGCAAAAGGCACAGCAGGGATGTGAGTAAAGTAGCCAAGGGTAATCAGCTGGCTGACTGTCAAGTCAGAAAAGTAGCACTTTGTGAAACCCCTTCACTGCAGACGCCTTTGATCTGGACAGGTCCTGTGGAACAGGAAAGACCACAATATACTGAGGAAGAATTAAAAAGATATGAGAAAAGAGGAGCACTAGATTACTGATAAAGGGTGGTTACAGCCCAAAGATGGATGATTAGTAATTCCTGAAAATGCTTAGTGGAAAATTCTTAAGGGTTTACACCAGAGTTTTCATTTGCGTGCAGAGAGTACTTACCAGATGGCTTCTCATTTGTTTGAAGGTAAAAATGTAATGAAAACTTATCAAAAGGTGTGAGGTTTGCCAGAAAAATAACCCAAAGACTGAAAAGCTAGTAAAATCTGGATTACAACGAAGTGGAAAGTATCCTGGAGAGGACTGGGAAATTGATTTTACTCATATGCCAAAAGCTAATGGATATTCTTGCTTACAAGTTTGGGCAGATACTTTTACTGGGTGGATTGAGGTTTTTTCCCTGTCATAGTGAACAAGCTAAGGAGGTTATAAAGATGTTAATACATGAAATTATCCCCAGGTTTGGGCTACCATGGAGCCTTCAGAGTGACAATGGTTCCACCTTTAAAGCTGCTGTAACTCAGGGGGTGTCTAGAGCTCTAGGAATAGAATATCACTTACAGTTCCTGGGAACCCCAATCCTCAGGAAAGGTTGAAAAAGCTAATGATGTTATCAAAATATATCTGCGCAAATTAACTCAAGAGATGCAGGACAATTGGATTAAAGTCCTACCCATAGCTTTAATGAGGACTCAAGCTGCCCCCCAAAAGAGGGACTGTCCCCCTTTGAATGTATTTATGGAAGGCCTTTCTTATGCACAGGCATTATTATAGACCCTGAAGCCTTGGACTTTACTAATTATGTAACTCAGCTCTCAGCTTTTCAACAGGCATTAACCAAACTCCAGGAGTCGACTCCTGACCCAGCTTGAGTCAAGCAAGCCTCTTTTTGAGCCAGGAACCGAGGTCCTCATAAAAACATTGGGGTCTGGGGGCCCATCCCTTGAGCCCCTCTGGGAAGGCCCTTACCAGGTTATTCTTTCTTCTCCCACAGCTGTCAAAGTGCCAGGAATTGATTCGTGGGTACATCACACTCGAGTCAAGAGGTGGCACCCTGACCAGAACTAAGTGACTTCATTTTATGTCTTTACTTTCTATGCTCTGGCTTTGTACATTTCAGATGGGCCTGATAATCCATGTAGGCCTACTTCTGCTGACTCCAAAGACCCTGAGTCTGCCATTTGATCCTCAAGACAATGCCTTCCTGTCCTGGGCTCACTCCTACGCTGCCTTCCACAATTGGTCTAACTGCTGGGTCTGTGGAGCGCTCCCCTCTGCATCAGTGGACAGCTTCCCATGGTGGAAATCTCCACTTCAAGGAAAAGACTTTCTCCAAGTCTGCGAATACCTTCCACAACAATCGCATGTGATGCCTCTTCTTCATCTGATGACATCTAACAACCCTAAAATGGACTGGTGCAACACTTTGTACTTTAACTATAGACATAACATGACTTGTAATTTTGATTATACATTGTCTCGGTTTAATGATTATTTTGCTGCACATGAAACAAATAGGTCTAGATCTGATGGTTTTTTACCTGCTGCTGTTACTGCTGCTAAGTCACTTCAGTCGTGTCCGACTCTGTGCGACCCTGGCCTACCAGGCTCCTCTGTCCATGGGATTTTCCAGACAAGAGTACTGGAGTGGGTTTGCCATTGCCTTGATGCTTATCAAATATGGGATGAGGTTATATGGCTAACTTCTGAAAAAGGACGTCTAATATCTACTGCTCCTATATGCTGGGAACAAACAGAGACATCCCCAAAAGTTAGCTAACAACTTAATTACAATGATTGGAAACAATTGGGATTTTTGCCTCAGGAAATATGCAACGTAATCATTCCTGTGTTTTGCAACCCCAGTTCAGGTCCTCCCTTTGTCTGGCCAGTCACTAATTGGGACTGGATATCTCAGTCATGCTGGCTTGCTCCAAATGGGACTTATTGGATATGTGGCTCTTACCTATGGGTGTGGCTTTGCCCTGGTTGGACAGGGAGATGCACCCTGGGTCTAGCCTTTACTCACGGCTTTATATTTTCAGAGTTTCCAGAAAAGCCGGCTAATTTACTCCACCTTAAAACTAGGTGTGTAAGGTCTGTATTTCACTGGTATGATGATTTGGCTGCACTGTTTGTTCCCTCTTTGGGAACTACAGATGCTATGCTACGAGTGGATGCTTTGACTAATTTTACTCAACAGACATTGAAAGATTCTCAAAAAGCTATTTCAGCTCTTTTTTTTTCATTTATTTTTATTAGTTGGAGGCTGTTTACTTTACAATATTGTAGTGGTTTTTTTTAGCTCTTCATGCTAAACAAGCACAAATTAGAAAGGTGGTTTTACAAAACAGATTGGCTTTAAATATTCTGAAAGCTGTGCAAGGAGGAACTTGTGCCATTATTCATACCCAATGCCGTATATATATATATGAACACTAATGTTACTCATTTTACTAAACACATGTATAAGATAATTGGGGCTATGGATACTCCTGAAGCCTCAAATGCCTCACTTTGGGAGATGTTAACTAGATCCCCATGGTGGAAAACTATCCTAATTACAAGAATTCTGATTGTTTTGTTTTTGCTGTTTGCTCCCTGAATCTGTAACTGTGTAACTGGATTTGTTTCTAGTCGCATGAAAGCTTTTAAGTTACAAATGGTTGCTCAAACTCCTACTACTGCTGCAGCTTCTTCCCACTACTACTTGGGGCCCCTGGATCAGAAATCCTCGGTATGAGGATTAGGAGAATATGTTGCCTCACCCATTTAGGGACAATGCCCCTTGTCAGCTCCAAAGCAGTTATGGCATGAGAATGACACCCCTTTTCTCTAGGCAAAATAATTCTCTTAAAAAAAAAAAGGTGTGGGGAGGGGAAAGGAATGAGAGGGTAACAGGCAGGAAGGCCAGGGGTCTCCAAATGGAGGAAATAGGCTGCAAGTGTCAGACATTTTTATCTCTCTTAAGCGTCAGGAGGAAACAAACTAGCAATGTTTTTTTTTCCCTTCTCTTAACAAATTTAAAAGGAGGTTTCTCTTAAAATACTGTGTTGCCATAATGACACCTGGTTGCACTTGCAGTTAACTATTCTCAAACCTTGAGTTAACCAATGTGTTTTTCTTATGGACATGTTTGTCTTAAGCTATGTTAATGTGCTATGCATTTACCCCAAACTCTGTCTTCAAATCGGTTCTGCCTAAGGCTCAGAACCCACTGGACAAACAAGTATGTTATACTCAGACATTGTTCCCCTAATCTATGTAAACAAAACTATTTGTATGGTAATCTGCCCTTCTACAAGATTCAAGTCAATCATTTTATGGCCCAGGATGAATCATCTGGTGCCAAGATTACCCCAAAATGCATTTTATGGATGAGGGGCCTGGTGCCATTCTGAGCTTTAAGACATTCCTTTCTTTCATTAACAGACTGCTAGTGACTACAGAACATCCAGCTGAAGACTAGCAGGGGGTACTCTTTCTCTCCCCTTCTGATGCCTGTGTCAGAAGCTTTCTCTATCTCCTTTATACTTTAATAAAACTCTATTACACAAAAACTCTGAGTGATTAAGCCCATCTCTGGCCCCGGATTGAATTCTTCTCCTCCAGAGGCCAAGAATCCTGGTGTCTTTTTGTTCAGCAACAACCTTTCACTAATGTTATACTAATCTTTCATAAAATGCTATTTCATGTTTTAGACATTGACTGACACCCCCATAACCAACTTCCCTCTAGATGTCTTCGTGTGTGTGTACTAAGTTGCTTCAGTCATGTCTGACTCTCTGCGACCCATGGAGTGTAGCCCACCAGGCTCCTCTGTACATGGCATTTTCCAGGCAAGAATTCTGGAGTGGGTTTGCATGCCCTTCTCCAGGGATCTCCCTCATCCAGGGATTGAACCCATGTATCTAATGTCTTCTGCACTGGCAAGTGAATTTTTTTACCACCTAGCACCTGGGAAGCCCCAGAAGTGTTCATCAGATGTTAAGTATTTTATTGAGGCTTGCTGATCCAAGATGAAGCAGCAAAGGAAATCTCTAAAAAGTGGATAGACTTCAGATCAGATTGAAATATTCTTATGAATTATTAATTTATGACAATTAAACCAATATTAACATATTTTAAAACTAACTCTAACAGAGGAGTCTTTTTTTAAAACTAATTAATTAATTAATTTAGTTTTTCAGTGGGTTTTGTCATACATTGATATGAATCAGCCATAGATTTACATGTATTCCCCATCCCGATACCCCCTCCCACCTCCCTCTCCATCCAATTCCTCTGGGTCTTTCCAGTGCACCAGGCCCGAGCACTTGTCTCATGCATCCCACCTGGGCTGGTTACCTGTTTCACCATAGATAATATACATGCTGTTCTTTTGCAACATCCCACCCTCACCTTCTCCCACAGAGTTCAAAAGTCTGTTCTGTACTTCTGTGTCTCTTTTTCTGTTTTGCATATAGGGTTGTCATTACCATCTTTCTAAATTCCATATATATGTGTTAGTATGCTGTAATGTTCTTTATCTTTCTGGCTTACTTCACTCTGTATAATGGGCTCCAGTTTCATCCATCTCATTAGAACTGGTTCAAATGAATTCTTTGTAACGGCTGAGTAATATTCCATGGTGTATATGTACCACAGCTTCCTGATCCATTCATCTGCTGATGGGCATCTAGGTTGCTTCCATGTCCTGGCTATTATAAACAGTGCTGCGATGAACATTGGGGTGCATGTGTCTCTTTCAGATCTGGTTTCCTCAGTGTGTATGCCCAGAAGTGGTATTGCTGGGTCATATGGCAGTTCTATTTCCAGTTTTTTAAGGAATCTCCACACTGTTCTTGATAGTGGCTGTACTAGTTTGCATTCCCACCAACAGTGTAAGAGGGTTCCCTTTTCTCCACAGCCTCTCCAGCATTTATTGCTTGTAGACTTTTGGATAGCAGCCATCCTGACTGGTGTGTAATGGTACCTCATTGTGGTTTTGATTTGCATTTCTCTAATAATGAGTGATGTTGAGCACCTTTTCATGTGTTTGTTAGCCATCTGTATGTCTTCTTTGGAGAAATGTCTGTTTAGTTCTCTGGCCCATTTTTTGATTGGGTCATTTATTTTTCTGGAATTGAGCTGCAGGAGTTGCTTGTATATTTTTGAGATTAATCCTTTGTCTGTTTCTTCATTTGCTATTATTTTCTCCCAATCTGAGGGCTGTCTTTTCACCTTACTTATAGTTTCTTTTGTAGTGCAAAAGCTTTTAAGTTTCATTAGATCCCATTTGTTTAGTTTTGCTTTTATTTCCAATATTCTGGGAGGTGGGTCATAGAGGATCTTGCTGTGATTTATGTCAGAGAGTGTTTTGCCTATGTTCTCCTCTAGGAGTTTTATAGTTTCTGGTCTTACATTTAGATCTTTAATCCATTTTGAGTTTATTTTTGTGTATGGTGTTAGAAAGTGTTCTAGTTTCATTCTTTTACAAGTGGTTGACCAGCTTTCCCAGCACCACTTGTTAAAGAGGTTGTCTTTTTTCCATTGTATATCCTTGCCTCCTTTGTCAAAGATAAGGTGTCCATAAGTCCGTGGATTTATCTCTGGGCTTTCTATTCTGTTCCATTGACCTATATTTCTGTCTTTGTGCCAGTACCATACTGTCTTGATGACTGTGGCTTTGTAGTAGAGTCTGAAGTCAGGTAGGTTGATTCCTCCAGTTCCATTCTTCTTTCTCAAGATTACTTTGGCTATTCGAGGTTTCTTGTATTTCCATACAAATTGTGAACTTATTTGTCTAGTTCTGTGAAAAATACCGTTGGTAGCTTGCTAGGGATTGCATTGAATCTATAGATTGCTTTGGGTAGAATAGCCATTTTGACAATATTGATTCTTCCAATCCATGAGCATGGTATGTTTCTCCATCTGTTTGTGTCCTCTTTGATTTCTTTCATCAGTGTTTTATAGTTTTCTATGTATAGGTCTTTTGTTTCTCTAGGTAGGTATACTCCTAAGTATTTTATCCTTTTTGTTGCAATGGTGAATGGTGTTGTTTCCTTAATTTCTCTTTCTGTTTTTTTCATTGTTAGTATATAGGAATGCAAGGGATTTCTGTGTGTTAATTTTATATCCTGCAACTTTACTATATTCATTGATTAGCTCTAGTAATTTTCTGGAAGAGTCTTTAGGGTTTTCTATGTAGAGGATCATGTCATCTGCAAACAGCGAGAGTTTCACTTCTTCTTTTCCTATCTGGATTCCTTTTACTTCTTTTTCTGCTCTGATTGCTGTGGCCAAAACTTCCAACACTATGTTGAATAGTAGTGGTGAGAGTGGGCACCCTTGTCTTGTTCCTGATTTCAGGGGAAATGCTTTCAATTTTTCACCATTTAGGGTGATACTTGCTCTGGGTTTGTCATATATAGCTTTTATTATGTTGAGGTATGTTCCTTCTATTCCTGCTTTCTGGAGAGTTTTAATCATGAATGGGTGTTGAATTTTGTCAAAGGCTTTCTCTGCATCTATTGAGATAATCATATGGTTTTTATCTTTCAATTTGTTAATGTGGTGTATTACATTGATTGATTTGCGGATATTAAAGAATCCTTGCATTCCTGGGATAAAGCCCACTTGGTCGTGGTGTATGATTTTTTTAATATGTTGTTGGATTCTGTTTGCTAGAATTTTGTTAAGGATTTTTGCATCTATGTTCATCAGTGATATTGGCCTGTAGTTTTCTTTTCTTGTGGCATCTTTGTCTGGGTTTGGAATTAGGGTGATGGTGGCCTCATAGAATGAGTTTGGAAGCTTACCTTCCTCTGCAATTTTCTGGAAGAGTTTGAGTAAGATAGGTGTTAGCTCTTCTCTAAATTTTTGGTAGAATTCAGCTGTGAAGCCATCTGGTCCTGGGCTTTTGTTTGCTGGAAGATTTTTGATTACAGTTTCGATTTCCTTGCTTGTGATGGGTCTGTTAAGATCTTCTATTTCTTCCTGGTTCAGTTTTGGAAGGTTATACTTTTCTAAGAATTTGTCCATTTCATCCAAGTTGTCAATTTTTTTGTCATAGATCTGCTGGTAGTAGTCTCTTATGATCCTTTGTTTTTCACTGTTGTCTGTTGTGATCTCTCCATTTTCATTTCTAATTTTGTTAATTTGGTTCTTCTCTGTTTCTTAATGAGTCTTGCTAATGGTTTGTCAATTTTGTTTATTTTTTCAAAAACCAGCTTTTAGCTTTGTTGATTTTTGCTATGCCCTGATTTTTAAGATTTCTTTCCTTCTGCTAACCCTGGGGTTCTTCATTTCTTCCTTCTCTAATTGCTTTAGGTGTAGAGTTAGGTTATTTATTTGGCTTT
This sequence comes from Cervus elaphus, assembly GCF_910594005.1. Taxonomy (NCBI): domain Eukaryota; kingdom Metazoa; phylum Chordata; class Mammalia; order Artiodactyla; family Cervidae; genus Cervus; species Cervus elaphus. The sequence continues at coordinate 1,319,474 of NC_057843.1, read as the reverse complement.
TTTCTTGTTTCTTGATGTGAGCGTGTAATGCTATGAACCTTCCCCTTAGCACTGCTTTTACAGTATCCCATAGGTGTTGTTGTGTTTTCATTTTCATTCATTTATATGCATATTTTGATTTCTTTTTTGATTTCTTCTATGATTTGTTGGTTATTCAGAAGCGTGTTATTTAGCCTCCATATGTTTGAATTTTTAACAATTTTTTTCCTGTAATTGAGATCTAATCTTACTGCACTGTGGTCAGAAAAGATGACTGGAATGATTTCATTTTTTTTGAATTTTCCAAGACCAGATTTATGGCCCAGGATGTGATCTATTCTGGAGAAGGTTCCGTGTGCACTTGAGAAAAAGGTGAAGTTGATTGTTTTGGGGTGAAATGTCCTATAGATATCAATTAGGTCTAGCTGGTCCATTGTGTCATTCAAGGTTTGTGTTTCCTTGTTAATTTTCTGTTTAGTTGATCTATCCATAGTTGTGAGTGGGGTATTAAAGTCTCCCACTATTATTGTGTTACTATTAATTTCCTCTTTCATACTTATTAGCGTTTGCTGTACATATTGCGGTGCTCCTATGTTGGGTGCATATATATTTATAATTGTTATATCTTCTTGAATTAATCCTTTGATCATTATGTAGTGTCCTTCTTTGTCTCTTTTCACATCCTTTATTTGAAAGTCTATTTTATCTGATATGAGTATTGCGACTCCTGCTTTCTTTTGGTCTCTGTTTGCGTGAAATATTTTTTTCCAGCGCTTCACTTTTAGTCTGTATGTGTCTCTTGCTTTGAGGTGGGTCTCTTGTAGACAGCATATATAGGGGTCTTATTTTTGTATCCATTCAGCCAATCTTTGTCTTTTGGTTGGGGCATTCAACCCATTTACATTTAAGGTAATTATTGATAGGTGCGGTCCCGTTGCCATTTACTTTTTTGTTTTGGGTTCACGTTTATACAACCTTTCTGCATTTCTTATCTAGAGAAGATCCTTTAGCATTTGTTGAAGAGCTGGTTTGGTGGTGCTGAATTCTCTCAGCTTTTGCTTGTCTGTAAAGCTTTTGAATTCTCCTTCATATCTAAATGTGATCCTTGCTGGGTCCAGTAATCTAGGTTGTAGGTTATTCTCTTTCATTACTTTCAGTATGTCCTGCCATTCCCTTCTGGCCTGGAGGGTTTCTATGGATAGATCAGCTGTTATCCTTATGGGTCTCCCTTTGTGTGTTATTTGTTGTTTCTCCCTTGCTGCTTTTAATATTTGTTCTTTGTGTTTGATCTTTGTTAATTTGATTAATATGTGTCTTGGGGTGTTTCGCCTTGGGTTTATCCTGTTTGGGACTCTCTGGGTTTCTTGGACTTGGGTGGCTATTTCCTTCCCCATTTTAGGGAAGTTTTCAGCTATTATCTCCTCGAGTATTTTCTCATGGCCTTTCTTTTTGTCTTCTTCTTCTGGGACTCCTATGCTTCGAATGTTGGGGCGTTTCACATTGTCCCAGAGGTCCCTGAGGTTGTCCTCATTTCTTTTGATCCTTTTTTCTTTTTGCCTCTCTGCTTCATTTATTTCCACCATTTTGTCTTCTACCTCACTTATCCTATCTTCTGTCTCCGTTATTCTACTCTTGGTTCCCTCCAGAGTGTTTTTGATCTCATTCATTGCATTATTCATTTTTAATTGACTCTTTTTAATTTCTTCTAGGTCTTTATTAAACATTTCTTGCATCTTTTCAATCTTTGTCTCCAAGCTATTTATCTGTAACTCCATTTTGTTTTCAAGATTTTGGATCATTTTTATTATCATTATTCTAAATTCTTTTTCAGGTAGATTCCCTATCTCCTCCTCTTTTGTTTGACTTGGTGGGCATTTTTCATGTTCCTTTACCTGTTGGGTATTTCTCTGCCTTTTCATCTTGTTTAGATTGCTGTGTCTGGAGTGGGCTTTCTGTATTCTGGAGGTCTGTTGTTCCTTTTTATTGTGGAGGTTTTACCCAGTGGGTGGGGTTAGACGATTGGCTTGTCAAGGTTTCCTGGTTAGGAAAGTTTGAGTCGGTGTTCTGGTGTATGGAACTTGATTTCTTCTCTCTGGAGAGCAATGGAGTGCTCAGTAATGAGTTTTGAGATGGGTCTATGTGTTAGGTGTCACCTTGGGCAGCCTCTATGTTGACGTTTAGGGCTATGTTCCTGTATTGCTGGAGAATTTGCGTGGTATGTCTTGCTCTAAAACTTATTGGCTCTTGGATGGTGGTTGGTTTCAGTGTAGGTATGGAGGCTTTTGGACGATCACTTATTACTTAAAGTTCCATGTAGTCAGGAGTTTTCTGGTGTTCTCAGGTTTTGGGCTTAAGTCTCCTGCCTCTGGATTTCAGTTTTATTCTTCCTGTAGTCTCAGGACTTCTCCAACTATACAGCCCTGATAAGAAAACTTCTAGGTAAATGGCGAAAAGATTCTCCCCCATTAGGGACACCCAGAGAGGTTCACAGAGTTACATGAAGAAGAGGAGAGGGAGGAGGGAGATAGTGTTGAGCAGGAGGAGAAAAAGGGGGACTCAAGAGTAGAGAGACAGATATACGCAGTTGTCTGTTCCCAGAGTGTTCTCCGTAGCCCAGACACCCACCAAGATTCACAGAAGTGAATTGGGAAGAAAAGGGGAAAGGAGGAAATAGAGGTGTTCTGAGGTAGAAAACAGAGTCAAGATTGGGAGAGAATAATCAATACACTCCTGAATAAAAATGGGAACTGAATATTGGATTCTTAAATGTTCACAATTTATATCATATATTGAAAAACAAAAATTAAAAATCTAGAGTAGAGATTAAACTCTTAAAAATACTATATTAAAAACAAAAACCAAAACACACACACAAAAAATTTTAAAAATATATATGAAGTTCAGTTTAAAAAATAGGGCTTCTCTCTTTTTTTTTTGGTAAGGTTATAGTGTATTGAAAATGAAAATTAAGGAGTAGTAGAGGAGTACTAGCGGACTTTAAAAGAAATAAGAGAAAAAGAAAAATAGAAAATAGAAGAGAAAAAGGAGAAAAAAAGAAAAAAAAAGAATTTTCCCTAACTAAAAAAATTGTAAAAATCTATGAAAATGAAAGTTAAAGAGTAATGGGGGAGTAATAGGGAATTTTAAAGGAAAATAAAAGAGAAAAAATAAAAAAGAAAAAATAAAAAAAAATTTTTTTTTCTTATTTAAAAAAAAAAAGTAAAAATATATCTAGGAATTTCTCTGGATCTGTTGCGGTCAGTGTCGGTTCGGCTCAGTTTCAGATATCTCCTCATTCCAGCTTACACTTCTCGATATCTACAGGCCTCTTCCGGTGTAATCGGTGTTTTCTACAGGGATTTTAATCTGTTGCACCGCTCTCTTCAGAAGCGGTTCCCTTTGTTTATTTGGCTTCTGTTTGCCGGTTTCTTCAGAGGCTCATTTCCGCCCTGACATAGGCGGGCGGAGGTGGACTCTTATTCAGGTGGCTAGTTCTGTCGCCCTGCTGGGAGGGGCTGGTGCTGCGGGGAGGGGCTGGCGCCGCACGGAGGGGCTGGCGCTGCGGGGAGGGGCTGGCACTGCTTTCTCGGTCTGCGCTGCTCAGGCTCCCGGCTGTTCTATATGGAGCGCGCAGCGCGCTGCGCACAGCTCCAGCCCTCGGGTGTTCCACAAAAGCGTGGAACAAAAGGCTGCGTCCATTCTTGTGCCTTCCCCGTCAGAGTGGTCCAGGCAGCCAGGAGCTTGATAGGCGCACTCTCTCCGGGTGCGGCGTGCCCACTCCCTTCCACGGACCCAATCTCAGTTTCCGCCGGGGCCAGTCGGGTGCATGCGCCTTCTGCCCTCTGCATCCCCAGCCCCAGTCCCCGCCCGCGCTGGTTGGGTGCCTGCGCCCCGTGTCTCGCCGCGACCTGCTCCCGCCTCAGGTGGGTCTGGGCCGGTCCGCAGTCTGTGAGCTCTTCTCTGGACTTTCTCGGTCCCTTTGTTCTGCGAATGGCCGGCAGCGTGTTCGGGCCAGTTAATTTTCTCTCTCTTCCCTGCTCTCCCACAGTTCAAGTTGGCAACTCACAAAAGCTCCCTCCGATTGTCCTCAGGGCACTCAGGCCCGGACTCTACCCCAAGCAATGCCGCCCGCTCCTCTCCGTGCTGCCCCCACTTGCTGGTGGTGGATGCGGGTGTCTGGGGCACTTTTCTGCTGAGAGTTGCTTTCAGGCACGTAATCTGTGGGTTTTATTTATTGTTTCCCTCCCAGTCAGGTTGCCCTCCTAGATTCAAACACTGTCCCCAGGCCCGCCAGTGCGAGGGTTTCCCCGTGTCTGGAAACGTCCTCTAAAGACTCCCTTCCCGGGACGGATCTCCGTCCTAAGCTCTTTTGTCTCACTTTTTATCTTTTATATTTTGTCCTACCTCCTTTCAAAGACAATGGGCTGCTTTTCTGGGCACCTGATGACCTCAGCTAGCGATCAGAAGTTGTTTTGTGAAGTTTGCTCTGCATTCAGATATTCTTTTGATGAATTTGTAGGAGAGAAAGTGGTCTCCCCGTCCTACTCCTCCGCCATCTTGGCTCCTCCCTAGAAGTCTTTTATTATTCCAGAATTTTAGGATATAATTTGTTGATATGAATAATAGACAGACTTATACTCTTGATGAACTTTGGAAGGGCAATTCTACTTACCCAAACTTTGTGCTGCTAAGACAGTTGTGAAGTAAAATTCATGCTTTATGGAAAGACAAGAAATTTTAGACAAAAATCTTTCTCTGGCCTTTGGCCTCCTTTCTCCCCTTTACTGTGCAATGTTTGTCCACATTATACATCAAACAAATGTCCCCCATCAGCAGAGGTACCCATTCAACCATAAAGAGCAACATTCTCCCAGCATCAGCAAGACAATTCCTTAAAAGATAAGATCTGTTCTTGATCCCATATGGGGGCAAGATGACTGATGACCCATTACTTACTTGGATCTGGATTGTGTACACTCAGTTACACATCATTTAATGTTCAGCCTGGGGTCTCCCTAGTAACCAAATGGTAAAGAAGCCTCCTGCCAACACAGAAGACATGCATTTGATCCCTGGATCAGAAAGATCTCCTAGAGAAGGAAATGGCAACACACTCCAGTACTATTGTGTGGAAAGTTTCATGGACACAGGAGTCTGGTGGGCTATAGTCCATGGGGCTGCAAAGAGTTAGACATGACTTAGTGACTAAACAACAACATCAAATACAGTGTTCTCTGTCTTAAAATTTTAAATAACTTTCCTTTGACCACTTACAGGCAAAATGGTTCTTAGAGCTTTATGAGAGATTGATCCTAGTTTATAATCCTAACATGGCTTGAATAAAAATTTCCATTTCTTTCATAGAGAGACCAATCAATTTTTCATTGATGCAGGCTTATTTGTAGATTAAATGACAGCATTAACCTAGTTGACAACAGGTAACTTTGGGAGTTAAACAAAATGATAGACTGATGGCAATTTTCAATGTAAATGCCATCTCAAAAGCCACTCTATTAATGATGGCAAAATTAATAGATGAAAGATTTTCTTGCTTAATATTTTTAACATTGAAACTCATTTTGTTCATCAGGGTTATTTCTAATTTCAAGCTATTCTTGTACCATCTAATGAGTCATATCAGAAACCAAAGATGGATTTTCACTGAAAGTGAAAGAGAAGAGTGAAAAACATGGCTTAAAACTCAACATTCGAAAAAACAAATATCATGGCATCCAGTCCCATCACTTCATTGCAAATAGCTATGGAAACCATGGAAACAGTGATACAGTTTATTTTCTTGGGCTCCAAAATCACTGAAGATGGTGACTGCAGCCATGCAAACAAACAAACAAACAAACAAACAAAAAGGCTTGGTCCTTGGAAGAGAAGCTATGACCAATGTCAATTCATTCAGTCACTCAGTTGTGTCTAACTCTTTGTGACCCCATGGACTGAAGCACGCCAGGCTTCCCTGTCCATCACCAACTCCAGGAACTTACTTAAACTCATGTCCATAGAGTCAGTGATGCCATCCAGCCATCTCATCCTCTGTCATCCCCTTCTCCTCCTGCCCTCAATCTTTCCCAGCATCAGAGTCTTTTTCAATGAGTCAGTTCTTCACATCAGGTGGCCAAAGTATTGGAATTTCAGCTTCAGCATCAGTTTTTCCAGTGAATATTCAGGGCTGATTTCCTTTAGGATGTACTGGTTGAGACTCCTTGCAGTCCAAGGAACTCTCAAGAGCCTGCTCCAACACCACAGTTCTAAAGCATCAATTTTTCAGTGCTCAGCTTTCTTCATAGTCCAACTCTCACGTCCATACATGACCACTGGAAAAACCATAGCCTTGACTATATGGGCTTTTGTTGGCAAAGTAATGTCTCTGCTTTATAATATGCTGGCTAGGTTGGTCAAAACTTTTCTTCCAAGGAAGAAACATCTTTTAATTTCATGGATGTCATGCCCTCCTCCAGGAGATCTTCCTGACCCAGGCATCGAACCTGCTTCTCCTGTGGCTCCTGCCTTGCAGGCAGATTCTTTAACTGCTGAGCCACTGGGGAAGCCCCATGATAAGCACAGTGGAGTAAAAGAAGCTACACTTCCCTGTTAAATCAGCACTGCACTGTAGACTCCGTGCACTGAACACAGCCGAGGCCTGTGAAGCAAGTAGCAGAGTGAAACCTAGGGACTTAAGCTTCCTGAATTAGCATAGAATGAGAGTGCCTGTGGGGAAAGAGTGCAATTATGCATGTATGTATTTATCTTTTAGTTAGCTTCTGTTCCTCCAAAATGCCTCTACTGTCTTTTTCTGACATTAAAATTAATTATTTTCAAAGGTACTTCCTAACTTCTTAGCAAAACCTGAAATGACACTCAGTATAAAAGGAAGTTCATTCCACATAGAATTCTGTATAAATTCTACATCTCACTAGGAGCTGAGATTAAAGCTACACTATTTTCAATTTTTATTACTTCATACTCCAAGATTAAAGGACATACAGCAGATTAAAGGTTTCCTGTACATGTGTATCATTCACATATTCTCCCACTCTATTTCTTCAACTGTTCCTTTAGATTCCTTTGATTTGATACATGTGATTAATTCCTTCATATTTATGACTTCCTGAAAGCATTTTTCAATTTAACATACAAATCATAGAGCGCATATTCTCTAACTGAAGACACTTTTCCCCAAACATCAGGATCCGTTCCCTATGTCTATGGTAACAAAGTTTGAATAGCCCAGGTTTGAAAGGGAAGTATTCACCAGAGATGAATACGGTTTCTGATGCAGACTTGTTCCTTCTTCCCCACACACCTCTCTACACCTGTAGCTTTTCAACCCACCTCCCACACTCTGTGTTTGTCAACAGCCTTGGGGCCAACATTCCCAGTTGCTCATTTGGCCCCGGGAAGTGCCAGCCGTGCTCAGCTGTGAGCACAGATGCTGTGTACAGTATTTATCTACTTTCTTGTGCAACTACCCTGGGATAATTTTCCCATTGCAGACCCACTGTTTACTCAGTCTTGTAACAGGTGTTTTAGAAACTATAACATTATAAAATATGAGCTTCAGCCTCAATTTGTTTCTTAGAGCATTATTCCAGGAAATAATCCACATAAGCACAAATGATAACTTATAATTCTTGCTTCTTATTAAAGTTTGTATGCATTAAGGGAATGAAAATATTGTGCTCCAGAAAAAACAAAAATATTTCTTTGTGATGTAGCCTGGTGAACAATAATAAATGTGGTGAAAGATAAATTATCAAAGACTCCTAGTCAACTAAACAGGTAACCTGGCAGTTAGATTTATACATGTGTTTGCCTTCTGCAAAGATTAATGGAACATGTTAGGACCATATTATTTTCCTTTTAAAGTGAAATAAAAATCAACTCACCTGAGTGTAGAAGAATTTGACTGGCTCATTTAATAAAGCTTCTTTTCTAAGTTTAATGGATTCCAGGAAAATTTCTGCTGAGAAGTCAATTTTTTTTTAATATAGTAATAAACCTGAAAAATAATAACAGGAATCTAGAGTATATTGGAATGAATATTTAAGAACAATGAATTTCTCTTATAATGTATTAAAAATATATTCAGACATGACAAAGAGAAAAGGAGATCAAAAAGCTGAACCCTAACATCAAACTGTCACATATACATGCCACCGAAACCCTAAGGAGGTTAACCTTAGAGAATATTATTTAACTATTGCCTTGAGACCACAAATGGGGCAATTAGATGAAATAATGCCCTTGTGATACTTTGGTTGCATATGTATTTTTTTCCAAAGTTTGGGGAACAATTTCATCATGGACTTGGGTACACTGATCTTTTGAAAATGTTGAACTAGACACTATATTTTTGTCTTTACTTGCAAAATGCAGAAATATACAAAAGCAAAATCAGCTATTGGGTAACAATCCAAAGATTCTTAATTTCTGTTGAATTTCTGGTTGTCCCTCTCTATCTGTGGGCTCCCCTGATAGCTCAGTTTGTAAAGAATCCGCCTGTGGTGCATCAGACCCCGGTTTGATTCCTGGGTCGGGAAGATCCCCTGGAGAAGAGAAAGGCTACCCACTCCAGTATTCTGGCCTGGAGAATCCCATAGACTGTATAGTCCATAGGGTCGCAAAAAGTCAGACACAACTGAGTGACTTCCACTTTCTCTGTATCTGAGGGACATATTGATGTGTTGGATGTAAAACTTATAGACTATGAATCATGTAGTGTTTTTTATCCTTTATTTAACATTGTATTGTGTTTCATTTTCTATAAAAGCCATTGATTTTCTTAAGATAATACAACTCGCATTACTATTACAAATATGAGCACAATTCTTTTTTATTCTTACATTTATTATTGAAATTGAAAGAAAGCTGGTATTCTGTTTTTCAATTTTTGTCTAGGTTTATGGGAAGTATAGCATAATTATTATTTAGGAAGCTGCCATATCTTAACATGTAAGCATCTCAACTCCAGTGACTTAATTTAATAGAACAGGGAGCAGCAATTTTTTTTCTGGAAAAAGTTGTACGGTAAATACTTTAGCCTTTATGTGCCACATAGTCTCAATTTCAGCTATGGACTTCTGCATCTTGCAGCTTGGATTCACCCATAGGCAACACATAAATCAACAGCCATGGCTCTGTTCCAATAAAATTTTATTTATAAAAGACAGTAAGCCAGATTTGGTTTGCAGATCACACCTTGTCAACCTATGCAATAGAATGCATTTCTTGATTGTTCAAAGTCTAACATTATTTGCAGAGCAGTAGGCAGATGTCCTCTGAGTGGCAACGCAGAGACCTAAGCTTGTTCTCAAATATGGCTTATGATAATGTGATCTTGTGTGTGTTAAGTCACATTAGTAGTGCCTGACTCTGTGAGAGGATATGGACTGAAGCCTGCAAGGCTCCTCTGCCCATGGGATTCTCCAGGCAGAATTCTGGAGTGGGTTGCAGTGCTCCCCTCCAGGGTATCTTCCCAGCCCAGGGATCAAACCTGTCTCTCTTGCATTGACAGTTGGGTTGTTTACCACTAGCACCACCTGGGAAGTTCAACAGTGTGATTATTATGGTATAATTATAATGTAGTGAGAGAAACAATAATTTACTTTACAAAATACTGCACTTTTCTGCATTGCCACTGTTCATAACATTTTTGTGTTTTGTTTATTTATTTTTCATCAAGGTTTTGTCAAGCAGTAGTATTCTTCACATGTTGAAATACTTGAATAATGATAAAGATATTTCCTGATCAATAAATTCACAATTGGATTTTGAACTTTGAGTCAAACTATAGTGTTAAGATAAAGTGAAAGGATAAGAAAGAAAAACAAAAGACATTTTAAGCAGAGATGACAGCCTGAGCCAAGGTAGGAGTTTGAATGTTCGTTTTTTTCAATGAGAAGTAGAGTTAATGCAGGGCAAACTTTGGGAAATGGTGAGGGACAGAGGGCATGCTGAAGTCCATGGGGGTGCAAAGAGTCTTACATGACTGCGAGATTGAACAACAACAAAAAGTATGATATAAGATCAGAGTACTAAAGGATCTGAATTGTGTAAAGAATGCAATTAGGATTAGTACCAATTGCTGAATAGAGTTGTAACAGAGTTTCATGCCTACGGGACAAGTATGTAGTAATGAAGAGGCTGTGGTTGTAAAACTGTGTCAATGATGGGAATGAAATTGGTTCAGTTTCAATATTATAATCATGGCATTCATTGTGGCTGCATTAGTAATTGATGTAAACAGAAAGAAGTAACTCCAATTTTCATTTTAGTTCAGAAACAAGCATTCTGTTCTTGACAGCATCTCACTGCAGACGAGTCAATGATTCCCAGAAACTAGCAATAATTATATAGACACCTACAATGTGAAGTAATAACAATGAGGTGTAATATGGGAGCTAGAGCATCTGATAAACCAATCTAGGACCTGAAGATATCTGGAACACAGAAGGAAAATAAAATGAGACTCTTACCAGTGTCTTCAAATATTTCAAGACTAAAATATGAAAGAAACACTGGTCTCATTTATGTGTCTTCAGGAGAGAAATTTAACATTAAATGAATTAATTTTTAAAAGCCACAGGAAACTAATTTCAGAACAGCAATAACAAAAGAATATTTTTTTCTCCAAAGTGCCCAAAAACAGAATAGTGTGAATGACTCAGACTCTCTGGGTTGCCCAATTTCACTAAAAGTATACAAGAAGGAGCTCTAGAGACACAAGCTTTAATGTGTATCAAAGGAAGAGGGTAACTCTTCACGGAGAATTCAGACAAGATATAAAACTTCACAATCTTTCTCTACATTTTACATACTGTGTGCCTGGTCCTCACCTTGGCCTAGAGTTTTCACTAAGATCACTTTACACTTGGTGTTCTCAAAGTACAGTTTCAAAATTATCTGTATACTTATACATCTCTATCAGGTTGATTTAACTTCTCCATTCAATAAAATGTCTATTACTGTAATTAAACAGTACATTCTAACCACCTTAACATGTAAGGATTCAGTTCAATGCAAGCTTTATCAACCCTTCTCTATAACTGAGGAGGGGCTTCCCAGGTGGCTCAGATGGTAAAGAGTCCTGCTACAGTGCAGGAGACCCGGGTTCAATCCCTGGGTTGGGAAGATCCACTGGAGGAGGGCATGGCAGCTCACTCCAGTGTTCTTGCTTGGAGAATTCCATGAATGGGGGAACCTGGTGGGCTATAGTCCATGGGGTCGCGAGGAGTCAGACACGACAGAGCAGCTAACATTTGCACTTCCCCCCCAGGTATGTATGTGCAGATGCCTCTGAGAACGGCGAGTGAGAAGGCAGGCCATCAGGAGCACCCTGGTGTCCAGGGTCACTCACTGTGCTCACAGGCAGTTTTATTTATCTTTCTTTGATCTGGTCTGGGCCTCCAGTCTGGCACATATTCACAGAAGATTAAAGAATTAAAGTAAATTTGATAATCTCAGTCCAGTATTATTTCTTATTACACAAGAAATTATTTTTTTCCCCTCAAGTTTATATACCAGTTTAAATACTAGTTTGGCATAATGGGAAGGAAATGTTGGTTTTATTTCCCCCCAACATTCCCAGTTTGACCCTACATTGTCTATTTGTATTCTCATTCTCATTCTCAGCAAAGCTGCATAGTAATTGGCAGAATTTTTTCATAGGATAGAAGAGTATAAAGTGCTAATCACTCAGTCATGGTTGACTCTGCAACCCTGTGGACTGAGGCCCGCCACACTCCTCAGCGCCTGGAACTCTCCCGGCAAGAACACTGGAGTGGGTTGCCATTCCCTTCTCCAGGGGATCTTCCTGATCCAGGAATCGAACCCAAAATCTCTCACATTCTAGACGGATCCTTTACCTTCTGAGCCACAAGTAGCATAAAATCCCTCTGCAAATTAGTAGCAAAGAGTATGAATTTGTCTTTCCCTAGCAAGTGATGCAAATAGCATATCCACTAGATGGCAGAGTGACACAGTAATATAAATAGCACTGACTACAAGTATCTCCTGATGACAGACAGTAAAATTCTTTAGAAAAGGTATTGCTAAAAGAAGCACATGGCAATATAAACCACATAGAAAAGGCAAGAGAATTCCAGAAAAGCATCTAGTTCTGCTTTATTGACTCTGCCAAAGCCTTTGACTGTGTAGATCACAAAAAACTGAGGAAAATTTTTCAAGAGATGGGAATACCAGACCATGTTATCTGCCTCCTGAGAAATCTGTATGCAGGTCAAGAAGCAACAGTCAGAATCAGACACGAAACAATAGACTGGTTCCAAATTGGAAAAGGAGTAGTCAAGGCTGTATATTGTCACCCTGCTTATTTAACTTACATGCAGAGTACATCATGGGAAATGCTGGGCTGGATGAAGCCCAACCTGGAATCAAGATTGCCAGATATGCAATGACAAGAACCTCAGATATGCAGATGACAACACCCTTATGGGAGAAAGTGAAGAGGAGCTAAAGAGCCTCTTGATGAAAGTGAAAGAGGAGAGTGAAAAAGCTGGCTTAAGACTCAACATTAAAAAGACTAAGATCATGGCATCTGGTCCCATCACTTCATGGCAAATAGATGGGGAAACAAAACGGTGAGACACTTTTATTTTGGGGGGCTCCCAAATCACTGTAGATGATGACTGCAGCCATGAAATTAAAGATGCCTGCTCCTTGGAAGAAAAACTATGACCAACCTTGACAGCATATGAAAAATAAGAGACATTACTTTGCTGACAATTGTCCATCTAGTCAAATAATCTATGTTTTTTCCAGTAGTCATGTAGGGATGTGAGAGTTGGACTATAAAGAAAACTGAGCACCAAAGAACTGATGCTTTTATACTGTGGTGTTAGAGAAGATTCTTGAGAGTCCCTTGGACTGCAAGGAGATCCAACCAGTTCATCCTAAAGAAAATCAGTCTTGAATATTCATTGGAAGGGCTGACGCTGAAACTGAAACTGCAATACTTTGGCCACCTGATATGAAGAACTGACTTATTGCAATGTACCCTGATGCTGGGAAAGATTGAGGGCAGGAGGAGAAAGGGACGACAGAGGATGAGATGGTTGGATGACATCACCAACTCAATGGATATGAGTTTGAGCAAGTTCCATGAGGTGATGGACAGGGAAGCCTGGCATGCTGCAGTCCATGGGGTCACAAACAGTTGGACATGACTGACTGCCTGAACTGAGCTGAACTGAAGATTAAATTGCAAGGTAGGAAAAAGGGATAGGGGTCCTCCTTGGTGGTCCAGTGGTTAAGAATCCACCTTGCAATGCAGGGGCCACAGGTTCAGTCCCACATGTGGAGGAGCAGCTGAGACCCCACACTGCAATGAAGAGCCGAGGCAGTGCAGTGAGATCCCTGTGCCACAGCTAAGATGTAATACAGCCAAATTAACTAATTAATTTCAAAAAAAGGATAGCAGAAACATTGTGTGATTCCACTTACATGAAATATAAGAAGCAGATTCACAGAGGCAGAGTGAATTATAGGACATCAGTGGCAGAGGGAAAGGAGGCTGAGAAGTTATCATTTCTTAACGGGTGCAAAGTTTCTGTTTGGAGTGATGAAATGTTTTGGAAATATACAGCAGTTGCACACTATTTAAATATAATTAATGCCACTGAGCTGTGCACTTAAAATTGTTAAAGTACCATTTTTTAAAAAATGCAAACACATTTCAGGAATATGGTCTCTGGAGCTTAAATAAAATGCTGTCAGATAAGAGAAAATACTGTCTCACAATGTTACTGAGAAATAAGAAAAGCATAAATAATCACAAAAAATGGTATTGTCTTCCATTACAGGTATGAAGTAAATAAAGGAGCTGTTTGTGTGAACTGTTGACAGAAAAATCAACAGTAAAGGACATTGAGGAAGAAAGAACAACAGATTGTGGTAACTTTTCAAAGTGGTTTTATTATTAATAGACTATAGGAGATGCATGCTGGAATAGCCAGCACCCACCACAAACTGAAGAGGCAGCATCAGTGTTTTTCTTTTACCTGCAACTCAGAGTTTCCTTCTCTTTCTTCACCTCTTCTTTCTGAGGTGTGGATATTGTGAGCTTTCTTTCCAGGTCATTAGCGTTTTCTCACAATTGTCCCTGTATTAAAACAGACGATGATTTGTACTTTGTTTCCATATGTGCATAGGGAAAACATGACTTGATCATATAATTATTTTTAGGTCTTTGAATAATGTTAAAAAAAGTTCAGCTTCACTTTGGTCAAATTATTCCAAGAGGAATTTCCACACTCACAGAAATACTGCAATAAATGTCTGCAAGTTAAATATCTCCCTGGTAAAGTTGTTTAGAAATCAGTAATGAACCGTGTGTTGTCTTTATTTTTATGTTCAGCATAGAATATAATACAAGCAGTATTTAAAGAGAAATAAAGAATAGTTGCCAACATAAATGCTGATGGTATCATTTTATTCTCTTAAATATTAAAATAAAACTGGGAAAAGCCTTTTGAATTTGCTTAAGAAAAAAGCTGGACACCTTACCTTAAAGAGCAGGTAAGTTCTGTTTTCAGAGTTCTTCAAAATTACTTGTATAATGAGACATATTACTACATAGTCATAGAATTTACTGGTTAACTTAAGGTATGGTACTGTGAAATATTACATGTACCTTAGATTTAAGCCAAATATCTGGTGAGTTGGACATGAGTTAACTTTTCTTTAATCAACCCACAATTAATCACTGTTGCTAGATCAATATGTTTTGAGAATTTATTATTTAAATATAATTTAATGATCATTTGCCCTCTGGCTAATGTTAGAAAACTTTAGCCATGTTTATATACAGACAATATTTGAAACTATTGCTCTATCTACCTGGTAACATAGAGCATCTCTTTCATGGTTACATATTTTTTTTTTTTCTTTCTTTTTTAAAAATTTTTTATTTTATTATTATTATTATTATTTTTATTAGTTGGAGGCTAATTACTTCACAACATTTCAGTGGGTTTTGTCATACATTGATATGAATCAGCCATAGATTTACACGTATTCCCCATCCTGATCCCCCCTCCCACCTCCCTCTCCACCTGATTCCCCTGGGTCTTCCCAGTGCACCAGGCCCGAGCACTTGTCTCATGCATCCCACCTGGGCTGGTGATCTGTTTCACCATAGATAGTATACATGCTGTTCTTTTGAAATATCCCACCCTCACCTTCTCCCACAGAGTTCAAAAGTCTGTTTTGTATTTCTGTGTCTCTATTTCTGTTTTGCATATAGGGTTATCGTTGCCATCTTTCTAAATTCCATGTATATGTGTTAGTATGCTGTAATGTTCTTTATCTTTCTGGCTTACTTCACTCTGTATAATGGGCTCCAGCTTCATCCATCTCATTAGGACTGGTTCAAATGAATTCTTTTTAACGGCTGAGTAATATTCCATGGTGTATATGTACCACAGCTTTCTTATCCATTCATCTGCTGATGGGCATCTAGGTTGCTTCCATGTTCTGGCTATTATAAACAGTGCTGCAATGAACATTGGGGTGCATGTGTCTGTTTCAGATCTGGTTTCCTCAGTGTGTATGCCCAGAAGTGGTATTGCTGGGTCATATGGCAGTTCTATTTACAGTTTTTTAAGAAATCTCCACAATTTTTTCCATAGTGGCTGTACTAGTTTGCATTCCCATCAACAGTGTAAGAGGGTTCCCTTTTCTCCACACCCTCTCCAGCATTTATTGCTTGTAGACTTTTGGATAGCAGCCATCCTGACTGGCGTGTAATGGTACCTCATTGTGGCTTTGATTTGCTTTTCTCTGATAATGAGTGATGTTGAGCATCTTTTCATGTGTTTGTTAGCCATCTGTATGTCTTCTTTGGAGAAATGTCTGTTTAGTTCTTTGGCCCATTTTTTGATTGGGTCATTTATTTTTCTGGAATTGAGCTGCAGGTGTTGCTTGTATATTTTTGAGATTAATCCCTTGTCTGTTTGTTCATTTGCTATTATTTTCTCCCAATCTGAGGGCTGTCTTTTCACCTTACTTATAGTTTCCTTTGTAGTGCAAAAGCTTTTAAGTTTCATTAGGTCCCATTTGTTTAGTTTTGCTTTTATTTCCAATATTCTGGGAGGTGGGTCATAGAGGATCTTGCTGTGGTTTATGTCGGAGAGTGTTTTGCCTATGTTCTCCTCTAGGAGTTTTATAGTTTCTAGCCTTACATTTAGATCTTTAATCCATTTTGAGTTTATTTTTGTGTATGGTGTTAGAAAGTGTTCTAGTTTCATTCTTTTACAAGTGGTTGACCAGTTTTCCCAGCACCACTTGTTAAAGAGGTTGTCTTTTTTTCCATTGTATATCCTTGCCTCCTTTGTCAAAGATAAGGTGTCCATAGGTTCGTGGATTTATCTCTGGGCTTTCTATTCTGTTCCATTGATCTATATTTCTGTCTTTGTGCCAGTACCATACTGTCTTGATGACTGTGGCTTTGTAGTAGAGTCTGAAGTCAGGTAGGTTGATTCCTCCAGTTCCATTCTTCTTTCTCAAGATTACTTTGGCTATTTGAGGTTTTTTGTATTTCCATACAAATTGTGAAATTCTTTGGTCTAGTTCTGTGAAAAATACCGTTGGTAGCTTGCTAGGGATTGCATTGAATCTATAGATTGCTTTGGGTAGAATAGCCATTTTGACAATATTGATTCTTCCAATCCATGAGCATGGTATGTTTCTCCATCTGTTTGTGTCCTCTTTGATTTCTTTCATCAGTGTTTTATAGTTTTCTATGTATAGGTCTTTTGTTTCTTTAGGTAGATATACTCCTAAGTATTTTATTCTTTTTGTTGCAATGGTGAATGGTATTGTTTCCTTAATTTCTCTTTCTGTTTTTTCATTGTTAGTATATAGGAATGCAAGGGATTTCTGTGTGTTAATTTTATATCCTGCAACTTTACTATATTCATTGATTAGCTCTAGTAATTTTCTGGTAGAGTCTTTAGGGTTTTCTATGTAGAGGATCATGTCATCTGCAAACAGTGAGAGTTTCACTTCTTCTTTTCCTATCTGGATTCCTTTTATTTCTTTTTCTGCTCTGATTGCTGTGGCCAAAACTTCCAACACTATGTTGAATAGTAGTGGTGAGAGTGGGCACCCTTGTCTTGTTCCTGATTTCAGGGGAAATGCTTTCAATTTTTCACCATTGAGGGTGATGCTTGCTGTGGGTTTGTCATATATAGCTTTTATTATGTTGAGGTATGTTCCTTCTATTCCTGCTTTCTGGAGAGTTTTAATCATGAATGGGTGTTGAATTTTGTCAAAGGCTTTCTCTGTATCTATTGAGATAATCATATGGTTTTTAACTTTCAATTTGTTAATGTGGTGTATTACATTGACTGATTTGTGGATATTAAAGAATCCTTGCATTCCTGGGATCAAGCCCACTTGGTCATGGTGTATGATTTTTTTTAATATGTTGTTGGATTCTGTTTGCTAGAATTTTGTTAAGGATTTTGCATCTATGTTCATCAGTGATATTGGCCTGTAGTTTTCTTTTTTTGTGGCATCTTTGTCTGGTTTTGGAATTAGGGTGATGGTGGCCTCATAGAATGAGTTTGGAAGCTTACCTTCCTCTGAAATTTTCTGGAAGAGTTTGAGTAAGATAGGTGTTAGCTCTTCTTTAAATTTTTGGTAGAATTCAGCTGTGAAGCCATCTGGTCCTGGGCTTTTGTTTGCTGGAAGATTTTTGATTACAGTTTCGATTTCCTTGCTTGTGATGGGTCTGTTAAGATCTTCTATTTCTTCCTGGTTCAGTTTTGGAAGGTTATACTTTTCTAAGAATTTGTCCATTTCATCCAAGTTGTCCATTTTATTGGCATAGAGCTGCTGGTAGTAGTCTCTTATGATCCTTTGTATTTCAGTGTTGTCTGTTGTGATCTCTCCATTTTCATTTCTAATTTTGTGAATTTGGTTCTTCTCTCTTTGCTTCTTAATGAGTCTTGCTAATGGTCTGTCAATTTTGTTTATTTTTTCAAAAACCAGCTTTTAGCTTTGTTGATTTTTGCTATGGTCTCTTTAGTTTCTTTTGCATTTATTTCTGCCCTAATTTTTAGGATTTCTTTCCTTCTGCTAACCCTGGGGTTCTTCATTTCTTCCTTCTCTAATTGCTTTAGGTGTAGAGTTAGGTTATTTATTTGGCTTTTTTCTTGTTTCTTGATGTAAGCCTGTAATGCTATGAACCTTCCCCTTAGCACTGCTTTTACAGTGTCCCATAGGTTTTGGGTTGTTGTGTTTTCATTTTCATTCATTTATATGCATATTTTGATTTCTTTTTTGATTTCTTCTATGATTTGTTGGTTATTCAGAAGCGTGTTATTTAGCCTCCATATGTTTGAATTTTTAACAATTTTTTTTCCTGTAATTGAGATCTAATCTTACTGCACTGTGGTCAGAAAAGATGATTGGAATGATTTCATTTTTTTTGAATTTTCCAAGACCAGATTTATGGCCCAGGATGTGATCTATTCTGGAGAAGGTTCCGTGTGCACTTGAGAAAAAGGTGAAGTTGATTGTTTTGGGGTGAAATGTCCTATAGATATCAATTAGGTCTAGCTGGTCCATTGTGTCATTCAAGGTTTGTGTTTCCTTGTTAATTTTCTGTTTAGTTGATCTATCCATAGTTGTGAGTGGGGTATTAAAGTCTCCCACTATTATTGTGTTACTATTAATTTCCTCTTTCATGCTCGTTAGCGTTTGCCGTACATATTGCGGTGCTCCTATGTTGGGTGCATATATATTTATAATTGTTATATCTTCTTGAATTAATCCTTTGATCATTATGTAGTGTCCTTCTTTGTCTCTTTTCACATCCTTTATTTGAAAGTCTATTTTATCTGATATGAGTATTGCGACTCCTGCTTTCTTTTGGTCTCTGTTTGCGTGAAATATTTTTTTCCAGCGCTTCACTTTTAGTCTGTATGTGTCTCTTGCTTTGAGGTGGGTCTCTTGTAGACAGCATATATAGGGGTCTTGTTTTTGTATCCATTCAGCCAATCTTTGTCTTTTGGTTGGGGCATTCAACCCATTTACATTTAAGGTAATTATTGATAGGTGCGGTCCCGTTGCCATTTACTTTTTTGTTTTGGGTTCACGTTTATACAACCTTTCTGCATTTCTTATCTAGAGAAGATCCTTTAGCATTTGTGAAGAGCTGGTTTGGTGGTGCTGAATTCTCTCAGCTTTTGCTTATCTGTAAAGCTTTTGAATTCTCCTTCATATCTAAATGAGATCCTTGCTGGATACAGTAATCTAGGTTGTAGGTTATTCTCTTTCATTACTTTCAGTACGTCCTGCCATTCCCTTCTGGCCTTGAGGGTTTCTATGGATAGATCAGCTGTTATCCTTATGGGAATCCCTTTGTGTGTTATTTGTTGTTTCTCCCTTGCTGCTTTTAATACGTGTTCTTTGTGTTTGATCTTTGTTAATTTGATTAATATGTGTCTTGGGGTTTTTCACCTTGGGTTTATCCTGTTTGGGACTCTCTGGGTTTTTTGGACTTGGGTGGCTATTTCCTTCCCCATTTTAGGGAAGTTTTTGGCTATTATCTCCTCAAGTATTTTCTCATGGCCTTTCTTTTTGTCTTCTTCTTCTGGGACTCCTATGCTTCGAATGTTGGGGCATTTCACATTGTCCCAGAGGTCCCTGAGGTTGTCCTCATTTCTTTTGATCCTTTTTTCTTTTTTCCTCTCTGCTTCATTTATTTCCACCATTTTATCTTCTACCTCACTTATCCTATCTTCTGCCTCCGTTATTCTACTC
Organism: Cervus elaphus; assembly: GCF_910594005.1. Lineage (NCBI taxonomy): Eukaryota > Metazoa > Chordata > Mammalia > Artiodactyla > Cervidae > Cervus > Cervus elaphus. Next base: position 1,299,692 of record NC_057843.1, on the reverse strand, counting down.
TTGGTTCCCTCCAAAGTGTTTTTGATCTCATTCATTGCATTATTCATTTTTAATTGACTCTTTTTAATTTCTTCTAGGTCTTTATTAAACATTTCTTGTATCTTTTCAATCTTTGTTTCCAGGCTATTTATCTGTAACTCCATTTTGTTTTCAAGGTTTTGGATCATTTTTATTATCATTATTCTAAATTCCTTTTCAGGTAGATTCCCTATCTCCTCCTCTTTTGTTTGACTTGGTGGGCATTTTTCATGTTCCTTTACCTGTTGGGTATTTCTTTGCCTTTTCATCTTGTTTAAATTGCTGTGTCTGGAGTGGGCTTTCTGTGTTCTGGAGGTCTGTGGTTCCTTTTTATTGTGGAGGATTTACCCAGTGGGTGGGGTTAGACGATTGGCTTCTCAAGGTTTCCTGGTTAGGGAAGCTTGCGTCAGTGTTCTGGTGCGTGGAACTTGATTTCTTCTCTTTGGAGAGCAATGGAGTGCCCAGTAATGAGTTTTGAGATGGGTCTATGTGTTAGGTGTGACTTTGGGCAGCCTGTATGTTGATGTTCAGGGCTATGTTCCCGCATTGCTGGAGAATTTGCGTGGTATGTCTTGCTCTAAAACTTATTGGCTCTTGGGTGGTGGTTGGTTTCAGTGTAGGTATGGAGGCTTTTGGACGATCACTTATTACTTAAAGTTCCATGTAGTCAGGAGTTTTCTGGTGTTCTCAGGTTTTGGGCTTAAGTCTCCTGCCTCTGGATTTCAGTTTTATTCTTCCTGTAGTCTCAGGACTTCTTCAACTATACAGCCCTGATAAGAAAACTTCTAGGTAAATGGCGAAAAGATTCTCCCCCGTTATGGACACCCAGAAAGGTTCACAGAGTTACATGAAGAAGAGGAGAGGGAGGAGGGAGATAGAGATGAGCAGGAGGAGGAAAAGGCGGACTCAAGAGGAGAGAGACGCAGCTGTCTGTTCCCAGAGTGTTCTCCGTAGCCCAGTCACCTACAAAGATTCACAGAATTGGATTGGGAAGAGAAGGGGAAAGGAGGAAATAGAGGTGTTCTGAGGTAGAAAACAGAGAGTCAAGATTGGGAGAGAATAATCTTCGGTTTAAAAATAGGGCTTATCTTCTTTTTTTTTTTTGTAAGGTTATAGTGTACTGAAAATGAAAATTAAGGAGTAGTAGAGGAGTACTAGAGGACTTTAAAAGAAATAAGAGAAAAAGAAAAATAGAAAATGGAAGAGAAAAAGGAACGAAAAAAAAGAAGAAAACAGAAAAAAAAAGAAAAAGAAAAAAAAAGAAAGAAAAAAAAATTTTTTTTCCCCCTAATTAAAAAAATCGTAAAAATCTATGGAAATGAAAGTTAAGGAGTAATGGGGGAGTAATAGGGGATTTTAAAGGAAAATAAAAGAGGAAAAAATAAAAAAGAAAAAATAAAAAAAGAAAAAAAAAGAGAAAAAAGTAAAATTATATCTAGGAGTTTCTCTGGAGCTGTTGTGGTCAGTGTGGGTTCGGCTCAGTTTCAGATAGCTCCTCATTCCAGCTTACACTTCTCGATATCTACAGGCCCCTTCCGGTGTAGTCGGTGTTTTCTAGAGGGATTTTAATCTGTTGCACCAGTCCCTTCTGAAGCGGTTCCCTTTGTTTATTTGGCTTCTGTTTGCCGGTCTCTTCAGAGCCTCATTTCTGCCCTGACACAGGCGGGCGGAAGTGGACTCTTATTCAGGTAGCTAGTTCCGTCGCTCTGCGGGGAGGGTCTGGCGCCGCGGGGAGGGGCTGGCGCTGTGGGGACGGGCTTGCACCGCAGGGACAGGCTGGCGCTGCCGGGAGGGGCTGATGCTGCTTTCTCTGTCTGCGCTGCTCAGGCTTCTGGCTGTTCTATATGGAGCGCGCCCTGCGCTGCGCGAGGTTCCAGCCCTCGGGTGTTCCACAAAAGCGCGGAGCGAAAAGCTGCGCCTGCTCTCTGTGCCTTCCCCGTCAGAGCGGTCCAGGCAGCCAGGGGCTTGGTGGGCTCACTCTCCCCAGGTGTGGCGCACCCACTCCCTTCCGCGGACCCAGTCTCAGTTTCCTCTGGCGCCAGTCGGGTGCGCGCGCCTTCCGCCCTCCGCGTCCCCAGCCCCAGTCCCCACCCGCGCTGGTCGGGTGCCTGCGCCCTGTGTCTCGCCGCGACCTTCCCCTCCCCTCTGCCTCCTGCCTCCGGCGGGGCTGAGCCGGCCCGCAGCCTGCGAGCTCTTCTCTGGATTTTCTCGGTCTCTTTGTTCTGCGAACGGCCGGCAGTGTGTTCGTGCCGGTTAATTTTCTCTCTCTCTTTTGGTCTCCCACAGTTCAAGTTGGCAACTCAAAGAAGCTCCCTCCGATTGTCCTCAGGGCACTCAGGCCCGGACCCTACCCCAAGCAATGCCGCCTAAGACTCCCTTCCCGGGACGGACCTCCATCCTTAGCTCTTTTGTCTCACTTTTTATCTTTTATATTTTGTCCTACCTCCTTTCGAAGACAATGGGCTGCTTTTCTGGGTGCCTGATGACCTCAGCTAGTGATCAGAAGTTGTTTTGTGAAGTTTGCTCTGCGTTCAGTTATTCTTTTGATGAATTTGTAGGAGAGAAAGTGGTCTCCCCATCCTACTCCTCCGCCATCTTGGCTCCTCCTATCAGACCATGACTTTTTAATCATTATAACTAGGTTCAAACATATCTTTGTTAATCAAAATAAGAATCATTACAATCAGCACATTTTTGCCAATGAGAAATAAGTTTGTTTAACTCTTTAGAGTAAAAATTTGTGCTTCAGCCTTCAAGGAATCCTTGGAAAGCATTTTCTATCTCTGTCTTGTGGAAGCATTTTTCCTGAAAAAACCTGTTGACATGCTTGAAGAAGTGGTAGTAGGGTGACAAGAGGTCAGGTGAATATGGCAGATGGGACAAAACTTCATAGCCCAATTCATTCAACTTTAGAAACAATGGTTGTGCGATGTCTGGCCAGTCATTGTCATGGAGAAAGATTGGACCCATTCTGTTGACCAGTGCTGGCTGGAGAGTTGCAATTTTCTGTGTATCTTATAGATTTGCTGAGCATATCTCTCAGATGTAATGGTTTTGCCAGGATTCAGAAAGCTGCAGTGGATCAGACTGGCAGCAGACCACCAAACAGTGGCCATGGCCTTTTTTCTGGCACAAGTTTGGTTCTGGGAAGTATTTTGGAGCTTCTTGTGGGTCCAACCACTGAGCTGGTGCTTGCTGGTTGCCTTATAAAATCTACTTTTCCTTGCACATCACAATCTAATTGAGAAATTGTTCATTGTTGCATAAAATAAATGACAGCACTTCAAAACAATACTTGTTTTTGATCTGTGGTTAGCTCATTAGGCACCCACATATAGAGCTTTTTCACCTTTCCAATTTGGTTCAAATGCCAAATGAAGATAGGAAGGTTGATGTTGAGTTGTCTAGCAACTTCTTGTGTAGTTAGTTGTAAGAGGATCAACTTTGATGATCCTCTCAGTTGGTCATTGTCAACTTCCAATAGCCAGCCATGGTGCTCCTCATCTTCAAGGGCCTTGTCTCCTTTCCAAAACTTCTTTATCCACCTCTGCACTATCTGTTCCTTAGCAGTTCCTGGGCCAATTGTGTTGTTGACATTGCAAGTTGCCTCAACTGCTTTATGACCCATTTTAAACTCAAATAAGAAAATCACTCTGATTTGCTATTTGTCAAACATAATTCCCCTAGTCTAAAATAAATATAAAATAAACAGAAAATAATGTCATTAACAGCAAAAAATTAAAGTGAGAAATGTGTTTTAAAATTATGTAAAACATAACCATATTTATTTAAGAATGCATTCTGATATCAAAGGGTGAATAACAATTGCAATTGGTTTTGTACTAATCTAATATTCATATGAATTTAGCTTTCTTAGAAACATGGAAACACAAGTTCAAATAGAATCTTACATTTTCAGGCTCTAAGTGTAGACAATACAATTTCCCACTCAAATTTAAGTTTTTCAAAGATGTCTCTTCAGAATACCTGTTTTTAAGACAAAACCTTTCTATCAAAGAAAATAATTAATCCCTGGGAAAGAAAGTTGCAGCTACAAGACAAAATCCTTTAGCCTTGTAGCAATTTCTTTAAATATTCATGTAATGCAAGGTGAAAATTGTGTGTGTGTGTTTGAATCTCCAGAGCAAGAATCATCATGGGTGGAATGATACATTTGAATGTGCTTCCACCACACCTTTTGCCTCTTAATTACAGAACCAGAGCTGTCTAAAGAAGACCATGCCTCTACAGTGGTTCAACTGAATCCATTCCAATCTCAAATTCAAAGTTTTTGATACAAACATTTTGAGGCTTTGGGCTACAAGGAAATAATTAGACTTTAAAAAGCAAAACAAAACTTACTTGTTGACTACTGCCTTGATACTGAGTTATCTGAATAGTCTCTTCCCAAGTTTAGCTTATCTTTCATATTCAAAGAAGAGGTCAAAGAAGAGGTCATATTCAAGAAGAGGTCAGTTTGAAGATGGCATTGTTTCTGAATACTCTAAACTCTCATTAAGATCAAACCAGGGCTGTGTGACAACCTAGATGAGTGGGATGGGGTGGGAGATGGGAGGGAGGCTCATGAGGGAGGGGACATATATATACCGATGCCTGATCCATGTTGATGTAGGGCAGAAAGCAACACAACATTGTAATTATTATTAAATTAAAAATGAAAAAAAAAAGAAAAAAGTTAATTTAATATTGAAGCAAGCTTTTCTATAGTTCTAAAGCTTATTAACAATCGTTAACTTTCTGTATAATCATTGTTTCAATACTTTCTAAATAGAGAATTTAATCCTTGTCCCAAATCTTTTTAAAAAATACTTGATAAATACCATTAACATTTTTTGAAATAGATTTTAGGCTCATTGAAATTAAGAAAATGAAAGGACCCAGTTTTCCTATTCCAAAATCAGGCTTTTACAATGGGACAACTCCTTTAGTAATCAATCACAACTAATAATGAGAATGAAAACAAAATTCAAATATGCAGTAGGTGCATCAACATAATTATTAAATAAATAGATCAACAACTGTTTAGTCCCAGACATGAATGTGAAGCACTTTGCTATGATCAACCACTAAGGATGATATGACTCTGTTTGCCCTCACTAAAATTAAAATTAGAGTTGACTCTTCCTGGACTTAATGTACAGTTAAATGTTTCTGTGCCTTATTAATCAAATGTTAATTTACTTTCTAAATGTATACAGAGTCACAAAAATAGATAAAACATCTGTATATACTTATATCACAGTGATTGTTCATAAATTTCCTCATTCAACTATTATAAAAACTGCGAAGTGTATAATATTATTTTATCTTTATGGATGAGAAAGCAAAACTTTAAAGTGCCAAGAAATATATCCTAGGTAAAAGAAATTTCAAGTGAAAGAATCAGGATTCTAGTTTAATCTTTCTGACTTTCAAACAAATACACTTACTAACAAGTTGCTTTTAACAACTTTCAGAACAGTCTGATGGCCCATGATCTGTAGCAGAATTGGAGAAGGAAAAGCTATGTCTGAGAGAAAGGTCAAGGTCAAAATACTTTCAATGATGCAATACCACATTTTATTTGAAATTTGGAAGCACAAACGTGGTATTGTTTGAGCTTGGTTTAAGATTGGTAAAGGATTGTGACAAGGTTGTATATTGTCACCTTGCTAACTTAACTTCTGTGCAGAGTACATCATGTGAAATGCCAGGATGGATGAATCACAAACTGGAATCAAAAATGGTGGGAGAAATATTAATAACCTCAGATATGTAGATGATACCACTCTAATGGCAGAAAGTGGAAAGAAATTAAAGAGCCTCTTCATGAGGGTGAAAGAGTAGGGTAAAAAAATTGACTTGAAAAATCAACATTTTAAAACCTAAGAACATGACATTTGGTTCCAACACTTTATGGCAAATAGAAGGGGTGAAAATTTGAAGTAGTGACAGATTTTGTTCTCTTGGGTTCCATAATCACTGCAGATGATGACTGTAACCATGAAATTAAAAGACAGTTACTCCTTGAAAGGAAAGCTCTGGCAAACCTAGAAAGCATATTAAAAAGTAGAGACATCATTTTGCAAACAAAGATCTGATAGTTAAAACTATTGTTCTTCCAGTAGTCATGTACAGACGTAAGAGCTGGACCATAAACAAGGCTGAACACCAAAGAATTGATGTCTTCAAATTGTGGTGCTGGAGAAGACTCTTGAGAGTCCTTAGGATTGAAAAGAAGATCAAACTGGTCAATTCTAAGTGAAATCAACCCCAAATATTCATCGGAAGTATTAATGCTGAAACTCCAATACTTTGGCCACCTGATGCAAAGAGCCAACTCATTGGAAAAGACCCTTGCTGGGAAAGATCGAAGGCAAAAGGAAAAGAAAGGGGGAGGGCAGAGGATGAGATGGTTAAATGGCATCACTGACTCAGTGGATGTGAATTAGAACAAACTCTGGGGGACAGAGAAGTCTGGGAGACAAGGGGAACCTGCCATGCTGAATTCTATGAGTTCGCAAAGAGCTGGACATGACTTAGCAACTGAGCAATAAAAACAGCAAGAGTAAGTAAGTTTAATAAATTCAAGGTTGCCTTAATTTTTCAAGTAATATAAATAATCATAACATAAAATACATGGAGAATAAGAACAGCATGACAGCATTTGTTCTTCTAGGACTCACACAGATTCCAAAGATTCAGAAAATCATCTTTGTTGTGTTTTTGGTCATGTACATCTGTGGTCAGAAATGTACTCATGGTGGTCATCATCACTGCCAGACTGTTACAGGAGTCCCCCATGTAGTTTTCCCCGGCCCATTTCTCTCTCTCTCTCTCTTTTTTTTTTTTTTTGATGCTTGCTAGTCCTCTGTGAATATCCTTATAATGATTATAGTCTAAATCTATGAAAAAAAAGACCATCCTATTCAAAGGATCCATGACCCAAATCTTCTCAGAACATTTACTCAGAGACTCCTGAGATCATCCTGCGTAGTGTGATAGCCTGTGTCTGCTATGTGGCCATCTGTAAGCCCTTGTACTAATCAATCATCATGGAGTGGTGGGCATGTGGTCTTCTAGTGGCAGTGGTGTGTGTGGGAGGTTTTCTTCATGCAACCTCTTGCTTTTCTGATTACTCTTCTGTGGCTGTAATGTCATAGATCAGTTTTTGGGTGATCGGAGCCCTTGCTTAATTTTACCTGCACAGATACTCACACTCTGGGATTACTTGCCTCTGCCAACAGTGGAGGCATCTGTCTGTTAGACTTCCTTCTCCTCATGGTCTTCTATGTGGTCACCCTGTTCTCCCTATGACCCACCACCTGGAGGCAAGGCACAAGGTGTGTCTCTCACATCACAGTGGCTGTTTTCTTCTTTGTGCTCTGTGTAATCATGTACGTGAGACCTGAAACTACTTTATAAATTCATAAAACATATATATTTATATATAAAAATTCTTACTAAGTTCTAATAATTTTTCATAAATAGCTGCTCACTTTTATATATCATAATGGTAATGGTAGTATATTGGTATTTCAATCCATAACTAAGATATAAAAGAAATGAGTCACTGAACATCCAAAGGGTAAGTAAAAAAGATTGTTTCATGTTTTCAAATTCTTTCAGGCTTCAGAACTTATTGGTATTGCTCATACCACCATCTTAGGATTCTAATCCATCAGAAAGAGTGATGACTCAAATAAAAGGGCACTTTACTGTCAGGAAGGATTTTCAACTTATTAAAAAAACAATTATACTCCATAAAGCACTTGCCTGCCTGCTATTGTTGGATAGGAAAAATAGGGCCTCTTTTTTTTTTTTTTTTTAAGTCATTGTGATTGTTGGGGTGTGAAAGGATGAAGACTGAAATCTTGTGGTAGCATGTAGTATGCAGAACGTAGTGCGTAAAGCTGCATCTATCAGGGCCCCTTCACTGGCTCAGTGTCCCCATGCCCCAGTTGCTATATCTCTGGGCTTGTAACAGCTCACAGCCCCACCCTGCTCTTGACAATTGAACCTGAGAAAATGAAAGCTGTCTCATCTGTGGCATTAAGTTCACCATCCCAGGGCCCACCAGAGAGCAATGGCTGACTTAAAAATTTAGAGTCAGTAGTCACCCATGTCTCCTTGATTCTATAGCCTATCATTGTAACACCGTGCTTTCTTTCAATGCAATGATTTCTGAGATTAGCTAGTTAGAGTCAAACAATTTTCTAATGCACGGGTCAACAGGTTGTATTTTATTCCAAGGAAAATAAGGTTTCACAGAAATTTTTGCAGAGGCCTGTTATATGACAGTGGCTGTGCTTTAGGACAATTCTTACAGTAAAATGGTCAAATCCAAACAGTCACACCCAGAACTAGCTGGATCCATAAAGGAGCAGATTGTGATCTGAATCACAGTAACATGCTTCTTTCACTCATGTCAGAGGTCATTGAGTCCAACTCCCGAAAGAAAGCTAGTATGTTTCAATAATATCTCAATGGATACATGTCCTCGGGACATCAAATACATCACCGTATTTAATTTAAATCTGAATGTGTCACTTTAGACCATACTTTCCTCATAGTGATTTTCATCTCCATGTTTCTCAGGGTGTAGATGAGAGGGTTCAGCATGGGAGCAATCACAGTGTAAAACACAGAGATGTCCTTATCCTTGTTCTCACTCCCTGCAGGTAGAACATAAATGTAGATACAGAGCACAAAGAATAACACTACAACTGTTATGTGAGAACTACAAGTTGAAAGAGCCTTTTTTTGCCCTGCAGAAGAATGTCTTCTAAGATTATACAGTATGACTATGTAAGAAGCTACTAGGACAAGAAAAATGGCAACAGCTACCATCCCTGAATTTGCAGTCACTAAGATACTCACAACATGAATATCTTTGCACACCAGTTTCAAAAGAGGATTCACATCGCACACATAGTGATCTATCTGATTAGGACCACAGAAAGGTAGCTTGAGTACCATGAGAAGTAAAGCAATAGAATGCCAAAAACCCACAGCCCAGGCCAGGACGATCAATATGTTACACCTCTGTCTGTTCATGATGACCATGTAGTGCAGGGGCTTGACGATGGCGACATAGTGATCAAAAGCCATGGACACCAAGAAGAAATTTCCACACCTGCCAGCAAGTGGGCAGTGAAGAGCTGGGTCATACAGTTGTTATGGGAAATGTTTTTCTTGCTGCAGCTAAGTCCCTGATTAGCCTGGGGACCACCGTGGAGGTGTAGCTGACATCCATGAGGGAGAGGTGACAGGGGAAGCAGTACCTCGGTTGCTGCATGAGATGGCTGCAGCTGATGGTGAGTGAGGTGACGACACTCCCCAGTAAGACAGCCAGGCAACAGAGCAGGGACAAGAAGACAAACAGTAACTCCATTTTCTTATTTCCCCACAACCCTATGAAAACAAAATCTGTGACATTGTTCTGATTTTCCATGAAGCTGAGCTGAGTTCAGAATACACAACAGAAATTCAGTTCATCTGAAATGATACAGAACATGATACATATTTAATAGCATTTTAAAAAGTTGTGTTACTTGTGTGATGAAAAAAGATGTTGATCATAGAGGATTTGCTACAGATAATCTAGTTTTTTTAGATCATGGGCATCATATTTCAAATGATATTTTAAAAGAATAAGTATATAAATCTGGGATCATTTGTAAACATTTTGCAGGGATTTAACTCATAATCAACTAGTAGGTAGTATTCTGATACTCGTTTTGCATATTGGAAAACCCCCCAAAAATTGGAGTATTCAGTTAATTGCACCAAATTATTAAGATATTAAATTAAAATCAAACCAAGATGAGCCTGACTCTGATACCAGACTTCATGCTATTGGGAACTATGTAACAGCACTCACTGACCAAATGAAACTCCAGCTCTTGTGTATCTCTATAAAAGATGAAGGTCAATCTTCATCTCAGCCTTTAGTCCTCTATATAACTTTAAGAAAATCTCTCCCCTTCTCCATGTGCATACTCATCTTGTATAAAGTTCCAGTAACAGATGAGCATTCCATACAATCAGTTGAACTCCATATATATTCTTGAAATTAAAACAAAGCATGTTTTAATTATAGCAGAGCCTACCTAAATTAGTTAAAAATATCAGTAGTTTCAAAGGTTCTCCTAGGCAGATGCTGTTAAGATTCAGAACATGTAGTAACTGGAAACAGAAAAATTTAAGTACTGGGCATGTGAATACAGGAAGACACGCCATTACTATATTAAAACTCAATTTTTTTCTGATTATTCAAAATATGGAGGTTACTGTTGATACTTAAACATTTTCAAGAACTGGAAGTTTTCTTCTGAAATCTGAAGAACTTAATGTGATTAAATAATAACCTACTTATTTAAATACACATTTTGAATAGCACCACCTTTTTGATGTAGTATACCTAGAAGCAGATAAGTCAATATGTTGAAAGCATCACCTTCTATCCATATCCAAACGTCCTTCACAGCAAAGTCATGGTTTGCCTCAAATATTGTTAATTTCAATGAGTTGGATCCTAATGGTACTACTGAGGAACACTATGATGTGTTGTACAGATCTGTCATTAAATGATCATGGAGATGAGCATCCAGGCTCACATGTTCCTATTAGTTTTGTTTGTTTGTTGATGTTTTTGTTGTGAGCACTGAGTAGTTCATACTCTTGGAGCCTCTTTCTTCAACTGATAAGTGAAATTGATAATGGTGGATCTGTTTGCTTATGTCAAAAAAAATCATGCAAATAATATCCAATATAAATAGGCTATTGTTCTAACTTGTCAACTCCACAGGACAATACTCCAACAAGTAACTGGAGAAAATCCACTGTCCTCTAAGAAAATAGACACCACCATGTTCATCAGTTAATTGTTTTATCTTTAGATTTTCTATTCTGTAACAGGGAAGTTGGATGGAAAAATCCATACTAGACTTACATAAGCTTAAGGAATAAACCTCAGTGTTGGTATAAGCTTAGCCTGTGTATAAAAGAGAGCTTATCAAAAAGTTTATTTATATATAATTTGAGAAACCTAGTTTGTTTATGTGGAAGACTGATCACATCACATAAACAAATTTAAGATAACTTTTCATTAAAATTTTAGTACAAAAGAGTAGAAAAACTAGAGAATCAAAGCTGTAGGAAGTGTATCTCTTGCTTCAGAATGTTTCTTAAATATGGGTTTAAGTCTCAGCACTCAACATCTAGGGCAGCGTTGCACTAATTACAATGACTGAACATCACTTTGGAAAATACATTCTCATGAGAAAATATCCTTTAGAGCAGGTCTCATTTTCCTTCTGATCTTCTTTAACTAAAATTCATAAAAACTCCCGATGGTTTGCTGTTCCTTTCTTTCTCCTACCCTGTTCCCTTTCTCTCTCCCTCTCTTTCTGCACACCCACTTGCATATCCACACTGCCCCCCCACACGCTTACACCCACGGCACACACCCCCCATATATATGCTTACATGCATGTGTCTTTTGAGTGAAGGAAGAATTTTGAGTTAACTTTTTCACATACTTTCCTGTTAAAGAGTTTCTTCCAAGAATCCCTTCTTCAGACTTGAAATTCTTTAAGAAAAATCTCCGTTAGGAACTGTTTGCGAAGACATAAGCAGCAGTTTAAAAGGGGAAAATAAAACAATTTAATAAAGTGTATTAGGAAAAAGGATTTATGACTAAAGTCACAAAAGTACATAAATAGTGTAAAAATCCATCAAAGGAAATTTGATAGGATTTTTTTCTTTTAGTGTCTAACATATCAATGGTAAAGAAAATCATGAAATTAAAATTTGTAGTATTTATTATTTGCTGTAATTAGAGTAAAAAGTGGAAATAACCATATACAAACTGTATGTTCTGGTGTGCGTGCTCAGTCGTGTTCAACTCTTTGCAACCACATGGACTGGAGAGCTCTTCTATCCATGGAATTTTCCAGGCAGGGATACCAGAGCAGGTTGCCATTTCCTACTCCAGGGGGTGTTCTGTGAACCAGGAACTGATCCATTGTCCCCTGGGCTCCTGCACTGTCAGGCAGATTCATTACCACTGTGCCATGTAGGAAAATCTGTATATGTCTAGACACAATACTAGAAGCTTTTCATTTATTAATCATTTCCCCTTTACCACCACTTGTTAGGGAATGTCTAATTGCCCCCGTTTTGCAGATAAGGGAGCTAGACCACAAGTTTATACAAGTACCAAGGGGAATTCTATATCTAAACAAATTCTGTATGGCTTGGAATCTCATACTATTTTCATTATACTGGAATATCTTCTTCCAAATACAAATACAAATAAAGGCTTAAAACTCTCAGTTTGTCCTCAAACTGATGTCTGGGTTTTTCTGAATTCTCTCTCTTGAAAATAACCACCAAGAAAATTAGTCCAGAAGAATTCATGTTCTAAGATTCTGATCACTCAGATAAAAAATATGTAAAATTTTTCAAAATCCCAATATTTTATATAAATTTAAGGTATACACAGGGCTTCCCTGGTGGCTCTGTGGTACAGAATCCATCTGTCAAAGCAGGGGACTTGGGTTCAATCTCTGGGTAGGGAAAAAGCCCCGGGAGAAGGAAATGTCAACCTACTTCAGTATTCTTGCCTGGGAAATCCAATGGAGAGAGGAGCCTGGCAGGCTACAGTCCATGGGGTTGCAAAGAGTTGGACAGAGCTTAGTGACTAAACAACAACATAAAAATGTGTAACAAAGCACAAAGCTCACTTCTGCAAGATTTTACATTTCTTTGAAATGTCAGTTTATCCTTCAGGCTGTTCCCTTTTATTTTTCTGAAACTGTGATTTGCCACAACAAATAGATATGGAATACATCTGACTCTCCCATGAACTGTCCACATGAAAGAAGCATTTAGGTAAGCATTGCTGGAATTACCTTGATTAAAAGCACAACAGAGGCAAGAGGGAAAAAATCCCACAGGCATTCTATAGCAGTCAATGTGTGTGAGGTTATAATTATAGGAATAAAGTCAATAAAATTAAAGGGATCTATAAGACAGGCTTGAGTCTTATTTATTTAATTGAATCTCTTGAGGGTTACCACAGGAATGGCTCAATATTTCTATAATATGTAGCACTGATGAAATAGCATGGTTATTTATCTATTTCTCACCTTTCCTAAAATAACTTCTTCAAAGACTGAATTTGCTGATGTTTACCATGGTATACATTAAAATACACATTGAATAACTTTGTAATCTTTATTGTCCTTTTACATAAATATAGTAAGAAAGAATAAGAAGAGAATGTATGTCTCTTTATAAACATCACATCATTACCATTAGAATAGAAATATGGAAATTATCTCTCAAGATTTAAATACACCCACATGAAACTTACAAGCCATATAATGACTTGGTTACAGGATATTATTTATTTTTATGTGCTATTTAGATTTGCAGGGAAATACATAATATATTTTTCTTTCTTATTTAGTTTTGCTTTGTTTAGTCCCTTTTCACCTGTTGTGAATATGTGAATGAGGAGGAAGAGTGTCAGTAGAACCTAAGGAACAGGTTGAGTAAAAAGTTGTCCTTAGTCCCTGTATCTCATCAGATGAGGGAGGTACATGCGTTCATGCAAGGTTTTACATATATTATATATATATATATATGTATAATATATATAATTATTTATTTATTTGTTTATTTTTAATTCCTCATTTCTACTCCAGGCACCCACTGGACTCTAACATGTTTAACACAGTAGCCCAAAGATATTACACCTTCTGACCCCAGGTTGTGCAGTGGTAAAGAATCTGCCTTCCAAGGCAGGAAATGCAAGAGAAATGATTTGATTCTTGATCTGGGAAGATCCCTTGGAATAGGAAATGGTAACCCACTCCAGTATTCCTATTGGGAAAATCCCATGGACAGTGGAGCCTGACAGTTTGTAAGCCATGGAGTCAGAAAGAGCTGGGCATGATGAGTGACTGAGGACACACATTACATGTTAGCTGTGCTTTTCCTACAGTTGTTCACATCTAGAAATAATCTCTTACTATACTCACCTTAAAGTATGTTTGACTCTGTCTTCTCCTTGCTGCAGGATTGGAAAGCCATTAGTCAGTTCAGTCTCTCAGTCATGTCCGACTCTTTGCAACCCCATGGACTGCGGCATGCCAGGCCTCCCTGTCCATCACCAACTCCTAGAGTTTATTCAAACTCATGTCCACTGGGTAGCTGATGCCATCCAACCATCTCATCCTCTGTCATCCCCTTCTCCTCCCGCCTTCAACCTTTACCAGCATCAGGGTCTTTTCAAATGTTCTTCGCATCAGGTGGCCAAAGTATAAGAGTTTCAGCTTCAATATCAATCCTTCCAATGAATATTCAGGACTGATTTCCTTTAGGATGGATGGGTTGGATCGCCTTGCAGTCCGAGGGACGCTCGAGTCTTCTCCCACACCACAGTTCAAAAGTATCAATTCTTTGGTGCTCAGCTTTCTTTATAGTCCAACTCTCACACCCATACATGACTACTGGAAAAACCACAGCTTTAACTAGATGGACCTTTGTCCGTGGAAAGCAATAAAAGTCTTTAAAAGAAAATTTAGATACATATATAGTCTAAAGAGACATAACGTCTAAAGCCAATTTGCAAAGGTTTTGACTTAGCAAGCTAGAAAAATAAAAGGAACATAAACAACAAGTAAGCAATACACAAGAATTAGGTATAAGAAAAAAAAACAGTGAAATGAAAATAATTAAAAAATGGAAAAAAATAATGAAACAAAAAGCTGTTTCTTTAAAGGATCATTAAAACCAAATGCCCCTCAGAACAGTAGGGAGGGGGAGAAGACGAAGGTAAAGAGTAAAACAAGAGAGGAAAATAAAGACAAATTGCTTAAATAGAGAATGAAATAATATGTAGCATTACAGATTCTATAGATATTAGCAGGATAGTAGAAAATATTATGATCAAGTTAAAGTTAAATTTATTGGGCTTATAGTTGAAACAGGAAAGGGAATTAACTAGGACAGATGGACTGAGAACATGGGGAAGCATCCTTGCAGAAGGGAACACATCTGTGCAGGTTCCATGGTAAGAAGGAGTGAGGCAACCAAATAGAACAAATTATTTGGCTGTTTTACTGAGAAGTTAGTACTCATGGTCCTTAACTCCATGACCTCTCACCCACAATAATTTTTATTCACATTGAATTGTGTTTCCCTCATCTATAAAATGGGATAGTGATACCCACTTTGCGGGGACTTCCCTGGTATTTCAGTCACTAACACTCTGTGCTCTCAATGCAAAGGATCTGGGTTAAATCCCTGGTCAGAGAACTAGAGAGCTCACATTATGCAGTTATGAGTTTGCAGGTCACAAATTAAAGATACCACATGCAGCAACTAAGACCAAACACAACCAAATACATGAATAAATAATATTAAATAAATAAACCATTGAAAAAATACTACACTGACTAGAAAACTAGCAACTAAAATCTTCCTAAAAAAGAAAAAAAATCCACAAAAGGGTTAGTTCCCACTGAGAAGAAAGAATCTAGTTAAACATATCTTATGTTACATGATAAAGTAATAAAAGAAAAAATAAAGATACTTATGTATGTATTTATGTCACATGTGTGTGACATATACATGTACCAGCATATTCATGAAATAAACTGGACACACAGCAATAGCATTTCTCATTTCTATAACTTGTTACATGGCTGTGTCTGGTCATTTTGACTAATTTCTTTTGTTACTCACTTTGCATTCTCTGTACCTTCAGAAAGAACATAAGCTGGCCATGGAGTTTTACCTGATGGGTGGCACAGGCCTTCAGTGGTGAAAAGTCTGGGTCATTGTTAATTCTGATTGGATGGGGTTGTTGTAGTTTTGCATTGATTTTAATCATCAGAATTTATAATAGTAAGTGGGGATCTGTGGAAGCTATTAAGTTTCAGACATATTTTTCTTATCTCCACTGAGAAGTTGCAATTTCCATTAGTAATCAGGATCAATAACAGTCATCACCCTAACTTACTTACTTGCCTGTTTATTCAGAGGCAGGAGCAGCCCAAAGTTGTCAGGCAAAAGTCTTAGCTCACAATTCAAATGAATATATTTGTATCTTGCTGGAAACATTTCTGTTTTGTAACTGAAGCCTCAAAGCAAGCAGAGTATAAGTTAATGGGAACAGGAAACTCACATTTTTCTAATAGTTTAATAAAGCTAGTAGTGTAGACCATAACTACCATTTTTAAACTGTGATGCAGGAAACAAATATTTTTAAGTTTTTTGCCCATTCAAACAAGTGGTACATATCAGTTCAGATCGGTCTCTTACTCGTGTCTGACTCTTTGTGATCACATGGACTGCAGCACACCAGGCTTCCTTGTCCATCACCAACTCCCAGAGTTTACTCAAACTCATGTCCATTGAATTGGTGATGCAATTCAACCATCTTATCCTCTGTTGTCTGCTTCTCCTCCCACTTTAAGTCTTTCCTAGAATCAGGGTCTTTTCCAAAGAATCAGTTATTCGCATCAGGTGGCCAAAGTATTGGAGTTTCAGCTTCAGCATCAGTCCTTCCAATGACTATTCGGGACTGATCACCTTTAGGATGGACTGGTTGGATTTCCTTGCAGTCCAAGAGACTCTCAAGAGTCTTCTCCAACACCACAGTTCAAAAGCATCAATTCTTTGGTGCTCAGCTTTCTTTATAGTCCAACTCTCACATCCACACTTGACTACTGGAAAACCCATAGCCTTGACTAGATGGAACTTTATTGGCAAAGTAATGTCTCTGCTTTTTAATATGCTGTCTAGATTGGTCATAGCTTTTCTTTCAAGGAGCAAGTGTCTTTCAATTTCATGGCTGCAATCACCATCTTCAGTGATTTTGGAGCTCCCCAAAATAGTCTATCTCTGTTTCCATTGTTTCCCCATCTATTTGCCATGAAGTGGTGGGACTGGATGCCATGATCTTAGTTTTCTGAATGTTGAGTTTTAAGCCAAATTTTTCACTCTCCTCTTTCACTTTCATCAAGAGGCTCTTTAGTTTTTCTTTGCTTTCTGCCATAAGGATTGTGTCATCTGCATATCTTAGGTTATTGATATTTGCCCCAGCAACCTTAATTCCAGCTTGTGCTTCATACAGCCCAGCATAAATAATCAGGGTAACAGTATACAGTCTTGATGTACTCCTTTTCTGATGTGGAACCAGTCTGTTGTTTCATGTCCAGTTATAAAGGCTGCTTCTTGACCAGCATATGGATTTCTCAGGAGGCAGGTGAGGTGGTTTGGTATTCTCATCTCTTTAAGAAATTTCCACAGTTTGTCGTGATCCACACAGTCAAAAGCTTTTGCATGGTCAATAAAGCAGAAGTAGATGTTTTTCTGGAATTCTCTTGCTTTTTCGATGATCCAACATATGTTGGCAATTTGATCTATGGTTCCTCTGCCTTTTCTAATCCAGCTTGAACATCTGATCATTCACGTTTCACATACTGTTGAATCCTGGGAGAATTATGAACATTACTTTGCTAGCATGTGAAATGAGTGCAATTGTGTGGTAGTTTGAATATTCTTTGACATTGCCTTTCTTTGGGATTGGAATGAAATCTGACCATTTCCAGTCCTCTGGCCACTGTTGAGTCTCCCAAATTTGCTGGCATATTGAGTGCAGCACTTTCACAGCATCTTTTAGGATTTGAAATAGTTCAATTGGATTTTCATCACCTCCTTAGCTCTGTTCTTAGTGATGCTTCCTAAGGCCCACTTGACTCTGCATTCCAGGATGTCTGGCTCTAGGTGAGTTATCACACCATTGTGGTACATATACCTCTTCCTCAAATTTCCTTGTCAACAATCTTCTAATCATATCCCCCCACCCCCCAAAGTCCCTGACCATCCAAGCAATTCATTGGCCAAAACCATGAATCAGTATATATTGCACATTTGAACACTCCTTCCAAGTTCAATAATTGACCAGGTGCACCCCTTGAAATGTACCCATTGGGAGGATTTCCTTTTGCTACTATTGTTCAGGTAGTTTTCAGGATGAGATTGCATTTCTGCAGCTTCCAATTTTAGAGATCATTGCACATCTATTCCTTTACAAGTCTGAAACCTTATATTCCTCTGTTTATTGATCATAATTTATAGGTGTAGGCAGGGAGAGAGAAGGAATTGTAATGCGAGTGGGGACCACGATCATTTTTGCCACTTATCCCTGAAAATTTACCATCAGAACTTACTTGGGCCAGATCATGCATATATCACTTTATTTGTGAAGGAGTGCTATGCACACCCAGGTTTATGGCTTAGATGGGTTAGATAATACCAAGTGCATGAAACTTTGGTTGCATAGTGACTTGGTGGTCCATGGTGAAGCATTCACTTTCCATTAAGGCCCAGTGGCAGGCCAAGCACTATGTCATCAAAGGAGAGTAATTATCTTGGGAGGATGGCAAGACTTTTCTCCAAATCCTATGTGTCTGCACTGAAATTCACATATGAAGGCCTGGAAAGATTTCCAACATTCTTATCTGTGACTGACACATTAAGCACCAAGGATCTACTGGATTATTAATATTTGTCCTGAGTCTCAGAGAAGCTTGCATACCAGGCTGAAACTATACAGAGCCTTTTCTATTTCTGAAGTGAAGTGAAGTCTCTTAGTCTTGTCATACTCTTTGCAATCCCATGGACTACAGCCTACCAGGCTACTCAGTTCATGGAATTTTCCAGGCAAGAGTACTGGAGTGGGTTGCCATTTCCTTCTCCAGAGTATCTTCCCAACCCAGGGACTGAACCCGAGTCTCCCGCATTGCAGGCAGGTGTCTTACTGTCTGAGCCACCAGGGAATTTCTGGGACTCACTTAAAACTAGCATCTCTTTGAGTAACTTTGCAATTGAATCAGAGGAAGATACCCAAATTAATGATATGTTGACTCTCAAATCAGATAAGGCCCAAGAGACATTGTGCATTGTCTTTGGTTATAGGAGAGATGGAACAAGTTATCCTTCATCTAAAGAAGGGTGGGTAGCATTATATGCCCCATACTACTGGGTTCCTGGAAATTCCAATGAGTTTGTTCTCCTAATTTTAGTTGACAAGGAAATGTCTTACCAAAAATATATAAAGTAGTTGATACTTCTGACACAGTAATGAAAAAGCAGATTTCTAGCTAAATACCAGGTACCAGCAGCTCTGACAATTTGCTCTTGTGATTAAATACATCTACTACAGAAGCTGGCTAACCTTAGAATTATCCACTGTCACTCTTCAAGAGCCATCCATACCCTGCAACAGGCAAACATAGGAGAGCTGAACATGTATGTGGTGGTAACTCCCATCCCCTCATCTTTCAAGGTTTGATGGTACACTAATCTCTACAATCCCTCCAGGAATATGGTACACCTTTTAGTTTACTATTTTCCTAAGGACAGACAGTAGTAATGTCTTCCACTGGGACTTTTCTGACATAATACCTCTTATTCCACAGGTCAGCTGCAGCAGCTGTGAAGAGAGACCCTACATCAAAGGTAAGAGAAACCCAAGTAAGACAGTAGGCACTGACAGAGGGGATCAGAGGGCAGACAGACTGAAACTACAATCACAGACAACTAGCCAATCTGATCACAGGACCACAGCCTTGTCTAACTCAATGAAACTAAGCCATGCCATGTGGGGCCAGCCAAGATGGCCGGGTCGTAGTGGAGAGGTCTGACAGAATGTGGTCCACTGGAGAAGGGAATGGCAACC
The DNA here is from genome assembly GCF_910594005.1 of Cervus elaphus. Classification (NCBI taxonomy): domain Eukaryota; kingdom Metazoa; phylum Chordata; class Mammalia; order Artiodactyla; family Cervidae; genus Cervus; species Cervus elaphus. Next base: position 1,279,912 of record NC_057843.1, on the reverse strand, counting down.
ACTTCAGTATTCTTGCCTTGAGAACTCCATGAACAGTATGAAAGGCAAAAAGATAGGACACTGAAAGATGAACTCCCCAGGTCAGTAGGTGCCCAATATGCTACTTACTGGAGATCAGTGGAGAAATAACTCCAGAAGGAGTGAAGGGATGGAGCCAAAGCAAAAACAACACCCAGTTGTGATTGGGACTGGTGATGGAAGTAGGGTTCAATGCTGTAAAGAGCAAAATTGCATAGGAACCTGGAATGTTAGGTCGATCATCAAGGCAAATTGGAAATGGTCAAAAACAGGAGATGGCAAGAGTGAATGCCAACATTCTAGGAATCAGCAAACTAAAATGGACTGGAATGGGTGAATTTAATTAAGATGACCATTATATCTACTACTGTGGGAAGGAATCCCTTAGAAGAAATGGAGTAGCCATCATGGTAAACAACAGAGTCTGAAATGCAGTACTTGGATGCAATTTCAAAAATGACAGAATGATCTCTGTTCATTTCCAAGGCAAATCATTCAATATCATGGTAATCCAAGCCTATGCCCCAATAGTAACACTGAAGAAGCTGAAGTTGAATGGTTCTATGAATACGACAAGACATTCTAGAACTAACACCCCAAAAAAGATGTCCTTTTCATTATAGGGGACAGGAATGCAAAAGCAGGAGGACAAGAAACACCTGGAGTAACTGGCAAATTTGGTCTTGGAGCACAGAATGAAGCAGGGCAAAGGCTAATAGAGTTCAGCCAAGCGAACTCATTGGTCATAGTACACACCTTCTTCCAACAACACACAGGAAGACTCTACACATGGACATCACCAGATGGTCAACACCGAAATAAGATTGATTATATTCTTTGCAGCCAAATATGGAGAAGTTCTACACAGTCAGCAAAAACAAGACCGGGAGCTGACTGTAGTTTGGATCATGAACTCCTTATTGCCAAATTCAGACTGAAATTGAAGAAAGTGGAGAAAACCAGTAGACCGTTCAGGTATGACCTAAATCAAATCCCTTATGACTATATAGCGGGAGTGAGAAATAGATTTAAGGGACTAGATCTCATAGACGGAGTGCCTGATGAACTATGGGTGGAGGTACATGACATTGTACAGGAGACAGGAGTCAAGACCATCCCTAAGAAAAAGAAATGCAAAAAAGCAAAATGGCTGTCTGAGGAGGCCTTACAAATAGCTGTGAAAAGAAGGGAAGTGAAAAGCAAAGGAGAGGAGGAGCTAAAATGGTGGAGGAATAGGACGGGGAGGCCACTTTCTCCCCCACAAATTCATCGAAAGAACAGTTGAACGCTGAGCAAACGCCACAAAACAACTTCTGATTGCTAGCAGAGGACATCAGGTGCCCAGAAAAGCAGCCCATTGTCTTTGAAAGGAGGTAGGACAAAATATAAAAGATAAAAAGAAAAAAAGAGTTAGGGAAGGAGACCTGTCCCAGGAAGGGAGTTGTAATAGAGGAAGTTTCCAAACACCAGGAAACCCTCTCACTGGCGGGTCTGGGCGAAGTTTTTGAATCTCGGAGGGCAACCTAACTGGGAGGAAAAATAAATCAAACCCACAGATTACATGCCTAAAAGCAACTCCCAGAAGAAAAGTACCCCAGACGCTCGCATCCACCACCAGCAACTGGGGGCTGAACTGAGAGGAGTGGGCAGCATTGCTTAGGAATGAAGGAAGGACTGAGCAATTCCAGAGAATAGCTAGTCAGCTGTGGACCAGCCCATCCCCCACCGGAGGCAGGAGGCAGGGGGGAGGGGAAAGGGGCAAACTCAGCTCCAGAGATAGCATACCCTACCAAACTGCAGACAGGCTTCCAGTGTCTAACTAAAAACTTCCTGAGATTCTGGATGTTTGACATCTGCCAGGAGGGTCACAGCTAGAGACCAGCTCCTCAGCAGAGACACAAGACTCACCAGACCAGTGTGCGTGGAAACAGGCTGGGACCGTGGAGGGGATAAGGCATGCTGCACCCGGGGAGAGTGCGCTCGTCAAGCTCCTGGCTGCCTGAGCTGCTCGGGCGGGGAAGGCACATAACGCCAGCCCAGCCGAGTCTGTGCTTTCGTGGAGTACCTGAAAACTGGAACTGCACGCAACTCAGGGCCTGATCCCTATAGAGCAGCCTGGAGCCTGAGCAGTGTAGACGGGGAAAGCACACACGCCTCAAGCGGGGGCAAACCTAGTGTGGCCGGAACACTGCGAGTACTCCCCACACAGGCCGCTGAGATTTGTCTGCAGTGCCCCTCCCTCCCCACAGCACGACTGAACAAGCACATCTAAACAAGAGACCACCTCCGCCCACTTGTGTCAGGGCGGAAATTAGACACTGAAGAGACCAGCAAACAAAAGCCAAATAAACAAAGGGAACCGCTTCAGAAGTGACAGGTGCAACAGATTAAAATAACTATAGTTAACACTGACTACACTGGAAGGGGCCTATAGATATCGAGAAGTGTAAGCTGGAACAAGGAGCTATCTGAAACTGAGCCGAACCCACACTGCTGCAACAGCTACAGAGAAATTCCTAGATATATTTTTACTGTTTTTTTATTAAAAAAATATTATTTTTATTAAAAAAAAATTTTTCTTTTATTTTAAAATTCCCTATTGCTCCTCTATTACTCCTTATTTTCATTTTCTTTTATTTTCTTTCAAAGTCCTCTATTACTCTTTAATTTTCATTTTCATATATTATATTTTACTATTTTTTTAACTAAATTTTTTTTCTTTTTGATTTTTTCTTTTATTTTCTCTTAAAGTCCTCTATTACTCCTCTATTACTCCTCAATTTTCATTTTCATTTCACTGTAACCTTGCAAAAAAAAAAAGACCCTATTTTTAAAGCGAGCTTCATATATATTTCTTAATTTTTTTGTGTGTTTTTGTTTTTAGTATTGTATTTTTAAGAGTCTAACCTCTACTCTAGAGTTTTAATCTTTGTTTTTCAGTATTTGATATCAATTTTGGACATTTAAGAATCCAATATTCAGTACCCATTTTTACTTAGCAGTGTGTTGATTACTCTCTCCCCCTTTGACTCTCCTTTTTCTCCCCCAGATCACCTCTATTTCCTCCCTCACCCTTCTCTTCTCAATCCAATTCTGTGAATCTCTGTGGGTGTTCTGGGCTATGGGGAACACTTAGGGAACAGAGTACTGCATAGATCTGTCTCTCTCCTCTTGAGTCCCTGTTTTCTCCTCCTGCTCATCTCTATCTCCTTCCTCCCTCTCCTCTTCTTCATGTAACTCTGTGAACCTCTCTGGATGTTCCTCACTGTGGAGAATCTTTTCACCATTAGCCAAGAAGTTTTGTTATCAGTGCTGTATAGTTGGAGAAGTCTTGAGGCTACTGGAAGAATAAGACTGAAATCCAGAGGCAGGAGACTTAAGCCCAAAACCTGAGAACACCAGAAAACTCCTGACTACAGGGAACATTAAGTAATAAGAGATCATCCAAAAGCCTCCAAACCTACATTGAAACCAACCACCACCCAAGAGCCAATAAGTTCCAGAGCAAGACATACCACACAAATTCTCAAGCAACACAGGAACATAGCACTGAGCCTCAACATACAGGCTGCCCAAAGTCACACCAAATACATAGGCCCATCTCAAAACTCACTACTGGACACTCCATTGCACTCCAGAGAGAAGAAATCAAGTTCCACTCACCAGAACACCGACACAAGCTTCCCTAACCAGGAAACCTTGACAAGCCAATTGTCCAACCCCCCCACTGGGAGAAACCTGCACAATAAAAAGAAACCACAGACCACCAGAATACAGAAAGGGCACTCCAAACACAGCAATCTAAACAAGATGAAAAGGCAGAGAAATACCCAACAGGCAAAGGAACATGAAAAATGCCCACCAAGCCAAACAAAAGAGGAGGAGATAGGGAATCTACCTGAAAAAGAATTTAGAATAATGATAATAAAAATGATTCAAAATCTTGAAAACAAAATGGAGTTACAGATCAATAGCCTGGAGACAAGGATTGAGAAGATGCAAGGAATGTTTAACAAGGACCTAGAAGAAATAAAAAAGAGTCAATTAAAAATGAATAATGCAATAAATGAGATCGAAAACACTCTGGAGGGAACCAACAGTAGAATAACGGAGGCAGAAGATAGGATAAGTGAAGCTGAAGCAGAAGATAAAATGGTGGAAATAAATGAAGCAGAGAGGAAAAAAGAAAAAAAAGAATCAAAAGAAATGAGGACAACCTCATGGACCTCTGGGACAATGTGAAATGCCCCAACATTCATCTCATAGGAGTCCCAGAAGAAGAAGACCAAAAGAAAGGCCATGAGAAAATACTCGAGGAGATAATAGCTGAAAACTTCCCTAAAATGGGGAAGGAAATAGTTACACAAGTCCAACAAACCCAGAGAGTCCCAAACAGGATAAATCCAAGGCAAAACACCCCAAGACACATATTAATCAAATTAACAAAGATCAAACACAAAGAACAAATATTAAAAGCAGCAAGGGAGAAACAACAAATAACACACAAAGGTATTCTCCTAAGGATAACAGCTGATCTACCAATAGAAACTCTTCAGACCAGAAGGGAATGGCAGGACATACTTAAAGTAATGAAAGAGAATAACCTACAACCCAGATTAGTGTACCCAGCAAGAATCTCATTCAGATATGAAGGATAACTCAAAAGCTTTACAGACAAGCAAAAGCTGAGAGAATTCAGCACCACCAAACCAGCTCTTCTCTAGATCTTCTCTAGACAGGAAACACAGAAAGGTTGTATAAATGCAAACCCAAAACAACAAAGTAAATGGCAACGGGACCATACCTATCAATAATTACCTTAAATGTAAATGGGTTGAATGCTCCAACCAAAATACAAAGACTGGCTGAATGGGTACAAAAACAAGACCCCTATATATGCTGTCTACAAGGGACACATACAGACTGAAAGTGAAGGGCTGGAAAAAAATATTTCATGCAAACGGAGACCAAAAGAAGCAGGAATAGCAATACTCATATCAGATAAAATAGACTTTAAAATAAAGGCTGTGAAAAGAGACAAAGAAGGACACTACATAATTATCAAAGGATCAATCCAAGAAGAAGATATATCAGTTATAAATATATATGCAACCAACATAGGAGCACCGCAATATATAAGGCAAACGCTAACGAGTAAGAAAGGGGAAATTAACAATAACACAGTAATAGTGGGAGACTTTAATACCCCACTCACAACTATGGATAGATCAACTAAACAGAAAATTAACAAGGAAACACACATTTTAAATGATACAATGGACCAGCTAGACCTAATTGATATCTATAGGACATTTCACCCCAAAACAATCAACTTCACCTTTTTCTCAAGTGCACACGGAACCTTCTCCAGAATAGATCACATCCTGGGCCATAAATCTAGTCTTGGAAAATTCAAAAAATTTGAAATCATTCCAGTCATCTTTTCTGACCACAGTGCAGTAAGATTAGATCTCAATTACAGGAAAAAAATTGTTAAAAATTCAAACATATGGAGGCTAAATAACACACTTCTGAATAACCAACAAATCATAGAAGAAATAAAAAAAGAAATAAAAATATACATAGAAACGAATGAAAATGAAAACACAACAACTCAAAACCTATGGGACACTGTAAAATCAGTGCTAAGGGGAAGGTTCATAGCATTACAGGCTTACCTCAAGAAACAAGAAAAAAAGTCAAATAAATAACCTAACTCTACACCTAAAGCAACTAGAGAAGGAAGAAATGAAGAACCCCAGGGTTAGTAGTAGGAAAGAAATCTTAAAAATTAGAGCAGAAATAAATGCAAAAGAAACAAAAGAGACCATAGCAAAAATCAACAAAGCTAAAAGCTGGTTTCTTGAAAAGATAAACAAAATTGACAAACCGTTAGCAAAACTCATTAAGAAACAAAGGGAGAAGAACCAAATCAACAAAATTAGAAATGAAAATGGAGAGATCACAACAGACAACACAGAAATACAAAGGATCATAAGAGACTACTACTAGCAACTATATGCCAATAAAATGGACAACTTAGAAGAAATGGACAAATTCCTAGAAAAGTATAACTTTACAAAACTGAACCAGGAAGAAATAGAAGATCTTAACAGACCCATCACAAGCATGGAAATTGAAACTGTAACCAGAAATCTTCCAGCAAACAAAAGCCCAGGACCAGATGGCTTCACAGCTGAATTCTACCAAAAATTTAGAGAAGAGCTAACACCTATCTTACTCAAACTCTTCCAGATTTTGCAGAAGAAAGTAAATTTACAAACTCATTCTATGAAGCCACCATCACCCTAATTTGAAAACCAGACAAAGTTGCCACAGAGAAAGAAAATGACAGGCCAATATCACTGATGAACATAGATGCAAAAATCCTTAACAAAATTCTAACAAACAGAATTCAACAACAGATTAAAAAGATCATACATCATGACCAAGTTGGCTTTATCCCAGGGATGCAAGAATTCTTTAATATCCACAGATCAATCAATGTAATACACCACATTAACAAATCGAAAGATAAAAACCATATGATTGTCTCAATAGATGCAGAAAAAGCCTTTGACAAAATTGAACATTGATTTATGATAAAAACTCTCCAGAAACCAGGAATAAAAGGAACATACCTCAACATAATAAAAGCCATATACGACAAACCCACAGAAAACATTATCCTCAATGGTGAAAAACTGAAAGCATTTCCCCTGAAATCAGGAACAAGACAAGGATGCCCACTCTCACCACTACTATTCAACATAGTTTTGGAAGTTTTGGCCACAGCAATCAGAGCAGAAAAATAAATAAAAGGAATCCAGATAGGAAAAGAAGAAGTGAAACTCTCACTGTTTGCAGATGACATGATCCACTACATAGAAAACCCTAAAGACTCTTCCAGAAAATTACTAGAGCTAATCAATGAATACAGTAAAGTTGCAGGATATAAAATTAACACAGAGAAATCCCTTGCATTCCTATACATTAACAATGAGAAAATAGAAAGAGAAATTAAGGAAACAATACCATTCACCATTGCAACAAAAAGAATAAAATACTTAGGAGTATATCTACCTAAAGAAACAAAAGACCTATACATAGAAAACTATAAAACACTGATGAAAGAAATCAAAGAGGACACAAACAGATGGAGAAACATACCGTGTTCATGGGTTGGAGAATCCATACTGTCAAAATGGCTACACTACCCAAAGCAATCTATAGATTCAATGCAATCCCTAGCAAGCTACCAACAGTATTCTTCACAGAACTAGAACAAATAATTTCACAATTTGTATGGAAATACAAAAAACCTCGAATAGCCAAAGTAATCTTGAGAAAGAAGAATGGAACTGGAGGAATCAACCTGCCTGACTTCAGACTCTACTACAAAGCCACAGTCATCAAGACAGTATGGTACTGGCACAAAGACAGAAATATAGATCATTGGAACAGAATAGAAAGCCCAGAGATAAATCCACGAACTTATGGACACCTTATCTTCGGCAAAGGAGGCAAGAATATACAATGGAAAAAAGACAACCTCTTTAACAAGTGGTGCTGGGAAAGCTGGTCAACCACTTGTAAAAGAATGAAACTAGAACACTTTCTAACACCATACACAAAAATAAACTCAAAATGGATTAAAGATCTAAATGTAAGACTAGAAACTATAAAACTCCTAGAGGAGAACATAGGCAAAACACTCTCCGACATAAACCACAGCAAGATCCTCTATGACCCACCTCCCAGAATATTGGAAATAAAAGCAAAACTAAACAAATGGGACCTAATGAAACTTAAAAGCTTTTGCACTACAAAGGAAACTATAAGTAAGGTGAAAAGACAGCCCTCAGATTGGGAGAAAATAATAGCAAATGAAGAAACAGACAAGGGATTAATCTCAAAAATATACAAGCAACTCTTGAAGCTCAATTCCAGAAAAATAAATGACCCAATCAAAAAATGGACCAACGAACTAAACAGACGTTTCTCCAAAGAAGACATACAGATGGCTAACAAACACATGAAAAGATGCTCAACATCACTCATTATCAAAGAAATGCAAATCAAAACCACAATGAGGTACCATTACACGCCAGTCAGGATGGCTACTATCCAAAAGTCTACAAGCAATAAATGCTGGAGAGGGTGTGGAGAAAAGGGAACCCTCTTACTCTATTGGGGGGAATGCAAACTAGTACAGCCACTATGGAGAACAATGTGGAGATTCCTTAAAAAACTGTAAATAGAACTGCCATATGACCCAGCAATCCCACTTCTGGGCATACACACTGAGGAAACCAGATCTGAAAGAGACACATGCACTCTAATGTTCATCACAGCACTGTTTTTATTTATTTATTTATTTATTAGTTGGAGGCTAATTACTTCACAACATTTCAGTGGGTTTTGTCATACATTGATATGAATCAGCCATAGATTTACACGTATTCCCTATCCCGATCCCCCCTCCCACCTCCCTCTCCACCCGATTCCTCTGGTTCTTCCCAGTGCACCAGGCCCGAGCACTTGTCTCATGCATCCCACCTGGGCTGGTGATCTGTTTCACCATAGATAGTATACATGCTGTTCTTTTGAAACATCCCACCCTCACCTTCTCCCACAGAGTTCAAAAGTCTGTTCTGTATTTCTGTGTCTCTTTTTCTGTTTTGTATATAGGGTTATGGTTACCATCTTTCTAAATTCCATGTATATGTGTTAGTATGCTGTAATGTTCTTTATCTTTCTGGCTTACTTCACTCTGTATAATGGGCTCCAGCTTCATCCATCTCATTAGAACTGATTCAAATGAATACTTTTTAATGGCTGAGTAATATTCCATGGTGTATATGTACCACAGCTTCCTTATCCATTCATCTGCTGATGGGCATCTAGGTTGCTTCCATGTCCTGGCTATTATAAACAGTGCTGCGATGAACATTGGGGTGCACGTGTCTCTTTCAGATCTGGTTTCCTCAGTATGTATGCCCAGAAGTGGTATTGCTGGGTCATATGGCAGTTCTATTTCCAGTTTTTTAAGAAATCTCCACACTGTTCTTGATAGTGGCTGTACTAGTTTGCATTCCCACCAACAGTGTTAAGAGGGTTCCCTTTTCTCCACACCCTCTCCAGCATTTATTGCTTGTAGACTTTTGGATAGCAGCCATTCTGACTGGCGTGTAATGGTACCTCATTGTGGCTTTGATTTGCATTTCTCTGATAATGAGTGATGTTGAGCATCTTTTCATGTGTTTGTTAGCCATCTGTATGTCTTCTTTGGAGAAATGTCTGTTTAGTTCTTTGGCCCATTTTTTGATTGGGTCATTTATTTTTCTGGAATTGAGCTTCAAGCGTTGCTTGTATATTTTTGAGATAAATCCCTTGTCTGTTTCTTCATTTGCTACTATTTTCTCCCAATCTGAGGGCTGTCTTTTCACCTTACTTATAGTTTCCTTTGTTGTGCAAAAGCTTTTAAGTTTCATTAGGTCCCATTTGTTTAGTTTTGCTTTTATTTCCAATATTCTGGGAGGTGGGTCATAGAGGATCTTGCTGTGGTTTATGTCGGAGAGTGTTTTGCCTATGTTCTCCTCTAGGAGTTTTATAGTTTCTAGTCTTACATTTAGATCTTTAATCCATTTTGAGTTTATTTTTGTGTATGGTGTTAGAAAGTGTTCTAGTTTCATTCTTTTACAAGTGGTTGACCAGCTTTCCCAGCACCACTTGTTAAAGAGGTTGTCTTTTTTCCATTGTATATCCTTGCCTCCGTTGTCAAAGATAAGGTGTCCATAGGTTCGTGGATTTATCTCTGGGCTTTCTATTCTGTTCCAATGATCTATATTTCTGTCTTTGTGCCAGTACCATACTGTCTTGATGACTGTGGCTTTGTAGTAGAGTCTGAAGTCAGGCAGTTGATTCCTCCAGTTCCATTCTTCTTTCTCAAGATTACTTTGGCTATTCGAGGTTTTTTGTATTTCCATACAAATTGTGAAATTATTTGTTCTAATTCTGTGAAAAATACCGTTGGTAGCTTGATAGGGATTGCATTGAATCTATAGATTGCTTTGGGTAGAATAGCCATTTTGACAATATTGATTCTTCCAATCCAAGAACACGGTATGTTTCTCCATCTGTTTGTGTCCTCTTTGATTTCTTTCATCAGTGTTTTATAGTTTTCTATGTATAGGTCTTTTGTTTCTTTAGGTAGATATACTCCTAAGTATTTTATTCTTTTTGTTGCAATGGTGAATGGTATTGTTTCCTTAATTTCTCTTTCTGTTTTTTCATTGTTAGTATATAAGAATGCAAGGGATTTCTCTGTGTTAATTTTATATCCTGCAACTTTACTATATTCATTGATTAGCTCTAGTAATTTTCTGGAAGAGTCTTTAGGGTTTTCTGTGTAGTGGATCATGTCATCTGCAAACAGTGAGAGTTTCACTTCTTCTTTTCCTATCTGGATTCCTTTTACTTCTTCTTCTGCTCTGATTGCTCACAGCATCATCTTTTAGGATTCGAAATAGCTTAACTGAAATTCCATCACCTCCACTAGCTTTGTTCGTAGTGATGCTTTCTAAGGCCCACTTGACCTCACATTCCAGGATGTCTGGCTCTAGGTGAGTGATCACGCCATCGTAATTATCTGGGCCATGAAGATCTTTTTTGTACAGTTCTTCTGTGTATTCTTGCCACCTCTTAATAGCTTCTGCTTCTGTTAGATCTATAGCATTTCTGTCCTTTATTGAACCCATCTTCACATGGAATGTTCCCTTGGTATCTCTAATTTTCTTGAAGAGATCTCTAGTCTTTCCCATTCTGTTCTTTTCCTCTATTTCTTTGCATTGATCTCTGAGGATGGCTCTTATCTCTCCTTGCTATTCTTTGGAACTCTGCATTCAAATGGTGCAGGCTGTGATGGCCCATGCAGAAGCATGGCCATGAGCAGCTACCTCTTGCCCAAGGTCAGAGGCAGTGGCTGAGGGGAGTCACCCTATGTCCGAAGCCAGGGGCAGTGGCTGAGAGGAGCTACCTCACGCCTGAGGTCAGAGGAGGTGGCTGAAATGAGCTACCCCATACCCAAGGTCAGGAGCTCTGGCCAAGAGGAGCAATTTGACGTCCAAAGAGCAGCAGCTGCATGGGTGCAGGAGGACTGAGAGGAGCTACTCCACATTCAAGGTCAGGAGGGGCAGCCTGAGGAGATACCCATTGTCCAAGGTAAGGAGGAGTGGCTGCGCTTTGCTGGAGCATCTGTAAAGAGATACCCCATGTCCAAGGTAAGAGAAACTCAAGTAAGATGGTAGGTGTTGTGAGAGGGCATCAAAGGGCAGACACTGAAATCATAATCACAGAAAACTAGCCAATCTGATCACATGGACCATAACCTTTTCTAACTCAATGAAACTAAGCCATGCCGTGTGCAGCCACCCAAGACGGACGGGTCATGGTGGACAGGTCTGACAGAATGTGGTCCACTGGAGAAGGGAATGGCAAACCACTTCAGTATTCTTGCCTTGAGGACCCCATGAACAGTATGAAAAGGCAAAATGATAGGATACTGAAAGAGGAACTCCCCAGGTCGGTACGTGCCCAATATCCTACTGGAGCTCAGTGGAGAAATAACTCCAGAAAGAATGAAGGGATGGAGCCAAAGCAAAAACAATGCCCAGTTGTGGATGTGACTGGTGATAGAAGCAAGGTTCGATGCTGTAAAGAGCAATATCGCATAGGAACCTGGAATGTTAGGTCCATGAATCAAGGCAAATTGGAAGTGGTCAAACAGGATATGGCAAGAGTGAATGTCGACATTCTAGGAATCAGCAAATTACAATGGACAGGAATGGGTGAATTTAACTCAGATGACCATTATATCTACTACTGTGGGCAGGAACCCCTTAAAAGAAATGGAGTAGCCATCATGGTCAACAATAGAGTCCAAAATATGGTACTTGGATGCAATCTCAGAAAGTGTAGGGAAATACAGTGCTCTGACTCTGGAATTTGGGTCCTCAGGGCAAACCTGGAAGTCTAACATCTTTGAGTCTCTACAGTTTGTGATACACAGAGGCCTGATAAAATACTCTCTGTTGATGCCTTACCTTCCTGGATGGAACATAATTTTCCCAGCTTTTTGTGTGCTCAGAGTCACACACTGCTTGAAAACGCTTGTTGGAAGTAATTTTTCAGTAGCAACTTGCCCTGATGTTGTGACCTTAGGGAAGACCGCCACACTCACAGGAAAAGGCAAAGGATCATCCAGACGTCTGCTCAATCACGTTTTCTTGATAGGAGTGATCCATTCAACCTAACTGTCTAGAACACTCATGGATACTGTTCCTACACATCCTATGTTTGAACCTGGATACTGGACCTTGGCAGCAAAATTTGCATTTTTTTTTCTCAGTTGGCCCTAAAATGGTTAGACCTAGTTACTGCCTGAAAATGCGTCTAATTGCTGTTTTCTTACTTCTGACAGTGATAGTGTTGGTGCACCCTTTGGGATTTATGAATCAAGCAGGAGGCTCTCCACTCCAAGCCACTGGCCCCTTTCCAGAGGGATGTCATCTCATCTAGGTTAGCACAATATGTCACCCAGCACTCTGAGACACACTCTTGCAGCCTGACTTTTCATGGTCAGATCTGGTATGACCTAGGAATGTGTTTACAAATCTTAGAAAGTGGTGGGAAACACACTGCCCTGACTCTGGTATTTAGGTCCTCTGGGAAACTTGGAGGACTCACATATTTGAATCTAGACAGTTCATGACAGGTAGAGGCCTGATAACATATTCTCTCAAGATGCCTTTCCTTCCTCAAAGGAATATAGCTTTCTCAGCATTCTGTGTGCTGAGTGTCACACACTGCTTGAAAACGCTTGTTGGAGGTCATTTTTCATTAGCAATTTCCCCTGGAGGTGTGACTGTAGGGAAGGTGCCACACTCACAGGTAAATTCAAAAGCACTTCCAAACATCTGTTCAATCACGTTTTCTTGGTAGGGGCCATCCATTCAACGTAAGTCTATCTAGAAAATTCGTGGACACTGTGGGGAAACACCCATGTTTGAATCTGGATACCAGACTTTGGTGTTAAAATATGCATTTTTCTCTCACTTGGCCTAAAACAGTGCAGCCGAGCAACTGCTTGAAATTCCATCTGAATGCTGTTTTCTTACTTCTGACAATGCTAGCTTTGGTTTACCCTTTGGGATTTCTGAAGCTAGTGAATGGCTTGCAACTCCTAGCTGCAGGCCCATTTCCAGTGGAATGACACCTCATCTATGTGACCACAGTATTTCACCCAGCACACTCTGATACACTCCCTCAGCATCCTTCCTTAGGAGCAGACCTGGTATGACCTAGGAATGCATTTAGAAGTCTCAGAAAGTGCAGCAAGACACACTGTCCTGACTCTGGAACTTAGGTCCTTTAAGCAGGCCTGAGCTCTCACATCTTACAAGCTGAACAGTTCATGCTATAAAAAACACACTCTCTGTTGATGCCTTTCCTTCATTGAAGGAACATAACTTTCCCAATGTACTGTGTGCTGAGAGTCACACACTGCTTGAAAACGTTTGCTTGGAGTTCATTTTTCAGTCGCAATTTCCCCTGAGACTGTGACAGTAGGGAAGCGCCCACAATCACAAGACAGGCAAGCAAGCATCCAAACGCCTGTTCCATCACGTTTTCTCTGTTAAAGAGGTCCAGTGAATGCAGGTCTATCTGGAAAAGTTTGGATCCTGTGGGGTCACATCCTGAGTGTGAACCTGAATACAGGACAAAATTCACCTTTTTCTCTCAGTTGGCACTAAAACGGTTTGGCATAGCAACTGCTTGAATATCCATCCAGTACTTGTTTTCTTATTTCTGACAGTGACAGATTTGGTCCACCCATGTAATTTCTGAAGCAAGCAGTCCACTTGCCACTTCTATCTGGTGGTCCCTTTCCTGTGAAATGTCACATAATGTAGGTAGCACCACATGGCACCCAGCTCTCTCAGACACACTCCGACAGCCTGTTTCCTCATTGGCAGTCCTGGTATGACCTAGGAATGTATTTACAAGGCTCAGAGATTGTATGGAAATATATGCCCTGACTCGGGATGTTAGGTCATCTGGGCAAGACTGGAGGTCTCACGTCTTACAATCTAGACAGTTCCTAATAGGTAGAGGCCTGGAAACACACTCTCTGTTAATTCCTTTCCTTACTCAAAGGGCCATTGCTTTCCCAACATTTTAGGGCCAACCTAGAGGAAAATGCGAATTTTCCCACCAAGGTCCATTACCCAGGTTCACACTTAGGATGTGTCCCCACAGCACTGAAGAATTTTCAAGACAGACCTAGGCTAACCCTAACCCTAATCCTAACCCTAGGATCTCTCCTACAGAGAAACATGATGGAACAGACGTTTGGATGATGTTTTGCCTTTTCCTATGAGTGTGGTGGACTTCCCTATGGTCAAACCATCAAGGGAAATTGCTACTGAAAAATGACTTCCAGGCAAGCATTTTCAAGCAGTATGTGACTCTCAGCACACAGAATGCTGGGAAAGCTATATTCATTCGAGGAAGGAAAGGCATCAATAGAGAGCCCTCTATCTATCAGGATCTGTCTATATTCTAAGATGTGAGATCTCCAGGCTTGTCCAGAGGACCCATCTTCCAGAGCCTGGGCAGTGTTTCCCTGCAAATTCTGAGCCTTGTAAGCACATTCCAAGATCACTCAGGAAAGCCCATGATGAAACAGGCTATGGAAGAGTGTCCGTGTGTGCTGTGTGTCATTCTGTCCTTACCAAATGAACTGACATTCCACTGGAAATGGGCCAGGGACTAGGAGTTATGAACCGCCTGTTGCTTCAGAAATCCAGAAAGGTGGAACAAAGCTATCATTGTCAGAAGTAAGAAAACAGGTATTAAATGAACTTTCAAGCAGTTGTTAGGCCACAACGTTTTAAGCCCAATGGAGAGAATAATGCAAATTTTGCCACCAAGATCCACTATCAAGATTCACATTCAGGATGTGTCCCTGCAGTATCCAAGAATTTTCCAGATAGGACTAGGCTCACTATATCTCACCTACAGAGCAAACGTGATGGAACAGACATTTGAATGTGGTACCCTTTTACTGTGTTTGTGGGGCTTTCCCTCCAGTCACATCTTCAGGGGAAATTCTTAGTGATAAATGAGCTCCAAGCAAGTGTATGACACTCAGGAAGCAGAATGTTGGGAAAACAATGTTCCTTCAAGGAAAGAAAGGCATCAGCAGAGAATGAATTTTCAGTCCTTTATCTATCAAGAATTGTCTAGATTCTAAGATGTGAGACCTCCAGTCTTACCCTGAGGACCTAACTTGCAGAGTCAGGGCAGTGTGTTTCCCTGCACTAGCCCAGGCTTTTAACCACCTTCCTACATCATCCCAGAACTGCCCATGAGGAAACAGGCTGCAGGAATGTGTTCAGACTGCTGGGTGCCATACTGTTGTTACCCAGGTGAGGTGACATTCCATTGCAAATAGGCCATCAGCAGCACTTGCGAGCCGCCTTCTTGCTTCTGAAATCCCAAAGGTGGGTCAAAAGCGATCACTGTCAGAAGTTAAAAAAAAAAAAAAAGCAATTGTATGGATTTTCTAGCAGTTGCAAATTTGGCCATCAAGGTCCGGTATCCACTGTCAGACTCAGGAGGTGTCTCTGCTGTATCTACCCATATTTCACAAAGACCTAGGCTCACTGGCTGCTCCTATAGAGAAAATGTGATGGAACAGACGTTTGGATCTTGGATTGCCTTACCCTGTGAGTGTGCGGGACATCCTTACTGTCATAACATCACAAGAAATTGCTACTGAAAAATGACCTGCAAGCAAACGGTTTCAAGCAATGTGTGACTCTCAGTTCACAGAATACTGGGAAAGTACTGTTTCTTCGAGGAAGGAAGGGTATCAACAGAGAGTGTGTTTTCAGGCCTCTATTTATGAAAAACTGTTTTGATTCTAACAAGAGAGCCCTCCAGCCTTCCCAGAGAACCGAACTTCCAGAGTCAGGGCAGTGTCTTCCCTGCCGTTTAAATGCTTTGTAAACACATTCCTAGGTCACACCGGGACTGTCCATGAAGACACAAACTGTGGGAGTGTGTCTGAGTATACAGAGGGGCCATTATATGCTTACTTAGATAAGGTGACATTCCACTGGAAATAGGCCCGTGACTAGGAGTGGTGATCTGCTTGCTTGCTTCAGAAATCCCAAAGGGTGAACCAAAGTTATTGCTGTTCAAAGTAAGAAAACAGCAATTAGATGGATTTTCAAGCAGGTGCCAGGCCACACAGTTTTAGGACAAACCGAAAGAAAAATGTGAATTGTGCCACCAGTTTCGGTATCCAGGTTCACACTTAGGATGTGGTCCTGCAGTATACACGATTTTCCAGACAGACCTAGGTTCTCTGGATCACTCCTAGAGACAAAATGTGATGCAACAGAAGTTTGGATGTTGGTTTGCCTTTTCCAAAGAGTGTGGGGGCCTTCCCTAAGGTTACACTGTCAGAGGAAGTTTCTAGTGAAAAATGACCTCCAAAGAGAGTTTTCAAGCAGTGCGTGACTCTCAGCACAGAGAATGCAGGGAAAAGTATGTTTCTTCAAGGAAGAAAAGGCATCAACAGAGAGTGTGTTATTAGGCCTATATCTATTAGGACTGTCTAGAATCTAACATTGACCTCCAGGCTTGTCCAGGGGACCTAACTACCAGAGTTAAGGCACTGTTTTTCCTGCACTTTCCAAGCCTCCCAAAGACATCCTAGGTCATATAGGAACTGCCCATGAGGAAACAGACTGTAGGAGAGTGTCTGAGAGTGTATGGTACCAATACTGTGCTTACCTAGATGAGGTGACATTCCCCTGGGAATGGGCCAGAGGCTAGGAGTGGTGAGTCGCCTGCTTGATTCAGAAATCCCAAAGGATGGACCAAAGCTATCATTGTCAGAAGGAAGAAAACAGCAATCGGATGGATTTCCAAGCAGTTGCAAGGCCGTAGCATTTTCCCAAATCAAGAGAAAAAATGTTATTTTTGCCCCCAAAATCCGGTATCCATGTTCAGACTCAGGATGTTTCCATGCAGTATCCACAAAGTTTCCAGACAGAACTAGTCTCAGATCCTACTGAGAAAATGTGATGGAACAGACGTTTGGATGCTAATTTGTCTTTCTCTATGAATGGGGAGTGGGGCATCCCCATGGTCACACCATCAGGGGAAAGTGCTACTGAAAAATGACCTCCATGCAAGCATATTCAAGCCGTGTGTATCTCTCTGCATACAAAATATTTGAAAAGTTATGTTCCTTCAAGAAAAGAAATGCATCAACAGAGAGTGTTTTCAGCCCTCTATCTATCAGGAACTGTCTACATTCTAAGTCATGAGACCTTCAGTCTTTCCTAGGGATCCTAACACCCAGAGTCAGGGCAGTGTGTTTCCATGAACTTTTCGGGCCTTGTAAACACTTTCCAAGTATATACTGGGACTGCTCCTGAAGAAACAGACTGCACGAGTGTATCCGAGTGTGTTGGGTGGCATAAGTGTGCTTACCTGCATGAGGTGCCAATACAATGGAAATCGGCTAGTAGCTGGAGTGGTGAGCAACCTGCTTGCTTCAGAAATTCCAAAGGGTGGACAAATCTATCCCTGTCAAAAGTAAGAAAACAACAATTGGATGGATTTTCAAGGATTTGCTACGCTGCACCATTTTAGAACCAATGTGGTCCCAAAATGAGTGTGGGAGATAAAAATGAGAATTTTGCCACCAAGTTCATATATACAAGTTCACACTCATGATGTGTCCCCACAATACCCACGAATTTTCCAGACAGACCTAGGCTCACTTGATCGCACCTAAAGACAAAATGTGATGGAGTACACGTTTGGATGTTGGTTTGCCTTTCCCCGTGAGGGTGCGAGCCTTCCCTACCATTGCACCATCAGGGGAATTTTCTACTGACCAATGACCTACAAGCAAGTGTTTTCAAGCACTGTGTGACTCTCAGCACACAGAATGTTGGGAAAGCTATGTTCCTTCGAGGAAGGAAAGGCATCCATATGGAGTGTATTTTTAGGCCTCTATCTATCAGGAACTGTCTAGAACCCAAGGCATGAGACTTCAAGGCTTTCCCAGGGTCCTAACTTCCAGAGTTAGGGCACTGTGTTTCCCTGCACCTTCCAAGGCTTTAAACACATTCCTTATTCAAACTGGGACTGACCATGAGGAAACAGGATGCAGGAGTATGTCTGAGAGGGCTGGGTGCCATACAGTGCTTAACTAGATGAGGTGACATTCCACTGGAAATGGGCCAGCAGATAAGAGTAGCGAGCCGCCTGCTTGCTTTAGAAATCTCAAAGGTTTGACCAATGTTATCACTGTCATTATTAAGAAGAGAGCAATTGGATGGATTTTCAGGCAGTTGCTAAGGCCACACTCTTTTAGATCCAACTGACAAAAATTGCTAATTTTGCCAACAAATTCAAGGATGCAGATTCACACTCAGTATGTGTCCCTGTAGTATCCAAGAATTTTCCAGACAGACCTAGGATCACTGGATCTCTCCTACAGAGAAAACCTGATGGAACAAACGTTTGGATGTTAGTTTGCTTTTTCCCTGTGAGTGTGGGACCGTCCTGACTGTAATGCAGTCAGGGGAAGTTCTTACTGAAAAATGAAATCCAAGCAAGCATTTTAGAGCAGTGAGTTACTCTCAGCACACAGAATGCTAGGAAATCTATGTTCCTTTGATGAAAGAAAAACATAAAAGTAGAGTGTTTTTCATGCATCTGTCTATCAGGAACTGCCTAGATTGTAAGATGTCAGAACTCCAGGTTTGCACAGAGACCCTAATTTCCAGTCATAGCCAGTGTATTTTCCTGCACTTTCTGGGCCTTTTGAACACATTCCTAGCTCATATTGGGTCTGTCCCTCAGGAAAAAGGCTTAGGAAATTATCTAAAAGTGCTGAGTGCCATAATGTTGTTACCTTGATTAGTTGACAATCTATTGGAAATGATCCTGCCACAAGGAGTTGCAAGCTGCCTGTTTGCATAGAAATAGAAATAATTTGACCAAACCCATTTATGTCATAAGTAAGAAATTGTCAATTGGATGGATTCTCAGGCAGCTGTCAGCCCACACCCTTTTAATGCCAACAGAGAGAAAAGGTGAGTTTTGCCAACAAGGTTCAATATCCAGGTTCACACTCAGTATGTGTCCCTGCAGTGTCCAAGACTTTTCCAAACAGAGCTAGGATCACTAGATCTCTCCTGCAGAGAAAACTTGATGGAACTTTTACTCTGAAACAGGGTCAGTCTTCTTGAGGTGACTCCTTCCCCAAGGCCACAGCTGGGAGGCCTCAAGCCAAGACCATAGGAGTGGGGCCTAGAACCAAGGTCACCTGTGAATCTGACTGGGCACCCTTTGCAACTGTTGTCAAAAGCACCTGATCATCGCTAATGAGCTTCCTGACTCCCTACCAGGCAAAGATGCCCACTTCAGTAAACACCCTATGGTACCCCACCCAATCACCTAATATCAACCTTCCAGCAGGAATTTTCTTTGTCTTGAAATTGTAAAAATTGGCTCTTAACCCAGGAAATCAGTCAACTTTCCCTAGTCTGTCAGGTGGTTGGCCCCCTGAGCTCACAGTGCCCACTTTATCTCTGCTCTTTGTTCTTAATACAAACTCACTCCCTTCTGAAATGCTCTATGTCTGGACATTCTTTTCCAACTCGTGCTCAGACGGCCTCAACAAGCCTTCCATCACCAGAGCCACTTTCCTGGATCACACTCACCACTGGCTTGTCCACTCCCAGCTTGGAGCAGAAAGGCCCCCTCAGCCTGGTCCTTCCCTCTCACGTCCCATGCCTGGTCACCAGGAGCTCCCACCGTCCCTGGGCAGGCTGTCTTCTGTGTCCTGCAGAGGCCTCTGTGGTGTCAGGTGAAGAAACAAGAGGCACCCATGAAGCCTCCCACTCCAGCACAGCAACCAGTACCCACCTACTGAACTCTTCACTCTGGATGGGCCTGGGGGTGTTTCAGGGAACGTCCCCCAACATGTCCTTGTTCTCATCTAATTCCAGCACTGCCCGCTTGAGAGTCACTAAGCTACTCTGTGATGACTGCACAGAGAGAATACTTGTTCACTCGCCCCTCCCAGGATACATGGTTCTTATGGGCAGGTGCCTCCCAGGATATGGGGCTCACCTGGGCAGGTACCCTGCAGGCTCAGCACCCAGGAACTGTGCACAGAGCCCTCATTGCAAAGAGCCCCCAGCTCCTCTGTTGGACAGATATGACCTTGAGACCCTCAGAGGAGGACCTGAGGTAACATACAGCAGCTTCAGGTTAGCTTTGTGACCTTGGGCTTCACTGGTTGCAGCCTCCTTCCAGCAGGTTTTCCAGAGGGTCCCATAGCACCTGGGCACTGAGTCTGTCTCCACCCACCACCCATCCTCTCCCTGACCCCTGGGTCCCTCTCATTAGAAGAAGGCCTTCCTGAAATCCTCTCCCACTTGTAGGTCAGACAAAAAGATTAGAAAACAAGTCAGAGCAGCAGCCCCATATCCATCCTGACCCAAAGGACCCACACCTGTTCCTGGAACCCTGGCCAGGACAACGAGGCCCATTTTCTGAAACCACAAGCCCAGGTGGGCAGATTGGCTGACCTGACTAGCCTGCCCTTTGGATGTGTGCCTGGGTTGAGGTCTATATAAACCCCCTCAAGGGCCTGCAGCTGTACCTAATGCTGTCTCTCTGCTCAGATGTTGCAGGGCTGGCTTGATAAGAGAGAGTGAGGGCCCATGGTGTTTCGGGGGATTGGGTCTGTGTTGGGCTCCGCTGGACCTTTTGCAGGAGGTGCTAGGCTGTCACTTGCTAAGGATGGGCTGTGTTGCCTGTTCCTGCTGTTGGAAATCTTCTCAGGCAGAGGTGAGGAAGCAAGAAAACAGGCAATGGGAGCAGGACAGGAGGAGTAACTCAGGTAGGAAAGTGCAAAGCTTCCAGGTCACCCAGGCCAGGACCATTCTGCCTGACCTACAGGAGCCACGTCAGTAAGCATGCTGTCGCTGGAGTGGCTCCACTTTTCTCCAGCCTGTGAGGTCTTTGCACATATTCAAGTGTTTTATCTATGAAGGGCGGATGAGGTTCAGGAATGGCTAGCCTGGGGGTCAGCCAGCATTTACTTAGAGATGACTCCATGGAGTCTCCCAGCTTCCCACTGAGGACCCTCCTTGGGAGGGGAGGGGGTGGGGTATGTGCAAGGGCTGCTGGCTACACATGAGTAAGTCCCCATCCCTGACCACCTTCAGAATTGCTCATCCCTGAAGCAAGTGTCCTAATTGGGCTTTCACCTGTGCAACTGGTGGCTTCTTAATTAGCAATGTGGCCATTGATATTAAATGCCCTCCATCAGGACTGAGATGTTACACCACATGTACTGGTGTAAGAACCTGGGGAGGTGTGCGCATCCAGTACCCCTAGGCACAGGCTTCAGACTTGACCCCTCAACATTCTGGAGTCCAGCCACGGCTTTAGCATTTCTGAGGGTCCAGCGCTGATTTTAAGGGTTCTGTAATCCACCCTTCATCTGCTTTAATGAGACCCACATTTCTAGGATCCTACAGAGCAGGGTCTGTGTGGCTGCTCTGTGGCTTCTCTAACATGATCACAAGCTGGGTGGTTTAAAACAACAGGAGTTCATCCTCCCCCAGTCCTGGAGACCAGACATCAGAAATCAAGGTGGCACAGGGCTGAGGTCCCTCCAGAGGCTCCAGGATAGGATCATTCCTGCCTTTTCCAACTTCAGGGGCTCCATGGGTCCCTGGGCTTGTGGCCCCTCCCTCCCATCTCTGCCTCTGCCTTTAAGAGGCTTCCCCTTTGTGTCCTCTTTCCTCTCTTCAAAGGAGTCTGTCAGTTGGATTGAAGGTCACCCTAACCCTAGATGACCTTACCTTGCTATCCTTAACTACATCTACAAAGACTCTTTTCCCAGATACGGCCCTGTTCTGGGGGGACACATCTTTGGTGGCCACCATTTACCCCATTCTCTCTGTATCAAATAACCCTCATTTTAGGAGATCACCACAGGCCCATAAAGACGGGCACAGAGAGTGGCCACACACATGGAGTCTGGAGAGAATGAAGCCCTTGGAGTCACCTGGAATGGATGAAGGCCTGGCTTCATCAGGTGAGGGGAATCACAGGGAGGAGAGGAGTATGGTCTTGTTTAGGCTTCAAAAAGACCACATTGGGGTGGGATGTGAGATGCACAATGGGGGCGGGGAGCTTCATCAGGGCCTGCGGGGGGGGGGGGGGGGGTTAGGCTTGGGTCAGGGCCATGGGTGTAGAGGGGACTTAGTGTGGGTGTTGGTCATACACCCAGGAGGAAGAGCTCACAGTCACTGGGGCTCAAGGTCCTGGGAACCTGGGAGGTCTTCGTCTTTCTGAACCTGAAGAGGAAATGTTAAAATTTTGCATCACCTCCTGCTCCTTCTGCCTCTGTAACTCAGCTTGCTCCTTGCAAAGTCTGGATCATGTAGGTCACGCAATCTCAGAAAGTGGGGACTTAGAATACTCGGAGCTGGAGTTCATCTCCCTTGCCCTTGCCCTGGCCCCTGCAAACCTTCTTGATCATGCCTGTTCGTGATAATGAAGAGCCCGCCTCCCTGACACTCCCCTCACCCCAGGGGGAACTCCCCACTCTGCTGGAGCACCTGGCTGTTGGTGGCCACTGGCAGCACTCTGGTCTCCTCAGGACCCAGTAGGGCTTCAGCTTTGGGATACTGTGAGGTTCAGTTCAGGCAGATGGAATCTGGTCTCCTCAGAACCCACTGGGGCTTCAGTTTGGGGGCATTGTGGGGTTTAGTTCAGGTTGATTGAATCTGGTCTCCTCAGGACCTGCTGGGGGTTCAGCTTTGGGACATTGTGGGGTTCAGTTCAGGCTGACAGGAGATGGGTCACCACAAGACCCATGTGGTTTCAGCTTTGGGGCATTGTGGGGTTCAATTCAGGCTGAGAGAACTTGATCTCCTCAGGACCTTATGGAGGTTCAGCTTTGTGACATTGTGGGGTTCAGTTCAGGCTAACAGGAGATGGGTCACCACAAGACCCATGTGGTTTCAGCTTTGGGGCATTGTGGGGTTCAATTCAGGCTGAGAGAATTTGATCTCCTCAGGACCTTATGGGGATTCAGCTTTGTGACATTGTGGGGCTCAGTTCAGGCTGACAGGAGGTGGGTCACCACAGGATCCATTGTATTTTGGCTTTGGGGCATTATGGGGTTTAGTTTTGGCTGATGGAATCTAGTCTTCTCAGGATCCACTAGGACTTCAATTTTGGGGCATTGTGGGGTTCAGTTGAGGCTGACAGGACTCTGATCTCCTCAGAACCCATTGGTGCTTCAGCTTTGGGACATTGTGGGGTTCAATTGAGACTGACGGGAGTCTGGTTTCCTCAAGATTCCTGCAACGATGTGCTGCTGAAAGAAAAAGTGAGGAAAATTGGGAAGAATCTTCTGTGTGTGGCTGTTGCTGAAAATCTGTCTTAAGAGGACCCAAGACTGTTAGGGCTTGATGTGGAAAGTTGTGGGATTTTAGTCAGTTTTTGTCTGTGGTATGAGATGGTGTCCTATATTGTTCCTTGGTGTGTGGTTTCCATTTTTCGCAGCACAGTTTATTGGGTGTGTGTGTGTGTGTGTGTGTGTGTGTGTGTGTGTGTCCTTTCCAGGTGTATGTTCTTAGTTCCTTTCTTGTAAATTAATTACCATGCACCTGTAGGTTTACTTCTGAGCTCTCTTGACTATTTCTGTGCCAATTCCACTCGTCTTCTGGTGACTTTAGGCCCATACTCTAGATTGAAGTCAGGGATAGACATGCCACCAGCCTGTTCTGCTTTCTCAGGATCCCTTTGGCTCTTCTGGTTCCTTTGTGGCTCCACACAGATGTGAATATTGCTTTTGTTTCTGTGAAAAATGTCATTGAAATGTTGGCAGTGATTGCATGAATGTGTACGTTGCTTTGGTTAGAATGGATATTTTAATGGTATTTTCACCCATAAGCATGGGATATCTTTTTACTTGTGTCCATTCAGTTTCTTTGATCATTGTGTTGTAGTTTTTAGCTTGCAGGTCTTTCAAGTCCTTGGTTAGATTTCTAGTTATGTTTGGGAGGGGATGCAACTGTAAAAGGAATTATTTTCTTAATTTCTCTTTCTGATAGTTCATTATTAGTGTAGAGAATCACAAATGATCTTTCAGTTCTGCTGACTTTCTTTTTCCTTTTTTATGGCCCCACAGCTCGACATGTTGAATCTTAGTTCCCTGACCAAGGATCAAACCTGTACCCCCTGCAGTGGAAGTGCAGTCTTAACCACTGGACTGCCAGGCAAGTCCGTGAATTCACTTTTTAGTTCTGACAGTTGCTTTGGTGTAGTGTTATGCGGAAAACTAGAATTAAGATATCTCATAGTTTCAGTTTCATCTGGTCATCCACAGCGCCCAGGGCATGGTGTCTACTAATATACTCTTCCTATGCTGCCTTTTAATACCATGTGGACCAGTACAAGGCAATTAGCATCAAACTACTTTAGCTGAATTTGGTTTGGTTAAGTCTTGGCCTCTATTGCAATGTTCGATGTCATCTCTGATTTTCTGGCATGTGACTCACATGGCTGTATTGAAAACTTACTTTCTAGTAAAATTTCAAACGTGTCTACTTTAAATAGTGGTACAAAGTTTTCTACATTCACACCAAATACCACAATGTGTTTTACCCAAAACATGGTCACTTTCCCAGGGAACCAGCCCACAACCCCAAAATGGGGGATAATTATGGTTTCCACATTACAATCCTATCCATAGGACCAGTTCAACTTTCATCAGCTGCCCAAGCTTTGTACAACTGTCTTTCTTCATTCTAATGCAGTCTTCTTTTTCTGGAGCCATCACTGGGGCTTTCCCTCATGTTAAAAACCTTCATGGATTTAAAGTGACAAGATGACTATGATCTGGTTGGCTTTTCAGTGTGGTTTCTTTCACTGAGAACGTTTTTAGTGCTTTTCCATGTTGTGCCATGTGCCATTTTTTTCATTGTGCTTACAAACATGTAACAACATTTATTATTTGAGTCATTTTAAGTATGAACTTCTATAGCATTAACTGCACTCACATTGTAAAAATTTCCCCAACCATTCATCTCCAGAATGTTTTCCTTTTCTTGAAGTGACACTGTAACCATTAAATACTCATAACCCCCAATCCCTGGCCATCTTATTCTACTTGGAATTTGTCTTATATGGATATCTCATACTAGTGGAATCATAGAACATTTTTCCTTTTGTGTCAGGCTTGTTTCACTTCACCTAATGACTTGAAGTTTCATCTACATTATAGCATGTATGAGAGTTATCTTGTTTTTAAAGGTTGAATCATATCCCATTGTGTATATACTACATCGTGCTTATCCAGTCATCTGTTGAACACTTGTGCTGCTTCCACATTTTGGTTACTATGAATAATGCTGCTATGAATATGGGGTTTGAATATCTGTTCCAGTATTTGGTTTTAAATATTTTGAGTGTATAACCTGGACCGGAATTGATGGATTCTATGTTAACTCTGTGTTTAAGTTTTTGAAAAGCCCCCTACTATTTTCTGAAGCTGTGGCATTATTTTACTATATTCCTTTATATGGCAGAGTAATGCATCTCATAGATGGAACTGCCCTATTTGCTCTTCCATTCACTTGTTGGTAGACATTTTCATTGTTTTTAACTTGGGCTATCAAGAACACTGCTGCTGTAAATATTGGTGTACAAGTATATATTTGAAAACCTCTTTTAAATCCTTTGGATGTATATCTAGGAGTGGAGTTACCAAAACATATGATATTTCAGTTCAGTCACTCAGCCATGTCCGACTCTTTGTGACCCCGTGGACTGCAGCACACCAGGCTTCCCTGTCCATCACCAACTCCCAGAGCTTGCTCAAACTCATGTCCATCGAGTTGGTGATGCCATCAACCATCTCATCCTCTGTTATCCCCTTCTGCTTCTGCCTTCAATCTTTCCCAGCATCAGGGTCTTTTCCAATGAGGCAGTTCTTCACATTAGGTGGCCAAAGTATTGCAGTTTCAGCTTCAGCATCAGTCCTTCCAATGAATATTCAGGGCTGATTTCCGTTAGGATTGACTTGTTGGATCTCCTTGCAGTCCAAGTGATGCTCAAGAGTCTTCTCCAACACCACAGTTCCAAAGCATCACTTCTTTGGTGCTCAGTTTTCTTTGTAGTCCAGCTGTAACATCTATACATGACTATTGGAACAACCATAGCTTTGAGTACATGGACCTTTGTTGGTAATGTCTCTGCTTTTTAATATGCTATCTAGGTTGGTCATAACTTTTATTCCAAGGAGCAGGTGTCTTTTAATTTCATGGCTGCAGTCACCATCTTCAGTGATTTTGGAGCCCCCCCACAATAAAGTCTGTCACCATTTCCATTGTTTTCCCATCTATTTGCCATGAAGTGATGGGGCCGGATGCAATGTTCTTAGTTTTCTGAATACTGAGTTTTAAGCCAACTTTTTCACTCTCCTCTTTCACTTTCATCAAGAAACTCTTTAGTTCTTCTTTGCTTTCTGCCATAAGAGTGGTGTCATCTGCGTATCTGAAATTATTGATGTTTCTCCTGGCAATTTTGATTCCAGCTTGTGCCTCATCCAGCCTCAGGATTTCACATGATATACTCTGCCTATAAGTTAAATAAGCAGGGTGCTGTATGCCTTTCCTGATTTGGAACCAGTCCATTGTTCCATGTCTAGTTCTAATTGTTGCTTCTTCACCTGCATACAGATTTCTCAGGAGGCAGGTAAGGTGGTCTGGTATTCCCATACCTTTCAGAATTTTCCACAGTTTGTGGTGATCTGTACAGTCAAAGGCTTTGGCATTGTTAACAAAGCAGAAGTAAATATTTTTCTGGATGTTTTTCTCTCTTGCTCTTTCAATGATCCAACGGGTGTTGGCAATTTGATCTCTGGTCCCTCTGTCTTTTCTAAATCCAGCTTGAACATCTAGAAATTCATGGTTCATTTACTGTTGAAGCCTGGCTTGGAGAAATTTGATCATTACTTTGTTAACGTGTGAGATGAGTGCAACTGTGTGGTGGTTGGAACATTCTTTGGCTTTGCCTTTCTTTGGGATTGGAATGAAAACTGACCTTTTCCAGTCCTGTGGCCACTGCTGAGGGATATAATTACATTTTTATGTTTTTGAGAAAATGCTTGTTTTGCACACATTGATTGCACCATTTTACCTCTCCACAAGTAAATTTTTGAGTTTCAATTTTGTACATTTTCGCCAACATTTGTCATTTGTCTTTACTGTTGATTTTCCTCACGTCCATCCTGAGTGCCTTATTAAGGAGGAAGTCATAATGCAGGACCCACATTTGAGGAAAGGGGAGTTAGTTTCATATACTTGATGGACAGCTGAGTCTGTATCAATTATTTAGAATCTTTCTGTGTGAGATGTTTATTCAACATTACTCATAAAACCTAATTGTTATTTTTTACCAGTTTGGACACCTGAAAATTATTTTAAACTTTTGGGAGCTTCCCTGGTGGCTCAGCCTGTAAAAGCATATGCTTGCAATGCAGGAGACCCGGGTTCAATCCCTGGGTGGGGAAGATCCCCTGGAGAAGTAAATGGCAACCCACTCCAGTACTCTTGCCTGGAAAATTTCATGAATGGAGGCGCCTCATAGCTTACAGTCCATGGGGTTGCAAAGAGTCAGACACGACTGAGCAACTTCACTTTCACTTTCTTTCTTTTTTATTTATTTATTTTCTCAGTTGGTTTTGTCATACATTGACATGAATCAGCAATAGATTTACACGTATTCCCCATCCCGATCCCCCCTCCCACCTCCCTCTCCACCCGATTCCCCTGGGTCTTCCCAGTGCACCAGGCTCGAGCACTTGTCTCAAGCATCCCACCTGGGCTGGTGATCTGTTTCACCATAGATAATATACATGCTGTTCTTTCGCAACATCCCACCCTCACCTTCTCCCACAGAGTTCAAAAGTCTGTTCTGTTCTTCTGTGTCTCTTTTTCTGTTTTGCATATAGGGTTGTCGTTACCATCTTTCTAAATTCCATATATATGTGTTAGTATGCTGTAATGTTCTTTATCTTTCTGGCTTACTTCACTCTGTATAATGGGCTCCAGTTTCATCCATCTCATTAGAACTGATTCAAATGAATTCTTTTTAATGGCTGAGTAATATTCCATGGTGTATATGTACCACAGCTTCCTGATCCATTCATCTGCTGATGGGCATCTAGGTTGCTTCCATGTCCTGGCTATTATAAACAGTGCTGCGATGAACATTGGGGTGCATGTGTCTCTTTCAGATCTGGTTTCCTCAGTGTGTATGCCCAGAAGTGGGATTGCTGGGTCATATGGCAGTTCTAATTCCAGTTTTTTAAGAAATCTCCACACTGTTCTTGATAGTGGCTGTACTAGTTTGCATTCCCACCAACAGTGTAAGAGGGTTCCCTTTTCTCCACACCCTCTCCAGCATTTATTGCTTGTAGACTTTTGGATAGCAGCCATCCTGACTGGCGTGTAATGGTACCTCATTGTGGTTTTGATTTGCTTTTCTCTGATAATGAGTGATGTTGAGCATCTTTTCATGTGTTTGTTAGCCATCTGTATGTCTTCTTTGGAGAAATGTCTGTTTAGTTCTTTGGTCCATTTTTTGATTGGGTCATTTATTTTTCTGGAATTGAGCTGCAGGAGTTGCTTGTATATTTTCGAGATTAATCCTTTGTCTGTTTCTTCATTTGCTATTATTTTCTCCCAATCTGAGGGCTGTCTTTTCACCTTACTTATAGTTTCCTTTGTAGTGCAAAAGCTTTTAAGTTTCATTAGGTCCCATTTGTTTAGTTTTGCTTTTATTTCCAATATTCTGGGAGGTGGGTCATAGAGGATCTTGCTGTGGTTTATGTCGGAGAGTGTTTTGCCTATGTTCTCCTCTAGGAGTTTTATAGTTTCTGGTCTTACATTTAGATCTTTAATCCATTTTGAGTTTATTTTTGTGTATGGTGTTAGAAAGTGTTCTAGTTTTATTCTTTTACAAGTGGTTGACCAGCTTTCCCAGCACCACTTGTTAAAGAGGTTGTCTTTTTTCCATTGTATATCCTTGCCTCCGTTGTCAAAGATAAGGTGTCCATAGGTTCGTGGATTTATCTCTGGGCTTTCTATTCTGTTCCATTGATCTATATTTCTGTCTTTGTGCCAGTACCATACTGTCTTGATGACTGTGGCTTTGTAGTAGAGTCTGAAGTCAGGCAGGTTGATTCCTCCAGTTCCATTCTTCTTTCTCAAGATTACTTTGGCTATTTGAGGTTTTTTGTATTTCCATACAAATTGTGAAATTATTTGTTCTAGTTCTGTGAAAAATACCGTTGGTAGCTTGATAGGGATTGCATTGAATCTATAGATTGCTTTGGGTAGAATAGCCATTTTGACAATATTGATTCTTCCAATCCATGAACACGGTATGTTTCTCCATCTGTTTGTGTCCTCTTTGATTTCTTTCATCAGTGTTTTACAGTTTTCTATGTATAGGTCTTTTGTTTCTTTAGGTAGATATATTCCTAAGTATTTTATTCTTTTTGTTGCAATGGTGAATTGTATTGTTTCCTTAATTTCTCTTTCTGTTTTTTCATTGTTAGTATATAGGAATGCAAGGGATTTCTGTGTGTTAATTTTATATCCTGCAACTTTACTATATTCATTGATTAGCTCTAGTAATTTTCTGGAAGAGTCTTTAGGGTTTTCTATGTAGAGGATCATGTCATCTGCAAACAGTGAGAG